>NW_026086605.1:19685000-20885000 GCF_022539395.1 Myiozetetes cayanensis
TTTCAAAATGTAGCAAATGCTTTCTCCAAGTTATTCAGTTACAGGTTCCAAACTCCCAAACTACACAAATCTCCTGAGAAAATGCAAGTCAGTCAGAGAGGAATCTTGGAGTCACTTCAAACGTTTTGCCAATAATTCATGCAATGAGATTAAAAAAGCCATTTCTTCCTTTGCCAAGTACATAGAGAGCAGAGTGTTCTCTATTGTGTAGGAACATCACAGCATGTAGCATTTGACAAGGAAAGGTCACTGGGGAGGGGTCACAACTCCTTTTTTAAGAGGTTGCTGCCGGTGTCCTTTGGAAAAACTGGTTCTACTCTGTAGCAAAAGCCATAATTGAATGCCCAGGTAACTGGGCTGAAATACCTGCCTGTGGTTTCATTTAAAGAGGTTCTTTTGGAGGGTTCTGTGCTCTCTGTCTGACCTGGGCCCAATCTCCCAGTGGTGTGAATCAGCAGACATACATTGATTTAGACTGCCTGAGTACTTCAGTGCTCTACTCCACACTGCAGCACAGGCAAGACACCAGGCAGCAGAAATGAGCTGAGAGCAGAGGTTGAGGTTCAAAGGAGACTCAGGGTACAATGTGCCAGATTTCCCCAGACTTCTAGGGACATACAGCACTTTTTTCAAGGGAGTAAGAAAGTTACTGGAAACTAGTCCTCAGACCGATGCAGTAGCACTACAAGAGAGAAACAGTAGCCATAAGCTAACAACCACAAACAAGTGATGCGTCCCAAACTACTTCTCCTCTTGCTCTGACAGGTGGGTGAGGAGCAAATTCCAGCCATGGCAGATCATCTAGTCTTCACTGGATGATCTATCACTTCCCTCATTCTCTAACGCAACAGTTGTGGCCCCACAAAAATCTAGCCACAGCGAACAGACAAGCTGCTACAAGATTTGTTAACAGGAGAAATTTCTTTGGAAACACACAGAAAACCTCTGAAAACAGTTTGCTAAATCTAGCTGCAAGTTGATGAGATGGGACAGGAGACCTCAAAATTGGAAATCTCTGGCAAAAAGCCACTGTGGTGTAAGCACAACAGAAACACAGATCCAAAATCCCCTTTTATTGTAATAAAATTGGAGCCATTTCATCATGACTGATTTCATTGTGTCATTATCAATTTATCCTATGTAAAGTGAGAGATGACCCTCAGCCCCCAGAGAATTTGGAAAATGCTACAGTAGTGTGAGAAGCATATTGGGGGCTCAGAAAATACCACTTGAAGCTGCCGGCAGAAATCCCCCAACAATCTCAAACATAGACCATCCTCGAAGTGAGACACAATAGCAAGACAAAGCCAAGCAGCAGGGCTATTAGAGGATCCCTGGAATTAAGAATGCAGGAAATACCAGGCTGTCCTGCCAGTGGTCTGTCTAAGCACATAACCTGTCTCCAACAGTGACTGTAATTCAGAAAAAAAACCCACTCTGCAAGAGGTAATTATATAACAAGGTACAAGTAACAAGATTTTCATGCAACTTCCTCCCAAGCATTGGCAGTTTCCAGCTGGCTCCCCTACAGAGCAAATCCCATCCCAGACTTGACTGTACCTTTATAATTCAGGATTTCTTCATGATCCGCCTGAAACAGCCCATCTCTTTTTGTATCTTTCCAAGATCATGGCCTCATCAAATCATTGTACTGCAGAGTTCCATCACTAACAGTGCACTGGGCTGAAATCAAAGCCAAAAAAGTATTTTTTTCTACCGGTAGTGAGTTACTGCTAATTCAATTTCAGTGGCTGCCAATCACTGATTTCTAGAGAGGGCCATGAAAGGCTACTTGTTTTGTTACCAAGCAGACAGAAGGCATTCTGGTAGTTGATAAAGAGTTTCTAGGAAATGGCAGGAGAATTAAAAAACCCTATAGCAATAGCTGGATGACTTGTGTGTCTGTGGAGGGACAGCCTGGTGATTCCAGTTGACAGTATGACCCCCTGGCATGCAGGGAAGGCCTGTTTGCCTCATAGCTTCGAACAATTAAGGGATGGAATTTGTTCTCTTGTAACTTGTAAACCTAATGAGCTGGGCTGATGCAGGGCTGCCAGTAAATCCCATCAACTCCTCTAATAGTTACAAAAGAGCCACTTCTTCACCTGAGTCAGTGCAGATTACACAAGTGCTGTTTGCACCAGCATCTGAGCACCCTGCCCAGTCCAGCTCACACTGTTTCATCCTGGGACATTATGGAAATCCCCAGTGGAAATACCCATGATTATACTGGAGGAGGTAACTGAGATTCCTGGGAGACAGAAAACAAGACTGTCCATTAAAAATGATAATTTTCACCTTCGTGAGGAACTTTCTTAAGATGCTTTGTGGTGGAAGTAGACATCATTACAGGACCATTCGTAAAAACTGTAGTGTGATGCCCAGTTTCTAAAGGTCATTGTTGGCAAAGCTCACCATGAAGCCAATGAAACGTTAATGTTTATGGCATGTGCTTGCCACTGCTGGCCAGCAAATTCCGAAGATAAAATACACCAAGAATTCTGCTTGATGACAAAATTTTAAAAAATCACCAATGGTAGCTTGTGACATGCTACAAAATGGCAAAATGATCAGACAAGTTTTAGGGACTACGAAGTGGAGAGAGAATGAGAAAAGCCCATGGAACTATCAGGAGTCTACTATTTTTGTTGTATCTGTGGATTACAGCTTGGTAGCTCCAGCAGGCTGTGGGACCTGCAGTGCACACAGGGAAGGACCTGCAGGACTCCTGGAAGATACCATTTATTATTCAGCTGGAAATACAGTTAACACCAGTGGGATTTGGTCTCCCTCATAAATGTGAACAATTTTTACTTAGAGCAGTCAAGTGGCCAAGGGCTCCTTCCGCCTGTGGGACTATAGAGTACAGTTTTAAGCAGTTTTATTAACTTTAGTTTAAATCACTTTCAGTACTGATCCCCCTAAAGATCAAAGCTGTTCCATCATTTATACCTGGCAGGCAGTAAAATCCTTACGTAAATCTGTAAGACCCCTTGTTAAGTTTAACATTCATCACTTAACACTGCTTAGCTGCTAATCAGGGACAAGCCTGCCTGCCAGGCCCAGCCAGTGCCATCTGCATCTTTGCAGCAAGGATCCAAGGCTACAGAAAAGGAGTTAAAGGCTTTGTCCAATGTCTGCTCCTCCAAAAGACACAGATGGGAGATGGCCCTTGGAGAGAGCATCTCTGTTCCCAATTTCATCTATGCCCCCACAGTAGCTATGTCTGAATTCCTTAAGTTACTAGGAAATCTCAGAGAGCTACAGAAAACATTTTGTGCCTAATGAGGCCTTCTTGGACCACAGTGTCATCAGACACTACCATGTCCTGCTAATGAGCTTCTCTCTCTGTGCAGTGTGGAGCCGCACTGAACTGAACTCTCCCCATAGGACGACACGGCAGGAACTGGCAGATTAAACTTTCCACTGGACCAGGGACAGTTGCAAGGCATTGGGATGGCATCCAACTTCAGCTAAGTGGAGTAGGGATTGAGAACATGAATTTATAACCAGCAACCATCAATGAGGCGTAGGGAGCCATGTGTACAGCATACACTTGGGAAAGAGGACTGGGGACTAGGGAAGAGTTGATTTCACCTAATGGAGGACAGACAGGACACGAAAGGACCATATCCATCCACTAGATAACAGTGTAGGAAAACACACAGGCAAGACCATCACGACTTTAAAAAAAATTAAAAAGGCAGAAAATAGATATGTCCCATCAATGCTTGAAAGCAATGCTTCCCTTCCTTGGGTTTAGAAAATGCATCCTCTACAGCCAAGGATGTTCAGAAGGATATCTAGCAGCCCTAGGCAGGGGCTGTAGTAGTAAGAAGGTAAATGTTCCATCCCTAAGAGATGACAAGTCTGGAAATCAAACCGTGAGAGGGAACAATGGAAGACAAGGAAGTTTAGAAAGTGTTGTAGCATGAACTACACAAGAAAACAAATGAAAAACTCTAAGATGGAGAGATGGATACCACCCAGAAGAAAACTGCAGCTCTCTAACACAGGAGTTTCCATTCCCCTTTGACTGGCATAAGTGCAGAGTGGGACAAGAGATGAGATGGGCCAAGCCATTTTTTTGGGAAACATTTTTCCTTGAAGTTTCCTCCTCTTTTTATGTCTCATTTTCCCCTCCTTCCTCTCTCCCACTCCCTGCCTCCCTCCAGGCAGAGATATGTTTCTCTCAGCTGCTTCTGCGCCTGTGACTTTACTGCATGGGGGAAGTCAGTCCGGAAGGTCACCTCTTTCATCAAGTATTCTATTTGCATCCAAAATTGTATGTACATGAAAAATGTGGTCGTGTGTTGCACCTAGCTGCAGACGCAGATGAAATTCTGTGGAAAGCCTGATGCACACTAACCTTTGCAGATGGTGCAGCTATTGCTGAAAAATGGATTGCTTAATAAAGCATATCATCCGACATATTTGCTGCTTGGCTAGCCAAATAGAAGTTGTTTTTTGCACAAATTTCCTTGTCAAATTTGTCAATGTTCATGTCATTTTTGCTTTAGGTCACAGAGCAAGGTGCAAATTCTTGGCATCTTTACTAGTTGCAAGCCAATTTCGGCTATTTCTAACAATGAAGTGAATTTCTCTGAGGATAAGACACTCACTTTATGGGGAGGAAAGGAAAACAGCAGGAAGTGGATAATTTTTTTTCTGAGATTTTTTTTGTTGTTGCTTTCTCTCTTTTTTCTCTTTCCTTCTGACAGATAACATTTGCATTCATTTATGGACCTTTTTAATTCATAGCAGAAAGAGGCCTTTTAGCCTGTTAAATCATTTATGTTGCTTGACTATTTGGAGCATGATGCACATAGATTTTTTGCATTGTTGTACAGAAAATGCATCTCTTTTTGCAGGAAAACTTGCAAGAGAAGAAAAGATCCATTCCTTTGGCATTCTCAGATGTGGAAGAACTGTCTGCTGAAGAGTTTTAAACCTTCCAACCTTTTAGACTAAAAGCAACACAATGTTCCATCACAGATTTGTGTTGTTTGTTTATCTACCTGCTCTATATCCTTTGACTCTGCCTACAGACACATCCTTGTCCCTGCCCATAAGCAAGATTTTCAAGCCTATTCCCTTCCTCCTGGGATTCAGAACCTTTTGCCACAAGATGCCTTCCCAGACAGTCATCACAAGCTGCTCTGCTCAGAAACAAAAGTGAAAGTTGTGATTACCATGTTTGCTATGATAACAACCTCAGCAAGGATGGACTTTAAAAATGCACTGCCATGAGGAAACAATACCTGCCTCAGGCACTGGAGTTCATCAGGAGGGCCACAGGGAACTTGGGCATGAAAGCAAATATGGTGCATACCTGCAAGGGCTGGAGGCCTATTCAATCCTTTCCTTCACCTCATGGCATCGCCTAGTCAGGTCATAGGAAAGAGGGCACTTCTGGGCCTTGGTGGCCCCTCAGAAGACCAGACTCTACTCCTTCAGTGATGCTGCATCCACTTTGGGGTACAGAGCTGCACATCCAGCTATCCAACAGGACATACCACAGTTTATCCAGCCCTCCATAAGCAGGTCTGCAATTTAGGTGTCAGGCATGCTATTTAGTTTACATTTCCATTTTTGTTCAGTAACTCATCAGATATGGTGTTTTCCATTTACTAGGAGCAGATGCATTCCTCTCTGGGTTGTGCTATACTCCTGTAGTAATTACCTTTCTCTTCGGAGGATTCATTTCTCCCTGAATGCCCACTCGATTCAAAGTCCTTTATCAAGTATACCTTCTCCAAAGATGCACCATTTGCCAAGTGCATCCTCCAGTGATCCATTCCTATAAAAGGAGGACTTTGCTGCAGGACACAGGCATTTGACATAATCCCATTTGCCTCCCGAATAAGCTGCCCCTTCAGAAAGAACATTCTTCTGCAAGGAACATTTTGTTTACAAGGTTTATTTTGTTAGCAGGTGTATTCCCACTAGTAAGTTTTTTCCACTGCACCATTTTTTTTAAAGGTCTTGTTTGGTAGCCAGATAGCCGAGACTGCCTGTGATAAAGCCAGCACAAGTGATTAATAGCAAAGTCTCTGCCATTTTATTATTAATAGCAGTGTGTTGACTCAATTAAATCCAGCCTGCTTTTTTTGGCAGGCCTTTGCAATTATACATATCATTATGGGCTGCAGCCCAAATGCATCCTGGGAGTAGACCAGAACTCCACATTAACTTTTCTGGCTCTCTCTTTGCAGGTTGGCCACTGTAACATGTGGGCTATAACCAACCCAGGCTGTTTCAGGGATGGCAGAATAGAGGAAGAAGGACAAATGGCAGAGGCAAGGATCACACCTAGAAAGGGCACGCTCCCTCACAGCCATAAACAGACTGGCAAACGTATCCTGTATCCACCCCTCCACAGTGAACCCCATAAACACAGTGTAATCTGTCTGGACAGTACCTGTTACCAGCAGGGGTGATTTTGCAGCATGCTAAGGGGTGTGTTCAGTAGTCTCTTCCAAAACAGACTTACAAGCTGATTGGCCTGGCTTGAAGAGGCACTGAACTGAGGTTCAAGCTTTTATTGGAGAAAGGCTCCAGCAGACTGTGTTTCCTGGTGGTAAGAGAGGGATGTCCTAGTAAAGCTGGAATATCCTAAACCCACAGTACTCCAAAGCAGGCTGCAGACATACTCTATTGCTGACCACACTTGCTGCTACCTTTTGAAACATCTCAACCAGCCTTTTGGGAGGAAAACCAGTCATGAGCCTAAGGCACAAGACTAGGACCAAGTTAAGTTCTCAGTACTGATAATGGACTCCATGTATGATTTCAAGTGAGTCTCCTATTTATACAAAGTCCTGGGACATTTTCTGTACCCTGCAAACTCAAGGGATCCATGAGTCATTCAGATCACTTGTTATTTGGTGACACCAAGCTTGGGTACCTAAATGGTCAACAGATATGCATAGACAAAGGTAAGTTGCCTTATCTCAGGTTTTGAAGAAAGCCAGAGTCTGGGAACCCTGGACAGCTGGTGAAGCGAAGCATTGTGGGTTTCTCACAGCCTTTCATGACAGCCCATCCATAAAATGATGTTCTGTTAATCATGGGAGAAAGCTCTTTTTGGACATGAATTTCATTAGACTTGTATATAAAGCACGTAGCACGGTGAATGTTTGATCTGAGTGGTAGGCCGTGCCATCACTCAGATAACAAATCACAGACATGAAGTGCTGGAAGAACAGCAAGGTCTGGCCCCTTGCAAAAGCAGCATATGTTGCTCAGAAGCACTGACCCATCACTGTCCTTTGCAGACTGGGTGGGCTTCATCTTCCTGCTAACCAGAACAGGCAACTCCAGTGATACCCTCTAGCATGCAGACAATCCGTGACACCTCTCACTATGACTGCTGAATTTTTTTTCCCAAGCCCACTGCTCTCTGCAGTTGTAGACCTAGATTCTTCTCTCCAGTGAAGACTGGAAACACCCCACTTTCCTGCAGGCATCTAGGGCTCTACCACTCTTCCTGTAGTATTAGGAGAGATCCCAACAAGCCACAGCTGAAGCCCCACAATAAAAAAATAGGTCCATTTTCCCATTACTTCAACACAGGGAGCTTTTCAGCTGAAGGCTCTTTTCAGCTTGTGCTACTTCATCTTCCAGAAGCCCATTAAGACAGGAGGGCACTCTGTGCTTTTCCATCCCAGCTTGGCCTGTCTCCATCCATGTCATCCATCTGGTTTGCTTGCTGGCATCAGACAATCCACAGCTGTGGGGCTCTTGCTAAACCAGGGTGAAAGAGTTTAAGCACTTGGCCAATAATCTCCTCCCAATGCCTACAATGCCTTTCTGGAAATAATTCTGCTGCTGGAAAAGGGAGTGCAGAAATGTTCTGCTGTCTACATTCCCCTGCACAGCTCTCAGTAGTGCAGACAGGGTTTTGTTTGTACCCAGCTCCAGCCATTGATGAAGTTGACAGCTACAGAGTGGCACTGCAGCACTGAATATGGGTGATAGACCACACATCCCACCTGTCTAAGAGATCTGTGGAGGTCCTCAAGGAAAGTTCTCCTCAGTCTGTGCAGCTGCTTAACTCTAAAAGCTGTCCCAAACAAGGAACAATCCAGCTGGCACTCACAACTGAGCTTTCCTTTGTGAACGGGGGCAGGTATTGCTATTTCTACAGTCCCAGGTGGTGGGTGGCTTCTCACCATCAGCACCCTTGCCTCTTCCATCCCAGAGAGTGGATTTTTCAACCTAAGGCCAAGCTTTCAAAAACTCTCACCTCCATTTCTAAGGACCAAAGCAGAGCTTATGATAAGTAAGTGCTTCCCTGAGGAACCTCAGCAACATGAGCAAGCACCAGCTGTGACAACACTGAATTTAGCTACTCTCAGTGTGCCTGGGAAAGACCCAGGGAGCTCTGGCAGACAGGAGGAGATTCACATATAGCAGTGGGGAGGACAGGACCAAGAGGATTGATGGAGATATTTGTGGGTTTTGTACAAACTTTGTTTCTTCCCAGACAAAAGCAGCTGCAGATCCATGTATGTAGCTTGCAGGAGTGCCTCTCCTGGCAGTGTGCCTGCTTTGCTCACGCCTACAGATGTGAGAAAGATAAACACAACTCTGGATGATGGTCTTCAGAAATCTACTTTAAAAAGGTGTACCCTTCATAGACTAGGTGGACACCACAGCCATGTCCACACAATGACTGGGAAATTCCACTTTGTTTAAAAACACGTTAAGAATCTAAGACATTTGTTATCTTCTTGTTTCAACAGGAATCTCATTTTGATTTTTATATAGCACAAAGGAGGGCTACAAAGATGGTGAAGGGCCTTGAGGGGAAGCCATATGAGGAGCAGCTGAGGTCACTTGGCTTGTGAAGCTGTGTCAAGGAAGATTTAAGGTAGGTATTAAGAAAAGGTACTTCACCCAGAGGGTGGCTGGACACTGGAATAGGGCTCCACAGGGTCATGGCCCCAAGCCTGACAGAGTTCAAGAAGTATTTGGATAATGCTCTCAGCCATGTGGTGGGATTCTTGAGGCTGTCCTGTGCAGGGCCAGGAGTTGGACTTTGATGATCCTTGTGGGTCCCTTCCAACTCAGGATATTCTATGACTCTATGATATATAACACTGACCATCTCTGAAGCTGGGCAGAAGAAACCGACTCTTTTTTTTTTCAGGATATTAGAAACAATATTCAATTTTCTTCTAAAGACATATGCTTTCCCCATTACCTTATAAACCAGATGCAGACTTGACCCACATCTCAAACATGACAGAAGGGGACTCAAGCATTGCTCTAGAGAACCCAGCCACAGTTCAGCACAACAGTTTAATTATATAGAGCAACATCACATATCCTGCTCTAGACATGGGGCTACTGACTTTCAGTGTGATGTCAGCAGTTCCATCACTTCAAGGCCTTTTTATTTTTAAGGGCAATTCCAGAGATTCCAAGAGGCCAGAGTTCTCAAGCCAGCTGGTAAGAAACCAAAATGCTTATTACATCAGTGAGTAAGTCTACCTTCCTCTGAGACTTCCCTCAACCCCAGGATGAGTGACCACTAGAGATCAGACATTTGCAAGGGCTCTCCCTGTCACCCCAGGACCAGTTAGTGGGAAGAGAGCTGTTATTGCTTCTCTGTTATCAGTTACGGCAGGAGATTCCTTGCCTTGTGGCTGAGGCTGCGTTGTACACGTGACTCACAGAACATAACTAAACCATGTAAAATGTCATCCTGTGTTTGCCATTAATAAGCTTTCAATTAATAACGCAAATATCCGAGAATACCCCGAGCTTGAAATTCCGCACTGTGCTGCCTAGCAGAGCCAATCAGGGCGCTCTCAGAGCCAAGCCATAATAAAGCAGTTTTGCTTTCCAGGAAAGATCAGATCACTCCTTGCTGCTGTAGCTGGAAAGCCTCAACCCATGCACATATGGGAAAAAGCATCCTGTGACTTAAAAGGATCACAGGGAAGCTTTCAAACTGAGGTGCAAAGCTTTTATTTTGAAATATCACAAGACCTGATTCTGCTTACTTCCTGATGTAAGTTACCCCTGATGTACAAGGGATTGATCAGCTGTACTAACAGGAAGACAAGAACTGGAGCTGTATTTAGGACCATAGTCAAAATTCAATGTATCCAAAATCCCAGGTACTAATGTGGTGCCACCTGACACCAGTTTTTCCACCACTTATGCAGTTTTTCAATACTCACTGGGCACACATGAGCTTTTTTCCTTTTGTAAGCACAAGTACACAGGAAACCATGGGCAAATTTAAGCTTGTATGAAACACACGTGAACCTTTCTGAAGGTAGATCTAAAAAGCATGAGGACACAGCCTGGCTATGCATATGCCCCTCACACACAGAAAGGCAAAAACAAGGAACGCATTGCCACCTACCCAGGTCCTGCACCCTCTGCTTCCTGTACACAGCTCACCTACCTGTAAGAAAATACCTCTCTTTCTAGTATGCAGACAAAGCCCCTCAGCATTCCCAAGGGCACTTTCTCTCACAGACACACAGAGCAAGGAATCTTCCTTATTTCTGCATTACTTGTGCAACTCCTTCCCTGTATCTACAGTCTCGTACAATCTCTTGCTGTCCGTACACATCTATGTTCACAACACACCTTGTGGATAAGCAGGCATGCAGACACACAAGCTCACACACACACACCTCCCATCCCCATGAGGAACTCCAGGTATTGAGAGGTAATCCTCCTGGCTCACAGAGCCTGGTGAATGGAATAATTAATTTTCTGACGAGCACGAATATCACGCAAAGGCAGCCACATGGATATGGTGGAACGCTTCCAGCCAATATCCATGCAATCCGGATATTTGGATTCACCCATCCCCAGCTTCTGCTCTCAGCAGTGCTGACAGCAGCAAAGCTGAGCTTGCTGTGCTGTTTGGGAAGGCCTCACAGATCTGGTTGACTGGCCTGGATGGTAGAAGACAGCTGAACAATCACGCATAGCCTGCTCTTCCTCCCCACCAAAGACGGGGAGACCTTGTCACCTCCCATGCCCTAACCTACTGCTCCCACCTGAAATTAACTGCTCACCAAGACCCACCCTACAGCTCTGGTCTCTGGGGCAGGGCAGAGAATTCCACAAGCAGCATCAGTCTGCTCAAACCTGACAGTCCTCCCCAGTGGAGAATTAAGGGCAAGCCCCTGATGCAAGGACGCTAATTCTCCAGGCTGCAGATCAAAATTCTGCCTCTCCCAAATCTCCTCCAATCCTGGCTTAAGTTAACTTGTTCTCCTCTGTTTTACAGTTAAGGGTTAAAAATGCTTGTGTAGAGCAACTACAGACCCAAATTCCAGGGAACAGAGGAAAAGGAGGCTTAAAGAAGGACAGGAGATTATAGGCAGAACAGTATTCTTAGACAGTGCTTCAAACTGCACCCAAACCCAGAGGATTCCCAGTTACAGAGCTATGCTATTCCTAAAAACCACAATATACAGCTCTTCTGTGCAAATGTTCAGCCGGTGTTGCTGTAGCATAATTGACCAATCTAGACAGAAACAGAAATAATGAGCTTACCATACTGGACATCTGAGTCCCATTCCCAGCTTTGTCTTCAGCTTTTCACGTGTTCAGGGACAAGTTACCTATGTTCCACAGCTGTAAGATTTACACCGAAATACTTGGCCTGACTGTTTTGCCTGTAAGCTCAGATCACCAGATCATCAAGAACTCTTGTCAAGAGAGATCGAGACAGCGTGAGTTGCTTATAATAAAAGGATCCCTTGCTGCTGTAGAAAAAGCACAAGCATGTATGGCTAGAGACTTGCAGACGTGGTTATTTGCACATTGCCCATGATATGCACTTACACAGTGCCACACATCACACCAGCAGTCTCTGCACACATCCCACCTCTTAAGTGATTTTAACTTGGAATTCCCATCAGGGAAGAAAATATCTGGCAAAGCTCTTTCCAGAAGACCTGAGGCCAGGAACATGGCTGTGTAGTCTTAGAGGGGAATTTGTTGAGGATTTTCACAAGAGTTCCAGTCTGAGCCAAACTTCAAGGTGATAAAATAAATTTTCCATTGTGTAGGTTTCAATTCTATCAATATTGTTTCTCTGATGCTTCCCATTTGGTTCTTTGAATTTTTTTATCCACAGCCATGATGCTTAGAAATAGTGCTTGGCTTCTGCTGGGAACAGGCAAATTTAGGACTCCTTTGTATGTATGAGAAATCTTCTAATCTTCTCCTATTTTTCTCTAAGAGGAGGTAGGAGAAGAACCCAGAAGAATTATCTTACTGCAAAATTGAGGCTTACAAGTAAAAGCAGAGTCATGAAATGAAAAAGTAAAGGTCCTTGGTCATGCTGACCTTGCTTTTTCAGTTCCTGGAGTTGTTGCCCATCCACAAGAGCTCAGTATGTCACTATTTATATTTGCTAGTAAGTCCTACAAAAGAGGGAAAGTACTGTTGCGTAACTCATTGCCCCAGTCCAGAATACACTGGGAAATTCTCACAGATACATACAATATAGAAGCAAAAAAAGACAGCCAATTATCTACCTGGTAAAAGATAGATCCAGCTTTTCAAAATATGACATAGGAAGGAATGATAAGGAATCAGTCAAAACGCTGGATTAGATATGGTTCAAACCACTCTCCTCATCCTAACACAACTTCCCAGCTCTCCATGGATGGGCTGAGGTTGCTGGGATTAAAAACAAATGAAAAGAAAACAACAACCAAACCCCCCACAACAACAACAACAAAAGCAAATAAACAAACAAACAAAAACAAAAATCCCCAAACCAACCAAAAAAACCTCAAACCAAAACCGGGGAGGAGGGCAAGGGGAGGAAATAAAAACAAACATCACCAATTAAACAACCCCACATGGGTGGAGTTCTCAAGAGTACCAAGAGGGTTTAGGAGTGCAAGTCAGTCAGATGTGTGCTTCTAAGTCCCTCCGCTGCTTTGGAAGACTTCCAGCCCTAAGAGTAAAATAAAAGGCAGGGGATATATATGGCTGCTAGGCTAATGAAGCTTAATTTTATCCAGCTCCTATTTATTCTTTGGTTTCGCTTCAGAGCATTGATTTCACATTCCTGCACCTTTTAGATATGCATATATATTTCATAAATAGGCAAATGTATATACACAGACCTGAGCATGGGAGTATGTTTATACATGTAAAGCAACTGGGTATTTACAAGCTGTTTCTAAGGTTATAATATCCATTGCTATTATGAACTGCTTCATTAACCTGTCAATCACACTGCTTTCTCCTTTTCACCCCTCTCCCGTGTTACTCTGTGTGTTGGAAGTGAACCATGTGTGTTTGTGTCAAGTGTATTATTTCAGACAGTACAGACACACAGACACACATGGACGCACGCCCAGAAATTAATATGGTTTCATTGATGCCTCCCCAGGAGCTTGGCTCTGGTCTACCCTCTGGACTTTGCTAGCCATGGAGATGCCTCTCACAGTCATTTATCACCCAGCCCCTGGCCAGTGGCACCGGGGTCCCGGCATTGTGTCCCCAGGCAGCCTGGCTGCCGTGCAGGAGGAGGGGCATGTTTGCAGTGTGGTTGCAGTTTGGAAGCACTGCTGATGGACTAGTCTCCAATAAACCCCCCAAAAGTGCTGATATGCTGAAAGCAGCTGACACTGATGGATCTGCTCTCATCTTGCCTTTCAGTCGGTTGCAAGAGAGAGGAGAGAGAGGAAGAGAAACAAAGGCAGAGATTAACTCTTTTGTCACAGAGCTCTGCAGTTTTACAAGGCAAGATAAAGCTGCTGTCCAGGTTGGGTGCAGATGGGACCAGCTCAGCACAGTCTGTCTGATTCTCTATGGAGTACAATCCGGGGGAAAAAACAGCCTGAACTGCACAATGATTTACTGACAGGGCCTGTGCTGCCTAACTGAGCCTTTTAACTTTCTGTGCAGTTACAGCCACAGCCAGGGAGACTAGCAGAGATGCCTGGACACAGTCCTGGGCAACTGGCTCTGGGTGGCCCTGCCTGAGCACAGGGCCTGGAGGAGATGACCTCCAGAGGTTCCTTCCCACCTCAACCATTCCGTGATTCTCCCAGACCTGCAGGCCAGCCATTAAACCAACAACACTGCTTGTACTTGCACTGCTTTGGGTGCCACACGTGGTCACACAGCATAGTCAAATCCACCCAGCAGAGACCCTTGAGGTGTGGACACAGGCTCAATAAACAAAGGCATCCTGCTGGATTCATACATTCCTGTATATGAAATCATGGAGTGGATTTTGTTTGTCTGTGATGCCAGGCATCAGACTAACCAGATCAAGTCTCAAACTGCTGCTTGTGATACCCCCTCACTAGAAGCCAGCCAGAATGTTTTAATATAATTTCATTTAATGAAATAAGTTTTGCCAAAATTGAGCTATTTGGGAAACTGGATCTATTTGGCTCAAGTTTTTCTTGAGAACACCTTGGTTCCAAGGGGCTCAGTTATGAACCCCCAGTCTGCATTTTTATGTCATTCAGCTGCACAGGAAGCATTTGGAAAGTTTCCCTCTTCTCTCACTGGGTTAGAAACTTCAGCAGCTGCCAAGGAGCAGGACTGTCAACTACCAGACTGCCTTTTGATGGACTAGCAACATATCCACATGGATGTGTGTTTTCCCCACAGAGTCACTATAAAAGTTCAATGCAAATATGGCTGGAGATTCACACATCTCTTTCAAGGCCTTTGTACAAGCCATATTTAACACTGACAATGTCACAAGAACAGCGGGATTCCAAATTTTCACATGTACAACTGTAGGACCAAATGCCCTCAGAAAGGCAGACTGCACTACATTAAGCCCAAACACACAAGGAGATACTCATATTAATACTACTAACAAAGGGTAAAACAATAATATTAGTGCTAATTCTTATTAATAAAAATGCTAAGCAACATTCTTCCTCCTATGGAAAATCTCATTTCATTTGTAATCTTGATTTTCCTTGATTTGAAGAGAGGAGGTGGGATACTTTTCCTAGGTAATTCTAAAGAAAAATTCCTAAATCCATATTGAAAACATGATCGTTTTCCAGTTTCAACAGAAACTGCCAAGTAGCATCTTCCAAAACCAAAGTTCATATTTTTACTCAAAAAAAGAGAGACATCTTGTTGGGAGAAAGCCATTTTCCCATTGGGAAACACTGCTGAGCTCTAATACTGCACAGCTCTAATTCTTGCCTAGATTTTTCAAGCCTGGTTTATCCTGCACTTGTGTTGCACAGTTCACAAGTATTCCCAGCAACTCCAAGCAAACCAATCACCAGGTGAAGTACAAATTAACATGAACAAGGGCAGAAGCCAGCCCCAGCTGAGTGTTAGGGTTGTTTGAGGGTTTCTGTCAAGACCAGGGTGTTCTAGTGCTGTGCCCTGTGCAACATTATGAACACACAGAAAGAAGCTGTCAGATCTGCAACCCACCATCATAAAGCATAGCAGTAAAGACAAGTACATTACACTTGGACGTGGACACCCTCTGAAACACAGACACATCACCACAGCAAAAACTCCTGCCCTCACATACACTCTGCTGAACATGCAATCCTTTCCGAAATACAAAAAAAGATCTCCAAGCCAACAAATGAAAAATGGGAGGTTGGGGTGAAGAGTCTTGAGATTTGTCTTTATTTTTCTTTTTAATTCCTAGAGAAAAAAGGGCCTTTTAAAATAAATAAATAAAATAATAGTAAATGCAATATTTCCCAATGAAATATTGATGCGGTTTTTGCCATATCTTTTCAGTTTTTGTCTACTGTCACCTATTTCCTTTTAATGAAAAATTCTAAAAGACAAGTCAGATCCCAGAGTTTAAAAGGGGCTTGCAGAATACTACTCCTACCCAGAGAATTATTTAAAATGAAACCTGAAGTAGAGGTCTGTTCTAAAGTCTGAAAACAACTTTGAAATTTCAAAGTTTCCCACTGAACACAAATAACAGTAATGTCACCATGTCAAATGCAGACAGTCTTGGAAACAAACCCACCAAGGAATTATCGATCATCTCTTCACATGTCTTTAATAAAATCTTGGTCTAAAATCTATCCACAATATGCCATCTGCCACACACTGAGATGAAATATGGTGTGTGCTCTTGGCATCTAACACTCTGATGAACCATTTGTGAAATCTCCGCAGAATTTCACATTCTCAGTAGCACACTTTTCTAGAGGACTGACTTTCAACTTTAATTTTATCTGTGGGCTCTTAAAAAAATAGATCTGCCTCTGAAGGGCTTAAAAGACAATCTGTAGATTGTTACACAGCTGGTTTGAACTTGCCTTTTTCAGTAACTTTTATAGACTCACTTAGGAACAGCTCTAATTCCCCAGTGAGTCCTGTGGACCCTGTAACCAACATTTGGTGCTGTAAGGAAGGGCTACATGGACTGTCTGAATGGAGGTCATGGAGGTTTCCAGTACCAGGGTTAGCCCTGGCTGTGAACACCTCTGAGCAAAACTCATCTTCCCCTCCACCCCGGAGTGCTGAGAGGTGCTTAAGCAGGACATTTGAGCAAGCGTCTGCTTTCAAGTACCTGGGGACAGCTGACGGAATTCCTCATGTGCTGCAGGTCAGGCATGTGTGCAAGCTGTGCAGAAGTGAAGCCCTAAGCAGCCACTGCAAAGCTGCTCCAGCCAGCGAGTGCTGCCCAGCCACCAGAGCTCTGCATCCAGGGAGTGCATCCAGGCAGGGGACGGCTCGCCTTCCCGATCCATGCACCCACCTCAGTTCCCTCCACTCCCAGCTAGACCACAAGGGCCCATTTATTCTAAAATATGAAATTTGTATTGTTCCTTTATTGTTCTTTAATGAAAACCCTGTTTATTCTAGGCTTTTAATTCTTTCCATCTATTATGTTTAGACAACTCATTAACAATCATTTGTTATCATTAGACTTCAATTTTAAACTCCTTTTCCCAGAGGAGGCAAGGCAGTGCTTTTAAACATATTTGCATCATAAACAATTTCTGGGCCTCGTGTGCCATCCATTACCCCGGCCCTTCCTCCCTTCTTCCCCAGGCTGGAAGGCGCTGAAAGAGCGTTACCAAGATTTTGGCCAGGTCCAAGGTAATGCATCTTTCCCCCAGGCCTGGAGCCATGGAGGGTTCTGCATTAGGACAGCAACCCAATGCATTAATAGGAAACTCTTGAAATCCTAGGTCATGTAATGGTGAGCTGCTCCTTCCGCTGGGATTAATGACTACATGCTGCAGCTGAATTCATTAGGGCCTGCTAAAGATAGCTTGCTAGCCGGGGATAATGCGTGGGCCTCATTCTGCTCATTTATGGTTGTTCAGCTCCACTGGATTTAGTGAAGTCATTCCTGATTTGCAGCAGGGTCCCTCGTGTGCATGCTAGATAAGCACTACGTCACACTTTGCATTCATTGACAGCTCCCAGTGGGCAAAAATCTGATCCCTGTTATGTCGGCTAAATCCAGATCAACATTCACTGAGGCTGCAAGGCATCCCTTGGATATGAAGTGGCATCAGTATGCATGGAGTGTGACCCGCATGATGAAATTTGCTTTGGTAGAAGGGAGGTTCCTCAAGTTGTACAGAAAGCAGGAAAATAGTTGCCTTTCTCCTCATGGTTTTTCTAAGTTTTGCTTGGTGCTGTATTCATCATATGCTGCTCATCGTCAACTGTGACCAGTAAAATGCAGAAAAAAAAGAAATCACTAAGCTGAAATCTTTTAAAGTGTAATTTCTATCTCCAAAATCTCATTCCAAATTATGCTTGGAAAATGTTGGCCGTGACAGCCATGTCTCCTCTTTCCCACATCCCAGTGAGCAAGCCAATGACACATCTGTTCAGAAGAAGTTTAGCTCTTATTAGTAGCATTGCTAGATCATCTCTGTCATTGCCAAGACTTGTGCTGGTGCTAATGCATTGTCATTGTTTTGATACCCTGGAATTTGGCTATTAAAGCTCATCTGGTCGTGCTACCCCAGGTGCAGTACCATGACAGGAATGCATGTTACTGGATGCATGCACTGTCCAAAGGCCTCGGTTCTACCCAGCTTTAAGCTTGTGTTCAGCTTTAAAGACTTGGAGGACATTCACAGGCCTTTCACTTGTCCAAAAGCCCCTTCACACCACCAAATGCCAAGGAGATACTGCATGCAGCCAAGTTCTGCTGGCTGAAGTACACACACAGGAGAAGAGTAGGCTGGACCACCACACCTATTACAGCTTTCCTCGTGGATGCTTGAAGCTTATAAGAAGAGGAAATACTTCATACGTAATACTGTGGGCTGCTCATGGAATTTTTACACCTCTGATGAACTGCACAGCTTGTGCTAAGGATAATGATGATCCTTGCTGCAAGGCTCCACCCTGCATGCTAAGTAAATTCCTGCAATTTTCTATCCTTCCTGCATTATTCTGATCCAATTAAAGTCACTGCAACTAAGTGAAAAGTTGTGATTGACTAATTGGATTTGGAAAGGCAGAACACCCATCAGGAGCCAGGTTTAATTTAGGTTTCCTTAAAATTTCTAAGGCCACTGGCAGGCTAGAAGAGGCAGCTCCATCTTTGGTTGGCTCCAGCTCAGAAAAAAGGGATTAGTTAGTTGCTGAGTGAGCTCCCTGCTGCCTCGTGTCCATGGAGCTTTCCAATTCAAAGGCCTGTGTTAGAGTCTTTCATTTTTTGGAATGCACCTTCTACAATGGTCCTTTACATATCTCTCCTATGCCCCTTCTATGTCTCTTGTTCCCAGTTTGGTCCTGCACCATTCACCATCTCTCCTGCTTTCTCCACACATCAGTGCAGTCCCCTCCCCAGAAACAGGCCTTCCCAGGGTCTTGAGGGGCACTTCTGTGCAAGTCATGTACATGACTGGACTGCACTCCTGGATGTGGGACGTGACTGAAATTTCTCTGAAGTCAAGTGGAAATTTTACCAGTATGGTTGAAGAGGTTCAACACATGGAAAGCTCTAAGCACTTCTCCAAACACCGAGTGGCCAACTCCTTTCCAAGTGCCCTGGATGCAGACCCCTGGGGTTCCAACCATGCAGTGAGATACATACAATAAAAGATCAGTTTCCATGAGCATTTAAAAGTGAACAGAAGCCTATCTGTGATATTTCCATCATAAGTCATTAAAAAATGGTACGACATATCTGCTAAACTCAGAAGTTTCACTGAAATTTATTAAAATAATTAATCATATCATAGATTCTGAGTACCTTCTGAATTTTAAGCTTCTAATAAGTACTAATAAGTACTCAAGCTATTTATTCTGATTTAACAGAAGCATTTAAAAGATAACAAACTGAATGGACCACTGATATTGTCATACCCTCACGTGACTCTAAAAGCTGCAGAAACTTCATGAAATGTGTAATAAAAATAAAGATTACTAACACTACCACCCAAACGCACAATAAGCCACTTGGATAAGGGCAGGAACAGTCAAAATGCATCCTAGCAAACATTAACAACAATAAACAATATTTAAGGTGGACTCTAAATTTTCAGTTTCAGGACACTTTCAAAATACCTTTATATTTTTTAGTTTGGCCCTTCTATTTTCCTTTCTTTCTTTTCTTTTCTTTTTTTTTTAAGATCATGTCTAACAATTTAGAAAATCTCACATATTTCCAATCTTGCACCCAAAACACAAGACTTCCAAGACCACTGGGCATGTTAAGAACCCTGTCTATTAATATTTGTAAACATTTTCAGCATCAAATACTTGGAAAAAGAAATCACTTGAGCCATCACCTGACATATTTCTGCTCCTATTGAAATAAAAGTGTTAAAGAGGAACAGCCAAAGAAACAAATCCCTTCACTCCTACCTGTTACTTTTTTTTTTTTTTTTTTTTTTTTTTTGAGAAATCATTATTTTTACTTTGTTTGACAACTGCGGTGGAAATATACTCCTTTTTCCACTATTTCTAACCCCCTTGAGGATTTTTCAGGGCCTCTTTCAAGGGTTCAACTGAACCCTTTTTTGCAAGCCTGGTCCTTCCCCCCCAAGAATGTTGCTACCAACAAAATTTTAACATCATCACTGTTTTTACACAAATGCCTAAAACATGATTCTTTCCTTATGGTCTTGTCAGTATAGGACCACAAGCCAGAAATTGCCAGGACACAAGTTCCCAGCTCCTCCAGATCTTGGCATTGACTGTCTTTCAGAATCTGGCCCCTGAGGCTTTGCAGTTGGCTCTTGAAAAGGAAAAGGGCCCCTCCTTAAAATCACAGTCCGTGCAAGTTTGTGTCTTCCATGAAAATTAACATGCTGGACAGCAGATGGGACAAACACATGCTAGAGGCCAGATCCTTATGCTGGTTACACCAGCATCATCTGCAAACTTGAGGGAACAAGGGCAAACAACAGAACTAGAGCAATTTACATGAGCAGTAGGTCTGCCTTCCTGCTAGCTAACAGTAACAGTCTGGATTTTCAGGCAGAGGCACGGAGAGGAAGAGAGACAAAAATTACTACCTTTATACAAAATTGCAGCCCACTACAAAGCTGTCCTAAAAGGACCAGTGCTGTGACATTTCACATCTGATTCAGATGCTTTAAAAAAAACAAAGAACAACACACCAGCATACCACTTTGCCAAGGAACAGACTCCACAATTGCCTTTGGAGAGCCAAACAGCCTCCAGGCATACAAAGGTGACTTAATTTCCCCCTCTCTTCTCACAGTGCCTCATTTACACCTCCTCAAAATACATACTTATGGCAAAAATAATGACAGTGCAGTCTGATGGAAGATTCCAGCAACATCCTGCAAAAGAGCAAAGCCCATGGTGTTCAGACAGCACACAGAAGAATAATGTGTGACACTTTGCAAGAAAGCACTTCTTCCTGGAAAGTCTTGACCTCTTTGACTGGAAGACCCAGATCCTGAACCAATTTTCTTCCCCCTGCCCAACTCTCCCCTTGATTCTTGGCCTCACTGAATTGAGGACACTCATTCTTTCTTACCATTTCTCTTTCACAACTTTCGTCTGGTAACCCTCTAGGCCAGAAGAACCATACAAACTTGTGTTCTACCCAAGTCCTCTTTTTCTGATAAAACTTTCACATATTCTTTGGGATACAAAGTCTTCAGTTCCTTACACTCAAGTTACACGTAAACAGTATTTATTCCTTTGTGCTTTTCAACGGGAATTGGCACTAAACTTCTTTAAGGGTGCTGTGAAAATTCCCAGTGGATGCTAGACATAGCAGGGATTATGTATCTAGATAGTCAGACCTGATAGACACTCGTGGATTTCTGAAAACAGTAAATTCAGAACGAGCATCTCTGCTTTTGGATCCTCCAGCAAGTATAGAACAAAGATTTCTGTGCTCCCAGGTCAAATGTATCTCTTTCATGTCAGGCTCTCTGGACACATCTGGCATGTTATCAGAATAATTTCCATTCAGTTTGATCCAATGTTCATCAAAGTCAATACTGACATTTCCTGGGTCATGCCAGAGGTCCAGTAATGCTCTATACCTTCCTATATGTAATCATTTAATTACCTCCCACTAATTACTTCTGCAGGGAGCTGTAAGATTTTCTATCTGCAACACCTCTTCCTGATGGTCTGTGGATCAAGTCTTTGCCCAGAAGAAAGGGACTGGCCTGACCCATGTTATAGGAAGGGTTTTGCAGGCCCCTCTGACCCACAAGAGGTTCAAGAGCAAGCAAGGGAAAAATATATTTATCATCACTTATATTGGTCAGGATCTATTTCCTGCAGGACTCTAAATCAGGAAACTCCAGTCACATCTATGTGTACACACATGCATGTCTGTACGAATGTGCAAAAACAACTGACCCCAAAGGTCAAAGAGGACTGCCACTCCAAAATATAAAAAAGCTCTCAGCTCAACTTAGGAAAAAGGCAAAAGAAAATGATTAGAGAGAGGAAGAAAGCAAGAGAGACAGAGATAAAGAGAAAAAACCAAGGGGAAGATGATTTTCTATCAACAAAACAGCAGGGACGAATTCTAGTTCATCTCATTGGAAACATCTCCTTCATGTGCAAACACTGCCTGGAGCCAGCACTAATCTCCCAGATTAAAGCCTTTTAATAGCAATTAGTCCTCTCTGCACTAACCCACTGGACACTCCAGTGCATATTTGGGAAAGGGGGGAGACTAGAGGGAGTGTCACCAACCATTTAACTCATAAGTGCCCTGATGTGTCCGAATCCTTATCTTACACACACATTTGTGCACAGGCCAGGATGCCGTGGCAGTGAAACCTGTTTGGATTGCAGCAGAGAATGGGACCACGACAGCTAGATCTGGGTGTTGCATGTGTAAATACTCAAGTGAGCTGGATCAAGCCCAGATCCAGGAAGGAGAATTTCAAAATGGCATTATGGCAAGCCAGAACATTAGTTAGCTACAGTCAGAAGCAATAACATACCACCAGCTCCAAGGGCTATCCCAGCTGGCAACAAGAGACAGTCACAGGCAACAAGATGTCCTTAGAGCTACCTTCATGCTACCAGCCTGTTGAAGCAGCCTTGGTACTGCTCCTCCCTGAGACACCTTCCACCATCTCTGGAGAAAAGGAAGAGGAGAGATTTTCTTAAATTGTTTTTGGTTGGTTCATCTCCATAGGCCATCAAAGGTCTTGTGTGATCTCTCGGGGAGTGTTTACAGGAAACACGAGCTCATGTCCTATCTGGGTCTGGCAGAGGGCCTCCACCTTCTGCACAGATTGCTACACCAAGAAAGGTAGATCCTAACGAACAGAACCTCAGATTGCACACCAGCCCCTATTAACAAACTGAGCAGCTTGGCTGAAATGGCTCAGAGGGGGAAGAGGAAAGTAGGGGACACTGGTGCGAAACAGTACTGTCTGCAGAGAGACCCTGAACATCCCAAATGGCAAGCCAAGCAGAATTTCTTGGAAAGAGCCACATCAGCTGCCCTTCAAGCTATCAGACCACACAAACAGGACAGAAGAAAACCTTCCAAGAGGTGACTGTCGGAAGGGGAGGAAAAACTACTCTGAACAGCTTTCACCCTCTTCCTCCCCTCCTCCCAGCAGTGGGAGCTGCCAGAACCCCTGCACAACCCTGTGGTGCCCCCCACTCTCTAACACACACACACCCCCACCATCCATAGGGGTAGTGCAATTACTATTCAGGCTGGGGGCTGAAGATAGTCTCCTGGCCCTTCTTCTAATGTAAGGTTATTGTAATTGATATGAAGGTAATTGATAATGTGTTACGGTGAATAATGTCTTCAATTTTCTGCTAAATCCCATTTTTGTAGCCATCTGGGCTCCTCCAACTGCCCCCCTGGGACGCAGAGTAATAGATAGTAATTATTCTCAAGTCATTTACTTTTTCAAAGTGTTTAGTGCTTATCTGTTTTACAATTAAAATGGAAACGACCCTGATTCACTTCCTTTCTTTTTTATTTAAATAGCATTCAGACACACACACACTCTCCTACACGCCCTGGAGCCTGGAGGGTGTGTGCCTGTATGTGCAAGTGCATGTGTGCGTGCATATTATTGTCATAGAGAGACACGCAGGACAGAGGTATGTAGTTCCTCATGCACCTTTCACTTTGAGGCACTGTGAGAGCACAATCACACAACACTAAGAAATACAAATTGTGTTCCTTTCCCCCCCGCCCTCCTCCCGCTTGTCCCCATGGTGACGAGCAGAGTGAATGCCTCAAAACACCCCACAGAAACACCCCTAGGGAGGGATGCATCCAGCACACAACTAAACGATACACACCTCAGCAAACCTCAGAAACACGACACTACCCCAATACTGGTGATCTGTATAAAGATAAACCTGCAAGCTTTAATAACACAGGCACAGTTATACCTAGAAGAATACAGCTAATCATATAAATGCTGAGACCTGTATTAATATACAGCAGTACATGCCAGAATATACATATAAATAAACTAATGCAAGCTATTAAAAGCACCACCAATGAAAAACATACTTTGCACAGCAGCTAAACCTATTTCAGTATATGATTCAAACCTCCCCAGTGTTCTGTCCCCTTTGAGTTCTGTCTCAGCTTATGGTATGCTAGGTGAGACATAAACATATCTATCATGTTCATGGGGATGCACTGTGCTAGAATTAAGGATTTCTGCAACAGTTGTAGACTAAGCTACAAACTGCCTCAGTGAAACACTAGCAAGGAGGGCTAATAGGAAAATGGTCCAGGAGCTTTCCTGTGGCCAATACTTGGGTGAGAAAATCCAAGTCATTTGAAGCGTGCAGAAATAAACCCAGGGGAAATGCTGCTGTTTCTGTGATGGTTTGAGGAGGAACCTGAACCAGTCACTGTGTCAGACCCAGGCAAGTGTGTGGCCTGTAGGGCTTCAGAAAGAGATTCTTCAAGTAATCTTCAGATGCTCTCCCATCACCCTCTCTGTCCCCAGCCTGCAGGCCACTCTTACTGCAACAAAAATTATCTCACTACTATCTTAAAGTTCCTGCCTTTGTCACAGAGTCCTAACACGACATGTTCAGGCAGGTACAGATGGGTGTTGAAGCAGATGCTGAGGGAAGTGGAGATGGTGAGGATCTTGGGACAGCCCTCCACAGTGCTTTACAGGCTCCAGGCTGCAAGCACTTATCCAGAACTCAAATATCAAACATTTTAAAGATGACTGGCCATGTCCAGTCATAATTCAGAACACGTGAGTGGCTGGCATTCAGAAAAGCCCAGACTTCTGTATCTCAAAACAGACTCAAAATTTAGGCAACTATTTTGGGAAAACCTTTATGGTACTGTATTTGGATTATAAACCAGATCTTTCCAGACCAGACACAGCCATGTAACCTTGGAGCTCAGATCCTCCCTGGAGACAGGACAGGAGGAACCAGGTGCTCCATTCCATTCTTTTCCTCCCCAGCTACAGCAGTTGCAAACAGAGGCTGATACTTCCCCACAGCAAAATGGAGGAGAGACACTGCCCCCCAGGATGGTATCTTGCACACTATTCCCTCTCCAAAAGCCAAACCTTTGCCAATTTCAGCAGATGGATGATTCAACCTTGTGTAATAAATTTAATTCTGCAGATATATATTTTTTCCCCATCGGAACAATCAGATGACAGCTTCCACAACCAGCCCCACAACCCATATCACCACTGCCCCAGCAGAAATACAGTCAAGGCTTTCCTCCATTCTCCCAGTAAATCGCTGGAGTGCTGCTGTCCTTTCCTGTCAAGGTGAGGGTGGCCCAGACCTTTGAGCAGGAAGATCCTGTTGTTCTTTTGTTCGAGTTTATAACTATTTGGGGCTGTTTACTGTTTAGTTTTTTTCCCCCTCCTCTTCCGTCTCTTTCTGTTTCCTTTTTAATTCTTTTTAATGACTTTCCCCGATGCAATCGGCAGAGGACCACGCAGAGACTGCTTCCCCCTGCTGAGAGGGAAACAAGAGTGAGGGAAAAGGGCACCAAGGGAACTGTTCACATCCTCTATTCATCTCTGCCAGCCTCTGTTCCCTGGTGACTAGCCCCACACAGCCCAACTGTGTGGAGTTAGCATGGAACGAAGCAGAACCTGAGCCAGGAAAATCTCAGCCGGCACCACAGGATCTGGCTCTGTCAGCCTTGTCCAAGGCTGTCCTAGGTGTCCTAGCCATGAGAGTGGCCCTTATGGTCCTACCACATGGGCAGCAGTGTGGGCTGAGGAGGGGAAAAATGTGTTGTTTTCCACGAGTCCCAGCAGAAGTCCCCCAGACAGGGAGAGTGGCTGGAGACCACAGCTCAGCTACTAGGGAACACACAGGAGCGCAGCAGCTTGGGAAACCTGCTGCTGGGAAGCCAATGAGCGTGGAAGAAGCAAGCTTAAGACTCCTGCAGTACTCACAAACTCTCTAGTCCAGGCACTCCCAAGTGATGCCATCTTTTGTTCCAGCAGCTCCCCCACCTCCAACTTGGGAATGAGCTTGGTAGAAGCCAGATGGCTCTTCCTCCATCTGCTCCCTGGCACTTGACTGCATATGCATCAGGGAACAGGGTGACTATCTGGGCAGGCAGGACTGCAAAGTGGAAGCACTTTGCAAGGAATCAGAGTTTGCTCCAGCTGGTTGCATTTGGTGAGGATCAACACCCTCTCCCACAGGCTCCATCTCAGCCAGTTGCAGGGAGCACCTCACCTTGGCAAACAGCCTCTGCCCTGCCCTGCACGTAGGACAGCTCTGGAAAAGCTCCTGCTGCCATTGCAGGCTCTTCTGATTGACAGGCTGCTGCTAACGAGCCATGCACGTTCCAGGGTTGCAGGGAGAGGGGGAGAGCTCTGAGCTGACAGTGGCCTGGGCTGGAACACAGGAGCTGGTGGCTGGTGAAAGGCCCATGTGCTTACTGTACTGCAGCTCTGCAGGGGACACCTGTCCCAAACGATCCCTCCCTAGGAGGAGCCTGTTTAATTGTTAGTTTTTCCAGCACCAAAGAGGAACTGTGATCTCTGTTGCACGGTATAAAAGTTGTTTGATAATCAATTATCTTCCAACCAGGAAATTTCAAAGCATTTGGTACCCAATAGCTTGCTAGCATTGCTTTCTGTTGGGGGAATACATAGCATGTGCTCTATGATTTCACTGATTCTGGAGGTTTTCCATGAGGGAAAAGAAAAAACCTCAAACTACAAATTCCTTTGAAGTTCCCACTGCTCTGTCAGCTTTCAAGCCTATGAAAAGGATGCAGAAAAAGTAATGGAAAAAAAGCAGTGCAATGACCCAGGTACATTCCTGTTGAGACAGATACATCCAGACCATCCTTGGCTGAGGTATATTCTGAAGCATCTCCAGCCAAGATCCCAACATCTGTGTGGTGATCTCTATGCTGCTTCTACACTCCATGAGTTAGCAAGGGCTTTTATTACATCATCCCCCTCCATTATAGGGATACTTGTTTCTTTCGGTTTGTTAGCAGGTAAGCAGAGAAAATAGTTGTTTACCTGCTTCTTGACATCTTTCATTTATACCCTGGGAAACGGAGCTTTTTACACGCATAGCCTTCTCCTCCATTTTCACATAAAACAATTCCTTAACCTTTCCTCACAGGCCCTGGTTTCCAGCCCTATGGCAGCCTTCAGCACTATACAAGACTCTACTGCACTATTCTAGAGAGCTGCTGGGACCTCTTGTGTCTCTGCAATGACCCCTAGCACTGATAAAATGCAGACCCTAACATCTTCTTACTGCAAGAGTACAACATTTGTGACTCCCACACAGCTTGAAATCTGCCCTCCCCCTAGACAGTGCACTAGTTCCCCCATTCCTTAATCAGATGCAAACTGAGCCTTTGCATCAACTGAATTACCTAAGTTTATTTCTCTAGCATATCAAGCTATTCTGAGTTACAACCCTGTCCTCCAAAGGATTTGGAACCTTATTCCAGTTTGCTACTTTCTGGTTGTTTTTTATTTTACTATTGAAATCTCTAAAATATTGATCAGAACTCAGTTCAGGCCAATCCCCTACAAAACCTCCTCCCTTTTCAAGGAATAATTGCATCATAGTTTAGGGCCACTTTGTGTCCAGACACAGTAACAAGCACAAGTGGGAACCTCTTCCAAGTTGGCACCTGATCCAGCCACACCCTGAATGAGTGCAAACGAAGTATTATAAAGGAGCAGGGGGTGGAAATCAGCTCTGAAAAATCAAAATAGTGGTTCAGCCAAGAGTGACTGATAGTGGGAAACTAGTCTTCAGCTCAAGCTGTGGTAAAAATCTAAGGAAATCCCAGGACTACAGTTCCAGATGAAACACTTGTTGACAGCCATTCTCTTTCTGACCTAATGGTCTGGAAGAAAGGAACAGAGAGAATCTGAAACCCTCAGCAGATTGTTTCCAGGTCTTGCTTTTCTCTTGCAATACACAGTATATGTGGATGCCAAGCAGCAGCAGGGGAGAATCAGAGGGGTTAGATGATGTGCTTTCCTTCTGCTCTGCCATCCTATAGCAACTCATCCTGGTGAAGAAAACCAAGAATGAAAAGATCTGAGGTTGATAAAAGAGGAAAAAATAGAAAAGGAATATAGCAAAAACTGAAACTTCTTGAAATATTCTTGAGTAAAAGTGTTTCTAACACAAGAATAAGACAGTGCCTTTATCAGAAGCTTGCTTCACAATATCTTAGTTAGGAAAATGCATTTTTCATTTTTAAGAGTACTGGAAAGTTTAGAGGAATCCTCCATAAAAGTGATTCAGGAACTGACAGACGTACAGATGTGCCATTTTTTTTGAAAAAAAATAATTAAGTGTAGAAGCCTCTCTGTGAGGACACTTAAACCATTGGGTTGAAATAGCAGCACCACAACAGAGCATAGAAGGGTATTTACAGCGACTCTCTTTTCTGCTCACTGCAATATATTTATCAGTCAGTCCTCCCCTTGGTACGTGATGCAATCTCCAGGTCTCCTGCAGGACTTTCAGGGTTGCAGATTGACAGACTGTTCTAGGTGCAAAGCCAAAGCAATTACATCCAGGTAGACACTGCACAAACTCAGAGTTGCACAACCCCATGGGCCCGTCCAAAGGGAACAGAGACAATGGCAGTACAAATGCTCCTTGAACAAAGCAGCAGGGAGATCTGGCAAATACCCGAGCAGTGACATGCTGGCCGTTAGCCACAGGGTCCAGCAGCCTAACAGCTCTGCTCTGTGCAGTACAGCAATAACCACTGACAGCCACAGGGGAGTTTGTTGAGGCTTTTGAGCAAGGCTCTTAATCATCACTGTTGCTCTCAGTGCCCATGAGCAGAAAATAACACCAAAACTTAAATGTTCTCAACACTGCACCACGGGACAGTACCAACAGGACTGCTGCAGATTGCTACACAGCAAAATGCCAGTTCCAGCCACTCCAAGCCCATCCTAAGCAAAATCATCCCACATTTTTGCTCTCCTTTACATTGGGGAACTCCTGTGATGAGCAACTCCTAGTTTCCATATGTTACAGACCACAAGACAGAACCGAGGTCAAGCTGAGAAGTCAGTGCATACATTGGCATCTGGATTAACAAGACCCACAGTGGGTACAACAGTGCCTGATCCACTGATAGCCACTCCTCCGACATTACACAGTCAGAGGCTGAGGGCCCATGGACAAGCTTAATGTCTCATTCCAACCAGAACATCCCCTTTCCATGTTCCTTGATATATATGTCTTCTAGTAAGGTACTTTCGTGATGGAGGGATGGCAAATAGCAGGTCTCAAACTCAGTCACTATTGTCACTTGTTAAGACCAATGCATTCCTCAAAGCTATGCCCTGGCTCTGGAGTCTGATTTGAGCTCTCCCTCGGGAGCCTAATGAAGCCCATATTAATCCTGGGAGCACACCCCAGCATACAGCTAAAGGGGCACTGCACTGAGGTCAGCTGAGGTTAGGCAGGAACTGAGACAGACCAGGCACCCTCACCCTGCCAAAGTCTGCACATGTCTCTCCTCTCCTCCAGGCAAGACAGCAGCCCAGAGGTCAAGGTGCTCTCTTACAACTCCTTTTCCCCTGATCTCCATCCTCCTCACACCCTGCACGGCATCCAACACACCAGCCCTGCACGAGGCAGCTCCAGAGATACCAGGTGGGCATCTCTGCTGTCCCGCTGCCGTTCCCTGGCTCTCCTGCTGCCTGCAGCCAGGAAAGCCCACTCCAGCCTGCCCGGGGTGGGCGAGCGGGCTGAGGCAGGTCGTGTATCACCCGGGGCGGGGGCCGAGGCGCGTCCCCTCAAGATGACTTCACTTGCATTCCAGCGAGCCTGGCAACCTCCCGCACACACAAATAAAAGGAAATGAGAAACCTGGCAACAAAGAAACTGGCAGGGAAGCCACAGAGGCACAGAGGAACGGGAAAAGAGATTAAACACAGGCTCAAGAGCCCCAGCGTGCTGAGCCTTCCTCTCTAAAGCCTCCCTTTAACTTTGATGGGGGGGCACAGGAGTCTTCTTTGCACTTGAAAGGCCAAGAGGAGGGGCTGGATAAAAGGGATACAGCATTATCCGGAATTGAGAGCACAAGAACACGCTACAAAGCTTTAAAAAAAAAAAGTGCAGGCACCCAGCTTCTCTATATACTTTCCTTGGTGGAAATCAGGAACTGGGATCTGAATCTGGCCAGAGAAGAGATCAAAGTGGAGACATTACAGGAGGAAGTTTAATAATGCAAAATAGCCTGATGAATTCTCTTCCCAAGTTCCAGCTTTTTTTTTTTTTTTTTTTTTGTGGGGTTTTGTTTTTAGCAATAGGATAACATGCAATTTATAATGGCAGACACTGATTTGTATTGATACTATATGCTAAGAGTCCATCCCAATATATTAGACCATTGGTGTTTCTGTGTGTTAGGATAACTCATAAAATGTGCTATGGTGCTTAGAATTTTTGGGTGGCAGTGGAACTATTTAAATTAATCCATTGCAGTACTGAGATAGAATTCACCTGCAGTGTATACTGCAAAATCTACAGTACACTTCAAGGTCTGTGTTAAGATCCATTCAGAAGCCTGTGCTTTGTCCATCATGAACTGAGTGATTTCCTGTACAGAGTATGTATGTTGTGGAGCTGAGTGATCATAGATATAATATCTACCTTGCTCTTTATGTATCATTAAACATCAGGCACTTAGCTGGATCTAGAGAGGGGAAGAAGACAATCCTTTCTTATCAAGGGGAGAGATTGTTTCAGAAAGTAAATGGGAAATGCCCACAAAGCCCCACACAAACCCTTCTCTTTCAATGACAAAGGACACACTCTTTATGCAGTTGTGGCAATGCAAGCCAACAGGCAAAGTATTTGCACCAGGCCTGAGAAGAGCCCAAAGCAGTTTCTTTTCCAGAGCTAAACTCTGACTTCTTGGATGAGCTAGTTTCCTCTTACGAAACACACTGGGATGTTAAAGGATTGTTAGTAGAGAACCAACTTACTCCTTCCAGACACACGCATATCACACACTTGGAAGATGATCTTTCTTATTATTCCTTGAAGGATCATAGCAGGTAGCAACAAAATGTCAGGGGGATCCATGGGACTCAGAAGACCTGAATGATCAGGCTGTATAAACTACCTGTGAGAGCACAGGCCTGTGTCACAGCACTGTGGTAGCTACCTTGGAGGATCTTCTCCCAAACAGACATCATCACATGAGCACTATCTGCCACTGATGCAAAGGTATCTCAGTGCCACAGGCGTCTAGCATCACAGATGCCTGACTGAGCATCCACGTATCATGAACCGCCTTAGTACGTGGACTGGGACAGCAGTAAAGAAATGGATTAGGACTGGGACAGTAAGCTCCACTGGGACTTGAATGCAGCAGATCTAGTGGATATCTCCTCTGTGGATCAGAACCAGTGCCAAAAAGTGGGGTCCCCGTGGATCGGGAAAAAACCCACATCCCGACATACTTACCTGGTGATACGGTGAATCATGGTGACTACAAAGTTTTAACTGTCTGGCCATTCTGCACAAAGGAACATATAAGGCTGGTCAGATATTCATGTGTCCTCTTCAAAGGGGGGATAACAGGTTTCTGTTCACACTCCATGTAACAATTGGTTCATACAGCATGTCAGAGGTGCCACTCTCTCCAAGGTTCTGAGGTCTATGCCCAAGCTTCTTTTGCTGAAAAGAAGGGGAAGAGAAGAATAGAGAAGCAAATTTTTCTGTGGAATCTGCAGCATTCAACATCAGATGAGAAATTTTCCTTCATGAGTTCATTCACAAGAAGACCTGTGATCCTTTTGATTCCTTTAAATCCCTAAACTCAGATGGAGAGAGGATTTCCAAGTCAAAGGGAGGATTCCTGGACAAGGAACATTTTCCAAAATAGCCGTAAGTTGGAAAGTTCAAGCAGGGGGACAGTGTTTTCAAGACAGTATGAAGCAGTCAGAATAAAGCTGGGATATTTCTTTCTATTCCTGCTACTGTATCTTGGTGAGCGTCTAACCTACTCTGGACCTGGACTTTCCCAATTGCAGAATGGAAAATGAAGAGGAGGTGGGCCTTACCTCCGGCTTAGACTTTCTACGGAATATAGGGAGAGAGTTCAAAAATGCTCAGTTTTTCTTTCTATGAAGCAGATGAGCTATATTCTTAACCTCCTTTTTCCCAGGGGGTAATGCTTCCTCTCCCACTGCTCCAGATGGGTTTAGAACTGAGAACACCCTGTTCATGGCTTCTTGCCCACTGCGTGTCTTACTTAATCTGCAAAAATACCAACCTAAAACTGCACTCCCTGGCCTGGAAAAATGAGGCTATTGGAGCTGCCCTGGCAAAGGCTGCATGGTAGTTCTGTGGCATCACATCTCTGTCCTCATAGGATGTGGGCTGCAAGCTGACTCCACTTAGAGAGAACATTAACTACACCTTTTTATTATTGAGAAGAAATTTATTGGAGACATCCCTCCCTCTCTCCAGCTTCTCCTTTACCTTCGCAGAAAAGTAAACATTTAATTTTTTTTGTTGTTAATAGATTTAATGTTCATTTGTCGGTAGCCTAGGGGCAGGTACGCATGACATTTCAAATAATTGTTGTTTCGGGGGTATCCTCTGGAGGAAAATGCTGCAAAAGTGTGGAGAAGATTTAAGTAAATTACTGTGTCAGCTTCTATTTATTCCTTACATGATTGCCAGAGGCAGGGCTGCGAGATAACCATTAGAGGCCCAGCCATAAAACAGGGAAGCAGAATTTCAAAAAGCCAGAGTGCCATTACTGGAAAGTTAGTGTGTAACATGTTAAATTATCCCCAAAGTAGGGGGAGGTAGGAGGGGGAAGCCACGTGTCTAAGAGTGCGAGAAAAGAAAAAGAAAGGAAGAAGGACTGTGTAAATGAAGGGAAGGAGTTGCTCTGTGAGGAAAGAGTGAAAGATAGATAGATAGATAGATAGATAGATAGATAGATAGACAGATAGATGAAGAAGAAATGAAGACTCAGGCAATTCTTGAGTATAGCTCTGAGGGCCTGCCATGATGCTTGAGGACCTTTGGAGCAGGGTGTCCAGTTTTGAAGGCCTGTCTGATGGTGTTGAGGTGAAATGTCTCAGGAAAAAGAATAGCTGGGCACTATGCTTGAGGTGTTTAAAAGCTACATGATGATTCAGCTGAAGTGGAGCGAAACAACTCCTTTCCCAGTAGCCAGAATAGGCTGCAGACCTGGCAAATCCAGTTGCATCTGTGTAAGTAGTTTGGGCCTAGTTCCCTCCCATTTTGTTGCCGCAATACCTCTTGGGAGAAACCAGGGGGTTTAAAGAGAGTCCAGTTTCCTGATCACTGAGGTATCTTGGCTCAAAAGAAAGATGTAGGCACCAATATACCAAACCAGCCCACAGAATGGGGCAGTGTGACGGAGGCATGTCCCATCTGTCCCATCTGTCAGGACCCAGGACACTATTCCCTCCTGTCCCATCTCAGCCTTTGCCTGGCTCACAGTGAATTCTTGGAGGTTTACTATATAGTGCGTGGAGTCAGGGGAAGTGTGTGGGGATGAAAGTCTCAGCTATGCCAACAATCTCTAGGACAGCCATAACAGCATCTACATGGTGGCTGACTAGTGGGAAGACAGGTCTCTCCACCCAGAACAATCAGCTTTAAGCTGTCGCATATCAGATCGTTCCCATCTCCCACCTCTCAACTCTGGGACAGTGTATCACCCAAAGGACCAGGGTAGGCCAGAGGCAGCCTCAGCTCTGCTTAAGACCATGAACACTGCTGCCAAGATGATACTCAGGCTGAAAGTTAGGCAAGTCTTGAAAACAAAAGGGAGGACGCTTTCCTGGAAGGAATGGGAAATGCTCAGTGTCCCTTTGACACTGAAAGGGACAGGAACGAGCTCATGAGCCACCGGGGGCAGGAGGAGATCCTGTAGAGCAGCCAGCTTGTTGTATTTGCCAGGCAGGATTTTTGTTGAAGTGTCTAACACAGCAGGAGAATGAACCCCTGGCCCTCTGCTGTAATCAGGCCTGGCCCCCTAAAGCTCTCATAAATCAGCCATCCCTTGCCCCTCACACCTAACATTCCTTGTTGTGTCCATTTGTGCTGCTCTGGACAGACCCCTGCCTGTCCTGCACCAGCCTCCTCTCTGCCTCCCTCCACTCCTGTTTATCACTCACGCTCTACAGCTCAGCTCTGCCCTCTGACTCATTGCCCAGAAGATGCCGGTTCTCCCTTTCTTTCACTGTAATTTATTTACATCATGAAAAACAATTAAGTTCCAAAAAGTCTTATTTACCTGAGAGATCTGGTTTTATCTTCCCCAGCATCACTCTTCATTTGTTCCTGCCATTGCTTTATTTTTCCTCACTCTTTTGTCTAAAGTAAGCTCAGCTGTGTGGGAGGCAAGGGGCTAACAAACTTGGGAGTCGGGTCCAATAGCCCCAGCCTCTCCAAGTCAATGGCTCTGCTCCCACCCTCTCACCCAAGAGGATGAGAGTCCAACCACACACTCAACAATAAATAACCGGGGAGATTTTTTTTCTTTTTTTTAAACGACTCACAAGGAAGACTTGCTGGTTAAATCATTGCTAACTCTCAACCTCCTCAATATTTCTTTGCTAATAGACTTCAGGTTTAATTGAAGGATCTTCTCTGGACTCTGTCTAAGGCACCATTTTCTCTTTAACCCCACCGCTCACAGCCTCACAAAAGCCAATCCATTAAGGGTCTTCATTAGTTTGAGCACCAGCCAACCACCCAAGCGGCAAAGGTCAAACACAGTCACCTGTCACAACATGGCAGTAAAACTACTAATTGTATGGGAACAAATGAGATAAAAAGATGGTACTATTATGCTATTTGATTTATTTTGTTTCCAAAGAGTCATTTAAGACTAATTTACTTTGCAAGCTATAGAGTGGGCCTGTGTGGATATAGATACTTCTGTGAGCAAACGTAGGTGTGTACATGTGCACGTGTGTATCTCTCTTGTGGATGTATATACACGTGTGCATTTACAGGGGTCTGAAATGCAAGTCTAGGGAATCATAAAGTCATGGCACCATAAAGACTTACATTTAACCCTTCATACAGGCAGAACCCCATGTCACACCAAAAGAGCTCTGCATACTCCAGTAGTGGCTCAGAGTCAGTCACATCAGCCCTACTGCTGTCAGCTCACTTGTTTGAGCACCATTCCTCAACAGCTCAGCTGCAATGACAACAGCCAAGGGGGCCAGTACAGGATCCCATTTTGGAAGGGCACTTGCTTTGGAAACCGTTCTCTACCTTTTTTTTGTGCTCAGGAGGAGAAAATGGCCCACATGCCCTCTGGTGGACACGTGCCACTTAGCAGCTCTAGGATCAAAATGGAAAGCTGGAAGGGGCCATATTTGTAGACACAGAAAGTCATCCCTGTAAGAGGTGTTTAAAGGCTTACTTTCTCTCCAGATTGTCCTGGAAATCATATTCCCAGTACATGTCTGTGGTCACTCGCTGAAAAAAATCTGCGCTTTCTGAGACACAAAATACACAGCCCAGCCTCGCCTCTTCATTATAGGTGCCAAAACAACACGGCCATCTTCACCACCAGTTCCCATTACCAGATGGGGGTATCAGTTTTCCTGGAAGAACACATAAATATTATTTCTCCAGGAATAAAGACTTTCTTATTCAAACACAAGATCCAACTTCAGGCTATGTAGTCACCCTTCAGCACAGCAGACCAAACATCTGGCAGAATCAAGAAAAAATTTTCTATGGCTTTTAAAAGACACTTGAGGCTGATCACAGCTTTAATATGGAATATAGAATCACCAGGAATTCTCTGAGTAGAGGTGAAATGTTCAGGGACTTTTCAAAGAAAGATCTCTCCATGCTCATGCATTAGGGGAACTGCCTTGGCTGCTTTGTGGTTAAGATCAACTGTTTCAGGGCAGTGCAAGAAAGAGAGCAAACTCTTGGAACATACAAATGTGGGGAGACGTGACCTCCTCTCAGGAACGAGATAGCTTCCTCCTGTGCAACCAACTGTGCAGTGTGATACATGTCCAGACTTGATGAGTAGAGTTGGGAGACTGGGAATATTTCCATGAAGGAAGCAAGGTAATTTCTGCTTTTCTTTGAAGTTTTTTGATCTCTGTTCATCAGGGACTCATGTAGATCACCACAATTAATACATGCCACCCCTCTCCTGTTCAAGGGCTCTTAGAATCAGGAGTTGATCTTGTCCTATATTTTCTATTCCTGCTGAACACAGGGAGGACCTTGATCACAGCTTTTTGTGCCTATGGTGAGCGTTTAGATTAGACAATACTGTAATTAGGGACCTGAATCGCATGTCAGCTGTGCATCTGCTCCCTTTTCTCATCTTTTCTGAGTTTGTCCCCAACCTCTTTCCCCTTTGCTCTGCTCTGCTCTCACTTCACTACTCTCCCAGTGCTAAGACAGCCCTACCAGACTGCTTGTCTGCAGCATTTATCTACTTACAGAGGATCCCACCAGCTCAAACTCATTAGCCCTTAGCTAACAAAGGGCTCATGAGAAAAATATATTCCCTTAGCTTGTATTTAGAAAAAGACATTTCCTACCATGGGTGAGAAACAGTCTCCACCAAGCTTGTGATGCATCCTCACAGCTACCAGCAGGACCCCACAGTGAAGCTGATTTCTGGGTAGAAGGGAAAATTGGAATTTTTTTGCTGGCAGTGGGTCATTTGCACCTTGTAATTGTATCCAACCAGCTCTAAATTTGCTTCAGAACTGGAAGAAGGGGAAGAGAGGGGAATGACAAGAGAATTAAAACACTTCTCCTCCCCCTTTTTTTTTTTTTTGTTATTGAAGGGCTACATTTCAATTCACCTTTTTTTCTGTCAAAATTTGAAAAATAATAAACCACACAGGGCTTCTTGAGGCTTTTCCCCTCCATTCCCCAGATATTCCCATAACACGAGAGGGTAAGCAGCATTTCACAGCTCCAGTGGAGTCCAAATTAGTTTTTCTGGCAACTAAATGCAGTGTCTCCTCCACTATGCACACACACACACACACACATATCACATCACTGCCTAAAGTATTAACAGATCCTGCCTGAAGTGCAAAGCCAAGGAATCAAAAAGATGCAATGCCAGAATCAAAACTGCCTTGTAGTGTTAGAGCCCCTAAATACATATTACATTACATAATCAGCTTCAATTACACAATCTCAACTGCATTTCCAAGGAAATTGCTCCTTCATCTAGGGTGTTTCCTTAACAAGTGGCTCTGTCCTTATTTTATTTTCTCTTTGTTCACTTAGGTGCTATGCACTGCACAAACCTTTTTTTGAAGACTTAACTGTACATTTCTTTCTCCTGTGGCTTTTCTCTGGTGTTCATCACAAGATGGTAGTGCCTTTCTTAGTTGACCCTGCTTTATCTTCCAGAAATGAGATTTGTTATTTCCATTCTAGAGACAAGAAACTGAGGCACACAGGAATTAAGATCCAAAGGCATCTGAATAATTTTGAAAACCTTTTAGTTTTCAGTGTACTTAACTCACTCTGTGCAAGCACCACAGTTCCCAATATTTTCAACAATGACATCTGTAATTCAGAGCCACACCTTGAGACAAAGCAGGGGAAAGCACAACCCTAAAAATTAGTGAATTACTACTGGGGAAAAGTAACTTGTCCAACATCTCTTTGGAACTGCCATTTCAATAACCATGCAATGAGCATTTCTTCAACAGACCCCGACTCACTGCAGGTTCAGTAAGTAAGGAGGCACTGGCCATACAGATGAATCTCTTTCACTCTGCTCTACTCCTCAGCACATCCAGGTTGAGCAGTGTAGGAGATGAGAATGCTATTTAAAATGTTTGTAACCGAAGACTTGTCTATAAGAAATACAAACAGAGATGCCTAACAGAAGTTATCAGATTTTCACCACACTAATGCTAACCACAGTGAGGAAAAAAAAAAAAAAAAAAAAAAGCTGTTTTGATGTAACTATTTTTGTGTGTGTGGAAAGGAGAAAGAAGACATTATTAGCTTGCTTTTCCAATACGTAAGAAAACTACATACTGCTCCATCTCAAATCAAACCAAAAGAGAGAAGATCAGGCACCACACTGTCAAGAATAATTGGCTGTGCAAACACAATTTAGAAAGCATCAGATTTGCAGTAAAATATCTTGGAGTGATGATGAATCACATCCACGAGTCAACTTTGTCAAGTCTTTTTGGGGAAAAAAAAAAGCAGCCACCACACCAGTATTGTGAACAGCAGTGTCCTTTGGCAGACATATGAATTATTCTTCCCACTATAATCTATCCGAGAAAGGCCTCCTTTTGTGGCCTGATTCCATATGGGGCAATCTAAGCAATGTGTAAATTTACTCAGGACTCCAAGTCCTCAGAGTGGGGAACAAATGATTAGACATCTGTGAAGATGAGACAGTAAGACCAAAAGAACAGGAATTGTGTAGTGAGGAAGAAAAGATTGAGGAGACACATGGCAGAAGTTTACTAATAGGTGAAAAAAAGAAGGAGTAAATTTTTTCCATGTCACTGACAGATACAGAGAGAAGTTATGGACTTAAACTGCAACAAAAAGAGATTTACTCTGGACACTGGCAAGAATGTTAGAGGAGTAAGTACTGCAATAGATTTGCCCAGAGAGAGGAAGATTACTTCACTAGAGATTTCTAAGGATGGATTAGACAAACATCTGTCAGAATTGCTTAGATAGCTGTGATCTCTCCTTGGGAGCAGAGGAATAGGCTAAAGATATCCTGAATAAAGCTCAGTCCTCATCAAATTCCAGCACTGTGATCCAGAGCATGATATGCTAGTTCTTCTCAGAGAAACATATAATATGACATTGTTTAAAATTATATTTTACCAAAAGATATAACTTAATTAATAAATGTAAAACTTCAGCTAAGCAAATACCTAGCCTGCAAGATCTGAGACCATTTGGTTAATGTTTGACAAAATCATAAGAAACAGAAAATAGGGGTTGATAATTAGAAGTTGGGGCAGGTCCTGCCAACAGCTGGTACTTTCAGTCTCCATTGTAAATCAAGAGAGTTGTACTGATTGAAGAAGCAGTGGCTTGTGGAGCTGATGAGAAAGTCCTGGAATTACTTTTCACAAAAAAGTAGGGATGGGTGAGAACTCCAGCTCAGGGCCAGTTCATCCCAACGATCCCCTGAATTCTAATTTGATTTTGCTTGTGTATAATTGGCCTGTTCGCAGTCAGCAGGTCTCTCCAGACCATGGGCTCTTTTATGTTGTAATGTTACGGACCCGCGGAAAGCCGACAGGGAACCTCTCAGCTCATCCCGTGTGGCCCCGCTCTGCAGCAGCAGGACAGGGCGGTCCTTCAGCACCGCGGAGAGCGGCCCCGGCCCCGCCCGACACCCTGGTACGGGAGCCGAGCGCCCCGGCATCCTCTGGGGAAAGGGTCCAGGCTCCTCCTCGGAGGCATCCCCATCCCGAGCAGTCTACCAGGCAGCTTGTAAGTAAAGGCAAGTAAAAACTTGCCTTTTCTGTGATTTATTCAGGGTTACCTCATGTGGGCTGTTCCAAGGAAATACTTAAATCTGAATGATGACTGATTCTGAAACAGAACTCTAAAGTTTAACCTTGGACCAATTGTTGATCTAAAATTATTATACTGAATGAATGTATTCCTAGTATTTATTATCTTAGAGGGGGAAAAGGAAAGGGAAAGGGAAAAGGAAAAGGAAAAGGAAAAGGAAAAGGAAAAGGAAAAAGGAAAAGGAAAAGGAAAAGGAAAGGGAAAGGGAAAGGAAAAGGAAAAGGAAAAGGAAAAGGGGAAAAGGAGGAGAAAAGACTCACCAAAAAGCAACAAAGCCTCATATTGCTGTCCTAACATGATTTTTTTTCCCATTGTAAATGACACCAGATCATTAACCAAGCTAGTTAAGTAACTCACCAATTTGCTAGCCATCCTGCCAACCAGAAAACCAGCTTGTTACTTGGGTAATCAGATAATTGCATTTTACATTTTCAAATAACCCTTAACAATCGGGAACTAATTAATGTCCATAACACCCCAATGAGCTATGAATGCTAACCTCCAACTTACTGATAGGGAAACTGAGGCAAAGATATTTGTCCCAGGCTGCAAAACCCATCCAGAGCAAAGGAATAGCTAGAAGACATTTCTGGTTCCCAGCCTTGTATCCACTCCATTCCCTTGAAAACACATGAAGGATGCTTTTACCCATATGACGAAGCTACCAGCAACCACTGAATCATCAACTAAACCATCAGTCAGCCTAATAATTTGCCAATTAATTAGCAATCACACAAAGCAGATTCATTTACTCAGGGTGCCATCTAATACTGTACTAGCAGAAAAGTTGGATGGCAGAATCTAAAGAAGGAATGGAATAGCAAAGCTTTACCACACGCCAGGCCCTGGCCAGCTTGCTAACAGAGGACAGTTTTAGGGTCTAGCACTACAGCAGAGTTTCTTGGTGGCTGATGCGCCCAGCTCAACATTCTTGGGTCTTGCTGGAGGACATGGGGATCCTCTGGCCAGAGAAAGGGAAGACTGGAAATCCAGTTTTGAACCTGAGTCCCAACATGCTTTCCAGGGTGTCAGGGACAATGCACACCCTTTTCTGCATACAGGGAGTTGGCAAAGTTTCTGCTATACCTTCACAAAGTACATCTAAGTGTATGCAATACACTTGTATTGCAGTGCTGAGAGCCTGGTAAAAAAGGTATCTGTCTTTATCACACAGGGCTTGGTGTATTAGCCATCTCCCTGTTGAAGTCCTTCCTACTAAATCCATTTTCCCACATGGAAACTACAAGATCCCTACTGAAGTGACAGGGACATAAGAATATTGAGAGCAGGGAGGGAATCTCCCAGGAGAAAATATGGCAGAGCAGAAAAAGTTGAGCACTTGCATTCAGTGTGGCTGGGGAATAGCAAGTGCCCAGGATTAGTCACCCAAGCAGTCTGGAGTCGCAGTGAAAAGTCAAAAGGTCTATATGAAATAGAAACGTTTTCTTTGCAGGTAAAGTATTCAGTGTGAAGCACCTAGAGAGACTTTTTGGAGGACACAACACTGTTATTTTAGTAGTTATTATAATTACTAACCTCTGGATTTACAGGGAAACAAATTTCATGTCTTCAAGACCACTCAATTCATTAGCCAAGAGCCCTAAAATGCCCAGCTTAAAATGTCTGTTTAGCATAGAGTGAAAAGAAAATACTAGTTAAATTTCTATTTAAAGCTTCTTTAGATCCTTAGCTCATGCCATCATGGGGTGAAAGACTAATTGGTAGCATGGGGAAAGTTGTTAACCCTGAAAAAAAAGTGGGTGAAAAACAGAATCTTGTGGTCATCTTCATATAAACTTTTCTTCAACATATGAGGTATTTCAGGACAAATTTCTTCCAATAGAGAAAAAAAAAAATAAAATCACATGGAAAGACCAAGGCCATACCAGCAGGACAGGTCTGCAGGACAAAACAAGGAGCATACTATACATATTTTGCTCCCTCCTCCTGAAAATTAGAGTGAATTTTTCTAAGTGCTTGTTGCAAAAAGGTACTTAATGTGCTAATAAGCTGATTCAAATAATTATTTTCTTCCTTTCAAAACAAGATATTTTATTAAAGCATTTTGATCAGGCTTGAAGCTGTAAGTCCAGGCTCATAAAAGATGATGTAACTATGCCTTAACCATTTGCAGTCTGTTAGCTGAGCTCTACAATCCACTTCTAGCTTCTGTAAACTGCAGAGTGCAGAGACTCTGTAAAGGTGGGGTAAGCTGGTTCATTTTGCCTCCTAGCTGAGGCAGGCTGCAAGCAGAGCTTCTGAGCAGCTATGTGGGCTTAGCTAATGGGAGATAACTTCTTATACTGTGATGCACTTGCAATAGTGACTCCAAGTATTTGCTTTAGGCTTACTCCTCATGCTAATACCATTAAAATGGTGTGGCTCAGCAGTTCCCAAAGGGATTATCATGAGCCTCCATTTGAGGAGCTCCTCATTTGACCAGCCCCTGAGCTGCAACTTGATCTGCAGAATGGGTGTTAGGCTCACCAACTGCCCAGTGGGCTCATCCCCACTTTCCAACTCCTTCAGCCTGTTTTGCAAGAAAGAATGAGAGGAATATTGACACGGGTTCTCCTCACTTCCCAGCATGCAGAACTGCCAGAAGTCTCCTGAGAAGCCAGCAATCTCCCTGCACCACAAGGCCCACAGAGCTGTTTGTCCATAGTGCATGAGGAGCAGGCCAGTAGGGAGGCCAAGAACCATGAAGTGAGCTCCTGCAGCAGAAAAACCTGTGTGAGGATATGTGAAAAATAACCCTGACTTGCTAATCCTAGCTGTGAGCAAACAATTAGCAGGAAGCAGAGGCAAACAGGAAAGCTGATTTAATTATGTGACACTGATACAGCCAGTGAACTGGAGGGAAGGGAAGGGGGGAGGCAAGGGGGGGCACCGGGGATGTGGGGTCAAAACAGTTTGTAAAAATCTGTTTCACAAAAGCTGTTGTTCCCCTCGGGGCAGAGAGAGATTACCGTGGCTCAGTGTCTATCAAACACGGGAAGAGAATAGGGCCAGGGGCAATGAGACAGCTTCCGAGTATGAAGGGCCCTTCTTCTTCTCCGCAGCAACCAGCAGCCTGCCAAAGAATTCCTGTAAGCTCTCGGCGGCTTTGTGTGCCTGCCTGGGCTGTGGGCAGCTCTGCAGCAGGCCTGCCTATTGTCGGCAGGGCTCAAAGGGAGCAGGGGAGAGAAAAGGGGAGCTGGGGGGAGGAAGAGGGCTTAAGGGGGCTTGTTGTTATCAAAGCCGCAGAGGTTATTGTGCTGGAGCAGAACCACGCTGCTTCTGAGCCCCTTCAGTGGGGCTGTTAATGGAGGCACTGCAGGGAGACAGAGGGTGGGATTTGCTCCCTGTTAACTCACCAGGCTCTCCCTCTGCATGCACTTTGCAGGCTCATGCCTCTGTCTCAGAGCAGGCATGTGTGGACAGAGGTGGATGGCCCTGCACCCTCCTTTTCCATACCCACCAGTATCCAAAGACACCTGCTAAGGGAGCCGGGCTCACCTGCGCTCCCACCAATGCACCTGCAATAGACACACACTCAGGCATGCACAGAGCAAACACCGCTGCTTACACACACAGATGCACCTACTGGCCACTCCCGGATTCAGAGATAAATACGTGCACATCCAGATCTGCAAAGGCAACAGTCCTTTGCTGAAGGCATCTACAGCTGGACACACAGATACACCTGATGGCTCATATGCGTACCCTCAGCACCTGGGACCTTAACCCAAACACAGAGTCAGATACAGCACAACAGTGTAAGCATGCTTCTCCTGGCAGGCACAAACAAGAAAGTCTCAAGGTCCTGTCTCAGAGATCATGGGCACATGGCAGAGTTAGCAGAAGGGATGCTAAACCAGGTTGTTTTAAAAGCTTCATCTGCATCACAGGAAGAGAAGCTGAAGGCAGGGGTCTGTTGTCAGCAGTTTTGCAAACACTTATGCTGTGTGTCACAAACTAAGAATCTCCCAAAACACTGTGCTTCAAATACCCTTCAAATACCATGACCAACCAGAGGAAGGGCCTGATCCGGAACGTGGGACATGCCTCAAGAGACCACAGAATCAGAGTGAGCAAGGCAGAAGAGCCTAGTTCAAACTCCAGTCTGACTTGGATCAGGACAACTGAGCTAGGCAGTTCCCAAAGCCTGGCACACGAGTTTCACAGGCTCCATGACAAATCCAGCCTCCCACTGCAGGAAGCTATCTGACATGAAATCACAAAAGAAACTTTTAATGGGAACCAGAGTTTCTATCTCCTTATTCCCACAAACTTTCATATGAGAAGTACCAACCAAAGTCCCTCCAAGGCACAGAGGGAGGTTTCACATGTGTATCAGACCCATAGCCAAGACCTTGATAGAAATGGGAAATCACAGAGATCTAGCACTAGTCTAAGTTTGGCCACAAAAAGTAATGACTCCGAAAAAAATTCAACAAAGCCACCTTCTTTCTGGACCAGGAAATTTTCTTCATGCTCATGTCAGCTAGGTTGGTAGAAGCTTTACTCCACACCTGGTCACAGCTCAGGTCAAAACAGCCTTCACCTGATGAGCACAAATGGTGGAGAGTGGGTGCATTACACAGCAGCCAGACCCTCTCCTATTCCCAGTGTGGCCCCACTCATGAGTCCCAGAGAGATGACTCACTATCTGACCCATTGCTGATTCACCACATCAGTGATAGCTGTACCCTGCCCAGGCTCACAGAAACATTCACAGGTAAGAGACCCATCCACACAAACACATGCATGCATATGTGGAGTGAAAGTAATTCAGCTGCACCCAGCACCTTCTTCTTCATCCCTTCTCCTCCCACTTCCACCCCATTGCCCATCAGATGCTGCTGAGCCATCCCAGGATGGCAGACAGGGAGCTGGGAAGAGGGATGATAAGGTACCCCAAGAGGGAGAGCAGCAGCCTCCAACAACCCTAGCAGGAAAAGTAGGGGGGCTGAGGCTGTGGGGGAGGGGATGGAGGCAAGGCAGGGAGGGCTTCTCATTGTGAGGGAAATTTTATTTTTAACAGATGCTAAGGCAGATGGCACAGAATTAACAGAAAATGGGAGAGGAAAAAAGAGGAAGAACATTACTGGCTCCAGAGAGAGTGGACATTAAAAAAATAAAGAATAAGGGAATGAAAACAAGTTTAAGTACTCTCTCCAGAGGAGGGGGGGAGGGAAAGCGCGAGGCAGAGCAGGGACGAAGCAGCGTGATAATAACCAAAGGCGTGAAATTGCAAAAGTAAAATTTGTGGCACTCGGGAGGGGCTGATAAGGCCCCAGCTTCATTGCAAAACTCACTCAGAAATTACTGATGTGATGTTTTAGCCTTTATCATTAATAATAATCGAGAGTGGGGAGCGGGGTGGGGGTGACTGAAACAAAGAGGGAGAGAAATTGCATGAGCATCTGAAACCTGGGGAAAGAGGAAGAGGCAGCAAAAGGAGAGCTGGGGGAGAGGATCTAAGAAAGGAGTCCAAATGAGGGGAAAAAGGGATGAGAAAGGAAAGGAAAGCTGGAAAGGAAGGGATAACAGTCAAGAAAAAAGAGGAGGAGGGAAGAGCAGGAGGAGGAAGGTTAAAGGATGTGAGGAGAACAAAGGGGAAAGGTGAACAAACAGGAGTTGGGGAAGAAAACACCAAAAAGTGAGAGGAGGGAAAAAAGCAGCTGGGAGGTGAGAAGAGAATGAATGAATGGAGAAGTGACAGCAGAGATGAAATAGTGAGAGAAGACAGACTGTAGGACAGGGAGTAAGAGAGGGGGAGACAAAGAGATATGGCCCTGCCGCTCTCCTCCCAAATTAATCGAGGATACATCAACCCAAGCCACTAAAACAGAGCTATTATGAATGGGTTAGTCACAGGTGGAGTTAAAGGCCTACAGAGGGATATTAGCCAAAATTGAGTGGCTTTTAATTTCTTTCTAACGAGAGATTGTGGCTGGGGAGCCAGACACTGCCTCGGCTTAGCTAGGCCTGAAGGCAGCTAAACACGGGAGCCGGCAGCTTCCCACAGCCACGCTAAACCACAGGCGAGCTGACCTGTGTGGTACACGCAGCGAGGTGGAAAAGGAACACATGAGCTGACCTGCCCACTCCGTGAGATGAAACAGCAGAGCCACACACCACAGCATGAGGCCACGGACAACAAAGCTGGCAGGGACCTGCAGGACCACTCTGCCTCCTCTCTGCACCAGTGCTGACAGACAGATGGACAGAGTTCCAGTGCTTCACAACCCATCAGTGAGCTGGGGTGATTCACCCTTTCCCATCAGGGCTTTGCTCTATACTGGAAGATCCCCCGGCACTGCAGCCTCCTCATTGCCCTCCTGGAGAGACCAGGGAGCTTCAACACAAGACCAGGACATCTGGGTTCTATTTCTGGCTCTGCTGCTGGCAATTCACCACATTTCTCCATTTTCCCATCTGCTATCTGGGAATAATGCAGTATTGTTAAAACTAAGCACTTAAAAATGATGAATCAGACCATCCCCTCATTCCAAAATCATGAGATTGGTTTAAAAAAATCATGACAGCTTCAGGAAGGATAGGACCAGGTACAGAAGGACTCACACACCTTTGGAGAACCCAGTCTATAGCACTCTAGTTTCCATACTTTCCTAAAAGATTTAGAGAGAGGGTTGTTTTTTTTTCCTGAGCTTAAAGTTCACAGTTCATCAAGACACATGATACTGGAATGGTGTGAAAAAAAATAAATCTCCGGAACTGTTGATACTATGTCATGTGATTTTTTTTTCCCCCTACAGCCGTGTGCAAATTTCCCATGAAAACCTCTTATTTCCCAAAGTTACAGTTCATTAAAACCAAAGGGAGGGGTCAATTTCTAACTCTTTCTCTGTGAAGCAATTTTGGGGAGGACCACAAAAAAAAAAAGTTGTGGAACCATGGCAACATCCAGATCTAACATTTTCTATACAAAAACATTTGTTTTATGATTGAAAATTACTTTTCATTTATAAGTTCTAGACCATTTAGGCTTAAAAGTGACTTTCAAATGGTCTAAAGTTGCCCCAGGAACAAAATATTTCATTTTATCCAATACAAAATTTTGGGACTAGGGTATAGGGAAAGGGAGATAGGATAAGGATGAGAATCAAATTATTCCTTTGTGAAAGGAATAATTTTTACATATTTTTACTCCTTATTCCATTTTGGAGCAAAAGTAACTGCAGTTTATAAATTCTCATAGAAAAAGGAATATTTCCTGTCCAGATCCAATTTCCATCTATATGAGGTGTTCTAAGGACTGCAGATAATATGTGCTAATTGTGCTTAATTTATGTATTTATTTCATCAATTGCTGATATGTCCCATCCTAAATAATACACACACACACTTTCATCTCATTGCTGTTCAAATACTCACACATCTTTCCCTGTTCCATGCTGAACCCAGGCTTGCTTGTGATGGTTGTGGAATTCACTGAGGAGTGGATGTGCTTTCAGGAGAAAGACTCAAACCAGATGAGCTGGAAAGTGTGTGTGACCTCTAAGCCAACAAAAACACTTCTGCAGAATATAGGTGAAGGCACTCCTGCAAATCAGGGTGAACTCACGTGACAGTGGCATAGAAACACAGTGGTGATTATACAAGGAGTGCTGTTCATGAAGCGTATCACACATGTGCTAAATCATAAAACCCCAGAGAAGCTGCTCTTAGAGCAGGCAACATCACATGAAATTTGGTAACAACAGCCATGTCTAATGAGTAGGAGTCACATCTGGAAATCCCCTGCTAATTCATCTAAGAAGGATTCATAAACTTGAGAGAAAGAGACAGTCTTAGTGGCAAAGTAAAACTGTATAATTTCTCTAGATCTTATCTACACTTGGATGAAGAAACATTATGCTGCTAATGAGAGAGCCTGCAAAGAGAAGGGACAACTTTCACGCAAGAGTGTTCACTCTATGTTGGAGCAAAGGACCCAAAGGCATGATGGATTCCATGCTCAGCTCATCCTTCAGCACTTTGTCTCCAGCTCCACCAGAAGACAAGAGTAGCAGCCAGGTGCATCTGGTTTGGAGCTTTCATTAAGTTGACACTTCATAGGCTATTTTTCTTTCAAAGACGCAAGAGAAAGATCATGTGCCTTCCTCTCTTAGGCAAATAGTGAGTTCAGCTGGGAGAAGTCAGCAGTACTGGAGTCTGGCTTATCCATCTTCTGAGCCTCCTTCACATCTCCAGCTGGAGAATCTCTTATCTGCCCATCAGGGAAACAGTCCCGTGGCATGAAGTTCAGCCCTTCAGGGAAAATGTACTTTCTCACTGAGATTGGGGGACCTCAATAAATATCTTTATAGTAGACGAAAAAAATATCCTAGAGTGAGAATGTCCCAGGGGACAAAGGAAAGCAGGTGTGAGCCATTAGATCACATGGAAAGTGCACAAGAAACAGAGAGGAGGGGGATAGGGCCCCAGCAATTGAGCACCAAATAATGCCATCTTTACTCAGAGAGCTCAGAGTTCCACGTGCAAGCTTTCCAGCTTGTTTGCTCACATAGGAGCACTGGCTGAGCGTTCAGTGTTTCCTGTTGATAATTTTTCTGCCTCGTCTGTCGGCACGGAGCTGGGACCATTCCCCCTGTCGTGAAAGCCTTTTTCAATAGGCACCGTCCCCCCTGGGCTGCCAGCTGAGGCTGCTCCCTGGAGAGCTACACCCCTCTCAGAGTCTATTAAAGCTCAATTACCCAGAGCTGACTGGCCTCGTTGTCTGGCAAAGGGAGGTAGGATGTTCCTCCCAGGGTCGGAGTTGCTTTACTATGGCCTGGCCAGATCACATCTATGTATCAATTTAATAAGATCAAATCAAGTACAAGAGGTGAGGGGAGGAAGGCAGTGAGAGGAAAAGCTTTAAGAAGGCAGCTCAGAAAGCCACCAGTGCCTGCCTAGGCAAGACTGACTGGCCCAGGGATGACAAAGGGCATGTTACTGATTTACGCTGCAGGCACAATGGAGCCATCTTGATTTACATCAGCAGGGACCTCCTGGCCTCACAGACCATGTCCACTAGCATCTTCCTGTGCTAGCCCAGCACAGCATCTGATGCTTTCTCAGGGACCAAAACTACTCTCTCCTACGTGTTCCACTTCCATTCTGCTACCACGCTGCTCCCCAGGAGGTTTCACATCTTCAGCAGTCAAGTTGTAGCCTTTCTCACATGCTGGCAAAGAGCTGTCATCAACGCCAACACAGAAGTTTCTATCAGCAATAAATAGCTTCCCTCCCACCTACACCCTCCCTCTTTAAATGTGTCTTCTGGGGTCTGAGTCCATAGACAGAATTATACAAATAGATCAGTCATACAGATAGCAGTCGTGTTTCATTTGTTACTCAAAATCCTTATGGGCAAAGAAAATAAGAGAAGCTGAAAAAATGTAAACCCATTTATTTTGTTCTTCATCCCTTAAGGACCCATGCTTTCCAGACGCTTCATCAGCGAAGAAGGTGGGGGTAAGGGAAAGGAGGACACTCTGTACACTGAAAGTCTAACTTTGGTTTAGCATGTCTCCGCCACGGTCCACAGGACTTTGAATGTCACCCAGAGATCAAGAGGTAAAAGTCTCAGGTGCCTCTGGAAGGCATCCTTTATCCTCATCACACAGGTGAGGAAACTGAGGCAGGGGAGAAGCCTGGCAGCCGTTTACAAAACCTCCTAAGAGATGTGCCTGAGAAGTGGAGACAGGTGAAGCAGAGTCCCCTAAGCACCAGGCTGCCTGTCTTCCTTGGTATGCTGTGACACGTGCCACCAAGGGAACAGAAGAGAGGAAATGCAACAAATGCAAACCAATTGCAAGCAACACAGACATTCAGTCCAGAAGGGTCTGCACATTATCCCATCTCCAAACTGCAAATCACTACTCAACTCCAAGACAAACTTGAAACTTCTGGTAGAAGGCATATACCAAGCATGTGGAGTCACAGGAGAAGAGCAGGCCCTACTAAAACCTCCCCTATTCCCTATTTCTGATAGAAGTCAGGATCTCTGGAAATGCACTCCAGAGCTCCTCTTGAAAACTCATTTCTGATGCTGAGCAAGGAGAGCACAATGTAGCATTGCAGGGAAACACAGATGGTCCAGCCTCTCCAGTCTACAGGTGCATGGCAGAGCAGGGCTGGTGAATCCAGGAGGCAAGAGCTCTCTTGGGTGCAGATTTGAGCTGCCAAGAAAATGTCTGAATGCTAGAGCTTCTTCTCTTGCTTTGAATTTACAGAGTATACCATGCAGCATGGAGCAGTGTCAGGACCTGACTAGTTTTGCAGGGCAGGAAGGAAGCATCTCCCCTGCTGTCAGCTGTGCCAAGCCTCCAGCTTTCTGCCTCTTGTCAGAACTCCAGAACATCCCTCTCTCTTCTGCAGCACCTTCCTCCCTGGGGACCTCCAAAAAAAACATTTTCTGACCAAGAGCAGTGAGACCATCAAATGTGTCACTTCAGAGGAGGTATGTGGGTGGACATTTGATCTGGTAAAGAAAGCATGGGCTGGCTGAGTGTCATTGTCCATGGACAGCGAGGAAGGGATGGGAAAAGCAACATATATTCCCATGCAGGATGAGCACCAGGGATGATGACGGTATCTGTCAAACAGACACTGGTTCCACTGGGATCATGCCTCCAGAGTACATTTTCCAAAAGGGCCTGGTACATATCCATTTCCCTTCAAAATAGCAGCTTGAGGAGGCTACAGCTGCATGACCAGATCCCAGGAGAAAAATCAAGTTGCTGTGTGCCTTATAGTTTGCACAGGCAGTCATGTCCAGAGGTGGTGGCAATTTTCATTTCTTGGCAGCACTGCCACACTAGGCACAACACCTTGGCTCCCAGGCACACATTTTCCCCACAGCCCTGAGATCCGAGTGCGACTGCTGTCACAGTCACTTTAGACTTGGGAAAAAGCTCAGATGCTTGCTGCAGGTGCCCACTTTGCTAGCTTTATTCAGGGCCTTTTGATACTTGCTGCTTCTCTTCAAACTTCAGCATCTGGAGTCATAGCATTTTAGGGGATATGAATTTGGAGGGGAAGGTGTGGGAGGGCAGAGGTTTAGCTGTTCTCTAATGGAAGGAAACCTAACAGATTCAACAACCCCAAAAAGCAATAAAAATAAAAAGAACGTTACACCAAAGCCAATGGGGTTTTATTATGTAATTTACTGGCTTTGGCTCTAGACATGCTGAACAAAACCTCCCACCAAAAAATCAACCCAAACCTTCCCCGTGTACAAAGAGATGAAAAGTCCCATGTGTACATAGACCAGGGACAGCAAAAATACCTTGCCCCCATTCAGAACAAGCCCAAAGCCCATGCTCTCAGGCTCAGGCTCTTCAGCCAAGTAGAATTGTACCAGGCCTGTGATTCAGAGAGAGATAAACCTTTTTTAAGAAGAGTTTGGGTTTGTGCCATCTATGGTTTAAAACCTTCAGAGCCTCAGAGGTGAAGATGTGCTTGCTGGAAAAAGACAAAAGAGAGGGCCAAAGAGGAACAGGTCGAGCCTGCTGCACAGTGATGAGGGAGACCTCCAAGGAGACAACACATACCAACAGAGCTGCCCAGCTTTACCAGCCCCATATTTGGTGTACAGAAACGCCTCTGAAGAGTGCCTTGACTTGCAGTGGACTTGAGCAGTGGCTGGAAAACACCAGCAGCACACCAGTGAAAGCACACTCTGCCCCACAGTGTAAGAGGCAGGGAAAGGCAGGTGAGGTGAGGCGAGATGGCTTAGGCTACCCAGCAAGCTGCTGGAAAAGGAGGATTGAATATTTCCCCATGTGCTGCCCATGCCCACTGCTCCAGCTGCCTTCCACTGAGGAAGCAAGATCTGATGCCACAAAGCACTTTATCCCTGACACCAGCATCTGAAACAGTCAAGATGGGCATCAAATTTATACTCAACTAAAACCACGGCATGGTGCACTGCCCGGGAAGCCCTGTGTGCTGCACTCCAAGAGCCTTAAGGCAGCCCCTTTCCTCAAGTACCAAGCAAAAATATCCTCCCTGCCCCCATCCCCAGGCATCACTCCCTGGAGCTTTGCACCCAAAGGACCACAGGCATATGAGGGAAGGATGGGGACAGAGAGAGGATCTTCCATCAGAAACTGTGGGGAGGATTAAAAACAAAAAAGAAAAAATATGGAAGAGAGGCAGTGAGCAGAGACAGAGAAGGAAAAAAAGAAAAAAGGAGTGGGAAGGGAGAAAGTGAGAAAAAGAGAGAGAGTGAGAAAAATGACAGGAGCTGAATTTTCGGCGCCCTCACTTTAAATCAAGATAAAAGACTGAAATGGAAAATAACAGTCCAGAGAAACCCCTGGACGGCTTTGGGCGTTAATGGAAACACATGGCTGAAGGCTGTAGTGTTGTCAGCTTCCCCGTGCTCTGACATTCCTTTCTGATAATCCGGCCTGCCATAAAATTAGAATAGCAAATACCTCCTGACAAAGATGCATGTTTCCCTCTATTGTGCCATCATAAAAAAAACTCCGCTGGTGACTCGAGGAGCCGCAAACTTCAATTTAAATTTACAGTGCGGCGGAAGGAAAGTGATATGCACTCAAAAATTTTAATAACCTATTAAGTTACGACTTCAATTTCATTTTATGAATATTTTCCTTGGGGAGCAGTGCTATCACAGAGAAAGATAGAAATTTAAAAAAGATAAATAGTGCCATTAATCTCCAACATTTCTCTTCCATTATCCTTGAAAATTAGGAGTTATTTTTGTTCAGATCTTCATGTAATTAGCTCCCTACACTTGATTCACTAGCCAGAAAATGACCATGTTCAGAAAATTAAAAATTTGTCATTAAGTGGAATTTAACATAATATCATTTATCTTTATCTATTCCCCAGCTGACAGCAGGAGCCTTGGAAGTGATACAGGCTTCTGTGTCAGAGAGTAGAGGCAAGTCCTCGACATGAGAGAGAGAGTGCAGGAGTGTGTGGGGGAGGCTATAAGGATGTGGGAGGGTGGTGGGAGAGGGGGAGCATGTGAGACAAAAAGGAAGCAGGAGCTGGAGACATGGGAAGAGGGCGAGAAAAGGAGGAGTGGGGTATGGGAGGAGAGGGAAAATGCAGCAGGCAGTCAGAGGAGCAGGGCAAACAGCCAGGCAGGGTGAAGAGTGGAGGAAGGAGCAGGAGGGGTGAGGAAGAAGAGGGCAGGAATGGCTAGCAAGGTAGAGCTTATCTGCTGGACTCAATGGCAAAGCTCTGGAAGTGCTACCATAGAGCCATCTGGGTGTCACAATGAAAGCAGTGTCGGTGGCCTGGCAAAATCCTGACCTGACAGGATGCTGAGTGTGTTCGCTGGATAAACACCAAGGCACTGTTTCCTGCTGGTGGCTTTCTCTAGTTCTTCCCCTGTCCACCTTACCAGTCCACCATGAAACACAGGGCAGGACTCAGAAAAAAAACCTCAAGAATGTCAGAGGAAGGCTCTTGCTGCCTATTAAAGACCTAAAGCCTACATTGGCTACAAGATTCAAACAAATATGGGTTGCTAGCAGACCTCTTCCTCTTCAAGTGCTTCAAAGTGATCTACTGAGTACTCTGCACCAAGTCGTTATCACCTTGCAGAGAAGGCAAACCAAAGCACAGAACACCTCTTTGACTTGCCCAAGGTGGTGAAACTGGAAACAGGGCTGGGACCTTCTGCTCCAACTCTTACTTTGCACTCCCTTCCCTCAGCTAATCCCGTGGGCACACCAGCAGTACAACAAGACCAGCTCTCCAGGACGGACTGAGCTACAAGAAGTCTCCAGCTTCTGAATCCCTCTCATGGACTGAAAATATTAGCCTCCTAACCATCTCGTTCAATCTGTCTCTCCTATTCTCATTGGCAAGATCTGATAAAATATCTCTGTGGGGAAAATGAAAGAGAATAGGTGGAAGGAAGGAGAAGAACACCATAAAGCAAACACTATGGGCAGGAGCTATTTTAAATAACTGGCTAGCTAAAAAAGCCAAGGACATTAGCTACTCAGCAGTTCCATCACAAGAGCTTGTTCTATTTTAAGCAAATCTCTTTGCTTCCCTATTCTGGCTTAAAGTTTGGGGATTTTTCCACTGCTCCCAAAGAAGTTTGGGGGAGTTTTATTGCATTCCCTTGTCTTATATCTTCATTTTCAAACTTTGTGCGCACATTTTATTCTTACTTTGTCTTATAAGTACAATGAAGTGTGTTGGGTAAAAGCCATAAAGATTTGCACTTCATCAGGAACAAGCTTAATGACCTTGCACTCGGCTATGTACTCTTCTGTGCAAAACATAACACAGAATTTTGCACAAGTATCTACTGGACAGTGCGTAGTGTGTCATAGATCTGTGCAAGATGGCATAAAACAGCAGAGGAATATTCTAGTTCAGACACTTATCACCATGCTCTATGGTTGTGATTTTTTAATGCAACCTAGGGAGTTAGATACAAAAAAATCTCACTGAATAGCATTCTCCTCACAGGTTCCTGCAAGCTACAGTTGGCAGCCACATGCATCAACCTATTCCTTTCTACCTATGAAAGGACAAGTTAGGTCAGGGTTATTGTGCTCATCCTGCAGCAGGACATGTGGAGGTGTTAAAAGTACCTCGGTGCTACAGCAAACCAAGATCAGATTTGGGCATGGGACCCAACCATCCTGCTTTGTTTCTGCAGGCAACCACATGCTGCCACCTCTGAAGTTTCCCACCACTGGCTGGGGGATGCAATGCTACTTTATAGCTCAGGCAACTTCGATATTCTGGTGCACACATAGGAGTCAACAGCAGGGTTGGATAAGCATAAGTCTGCACACTGGTTTTCACTAGATATTGGGTGTGGCTCTACATCAGATTCTTAGCTGGAGTAAAGCAAAGCAGCACCTACTGTAGCACTGACCACAGTGGAGTGGAGGGCTGTCCCTACGGATCTGTTCTGGAACCCATTTTCTCATCTTAAGTGTACTGCAGCCACTCTCTCTGGTCTCAGTGCCAACACTGTACTCAACACTCATCACCTGCCACAACACTGCAGAGCAAACTCCCTCCAAGCAGTGATACAAAATGCCAAGAATCACCTCATCCCTTCAGCAGGCAATTTCCAGACAGACTGTCCAGCTGGGACAGTCACCAGGCCGGAGGGCCCAGGGTGGTGACAAGTAAGGTTAAGTACATTGGCATAGGAGGGAGATGTTGATCCTTGTGGGGCACCTCCCCATGGCAACAGAGATCTAGCCCACAGAAACACCCATGAGGCATTTCCCTCTGTCTGTGCTGGGACTGGTTTCTGACTGATGGGGAAATCAGGAATGTGATCTCCTCTCACTGCCTTGTTGCCTGAAACATTTTATTGGGCATACCAGAGCATGTTCTCTACACCCTGGATTTCAAACAGCCCTTTCCCTCCCACTTAGCCTCATGCTCCTCCTCTCCCATCCCTCCACACACTCTTGCTTTTGCATTTTCCCTTCATTTTCTGTCTTTGCTCTGTTTATGCCCTCTCTTTTCTCCACTACTAGAGCTGTTTGATTCATGGTGGTCTCAAAGCAGAGGCTAAGGCCCCTTCTTCTCTTACCCACTTATTATATGATTTACTAAAGTGCCTTCGCTGTTCCCTTATTCCTTGACTCAGTAGCTAGCTCTGCTGTTCCCCTTAAAATCAGTTCTGTTCCTATTCCTCCGCACTGTCTTCCTCTATCCACTTCAACCCTTTTTTATACCCTTACAGGCTAAGCTAGACTGTTCTCTTCCTCTCTCCTCACACAGACCCTGGCCCATCCCCTTCTGCTTCTCCCATTCCTTTCTCATGCTCCCCCTCTTCACCAGAGCTTCAGCACTGCAGCCTTAAAGCAGGATAAATGGATATGGATATCGTACAATAAAACCTTCAGAATGGAGAGTTTTGTGCAAGTGAACAGCAGCCAAGCCTGAGAGACTGAAAATTGGATAAAGGGATTAAAACAGTAGCACATTAACAGGAGATTTAGAGTGTAATAAACTCATTTCATAATAATATGTGCGTTGGGGCTGGTAATAAATCATCGCGGGATCCCTGCCTTCCGCAGTGCCGGAACGAGGCAGTGACCCGAAAGCGGGGTAGGATTTCAGCGAGATGTGGATTAATTTCACAGGGTTCTTGGCCAGGAATAGAGCGGCTGTGCCATTCCCGTACAGCTGCTGCTGTTACTGCTGGCTTTTTGCAAAAAAACCACAGAAAGCAAACAAATGAAACCAAACAAGAGGACCTGCCAACATCGCCTGCCGTATGTTTGTGGAGAGGGGTGCTCAAGTGGCTTTCACCAACACAACCCCGGAGGCCAAACAGTAGGCCAAAACACTTCTCAAGTCACCTCCCTGGACCATGTCCTGCACCCTTTTCACACAGACCTGCGGGTGAGAAAACAGCAACAGGAAAGAAGCCAGCTAGACAGAAATGCTAGGCCAAGTCACCGCATTAATGGCCAAAAAAACTTTGTCCTAAGGCACTAAACTCAAAAAGTGTAAAAACCACATGCAGTAGATATACCAGCCTGGTGGACAGCCCAAAATGCAACCTTAGGACAGGTGGGGTTGGGAAAAAGCTGAGACTCCAACTCACCTCTGCTGCACAGTGCTCATGAAAAGTTACAAAAGTTATGAAGCCTGATATTGAGAAAGGGTGGAGAGCAGCACACTGGAATGTTCCCAGACAAAGAATACAGATGGATCCAAGCCATAGTACAATTAGGTGAGGTAAGGACTTTGCAGCAAGAGGTAATAAAGCAATAAAGAACAGAAAAATGCAGTATAAGCATCCTGAAATAAAAAACAAAGGACTTGAGGAGGCCTTGGGGAGACGGGGAGAGGTTGATGATATCTTGGGAACAATTGGGGAGCAAGAAAAAAAAACTTTGCAAAAGAGCGGCACGGAGAAGCTGACAACAGTCAAGGCACAGGTCCAGATGACATAGGAGCTGGGCTCTACCTCTTGCCACTGCAGCCATGGAGCTTGCTTGGACTGTGAGAGCTCAGGGGAGGTCCTGCCTTGCTTTACCATAAGCAATACGAATGTGATCCAGTGTGCTTGGTTGACACCTTGATGTTAATACAGCTGGACATGAAAACAAGAATCTATATTAAAGAAAATATAGGATGGGACAAAACTCAATGGAAATTCTCTAAAGTAAGCCAAGACTAACCTGGCATGAAGAAGGGGAGGATAAATTTAGGTGAGAAAAATGGGACATTGTGAAGACTGAGGAGAAAGTGAATCAACAGCAGTGCAAAATTCAAATCCCAAAAGGACACTTAAGGGCTTGAGACCTGCAGATTCACAGAGATTTGTCTTTGGTGGCACCCCTAGGGTTAGCACCACAGTGCTTATTTAGTCAAGGCCAGAGTCACAACTCGGGACTTCTTTGAAAATATTAACCTTTGTGCCATGCTATCCAGCTGCAGTGGTAACAGAAATTCATCAGTTCACGAATCAGCCATATGCCTACATGAGCACATGGAGGATATCCAAACCAAAGTAGGCATAGAACTGTTCCTCAAATGGAAGCTTAAGCCTTGCAAGAAGCCTGCATCTGAGAAAGAATGCTACATTCATATGGAAGGTTTTTTACGTGTGTAAGGGGGCTGCTGACAACACAGCTACTATGCACAAATACCTCAAGAAACCCTATTTCTTCAACAAAGGGAATTTTGCAAAATCATGCGAAGTATGTGTAGAAGACACAGCAAATATCTATGACTTTTAAAGAATCAGATTGGGAGGCAGGCTAAAGTGGTATGTCTGAGTTTTAAAAGAGGTATTTGATATCACACCTGAAAGATGGGGAGGGGAGGGGAGGGGAGGGGAGGGGAGGGGAGGGGAGGGAGGGGAGGGGAGGGGGAGGAGGGAGGGGAGGGGAGGGGAGGGGAGGGAGGGGAGGGGAGGGGAGATGCAAAACAAGGAGAAAGGCAAGACTGCAGTACAACAGGGAAATGAGACTAAATAAGACAGAAGGTCTGAGTGTCTCAGACCTGCTTGAGATTCATTCAGCCAAGGGACAAAGAATGGCCCCCAGCACTGCTTGGAAAGTCATGCCCCCAGGTCTCCAAGAAGAAAGCAGAAGAAAGGAAGTGACAAAACATCAAGGCCCAGCAGACTGTTGCCTAAACTCCCAAACTTTTTCTGAGGAAAACAAAATACTACGTTTACAAAATGTTGCAAGGTTTGAATAAAAGCAAAACATTCCATAGTCATTTCAGTGCAGAGCATCACAGGTAATCAGTACTAGGTCGAAGGTCCAGCTCTCACCTCACTCCAAAGGGAGGCCACCAGCATGACTTGTGGACAAGGGTCCTGCACAAGGCAGATAATCCAGCCTCAGCTTCAGCCAAGTACTAGTCACTGATGCAGACTGGAACAGGTCTAACATAAGTGATCTGTACCTCCACACTGGCTAAAGTGTGCAGTTGGGATGGAGGAGGTGAGTGGCCTTATTCACCCTCTGAATCATGCTATGCTAAGATTGAGTTTGACTCTGCCCTTGGCCCGAGTGCCCAGAACATAGATCTGTTAACCATACTAGGTCTTTTACTCTCCTGCTAGTTAAGATCAGGCAAGTTTCACTCAGAAAATTTTCACAATATGGTTGGAGATTTCCCTGTGCTCCCACCAAACATTTTGATATCAATTAAACTACATTTTGATATCAAGAAAAAAGCTTCACAAAAAGTATTCCTGCCAGTCCAATACTCTGAACCCCCTGCTTCACACTATGCCTGGAGGGCTAAGGGGAATTACATGTTGCACACCCCACTTTTGTTATGGACTGCTGTTATGCACAACACTGAGCTCAGAGGTTCAGCCAACACTCCAGTCTATGGCCCTAAGACCTACAGCTGAGATCTCTTCTTGTCTTTACTTCTCCCACTCCAAGCAGTTCTACTATAAGGCAGGAGTTGACTTCTTACATTTCAGCATCAGACATGACAAACAGCAGAAGAACACTCAAAGTAAAATGTGCAGTAAGCAAAGGGTTGGAGATTTTTTCCTCAGAAGAAAAAGAACTGATTTAAAAACTTACTTTGTAAAAACATATTTCAGAGATCATTTCCAGGCTATTTTTGGCTAATAAACACAGGAACAAGTAGGTCTATGTTTTGAAAATACATTGGTTAAAACAAACGGAGTTGTAGCAAGTCCCTTAAGATAAAAAAGCAAAAAATGTAAAGAAATATCTTAAAAACCAGAAATTTTACTCAAAATGTATTTCATTTTTATAAATACTGGAAAATGTGGTCAAAACCTCCTAGCATGTCAGCTTGTCTATTAGTCCATGTAGTAGTGGGAAAAAGGGAAAGCAGGAATGAAAAATTCACTTTGCTATTTCTTTTCCTTTGGTGGTAAAGCATGATCCCAGCTCAGCAACACTGCACAGTAGAAAGTCCCAAGACTCCACCCAAGGTGGTCAAACAACACATACAAGACTACTGGTGGTACATCACCATCACAGATGCTCACTGAGAGGTGACAGACCCTGAGAGAAGAGCTCAGACCCAGAGCCTTTCTGACATACCACGACAACAGCGTGTGGCCCTCTTGGCAATTTCAGACAGGTGGGAGGGTGTCACAGTGGTAAAGCGGCATCAGTATTGCTGCTCATCTAAGCTGGCTTTCACTCATTACCATAGCTCTTGCCACATCACTGAAGTGTAAATTCACTCAGTAAATCACACCAGCTTCACCGTTGCAAGACAGTACTCAAGAAGCACTAATAAAGAGGGAAAATTGGATTTGCATTGAAGTCAACCTGAAACTTCATCTGTCAGTCACTGCCAAACAAGGCCTGTAAGCCCCAGCCAAACAGACTTCCCTGGTAGCAAACTGGCCATGGGAATTTGGGAGGCCGAGGCACAGAAGTGAATATACTCAGCACAGGACCTTCACATTCCCCCATCCCACAAGAACCAACAAAACCAAGTCCTGTGTAATAAATGCTGGTGGACAGGGAACCACAACAGTGACTCTGAATAGTGAACTAGAGAGATAAGGGGCTGTAAAGTGCCTCGATTTCTCTCCTGCTGGATCCCACACCCGTACCAGGTGATATTTAAGAATAAGGAGAAAATTTCAGATACCCTCCAATCAATTTGACAGACCATTTCAGCTGGAAAATACAGGTAGCTCTGAAATAGCTCTGAAAATGCTGAAGCTCAGTGTTCACCAAACATTACTTCATGGCTATCTGTCAAAACTATTTCTTTTGTGTAAAAAAGGACCAACATTAGCAAAAGGGCTGAACATGGCTAAAACAAAACATGTCCTCTTTTTGGTTAAATATAAAGGCTTAGGGTGCCCCAAAATTACATTTTCATGAGAAAGGACAAGAATGAGAGAGATAATAAAAGGGTCTTTTTCCTCATTTAATTAAAGAAATCAAAAAACAGGAAAAAGCAAAGGAAAGCATAAGGGGGTTTGTTACATGAAAGATTGTGTCTGTTTCACAACATTCTCCTTCTTTACTAAGATGACAAATAAAATTAAAGCTGTCTGATTCATTTCCCCACAACTGGGGCACAGTTACACTGACCTGCAGCATTTTTAGGTCTGCCCTGTTGGAAAGGGCCACCACCTTCCAGGACACACTGCAGGTATATGGCTGGTGAGCTAAGGCATGCCACTGATTTTCTATTTGTCACAAAATATCATAGCAATGCAGTTACATGATACTGTACTGGCCAGAAATCACTTTCAAGACAGTTTAGTGGTATGTCATGGTACATTGTCAACAGTAAATCTGAGCTGAAAGGCAATAATCCATTCCAGTGCTGATCGTTGAAGACACCAGAAACAATTAAATGCCTACTGTTAATCATGCTACCTGGCCTACAGACAAACCTCCTTGTTGTGTAACCTTCTATGATTTTATTAGCTCAAGCAACTCATATTAGGTTGATTTTGGACAGGAGAGCTGCAAACACCATGCAGTGTTGACAGAAATGGTGTGGCTGTACTCAAGCACTGGCTCCATTCACAACAGGCTGACACTGAGGAGTTCTGGTGAGTGCTGACCAGGTGAGCCCTAAGCTCAAATATCTGATTTTTACAGTTGTAACACTTGCCCCATATTGGAAAGACCAGCCAAATTTACCAGTACTACCAACTTCCTGCAGGGACAATTCCTCCCTATTTAAATTTCAACTGGAGAGCAGAGGTGTCTTCTTCAATTCCCAAGCAAAGGAGTTATTTAATATTTCCTTGGATGTAAATGAATGCAGACAAAAACAAGTTGCCATACTTTGGCAGAATAATCGATGACACAAATATGAGAACAAGAACAGTAAGTGAGGCAGAAATTCTGCAGAAAAAGCTCAAGCTGAACCAGAATCATCAGTTCAAATTTGTTCTGAAGAATCAAAAAAAAAAAAAAACACCAAACCAAACCAACGCCCCCCCAAAAAAACCCAGCACACACACAAACAAACCAATGCCCTCCCCCAACCACAAAAAAACCCAAAACAAAACCAAACAAAACAACCCAAACAAAACCAAAACAGAACAAAAAAATCTCACTCATGGACACTTTAAAGAGGAGCATAGATGGTCAGGTATGTCAGATGTCTCTGTGTTGGTGAGGTTTCAGCTGGAATATTAAATCTAGATATGGACCCCAAATTTAAGAGAGATGGTGACAAATAAGAGCTCTTTGTGAAGAGAAGTATGACTGGTCCAAGACCTGGAAATATGACCTGTAAAGGTGAAAAGAACTGGAGATGTTCAGTCTTAGATGTGAAGGTTTAGGAGAAATATCTTCCTAGTAGGTCAAATACTGGACAAAAAGGAAGGTAATTAGCCCTTCTCCATGCCAACGTGGAGAAGAGATCAAGGCTTAAACTGCAACAAGATCCAGACTAGGCATGAGGACAAAGTTTCTAATGCTGTGAACCAGTGCTGGAGGCTAGTGAAGTACTGGAACAGATTACTGTAGGGAAGCTGTGATGTCTCCATCACTGAAAGATTTTTAAGGACATAAAATTAGCTTGAAAGTTATAAAATACTCATCTGAAGTAGAATGGGTCTTGCCCTAGGGTAGGGAGATGGATTGGATCATCTCATGATGCTAATTCCAGGCTTAATTTTTTGATAATGATATTCAAATTAAAGAAAATAATTCAAAGTGAGGCTGATTTATATGTTCAAAGCCATATATTAGACCAGTAGCAAGAGACATTTAAGACCACCAGTAACTGGCACGTGCACATCAGTGACATTTGCTTCAATACTAAGCTGCAAAAAAATTTGAGAAGCAAACAGGGAGAAGTGTAATTTACTATGATTTCCCTTCCTCAGTATCCAAAAATATTTCCAAAATAGCCTAACCAAAGGGCTTTAATGTGTATGTCTACATTTGCATAAATAGAAAAATTTATCTCTTAAAACTGAAATATTTTTCTTTCTTTAAGTTTGGGGTGGGGGTTAATGTTAAGCATTAAAATTATCATAATTTTCATTAGGAAATGCAGGAATTTTGTTAAAAATAGAAGTACCATATTTAGAGTTGTTCAGAATTTTTTCCCTGAGAAAATGCAATGAAATACTGATGTTTTTCAGGCCATTCCATACCCACCATTTTTTCAGAAATTAAAAAAAAAATGTTTTAAGCAAATTATTCTCCTGCCTTGGCATTTCTGAGCCCAGATTTCAGAATCAATCTAAGCACGTTTGTGTTGCTGTCTTCTGGACGGTAGCAGCAACGATTTGGGGTCCCTCAGATATGTGGAGAGGCACAGTGTTAATGATCTTGATGACTTTGTGGTCAAGGAGCAGCGACACTGCTGTTACAGGGAAGTTTGGCTGGTTAGCCTGGGGTTTGTCTCTGACACTGTCTCGGAGCATGTCCCTGTGTTTCCTTCTTGTTACAACACAACTCCTGAACTCCATGTGCAGAGCTGCATTTTGTGGAAGTGGCCTGAACACCTCAGTGCCCCAACTCATCCTGCTGAAGCCATATGACAATAATGTCTTTACATAGTATAGTGCACATTGCATGCTGCTCAGCAGATCCCAACTGGAACTGTGTGTCACTCCCTGACACGTCACTTCCAGAGTCACACATATGTTAAAAAATTAGTTCTTTCTTCCACCTGAAATTGCAAAATCTGCTTCTCCTGCTCTTCTAGAGCCAAAGTATTTGCTGGCAGAATTTAGTAGGATCCTTTGGTATTCACTGATGCTGCCAATTGTCCTGCATGTTCCTGTTACATTGACTGATTTTATTTATTGTATGCAGCTGGTACAATATGCACGAATTTACATGGCTATGTCCCAGGACTGTGTAACCAAGTCAGCAAAATAATTGTCTCAGAGCATGCACAGAGTCCACCCAGATTCTTCCATCAGATCATGTGCAATGTCTATAGTGAGCTGCCAGTGGCATAAAGAGGAATGACACAAACTGAGAGTTATTAAACTGAACGCCTCTTTAAAAGGTGAAATGAACACATGTTCATCCAAACACAACCTATATGCTTCACTACAAATAGGAATTATGAAGGTTAAATTGTGCTTCTGTGCAGGACCAATTGTTCCTTCTGGGCTAAATTCTCACCTCATGTAGGTTGGTGCCCTCACAAAGTCCGGTCAAGTTGAAATCCCCCCTGCCCTCCTTCCCCCCAGCTAAGGATCTGGATCTTTCCATCCAATGACAAAAAGCCCACATTTTTAATACTGCTTTGTTGCCACCATCACCAAATAAGAGTCTGTTCATCACATTGTCTGCCCTGTCCTTTTGTCAAATCAGAAATACAACACTTACTCTCGTTTCTGTCAAAGGTCCTGTGCATACAGATCTTGCTATGAAGTAGGAAACATACTTTGTCCGAACTTCATGGGTTTTATCACTTGAGTATTGGTCATTTTCAATATGTTTCTGTTGTATTAATGGAAAAATATGGGAGCCCTCCAGTGGTAAAAATAATACCTTTAATTTCCAAGAGATGATAACCAGAGTCTGCAACCTAGCAGATAAAGTGCCTACTTCAGCTTTCAAAGTGCAGCTGCGAGTTCAAAACTGTATTTTCAGTATCTTTTCTGTTCACTTTAATCTACTCATGCTGTTTAAACTTAATTAATACCCATTGATTTAGCAGGACCATAACAATAATAACAGCGGTTACTGTCCCTGATAGGTCAAATTCAGACATGCAGTAAGGTGTGCAAATGATGTAGCAGGAAGGGCACGTGAAAGGATGAAAACTTAGGGCTTGTGTTAAAGACGAAAAATCAACTATGGTGTAAATGCACTGATTTTCACCAAAGATCAAGCATACCTGATTGCATTCAGCTGACACAATGAAAGCCTCAGCTTCAGAGAAAAACTTTATTCCTCATAGAAACAGTTTTTAAAGCAATGGATTTCCAACACTGAACTTCTATCAGCTGTGAGGACAGGACAGTAGAAAAACACCTTATTATATTCACTCAGATCTAGTTCTTGACGCTACCTGCTATCTCCTCCCATAAATTTGAAATGCAAAACCACACACTTATCAAAAAAATAGTATGCTGGAAACAGGGAAAAAAGCAAAGAAGGATCAGTCTTCACAAGTTTTGTCTTAATATAATGAAAAAAAAAAAAAGTGTTTCAGAGCAACCAGAATGTACTGATTTACTCCAAGCTAATCCTTGCCATTTGATATTAGTCTTTCTTTCCACAACTCTTTAAAGTTGCACTTACAGCTCAAAATAACCAATGTAACAGAAACAAAATCAAAGTTTATTTTGCTTCTAAATGTTATGAAAACAAACAAACAAACAAAACATTTAAAGTTTTCCTAAATCACTGATTTTGGTTAAAAATGTAGTTTTCTGCCAAAACATAATTTACCTGATGACAGTCACTGAATCAGTGGTAAGAGGCAAAAGAAAGGATCATACATCACAGCTACAAAACCTGCAATGGCAATTACTCCTTTATTTTGTTACATATGCTACAACTGTGAGTGAAGTACTCACATAGCTGTCTCAAAACCCTTCCTCTGGTGTCCATAATTGCACCTGTAAGGCACAAACAGACCCATGTGATGCTGACACATGTTATGTCCTCATCTGGGAGACAAACCATCTGTTTTCTTTCATCACCCAAAATAAAGCAGAGATAGGGACACTGACAGTGGGGAATTCTCCAGAAGCGGCCAATCCACCCTGCAAATACTGTAGTAAAGGGTGGAGTAGAAGCTCATGGTAGTGGCTTGCCCAGGTCACATCACAGTCCCACAGACCTGTAGTGATGAAGCACAGCCTTTCCTGCTGGTTGCTCCTTCCGGGCAGTTGTCAGTCCGTAACATCATGGACCATAACACATAACACAGCCTGCGGTCAGGTAACCATCCATCGCATTTACGTACCTCCTTATGTCCAATCACAAGGAGAAAAGTTTCCAAGCCAGGACCTAGCCTCACATTGTGTGGCAGATCTTCCTCACTGGTTTCACTTTTGAGTTAGTTATAAGCTATAGTTACAACTACAAGCTACAGCTGTAACTCAGAAATCCTTTAGCACTTTGCCTTCTGCAGTGCAGGAAACGAAAAGGTAGTTTGAGTCAAAACTAAAAGTAATAGATGCTCTGGAAAATCCTGTACACAACTCAGATTGGCAAAAATAAGAAGCTCATCTAAAGCACCCAAGGGTTAAAGAATTTCTTTACCCAGCATAGAAACTCACAGTTCAGAAAGCGTGCTCTGAGAGATGGACCTGCCCTCTCAGACATGCAAGGACTTCTCATCAGTAAAGCAGAAGGCAAGATCCACAGTGCACATCTGAGAGCAGAAAACAGCAGTGGCCCTGCGTGGCAGCTGTTCTTCCTGCTAGTAAATAGGCTCAGCTCACCCTGACTATCTTCAGAGCCAGTTGCCTAATGCAAACACCGTAATGTTTTGCATCAAGGTCTTGCTTCTGTACTGTTCACAGTGCTGTAAAAGGAGTTTCTCAGTTCTCCCCCTGCCCAGTCTTTTCTATCTGTGCATTAAGCATCAAAGAAAACAGAGTAAAAGATGCAGAGAGAATTTTTGGGATGCACACCCCACTTTCTGATTCTTCTTTTAAATATTTCCTTTATCAAGTGGCATCTTGGATGGGAAGGTCAGGCTTTCCACCAAAGTCCTGTCCAAACATCACCCTTGTCTGAGATAAAAATTGCCTTCTTTTAACTTCAGAATTAATGCATCTTCAAGATGGGACACAGCTCACAGCTGTATTATACCTTAGAAGCCTTCATTCTACTTTTGTGCTATTCTGGATTTGTAAGTCTGGAAAAAATTAAGTTAACCATCAATAGGGGAGCATCTTCTGCTCTCCAAGACTAGAAGACATATAAATGGCCTACAGTTCATAGCCAATTTTAAAATATCATTTCCCATAATCAAGAGTGTAGCCCAGGAACCGAGGGAAGGTAAATGAAGAAGAAATTTGCCCTACACTCTATTACATTGTGGATAGCCTCATTTATGGGGAATGCTCCCAGAGCCACTCATGAGTTGGGAAGCCAGATCCCATCTTGGTTTGAGTCCCAGGGACAGGACACAGCTGTGAAGTGTGGTATCTTCAATCTTCAACCACATGCAAAAGTCTTCAGAAACAATATGGGTTTCCCTCTTTCAATCTCACAATAAGCTTTCCTCGTAACTGGCATCGGTGTTGACCAAATGGTAGGACAGATAAAAGGAAAATATTTCTGAGGAAGCAATCTGCCAGATCTCCAGTCCACACAAAAAACCTCTTGTGTTGATTTCATCTTCCTAAGAGCCAGCCCTACATTTGGAAAGCTGTTTTAAATGGCTCTGCCTTTAATTTGACCAGATAAACACTATGCATGCTGCTGCTTAAGAGTAGTCAAGCACAGCATTAACTTCAGCACTTCAGAGTTTTGTGCTGCATCTACCCTGCACCATCACCTGCTAACACTGGGCGAACAAAAAGAGAATGAAGACCCTTGACACTGAATGCACATGGACATGCGTTTCCTCTGCTGTTGCTCATGGTGCTTGAGGAAGATGGGATCAACTACAGCCACAACACCAAGTGTAAGTGAGACTTCTTGTGAGCAAAATGAGGTGTCTTCCCTTCAGAAGCTCACACCTATCAAAATTCTTATTTACTAGAACACAAGCAAAAAATTCAGAAGCAAGCAAGCATTTCTGAGCCATCTCTTGGCATTGGAAATGGGAAGACTAACTACGGGTTTGCCTCTCCACCATATTTCTTTCTATGGTTGTCAGGTCAGAGACACAGTGACCTAAACTGACATGTCCCTGCTTCTGTCATTCTAAAACCATGTCTATCACCAGTCTCCTCTACTTTTCTTATGTCCACATCATGATCTTTTCCCATTTGGAAGATCACAATGAGCAGCTATGTAGATTAGAGAATATTTGCCAGGAACAGGAGTAATGTCCAGCTTCCAGTGCTTGTCCCAAACCTCATCTTTACAGCCCCACAGGAATAGCAGAAGACCATCAGAAAGCAGCTGTGTTTCACAAAGACTGTGCTCTATTGTTTCCTGAAGGTTCCTAGTAAATGTACTCTTCTGGACCTCCCAAACATGCTAGAAGGTTACCATCCATGTTTGTAATGACCCAGTATTCCAGCTAAGGATTTATTTTGTTCTCCCATCTCCCTTTTGTTTTTTTGGTTTGTTTTTGTTTTTGTTTTTTTTTAACAGCATCATAGCATAGCAGCCACCACTGCTGCAGCAGCTCCGTGCAAGTCACATCAATTCCATTCCCAGGGGTGCAAACCAATTTCTCTTGTTTTTCCGCCCGTCTCTCTGGCTGAACCTCCAGCAGCCTTCAATCCCATTAATCCAAGCACTGCTGGCAATGACGAAGACTGATTTCACCAGCAAACGATCAATTTGTATCTCCCCCCCTTTTTTTTTTTTCTTTTTTTTTTTTTTTTGGTGCAATGTACAAAATATCATGAAAAAGGTGTTAGTGGTGATAGTTCCACAACAGTGAAATAATAGAGTAATAAGGCAATCCACTTTTGACCTTGCAGGACAGCTAATTCATCTACCCATCTATCTTAATTATTCCCTGGGTTACAAAAGAGAAACTGTACAATTCATTCATTCCACAGTGACAATTCCATTTTCCACCCCCAGTAAAGCACCATCCTTTCTCTGCAGTGATGCTGCCATAGACCACATCCCTTCTCAGCCTACTCACACCAGCCCACATGCAAACAGTCATTAAAGGCCCGATCCAAAGCCTGTTGAAGCTGATGAAGTCAGGCCCTTGTTGGCCCCAAAGCACTTCAATCTGTCCCATTCTGTACCTCCCCCTCACTTCTAAGCAAACAAGGAGTTGGCCACTTTCACAAGCCATATCAAAAGTAGCAGTGGAATCCCTGGCAGAATAGACAGGTGTACAGACAGGCTAACTCTGCCATGGGAGATTAAATTTTTCAGATCTTCTCTCATGTTGATGGAAAGAAGGTATCCTACAGAAAGGTATGTATTGTCTCAGAAAAGTCTATAACATCTGTTTGCAGTGGGTGAGTGCAAGATAGGATCTCTGAATTTGGAGAGCACATTGTGATAAGGGTTCAGAGAAGACCTAGGCCAGACAGTGGAGGAGAGTCCAAGAGCATCTACTGATGGCACTGCTCTAGGTTCTGCTTTGTATCATTTGATGAATATTAATTTGGCTTGGAAAATAGTTACTGAGTCTCAAATACCTAAGTCTTACATCCATACAATCTCATCTTTCTGCTGCTTCACCTCACAGATTGAATATCACAACCTGTGCATTTTTAGACATGGCATATACAAGTAGACTGTTTGCACGACTCTCCAACCTGCAGGGAGAGGCTGGTGTGAATGAATGTCTCCTACCACACTCTGAAAGCGCCAAGGTTGGTCTTCACCTCCAACAGGCAAAGGAGTCTGTCAGCATTTCCGATGCCAAAATTTGGCAACATCCCTTACAGCCTAATAGTTACTAGGGAGAAAGCAAACTGGCCACAAAAGAAAGTAAGGAGGAAGGTGCTTCAAAGGGAGTAGGGGTAACTGAGATAAATCTCTTGTTTTTTCCTCCTGACTCTTGGTTTTTCCTTCTGTAAGTTAAGTTGGAATAAAAGCAACAGCTGTCTACAGTCAGGTCTTGTCCTACTGAGAAAAGTCTTGGCTGCTGATATATCCTTCAAGATTTGCACTTTCTTAGCATCTCACTTCTCTGAAGATGTTTTTAAAGTTGTCTTTGGGCTCCACAGCTCACTCTGTTCCTTTGCTTAATATCTCAATATTCCCTTTGGATTTTGAGCAAGCTAGACTCTTTTCCTCTTCTCACCCTCATATGTCCCCCTTCCCTCTCTTTACTCTCTTCATACTGCTCAAGTCTGCATCTCTGCTTGTCTTTCCAATACTCAGTTCCCCTTATGTAAAATACATACCCCTCTCTTCCTTAAAACCACTAAACCTAGCACTTCATTTCCTCTGTCTTTAACAGGTCATCTTAGCTTGATTTCCTTTTCTGCCTGGTTTCTCCACCTCTGTCAAATTTGTGTCCAGTCTGTGCTGCCCTGGTAAAAAAATCCATTCACTTTTTCACCCCTGCATCCTCTCACCTCCTGCACTCCTCCACTTGTCCCATATAGTCCATCTACACTTTTGATTCACAATAGTAAGGCAACTTAAATCTTCCACCAACTTCACTCTGCTGATATATCCTCTGCTCCCTTATCGCTTCACTCTTACCTTCATTTTCCCTTTATTATTGCTTTTTATACTTACTGTGGTCTCTCACCTGTTATCTCACCAACCTACTCTGCTTCCTTCTCCCCACAAACCTTTGCATGAGTAGACATCCTATTTCTCTTTTTGTCACATCTGAGACTGTAATCTCTTACAAGAAGTAAGCACATCTTCTAATGTGACATTTATACAGTGCCTTGTCAATGTACAGTGCTTTAAATGACTATTACACTACCAATACAAAGATACCACCTCAGGTTCAGGTATCCCTGAGACACAGATTGCTCCAAGCCTCTAAGTACATCAAGGTAGTATTACAGCAGCTTTCTCTTTTGTTACAGTTTTCCTGTAAGTCTGCCCCAGCAGTTCTTTTCAGGAACAAGATCCTGGGCTGGAGTGTAAACCGAGAGGAAAGACAATACCCTGCATCTCAGAGAGCAGAACTGGAGCCTAAAGTCAGGCATACACAGGGACAGCAGGAAAACCCACCCCGGTAACAATAAATACCCAGGACACTGCATAGATGTCTTCAGATCCCTCAGTGCAGAAGTGTCTACTGACATGAGCTCCTCTAAAGACTCAGACTCAGTTGTTAGGAGCCTGGCACAGAAATGTGGGTAAAATGCAGGCCAGCTGAGTACAGCCCAAGATGCCACTGAGCAGTGAAAATAGCAAGGCAGGAGGCAAAACCTGGACCAGCGGTTCTGCTTCACTGCCACAGGTAAGCCATCTTACTCCATGCCTTGATGTGCATTTCAACAGAACCTGCATAGCTTGTTCTGGCTCTTTGGAAGCAGCAAGTGGACACAAAGACAAGGTCTACAGTGAATAAAGTTATAGCAGGACACAGAGATCACGAGTGAGTGAAAGTACCAGGAACAAAGCAGGGCAAGCTGATGCACAGGAGTAGCTGACACAGATTGCTACAAGCTGGTAAAAAAAAGCTCTCCCAGCCTGTACCATAACTACCCCAAGTCCCAGCAGAGAAGCTGTACAGTGTCACAGTGCAAAGTGACACATAATTGCTTTTACAGTTAAGACATTGGCTACCAGCTGAGGAAGATGCTTTTCAGTCCCTGCCTGACCCAGGTAAGGCACTCATAGGTGGCCAACTGCTCTCTGTTATCATGGTTACAGGAGGACAAAGGGACTGGCCCATAAGGCCCAGCATAATGTGATTTTTTTTTTTTTTCAAAAACCCAGAATTCATACTGGAGAAGCATCATTCTCCCCTCAAGAATTAACCTTTCTGCACCTCCCGCCACGCTGGTACTTGTGGTATGCAGGAACATTTCCCACCTCAGGCATAGTTACTAGTCTCTTTCTTGGCACTGGATAAGGAATATAGCTAGACAGCTGAATGCTTTGATCTTCTTGATGGCTGGTGCACATACAAAGCTTTTGGAGTCATGCACTTCCTTGTTCCCCAGGAGAGCAAAGTTTCTTTCTCAGCTGAAAATTAACTTAAGGAGTTTGTGCTTGCTCACTTCCTCTTAAATGGCCTGCAAAGCAACTCAAAAAGCAAAGTACTACATTCCTGGGATCCCACGACTGCCCTTTCCCAGGCACTCCTCAAGACAAAAGATGGGGAGAAAGGTGAAGGGAAGATTAAGGAGAACAGTGGTGCTGGCAAGGAAGAAGTTTCAGAGAAGCAAAAAAGGAAAAGGGAATGAGAAGGGAGTGAAGGAGAGAAAAAGGAATGGAGGGAGAGAGGGAGCAGCAATAATAAGGTCATTTGTTACAGGAGCTACTCCTAGTCTGTGTGTATGTAACACAATTTGAGCTAATTGTATTGCCCTCACTTTGGGGACGTTGCTGTCTGTCTCTGAAGCTTTTTCTAATTTCCCCCCTTAATGTACGATTTCAGAATCTTTCATTCTAATGATTTTAATGCAATCAGCAAAACTATGCATGTAATTGTCTTTGGCACGGCACTCGCTGGAGTGGCACTCGGGGACAGCTCCCTGAACCCAGGACTCCGACAGGAGAATGCAAAACAGGCCTGTTTTCAATCACCGCGGCAGAAGGCAGCCGGCAACGTCTGCGAAAGGCTGCCGAAAAAAAACATTTGTCGGAAGACAATGACAAAAAAGGGGGTCTCAGCTCGGTGCTATTCAGAGACAATTTGTAAGCACGGCTGTTGAAGTCGATCCAAAGGCTCCGGAACAGCTGGAGCTTTGCAGTGATTGATAAGTGCGCCCAGGAGAACTTCATTTCTGCCTGAATGAAGACAAAAGCCCCGCGATGCTGGGCGGATGGGTAATGTCACTATCATTAAGTAGTGAGAGTGGATATGCCAGACCTTCAGATGGGGACACAGTCAGGGCTATGAGGAGAGGTCAGGGCACCCTCCCTTCCTTCCCATCACCGCCAGCTCTTTCCCCTCCCTGACTCCCCCCTCCTCTAACACACACTTTTGGGACCAACACCCCCTCTGCTAATTGTAATGCCCATATAATAAAAGTCCCCCCATCTTATAAGTGCACACCATTGGTCTCTCCCTCTCCTCTTCATAACAACTGTGTACACACTCCTTCCAGCCAGTGGGTGCTCCAGGCCATCCAGATACACCCTCTCCATGTGCAATGTCACTGTTGTTCATGATCCCATTCTCAGAAGACAGCACCCTTGAGAGCCACCTCCAGTACCCACACTTTGGTGACTTCAACCAAAGGCTGCTTGTCTCCTTCCTCCCTGTATTGCTCACCAATACCTTCTGAAACCCAAAGTCTGTATTTCTAAAATCAAGTCAAGGTGAAATTTTTGGGCAACCCCATGAAAACAGTTTAGAGCATCAGAACAGGAGAAGAAAGCACATGAAATACAAAGCCCATCTCAATGGAATTGAACTGGCAACTGTGTGGTTTGCACTGAATCTCAACTGCTTAAGGTTTGTCTGGTTTCAGATGTTTGCTGACACAGTCTCTTTTTCCCTGCACAATTACCAGATCTCAGATACAATAGTCAGTGTGAAGAGCACTGGAGACAAGTGAGTAGATTAAAACCTCAGCTTTCACTTTGTGCTCTTCTCATGGTGAAGAAAAAGCTTGAAAATACAACCCAAGTTTTTCTGATACTAGAATCTAAATTAAAGGACCCTTTACTGATCAAATTACCCTTGGTGCTGCCCATAGCTAGCCAAATTCTAGAAGTGTCTCCTCAGTTTCTACATATTCAGTAGCCAGCTCTAAAACTCTGCAGGACGGTTGGGAATCAGCAGTGCCTCACAGAAGCCATCAGAAAACAGTCCACAGCAAGGGGGACAGATTGCCCAAAATTTCTCTAAGCCTGGGTCACAAATCCCCAGGGGATTTAAAAACCCACCTAAAACACTTGCTCTTTCCATTCCAAGTACTGAACCCAACTCTTTTCTCCTGCTGTCAATGGCCAGCCCAGACAATTACAGAGTCAAGACAAAGACGTTTTCTAAAAACCCCACAGAATCTTTCCTTTAGCAAGAAATATTAGCCTGTCACCTTCTGGGGTGGTTTAAGGAATGTGAAGGCAAAAGAAACAGAACTGGAGAAAAAAGGTTCTAACTAGCAGATAGCCCATCACTGTTATATTTCTTGCTGATATTGTAGGCCACCCGTCTCAACACGTAATGCAGTTAACTTCTGTTCAGATGACACAGCCTAAGAACACACAGAGCTACAGTTCCCCAGTGGGAATCCTGGTCCAGAATACTCTCACCCAGCCACAGCTGCATGACTAATCATCAAGGGAGATGAACCTGAAGAAAGATGAGAAGCTTCAGAGTCAGGAGGTCTGGGACCATTTCTGAACTCTGTTGCTGACCTGGACCAAATCACACACAGTGTTGTATCTTTTTTACCCCCACTTTTCTGCCCTAGTGCTCTACACTGCAGGATCCAGGTTGCTGTTCAGGTGTACAGCACCTGCAGCACCAAAATCCTATGCTGAGCTGAACTATAACCTGCCCCAGCAACAATATTTCCAAGAATCCCTACCTACCAGCACCCAGCATATTCCTACTTTGTTGCTACCATGTCAGAAGCCATAAAGCCAAGTTACTCAGGGAAAGCAGAAACACCAGCTATGAAATTATCACTTCCCCTCTGCACTGCAGCTCAGATCCATTTGAACCTTTTCTGAGCATCACCACCATCGCTCCCTTGATTCCCATATCTTTCACAGATACATTGCCCCGAGGAAGGATGCTGAGAGACCTAGAGATGTCCTTCTTTGCAGGAGGTGATCTGTCGTTGCTCTGTTCTGGCAATGAACTATTTAGAGCCCAGGTGGCATAAACTCACATTTCTGCTACTCATCCAATGACACCTCTGTCAGCAACCCCATGCCACCTTAGACTGTTAGTTTTTTGGGCAAGGGAAAGTTTTGTGTCCAATGTGTGTACAAAAATTACCATGTGCCCAGGCCTCTCCACCACCATAGGAAGCAGCAGCAGCAGCCCCCATACACCTCCAACACACACACAGACATCCCTCTGTTGATGGTGAAAGAAAAGCCAGCTGACATTACCCTCAATGCCTCCACTTTCCAAACTCTGGAACCCTTTTGCTGAAGCACCACAATTTTTTTTTACTGACTTACACCCAGCCAACATCGTGCACTCTCTGCAAGATGATAGAAGAGCACTGGCCAGCAATCAGCAGGAAAGCCAGTTCCCATCGGCCTGTGGAGGAGCACCAGCCCCACTGCTATTTGTACATGTCCTCTGGAATCTCCACATTCAGCACTGTCCTTGCCAAAACCACCACCAAAATGTTCATGCCATTCCCTAATCTCACTGTCCCCAGAGCTGGCACTGGCTGCTTGTTCTGCCTTCCTGCTCGGACAGTTAAACAGTTGTGCAGGGCACTGCAGCGCTTGGGGGGATCTCAGGTCTTTGGCACATGCTTTGGGAGGGCCTCTTGTGGGCATCCTTCCTGAGTGGGTAGCCTGACTGGTGGTAGCAGGAGAACAGTTCTTGTAGTCTCTCTGGAGCAGAGGGGTCACAGCAGACCCATTCTGGAGAGGAAAACAGAGGCACTCAAACAGCTCAATGGTTCTCTATCAACCAGAAAAGGAACAGAATCCCAAAGCCCCATTGGCTTGCAGCTCCTCTCTTCTACTGAGCAGTTCTATTTCAGCTTTTATACCTTCTACCATATTGATACAGAATCCACTTCTGCAGGCAGAGATCTTTTTTTCAGAGCCTGCACATGTTACCAATAACATATCAGAGCAAAGCTTCCACTGAGTGGAAGCAAGATAGCCAGATTTAATGAAATAATCTGGATCAGCAGAGACTTTATTCCAACTAAGTAAAGACCTCCCAAGCCTCCACTCAAACTCAGTCAGGCCTAAGCCTCCAGAAAAGTGACTCTCCACTGCAGTAATATGTTCCCATAAGACACTCCATTTGTCACGGCTACCAGGTTCCAGCTTCCAGAAGAAGAAATTGCCCAGGCATCTCACTTCTGTAAGGCTTCCTGCTCCTGATTTTTGCTCACAGAAAAGGATTCAGCAAAGTCTCCAAAGATATTCCAGTTTCTCACATCAGTCTGGCATGTTTGTTTAGCCTGATCCTCCCAGAAACTGTCATTCACCTTTCAGTTGCCACCTTTAGGATGATTAACAATACTGTCAGGTCCAGTATAATCTCCACATGCAGGTAGAGCAACAGTGAGCATCAAAAGCCTTGGATATGGTTATACAATCAGGTACAAGACTCCAGAGTCCCTCTTTGGCAGTGCATAGCCTGTATCACATCCTTTGAATCCATGGACCTTAGGCATCCAAGAGCACCAAGCACAGGAGCTCATGGCCCAGCAGAACCAAGACAAGCTGCTGCACTCAAGGCATTTAGAGGGACAGTCAGGAGGTTGTCTGTCCTTTTAGACCTGTACAGATTCTGCAGATTGTACAGCCCTCTATTGCCACTATGAGAACACACGGCAGAACCAAAAGTGGTCCTATGGTCTGAGAGCTCTGTTCTGACCTGGATCTAAACAGCAATCATACCCAGTGATGACAAGTTTTGCTCCCTTCATGGTCCTCCCTGCCCTAAGCCATGACAGTAGGGCCAAACAGGACCCAAAACCTCCTCCAACTCGCCTTCATCCCCACTCTGATCAGTGAAGTAATAAATAGTGATAAATCTTGACAGAGAGCATCCAAGTGTCTGGCATGCTGTGGAGGGTGAGGGCAAGGCAGTTTCTGCTATAGGAGATGATCTCTGGCCTGCCTCTCTTGATGACCCCAGAGAATTCACAATGCCCCGCTCCCTCCTCTTGAAAGGTGATAACAAAGGTGTGAGTTTCTAAGCCTGACTGGCTCATGGAGTTAAAACCCAGTGAACCTGACCAGATCAGTGATAAAGCCAGAGCTCTGCTGAATTGGTCATTCTCTTTCTCTCTCCTTCTCTTGCCTGACCCCTCTTTTGCATGGTTCATAGAATCGGCAAAACTCCCTGACACAGAAACTGGAAGACACTCGATCTGTCGGTAACAATTTTCAGCGGCTCTGACAGGAACAGGCAGAGCACAGGAAGAATGAAAAAAGGGAAAGGCAGAAAAAAAAAAAAAAGAAAAGAATTCCTTTAGCCTCGCATTCCCTTTTGTTTTTCCTTTGGCTTCCTCTCTTTCCTTGTGTTGTGCAAGTGTCTCCTTTCCTTCGTCTGCTGCTGGATGAATGAAGACAGTCCAAGGGCTGCAGGAGGCATCCCAGCCTGAGCCACGAAACAGACTAACTCATCACAGAGGAAAGACTGCACACAGAAGGGTAGATGAACATCTCTTACTTTAAAGCCCCCACAATTCTTGCAGCATCCTGGTTCCCTGTCCAGGCCTGGGCAGAGAGGCTTGGAACAAGTAAAGGAGAACAGGTAAAGGAGAAGATGAGGCTAGTGATGATTCATATTCATATACTATTTACATTTTTTAGGTCACTTTTGCTGGGGTGGGTGCTTTCACTTTATTCTGCAGAGTGAAGTGTGGCCTGGGACTATCAGGATGTTTTTACCCATTAGATACATGGACCAATCTTTGATCTTTCCTGCTCTCATCACTGTGGCTTCAAGTCTGGTACATAGTAGGCTTCATAGAGGATTGGGGAAACATTTGAGAGCAGTCAGGGCATACAGACTGAGACTTCTGCAGCCCCTTCTGAGATATACATCTGACCCAAGACTGACACTGTCACTGAAGGAGACTGGACTCTGAAAGCCAGGGAGTCCCTGCCCATCCCTGAGTTCTGATGCTCTTCATCCTGACCAAGAGTCTAGCCAGAGGCAAGTACATGGTATGATGCCTGCCTTTTCAGATAACCCAGTCTATGTCCACCCTAGCCAAACAGTAGATCGATAAGAGTTATGGATAGTGGAATCTGTGTTGTATCTTCAGAGTTGCTTTTTCCTCCTCTCCCTCTCTCACTGAGAAAAATGTTTTCCAGAACAAGTAAGCTTTTGAAGGAAGTATGGGAGATGATAGGAAGGAGAAGCCATGGCTCTGATGGACCAAAGGCCAAGAAACCACAGTATCTATTACACAGAACCTAATTTTAACCATGATAGAACCAGATATCATATTGTCGGGCAACCTGCACCTTCAGATAACACACACCCTTGGAAGAGCCTGTGCTTGAAACTTAAAAGACCTTACATGACGCAATTCACCATTACAGAGGGAGAATGGGAGAGCACTGGAGGAGAAATAGAATGATTGACAACAGCAAAAATGCACAGAACATACTTGGTTACTGAAAGTCACAACAAGTCAGGGTTTTTGCACTTAGCATGTGTGAGATACCAGAAGGACACAACACAAGAGTGATATGAAGCCTTTTCCTTTAAAAGACAAAGCATATCTGGCTCAGAACCTACATGTTTTTTCATGGCCTAGACAAGACTGGGGACCATGAATCCAAGACACACAGACTGATCTATTTTTAACCCCTGACACAGGTGGGAATTCAGAAGAAAAGCTTTATTCCTTCCTCTGAGGTAGAAACATTATCAATGTCTATTTAAGGCAGGACTTGGTCCTAGAGTTGAAGAGAAGGTTGAAATCTGACTTTGGAAAAAATCAGTGCTTGGACTCTCCATAAAGACAGGAGTTTGACTCCCCATCCAGCTCTTTTTTGTGCCAGGATCAAACTTTCATGGTGCCCAGCCTCACTTCCTTTGAGTATCATGGCACATTAACAAAAGGAAACCCAACAGGTGAAGTTGCAATTGCCCTTTCCATCCAAGACAGTTGATCAGAGCTGTGCCAAAGGCAGATGCTTGTTTCCTACTCAAGAGGTAATTACAGCAACTAGAAAACACCATTTACCATGTTGCTTTTAATTCATATCAGCAGAACTGACACTTCCTGCTACACTCACTCAGGGGCTGCAGGTAGAAGTCTGGGAAGGATGGCGCTGCTTCACCCCCAACTGCAAAGGGCTGGGAGGCTTTCTCTCAGCCCTCACTGTTGTCTCCATTTGTTTTGCCTTGACCCACAACCCACTCTACTGTCTACGTCTGCTCCACAAACCATTTAGCCATCTGTAGTCACAAGCTGAACCCCTTGTTGTGAATTAAGGGTGACCTTGTGCTTGAGACACTGCTGGTGCTCTCAGGAGAACAGGAGTTCAGGTCTGCTGGAAGCTCCCTGATTGTGTCCTGAGGAAGCTGCAAAAGCTCCCCAGACTTTTGCTGGTTACTTCTCCTCAGCTAGCCAGAGACACTACCATAACCCTGCTGGTGAGTCAGGTGGCGTGCGGAAATGCTCCTGCTGCCAGTAAGGCTGCAGACCGGCTGAGTGCTCCAGCAACTGCTAACAGGGGCAGCAGCAAAATCCAGGGCAGGAGGGACGATCTTACACACCACGAGCTAGAAACACATGCTGTTTGCTAGTGTGACTGGGGAAATCCCAGAAGTGGGGTACACAGATTCAGTAGCACAATAAAAGAAGGAGAAAGGGAGAGGTAGATTAGATATCTCACAGGAGTGAGCAGGAAGAGGCTGTAACAGACCCCTGCTTGAAAAAACCAGGAACACCATCCTTGCAAACCTGGCAGCCATGGCCATTTAAACTGCACAGTCTTCAGAGCAGCTCTTGCCTCCTGTCGTGCTTTACACAGCATCTACCACCACAGACCTCTGGCTAAGATAGGGCCACCAGGCCATGAAGAGCGCCAATGAAAATAAAACAGACAAACTCAATTCATGGAACATTCCTCAAGCAGAAAGCACACACAGCGAGCCACAACTGTTTCCAGTGCATCTGAAAAAGAGTCCTCTTTAATCTCAAAATTGGCCCAAATTGCCAAATTTTTAATCACAAACTGATTAAAAATGTGAGTGACTCAAAACCTAGGGAGTCTCAGTCATGGAAAGTCAGGGCAGGGAAAGTGAGGAAGCAAATCAAGCCCTCTTGGTACAGCTGCAGCCTCTTGCAAGTCATCATGTAGTGGGCTCTTTAAGATTCTATCCACCACAACCATACCAAATTCAGACTTATGCCAGCATGGCAGTTTGAAGTGAAACAGTCAAGTAGCTGGACACCAAGGATAAATAAGATTTCTGCTAATCCTGCTTTCACAGCAGGATACTAGAAAATTTAGCTGACCTTTGTTAAATAAGCTCAATGCGTCCCTTGAGAGACAGTGCATTACTGTGAGTGAGCAAAGAATGTCTGCCCTGGGCTATAGCCTGCAGAAAGAGGTTTTTCTTGCACAAGAGGCTGCAATCCACCCCCTTCACTGGATAATATATTTCTGTTATGCTACAGGGAATAGGCCACCCCAAGCTACTGCAAGGCAAGGCAGTTGTACCCGTCTGTAGAACACCTCTCAGCAGCATGGGAGACATTCGGCACCATGCAGCTTTTGAGCTGTGTCACTCTCACCAAGAAAGCTGAGTTGCCACCAGAGCACCTCTTGCCCTGAGATGTCACTAGCATGGGTGCCTCTTTCCCTGCTCACAGGCTTGCCCTCTGGGCTGCCAAGCATGTGCACCTTCAGAGGACCTTCAGGGATGGTAGAGAACAGGCAGTATCTTGGACACAAGCCCATCATAGATTTCAGTGCTGCAGGGTCCCTTTACTAAAATACTATGAATCCATGGGCACAACATGGACCAAAATAGTTCCACAGCCAGATGCAGCCAGGCTAAATTTCACTGCTACACAGCACATTTCCTTTGGGAAATTAAACAACTTAAAAAACACCTGTCCACCTGTTCCAGCTTGACTAGCTGGAATTTAGACCACCTCATCTGACTGGCTGATGTAGCAGATGAGACAGAGCAAGGTAACATGAGGCTTTTTCATCTGTGTTTTGCTGAGGTGGATTTGATGAGACACAGAGGTCACAGAGGGTGACATCAGCTGAGATATTAACAAGTTACAGCAGGAACTACAGACTGTTTCCTTTCCAGGCATAATAAGAGAAACCAGTATTACAAAGCTGCATCTAAAGTCTTTCATTCAGCATTTAACAAGCTGGATCAACCAAGTGATCTGGGCTAACCACTTTAGAGTGAACTGAACTTGAGCTAGGACAAGTCCCACATGGCAAAGGTGTGTCCAGAACTACATTTCTGGGTATCTACAATTGCTCCAGGTGCCACTACTTTTTCCTTTCACAACCTCAAGTAGTGAGAAGGAGTAGAGATGTGAGAAATGCAATCAGAAACTATTTTTTTTTCCATTTTTCATTCTTTAAGCAACCCCTGGGTACCTGGATAGACAAATAGCTGGATTACCTCCTCATGGTAAATTTAAAAAGAAAAGTCTGCTTCAAGTTGGTTTGAGCTCTGTCTCTTTTTTTCTCCTTCATCTTCTCCCAACTCTGACCTCTCTAAAGTTCTCAACAGAAACAGATCACAGATTCTAGTGTCCATAAAAACAGGAACATTTTTATTTTAGTTTTGAAGCCTATTTCAATGACCCTGCTGGGATGAGGGGTAAGGAAACAGGATCATTCATCGTGGCTGAGCAGTACAATTCCATTTGCCAGGCTCTGAAATGAGAGACTCGCTGATGATGAAGTCAAAAAAGGAAAAAGCTCCTCTGTGTCATTTTTCTCCTTTTTCCCACCCCAAGCTTTTCTTTTATTTTTCTTCCTTCCTCCCCATCCCCCACAGTCTCCCAGAAGGCTCTCTGGAGATAAAGGGGGAGAGAAGCAGAAAGGTTGGTGTCTCAAGGGAAACCCACACCTCTCAATATTCAGAATATTGAATATGAAATGTCACAGGAGTTATCAATCTTACTTTGACGGCACGAGGAGCTTCATTTGTTAGAGCAGGATGTGAAAGGGGCCTTTCAGAGCCATTCACTGACTCTTCAAAACACATTTCACCACTGGAGGTTTGTGATTGCTCACCCTACACGGTGTCCAGGTAGGAAAGGAGGCCACATCCAATCCTGCCAATCTGTCCTAGGCAACAAGTAGAAGAATATACAATGGCTGCAGTGTTGTGCAGAGCAGCAGTGTGAGATGAGGGCCAATCCTTAGCTGGTAGAAAGTCACATATGCTACTTCAGTTGGCCTGTAACATATGATGATGCAGCCCAAAACACATAGGAAATTAAGCAAACCCTCTGCTGACACCAATGACTACACCAGATGTGAAACCAACTGAGCCTAATCCTTTCCTCAACCTTAGGCTCATCCCTTGACATCATCAACATGTCAGCACTTTTCCTCACCTCCTCCATAATCCTGGTGCATGCAGAGAGAAGTCTCAGTGAGGACCAGAGAGCAGCTTAAGGTATGGCAAATAGCCCCAACTCAACAATCACATACTACACAGCAGTAGAGAGAACTGAGTCCTGGCTGACAGCAGAGCAGAGGAAGACCAGGGATTAGGCTCCAGTGAGATCAGTAGAAAAAATACTGGTAGGGCATCTCCAAAAAAAGGTATACATATACACACAGTCAGTACTACGAAGTTTCCAAGTGAAAGACAGGTCAGTCCTATGACAAGCAAAGACAGGGGGCAGGACTGCTCACTGGTGAAGAAAGATAACACTGTTAGGGGCCATAGGCTGCAGGTTATATACTCTGGTCTGTGTGGTTCCCCATCTCATGTCAGCCCCACAGTTCAGGAGGTTGACATCCCTAACCATCACCGATTTTCCATATTGTGTGATCCACAGCCTTCAAGTTTGCACACTGTCCCTCTTTAGGGCAGCCAATAGGGATAGGTTTCAGTCTTCCCCTAATTCATCTCTCCAACTACTCCCTGACTTTATTCCTAAACATCAGCGGTTTTATTTGGGGCTGAACCAGATAGCATGTGACCCGATTCTCTTTCTACTTGGTACTAAATTGCAGACAAATCAGATATGTGTAAATTCCAGGGGCCTACAAGAGATCATGTGTGTTGTTCCCTGACCAACATTTTCAAGCCTTCAAAATAAAGGTTTTGTTTGAAGGTTTTGTTTTTAGTTGTACATTCTCTACTATTAAAAATGTTCTGCTGCTCAAAAGTTAACATAAGTAGCACACCCATTCAGGCTTGCAGTAGGAAACCTGAGCACCCCACAGTATTCAGTGCCTACTGTCTAAGAACCAGCTGGTGGAGACAAGTAAAGCCCCCTTGATTCCCAGGGAGCTACTGATTTAAAGCTCACTAAAGGTTCAGACCCCAAGTTTTATACAGGCAAGTTTGAAAATGTTGGACTGCTGCTGTTTCCTGCAGAGCCAGCATGTGGAAATGAGGTGCTGTTGTTTATGACAGACCACTGTGCAGAAAAAAAATCTCCTGGTCTCAAACATGACCTTTCCATCAGAGGTCACCAAAAAGTCATCAGTGATTTCATCAGATATCAACCAACTCAATTGCCCTTACGTGCACACACAGCAGTAGCAACGTACAGGTCACACTCATTTCCTTGTGTGACTCAGTCAGTCTGAGCCCAAGGCCACCACTTAGAAGAAAGAAAGATCGCCTGAGATCCTGAATTAGATTTCTGCTCTTGGCTCAGATCTCATTCTCAGAAATATGCCTACTGAGTGATTACAGGAATTATACACCCAGTTTAGTGTTAGAGGAGGGTGTCCTAGTGACAAAGGGGGTTGCACTGGAATGGCATTGACCAACACCCCAGCACCTCTGCCCAGACTGCGGATCTGCTCCAGCATATTTACACCATGGATTTGTGGCTGCTGCCTGATGTTAGCATGGGAAAAACAATAAAGAGATGAAAGAATAATACAGACATGAGGGTGACTATTTTCCAAAGAGGAAACACTTGCTCTAGCTGTCAATGATTTACAGGGTCACGTTGTTCATTGTTGACATATTTTATTGTCATTATTTATCACGTTCACTGCTGGAGCCCTAAGGAGCCCTGCACAGAAACTTGGGCCATGTAGCACAAGGTGATGTACAAACACAGAAAACTGTTGTGGAGGGCGAGTGGGGGGAGTAAAGGCACCGGAGTCCTGCCAGCTGCTGCCACTGCAGAAGATACTGCAGATTCACAGCAGGACATAAAAGAGGCAGTAGGGGGAAGATGGCAGGTGTCCAGAGTGCCAGAGTATTTCTCAGCTCAGCACAGAACAAAAAGATTCTCTTCACTTCATCAAGTTTATAGAGTTAAGTTCACAAATGCTAAATGCTTGCATGATTTTTAACACTTTCTCACTGGCCGCAAGGCTTCCAAAATGCAGAGGAACTGCCTGCACAGTCAGAATCCTGAAAAGAAGACTACCCAATAATAATAATAGTAATTATTATAATTATTGGTATTATTACAACAGATTTATACAGGCTGCCTCTATCAAGAGAGATTTCTCCTTGTGAAATAACATTTGCTTTGCTCTTCACAGAAGAATTAGAGGCTTTACAGGAAAAAATTCACTGGCAAGTTACTCCCAAAGCACTCCAAGTGAAAGCAAAGGTCCACATCAGATATGTACACTTGCACTTGCTTAGTCTATGATCACTTTCATAGTGGTGTAAATCAGGAGCAGTACTCCAGATACTCCACTAATACACATTAGTGCAGTTCAGTGATTTCATATAAAAACTCCACAGACATGATACAGGGAGAGAGCACAATCAGACCCCGTCCGAGAGCACCCAGTCCATATGCTGTTATTCATTACAAAGTATGATCTCAGTGCCTAGGGGCTCCTAGGAAGGCCAAAGTTCCCACTCCACTAGATTCTGCACTGATCAGTAATGACATACAGCACCTGCTTCAATAATTTGCCATGGAAGGAGACTGAAATCAGGTATATTCTGCATACACTCTCAGATGATGAAAATACGGCCAAGTCTTGCAATTACATGGTAAGCCCATACAAGTCCATAATTTTTCTTCAAGCCTCAGCTCCCATTCTAGTGAGTTGATGAGATATTGCAGAGAAAGGCTTCTCTTTTACCTAAAGAACCTTTGCAACTCAGACCTTTAGGCTGGTCTTTCTGCCCATTTTTGATTTTCAGCTGCATCTTCAATGCATGGCACAGTGCATGGCTGGGTTGGCTTTCAATCCTATTTGTGCTAAATCAGTCTAGAATGAACAAGAAGCCTAAAGAACAAAACAGGAAGAGAAGAATGGTGCCACTACAACCCTTTTGAGTCAAAACTGACACAAACTTTCCAGACTGACTTTTCAATGTGCCTGAACTTGAGTCAGAATTACCAACTCGATGTGCACATTTATTTTACTTACTTTTTATGCAGATTTAAAGAAATCATTTATCTCTGTCAGAAAAAAAGTGAAATACCAACAGACACCAAGAAAGAAAATAAACACACCACTGCTCCAAGATAGTGGTGTGGGAGCTGTGCAGAGCTGGCAGCCACAACCCTTGTGAGAAACAGTGTGGCTCCTCCCTGCTTGGTGTGTTCTCTGCTGTGTTATTTTAGTTAAAGGGAGTACCCCAAGTATCCCAAAGAGCAGCTCCTGCTATTACCCATACATAGGGTTACTAACAAAACAAAACAACAAAAATCCCACACAGGATAAGAGGCTGTGCTGGCTCTCCAGATAGCACAGCACCTGCAGTCCAGATGGAGGAAAGCCCTGGCTGTCAGCAGATGGCCCAAAGGCCTCTCTGAAATACAGCGTCCTTCCTGGACCATCCTACAGGTCCCAGAGATATTCACAATTCTGCAGCACTGCCAAGCTTTCCACTGTGACCACTTCCCTGGGGAGACTGTTCCAGCACCCAACCACCCTCTGGGTGAAGAACCTATTTCTAATATCCAACCTAAACTTCCTCTGACACAACTTCAGGCCATTCCCTCAAGTCCTGTCACTGGTCAGAGAAGGGATCAATGTTTTCCCCTCTTCTTCCTTTCACAAGGAAGTTGTAGACTGCAATGAGGTCTCCCCTTAGTCTCCTCCTCTTCAACCTGAACACAGCAAGTGACCTCAGCCACTCCTCATATGGCTTCTCCTCAAGGCCCTTCACCATCTTCCTTGTCCTCCTTTGGACACTCTCTAACGGCTTAATATCCTTCTTATATTGTGGTGCCCAACACTGCACACAACATTCAAGCTGAGGCCACACCAGCACAGAACAGAGCAGGACAATCCCTTCCCTCAACCGGTTGATGCTTTGCCTGATGTCCCCCAGGACATGGTTGGCCCTCCTGGTTGCCAGGGCACTGCTGGCTCATATTCAACTTGCCATCGATCAGGACCCCCAGGGCCCTTTCCATGGCACTGCTTTCCAGCATCTCATTCCCCAGTCTGTACAACATCTGGGGTTGCCCCATCCCAGGTGCAGAATCCAGCACTTTCTTTGCTGAACTTCCTAGGGTTGGGGATTGCCCAGTCCTCTAATCTGTCAGCGTCTCTCTGCAGGGCCTCCCTGCCTTCCAGGGAGTGAACAGCTCCTCCCGGTTTTGTATCACCTGCAAACTGCTTAATATCCCTTCCAGTGCTGTGTCCAAGTCATTCATGAAGATGTTGAAGAGCACAGGGCCCAAGATGGAGCCCTGTGGAACCCCACTAGTGACAGGTCACCACTCTGATGTTACCCATTCACTATTAACCTTTGTGTTTGACCCATGAGCCAATTGCTCACCCACCCCATGATGTGTTATCCAGCTGTGTGCTGGACATTTTGTCCAGAAGGATGCTGTGAGAGACAGTATCCAAAGTTTTACTGAAATCCAGAAAGATTACATCAGCTGGCTTCCCTCAATCAGCTAGGTGGGTTACCTGTCAGAAAAGGAAATCAGGTTGATAAGCAGGACTTTCCCCTCATGAAGCCATGTGGGCTGTGACCAACGACTTGTAGTCTTTCAGGTATGTCTCAGTACCTCCCAAAATAATCTTCTCCATAACTTTACCAGGCACTGCAGTTAGACTGACAGGCTTGTAGTTTCTGGGGCCCTCCTTCTTGCCCTTCTTGAAAACTGGGACAACATTTTCCAGCTTCCAGTCAGCTGGGACCTCTCCAGATTCCCAAGACTGCTCAAAAATCATCAAGAGAGGTTTTGTCATGATATCAGCCAGGTCTTTGAAGATTCTTGGATGAATCCCATCAGGCCCCATAGATTTGCAGGGATCCAGCTGGAGCAGCAGATCCCACACAATTTCAGGGTTAACTGGTAGTTGGCCATTCTCACAGTCATGGTCCTCCAGCTTAGGGCACTGAGACCACCTTGATCTGTCATCTCTGTTGAAAAAAGAGGCAAAGAAAGTGTTAAACACCTCTGCCTTTTCTCTCTCCCTGTCTGGGAGGTGACCCTCCTCATCCTGTAGCAGGCTGATGATATTTTTATACTGCATATTGCCATTAGTGTATTTGAAAAAACTCTTCTTAATGTCCTCCCCGTTTTTGGCAGCTTCAACTCCAATTAAGCTTTGGTCACACAGATCTTCTCCCTACAGCAGCAAGCAGCATCTCTGTATTCTTCACATGTCACTTGACCTTGTTTCCGCTTACATATACCTCCCTTTTTTGCCTTATTTCCAAGTGAAGATCCCTGTTCAGCCAAGGCAGCCTTCTGCCTCACCTGCTTGACTTTCAGCATTTGGGAATTACCTGCTTCTGTGCCCTTAGGAGGTGATACTTAAAAAGTGACCAGTATTGATGGAACCCAGCACTTGCAAAGACATTTTCCCAGGGGACCTTACTAATTCCCCAAGCAGCCTGAAGTCTGCTCTCCTCATGTCCAGAGTTGAGGTTTTGCTGGCACTTTTCCTCCTGTCAACAGATATTTTTAATTTGATAGCTTCATGGTCACTGTGGCCAAGATGGCCACCAGTCTCCACTTCACTCACAAGATCCACTCTGTTGATAAGTAGCTGATCAAGGAGGGCTTTTTCCAAGTCAGTTCCCTTAGGACCTGTTCCATTAAGTTGTCATCCAGGTTTTTTAGGAATCTTCTGGCCCAGGTTATATCAGCTGTGTGATACTCCGAGTTAATTTCTAGGAAGTTTAAGTCCCCCAATAAGGACAAGGGCAGTTGACTTGGAAGTGTCTCTTCGTTCCTCAAAGAATAATTCAGCGGTGTCATCCCTGGGAGACAGCTTCAGAGCCATGTCCCACATGTACCAGAAGAAGGACTCCCCCCAGGATCTTTTGACACCTTTAATGTGAGATCACTACTGGGTGAGGGACTTATGGAGATTGCCCAGTTCAACCATCCTGTCCAAACCAAGATCAGCAAAAGGGGGGGGATGGCTGAGGGCTGTGTCCAGTCAGTTTTTAAATATCTCCAAGGATGGAGACTCCACAACCCCTCTGTGAAACCTGTTCCAGTGTTTGACCTCCCGACAGAAATCATTGGTACATGGCTCACATGTGGAGATATTCAGCCATCTTCTAACTGGATTTGTTCACCATATGTCAGATATTAAATGAAATAACCCCATTGTCCCTAGTCAGCATGTTACTGATATTGCAAGAATCCTACTGCAAGAGTATTTGGAGCCCAGCTGGAGCTCAAGATCCCCTATGTTACATCTGTCATACCATGAACAGACAAGACATAGAAAAACTGAAGAAACAGGATACAGAGAGGTGGCATGGTTCACAACAGGCAGAACTAAAGCCAGGGGCTCTGAATCCTCTGTTCACTTCACAGCATCAGAAGAACCATGCTAAAACATCTACAGTAAAGCAGCTGTGTTCCACTTCACCACCACCATTGGTGACATTTTTCATAGTAAGTACAAGCTGTTACAAGTTTAGCCCTTACCTCTTCCTGTTCATAGATCCAAAAAGCGCTTTCTGCAAGACAGTTCCTTGTTTGAGTATTCCCTGTATAAGGAACATGCTCAGATCTCTATTGCAGCCATTCACCTTCAGAAGAACTTTCATTCCTATGTAAAACATTTGAGGTCACTAAATTTATCTACTATTACTACTGTAGCATGGATTAACAATGGAAATAGCAAATAGTCACAAAACAGGAATTTTCTGATGGACCAAGAGCACACCTTCTTCTCATTAAAACTGTCAGGTGCAAACCCAGGCCGCCCTGCACCATGGTCTGTGATCTCGTTGGTAGGGCTGTGCAACTTCTCCATCCAGAGCAGGGATACACCTGCTCTGAGAAGCACCCCTTTTCCGGGTTGCTACCCTTCTGCCAGCACTTTTCTGGTTAAAGGCAAAGCTGAGGGAAAGTTAAAGAGCAGCAACAGCTGCTCCGGTGTCTTCCCCAGATGTTCAGCTGTGTTCAGCCGGTTAACGGTTTGAGAAATCATTCGTCAGCAAAGGTTTTGCTGCCTTGCAGGCTTATCTCTGAAACAATATGGTACTCACAGAAGAACTCGCTCTCACCCTTCCACACTTAGCACCTAGAAACCCCTTGTCATTTCTTAACCCACTACACTCTGTATTCTCTCTTTGGATTGTAGAAATTATTTGATGCCATGATAGATAGAGATGTGAGGAAGCACCCACCCAGTTGAGACTGCCTGCATGCAGTCACAAAGGTTAATCTGAATGTTTCCTGAATAAAAAAGTTAACCCAGTTTTTCTGAGTCCTGTGCTTCAGCATGTCTCCCTACTAGAGTGCTTTCTTCTGCTGATTATCATTCAATTACTGTTATGATTCTCTGTTACAGGGATTGATTGCAGAGGTCAGTAAAAGGAAGATTACAAGGAGTGTTAATGTTGAGATTAGGGTATAGTTGAGAGCAGGGCGGAGCAGAGTGCCTCATGTCCAAAGTTATAGCCAGTCAAATTACAAACAGCAAAGGGCAGTTTAAGAAGGCCAGTGTTAGGACCTCTTAACACCAGGTATCAAGAACTTGGAACTGAACCACAGTGACAAGAGCTAATTGCTGGCAGGATACAGTCAGGATAAATTAGAAGTGTTAACTGCCAATTAAAATGACAGGGCCAATATCAGGGCCACTACAAAGATCAATTATGGGATTACAGCAAAGGTCTACAAGTACATAAGAACAAAGCCCACCTGCAGCCTCACAGAGAAACTCAGATGAAGAGCTTCCAAATCTGGGAGAAGACTTTTTTTGCCTTGAGGCAGCTGGAAGACACAGGCTCAGCCTCTCAGGTGGCACAACCGAGGTTCAGGGAAGTTCAGGAAACAAGGCTGAGTTACTCCAGGTGGGGTTTCAACTGTGAGGCCTTCAGTGATGCTAGGAGTAAGTAAGATCTGACTTCCCTTCTCCGTGATATTAACAATCTCATGGCTGTAAAAAAACTATGAAGAGGGGCAAGAGACAGATGCCTTTACAAAGGGCTCACTGAAAAAAGAGCACCAAGCACAGCTCTATCAGCCTAAGAAACCAGCCAGGTGTGAAATCCAGACCTCCTGTACTGCTTCTTTGCCGGTGTTGACACCAGTGAAACTAGGATCAGGGGTTTTAAGCTCAACCTTGCTCTTTCCATGCTTAATTACTTGCCCATCCATAAGCACAATATGCAGTGTGTGAAAGGACTCCTCAGACTTCTGCTGAGCACTCCAGCTGTCTCAGAGCAATACAGAGATTTTCCCCTCTATTTGCAGAGCTCTCACATCGCTCTTAGGACCTTCTCAGCTCACACAGACCTTCTCATCCACTTTGAAGACATCCAGCCACTGTTATAGCACAGTCAGGACAAGGGTACAAAACTACCATCTCTCCTTTGCCCTCCAAAGCCATCTAGGTGAGGACTGAGGCCAGAGCACAAGGTGGGCAGGCAGAGAAGCCACACTGGGCTGGAGGAACACACGTGTAGATTTCCCTGTTCCAAGTTTGCTCTCCCCCTGTATCAACCCATCAATACCTAAATGATCCCAGTTTGGAACAAAATTGCTAAATGCCCACAGAGACTGACCACATCCACCTTTGGGGCAGAATATATGTTACTCCAGAATCTTCCACATATGAAGGAGACAGTGATTCTCTGCATGCCAATCCTACAAAGTCCTGAATACCATGGAAGCTGCCCAGATTTCTTTGGAGCTGTGGGACTCACAATGAAGTTACCTGCAATCCTGCAGCACACCTTCCTCTGCAGCACAACAAAGGTGAGATCAAAACCCCATCCCAAAAAAACTGGCTTTCTTATCCAAGCACATGCCCTTACACTGCCCAGCTCCCATGCTATACTGGAGCACCATTCACCCAAAAAGGCTGCCAAATAATGTCCTTTTTACTGTCTGGACAAGATCCCCTGAATCCTTTGCTCTGTAAAGGCAGCCAGTCAGAACTGCCCTGCCTCCTCAGCTCACCTCCATTTGCTGCTGTAAATCTAAAGAGAGATTATCTTACCTGCCACAGTGTTACCTCCTTGGCTGCCAGCAACGGCAAAGGGACTGGTGAAAAATGCTGTAAATTAATTAACATCAGACCTCTTGTAGCTGTTTGTTACTGTAAACAAACATTTTAATATGCAGTAATTAATTAAATCTGCCATGCTGTCCCCCTCCTCCCATTGATCTTTCTTCAGCTTTTCTTCTGCTCTGCCTCATCTTTTTCGCTTGGTGAAACAGATCACTTGCAAACAGAGACACAGCTTTCCCAGTGGTCCAACAGCAACGACCCAATTCAAAGAGATCACTTTCCTCTTCTTAATCAAATATTGGCTTCTTTTTTGCCTACACATCTGGGGTTTTTTTTCTCCTCATGTGCACGTTCTTTTCTCCCTCTTGACACTTTCCTTCCCACTTACCAAATGCAAATATAAAATTAATTTTTTAAAATAATAATTTAAACACCACCTCAACACTTCCCTGTTGTTTCCCAGAGGAAAAAAAAAAAATTTATCAGATGAAATATCTTGTCACTATCCACTTCCCTTCACCAGAATCTTTCCAGCCCCCTCCTACAATAGCCCAGCTTTTTTATTCTCTCAACTCTAAACTGAGCCCTAAGTTTTCTCTTAACCTATAGGCAAGCTGTACCAGGCACTGCTCAGACAAAACACATCTTCCAGCCAAGTTTTCCTATTAGCTCTAGCATTGTGCCCTATGTTTTACCTTACTGCATTCCTAACTCCTAACAGAATCCAATTATGACTCCAAGAGTTCTGCAAAGCTGTAGACAGAGCCCAACAGGCACTGCCCAGACAGACCTGGTCGCTTTGAACCTGAATGGTTAGGGTTGGGCTTTGGGTTTGGATTAAGGGAGAAGGAGAAAGTGCAGGTTGGCCATTGGAGCAGGGCTGAAAACACATGGCAAAAGGAAAGGAGGTACTGTCAGGAGACCTAGGATCTACTGATCAGGACTAAGGAGGATCTCTGATTAACTGGGACAAGGACAGTTTTAATGAAAGAACCATCATTACAACCAGTAGAAAATGTAAGCCCAGCATCCAGTAGAGTAGGCTGAAAAGCAGGAAGAGTAGGGGTGCTCCATGGCACAGTATAAACCAAGACCCACAGGTGACCATAGCAGAGGCAACACTCACCAATTAGACTGCAGTTTCACAATCTCTAAACAGGACTGCCAGAACCAGGTCCACCAGCATTCCTGGACAAGACAAGGTGTTGAATTAAGTTCAGAGAACTTCCAGGGAGCCCATTCAGGGGCAGCATGAGATGGTACTATCAACAAGACTGAAGACAAAGTGAAATCTTGGTCTGAGATACTTCCACAAGACAGAACTGAAGATGGGTGAAAGGCCAGGCCCCAGATGAAATGAAAGCTCCCAGATCAAGGGCAGAGTGATAAAATTCTAGGTGAGGTTTGTGAGGCTAATTAAGTGCAGGGATAGCTCTCAGGCAGCTTTCCTTCCCCCCTGCTCCCTCCCCCCAAACTGTGTCTTTACACCTTGAAAAGACCTGGTTTCACTGCCTGTGAAACAGTCTGCTTTCTGTGGGTTGATATGGGGCTATTGCAGTGGGAGACAGAGACAAGGCATCAAGATGGCATGGGGGTCTTGGAGCTAGGTCACAGCTATTGCAGGGACATGGAAATGGAATAGAGATGTGATGGGGAGACCCCAAGGACACTTAGAGCAGTGCCCTTTCCCACTATCACAGCAAATACCCATTTGAACTTTGCCCAAACCAGTCTAGATTCCATTTAGCATGTTCACCTTCTCACTTCCATGACCCAAAAATTATGGTAATATTTGAATGGCACAGGTTTGTTGGATGAGAACTGGGATTTTGGAGCATCTCTGTAAGTGCATACATTTGGAGGTAAGTGTATGACAATGAATTTACAGATGTGCTCATGTAATAAATGTTATGGTGTTGCATGCTGTTTGCAGAATGATTGTTCTCACTGACAGGTTGTAGCATTTTCACATTCAGGCAACATTTCCAAAGACACTCAACAAAATTTTATCCCCACATGAAAAAAATGTTAGTGTGGGTGGAGCTAACCCAGCACTATTTGAAGCTGGAGCAGAAAGGAATTACAGTTGTTCACCAATACTGGCTTATACTGCAGCAGGGAGAAGTTGCCTTTCCTGGCAACCAGAACTACCTAAAAAACTGCATCAGGAGCAAGGCCCAGGAACTGCCCCTTTCTGCTATCCTGGCCACTTGATGTAATCATTATTCCTTCCAGAGAACAGAATTTCTGTAGATCATACAGATCTGCCAGGCAGGAGACCACTGGCTCTGTTCCACTGCAGGGGGAGAGCTCTCTAACCTCCATCAGACTGCCAGGGTGTGCAAGGCTAAGGTTGCCCCATACTTTTCTAATTGTGGGCTTCACCACGAAAGCTGGCTCCAGTGAAGCCAACCACAGTCATGAGTACCCAGCTCCTCTGAAGAGCAGGACCTGCATTTGCAGTTTTATTATCCATTTTTCTTTTAATGTCCTGCACACTTGAGAAACCCTGCTTGAGAGTCAGAATGAGAGAGGGAGAAAGAGAGAGAAAGGGAGAGAGAGAGCTCATCATGCCCATAAAAGGGACAGATTCTGATTAGCTGAAGTTATAAAAATGATTTATACTTGCAAACATTATTTCTACTTGTATTGTTTGCCTGCAAGCGTTAACATCGTGTCATGGACACTGTAGCCAGACTCAGTCATCCCTTGAGACGGGACAGATGGCTAACGTCCCCTTCCTATCAAAGAAACCCCTGAATGCAGAATTGGGGTGACCAGAAGAAAGACTTCGCTCTGGCTCTTGGCACTTCCGAGCCTCATGGGAACAGTCATCCTCGTGCAGCCAAAACAGTCCCAGGCATCAAGAAGAGCGATCCTGATGTCAGCTTCTTCTTCTCTCTGCTTGGCATTTCTCGAGCAGGAGAAGCATGCTGAGTCCTGCCTATATTGTGCACTTTCCCCGCCTCCTGCCAGCCCAGATCTGGGTTTATTTCCTCATCCGTGATTATTGTAAAGAGGAGCAGAATGAAATGCAGATGCAAAACACGCTCGTAAGAATTTCCTCTCTCTCTCTCCCCCATCTGCCAGAGAATAGATTTTAATCTTTAATCCATGAGCAATCAGCGAACACTAGCGAATTGCAAATTACAGATGTTTTACTGTCTTTGGCATTTTTAGCTTCCTCGCTTCCCCACTGCCACTCAGTGTCTTTCTCACATCCTCCCCTCTTCTGCATTCATCGAATGCCACGCGCCATCACCAAAACCATATGACACTGTCATCATTTGGTAATTAAACCTTTACTCACTTTAAATACGCAAAGCTGGCTGGGGTAAGCAGCACTTAACCCTTTCTTGACAGGATTTATGAATATCTGGAATGAAGGGAAGGGTGGGACGATGGACAGAACAGTTGGTGAGGGGAAGCCTAAAGTTGCAAATCATGTCCAAGTTTTGATGGCTTTCTTTGAAAGCATCCCTTGTCTAAGAGAGGCCAAAAGAGATGGCTTGCTTCCATTTGCCTTGCTGTCTGGGCTGTGTGGTGCCATCGACCTGGGAGAGCATAGGCTCCTCTGTTAAACAAACCTCATAAGCTGATGGAAGACACTTGGTTTCTAATAATCTCCAGGAACTGCTCACCACAACTTTAACCCTGCACCACGCTTCCATACTAAGCAATTACAGGCTCAGCCCTGGACTAGACCTAGGTGCTTCAGATTGTTATTAACACAAGCTGTCCCAGTCTGAGGTCTTTAGTTTGATTCTTTGCTGCCCAAATGGAGATCTCCAAATAAAATCAAGTGAAAGGACACCAGGCAGATACAGAATAGATGTACAAGCATAGGCAATCTCTCAACAGGGGTAAAAAGTAGGTTTGTAACCATCCTTCCTGAAAGTATATTTCGTCTGTGAAGGACAGAGAAGAACTTTTATACTGACTCAGTTGCAATCTTATAGAGAAAAGACAAAGTGTAGTATAAATGCTCTCAAAAAGAGTTGCTGCAGTGGCCTGGGTCTCTTGTCTTAGGGTGGCTTCCAGCAGGGCTCTCAGCAGGGTCCAAGACACAAGAGAGCACTCATTCCTACTAGTCTGTGAACAATCTGAATTCCCAGTAAAGGTTAAATCACAATTCATTATCAAAGAAGTCCACGGTAAATTGGAGCTGGAGAGAGTAAGACATGGCAAGAAGGAGGAAGGGAGGGAAGGAGGGAGGGAAGAAAACGTAGCTGCAATTATTTTGCCATAGATTGGCAGGGCCTGCTTTCCCTGTAAAAAGACTGCAACATTTGGGGAAACATAAATAACAGTTGACAAGAGACTGCACCGTAGAGACAGGCAGTAATTGTTTCACCTCCCTCTGTGCCCTGTCCACTGTAGGCTCCCAAGGAACTACCTTTGTATCTTAGCTCGAGGCAGCAGCTCAGGGCCCCTCTGGACCAGGAACAGCGAGAGCCTTAATCATTTTCTACAAGTTTGTCAATTTAACAAGTGTTTGCCCAAGGGGTATCTGTCTTCCTGCCTTCCTTTATTTCTCTCTCTGCTTGTTTGTTTGTGAGCTGGTGCATTCTGGCTGCCATCGCCAGCTTCACACAAGTCTGGCTCTAAGCAGGATATGACCATCACTGGAAGCAACATGGTTAACCCCAGTTTCAGAGGTTACTAACTGGTATCCTTTCCACCTTCTGCCTTCACTCCTTTTTTCCTCCATCTCTCCTTCATGTATGTGTTGGCTGTGGCAGTTACAGAGAGAAACAACGATCCTTCCCTCCTGTCTCACTGCACTAGATTCTGAGTTTACCCCACGGCAGATGGAGTTAAATTCATCAAAAAGCTGAGCACTGGCTGTCCTTGAAACCAGTGTCTTTCAGAAAGTCCCCACAGGACCTGGGGCAGCACCAGGGAGCTCTGGTTTATCAAGACATTTTGGAATGCCATCCTGCTGCTGGGTGTCTCAGCTGAAAGCATGTTTGTGTCAGGTGAGGAAGAGGAGGAAGGCAGGAGTGAAGACTGACTGCTGATGGGAAGGAGCTGCACTTCTCTCCCTGTGCCAGAGCCCCAGACCCTCTCAGAGTCTGACAGGATAAAACACAGGAATTTCCACAGTAATTCAGACAACTATACTTTTCATTCTTTTTTCTCTTTGAATGCAGTAATAATAAGAAAAAATGCCATAAGAAAGTATTATAGTGCCTGATTTAAAATAATTTTTTGTTTCAGATTTCTCAGGACAGGGTTACTTTCACAGACACTGTTCCTATTAGCCATACCCTCAATATCACTGTAACATGCCATTAGAACAACTCAGCATTCTCTCAAGAAAACTGTTTATTCCTCCTCCCATTACTCCCATCTTCTGTTCTCAGAAAGCACTGGACTTTGATGCCCACAATTAGTAAGATTTGGTCTTAATCCTAGCCCAAACCCCGGGCTTCAGAGGCAAATCACCCATCTCACCAATAAAGTAGAATGAAGGACATGGAAGTCCAGAGGCATCAGATCTCTTCCTTAGTTTAAAGACCCAGCAGACTCTGGTAAAAAAAAATAGCAGTGTTCAGTCTTGGTATTCTGACCCAAAACTAAGTGATAGCCAGAGCAGTAATCCTGTAGTAAGAGATTACAGAGGCAACAGCCCTGGTGAGAGCCAAACATCTAAGTACAGAACACATAAGTTTTGGCTCCCTCAACCTAAAACTTCACTTGAATTATAGTGGACAGCCCATCCTGGCAACTAAGAGAAATTTAAGACTCAGCAGCTGTGAGAGCCCTGTAATGTCCAATCAAACTTGGTTCTAGTCATTTGGATTAAGGCAATTCTCCAGCCTATACCTGGGGCTAAAATCAGACTTTTATTCTAGTTCGCTTGTGGGACTACAAAGATTGAAACTTCTAGTTCATGTACTGTAGTACTGAGCCCTCTCTCTTCAGGAGAAGGCTGTGTTTGACTAGCAACATTACAATATCTTTTTCCGGAATTATTTTTATGTATTTCATTGTTCTAGTATTTCTGCACCAAGACCTTTTTGGAGATCCCTACACAGGTAACTCCAGGACAGTTATTGTTGTCTTAAAGAAAGGGTACAAATACAGAATAAATTCAGCCAATGTCTCCTACAACACTGAGCTTAGCCACAAATAAGATCCAAACATCCTGCATATTCCTATTCTAGATTTGGTTTAGGCCCAAATATTAAATATGTGACCAAATGACCAAAGTGTTTAAAAAAGTCATTAAAGATGGGAGCAGGAGGAAACTGCTGGCATTTATGCCCCTGTGAGACAGGACAGAGAAGAAAGGTTTAACTGCAAAACACACTTGTGTTCCAAACATGGCTTATGTTACGGAGCTGGGTGGAAGGAGCTCAAGGCAACATGACATTACTGCAGGCAGGCAGCAGCAACAATCCCAGGAAACCTCCCTGCCACTCACCTGTCAGTATTTTATTTTACAGTGGGACTGGCCTTGAGCCTTGTACTTACATCAGACTCTCCTGCATTACAAGGGAAGAAATGCATTGACCATGATCCATTTGAGAAAGGCAAGCAAAAGAACATCCACTTAAACACTTAGATTCACAGCAAGCATGTTGCATCTCACATAAACCATATGAGAGGCAAAAAGTCTCAAGTCCAATAGAAAAATCTTCCAGGATTCTCACTTGTTGTCTTTTCCTGATCATTGAGACAATGAAAAAATGTTTCCCAAGAGCCAGAAGTACCACAATAGCTACTGTTGCAATTGTCACCTCCGAAAAGGTACCAGTGTGAATAACTATGAACCACAGAGTCCAGTGTTTCACTTCAGCTACAAGAAACCAACAGCTGACAGTAGAATTTGTCTCTGTAAGATGCCCTGTGCTCTCTGTATGCTTGGAACTGCATCACAGCCTCTCCAAGACTTGCTGCCCCCAGGCCCTTTACATGCCAGCAGTGGTTTATAATCTCAGTCACCTCACCACTGGCAGGCAAGTCTTTAAGAAAAATGGGTGCAAAACCCAGGAAATGTGTGTCCTTATTAATCACTGTTAGAGCTGACAAGGGGGAAGGAAGTCCTGGACTATATCTGGATACAGGAGGGAGAACTGGAAAAACCACTTTCCAAACAGTAAACAAGGCCCCAGAGCAGAGTCCAGAGTTCCTCAGATGCAATCAGAGAAGCTGGAGTATGTTTACAGGTTTCTTTTAATCTGACATGAAGATGGACAGGGCACTTTCCATCTGCCACTCTGATCAAGAGAAGTGTCTGCTGCTTTCCCCACCCACTTCTTGGTGACAAACATCTCCACGGGTCATTTATAATGAAGCTGATGGGTTTAAGAAGAGATGAGCAAACCCTGACACATGGATCATTTGCCAAGTCCTGGTAAGAGGCTAGAGTGCAGAAATGCAGTAACTCTTCACGTCAATCTTAACTCCTTAACTCCTTCTCCAGTGGTTATGGCCACAGTCTGCTATGTGCCAAAACAATGTTTTCGACCCCAGGCAGGACAGAACAGGGATGAGATACGTTTTGCTCAGCACTGACCATGGCAGAACTAACGGGGAGATGGGCATCAGTGAGAAGTTTCTAGGAAACAGATCTGATTACCCCTGCTCAGTACTTTCCATTTCCCTTCTGCAACTTTGTCTGACTCACTGACATGTCTCCCCCAGTCTTCTCTAGCCCTTCAGCTCATCTAGCCAACACTGGCACACGGTCAGCCTCTAAGACGCAGCACTGCTCAAGACAGTAACTTGAATCTCAGCTCAGATCTTAGGTTACCCAACTACATCTCTGGCTCTGCTAATGATAGAACGAGCCTCAAATATCCAACATTCCCAGTGAAGAGACCCAATGACACATTTTGTTGGGGCAGAGTAAAGAGCTGCAGTTTGGCAGGCAAAACAAAAAGGAAGAGTGGGAGTGAGTGCTGCAGAACATAAAGGCACTTAAGGGGTAGATGATGATGATGCAGGAGGAGAGGTGGAACTGAAATACCACCACAACTTCAGAAAGTCAGTAACTGACACACTGCTGGGGTTTCATCTGTACTCTCAGCAGTTTTCCCCAAGCCAAACTATAAAGTATGAGTCATGTCCTGTTCAATCCCAGGAGGTAAGTGGAATCTTTCAGTGCAGGTCACTGTGTATCTATACCCTTCCTTCCAGCACACTAAAGGACCATGTAGAATAATGCAGCCACCTCTTAGCAGCCTGCCCAATGACACCCATAGAGCAGCCTGCACTATGAAGTGCAAGGAGAGATGGAGACATTAGGCTATAGCATGGACATGCAGTCCAGATGACTGCCATGGAAACAACTTGGCTAGCCTGGCTCCATCAGGAGGAATACCTGCCTAAGGCCAGCAACCCAGCAGGGAGACTGCGCTGTTGAAGAGAACAGGAGCCCATTTCCAGATCATTTCTTCCATTCCTGCTGCCAACCTCAGCTGTTCCCCTGTTGGCCAGGCACTTCCCATCAAAAGTATTCTCAGGATCTGCTTTCCATTTTTGCCAGGCCAAAGTAGCTGAGGTTACACAGGAAGATCCCAGAGCAGGCAACAAATTGCTTAAGAGCTTCAGACAGCAGTGGAGTAATTGATTATGGAGCTCTTTGTTGAAAAAAAGCAAGGTAGGAAAACATTCAGAAGTATTTAAACCTGGTCTTCTAGCAAACAAAGATGGGAAATTCTTAATCAGAGTGTGCTAGGGGAAGCAATACAAGCCACTTCCCTTCTCAGTGCCATTTTTTCCTCCTCTTCTCAACTTTTACCCTCCAACCACCCCCATCACGATGCTTTGTGTGGTCTGTGTGTTTCTACAATACCTTGCACACAGCTGCTGATCTCTGTTGGGCTACCTGGCCTCACAATGGTAGCAATTATAAACTCCATTAGCAGACAGTCCACTGGGGAAGTTGGGAAAGGACTGGAACACAAATGAACCTTTATCAGAACAGGAAGGGAGAGTGGAAGTCCAGCGGTATTGTAGTAGCCTTGAGAAAAGAGCCTGGCTAAACCTTAGTAGGAAAGCAACACCAGATGGACTTGCACAGAGCACCATCACGTGGACTGAAACCTGGCTGATGGCCCATAAAGCAAAGGTAAGGTAACATAATAATGATCAGCACAGAGGAGGGAATAGCCAAGTTTGGTGTCAGGCCAATTCATGGATTTATTAATGACATAGAGCAAAGCATATCAAACATTATAGTGGATGATACCAAATTTTCTCATTTGTCAGCTCAGCAACGAAGACAGAGCCAAGTGAAGACTCTCCACTCATTCTGTGCCTATGGTCTAATATACTTAATGTCTTCTACCACAGCTATGACCACAGCACCCACTATTTGTTGATCACTTCCCTTGCAACAATGAAATAAACCTCATCCTGCTCAGCATCCAAAAGGATAAGAGATCAATCTGCCCAGCAAAGCTGGAGGCAAGCTGATGTGCTGGGAGTTACCTGAGTGCTTGATGATGAATCACACTACACTTAATCATGTTAAAATCCCAATATGAAAACAGACAAGGCATGAACACCAGCTATACCAAAACAACTGCCCATGGGTACTTTCTAATACCTAGGAAATTCATGGTAGCTTAGTCTTTTTTTTTTTTTTTTTTTTTGAGGGGGATGAAGAAATGGGGGATGTTTGCCCTCAGTATGGAGTGCTGTGGGACAAGGACATGCACAGAAGCTTCCTGAAATAACCAATACTCAAGGCACTCCCAAGCTCATGTCACCCCATGGTAACTTGTTAGGCTGAATCCCAAGCAGCCACAGATGAGAAGTTTCTGTTTTCTTTTACCTTCTGAGGATATTTGAACAGTAAGACACTATGCCAGTTGCTCCCAGAAAGTGACTATCAGGCTGGTGGCCAGGATGTGTGCAATCAGTACTTTAATTATTTGGCTACAAGTCTGTGATAAATACATGCCAGTCACAGAGCAGGCAGATACGCCACCACCACTCTAGCAGCATCAGAGAAACCAGCCAGAAGAAAGACAAGGAGAAAGGTGGCTTTGCAGCAAAGCAGATGGGAAAGATTAGAAAAGATAGTGAGCTGGCCCTCAGCTGTGATATACAAATCCCATGAGTGAAAGAGGAGTTGAGTTCATGACTGAGGGAAGAAAGAAGGAGCATCTCTATAGGGCAGCAGAGACAGAGGAGGATCTCACTAGATGTAACAGAAATGAAGCAAGCAAGAGTCAACTTGCAGGTATGTGGAAGTGCCCCAAGAGAGAGGATGCAAGTCTTGGAGTTATTTAAGTCACTTGAAACCTTCCTGGATAAGGCATCTAATCACACACAGTGAAGAAAAAGCTCCTGCTTGCCACCTGGGGAGGGACAGCCAAAGGATCAACCCATATTCCCTGTGCAGGAGTGGTTCCCACCAGGACACAATTGATAAAGCATTCAGATATCCCATAGCATTGCCCAGTGGTTAGCAATGCAGCCAAATGCAGGCAGAGCAATACTGAGGGCTCCTTACAGGCTCCTGAAACAGTACTGAGAAGTTTGGCTCATCATCAGCCCCTGATGTGAGTTCCTTCCTTTGCCCAAGCAGACTGCTGATTAACTAGGAATTAAGCTGGCATGAGACAAGAGCTTGTTGATGTCTCTATAACGCTTCAGCTGATAGACAAAAATAACTTTCATGTTGTCTATTCTGCTTCATCTTCTGCAAACATGCCTGGTTCTGCCAGACTGACAGCCAAGGTCCTCCCAATACTGCAGTTTTATGCTTGTGCTCAACAGGAGACGACATGCAGATGCTCACACTCCCTTTCCCACACATACAACCACATGCAGGCTGATATTCACACGTGCCCCACACATTCCCACTCATGACTGACACCCCTGAATATGTTCACATACAAGAATTCCCAGGCTGCCTGCTTATGGACATCCACCAAATGCTCAGGATACAGGGGTACCTATACTGTGACATACAGACACCTCCCTCTCAGGCACAGTCATATCAATATAAATGTGTGTGCATATTTGAAGATGCCTTCACTTAAAGGGATACATTCCTTCTCCTGTACATTCACCACCCAAGCATTCACACGTACCACAGCACAGACACCTTTAGACATCCCAAGACATAAATTACTACTTACTTACACACAAGACGTGCCATATAACACACATATTTGAGCACACTTGCAAAAGAGCACAAATACACTGCAAACCTACAGAAGGAAATACTTTTAAGTCACTTTCATGCATGTGTGTGCAAAGCAGCCTCACTGAGAAATGAATTACTGACAATTCTGTAAGGGGAAGAGTTGCTCTTTACTAAAGATCAAGCTCTTTTTCCCCCCACAGTTCATCATTGCGGTGGAAGCATTCAGCAGTTTTAAACTGCAGATTTTTGTCACCATAATTAACATTAAAGATTCCTCACAAACCAGTTTAATTAAGAGAGAAAAAAATTCTGCCCTATTTCCTGTGTATAGTTAATTCCAATGCCACCACTGCTACTTGTATGGCAGCAGTACCAGGTCCCAGGTGAGGGATCAGGAGCCCACAGTGCCATGAGCTGCACAGGGTGATCCTGACTTTATAAAGCCAGTATGTGAATCCCTCCATGCCCTGAGCAGCACAACAGATGATGACAGTGGTAGGCCCTGTTTTGCCTGGATGAGCAGTGCACACTTGCACTCTCCCCCCTTTCCCACCCTGTGTTCACTTTCCTGCTACCTCTGTGCCTCCAGCTTCCTGGCGAACTCACACACAGAGCTTTCCTCTCTGGACTCACCAGTGGGCACTCAGTTCTCACCAGCCTCCACAGAAAGTGATGGCACAGATCCCTGCAAACCCTGAAACAGGCAGCCACACAGCTGTAACAGTGTGAAGACATAATGGTCTCTGACACACACATTTACATCGTCAACACAATCACTGATCTGAATTTGAATTTTCATCTGCTTAGAAGAATATTTTCCTCTCTCCAAAGGTGCTAGTTCATCACTGATCTTTCCAATGGGCATTTTTTCATACTTTTTTGAAAGTAAATTTTCTTCACAAGTCAGTGATCTGCTAGTAATGGAAAAGGTATGTGTATGAACCTACTTGTTTCAGAATTACGTCTTTTCTTCTCCTTTCCCTAACTCTGTCCCTAAGAAGTATGAGGCACTAACTCCAAAACTGCTAGCACTTACACGAAGACACTTTGGCAGATATATCTCCAAATCACTTCAGCAGTCATAGGCTACCTTTGAACTGAATATAAGTGTTTTCAGAAGAGAAGAAGTGAGTTTAAGGAAAAAGAAAATAATTGTAAGGAAGAACTCCCTGCTATAATTTGGATGTTAAAATGAAGAAATGCAAGTTAACTTTGTATCACATGCCAACAGCAAACACGTGGGGGCTACTGTCTCAAGCTAAGAGAACACTGAATTTGAGTCAAGGCATGCAAATTTTCATATGGACTTTTAGGAATAAGGGCTCACACAAGAGCAAACATGGTCATACCAGAAAAGCATCCAGCAATGCATTCTTGGAGTATTCTCCAGGGTTTCAGGAATAAAAGGTACTGGCACTAAGATATCCTACCATAGATGTTAAATAGGAGATGAGTGAGTAAAAAGTAGTTTAAAGTCTCCATAAGGAATAAACAGAGAACGCAAAGGTTTTGACCCAAAAAAGTATCCAAGCTGTAGAGGGGAGAAGAAGAGGAAAGGGACTGGTTTTAATTCCTCCATCAAATTTTGTCTGACCTAGGAAATGGTTTTGAAATATTGATTTCACAGACAACAGAAGAGGGACAGATGCCCCTCTGCCACGAATTCACAAAACTTTAAGTTCTTACCTTTTCAAGGTATTTATTGAGCTCTAATGGTGAAAAAAACTGAGGAGCATAGGCTTTTGGATAATCTTTGGAACTCTTTGCTGCAACCAGGATAGAGAGAAACAGTAGCAAGAACCTCAAATCATTCCTCAATGGCACATTCAGGCCTCTGCGACATCAGCTCTCAAAAACAAATGCAAACCTCAACAGGAAGCACAGAGGGCTGCAGCAGCTCTGTGGGACAAGCAGAGGCTTCTGAGAGGGAGGAACGAGGGCCAGCTCTCCACTCAGGGATGACAAGCCCAGGGCCAAGGGCAGCCCCAGTGCAGGCACACAGTGGTGCCACAGGAGTGCACAGTACCTGAGCACAGCAAGCAGAGCCAGGAGCCACCAGCAGCCTCCATCAACAGACCCAAGCAAAGTAAGAAGTAAGCCATCTTGGGGGAACCAGTTGGAAATCAACAGGAGACCGGGTCAGACAGGACTGGAGAAGATGCTGCAACAAGTCTCCAAAGACCATGCAAAAGTCACAGCTAACAGACATGACTGGAGGCAAAGTGTATGATATGTATGAGGGGGGCATCCAGGAGACAAGCTACCTGCAATGCAAGCCAAGGTCAGGAAAGGGTCAGAAAAATGCAAAGGGTCAGGAAAAGGGGCACACCTGTAGCATAGGCAAAATAAAGCCCAGGTCTGAGCTTGAATGGACCTCCTGGGCCCCAGTTCGTGGACCAGAGGGTGTAGTCTCATATGTAGACTACAGATGAGGGTGGTCAGAGCATTAGAGCCTATCAAGGCATTTCAGACCCTTTCCTCAGGAGAAGGTACTTTGTCCAAATAGGATGCAACCAGTCTAACACCCAAGCTCTGGTCAGAACAGAGTGCTGCACAGTCCATGCCACTTCAAAGACATCCCAAGAAAGAGTACCCAAAGACAACTGGAGTGCTTCTGCCAAGAGGAGCTGCTTCTTTGTGGGATTCAGGAAACCTGGTGCGACCTGCTGGTGTCTGGACAAGAAGATCAAACCTGCTCTTGATTTTGTCCAGGCCTGAGGGGGCAACTTAGACATTTAGTTTAACAGTCTTCCACTAAACTAGCAATGACCTGGTTCCCAGATCTGCTGCTGTTTTAATTTGTGTCTTCCTTCTGCTTTTGCCTTTGCTTCTCACCAGTAACATGGAAACACTACTATCCACTTTTTCTACTTATCTGTTCTGTGTTAACTCTGAAAAGCATTTCTGAATAAGGTTCTCAGATAGGTGCTTTGAAAAAAAAATTTTGTTTCCTAAATGAAGATTTTAGAGCAAAGACTACTCTGTATTATACCTTTGCCTTACAGGGTGACACCAAAGTATTAACTAGCTAAATAATGATTTTTTGGTACAATAATCTAATCTGCCTGCACCATTTTATGTTTTTAAGAGAACTTGCACCGATTGGACCTGTTCACCTTAGGAAAAAAAAAAAAGTAACACCAATGAAATTATAATACTTGTTAAAATGTTACAGCTGAAAAACAATTTTTAAAAAATTAAGTTGCACTGTGTACATGTGTTTTGATTTCAGGTTATTCTTTAACACTGGACCATATGAATTTATGTGATTACCCAGCTATAGACTTCTAAGATAGAAAAATTATACTCTGAAATGACTAGAAATCATGTTGTGTGTTTTTAAAGAAAGATTCATAAAAGATACAAGAGTCTCAATGTCATCCCCAAACATTGTATCAATCATGAATCAGTTAAAGTTTGAGATATGAACAAATTACGAGCTTTACATCCTTCTAATATTAACGCTAAGCTTGGAGCTAAGCTTTTCCTTGCAACTATATTAGGCTAAAAAGACACTTCTGAAAATATATCAAAACTGAGAGCTGCACATAATCACTTGACTCCAGGAGCTGGGGCTGAGAGAAATTGCTGTTAGGGTAATCTCAGGGACAATATCCCAAGAACTGTTAGGGCAGTTTCTGAAGGTAGCAGGTAGATAAGGCTGAGAGGCAGCTCTCACCCATGCCCTGCAAGGCATACACAAACCCCTCCAGTATTTCATTGACACAGGACTCAGGCTGAGCCTGAGACAAAGTTCTTAAATGCTAATGACCAAGGGAAATAACAGCATCCAATCTTTGTTCAAAATGCAGTTCCTGGGCTAATGGGCACTCAGTTCATTGCTGCTGTATGATTCCTTTTTCTGCTGGGTGATGATCATTGTGCTTGCAAGTCTAATTAATTTGTAAGGGCATCTAGAGGTTGGAGAGCTTGTGGTGGGGGGGGAGGGATTTCCAGCTTTATTTACATCTAAAGGGATTTATTTTGTTAAAAGTCCATCTAAGTGCATTTTCTGCATGTGTACCTCTTCTAGATCCACCTCAGATCACTCAGCAAAACAAACAGCTTGGGCACCTCCAGCCCAGCTGAGGTCAACAGAAACCAGAGAGTGAGTCAAGCTCAACTGACTGACACCAGCAGGACTTGCTCTAAAGCTGCTGCTCTGTGGAGCATCTCAATCAACCCACAGACAGAAATGCAGAAGAAGAAAGAAAATAAGTGCCAAACTTTCATTTCTTGCTGGCAACCCCGAGAAGGCTGTCAGCTCACACCTGCAGCACAACCAGCTTCCAGGCTGTCAGGAGAAACCAAAGGGTGTTGGGCGATCGGGGGCAGGGGGTCTGAAGGAACCAGGGTTGGGCAAGCCATGGCCCCCATCCCCAGTGGAGTGACCAGGGCTGGGCAAGCACCATCCCTGGCCCACCTCCAATTCTGCCAGAAGCACATGAGAGTGCAGCAGAGGGAAGGGGCTGGAGGCTCCTGAGGCATCACCCCCTCCCCGAAAAGAAAAACTGAAATAAAAGGCAGAGAGAGCCTTGTGTGTGTTTTTATTATTATTATTTCTGATTAAAGAGGAATTCATTTCATCTTTGCCTCCTGCCAGGGGCTGAGGTGCCGCCATTGAGGTTAACGGTGCGGAAGAATACAAAAAAATTTCATTGAGGAGGATTATAAAAGTTACTAGCTGGAACATTAACAGAAGAGTAACTTGTAAAAAATGCAATATTACAATATTCACAAGGACGGTAGAGCGTGGTAAAGCTATAAAATTCAACATTAAAATCTTCTACAGCCTAGATAACCTAGTTAACAAACATTGTATTGGAACTACTTTTTTCCGCGGTGCTGAGGTGCGCGGGGCCGGGGGCGGCGGGGCCGGGGGCGCGGGGCAGCCCCTCTGCGCTGCCGGTCCCTCCGTCCGAGCAGCGCATCTGCGGAGGGGATGGGTGAAGGCGTGGAGCCGGCGCGACTCCAGCCCCTGATTCAGCACTGATGAACTTTTTGTCATTAGCAAAGCGTGGGAAGTGATTTGTCTCATCCAAATCCGCAAACAGGAAGCACCGATTCGTGTCATTTGTCACCAGCATCTAGTGCCCACATAAATAACAGCCAGTATCTTTCCCTGCGCCGATGGAACTCCAGAAGGGAAAAAACCCCAACCAAACAAACAAAAAAACCCCACCACGACAACCACCCAAAAACCCCAAACCACACCAAATTGGAGAGGATTAGACATTACTATTACTACTATTATTATCATCACTATTATTCTGCTCCTTGTAATAATGGTCTCATGCAAAGACATCAATCTCAAAGATAAACGGACGCCGCCTTCCCAAAATCGGCAGAGAGCTTTAAGCTTTGAAGTCTCGCTACATCAGGCGAAACTTACTTCTCTTGCAAGAAGTAGGGATGGCATTTCCCCTTATTTTGCGTTATTTTAATGTTGTTTGTCGCTGCATCCCTCTCCCTCCACCCCCTTTCCTCTGCGCCCTCGCTCCCTCTGTTCTGGGGGCTGCGGAGTCGCAGGAAGCAGATAGTGTGAAAGGGCCGGGAGAGAGGGAGAGGGAGCGAGAATTGCTCTGAGCGACTGCGGAGTGGAATTCAGTTCCCTGGGGAGTTAGCAGACAGTTTGTGGAGATGTTACTCCAGAGTTTCAGACTATGATAAATATGATAATTTGTGTAAAATTTGAATGGGTTCTTGTTTTCAGGGAGAATGCCTCTGATGATGAATGTTCATGATTTTCAGATAGATGGCTGATAAAAAGTGTATTGAATTGTTGAAAGCGATTTTAATTTTAATTCTCTACCTGCAGATGTCTGATAATAATAATGTCTCCTAATAAAATAGGAAGGTGTCAGTTTAAGCAGCAGTATTTCGCTTCGCTTCATCCTTCCCATCCCCAGACTGTGGCAACATTAACCTCTTCTTATAAAAAGGCACATAAAATTATTATAATTACAGAGTTATTAATTTTAAAAAGAGGGTTAGCAGGATTTTTTATTATTATTAATAGAGCTCGCACAGTACCCCTGCAAGTAAATCCCCGTGTGAAATGATGGATCCGATTGCTAATTCTATTATTAGATATTGCCTAGGAATTGCCTTTCGGGTTTTTAATTAGAGTAATTGAAACTAGAAGAGGCGGGGTTGATTATTTTTATTTTTGCCCCTTTGTTATTATTTAAAAGTCATTGATAATGCTCCCTGCATTCAGATATCGTCTTCAGAAGGAGACTTACAACAAAGCAACAAAGGGGAAACAGACAGATCCGCGGGTCTGGAGGTTGAAACTCCCAAGCCAGCAGTGTGCGTGTATTAGGTTAATTGGGTTTTGTTGGTCTGGGGGATCTAGGAGGCTATCCCCAACCCAGGTCTTACTGCCTCTGAGCTGGGCTGGTATTTCATGTCAGGGGGGAAAAAAAAAAAAAAAAAAAAAAAAAAGAGAGAGAGAGAGAAAGAAAAACAACAACAACAACTCTGGTAACATGAAATCAATGACCTGGCAGTTACACTCTAATTAGCGCCTCCTGCGAAGCAGCCCAAAGCCAGCCCGGGAAAACCGCACACAGGCACCGTACGCCGGGGAGCGGAGGCAGGCGCATCCTCGGCGGGCTGCAGGTCCCCGTGCCGGGGGCAGCCCGGCTCCAGCCCGAGCCTTCCCCGGTACCTCTCCCGCCCGCGGCCGCAGCCGCACCTAGGGCTCACCCACTCGCGGCGGGAAGAGGCGCGGCGGGGGGATCGGCCGCGAAGCGGGGACCGGTCCCACTCCGCTCCCTGCGGGGCAGCCGCCGAGCAGCCCCCGGCTTCGCTCTCGTTTGCCCGAGCTATTTTTCTCTCGCCCTGAAAAGAGCAGACAATATTGTCCATTCATCAGAAAGGCAGGAATTTGGTGCTTCTGGTTGACTCTGAGACGGGTAATTCAGGGAGAAATGAAAGCTGGATAAATGACTCGGTAGTGTGAATTAGTACGGAGGGTGCAAGCCGCCTGGCAGAGAAGTGCGATTTTATAAACAACGGCATCAACTGGCAGAGGGGTAAAGAACTGTGCAGAGCTCACAGCTTTTCTACAGCATCATGTTGATATTTTATACATGCGTAGGAGGGAAGAGAGAGATACATGTGATATATGTTCATAAACACAGGCTGTGAAAGCACACGGGAAGGTTCCTGTTCAGATCTCCACACAGGTGCCTCTCTCCACGTACTAAATGCTCCCTAGTTGTCTCCAAAAGAAATTATTATATGCAATAAAATATACATAAATTAAAGTCTCTTCATTTTGATATAAAGATTCGGCTTTATATTATACATTTCGTATATATTGCCACGTATTCCTCTCCACAGGCGAATCTATTTCGGATATATGCGCGCAGTTGTGAATATAACATATATACTTATAGTTACGCAGGGAATCTGAGAATTGGCAATACGTCTAGCAATGAGAGAGCTCGTTAGATATATGGTTGCATAAAGGATCGTGTACAGTTACATTAAGTCCCATTAAGAGAGTGAATGTCGGTCTGCACCGTTTCGCACATGAAATTACAATTACAAGTTCCCGACTACAGAGCAGGAGGAAATTGCCAGAAGCTGGGGTGGTCCGGTACCCCGGCCTGGTGCCTGCGACCTCCTTCCCACCAGGGTGCCACTGGACTTGAGAAACCGGAGATAGGGAAAGGCATTTATTCAAGGCAATTAGAAAGCAGGTACCGCTTCAAAAAATGGATTTATTAAAGGGAAAAGGAGTCGAAATTATTGTTTAAAAATGCGCATAAACGAGTCTAACAAAGTAGGGAAGCAGAAGCAGCTTGGCGTGTAAGGTATCATACTGGAACTGCTTCTACTTCAGACCTCGGGATTAATCAAAGAAATCGGTGCGGGTGATGAGGAGTTATTCAGCAGCTGAGCTCTGGAAAACTGCATCCCTGCTTTCTTTATACATTTTATTATTTTCAATTGGTTTGAAAAATTAGAAGTGTTTAGAAAAAAGAAATACACATTTCTTCTTCCAGCGGGCTGGAAAGCTTTGATTTTATCCCCCCCCCACCCCCTTCCAGCCCCCTCTCTCGTCTTGTCTTTCCTTCCCTTTCTATTTTTTTCTTCCTCCCAAGTTTGTGGTGGGGACCGCAGGGAAAGATGTGTTTGAGAAAGTCATAAATTGAAAAGTTTTTTTGGAGGGCACTTTGCCCCTCCCTCAGCATTCCTGACTCCTGTTTCCACCGACAGTGTCAGCCCTGGAAGCCAGCAGCCTGGGCGTTTTGTACCCTCCGACGCCAGGCAAGGAAGAGACAGATCAAGGCTCTTCCTGACAGTTTCCCTTCATTGTGCCTTTAAACCTCCCCCTAGCAGGGCTCGGCAAATGCTTCTTTGTCCGCTTAGGAGTGGCCGTAGCGAGGGAGGCGGGTGCTCCCCCTTTACATGGACATCCGTCGATGACAAAACTTAGAAAACTTGCAGAAGACCCTACTCCTGACAATCGGAGAGAGGTGACAGCTGCCAAAGATGCCCCTGGCCATCAGCTCTCCTTAACTTCCTCCGTTTCCAAAATAGAAGTAAAACCGGCTCTTTCCAGACCGGCCATCTTCTCCCTCGAGTATTTTTAAGTGCAAATATTTAATGCTGTTGAATCAGAATCTCTGTCCCTTGGCCGGCTCGCAGGCAAAGTAGACAAGCCAAAGGGATGGTGGGGAGGGAAAGCTACTGACATGAGTGGGACAAGGCAGCAGCGGCCGCACCCCCCTGCACCCACTCGCTGGAGTGTCACGACTGGCCCTGTCCACGCACTCATGGACTGCTCGGGAAATAACCCCCCGAGAGCGATTCCTATTGATCGCCGGGCAGAGAGCAGGGGATTGCATCTCTTCCCTGATGGTCGACGACGTATGACGGTGGAGGGGATAGGGCGGGGGGCTGAGAGGAGAAGAAAGAGTTCTTGGGCCAATTTATCAGTTATTAAAGGACCCTTCTTGGACCTACAGAGCTTAGGGGCATTTCTCATCTCAACTCCAAATAGAAAAAAAAAATGTAGTCAGCTATCTTTAATCATTGACTCGAGGGCACATTTCACATCATCTCTCAAATCTGCATTTTTTATGAAGTGGCCAAAACGTGTGCTGTGTGCCTAATTTTCTCTCCCTTACAGGCGTTAAGAAGAGTAATGAGAAATCGGCTGGAAATTAACTTGCTTCTGCCCCTGCAGCCTTCTCCCCTCATGAGAGACTGGAACTTTTATCCCCCTCGCACACACTTTTGTATCAACTGGTTCAGAGCCCGGGGGCTGCCGAGGTGGCGGGGCAAGCGGGAGGGAGGCGGAGAGAGCTGCCCGAAGCAGAGTTAGGAGACAGACCTGCAAAGTTCTCTTTTCTCTACAGCTCTCAGACCATAACAGAGATTCTTGTCACAAGGACAATGGTTGTGTTCCCGGGAAAAGGTGAAAGGCGCACGAGTTACATCTCCCCCGGCTTTTACTCTTCCAGTCAATATTCCTCTCCCAAACCTACCCCAGGCTCAGAAACACCCTGAAGACTCAGCACGTTCCAGAGATCCGGGGACTGGGGAGGCAGCGGGTGTAGGAGGATATTTATTTTCTGTTTTAATATACGGAAATGCATTATCATTGTTGTCATTATTGTTCCTCTTATCATTATTAGTGCCTGGAGTACTGGAGTTTTCCACAGAGGTTTGGAGTTTTCCACCGACGTGGAGGCAGCGTGTAAAGACAGGTTGTCTGGGAAGGGACAATCACTGTTCCCTCACTTCTCGCACCTTGAGGTTTATCTTTGTTGTACCCTAGCCGCTCCCCAACCCTCGCACCCACGCCCGATTAGAGCTGCGGAGCTGGGCAACCTCGCCATGCCGCCGCTTTCCGCCTCCCCACCCCGAGGAAAGCCGTGCCCGGGGGAAAAGTAGGTCCTTCCCCTGCCTCGACGTGCCGGGGAACTGTTGCTTCTGCCCGTCGGCCCACGCCGGCGCCTGAGAGGCAGCTGGGAGCCGCTCCTGCTGCTACCCCACGGGACGCCCAGGCTGCCGGGGAGCGCCAGGACGGGAGGGCCGGGAGCTGCCGCGTCCCCCCCGACGCGGAGGGGCGAGCACCCCCTGCCCACTGCCCATCGGCCCGACTGGAGGCGCTTGCCTGGGGGGCGGCTGCTCCGCCTGCTCCGAGGGACCCGCGATGGAAACTTGAAGTGAACCTAAAAAAGAAAAGTGCGGTGGAAAATAATTCTTACAGCTCAAAACAGCGTTAAGCTGAGATTTAGGAGCTCCATAAAATGCCAATGGGGAAATCGCCTCAGCGCAGCTGCCATAAATGTTTCTGCTTTTCTGTTCTAATTCTCATGCCTACCAACTGTTTGACGGCTCTTAAAAACCTCTTTACTCTTCTCCTTACTTTTTTTCTTTCCCTTTTCCTTTTATCCTTTCCTTGCCTCTCTTATTCTTTCTCTTCCTCTACCCTCTCACTCCTTCCTTTCTGCCCATAAACGTTAGAAAGGTGAGGTTTTTCATAATTTTCTGTTTTCCTCTTCTCACATATTCTACTTTTTCCGCCTTAAAATTTTGTATCTATTCTGTCTATTTATCCATCCATGCATCCATACCTCTTTCATCATCAAATTAAAGGTCTCCTTCTTTATTCAGTCCTTTTTCTCTAATATTAGTAAAAATCAGTGTCTGTTTCTCTATCTATCCATTCATCCTGATTTCCTTCTCACTTTTCACCTTCTTTTGCACAGGACACACTCTGTGCCTCCAGCCTCTCATCGTTTTTATGTGATCTTCCATTTTTCCTTTCCTTTTCTTCAGTTCTGGCAACAGCGAAGGGGAGTACCCTGCCTGCGTGTCCCCCTCCCTCATTCCTCCCTTAATCCACGCAGTGACTCCCCATATTCCCCGAGCCACAGGGCATCTCCCGGTCCCTCCGGGCCCAGGCAGTCCTTAAGCACAGGGCACCCACAGGCCACCTGGCTGCTGGCTCCTCTTCCTTAAGCTAGAAGCTTGTGTTGAACTACCTGGAGAAGGAAGAAGTGATCACACCGCTGTCTCCCCAGATCCCTGGAGAGCATTCCTGCCCACCCCCGGCCCCGCTCAGGGGGAGCAGTAGCCCGGACCCGAGGAGACTTCGTCTGGTTTTGCCAACCTCCGCCTCCGGCCGGGATGACCGGCCGGGGGCGTGGAAAAATTTTGGGAAGCGCTCTTGAATCTGAGCGTCACCACAGAGTAGCGAGGTGTTAACGCTGGTGGGTAACGCTCCGCCGGGGATGGGGCAGAAGCCCCTTGACCGGTCCGAGGCCGGAGCCCCGTGCCCGGCACCGCCGATCTGCACTGCCCCCTCTGGCGGGACGCGCGGCCCGGCCGCCCCACCGGCAGTGGGGCCGAGGCTGCCCAGGACAGGGGGCTGCGTGCCTCTCGGGGATCCCTCCGACCGATGCAGGAACTCTCGTCCTATCTTGGCCGGGTACCCGGATTCCCGCAGCCTGTCAGGCTTGGTGCTCCCGGGCGGCACCTCCCTGCGCCACGTCCCGGACGGCAACTTCACGCCAAGGCCGCGGCACCGGCATCTCCTGCCGTAGCTCCCTCGACTCCCTCCCGCCCACCCCCTCACCAGCACCCCGACACCCCGCCGGAGCGTCCCGGAGAGGGAGCCCCTGTGAGCGCGTCCCGCAGGCGGCCGGGCGGATCCCATCCCACGGCAACCTCAATGCATCGCCTCCCAAGCACTCACCTCACCCACCCACTTCTTGCAACCCCCTTCCCAATCCGCTGCTCTGACACCAGCCCAGCCCCGGGAAAGGCAGCCCCTCCCTGTGCCAGCAGCATCCTTCCAACTTCTGTAGCTCGAAGTGTTCCTGCTCATCCCACAAGCTCTACGGACAGCCCCGAACGAAACGAGAGGCCCACTCCGTGCTCTGCTCCTCTCCCCTCTCCTTGTGTCCTCCCCAATTCCACTATCACCGCCAAAAGGCACCAGGTGGCCAGGTCAGCACTAAGGCAACAGTGCGGAGCAGAGCGGCAGCGACACGGACATCCCGCACCTCTGAAGTCACCCCGAAACTCTCGGGAAAGGGCCCTCTCCTCCCGTGCTCGGCTGCCGGCTGGCCGGGCCACAAGGAGCGGCCTCCGAGCGCTGCAGCCTCTGGCCAGGGTGCAGCCTCGCCTCTGCCCTTGCATCTCCCCCGCCGGTTCCTCGGCATGTCCCCTCTTTAATATCCTCTCCACCCTTCAAAGCACACCCTGCCTCAGAGAAAGGGAGAGGAGACGTCGGACAAAGGGAAAGGGACACATTTCCTTACTATGTTTCTTAAGCCAAACAGCCAAGCAGTGCGGATTTCCTCTCGCCACTGGAAAGCACCCCTGCTCCCCGTGTCTCTGTTACCTGTTGCAGTCACTTTCTGTCTCGGTCTATGGGGAAAGAGCCTATCTGCCTCCCTTCTGTACACCACAGCCCCATCATGAGTTTATTTCTTAAAACACTCCGTCTTGGTTTTTTTACTAAAAGGCGCGGGCAACCGTAGCCCGAGCCCGCAACAGAGGAGCCGAGAGATTTTCCCGAGTGGTACGAGCAGCCGTGGCCAGGGGGAAACGGCGACCGGTGCTGGTTGGGAGCAGGGAGAGCCACGCTCCCCCTGCCTCCGCATTTCCCTGGGAACTTTCTATTCCGGAGTTAACTATTAACTGCAGGAAAGTAGGCAATTTTCTTCGGAATGCGAACTATTTCCTTTATCCAGCAGATAGATGTTTGGGGTGATTGATTAATATGGAAATTGATATTAAAATATGGGTGGTAAGCAGGAACACTTATCCTGTACTCACAGCCGCACAGCTACTGCCGCACGGAGGAATAGGCATCCAGGGCAAGCACTGCGCCGAGTTGCTGCCCAGGGTTTTCCTGGTTCGCCAATAAATGCTTTAATTGTGAAATTGTGGATACAGTTATAATAGCTCGCATTAATACAATCTGAACAGTGCTGAACGAAAGGGCGCACGGGGGGCGCACAACACCACTCACGAGAGGGGTCCCGCTGCAGAAAGGGGAGGTGTTGGGATAATGCGTGGTGCCCCCCTTGGGAGCAAAGGAGGGGGCGGGGGTCCCACATGTCGCCAGAGTCGGTGGGTAAAGAGCAGAGATTCACGTATATAAAGATGGTGTAGAGCCAAACAGGTAAGCTATAACCATTTCTAGGGCACCAGTTTGCTGTAAGAGGACAAACAAGAAATGATAACAAGGAAGTCTGTAATTCTAGATTCAAGTTTGATAACACTTCAGCACGGCTTTAAGAAAGGAAGAGACGTGTGTCCATAAGTGTACCCATAATCGTTCACTCCTTTTATTTGCAGTAGCACCTGCGCTGCTTGGTTAAGGGTCACAGTCTGACACCGAAAGGAACTGTTACACCCCGGGAAGCCGGGAACAGTCCGGTTCCCGTTTGTTCCGGCCCCACTACGTGTTGCTCTTTTCCCTCGGCCAACCTCGTTCTAATTAGCCGGCGCCCCTTTTAATTAAGAGAGGACTCTCTCGGCGGCGACCCCCGCTCTGCCAGACGGCGCGCAGCCGCACGTCGCTCCTGTCGCCCCCCTGGGCAGTCCCGGCCCGGTCGCCCAGCCCGCCCCGCGTCCCCGGGACGCTCGCCAGGCCGCCCCCTCGCCCGCAGGGGAGATTGGCATGGGCACCTGCTCCTCCCGGCCCGCTCGGCTCAATCTGCTGGCGATGTTTTTCATGCTTCGTACCCCACCTCCCTCTCTCTGCCGATTCACACATATCTTTTTTTTTTTTTTTTTTCCCCAGTGAAGGGGGAATTTTCCAATCTCCTTTGCTGCTTTTCCCTCTTCCCCGGGTTTGCCTCTTTCCCTCTCACTCCCTTCCCTTCCGTTTCCCTGCCCCTCGCCCCCCCGCCACCGTTTGTTTGTCCCGGTGCCTGGCCGATCATCGCGGTGTATGAAGTTCTAACTGGTTTGTGTCAGGCAGCTCTCTCTAAGCAGTCTGGCGTGACGGATTAAACATCAACTAGTTAAATAAAAATTAATATCAACTGCCTCCTAACTTCTAATGTCATGTTGTTTATAACTAATGAACTGATTAGGGGATAAACACATCAGGAAGACATTTCTGCTTCCCTGCTCTTTCGAGAGAGATTTGCAGAATTCAAAGTAAATCTCCCAGAGTCTCTCGTGGGTTTTTCTCACACTGGTTTGGGGAGGGAGGACGGGGATTCCGTGGGGTTTGTTGGGGTTAGGTCGGAAGAATCTGGTTCGTGTGTGAGTGTTATCCGGACTTATTTAAACATCTCACCGAGGAAGCACGTTTCAGCGCCGCAGGAGTGTGCGGCTGCGAGCAGGGCTCAGGCTGCAGGGAGATGAGAAACCGCTCCAGACAGATCCAGCGGCTGCTGCAGAGCAGGCTGCAGACGGCATATGAGGCAAATGCTCGTTGCTGCAATTATTGACTTTTGGTGTTCCATAGAAATATTTAAAATGAAACTTTCTTTTTCCTTGCTTGAAGAAACAATCGACGATTTTTAAGCGACATGAAGGAAAGCGTTCCGTCCGTCTTCCTTATTTTTACAATTCTCCGCTCGTCTGGGGCATGCTTTTCTCCAATCCGCATTGTTAACATTTTCCTAAACACTTTAGAAAAAGAAACATATGCACACACATAACCCCCAACAGCCTCATCTTGGAGAGGTCCCAAGATTTTAAATACTGTTTGCCCAGCACCGCCGGCTCTGACAAGACAATAATAACAGGGGAAGCTTTTTAAAACCAATTTAGCAAATGCAGAAATGTAATTTTAATGAAGAATCGATAGGAGAATGGTTCATTTTTCCTGGGACTCCTTGTTGGAGCTGAGAGAGACTTTCAATCAATGGGGAGATGGAAGGGAGGGGTAGAATGAGAGAAAGAAAAATATTCGTTCGGTGATGTCTTTAGCACTGAGAATTTTTCTTCTGTTCTTTGGAGCTTTGTTTTATTTATTATTTATTTATTTTCAGTCGTGAAGCCTGTACCAAAACGTGGCCGTAGGAGCAAGGAAAAAGACGAGTGGACAGATAAATGGAGGGACGGAGGGATTGATGGGCAGGTAGATAATCTCTCAGAAGCACAAAGCTAGGTGCTCACAGGGGTAGACTTCAGAGATTTGCCTTCCGTCCCCTCCAAAGTAAATGGCGGAATCCCCGTCCCCCGCCACCCCACCTGGAGTCTGCCCGGGCCCCCGAGGTGACCGCTGTCATTCCTGAGTGGGCTGCACCACCAACCCCCCCGCGCCGTCCCCGACGCGCCCCCCCTCAGCCTGAACCCACCACCTCCCTTTTCAACTTGGAGGAAGTTCCTCCTCTGTCCCGCGTCCCCCTCTCCCTTGCCAGCCCCTCTCCGAACACATTTTTATGGTAATAAGACAACAAATTAATCTGCTGTTGCAACAAGACTTCCCTACAGGTAGCCCGTTTGCGGAAAGGGGGCAAGGAGAAGCAGATTCAAAGTCCAGGCGTTGCCCCCCTCCCTCAGGATCCCCGCAAGAATCCCCCGGCCCCTTTCCTCCCTAGCTGCACAGCACTGCTAGACTGGAGCAGGTGAGTCCCTCTCCACTTTTATAAGCAGCAGCGCTGCATTTGCTTTGATTGTTATTTATTTTCCCCTCCTTTTAGCTTGTCCCGGCTCAGTAGAGCGGCGTTTTTTTCTCTGTGACTGGTTTTTTTGGTTGGTTTTTTTTTTTTTTTTTTTTTTTTTGTGGTGGTGGTGGTGGTGGTGCTCTGGTGTGTGTGTGTTGTTATCTAAACCGTTTAGTTTTGGGTGGTTGCGCCTAGATCTCGAAAGTCAGCGGGGGAAAGCAAGACACCCAAGCGGGGAGGAGAGAAGCGAAGAAAAGGCCGCGGCAGATCTACTGGCTTGCAGCCGTCCCGGGGAGACGGGCCATTAGGCAGAGGAGCCATGGCTCAGAGCTCAGGGAGAGCAGGTAAGGCGGGGGGGCGCTGAATATTCAGCAGGGAGGGATGAGACCGTCACCCCCAACTCCCTCCTTTGGCAGGAGGCAGCCTGCCTCTGCTCTCCTCCACACACACCCTCCTCGCCTTGCCAGATTCCCCTCTAACACTTGCTATCTCACCTGCTAAATGTCCCCTTTCCTTACGGATGCCCGCTCCAGCCCAACTCGAAAGGCTGGGTTCCCACCGTGAGAGCTTCGCAAGGACCCGCAGGGGACCCCCCAGACGCTAGGGAGAGCCGGTCGACCCCCGGCCCCCCTCGCCCGGCCCGGCCCGGCCCGGCTGCCCGCGGCCCCGGCCGCTCTGCCTCGCCGCCCTCCAGGCGCCCCCGCCGGCCGGGCCAGACCCCGCCGCCGGCTTTTGTCTATTTACCTCAATCCCGGAGTTCCCTCCCTCCCGCAGAAAGTTCGGGGCATTGCCCAAACTCTTCCCCCACCGACTCCCTCCCCACCTCGTGAAACTTTGTTCGCTGTGGTGGCTCTGGAGCTGCGCTGTCCCCGCCTCGGGCCCCTCCGGCAGCCCAGCGCCTCGCCGGGCTCTGCGCGGCCGAGGCGTGGGGCTGCGGCGGGCGGGGTCCAGGACCGCGTCCCCCCGAGCTGGGGACTGGCTCTGCATCCCCCAAACCTGCCCCGCCGGCGGACGGGTCTCCGGATCTCCCCATGCTCACAGTCATCAATTTTATGATTTGCAAACAAAGCTCCAAACAAACCCCGCCGGAGAGGAGAGGTTTTCCTCGGCGCTGCCGCTCGCGATAAAACCATAATTATGCGGTTTGGTTCCCTCAAATTACATATATAAACAGAGCTCTTAATTTAGGGATTTTAGGAAAAAAAGGACATAGTGGTTTAAAATGCAAACGTCACCGACTGCCAGCACAGAGCCGTGCTGTTGCCCCGGCTGCTAATCGTTTGCTGCAGGGGAGGCTTGGAAAGAAAGGCTGCGGCGGGCGCTGGGAACCGTGGTTGGGAACCGGAGCTGGCAGCGCCGGTTTTTCTTTGTCATTTCTGGTGGAGTCGCACGGTGAAATATCCCCCGTCTAAAGAGGAATTCAGGTGCACAGAGAGACACGTAAGGGAGGCAAATAAAAATATTTGCCCTTCAGAAAACCACATCTCGTCTGTCGATAGATTACCCATATATAAATGCGTGTGCACCATCTCTGTAAATCTCAATATTAAATATGTTGTATGGGAATATATATGCGCATATACACGTGCAAACTTATGTTTTCGTAATCGAACCAATTAAATCCATTATATATGCTGTATACTATGTACAAATATGACAAAGATTCACCAAAACGTAAAGGGAAAATAGAAAGGCAACGAAAAAGGCCTCCCAAAAGAAAAGGCCACAGAGGCGTTTTTTCGCTATTCTGCACAGAAAATGTTCCAAGTTAAAACTAGAAAAAAAAACCTTCAGAAAGTTTGCAACCCCCTCTGTTCCTTTTCCCTTCTGTGTTTTTAAAGGATCTGCCGAAGTCCCTTTGCATCTGAGGTTTAAATAGGGAGATCAATAGAAAACAGTTGTAATGATCTAATTAATTATGGCAAAATTAAAAGCGAGTAGAAAATCAATCTCTGATGGTGTTGAAGATGGAATTAAATTGATAGTCCATCTGTTCACCTCCTAGACCGTATAAATATGCAACCCAAGGACGGAGCTAATGGGATCAAGCTGCCTGGGAGACTCTCTCATTCTCTCTCTCTTCCTTTTACTTCGTTCCTTCCCGAAGTTCAGCCCCGCAGTCCCTGTGCTCCTGCTCGCAGCCCTCTGTTCATCCAGCGCTACCCCTCTCGCTGGAGACACACAAAACGATGTTTGTGCCAAGCAACTCAAACCGACAACAGCAGCCCGCAAATCTGAGGGTACAAAGCCGTGTGGTTGGGAGGGGGGAAAGAAAGCTGAGGAGATAGCGTTCAGTGAGAGCGTGCTCCTTATCATGGTGTTTTTAAATCAAATGGACAGGCTTGATGATGACAATGACTACAGAGTAGTTTGAGGATGCTCTCCCTCGCACTAAGCGTCTTTTTTACATCGGTCGTGGGTTCAGGAAAGTCAGCCCTTTCTGTAGCCGGATTTCTATAAAATACCGTGTCAGGGAGAGGCGACACATTGAATTAGTTTGTCGGGTGTTCCTCACTGTGAAGCTCTGAGGGCAGAGACCCAACCGGAAGACCTCGGTGCTGCCCTGTCCCGGTGCCGTCCCACTTCCACACACCTGTTCTGTCCCCGTTGGGACAGCCTTCCTCATGTGGGCACCGACCGGGCAACCCTGTGCTGGGCTGTCCTCGGGCTTGCACCCACCTGCCCATCACGGTGATGTTCTGCTGATCTACCAGCGCCACTTGAAATTAAAGGAGAATCTGTGTAATTGCTAAGTTATAGAGAAACCACGGCATTACTGCATTTGCCCGTAAGAAAAAAAAAATACCCTTTCCCCCCAATTCCCCGATAATTTGTAGGTGCAGAGCGCACACTAACAGCATGGACAGATAGGGCGAGCTGTCAGGCTGGAGGAGTTCCCACTGTCCCGGCCCCCTTCTAATTGTGAAAAATTAAAGCTAGGTGCTGCGGTTCTGTTAGAAAATAACCAATCAAACCGATGATGTTATTGCCCGGGTTAAAGCTGCGTGGGGCGGGACGGTGAGGGGAGGGTCGTTTAAGTAAGTGAAGCCTAAATATAAATCAACTAAGACGGGGGGTCCCGGGCCCGGATCTAACCGCGTGTTCACGCCCCCACCGTGGGGTCGAAAAAAATCGACCGTATCTCACCAAGTTGGGTTAATTTAGCTCTGCCAGATCCCAAGAGCCGACGGGAAGAGTCCCGTCGGCTTCGCCTGCCGCCCCCAACGCCGCGCCAAGGATGGAGCCGGTCCCGGAGCCCCGCGCAGGGCCGGAGCGGGGGAGAAGGGGAGGGGGCGGGTCGGGTCGGGCTCTGCCTGCGGGGACTTCCCTGCCAAAGTTCGCCTTCCCCTCACACTTCCCCATCCGGTCAGAAACAGTGCCCGGGGGGAGCAGCCTGCAGCACCAATCGGATTTATTAATTGATGTATTGAAAAGAAGGATTGATTGACATCTCCTAATGGAAATTACAGCCTCACTTTCCTGCTGCACGCTGCCCTCCCGGCTATCCCTTCATAAAGAAACCCTTGAGGCGAAAGGTAGATTTTCATTTAAAGTGCCCCCGTCCTCAATTTCACAGATTAGATACGTTTTAAACACAGACGCACATATTGCGAATTAGAACTAATTTAATTATAAATCAAAACTGGGCATAAATCTGCACTCACCACAAAGGATCCATTTAGCAGAATGCAACTACCTCCCCTACCCCTGGAAAACTGCCTCGCAGAAATAACACTATATATACATTGCCAAAGTTATGGATTGTGCACAGTTCAAAGAGATCCAGGGGAGATATTTTTTCCCCACGCTGGGGGAGGGGTAAAGCCCCGTGTGTCAGAAATTAGCCGATCACATGGTGACAATTTCTCTTTCTCCTAGAGAAAGGAATTCTCTGATACATAAAAGTTTGCATAGATGTAGAAGGTTGTAATTCTGAACTTACAGGCTGGGAGGGAGTCGGAAGAGGCAGATTTTTGAAGTCCAGCAGGTCAGGATCAACAAACACGGTCACACGTGCACACACACCCACACACGCACCCACAGAGCCGGGGTTCGTATTGATTGGTGACGTTTGGTTTGCAAACATCAGAGAGGACAGGAAGGAGGGAAAAGACCGGGGTCCGAGAGAGAAGGCAAGGCAGGCACCCGGGAACAGCGCTCCGGGCTCGGAAGTACTCCCTCCCTCCGTCCATCCCTCCATCCCGGATCCGCTCGTCCTCTCTCCTCTCTGCGCGCCACTCCCCCGCGCCCGCACAGTTGCCTTCCGACTCCGCATCCCTCCCGAGCTGCCCAGCTGAGACAGCCAGAGAAGCTGAAGGGATTTGATGTCGGCTCACAGTTCAGTCCTTCCCCGCCCCCTCCACCTTCTTTTTATAAGTTAAAATTCTCCCCGTCCTTTAATCTCTCCTTCTATTCCTCCACCACGCTTAGAGACACCCCACTTCTTTCAGCCCCTCCATTTCCCCGCATCCTCCATCCCCTTGCCTCTTCCTCTGTGTCTTCCTCCTCAGAGGCAGTATACTCCGAGGCCATTAACAGCTGATGTTAAAGAGGAATGAGTCTTCCTCCCACTCTTTAATTAGGCGCCGAACTTGGGCTTTGGTGGCTCCTAGCCGGGGGAAGGGAATAAGCGAGCCCCTCTTTGTGAAAGAGATAGGAGGAGAGAGAATTGAATTGGCCCGTTTTCACGGCTTTCCCACAAAGAGGGGACGGGGTGGAGAGAGTTTCCCCATCAACTTACGACCAGTTTCTCCTGAAGCCCTGCAGACCCGCGCCTTCGCCCCGCTCCGATTTAAGCACTGCTCCGCGAGCAGGACCCCCCGCGCCCGGCCGGGCAAGCCCCAGCCCTCACCTGCGGCTCTCGCACCGGGCGGAGGGGCCGCGCCGGGTCCTTTGTTGGTGCGTTTCCAGCCTTTGTTTAGTAGTGGAAACGAGCCTGCCTTCCCCGACCCAGCTCCCGGCGCATCCCATCGGACCAGAGAGCCGTCCGTGGTGGAGGGGAGCGGGGAGCAGAGGCAGAGCTCACAACGGGGCTTTGGGAAGGGCTGCCAGAAAGACGACCTGGGCAACTTTCTCTGGGGAGGTGGATTTGTGTGTGTATAGAAATTGTCCGGGCTCAGCTTGGCTAGGAAGGAAAAGAAGAGAGACATGGGAAGAAAGCGGGAGAGAGAAGGGAGAGGGAAGGGAGGAAGGAAAGAAGGAAGGAGCAAAAGATAAGGAGGGAAAGAAGGTAAGAACGAAAGAAGAAATAAAGTCTCGGGGCATATCTATCACTTTCTAATGCATGTGCGGAGAAGTCTGCTCCCAACTTCCCCCGCCGGCCCTGTGAAGGGAGCGAAGTGGCCGCCCCTCTCCCCGGCAGGTCTCTTTGTGAGATCATTTTTGGAGATGTGAATCCCAGGCAGTCATTACCACACTTTGGCCCCTCTGACTGCTGGAATTACCCTTTCCAGGCACTTTAATGGGCAAGCCATAGGGTTTTTCGCTGATCCGCAGCAGTTTTCGCTGCCTCCCCGTTTTTATGGGTGTATTATAGTTAGGGGTTATATAAATGTTTTCGCGTGTGGTAACTGTAAATCCTAACATTTGCAAATCGCCCTGAGGCAAACTAACCTTGGACGGGCAGAGAGAGGGAGGGAGGGAGGATCTCCCACTACTGCTGATTAAAAGGAGACTTTAATAAGCGTCTAATTCACTCATGGGGAGTTTTATGGAGAAAATAGAGGAGGGAAAAAAAAAAAAAAAAGACATCTCCAGCGGGGGGCGGGGGGGAGTAAGGAAGCAGCAGAGTGGGTCTCTCACGATTCTACCCCAGTGGCAGCCCAGGGCAAAGGGAAGAGACAGTTGGGCTTCGCCAGTGCCTTAGCCTCCGATCACGAGAGAGACAGGAGAGTTCACATCTGGGCCATCCCCTTTTTGTGGCAGAGGAGCAGCACGGAACTCTCTTGCCCTCAACCCCGCTCTGCCGCTCCGGGGCAAAGAAATGAGCAGGCAGAGGACCGGAGGGACTCTGGGACTGGGGGACAGACAAAAGGACAGATCGGTGACAGAGCTTTTGTGGCGAGCCGGTGATGCTCGCGCAGGTCACCTCGACAGGAGCCAGGTCTGGGGACCCAGCTTGCACCGAGGGCTCCTCCAACCCGGGGCTGGGTGCGAAGTTCTGGGACAGGGACAGACCGAGGCCCCAACCCGGCGCTAGGAGCCGTGTACGCTCTCTCTGCCTGCCTGCTCAGGGCGGGAGGGGGCAGGCTGGGGCGGCCTCTGCAGAAGCCGTCCCTGTCCCCATATGTCTGTGGCCCGGGAGGCTTGGAGACTCGCCCCGCTCCGGCCGCCCTGGTGCGCTAAGAGGCGGCTTTGTTGTAGAAGTGTCTCTTCACATTGTTCGCTTCTCTCCCCCCCCGCCGCTTCTTTCTTTCTTTCTTTTTTTTTTTTTTCTTTATATTTCTTTTTTTTCCCCTCAATGAGGCAGCAAAAGGTCTTCGGCTTGTCTCGTTTTTGTGGCAAACGCTCTCTTGTAAAGAGGAGAGGTTAAAGTGTCGGTGACTGAATAAAGAGCAGCACACGTGGGCTATTACCATTCAGGGCAAACAAATGCAGAGAAGGGAAAAGCCAGCAGCAGGCAGGGCGAGGGGGGAGCGCGGCCCCCCCGGCGCACACACGCACCCGCCCCGCTGGCAGGGCCCGGCCGCCGGCCTCCTCGCGGCCCCGGCGTCCCCCAGACATGCAACCCACCCATGGCTCACAAAAGAGCGAGAGAAAGAGAGAGGGGGAGACATGAGGGGGTCTTAGACGGGAAAAAAAAGAAAGTAGCTTTAGGGGGAATGTGCTGTGGAGTGTGAAATTGCAGCCCGTGGTGCTCCATATTGTACCAGAAGCTCTCCAAAAACTCATCCTCCAACGTGACCAGAGGTGCTTAGAGGGGGAGAGAAAGGGAGAGGGGAAGAGGGGCTCGGAGACATAAGAGGAGGGGAAGGACGGGGACCTTTTATTCTCTTCGAGCTCTCTTTCTTATTAATTGTTAGTTTAAAATCTAACTTTATGTTTATGTGTTAAACTCGGCCACCAAGAGCAATCTCGGGTCTCTTAGGCAGAGCGGATGGGGGGGCGGGGAGGGGCGCCGGGACCCCGTCTGCCCCTCCTCACCCTGCCTGGCCCTCCGCGGCCCTACGCGACCCGAGGAAATCCTCACAGACAGCTTCGATCCTGTTTCCATATCTCCACGTTGCTGCCTGGCACCTCCGCCCAGCCCCATCGCCCTCTCCCCACTGGGAAGATCAGATCATGACACTGCTACAGCAAAGATGTGGGCACCCCTTTCCCCTGGGTGCTCGTTGGCGCGAGGCAGTGGGAAATTTTGGGCCAGAAATCATCCTGTCTTCAAACAAAGCACCTCAAAAGTTGTCCGAGAAGGTTTTATCAAAGCGTCCCCTTCCTTGAAGATCCTCTGACACTCACACACGCACCGATTCCTTTCCTTAAATGCCCACATCCCTGTGGGGGTTATTTATCATATTTTTTTCTCTTTATCTTTTCATAACCAGGTGTTTCGCTACTGACTTTCTCACAATAGGTTAAATTAGTTGACGCAGACTATATGTGTCAGAAAAACACATACAGAAGATCAGCGCAGATTTATCCTATGATTTCGTAAATATAGTGGTGGGAATACTAAGGGCTGAGCTAAACAAACTCCAAACTACCAACATTTAGGCTGTAAGCGTTCAAACACTTGGCAAGGGGAAGACGACAGGCAGGGTGCGGAGCCAAGTACTTAGCGACATGTCCGTGTCGTTACAAATGCAAAACTTCTGCTCCTGCAGCACCCGTCCTATGACCACAGGTCGCTTCTAGCTGTTTTCCAGCGTAATTGGCTACAGAGCCGTAGAAAATTGGGAAGCAACGTAGGTGCAAGTCCTGGCTCTGGAGCCAACGGCGATCCAGGCACAACCGTTTGCTCCGGGCCTGACCCCTCCGAGGGGCTCTCCCCGCCACTCGACCCCTATTGTTCTGGGCGCAGCGCCCTTCCCGGGCGGGCAGCAGAACAGGGGAGGCAGTTCCCAAGAGCAGCGTCTGTATAACCCCGTTCCCAGGGACAAGGCGAGGCGACAAGTTGACGAAGCCAAAGCAGCACGGGAGAACTCAGAGGACTTCGGAGGGGAGCTGACAGGGCCCTCGAGGTTATGTGTATTGGGGTCGAGGGTGGGAAACAGGATCAATGGACAAGATTTCGACTTGACCAGCTGGAGAAAGCCGGCTAATGAAGCAGATCGAAAGATGGCTATCACTGTAACTTCCCCAAAAAGTTTATTTTTCTTGAAATTTCCGCAGAGAGGCGACCGTCTCTTTTGAAGTGTAAATGTTTCTAGCTGGGGGGCGCTGGCTAGAGAAGAAGGGTGAGATCCTCAGATCCTCTTTGAGAACAAGAAATAAAAGCAGGGGGAGAAAAAGAAAAGGAAAAAAAGAAGAAAAAGAAAAAAGAAAAGAAAAGAAAAGAAAAGAAAAGAAAAGAAAAGAAAAGAAAAGAAAAGAAAAGAAAAGAAAAGAAAAGAAAAGAAAAGAAAAGAAAAGAAAAGAAAAGAAAAGAAAAGAAAAGAAAAGAAAAGAAAAGAAAAGATTCATTTAAAGTGGGACAGGGAAATAAGCACCCAGACCTGGTAAAGTGGAAATAGGTTTGGGAGATGTGTGTGAAACCGCGGGAGTGGCAAGAGGCCCTTGGTCTTGGCCTCGCCCGGTCCCTCAGGGCACACGGCAGTGCCCGGGCGACGCGGGGACACGCCAGTATTTTAAATTTGAGCAAACAGAAATTGTTCGGTGGATTTAAATGTTGAGAAAGCAATACTTCCAGGAAGTCTGGTGTGGGAAGGGGCACCAGGTGATATTGTGGTATGTGTGGTGGGGGAAGGCGACTGCGAGCTGGGAGTCTTTTCCTTTCTACTTTTCCCATCCCTTTCCTTCCCTCTCCTTAGAAAGCAGTCTTGTTCTACCAAGCTCAGGTCTTCCCTGTTTACAAGGGTTGCCTCTACGCCGTGGGACTCAGGCTTCCTCTCACAGAGTGCTCATCTTATGTATTTTTCGAGTCTGTTCTTCCTGCCTGTCTCCTCAGTGATACAGGAAAACAGCGAGGAAACTACGGCAAAATACATTACCGGGAGATTTGGGTTTCTCTGGCTTTCCCGGCCTATCACCAAGCTCTTATCTCCTCACCATGCAATCAGCAGTTACAAAGGCTCAGAGCACCTCTGAGAGAGAGTCCATGAACTCCCCAAGTGTTAGTGACAGCGCAGGGAGTTATCTTCCACGCGGCACTGCCGGGGACGCCCGCCCTCACCTCCCACAGCCTTCGGGCTCGGCTGTGTGCATGAGCACGGCCCGAAGGGCGCGGGGCAATCGGGGCTGCCTAGGCGGAAGGGAGGAATGGCGGGGGTGGCTGCTGGAAGACCGCTCGGAGGGGTAGAGTTGTTACAGAGCTGTTTCCAGCCACGGGCAACGCGGGAGGCGCCGGGTGGCCGGAGGGGTTACCGGCAGCGGCGATCAGCGGGCTCCCGGCCCCGTCGCGAACAAGAGTCTCTGCTGCCGGGGGGACTGGATAGCCACTGCTGTCCCGCCGGCAGGTGCCGGGCCGTGCCATGCCGGGCCGTGCCGGGATCCCGACGGGATCGGGACCGCCGCCACCCCTTCCCCGCGCCGCCAAGCGACCGGAGGGCGCCATCTACGGGCCGCGCCGGGGAGCGCCGCCGGCCCGCACCTGAGCGCGGCCCCTCCGCCCCCGCGCGGGGCGGCCCCGCCGCGGCCGGGCCCGGGGCCCGGGGCGGGAGCGCCGGGAAGGGACCCGGCGAGCGGGCGGAGGGTGCCGCGGGCCCGGCGCGGGTGGGCGAGCGGCGGCCGCGGGGCAGAGCCGGGGTAGGTCGGCCGTGAGCGGGGTACCCCCGGCCCGGCGGCGGGGCTGCTCACGCGGAGCTGCGGCCGCTCTCAAGTTGGCGTGCGGGGGGAGTTCCCCGGGCGGGGCGGTACGGTTCCTTTGGCTTCGCCAGTCGGGCGACAGCGACCACCACTCCTCAGCGGGCAGCGGAGAGCTCCCACTCCCGCGGAAAACTCTCCCTGTGCAGGGGCGGGCAAGGCCGCCTCAGCCGTGGCCGGCGCGCCTGTCCGCAGTGCAGCCCCGCAGCCCCGGGGACTCACTTCACATGTAACCCCGGTGGTGTAACAAAAAAATTTATATTTTCCAAATCTTTTTTTTTTTTTTTTTTTTTTCCTCGACACAAGGGAAAGAGAGAGGGGAGAGAGAAAGATAAAACATCAGCTGAAGTGCCAAAATGATTTATGAGACAGTGGAAAATATTTCATAAAGATCTCTCAGAGATTCTTTACTTAGAGCTGTTAGGAAAAAAAAGGGGCTGTTTTGTGACAGATAAGCAGAAGGATGGGGAAGGATGAAGGAGGAAAAGAGAAGGAAGTACATTTCAGGTGATGGTAGACTCACAATTCTGAAAATTGATCTCACAGCAATTTCTGCCCTGTCTTTTCGCCCCTCGTTATTACCCTAAGAAGGCGTTTCTTACGTTTCTTACTTGCTCTGTGTTGCTCTGCTAGGTCAAACCCATGTCTATCTTAGCAGTGGATTTATTTGTTAAATAACTTTAAAATCCCACTCTGGTACAAAAAACCCCCCCAAACCCACAAAAAACCAAACACCAAAACAAAACTAAACAAACAAACAAACAGAGAGAGAGAGAGGAGAAGCAGCAGAGATGTGGAAAGTGTGAAGTTGGAGTTGAAATAGCTGTTATTTCCCCAAATGTGCGTGAGAGGAAACTTTGCAATTACTGAAACGGGCCCAACCTCTTGCTTTAAAGAGGTGCAAGAAGCTCCTTTGCTCTTCCATTCTCTCTCTGTCTCATTCTCTCTTTCTCTCGGTCTGTCTAGCTTCTATTTATTTTTCTTTCTTTTTCTTCTTTATACCTTTCTCTCTTGGTCTCTCTCCTCTCGCTGTCTCTCTCCTTTTCCTTTTCCTTCCTCTCTCTCCCTCACCTTCTTTCTCCCATTCTCTCCTCGTCCGTCTCCCACACTAAGCCGCACACCAGGGAAGCCTTGATGTGTATCGAATCCCCCCCTCCCCCCGCCTCTGTCCCCCTTTACCCCGAGTAAAGTCTCCGGTAAAAAAGAGCAGGGCGTAAGAAGGGAGATGAAACTACCAAGGCGTGTGTGCGTGTGTTAAATAAGGGAGTTAAGGATCCTGAGCCGCAACTGACAACAAAGCGGGGCTCACGTCCGTTCCCGCGGGCCGGGCAGGGGCGCCGCCGCCCCGCACACGCACGGCCCGGGGCGCTCCGGAGCGCGCAGCCGGGGCTCCCCCGCGCCGGGTCCCGTAGGCAGCGGCCCCCCCCGCGCCGAGCGCCGCCGGCCCGGCCCTCCTCTCTCTCCTCTCCTCTCCCCTCTCCTCTCCTCTCCTGGCCGCGCTCGGCTCGGCGCGCTGGCGAATCAGAGAGTGTCGGAATCTATTGCCTTTGTCTGACAAGTCATCCATCTCCGGGGAGGCGGGCGGGGGGCTGAGGGCGCTGCGGCTTTTAGAGAGACACACACCGGGAGCGGAGGCTCCAGTCTCCGGCCCCGGCTCCTCGCAAGCACTTCCCACCTCGGGCGAAAGTCCGCCGGCGCCGGATCCGCCGCCCGGCCGAGAGGAGGGGTCGCGCCCGCCCGCCGCTCGCCGCTTTCCCGGGGATTGCTACTCCGCTTTGAACTTAAATGAACTAGCCCCGGACCGCGGGAGGAGGAGGAGGAGGAGGGAGAGCCGCGTCCTCTGCGCCTTCTGCCGCCTGGCCGCCGGCCGCACCTTGCTCCGGCACCCCCTCCCCGCCGCCGGGGATGCTCTGAGCCCTCCCAGCCATGACACCCACCTGCCCCCCGGCGCCGCCAGTCCCTCGCTCCCACGGACTCTGCTGACTCCGCCAGCTCCGCCGCCCCGGCCCCCCAAGGCCGGCGTAGCCCTCCCGCACCCCGGAAAGTACTTCGCTGCCCGCTTCGCCGGGCAGGGGGCCCAGCGCACCCCGCCGCTTCCCTCCTTTCCTTTCCCTCTGCGCTTTTTTGTTTTGTTTTGTTTTCGTTTGTTTTTGTTTTTGTTTTTTTTTTTCTCCCCTAAGTCTTGAAGTTGAGTTTTAGAGGCGACACGGCGGCTTCAGCCGATTTCTTCCCCTTCCTTTGCCTCCCCATGGATATGCACTGCAAAGCAGACCCCTTCTCAGCAATGCACCGTGAGTACTGGAGCCCGGCTCCTTCCGCTGCTCTCTCTCTTTCTCATCCCTCCATTCTTCTTTCCCCAACCATCCTTCCTCACCTGATCCTCCTCCAGGTCCATCCTTTCACCCTGGTTGATACCGGGCTTAGAGAGGCGTTCAGAAGGCAGGACGGATACCGCCGGCCCGAGCAACAGAGCGAGGATGCCGGGCAGCCCCGGAGCCGCAGGGAGCAGCCCTCCGTGCCGGCAGTGGGGCAGGGTCCAGGACCCCCAGTCCGGGGGTAGGGGGCTGTGTGCGGCTGTGCCTGTGCTACGAGCCGTGTGTGTGCGTGAAAGAAAGCACCCCCCGAAACAGAACTGTCCTCTGCAAAGACACTTTCCCCATCGCCCCTCAAACAACACGAGTTTATTCTGACTCGTGTCAGCCCCCGGGACGGACCTTTTCCCTATCCGTGCTCCGCCGGGCCGGGGCTCCCCGCAACCCCGCTTGGCTCTAACCCCCTAGATTCCCCCGCGCTCTGATGCTGTTTGCTTTGATTTCGGATTTCAGTGGCAGAGAGAGGAGATGCCAGTTTCAAATTAATGGCGGGTTGGTCGGTGACTGTTCCGTGCTTCGTTTTGGTTTGGCAAAAGGTTGGACTGCGGGAAAAACAGGACAATTTTATGGCTAGGAGATGGAGTGGCTTTGAAGGCTCCCAAGAAGTCACGATCCCTCCTGGTTTGTTTACCAGATCCCCTGTGTGCATTTTAAATGCATTCCTGGCACAGAGTAAAGTGCATTCATGATATATTTTCAATTTAAAAAACATTTCTGTAAGAGGGGAACGAAGGAAAGCCCCCTTTACCAGGGACCATAACAGTAATTTCCCGTGACTTTAATTTCATCGCAGGAAGGAAAATAATTCCGCGATTTAAATTAAAGAAAAAAATACAAATAGAAAGCCGAGATCGAGAGCACGTTGAGTCAGGAAATGAATAATTAAGAGCAATTTGTAACTTTTGACACTGAAACTTTTGAGGACACGCCCTGCCTGCTGCATAAAATACAAATCGAAAAGATATAAAATAGAAAAACTAAAGTTTAAAAAAAAAAAAAAAAAGCCAGATTTTGCCGAGAGAATGAAGGTGAAGAAATACAAACCCATAATTAGATCCCCAAACGTGGATGTAGGTAACTGTCTTTCTGTTTCCAAATAACTGATTTCCAAGATAAATTGCTTAAAATGTGGAGTTTAATTTTCGAATACCTTTAACGGCAAACAGTCCGTGCATTAGGCATTATTTTAGTTTTCAGCGGTGCGACCTGCTTTCAGACGCGATTGCAGTAATTCCGCCTCCAGTACGATCCGGAACATATAGGCAGACGAAGGAGGTATTTCGCTGTCGCTGATTTTTTAAAAACTCCAGTGAGATTCATGAACAAATTTTGGCTTCCGATTAGGGGAAAAAAAAAATCAACATTTGATTCGCTTCCTAGAGTGTATTTCTAGAGCTACAGACCTGGATATTAGTAAGCAATTAAAACAGATGCGGGCGCAGGCTCTTGACACACAGACAGCAACACACTATGGGTACGGCAGCGGCACGGCTTGATATGTGCATATACAGACGCCGGTACTTATATGCAGATAAATACATGAAAATATCTGACTGCTCTGACAGAAAGAACCTTAGAAAACCACGGGGCAGAGCAAAACAAACTCGTGTGAAAAATATCCAGACTGCAATAATTTGAATTATTAATTTTTAATCTTTTTGCATCAGTTGCCTTTTAATACTTTGTAATGCGAGTTATAATAGGTGTTTTGAATTATTTATCATGGAGTTGCCGAAGAAATTGCTGTCTTGTAACTTTAGAGGCAACATGTGCAGAAGGGGTTCTGAACAAATGAAGGAAGCACAGAGCAACATATACCCGCAGGTTTTAGTGGTGGATGACAAATGTCCCCCCCTCCTCTCTAAAACACCAAATACGTTTAAAAAAAAACCAAAAAAAACCCACAACAAACCAAACCAACAACAACAAAAAAGAAATTAACAAAAGAATTCAACAAATAACCTCGGTTCACCGAGGAACGATGAGGAAGCCTGCCGGCGTCCCGGCCGATGCAGCTGGGAGGGGATGTGTGAAGGTGTTACTGAAGGGGTGGGGGAGATGGAAAAAACTCTATTTGTGCGAAAGGACCTGGATCGATCGCAGGGCAATGAGAGTTTCCACTAAGTTCAGAGCCAATAAGTCAGTGTCAGAAGCAAGGGAGAAAAAAACCTCAGCGAAAATACAAACAGATCATTTTTCAGCAAACTGCAAAACGAACTAAGATCTCTTGGCGAGGAAGATACAGGAGGTTAGGGTTGTGTGAAAGGAAAGCTTTAATACAGTGTGCACTCCACAGCTATATCAGCTGAATATTCCAGAGATAGAGACACTGAGGTAGCAGCGCCAGCGAAGCTGTTTCTCCTGCGAGTGGGCATCTCCCCACGCCCGGGCATAGACGAACTGCTCCCGGCTCTTATGTAGTCGTTTGATTCACAACCAACTGTCTTGCTGCATTCTAAAAGGAGGTATTTCCCTGTATCCCTGTCAATCCGTTTCTCGTGCCAACGCTTAGCAAGTGCATACTTTTTTTTTTTTCCTCCAAGTTATTTCTCGGAATGGAGAAAGATAGGAAAAAAAAAAAGCCATCCTAGCAGTTCTATCTGTGAGAGATCGGGTTTTTGCCTGTAAAGGGGGGAACAGAAGAAAACGGAGCATTTTTAATTCTCCTTGAACTAGATTTGTGTGGTGGAAAAAAATACGGACCGGTGCGAGTCTGTCAGATTTTTTTCTTTTTTTATGGGAGAATTTTTCCTGTAAAGATCGAAAGCTGATGAGAGAGAGGGTCTGTGTATATAGGAACACCGACCGCGGGACCAAAATATTTTCTTTCTTTCCCCCTCCCTCTCTCTCCGTTTCTTTCCCTTTCTCTTTTTCTCTCTGAATCCCTTCAACTCTCATCCGAAAATAACGGGAGAGGACGGCTTGCATGGGGGACACGCCGCGGGGTGAGGGAGGGCGGAGTTCGCGAGGAACTGTAATTGACAACGTGATAGAAAATCCTGGAAAGAAAATGAGAGAAAAAAGCCCGGGAGTAAAGAGAAGGGGGACTGCGGCAGAGTCTGCTCGGAGCCGCTAAGAGGTCGAGTTCTGGAGTTTGGGAGTGCATCGCTGCCCAACTCTGGGGAGAGGAGCGGGCGCAGGCATTGTCTCCGTCTTCGGCCCACCACAATGGCCCTGAGAAGCCACCTCTCCGGCATCCCGGTCGGGATCGCAGGAGGGAGAGCGGCTCTCCGGCCCAGAGATGGGAGGCAGCGTACGGGAAACTGGAGGACAGTCCCCCTCCGACTCGGGAAAATTCACTCAGCCTTCTCATTCTTTTCCATCTTTCCTCCTTTCGCTTTTCCTCTTCCGTTTTCTTTCTTCCTTTCTTAGTTCTTTTTTCCTCTGTCTTCTTTCTTTCTTTCTTTTTCTTTCTTTCTTTCTTTCTTTCTTTCTTTCTTTCTTTCTTTCTTTCTTTCTTTCTTTCTTTCTTTCTTTTCTTTCTTTCTTTCTTTCTTTCTTTCTTTCTTTCTTTCTTTCTTTTCTTTTCCTTTCTTTCTTTCTTTCCTTTTCTTTCTTTTCTTTCTTTCCTCTCATTCTCCCTGTTTTTTCCTCTTTCTTTCTCTTTCTCCCTTTTTATCATCTCTCTCTCCCCAACGTCGTGTTCCCCATTCTCGACTCCCCGCCATCACCTCCATCCATCTAAAATGACTGGACATTTTGCAGTACGAGCGGTGAAGAATCCACGACTAACGGTGTGTTTCTGGTGTGCGTGGGTTGTTGTGTTTTTTTTTATTTCTCTTTCCCCAGCAGGGCACGGGGGTGTGAACCAGCTCGGGGGGGTGTTTGTGAACGGCAGGCCCCTACCTGACGTGGTGAGACAAAGGATAGTGGAGCTAGCTCACCAGGGGGTGCGACCCTGTGACATTTCCAGGCAGCTGCGGGTCAGCCACGGTTGTGTCAGCAAGATCCTGGGCAGGTAAGGAAAGAGGCAGCTTCTTTCCCTCCCCTGGGACTTCAACGTTGCATCCCTTCCCCGCTTCGGTGTGACCTTCCACCCTTCCCGCGGCACCGGGCTCTCCCCTCCACGACCCCGAGCGGCCCCGGCACCTTCACACAGTGGGAGTCCGCGGTTGAGCAGGGCCCCCTCCTCCAGCTGGCAAGGACGTGTTTCTCCCCTCCTCCCCCTTTCCCCCCACCAGTGGTGTTTGAAAACTCCCGGGAAGACAAAATAATTTGCGAGGGGTGGGCAGGAGGGCGGGAAAGAGAAGGAACGGGAAAAGGAAAACGAAAGAACGACAAAAAAACCCACAAAAACCAACAGCCCCCAACAACAACAGAAAAAATCCTAACTCACAACAATCCGTGAGCAGCCTTACCAAATACATGGATAAATAAACAAACAACGGGGCAAATAAATAAATAAATGCCCGCGGTAACCGATTGCGGCCAAATGTGGTGTGAAATATCCCCAGGGGCTAGTCGGGGAGACCCGGCGCCCCGGCCCGGCCGCTCGGATGTGGAGCGGTGTCAGCAGGCGGCAGAGCCCCAGCCGCGGGTGCGTGCGGTGTGTGCTCTGCCGTGCCCCGGCAAGGCCGGGACAGACGCTGCTGCCAGCAGAGCTGATGGCCGGTGGGGAGCGGGGCTGGAGCTGCCCCGTACAAGCACCCCCTTTCGAGGTACTCCGATGCGGGGATAAATCGCGCTCCCGCATCGGAGTCTCGGGTCGGGAGAGGCCGGCCGGGACAGTCCAGGCGGGGGAGGGGGGTGCGAGCTCGGCACTGCCTGCTCTCCGCGCCCCCTCCCCGCACTCCCGGCCCGGCCTCGCAGTCGGCGGGTTCGCCTCCGGACGAACGCACCGAGGAGGTGGTTTCTGCTTTATTTCCCGATCCCTGGACCTGAAAGAAGTGTGTGCGTATAAAGCAGGAGAAGAGAGAAGCAGCGCCCCTCGCTTCTCACACACACACACACAAAAAAAGGGACCAAAAAAAAAAAAAAAAAAAAAAGGAAAGCGGGACCGAGACCCGGAGAGGCGAAGGGACTGCGTCAGCCCCAACTCCAGGCGGCCTGGTGCCTTCCCGATCCGCAACATGCAGCGCCCGAGCGGTCGCGGCCCGACGCCGCGCACCCGCGGGCCGAAGCCGAGGGGGAGCAGGGGGCAGGGGCCCGCGGGGGGCTCCGAGGGGCAGCCGGACACCGAGTGTTCGGGGACGACGGGGCCCTTCCCGGTACGACAGGTCGCTGACCCTCCTTTGTGCAGGTATTACGAGACGGGGAGCATCAAGCCCGGCGTGATCGGCGGCTCCAAACCCAAAGTGGCCACCCCCAAAGTAGTGGATAAAATCGCCGAGTACAAGAGACAAAACCCGACAATGTTCGCCTGGGAGATACGGGACAGGCTACTGGCCGAGGGCATCTGCGACAACGACACGGTCCCCAGCGTCTCCTCCATAAACAGGTAAGAGCAATTCCGCAGCTCGCGGCCCAGTCGCATCTTTACGGCCCCATAAAACCCTTTTCAACAGCGCGGACGGCCCAGTCCTTCCTCGGTCAGGGTAGATCCAACCTACTCCAGTCCCTCGCCCACAGCGAGACCCCGGGGCATGGTCCAATGGGCGCTCCCCAGCCCCGCCGTGACCCCCGAGCCCAGTTCGGGGCAGCAGAGCCGACAGTGGCTGCCCACGGCTCTGTGCCGGAGCTCGCTGCTGCCCACCGCAGGGCCGCAGCTTGCGCCCGCCGCCCGGCGCGGGGGGCAAGCGGGTGCCGGGGCAGCCGGCGCTGCTGCGGGAGCATCTGAGCTCCCGCCGGGCAGCCTGGCGGTGCTGCAAGGTTTGGGGGCTGTTCGGGCTGGTGGGGAGACGGGCGGCGAAGCCGGGTTTTCCCGTGTCTCTCCAACGCCTCTCTCGGGGTGTAGGTGACCGCCGGCCTTTGCAGGGTGTTAGAGCTCTGAGTCGAAAGGCTGCCGTTTTCTACTGCCAAGCCGGGCTGACAGCAGCGAGCCGCTGAGCGCGGGGGGAAGGATTCCCTTGCACCCACTCCTCCGGTTCACACCCTATCGCTAGCTCGAGGGAACGGCTAAACTTGCCAGGCGGTCCTTTACCCGGCTGGGGAGCGCTGCTCCCCGTGGCCCCGTCTCGATCTGATCCCTGCCCTCGCAGGAGGTTGGGTAGCAGGATCGATTCCGTACTAGCGAACGATTTCCCATCCCACCTCCTCCCCCGGCTGCTAGGGTGCGAATTTTGTTGGTGGAGGGACTCAGATTTGGTCTCAGGTTTGAGGTGACAAAAATAACCATGTGACAAGCAAAAAACCCGGATCGATGCAGGAGAAAAGGGACGGTAATAGATGTAATCGAGTACTAAGACACGTCAAAGCGCTCAGACTGTTCACATTCAAACACACGTTCAAACATAACGTACAGCAGATCTTCACACTTTGGAAATACACAACACGCTCGTGTACACAGTAAAAGGAATTATGCTGGTTTAGTGTAATGTATGTATAGATACCATGACTATGCCCACAGAAATATAACCTCCACAAACAGAGTAACACAGGAATATTTGTAAAGGGTACATACATAAGCACAAAATACCTCGCTGACAGAGTAAAAATACATGAAATTTTGGACTCACCCCCAAATGTACAGCTCTTCTCAAATAAATGTATATAGGATATATACAAATATGCATACAGGCTTTTGTAGTGTCTACATAGATAAAAATGCACAAGTCAGTATGTTGGCCCTTTTAATACTTAACAAATTTAGCCCTTTTTTTAAGAATGGTGTATTTTAGCAAGGGAAGCAAAAAATAAATAGCAAGGAAAACACAGTGGTATTTTTTGCCTTGCACTTTTCATGGCAGATTTATCAAAATATGTCTAATAACTCAGACTGTGTATTTCTAAATCTGGCATCCTATATAAATGGGTTTTAATATTTTGCAAATGATATGGAATTATCCCAAATCATCTTGAAAACAGCAGGTAGAATTAGCTAGTGGAATGTACCTTGGCTAAGAAAGATTCCCTCAGACACACTGTCTCTGTAATATACTGCTAGGCTACCCTAGGAAATTATCCCTGTGTGTGCCATCTGTATTAAAATGGTTATTAAGTTATGAACAGGGTAACATAATACTGATCGGCTAATTATACACCCTCCTAAAAAACCTCCAGGTCTCTGTTACTCTCTCTGTCAGGTATTGAAATAATAACAGTTTGACATTCAGACACCTTACAAAGGCAGCTGTGGAAGGACAGCCAGCTATCCCTATAAGGAATGGAGCCGGTGGTATGGAAGTCCAGAGGAACGGCCGTAGGTTCCTCGGAGGAATAGCATGTATGGACCCAACGCACACGTACAGCTAGCTCAAGGGGTGTCAGCATCCAAAACTCACTGAAATCCCAGCCTTATGCTTGCCGGACCCAATGCCCCTTGTCTGGGTTGTGATGTCCCTGGCAGAAGGCAGAGTGCCACATTTTGTTCCCACCTTTGCTACCAGTTTGTTGCAGGGCTTTGCGAGTTTTGTACCTCAGTTTCCCCATCCTGGAAATGAAAACTTATCTTTCTCAGAAGGAAGTGGAAGCAGATGTCAGTTAGATTGCACTCGTAAAACACTTTGAGGACAAGTGTTTTGTAGCTGCTAAGTATTATTATACTTAAGAAGCTCAGCTGTGACCCACCACTGCAACGGCATTTGAGTGTATAGTCCCCAAGGCTCAAGAGCATTTTGACTTCATGTGATTTAGTCTTTCCCCATCCCTTTTGAATTCAGACCCAACTTTCCACTGCTCACTTTTGTATGAGGCTCCCAAAAACTCACATCTGTGAGGAAGTGAGCCCATCATATCACAGGTTGTAAAATTTGCAAGTTTAACCTAGACAAGAACAGGACAGCAAACTGGAAGAAAATTGCAGTGGAATAGAAAAGATCAAGTACATAAGGGTTTGATCCTATTGCTGTGGAGAGTAGTGTGAATTTTATCACTCCAGGGACTTCTGTGACTTCCGCTCACAAAACTCACAAACACAAAGAAGGGAATAAGTTCACAATTTAAATACATATTTTTTTCTCTCCCACTGTAAAAATGCACATACAGAATTGGGTCAGTTCTTTGTAAAAGCACATCCCTTACCTGTGGTACAATCACAAACTGGAGTTAATCTAACACTCCGAGTCTCTGAGCAGCTTCAAAGAGATGACAACTTTAAAAACCAGTTTTCAAATTACTGTCTTCTTATTTCCACAAAATGTGGAGTTCCCAAATAAAATTTTGCATTGGTCCAGTGTCCAGAACCGTTAGAACTACATCCATGAGCGTTTTAACATCTTAAGACAATTTGCAAGATATTTATAGAAATAGAAATAGAAGTTCCCTATGTCCCTAAATAGACTGTGAATACTGTGCTTTAAAATGGAGATGTCCTTGTGCATAGGAAAAAAATACTTTTGATTATTATAAGATTTTCTGAAAAAACATTAATTATGTGATATTTTCTTTGTGAGAATTACTCTATCATTAGCAAAAGCTTCTGGGTGAGATACTACAAAATAACACAGTTTCAATTTCAAAGTCTCCCTGAAACATTTTTAAAATCTATTTTTCATTATTTTTTTTTTTTTGTGATACATTAATTCTGTTTGCCTACATTGCACTGATCTGTCAGCATTGCACTGAGAATACCAGGACACATTTGGGACAATGTAATTCAGTACTGAGATTTATCAGAAACTTGTTCATACAAAACTCATGCAGATAAAGGGTAGATACGAGCTCTAGTGAAAAACATGACTTAACTACCCTGTTAAGATTCAGGAAAAAATATTAAAGTCTTCTGCTATGCAGTAGGTTTCTTTTAATTACGGCAAAAAGTCTAGAGAGTATACTAGTTATTAAGCAAAGTGCACCAGAAATTACAGGATCAAGATAGAGCAGTTACTCTGAGCCAAGAGCTTTCCTGTTCCCACTTCCTACACTTAGGTACTACACAGTATAAACCAACTGTGTACGTGGTAGGTGTACACAGATACATATATACAAACGTATATGTGTGTATATGTAAACACCCACACACATACAAACACTGCATGGAATTGAGAAGCAGGCAATTGATAGAAGATCTTAATTCTTTGGTAAGCAATTAATGCTTTCATTAATTCACTTGAGCACTTTGCTTCTTGAGCACCCCGCCAGCCCAAACTTTTGCATCTATAATATGACTATAAACCAGTCATTTTTGGTCACTTCAGATTTCAACTGAATTCAGGCACTGCTGTAAATTTTGAGGCAGTCTTCTAAGAATAAACTTGGAGGCAGATGTGAGGATTTTCCCTTTGTTTAACAGCACATATAGTTTGCCTAAGAACACAGGTTCCATGAGACAATAATCATCACCCTTTTGAATTAGGTAGCGTATTTTAGTACGAACAGGATGGAGCACATCATGGGCATACGTTCACAGTTGCACAACAAGTGATGCAATCGAAATCATAGTTTAAGCACTATTTCCTGCTTCTCTTAAATTAAAGAATTCTCTTGGATTAAAGAACGAGGTCCAGAAAGGCAAAACAAATCAATCTCCCCCCAGTTTGTTGCTCTCTCCCAGTTCTTCTGCAGCCGGGTTCAGTACTAGGTATTCCCAGCTAAAGCATTGCAGAGTTCCATCAGCCTTCCAGATATACTTTGGACCCTGAGTTCCTCAAAGTAGATCTAACTAATGCCCCATGGCAGAGAATAGAATTTAGTGGATATACTATCTCGGTCAAACTGGTAGAGGTTTTTTTGATCTTCTTTTCGGTATAGCGTATCCATTCATTTCTAGTGTTAAGCACTTGATTTAGGAAGATGTTTCCATTTTCAGGATATAGCAATTGGCTAATGATGCCTAGTTAAAGTCTCTCATAATTATATGCTTTTAAAAATACATATGGAAAGACACATACATTGACTTGGGTTATAAAGACCAGTGAAATATACTTGTACACTGAAATATTATTATGTGGCCAATTTCAGTGGCTGTAGGCAGGCCTGTAGTTTAGAGCAAAGAACAGCATATTGGGAGATCAGATTTCTCTTACCAGTTCTGCCATTAATTTTCTGATTGATTTTGGGCAAGTCACACAGACTCCTTATGAGGCTGCTTTCCCATCTGTAAAATGAAAATAACAGTTTTTAGTTACCTCTATAAAACTCAGTGTGATCTTTCACTAAAAATGTCCATCGAGTTCAACATGTAACCAGAAAAAGTTCAAAACTGGAGCTAGGTTGTTTTACATCCAGCTGAGGCTTTAGCTCACGGAAAGGAGACAGAACTGAACAGAATCACAGTTGAGGTAAATGTAATGTCTCAAGACAAACAATCAGGTCTGGAAAAAGGCAGGCACAATAGGGCAGGGTCTGTGTTATATGAGGAAGAAATCAGTGCTGTGCAAACAGAGCTTTCTGAGTCACTGTCGCCAGCCAGCCACACTTGAGAATTTCCCCAAAGGACATCCCAGCCAAACTCACCGGTGAAATCTCTTCCTGTTTTTCCAACCAAACAAATCTGGGATTCTTGGAGGACAGGTAATGAGTCTAGGAAGAAGCCGGAAGAGTACAGAGTATCTTTAACGGCAGCTTGTTCATAGCGATCGAAAGTAGTGACAACTGCATTGCCTGCAGAGAACACGGGGCGAATCGCAGTTTTAACCCGCAACTGTGCGTGTGTGTCACACAAACCTATCACCACTGTCAGTATTTAGTAGCCACAAGTCAGTTTGCTCAATACAGAGACCAAATATTCGACTCGTCATGTAGACTGGATTTGCCTCTGTCTGACATTGTGTGGGTGCAAGGGAGGGGTGAAGAAAACTTGTCTGACAGTACTCAGTAGAGATTACCAGGTTTCATAACCTGGCACCTCCTAGTGTGCACAGAAGAAATTCGGGGTCCTAGCAGGAATCCTCTCTCTTAGCTGATGCTGAGTCTAAGGTTCCCATGCAATTTCCTGCGTCAGGGCATTCTCTCAAGGTAGAAGACTTCTACTGCCAGTTGCTGTCAGCTGAGCAAAGAACGCAATCGGGTCACACAGGGTTTCATTACAGGGAATATACTCCTTTAAATTCAGACTCTTTTCCATCAGACACAAACCTGGTATTATCTTCTTTTTATCATTGCAAATAAAGGACAGGCTCATAAAGCAGAGGTTACAGACAATGTTACTGCAGCTGAAAGAGTAAATGAATGCTCACAGCATTTCTCTTTGTCTTATTCATCCTATCTGGACACTGGAAGGCTGTATGGGGGGAACTACAATTATCTAGCTGCATTTTTTTCTAATTTTCATATTGCAGAGATACTAGCTCAACAGAGGCAGTCAGCAAGTAAAATTGGTTGTGCCTGGGAAGTTTTGAGCTCCCTGTTCTGTGAACCTCGAAGTTCAGAACCGTATTGGTCCCTTCATCACCTAAAATTCCCAGTCCTTCCTTTTTTATAGATGTACAAAAAACTTGATTTTTGCTGGAAGTTAAATATTTTCAAGCTTTTGCAACTAGTGAATGATTGCTGCGTTCTGCCATAGAGGTAGCTGCATTTCTGTGCTGGGTGAGTGAGTCTTATGGAACTAAATCTCATTTACCAGAATCACTATTATGTGAGAAAACTCATTTGACTTTGGGAGAAAAGAGGAGAAAATATAAGTGGCTTGGCCAAGAAATGATGAAGTGGTGAGAACAATATAGTGATCTGAAGGGCACAGTCTTTCCAACAGGAAAGGAATTATTCACATTTAAACAAAGCAGTATAGCCAGGAATGAAGGGAGAGAAATAAGAAAGGAAACATTTAAATGGTAGCAGAAGGTATTCCCTGATAGGGAGGTCCATTGAATTGTGGAATTGCATCCCACAGGAATTTCTGATTTCTTGGAATAACAAGGTGGCATTAATAACAAGCAAATATACAATAAAAAATAATCTTCTGTTGGCTAAAGAGATAGATAACGGTATAACAGGCCAGCAGGACCTTTTATGATATGATGATGTGATGCATACAAAACCAAGTCATGTTTTCAGATGTATATCAAATAACCGAAAAACCCCATCTCTAATCTTAAAGACCGTTCAAACAAAAGATTTTCATATAACTTGAATAAAAATATGTGACTTCAAAACAGTTGAACAAGGCTGAGCTGCACTTAGATTCCATTGTCTTTAACTGAGGCACGTGGATATTTAAATGGAGTTTAGACTCTACTTAAAACCAGAAAAATATTTAGAGATTCCACTTTTGAGGTCAGTCTCTATAAATGGAAAGGTAGAGACTTCTAAAAGCATTTGCCATTGGTCTGTCATCCACACAGCTAATGATGATTCTTACTCATGAAAGAATCAGAAAGGTTTGAGTTTTTCTCCCAAATATTGTTCTTTAAACTGAGACTAACAGAAATGAGGATTTTTCCACTGTAATCCAAATTAATCTATTGGAGCCTATACATGTATAGCATATTTACCAGTCCCAACTGTTTAAAAATGCCAAGGCAGAGCCTAAACTGTGTAATTGGCATAAAGATTATGAGCACTTGTAATACAATGTGGGTTTGTTTTTACTTGTTTTCTCTTTTCTACTCTAAATTTTAAAAGGGATTTGGATATCTGACTCCCATTAAACAACTTTAAAAACACCTTAACAATGCAGTCCTTTGAGTCTTCAGAGAGCAGACAGGCCCCTTTTCAAGCCCCCGCAGGCGTTGGAAACATACTTTATTAAATGAGAACTGAAATTCTCATGCTATCACTTGACTGCAGGAGCAGGAAAACCCACAAAAAACACCGTTAGGTTTGTGATGAAATACTACACAGTATGATATTCAGCACTAGCCTCCAATTTTCTCTAGTGCCAGTAACCGAGGGCTGCTTTCGTAGCACTTATGTGGCTATCTACCCAGCTGAAAATCACAAATCTAATCACTTGGTTTCCAAAGTCCTCAGAGTGCACTTACAAATATTCATTTCCAATCAGTTTGCACCTGCTAATATTTCTCAACGCTCACATGTGATGACAGAGTCAGAAGCAATGCTGGTGCTTATTATTTCTATAGCAATAGCATAAAGAGGCTCTGTGCATAGATCATAACCCATTGTCCAAAACAGGCACAGCATAAATAGGAATTTCTTTCGGGAGGCTCTTTTAGAAAATCAGTATAAACGCATGTCTTCTTTTACACCGTCCCCTTGGCTTCTACTAGGCTCATAATTCAGACAGTCCTCGAGCTTTCAGGGGTCCTGAAACAAACATCTTTGTCTGTCATAGGAAATGAGATATCTGGGAAGGGCTCACTCATCAAGTCCAAGTCTAGGTAAAAGGCAGAGCAAAACTGGAGAGCCCTTTTCTTTGGGCTCGTATCTGACAAGACGGAGGCTGAACACTAGCTAGGCTGCAATACCCTCCCCCCTCTTCCATGATAAGTAGGCATATAAATAAATAAATAAATGGCATCCTAACTGCACTGAGAACTCAATAAAACAATCACATCAAATATGAGGAGGTATAAATCTCATGTCTGCACAGGTAACCCACTCAATTGCTTTTATTATGGCTCAGCCTGACTCCATTTATTACCATCCGTGGCCTGGGTGAAGGATGTTTGCATGGAGGGTGGTCTCCTGGTGAAATCCTATCCCTGGAGCAGTGACAATCAGCCCATACAGAGGTGGATTTTGGTGGGGAGACCAAAGGCAGATCCATCTGTCTGCATGAAAACCAATCAATAACCCTGTAACTAGACCCCTTGTCACTGGGAAATGGACAACACAATAGTTCAATCCTGGAGCCATGGGAGAGGAATAGCTGTGGTTGGGGTGTGAAGAATGACAGGGTGTATGCATGAACTGTTTGAGACATATGGAGAGAAGACATCTGTCTATATAGATATTGAGGAGGAGTGATGGTATAGGAAGAGTGTAGAGGGTAAATTAATACATTGTAGGCAAATTTGAAAGGTCGATGTGTTCTGAGGTGGGCATGGGGAAGGAAAAAGCAGAACTATACTGCATTCTTTTGTACAGGACATTTATATGGGGACTGTGAGTGCAATGCAGAGAAGCACTTTTGGGGAAATGTGCCTGCTGGTTGGATACTACACATGAGTATATCGGTATATGGTAGAGAACACGCATCTCTGAGCAGGCATATAGATGCTGGTAGGTAAAAGGGAGCAAATGCGTGAGTTTGATGTGGTCAGGGAAGGATATTCCTGTGTCCTTTGTCCATCTTGGGATTTATGTGTGCACTAGTTTTGACAGAGAGGAGGAAGAGTGATGTGCCAAAAGCCTGAGCTAACAGACTGTGAGTCCACAGATACACTTCCCAGAAGATGTTATGTATGAAACATTTACCCAAACCTCACTGTTAATTCAGGAAGGGAGATTCTGGTGGCTTGTCTCTGCCTGTGTGAAAAACAGAAATAGGACATTTCTTGCTTCTGTCATCCCCTAGCTCTGCAGTTCCTGTAGCATTTCTAAAAAGTGCACAGTGTATTGTTCCCCAGTCTTCTAGCAATTTCCCCAACACGTGCATGCACGCATAGAGATGCTCAAGTTTGCCTCTAATAACTGTTCCCTTCTGGGGGCCAATTTAGTTTTTATTTGTTTAGCTCTGTTTTGAATAAGTCCTCCTCCTTTCAAGGTAAGAACCCTTCCCTCTCTCCAGGGTCCAAGGCATAAGGGTTAAACATCCATCTCTGGTTGGGAGGCAAATTGCATAAAGAATTGTGATCAGCTCTGCTCAAAATGCCTATCGCTGTATTTCAGTTGAGAAGGGTGGTATCCATGTTTTGCAGGGCAGACTGATGTCTGTTAATTTGTAAAAGGAAAAGCAGAGACTGCAACCAGATGACAGTCACAAACGAAATCCTCACATATCTGTCAGACAGGTTGCCTTGCACCACCTCTAGTTTCAGGGTAGTTTGCATGGTTCTGGCAACAAAAACAGCACCCATTTCATTGGTTAGGAAAGCTTAATATCCCAGCCCTTTGATTCTCAGTACTAGTCCTCATTTGTTTCAAGCTGGATCAAAATATGAGTGTAAACTCATCCCACTACCCACTTTCAAGCTCTCACTTTAAAATTGTACTAGTCTTTTGGCACCAACATTTGGGATCTTAAAGGGACTACTGCCTTTCAATATACTCATGTTTCTCTAAAAATTCTTTTAAGAACAGATTTTGGTAATCTGCCTCTAAAAGAAAGACCATAACACAATGTAGCTATGTAATAGTGCCTGCTGTTAACATTTGCCTAAAATTAGGCCACTTTTTGATCGTTTCAGTGTAGACTTTTGAGCTTGAAAAATTAAACAACACAAACAAAAAAATTACACATTTATAAAATCAATATGGAAGGGAGGAGATGTAGAAGACAAGAGAAGAGAAAAGGAAGGCATAACATTTCTGAAGAAAAGGACATCATGTTGGCACACTGAGTGCACAGGGAAAATGTATTTCTGGGATATGCTACGTACAAATGGACCAAGGCTGTGCAAGCAGAGGCAGAGTAGAAAATGTGCAATGTCATGAATTCCCTTTCCCTCTGGAACAACTGCAAATTTGGAGTTTAAAAAAAGACAATATTTGTGATGCCGACTCTGGCAGACAGAGCCACAACATGAAGCTCCCAGAATAGGTAGAGAGCACAATTGGGTAGAGTTGGGGTAGGAAAGGTCAAGAGATAAAGATGGAGGGAAAGGCTAAGGTAGATTTGACTTGGATACTGTCAAAATCAGACCTGCCGTGGTTTTACAGAAGGCAGTTTTGGCCACTGTGCCAAACAAGATGCAGAGCATCATTCAGTATTGACATCCAACTCCCTAATGTGGCTTTAACAATTTTAGGTTACACGTGTGCCTGAGTCTGGGGTCTGTGCATATGAAGGCAGCCAGGATGGGAACAGTGTGTCTGGTTGTGTGCAGATTTTTGTGAGGTGCACAAGCTGGAGAGCAGGGAGGAACTGCATGGGTGAGTCTGTATGCTTGCACATGAGAAAGCAAGTGTAAATTTGTAAATCTGTAAAAAGAGGACTGCCATGATTCTAAACCCCTTTGCAGTTTACATGAGTTTTTGTGAGCTGCAAATATTTAAAGAAAAATAAATGCCTGTGGGTGACCCTACTATGGCTCTTGGTGCCCAGCAGGTAAAAACCAGCAGAGCTGATGGCACAGGGAGACCATGAAATGGAAGGGAGCATGGCCCATTTCAGGTGGATGTGTATAGCAGGAAATGCCCCTGGCACAGTGAAAGACAGGAGATAAGGTGATGCTGGGGAATACAGTCTTTAGAAGAGTGCAAAAGGAGGGTGCCAGCCCTGTAAATGAAACCTTAGTACTGCTTAGAGCACCACCTTTCCAAAATGAAAGCACCTTCTGCATCATTTGAATGTGCTCCAGGATCATTCTGTGCACAGTGAAGTAATTTGAGCATGGAAACCCGGGTGCATTTGTACAGATAAACCGCTGAGTCTCTATTGTTCCACCAGACAACCTTCTCTGTAATGGATATTTGGGCGAGACATGCCCTATACCCCATGACATGTGTACAAGGAGGAGCACGGGCATATCACTAGGGCAACATGTCCAGCTGGGAGTATAGACTTATAGCTGGCAGGTATTATTGGTCTGTGTAAGAACTAAGAATAGTCTTACCCATGGAAACCATGTCACAACTCTGCAGTTACATGCAGGAGTCATAGTGGTGAGCAAAGGCACAGCAATACGTGCCTTGGAAGCCTGTCTAGTTTTGGGGACTCTGTGTGGGATTCTCCGTGACTGCTTCCCGACGGCAAGACAGTCTTGCAAACGCATTGATGAACTACGGCTGTAAGCAAATGCATGGGGGAGTCCTAGCAATGCTCATACCTTTGTCAGCAGCTCTTTGGGGCAGACCTGGGCATAAGGTGCTATGGCAGCCATACAACCAATATGCTGAGGAAAATGAAACTCATGAGACGGGCAGTATCAGTAACACTTGTGCAAATGTGTGGATGATTAAGTGGCATCTGCTGAGATGTGTGAACACAGGAGGCATATGGCAGGGCAGTTAAATATATGCAAGAAAATGTCATGTCATGTACAAATGTGGGTGCACGTGCCTGTTGAGGGTACCAGTGCAACTGAGGGAATGAGGGGTGTATATGGCATGATATATTTGTCGGAGTGGTTGTGTGGTGGTTCACTTGATACATGATGCAAGAAGGGGATACATGGGAATAGTGGGGGCAGACAAGATTACACTAAAAGAATTATTTCCTATTACAGCTATAGTTTAATGCACTGGACCCTGCTCTCCTCTCCTCTCCCCTCCCCTCCCCTCGCACTCTTCTCCTCATTACTCAGGTTATCTTGTTTGGGTTAAGAGGCCAGTTTCAACAGACTATAATTGAAGAGTGAAGAGAATCTGATAAGATAAGGAAGGGACATCATTCCTCAAGGGATCAATAGAGGTTTCATGTTCCTCCTTCCCCTGCTGTGTCCCTAACACGCTAACACTCTGTGTCCATGGGCCTGGTTTATTTGCTCTGCTTGTCTGCAAGACCAGGAAGGAAGCGTGGGAGCAGAGGGGGCTGTAGCCCCTGTCTGTCACACAGCCAGAGCAGGGGAAGGGGCATAAGGAAGGGACCATGGGGACACCAGAGGTGATATGGTCTCCTCTGGGAGTCATGAGGAGGCTGGGAGGTGACAAGCCTGATGCCCTTCTGGCTCTGGCAGGGGCACAGGCTCACAGGGGAGGTGTTCACCTTTGGCCCTTCATCTCGGCATTGTGCTCTGCAAGGAAGGTATATTGATAACTCTTCTAGATTTAGGCTTGCTTTCCCTAGCATCCATGTGCAGACAAGCTCAAGCATTTTATAAGCACTCACAGAGTGACCTCTCAGGGCCCCTCAGGGTGAGAGAGGTATAATTATCCCTTCTACAGGGAGGGCTGGTAGCTGCTCAAGACTAGGTTTATGTAAGGATCTGAAGTTCAGACTTGACAGACCCAGTATCTTACAAGCCATTCTTAGCAGTATCTTACAAGTTGGTTTTAGCAGTTTTTTGGACCAAACCAGCATGAGAGGATCCCCTAAAGAAACATGGAGCTGTCTCAGCAGCAAATACAGGTCTCCTCACAGCAGGGCAGCCAGGGTTCCCACACTGCACAGGCATTGGTCCACTCCTGATTCATGCCCCTTGGCAGGAAGATGCGTATCTTGCAGGAGCAACATGAGATCCATAGGAACCCATGCCCTTGTGAGATCCATATGAATGTGCAGGCAGCTGGGGCACTGGGAAGAAGTCCCTCCAGGAGGCCCAGCCTCTCACATCAGGAAAGCTCTGTATTCCCCTGTCCCTGCAGCTTGCGTAGGAACGCTCAGGCACAGGGAGATGAGCTGAGAGGTCAGCACAGAATCCAACGCAGATCCCATACAACAGGGCTGGCAAGTTGCTGGAGAGACTGAGACTCAGAGGGGTCTGAGGCTGAGATATCTTCTTCCAGCTGATTTCTCTTTTATTTTTAACACCCAGAGAAACAGACGCTGAGAGCAAGTCAGTCATGCAGTGAGCATGTGGCAGAGTTGGGAATACAACCCAGATCCCCTGACTCCCAACCTCAGGCTTTAACCACTAGACCATGCTTCCCTCTAAGCCACCTTGAACTTTCCTCAGTGAGGATGGGGGCTACTAAGCCTCTGTGGGCTGCAGTTTACCAAGCTGTCAGGAGTGTGCTCACTGGACCGCCTCACCAGAGACAGCCTTCCTCACGCATGCTAAAAAAGTTGAAAAGAAATTCATTTCATGGCCGGTGGTTGCTTAAAAAAGGCGATTCCAGCATATGTATGTGATAAATGTTAACTGTGCATTAATCGCATTAAAGAGGACCCTATAAACTTTTCATTTCTAATTAAATTCTGGCCGGTGATTCTGGCGAAGCTAGCTCACTCCGGGCCTTTGTTTATGTGGAAAATTAAAATGCAAATACAATGGAATTTATTTCCATTACTAGAGTGATATGCTGGGCTCCTCTGTTTAACAGCCTCCAATTATTTTTCAAACAGGTCTCTCTCCCTTTCTCCCTCCCTCTCTCCCTTCCTTACTCCCTCATTTTTTTTCCCTTCTCCCTATTACCCTGATACTGCTACCCCAATGTGAGGGGTGGGAGCTGGTAAAGGAGTGGGTGCCCTAAGAACCATGTAATCTGTTGAAGGTGAAATTCAGGCCAGAATACAGAGGAGAAAATGGGGAAAAGAGCGTGAGAGCACAAACAAGGGAGCAGAGGAAGTAACAAGGCTTGAACTAATGCAAGGAGGAGTAAGGAGTTACCTATTAGCAACCTCACTGAAAAATAGAAGCTAAACTCACTGGCTTGCTAAATCCCAACCATATAGATGACCTGACTGAAAGAGGTCATGCATCTTTCCCTGATGGGATATTTTGGTAAGAAGATATAATTGGGAACTCTCTCTGGAAGTTTTTTGGGTCTTTCACAGTTTTTTCAAAGACTTTGTCTGGATGTAACTGCTGCTGGGCTAAATTCTGATGGCTGAGGAAGGACAAGACAGGCCCAATGCCAGATACATTGCCCGCACAGAGCAAATAAATCCATGTGGCAATGACACATAATCATCAGATGAAAAATAACTGAACCCTCTTGTTCATTTCCAAGGGACCAAATGTGGTTACACTGTTTTAAGGCATTACTGCACAATATCCACATAAGTCAGAAACCATTGCACAAACTCAGAGATTCACTGCACGTTTAAAATTTCTTAACACATATATTTACTGCTAAATGCTGCTGACACAGAATCCCATTCTTTCCTACATATAGGAGAGACCCAGGTCAGTTCAGTCTTGGGAATATTGCCAGTCAGTCACACACAGATCAGAGGCATCTGCTAACTGACATGGATGCCCTTCTATCCATTAATAAAGAAAGTCACACAAGAAGACCCTTGCAAAGGCAAGCAAGCACTTCACTGAAGAGATATGTAATCATTTATATATCCCTTCACAGATTCAGTCAAATCTACTTGAAACTGCACAGTTTCAAATAGAAATTCTTTCATATAATTGTGAAGAAACTTATCCAAAAATGTAACCGAAAGGTCTTAGCAAAACCCTTGAGTACATTAGAAGGCCCACACACATGTAAACATATCACATAGCCTCAGAAATCTGCTCACAAGTTAATTCACAAGTAAGTGGTCATAGATCTTGAACCATGAGCTGAGAACCAGCCAGACATGCCACCCTTCGTGTCACACGCGCGCAAGAGACGTACCTTCGGCACTCCCCGCTGGCAGGGAGAGCTTGGGAGTCAAAGGGATATTCTTTTAGTGCATGTGAGCATCTTAAGGAATCACCTAGTGTAAATGATCCTGCCCCAGCAGAGACAGGGAAACAGGAGAAGGACACATTCACTTACAACACTGAAAAGAGGCCATTACCCAGTCAAACAACCCAATCCCTGACATCATTATTCAATACACAGGAGCCCTGAAATGCACACTAACTCAATCACAGAGACACACGATTACAAAATAATACTGATGGAATCAATGAGACAGACATGCGGTCATACAAAGCGCACCCACCCTGGTGTTAATACACAATAACAGCCGCCCAACAAGCGAATACAAAACAGCCATTCACGACCACAGGGCAAAACATGGGGCCACATTCTCAAAGGAGACTTGAAAACTCTGGTAACAAAACCCACCCTTGCCAGAGGGGGCTTAGAGTAAAACTTAGGGCATGGGCAAAATCTGGCAGTTGTCAGCCTAGTGAGTAGCAAACAGTAAAAGCCTTGTCGAGCAACACACTGAGCACATTCATGTCCAAGTGAGGCTGGTGGTCTCCCAGGGTGCTCAGAACCATGCAGGATCTGCACCCACAGCCATTGAAATAGTCTGGTCCAGTGAAGTGACACCTCTGCTCAATGACCAAAAGCATCATGCAGTCAGTCTTAACACAAGCAGGGGTGCACAACATTCAAGACTCACCAAAACACAAGCCAACATAAGAAAGCAAAGCCTACAGAATATCAGAAACAAAACAAGTGCACACTGTGGACAGGTGCAAACACTGTATAGCACCCAAAGCCACAGAACCATTTCATGGACATGCTTCTGCAAAACAGCCCAATCCTCTTCCCAAACCACACCAGCACACCCAAACCTAATACAGCACTAGTGTCTTCCCCCTTTAGAGAGGAAAGAAGAAAAGTGACACATAGAACATGCTCATAACACCAAAAATAATCAACTTTCCTTGTGCCTCGCAGACTGTGCCAGAGCATGCTAACCCAAGTGCTTAAGACACGGCCCAAACAGCCAGCTTTTGCAAATCCTGCATGATCTTCTTGGGAGGGTGATAGGAACCAGACTGTAAGTCCTTTCCCTGGCACAGCAGGCATCAGTTTGTAGCAGGTTGCGTACACAAGAATATGATGTTATTGAAAAAGCCAGCAAGGCTGGGGGAAGACTGCTGTTGGTTGTGTGTGCCTTCGTGCATTGTGTGTACAGGAATTCCCCTTCCTCTACCGAGTGCCGCTGCTTGTAGCCATTAAAAAGCCCAGGTCCTCATGCTGGGTGTTCAGTGAGTATTGATTCAGTCTGCAAGCAATTTTAATATTTCTTCAGGGACTTTCCAGCAACAGCACAAGTCATTAATTCACCCTCCCAAATTGCTTATTCAATAGAAGGAACATGGCTCCTGAATAAAGTCCCAGAATTTATGTGACTCACATGAGTCAGGAGGTCAAACAACTGTTATGGAGCGAAGTTAAAAATCCAAATAAAATATTGACACTTTTTTGGGAGTGAGGGGAGGGGGGAGGGGGAAGGCAAAGAAAAGGTATTTAAAATAGGGTTTTGTTGCAATGCCCCCAGGATAAAGAATGGAAAGAGACTGAAGACAAGCTGGAGTTTGTAAAATCAATGGGATTTATTGCATATCCGCTTGGCATTTAATAACTCCTTCCTTTCCATCTTCCCCTGCTCTGTTTGTACATGGGGGAGATAAACTCTACATATAGCCAGCCACAAAGTACACAGACGGACACCCTAAACGTGAATACACAAAGGTGGTCACATGCAGTGATGAACATTACTGTAAGGCAGTGGCATAACATCAGAAGGTCCTCTAAGGACTCAGAATCTTGGCTGGACTAGATAGAGCCATTCACATATGTCATTACATATGCCCACACAGTAGCAGATAGCGTGTGTCCATAGTCTTGTTAAAAAAAAAAAAAAAAAAAAAAAAAAAAGCCTGTGTGGAGAAACTGAGGCACAGAGAGAATTAAAAGAGTCTGCTCAGTCACAGAGCCCATCAACAGGGTAGCTGAATCCAGGTCTCCTGATGCCCAGTGAGTGTTTTTGCTGCTGAAGGACACTGCCTTTTACAGGAATGAAAACACACAAAGCAACCAAGATTAGACTGCGAGAAGCCATCCATCTCACAGGAGGGACACACAAACCACACAAAGAAGAAATGCACCTACAGACACCATGCAAGCCCATCCATATGCAGATAGATGCACACACAGATACAAACACATACATGCTTTTACTAAGCTCATTGTTATTCAGAAAGCAACGCAGCTAGATTACACACAGAAGTAGAAACATACCTGCAGACAGACAGACCTGCAAATGCCTGTGTGTACAAATGCACAAGCACATACACGCACACACTGGTACATCAGTATAGCCTCCTACGGCAGCACATCCACACCGAAAGAGTCACACAAACTGATGTGCTTCTACAAACTCAGCTTTTACTTAGAGTGGTATCCTCTTAGCTGGCTGCACAGAAATGGATGCCCACACACCCTAAAGTGCATTCTGCACAAGCATATTAATATATAGGACTGTCTTCTTATTGCATTATACTGTAGCTGTTTCAGTGAAACCACGCTAATTTTCTAGCAGTCAAAGATCTGAGACTTCTGTAGCCATCAAAAAATATTCATTAGCAACTACTCCATAAAAAACACTACACAAAAATGTGTGCTAACCATCAAAGCAAACAGTACTTGATGGCTTGGGACATTTAAGTGGGCTTTCTTTGTTTTATTTGTGTTTTTTGCTCATCTAGTTGACTTTTTAGTAAAGACTTAAGGCAGCTGCTTTCTCTGACTTGAGATTTTCTGAAAGGCAATTTTTCAAGGGCTTTTTTGCATTGTGATAAAAATAATGTTTGACAGTATTTCCTTCCTAAGACATCTGCTGACCAAATAGAGACTGTGGTTTAAAATTCAGCAAGGTAATGAAAAGTTTGAAATTTCCATAATGGCACTTTAAAAATATTAATACTTTTGCATTAAAATAAGTTTCTGTCTTATCTCTAAGATTATTTTGCTCATGATAGATTTTGCAACAGCCCTTTAAAAGGCAAAATAGAATCTTTGGGTCACCTTATGCTACCTCCTGTCTTCTTAGACTACAATGTATTAAGGAGAACTGTAAAGGTAGCATAGATTTTTAAATAACATCACCTATGTCCCCGTGTATTCCTCTACCTATAAATTGTGATTGCATCTGATCTTGTTGAATTTAAGTTAGATAAAAAAATAAAATACATGCTGATTTACAGCTGGAGGCATTCCAATTCATTAGGTGAACAAGTACTTAATTCAGATTAAGGGGACCGTGTTTTGAAATAATGGAACTGGATAAAATCACTAAAATCACTGAAAATATCATGATTTTCAGAAAGAGTAGATCATAATTTGCAATATAGTATTCTACTGCAAAAGCCTAACCTGAAATATTTGAATAATTCAATATTTATAACTCAGGCCTTCAGATAGTGTTAAACAATTGTTGCACCTCTTCTGTATTAACCGCAGCTAGTGCCTGTCTCCACGTGTCAAGCACTGGACAAATCAGTCTTAGAGATTACTAAAGCTCACCGGGAGAAAAGTTGCCTGCATGGGGATATAGGGATGAGGAAACACTTGTGTGTGTGTGGGAGGATCATTTAAACTGTTCCTCTTGGGAGGTTGGTTGTCAATTTGGAGTTGTTGAAGGAGTCTCAGCTGAGATGGTTTCATTGACAGGGAATAGGCAACTGGCTTGTTTACACAGGGTCAAATGATGAAATTAATCTGAATTAACTTTGCAAGTACATTGGTTAAAAGCATTAAAACATTGTTCAGGTGCTCATTCAAAATCTGAGTGTCCTAAATTGAATTTAGTTCACTTCATTTCCAAAGTGAATTAAGCTAAACTAAATTAAAGCTGCCTTAATTCTAAACAAGGGAGTCAGAGGTGTAATGTACTTTAACTAGAGGACTTTAATTTCACATATTCAGTTAATTCAAATTAGTTATTTTGCACGGCCATATGTAGATAAACCCTTAGACCACTAACTCCCACGGACAGAAACTGTATTTATACAGGAGCCAGGAAAAGGGTACCCAGAGGCCTGGGGTAGTCTACTGGCCATTGCAATCTTAGTAGAAAAGGATATAATAGGCTGGTGAAGGCCCACAGAAACCCATAGCTCTGCAGTTAATCAGATGGATGCCAGACATGTTATTTAGAAATAGGGCAGATCTACATTCACAAACTTACACAGCTATGCAAATATACACACAGGTATGGGCCTTATAATATAGCAGGGTTCCCCATTAATTATGTATCAGTATTCAGATACGTTAGCTATTACATCATGGATATTATAGCCTTGTTACGCATTAGTTCTAGGTGGTTATGACTTACTATTTGTAATAAGTGTGTGGTGCTGCACAGAAACACCCATATTGCTAGTTGTGTGCTTACAAGCCACACATCTGAACATATTTCCCATTAAACTCTGTTAAAACCGCAATGGTTCAACAAATGTTTATTAATTCTTCACGGGGACTGAATATATAATATGTGACCCAAATGTCTAACTCCATGCAGACCTATAGGCAAAGATAAACAAGTATGTCACTTGTAAGGCAAATTAAAAGATACTAAGAACCAAATACTAGTGCATTGCAAACACTATATGGACACATAAACATACAGATCATATTCTCTGAACATTAGACCTGAACCAAGCAGACTGGTTACAGATTAGTCTTTTCGTTATGAAAAATGCCTTTGTCCTATTAATATGAAAACTAGATTATCTTCTAGGGACACAGGCACCAACTTGATGCTGAAAGCCTGTGTGGCACCAATACACTGAAGTGCTCACCTGTGCCTAACTGCTTTGGGTGGCACAATAAAGCAAGCAATAAATTACACAAGAGCAGTGAGGACTAGAACAGGAAGGGAAAGACTCAGGTTCTCCATGAATGTTTTCAATGTGGTTTTGAATCAGAACTTCAATAAAATTCTACAGCTAGATTTTCAGTGTAGTTGGAACCTGCTTTTTCAATACAATACAAATACATTATTTTGATTTTTATTCTTTAGCATAGTCTCTCACCTGAAAAAGGTAATTTTAAAGGGGAAAGCCCCCAATTTTTCCATTCTGACTTACATTCTTCTCACAATTCGGTTTATTTCTTTAAAACCCAAGGTAAAAATAACATTAGATTTATCACATTCTCAGCACTGGTTTTGTTCTGATTTTCAGCAAAAATCTTCTAATAGTAAGGGGTTCACTATGAAAATTTTCCCCACTTCTGACCAGCATAAAGGAGGTACACACAATGACACCCTGGTAAAGGGTATCATTTGCTTATCCAACACACGCAAGCACGTACTGCAGTGCAGCACTCTGCAGGATATAGAGATAATACACAGCTAATATACAATGCTGACAAGCCCAAAAGTTAAAAAGTCTTCATTCAATACCCTCCAAAATGAAGAGACCGGCATAAAATTTGCAAGGCTGTAAATGAGAATATATTTATTTTTTTTCCTTTGCCTCCAGTTCTGGCCCCTTGGGCAGCAGCCAGGTTCCACTTCCACCTGGTCTTTGCAGCCATGAAAGCCAGAAATACCTTGGTATTAAATGAAAGCAGAACTAATTGTTTATCTTCAAGATCTGAGGCTTTACACAAAATACCAGGTATGGCATAACTTGCAAGAGGGTTGAGAATGTTACCTACATTTATCTGATTCCTCCCAGTTCAAGACTCCCTAGTACACACATGTCTTGTGTTAATCAAAATGAATGTCCACAAGGAATTCAGCACAGACTCCTGAATTTTAATAACTGGAAATGGGCTCAAAGCAAAGCTTTCAATTAAAAGTTCCCATACTCCAGATTAAGATATTTAACCTTGGCAAGTCCATGTGTTTCTGTAAGTCTTCTTAACTCACCTGCTGGCACAGCCGCTGTTCTGACAGCTCCAGCCCGTGCTGCGTGGCAGTCACCGGTGTGCTGGCAGCCCATGGGGCTGTACCCTACGCCAGCTCCATGCTGCTGCAGCAACACTGCCGGCAGGACCCAGGCTGGCCAGTCTGTAGGTAACAGAAGATGCCACTCTGAACTGCAATCATTGCAGTGTAGGCATACTCAGAAAATGATTAATTCCTAAGAGCTCAAAAATTTCTGGGCCTTTTCATGGCAGAAATGTCTTGCTAGTGAAGGGGATACTATGTATTGTAATGACACTGGTAATGCTTCTGTCCTGCTCTCTTCCTGTGGCTTGTTGGTTTTGTAGCTTCTTTAGCCTTTTGTTGCAGAGATTATGAGTTTGGTGAGGGGGAATGGTAGGTCTGTAGCTGCTGGGATGGATACTTTCACGGATGCTGTGAGTTGAATGTCTGTTCCATGATTGTCTGTGGTATTAGAATTTGGACTTGATAACCCACGTGGTTCTTCCTAGGCCTGTATTTCTACATCCAAGAGCAGCAGAACTCTTTTTGTACTATAAGATTTTCTTAATTCACCTTAAGCCTGGGATGTCAAACAACTAGGATCAAGTTTGCTTCCAATATTTTGTTGTCTGTATGACATCTTCTAGATGTTTGGATTTTAATGAATTTCTGGGAAGAAAGCCTTCCAAACGTGAACTGAGTGTAATAAAAGTAGAAGCACCTGCCTGAGGACATTTCTCTGCTAGAGTCACTGCTTGACTGCAGCTCGTGTAGATAAACTTTAGCCAGCTTTAAGCCAGCCAGCCTGGGTCCTGATGGCTCTGTAGCCACAGCTTTGCACAACACAGTAACTACTCAAGCACACCTGTTTCCCAGATGAGAAAATGTTTCCTACAGGCTAATGAAGTAATTTATTCTGGGAAGTCAGCTTAGGCACCCTGTACGCATGGGGCTGACTGCTGTCAATGCCATCAGTACCAGGGGCATGAAGTTGTGTGTTACTGCTCATAGAATGAGGTGTCAGGCCACCCCCCTGCCTGGTAGATCTCCCACTCCCAAAAGACAGGTATCTTCACCTTTCTTTTCTTCTACCCCTCTTCCTTATGTCTGGACTTGTACGGTGTAGCATAGGAGAAGTGGAATGGGCTGAGATCTGCTAGAAGCTGAACGTTAATGCTCTGCTCAAATTAAATGAAATAAAACCATATGGTGTCATCATGGGTCACTGATTTAAAACAACAAAAAAATCCTAGCTCCTCTCTAAGCCCTTCAGATAGTAAAACTGATGCTGCGAATCTTTGAGTCTTCTTAGAGTGCAGTAAAGAAATACAGTGAGAGAAAAGGGCAGAATTGAGCTTTCTCTCCTGTTAGTAGTGAGCAGGCTGACCTGGAACAGAGTGGCACTCTTTTCCCCATGTCTGCAGGCATGATGTCAGTGTAGCTTCAGTGAAGTTGATGGACCTACACAGATTAACAGGAGATAAGGAGTCAAATCTTCTCACAGAGGGCTGGGATTGTGTTTTGAGATTTGTAAGGCATCTCCATTTTGACCTCTCATCTGTTTGGAAGCTTTGGGAAAGCAGATAATCCCTCTTTATGCACCTTTTAGGACTATCAATCTAATCAATCTAATTTATCTGTCATACTTGTGCTTATATACTCACATAGTATACATGGTCACCCTTCTCTCTCCTTTTCCAAAAGGTAGGGAGAAGAAAATGCAATTTTCATGACAAGAGAGAGTTTGAATGTGTGAATACCGCTTGTGACCCCTGAATATGGCAGGGTTTGAAGGCATTCTGCTGCCTTGGCAAGGAGCACCAGAGCCTCAGGCCAGCTAGTGAGGAAGCTGAGTCTGCTGCTCCTGCCAATGTCAGCTGTTGTTCTGAGGGTTGTAAGTGTTGCAGTAGATTTTGAGAGCAGTAGAAGTTACTGCCCAGCCCCTCCACTTCCTACCAGAAATTATGTTGTGGCTTTTGGGGGGCAACTGCAGCTGTGCTCTTCCCAACTACATCTGCTGCTGCAAATTCAAACACGACCGCCAAAGCCTGTGCAGCTGAAATACAATTCCTATTGCCTTTGCCTATTTCCCTTCCCTTCACATACAGCCGCTGTCAGCAGGGTACATGTCACTTCTGCTTCGAGCAAGAGAACGAAGCCAATACTGTGCTACAGCTCGCTGGAGCACTTACTTGGCCCGTTATTAGAGAGTCTGAGCCCTTCACTCCTCCTTCCAGCTGTCCTCACTGTGCCCCAGGTGGCACAGCAATGCTCCTATCTTCACACTTCAGGCAGGAAACAGAGCACAGAGAGAAATGCCATTTGTCCAAACTCTTGATGAGAGAGGTCCATGACAGTGCAAGGAACTGAAGCCCTTCCCTAAGTCGGATTAGGCTCTATCAGACTTTCTATTTCCCTTCCTTCACCCCCAAATCCCTTGGCTGTTTTTCCTCACCATGTTACAGAGCTTGCATTTCGTTTTGAACTTACTTTGTGCAAACAAGGCTTGCCCCCCACCCTTTCTTTTGCTCAACTGTGAATTCATCTGTGTTTCAACCTATGCACAGAAACATAAAACTGTCTCCTATTTGAACCAAATCCACGTTCAGAGCTCTTAATGCCTGTGCAGCACCAACCTGCAGCTGAGATATTACTGACTCCATGGGGGCCGTCACCAAGGACCCCAAAGCTGCCTCTTCTCTTTGATGCCAGCATCACTGGGATGGTCTCAAGCCCTTTTGTAGGAAGCAATCTGATGCAAAGAAGGCACTGCTGTCTCACTGAGCCCTGCAGTGTCCCCCGCAGGCTGCACCGCCGGCACAGCCCGTGGCTCAGCAGCACAGCCCCGCACTAATTAAGCGGTGCGGCACAGCAGGGTGTGAGTGCGTTGGCCATCACAGCCTCCTCTGGACACACTGCAGAGAAAAGGCTGAAGCTTCACAATGTTAGCCTTCCAAGAACTACTTTAATTGCCCAGTAATGCACACCCTGGGGTCTTGTAATGTGCTGCTAATATGGAGCATTTAAAATATGAATACTCCAAAACAATTACAAGGAGTTTGGTGCTCTGCTGAGTGTATCTTTCCACTATGAAAAATAATCCACAGCAAAGCAATGTGGTCAAAGCGAGGATACCAGTGCTTTCTGAAATCTGCCAGGGTCTTCTTGAGGCAGCAGGACACACCACTCTTTCCTTTGGTGCAACCTCATTCTGCTCTTCCAGGATTAAAAGAATAGCTAGACTAGGACTCCAGATGATCCAGGCCTACCTCACCTCCCTCTGATTAGCCCTCGTAAAACTTTTTTATTCGAGATAATGTCTAAAGACTCTGAGAGCTGTAGTAAGAGAGGAGAAACCTCAGAGTACATTAGGTTAGAAGAAAGTTTGGATAGAAACATCAGAGAAGCAAGGGAAGTTTACTATGATCTCTTATTCTTTCATCAAATAATTTCGGGACAAGTGTAGAAAGTGATTTTTTTTTTACTTGCTTATTTACAAAGAGTGAAAGTTTTGCTTCTCAGAAAAGACTCTGGCATAGCTAATTTTGACTTCTAATATTTCTTTCTATGTTCTTGATGAGAGGTTGTTACAACTGTCATACTAGGAGAGAAGATTTTTGTCTGTCCATCTGTATTGAGAATCAGGAAAAGGAATTGCATTAAAACTGACAAAAATAATGAAACAGAAATCAAACATTGGAAATTCATGATCTAATGCTGAACATTTAGGAAAATAAAAGGCATTTGGAAACAGGCAGTTGGTTTCAGCTGGTGCTGTATGTAGTATTAACTCTAGCAAGAGTTACTACAAGCCAACTATGGTAACTCATGAATTCCAGGAATGGATGTATAATTCACAGTATGATACTATGTATTGTAATGACATTATATGCCATTACTTAAGATAATATTGCATATTAAATTCAGATTGTGAAATGAAGTTCAGTTGCTTTACTGCAATCAAAGATCTATAAATGTCCTGTTGCTGAAACTTCAGAAGGTTATGTATTAAATCTGTTTATATTCTGAAACTCAAAGTAGGCAACTTGTGCAAAAAAAACTCCCACTGGAAAATGAAAAATGGGAATTTACAGTAAGTACTGGTTTATGTTCCTAATTAAATAGAAATGCTGTTACTGGAGTCACTGACTGTGATGGAATTAGAGCAGGGATGAATTTAGTCCAAAGTGACAATTTCTCTTGGAGAAAAGAAAGATGTTTGAAAATATGGCATTTATCTCAAGAAAGCAGCACTGCTAACTGGTGTGCCAGGACTTGTGTCCCTTCTACTTTTGGAAAGGGCCGAGTAAGTGGTCTGCAAAAACACTTGTCTTTCTCCAGTGTCTAAAGGCAAGAACAAGTCATCAAAGACAGCAAGAGGTGATTGAGGTTTTGCGACCTCTTATATAGCAATAATCCAGAAATCCTAGATTTGAGGCAGCAGAGCTGGCTTAGTGCATTTTTCATTCTCTGGCAACGGTGAGAAGCTTTTAGCAATCCCGAAGTTTAAAGACACCATTATTATGCTGCATTTGTTTCTACAGGACCGGGTCAGCTCTGTTCATCTTTCATCTGCTGTTTCATTAGGTGATCTTGTGTAGGACAGGCTCACTCGAAGCCTTTTAAGGCAGCAGCAGTGATGCCTTGCTATCACTTGTTTATCACTGTCCCTAAGTGAATCGACCCAGGGGGATGCACTGCCCTGTACTGTACTGAGCATTAGGATCCTGAAATTTTCCTTACAATGCCAGAGTTCAGTCATGACTTTAGGCCAAAGGAACACTGCCAGGGAGAGCCTCTTCATGGCCTGCCTCTTCTTTTAACCATAGAAAATACCTTCTACCTGAGACCTCATTAGGTCTGTGCATTTGATGCCAAGAATTATTTGACCCAAGCCACTGGAGGTGTCACAACCAGAACTGCTCCCCTCTGTTCACATTTCTAGGCACTTTCTTTTGACATAAAACCAGTTTCATTCTTAGGAAGGTAATTTTTGAGCAAGCCTTTCACCTCTGGGTCACTAGCTGAAATCTGGCCCTGGTTGGTAGTGACCGAAAATCATTACCAGCTGACAGCTACTTGGTGAAATGAGCTGGTGAGCCTCATTCCAGTTCCTAATGGACACTTTTCAGTAAACACAGTCACAACTGGCACTAACTGGTGTTCTTAGCCCATGGACTGAATGGAGAAGAAAACTGAACTTTCCTCTTCATCCCCTGCCTGGGTTTTTTGTGTATTATGGACAGCTATTTTATACCTGCAGTGTTTCACAGGCTGTTTTTACTCTAAATGGCTTTTTGAAACTTCACAATTTCCATGCAGCATCATTCAGCACAGCCTGATCCACCATCTCAGTATAATTAGACTCATCTTTTGGTTCCCCTCAGTAGAAGCTGAGCTGTCTGATGCCCATCTCCCAGTACCAATGGTGCATCTGATGTCATATCTCAGTATGAATGGAACCGTCTGATGTCACCTCAGTGCTAACAGGACGTTTTATAATATGTCATCCAAGACTGCAGGGGAAATCTTCTAATCCATTCACTATGCTGCACTACAGTAGAACATAACATAGTATAATGTGTAGGTTAACTTAGACACCTTCAGGCAGGTTTTGGATAGACGGATGGATGGATGGATAGATACATTTATACAAAGTATACATACATTATATCACTCTATTGATTTTTAAAAAGTTCCAGGACTGCCTAGCTATAATGAGATTTTTGAACTTTGTGTTGCGATCAATGAGGGGAATATTATTGGCCTGGAGAATTGATATACCCGCTCTCTGTGGCTTGTTCTTCTCCTGGACTGCCCCTGCCCCCAAGGTGTACGATTCCATCAGACACTTAACCTCTTTTACAGTGTCATCAGGCTAAAAGGAATCTAATAGTGACACGGGACTTGTGCTCAGCACTCTGGCACTATTGCTTTCCTGTCACAAATAATTTATAGCTTTCTATTTCCATCCCTTTGCCTGCACCCCATCCCCTTTTTCTGTTTCTCTGGACTGGGGGAAATCAATAAACTCACACAACCAGAGTGGCACTTCAGGGGGATTTTAGGGGGAATGTGAGAGAAGAGGGGGAAAAAAAAAAAAGGCACCTAAAAGAAGAAAAAAAGTTATGTTATTTGCCCTAGCACAGACTTTTCAGATCAGCTCCTCAGCTAGTATAAATAGCATGACCTCAGAATTTGGCCCTGAGGCCTTCAGACATCTTCTGTATAGGTCCTCAGCAGCTATAGATTAGGCCATCTAGTACCAGTTATCTATATGGGGTGAGGATCTGGATCTCCATCCCCAGCTAGAATCTTGACATTCTCTGTCTCCACCTATATCCCAGGCAGCCTCTCTGCTGCTCCAGCTACTGCTCAGGCTTCATCATAGGTACATCAGAGTTTTCTAACATGCTGAGGTGAGATGTTCTCTTTCTTTTTCCTAAAACAGTTTCACTCTCAGGAGTTGTGCTTTTTCAAAATTGCCCTCCCAATGTCACTGCCTATCTCTATCCATACCATACAACCCACTAGCCACACATTTGCTCTTTGAAGTTTTGCCAACTTATTCTTTAGAATGAATTTATAAGGGAAGCTGTCATGTGGGCAGGGAGAATGTGCTATTTGCTTTCACTTTCTGAAGAGATTTCAGAAAATGGGTAGAAAATAAAGCTAATATAATGCAGGACTGAGAGTTCCAGAAACTCAGGCTGAAGAACATCTGCAGCCTTCACCCTAACTGGAGAGGCTGAAGAGAGGAGAGGTTTGTTTTAATCTCAGAAAGGAATTTGGTCTCCATGGCCTCCACAGGTCATGGCTTATTTACCAAGTTCCTTGGTGAAACAGTTGTTCCTGAGTCACAGATACCCAATATCTGCCAGTAGTCAGGGACCTTGCCAGTCAAGTACTAGTGATTTTCTTTCACCACTGACCTAACTTGGATTTAAACCAGTGACCTAGAGGTGAAAGATTTCATGTAACAAGAAACATAACACTGAATTACAGTTCAGTTTGTTTTCATTCTGAGCTATATTATGAGATTTGTAGCATCTTTTTGAGTTCCCATGCTGTATTCATTCACCATCTGATAAACACCAATTTTTGACCTGTTTGTTGGAACTTCTTCCTGGTGATCTCTATCCCTCACCACTCCCTACAGATGCCTTCTGGTCTTAACTTCTCATTTATGAAGGGCAAGGGCTTCGGACAAGCCTTCCATAAGGGCATTTGGTCATTCAGAAAGGTATTTTTTAGGTAGACAACAAAATTAAAGCTATACTATTTGTAAATCCAGCAATATCTCTATTAGCTGCAAAGACTGCCTTGTGATGATGCTTGCAGATCAGACCATAAATGCTAATGCTGTTAACACACAGAGATCCTTGCTCACTCACTGAACACCCTCCTTATGCAGTGAACACCCAAGTTTGAGATAAAGATGACAGAGCAGAACTAGGACAATTCTCCAAGAATTGTACCATTAAAGCAGTAGAATCAGGACCACAATAAGGCAAATGGAACCACTCTGCTGCACCCAGAGCTCAGATCGAGTCTTCAGGTTCTGATAGCTGGGACTGTGGGTATGCAAAGACACAGAGAAGTTGCATTTGAGTTCTCAATGTGTTTTGCTCTTTTCCAGGATCATCAGAACCAAAGTTCAGCAGCCTTTTCACCCAACACCAGACGGGAGTGGGACAGGTGTGACTGCACCAGGACATACCATTGGTAAGGAGACTGGCATGAGGGGTGGTGACAGGTCAAGTGGAAATGGGGATGAGGCTTAGTTGAGGGAACAAAGTCTGACAAGCAGATGCTAAGCAGAGCAAAAGGGAGGAGGGAGTGGGGGGGAAGAAGCCTCCATGGAAATCAGAGGTTTCTCTTCTTCATTTTCCTTATTGCATTGCAGAGAAGGGAATCATGGAGAAACTAGCCCAAGGTAGTGGTTTGCTCAAGCGATTCTGCCCTAACATCCATTTCACATTCATGCTCTCCTTCATCTCCCTGTCGAGAAGTATTTAATGCTGTGCTGTGTAAGCATGAGCCTTTTGTCTCCTCACTCTGACTCTCTTTCCCCCCCTCCTACTCCCAATTTTTCTTCTCTCCTCTCCCTTTGCTGGAACTGGTCCCTTTCTTAGAGCTAGTAATACACAAACATGGGTAAGATATTCCTGTTGCCTCACAACTAAGTTCGTCATTGCTCTAGCTCAGCAGTCAGGTATGCCATGGGTGTATTTCACTGAGAAAATGCATTTTTTGCTGGGGGAGATGTTTTGCTGGTTTATCGAGGTGAGCAGAAGATGGAGGCTGTAATAAAGTGACCAAATGTCTCCTAGTCTATATAAAGGTACTGTGCTAGATGTGTGATGAGGTACTTTTCAGTCTGTGGGCTGTATGGTGGATATGTCTGCTATTGCTAGCATAGCTTTATCTAGTGACAAGTCAGAGCCAGAAAAACATGCAGTGTTCTGGGATACTGTGAAATACAGTAGCTTATTTGTGGCCTAAGACACTGTCTTAGATTCTGTTGGTTATTGAGAATCTGTTGCTACACAAGGATTTACTGGAAAGTACTGGTCTACACAGGACAGAGCTGGTAGATATAATCCTGTACACAAATTTTATTGGGGAGTACAATGGAATTAATAGGCCAACACAGAAGCGCACTTCTGGATGCCCTTATAATCTGGACTTGCTCACTGGACTGATCACAACAGATGGAGTGGGTAGATATTATTCCTTCTTGGAACAGTAGTGCAATGTCTAGGGAATGCAATGGCTGAGCTGGGATGGTGAGTGTGAGTGCTTCTCCTAGAGTCTCTCATTGCTCTGGGATGTACTGGGAAGTGTGAGTCTACATTGGATAGTGTTGACAGGTTCTGCTCCATCCTGGAAGGCTTGTATTGGAGGTATTGATTGCTTCAGGTCAGTGCTTTATGAGCTGAATGAGGAAGTGGCCTATGAGAGAACTGGGATATTCTCTCCAGTACTGGGACACACTGGGACATAATAGGCATGCCTGCTGGATGCATAGCTCTACCAATTCTACTTTCTGAAGGCCTGATTATCATGACATGATCATTTTTACTCTGAATAACTTGTCATTTCCAATATATTGGAAATTCATGAGCAGTCTTGGATAGCCCTGAATGGCCGCAGGATTCTGCCTATTGTACTGACCTACACTGGTCAGTACAAAAGGAAGTCACTAGATTTTCACTAATCTGGGTGGTAGTATGTATCACCAACTCACCAGTTGTTCCCTCATCAGGGAACAGAATTGATTAGCTCAACACTGAAGTGCTTCTAAGATATGCTAAAAAGGTAATTTTTCAATGAGTGTTTTAGGTGGGCATGTAAGAGGCTGGTCTGCCTAAGACTGAACACATGCACTCTTGGTGAAAAAGTGCTGAGAGGAAATGATCTGGTAAAATATGGATGTACTATGAAGTCACTAGAGAATGTGGCCTGTGCAGCATTTCACTCAGTTACATTGGCATGCAATGGGAAGCCTGCTGTGAACTGGGATGCAACAATAAGGTTTAGCTTCTTGATGAAATACACTTGCTTGTTATTAATGGCCCTGTACTGGAAGGCTGTGGAGCTACGGTATAGAAATGGACAAGCAAAGCTGGGATGCAGCTTTGCTGAGTTGCAGTAGAGTGAGTTCTTCAGTGTGAGGGACTGGGAATCTGCTTAGTGCCCAGGCTTCTCGATGAGGCTGGTGGCATGCGTAGCTTTCAGCTGGGTGTCCCTGAGTGCTGTGCTGCTCTCCTCATGGCCCTTTTTCCCTTTTCCTTTTGTCCAGTGCCCAGCACAGCATCCCCTCCCGTCTCCAGTGCCTCCAATGATCCAGTGGGCTCTTACTCCATTAACGGGATCCTGGGGATTCCTCGGTCGAATGGCGAGAAGAGGAAACGTGATGAAGGTAGGGGGAGGGGAGAAGCTCATCCTCCCTTTTATATTCTTTGTCCCCATGTACAGGCTCCAGTTTCAGGCCAAGGTTTGCAGCTGCTCCAGGGGCTAGATCAGTTTTAGCAACAGAGACCAGTTCCCCGCCACTGCCCTGCTGGCTTGGAATGCTCTTCTTCCGAGGCCCTTTCATGACAGGCTGCGTCTCCAGACATCTGCTCAGCAGGCAGAGAGCCGTCTCCATTGCTGGAGCTGATCCCAAGTTCATTCACTGCTGGAAACGGCTGGAACTGAATTCCCCAGGTGCCAGCAGGTGCCCGGACTTTGAACTGTGGGTAAACACGGTTTCCCCGACTCACTCGTTTTCAAACAAAATGCCATCTCGGAGAAGCACCAGCAATGTGGGATTTATCTTTCATTCCCCTTGCAAAAAAGTTCCTGCCCGGTGATGTGCCATGAGCTACATTAGCTGGTGATCACAAGGGCCCAGTTTTCAATGGGTAGCATCTACCACAGCAGAACTGTCATGCTTGCAACAGTCTGAAAGCAGAACAGGAGGTCTTCTGAGTACTGTGACCCTAGGGTTGTTTCTAGGCATTTTGCTAGGGCTCTAAGGAAATAGTACTAAGCTATCTCCTTTTGCTTCCTGCTTGTTGGGAAGTACTCAGGGCAAAGTGGATCCTGAAATGAATCAAAAACAGAAGCCTCAGGTCTAGATAGATTGAGTTAGGAGGGGTGGGTAATGTCTTGGTGCTTTTACGGTGGCTTTTAAACCCTTCTCCTTAAATCTTCCTCTTTGATTTGTTCTAAAATTGAGGGCCAGGACATGAACTTTTCTCAGAGTAGTGACTGACCAGTTTGTTGGGTTCAGCCCTGACTTCAGTATGTTGTGTTGCTTGTTGCATGGAGGGACCTCTTAGCAGTACAGGTAGCTCAGTGTGCTGTGTGTGCTGTAACCTCAAGGCTGTGCAGTGCAAGAGAGCATGAGAGTTGTCCGTGATATGTGGTGAGAAGAGAAAGCTCTCCTGAGAGAGATGCTGCATTCGGAGGTTTTGCTAGCAATTTTCTCAGCATTGGTTCTGGTGAGGTTCACATCTGTATGTTTTTGAACCAAACAAACACAATAATCCTAAGAATAAAAGGAAGTCATCATGTCCCCTTTCTCACTTATACAAAGTAAAGCTAGAGGCAAGGACCCAATATAGCTTCTATTAAAGCAAGAGGGAACATTTTTGCTGATGTCATTGGAAATTGGATCGGGCCCCAGAGGAAGATCCATTTCCCAGCTAGATGGCAGTAGGGCCCAGCTAAGAGAAAAGTGTAGCAATAGAAGGGCTGAGTCAATTTCTCAAAGTCAAAAAATGTCAGGAATAAGAGACTACAAGTATTGTAACCCCCTCCAGCATTTGCCATCATTAAATATACATGAAATAGAGACATTTCAGATGGAATGACAAGTTTCTCTAATGGTTGTGCAGATCTCCTGGCAGTGATTTGGGGGTTTTGTGAATCCCTTTCTCATACAGTCCAATGTGGTGATCACCAGCTCTCAACATGGTGCCTCCACATCTCATTTGAAATTAAGCTGTTCAATCTGGCTTTAGTAGCTATTCAGGCTATACCTGGAAAGATGATCCCACTTTAGATGCAGGCTCACAGTCAATTCCAGCCTCAGAACTTGAGCTTTTTTTTGGAAAATACAGTTAAACACAGATACAACCAAGCAGCTAAGACTTCACAATGATGTACTGACAGTAAGAACTACTCTTTGTGTCTGTCCTTAATTCATTCCAGATTTGATTTAGGCAAGTGACACTCTGCAATTCCTTGCTGTTGGCCAACAGCCCACATATTCCACTAGGAATCAAAAAGATATCAGATAATCCTGGAGATGCTGTTTGTCTTTAGCTCTCAGAGTTTTAGGTGGTAATTACATGGCATGATTGGAACTACTTTAGAGAACAGCCTTCATCCTGCCATCCCAGATATCACCTCTGTCCAAGAAAAACCTCACATGTGATCCCCAGCCATCTTCTGAACACCCCTAACCAGAGTTATCTGGGCTCACACTGGCCTTAAGAGATGCTGAAAGACATCATCCCTTTGCAGGGTCAGGTCCTCAGATTAGAAGGGTCCAAGTGGAGGTCTTGCAACACCAGTGACCTTGCACTCATTCCTGGGCAATCTCCTCTGTAGGTCTGAAGTTTCTGATTGTTTCTAGTTGAGATGGGGATCAGATGTCAAGAAATCCAATGCAAGTATTTCTTTCATGCTCATGCTGGATGCATACACCTTCTCAGTATTTCCCAGAGCTTCTGAGCACTGTCTTACTGCAGTTTCTTAACTGCAGGGTTTATTCTCGCACTGAAAAGCCCTTGTGAGCTTTGCACATCTACTTTCCAAGCATTTAGGGAGTGGCTCTTCCCTAAAGGAGGTAGAAGAAACAGCACTGCTCTCTCTTTCTTTCCGCTCTGTTGGACCAGCTCTGCTGCAAGGATTCCTCTGTGAGGAATGCAGTTCAGCAGAAAGGGGGAAGTACCAAGCTGTTCCCGAATCCCCGGTTCGGAAAACCTTGTTAGCAACCTCTGTGATGGCTGGGGGGAACAGGGTGGGAGAAAGACAGAGGAGCCTCTATCTGAGCACACCCCCTCCCCCAGGTCCTCCTTGCTGCAGCTGGTGCCTACATTAGACAGTGGCACAGATGATTAAGAAGAGGAGAGATAATTATGTGTCAAGATGATGTAGCAGAACTCCCGAGTTGGACAGAAGGAGCCAGACGGATGCATGAGGTGGGCTCAGAGATGGACGCTGACAGCCAGGTGTGTCCCTCGCAGGGAGTTAGAGGGAACAGTGGAAATCCCAGCCTACCAAATATGCTGGTTGCAGCTGCAAGGGTGGCCTGGGAGACCTATGACATTGGGAGAGAGTTAGCAGGGAAAGAGCTCTGAGTGTCTACTAGTCACAAGAAGGAACTGTCTGGTCACAACTCTTTCCTCAAAACTCAGTGTGTCTTCCTCAGGTGAATACCTAGGAAGGATGGTCAAAATTTGCCCTGTTAAGACCATGTCTCGGATTTTGACCAGGGATTGCAAAACTTCCGACTTCTGTGACAGATTAAACAGAGTTGGTCTCCTATGATTTTTTAAATAATTTGGCTAAAAAAGTTCATCACCATTTGTGTAGCATAGTGTGTGGCATTTCTTGTAGTCTATGGGCACTGCCAGTGCTGCTGTAACTTCCCTCTGACCTTCCCCAGCACTTACACCCACCATCTTCCAAAGGCAGAGGTGGCCCTGAAGCATGTGATGACTTTCCCACCACTGAGGGCCTTGCAGTATCAAGCTCCATCTGAAAGCAGGAATTCCTGGCTCTTCATGATTTTAGTGTTGCAGTATTCTGTGACGGTAGGCCAACCAAGCTCAGCAGGGTTATTTGTCAGACTAAGGAGCAGCAATATGAAGGATAAAGGGGAAAAACAATATGCATATATTTCTACTGTTGAGCCCTTGATTGATAGCTAAAAGAATGATAACTGGAGGCATTAACAAAAAATAAGTACCACAAGGAGAAAAAGGGAGAAATGCGGAGAAAAGGGAAAGACAGATAGACAGCTAGACAGATGGATATAGACAGATGATTAGATAACATGAAAACAATATATTAAACTGCTCCCTGTGTACTACAGCATTTTCAGCCAGGTAAAACTTTGGGGATTTTTACAAAACCATTCTTACAAGACATAGCTCTTTCTCTCCATAACAGGCCACATACAGACTTCCTCTACAAACCCAAATTCTCATTTGGGATTCATCTTCTAGTGAGGTTGGTGCTGTAACATTCTCCACATTATTAACACTGGTCCCTGACAGTATCAGTAGTACTTGATAGCATTACTGGCAATATTATCTGCAGTGCCAACAATGGCAGAGTTAATATCCCCCAGTATTACTGGCATTAGCAGGGATCATATCTGCAGCCTGTTATTGGTGGGAGCAGACATAATGTGTCCAGTATTATTAGTATCAGTAGTAATAAAACCCACAGGCTTGTTAGTGTGACCCGTGCTAATATCAGCAGCAGGTTTGTGGGAGAGGAGGGGATGGAGTGATTGCAACTGGAAGTGGCAATAATACTCGGGCTGTTTGCAGCAAAGGAATCCCCTGCAGAGATAGGCAAGCAAACCTGAGAAGGCAGAAGTTCCTCCTTCCCTTTCTTCACCTGTCATTTTGATGATTAGGGGGATTTACACTGATACCCAGCAATGCAGGGCTCTGTCAGTGCAGCAGGACAGTAAAGGGTCACCCAAATTTCTGTAGGTCTGGTGGTATTTTCTGAAGAGTGTTAGCTGTATCAGTGCAGGTGGTTCACCATACTCTTCTAAATGGGGTTGAGTTATGCCAAACAGGTTGCTGCCTACTATCAGCAGAAGCATTTTCACTGTTAGTCCTTTAGCTACAGGATAGGCAGCATCATTGCCCTTCTCTTTGGTGCTGCATGCGTAATTTTCTGACTGTTATTATCACAACACCTCTACTGAGAAGCAGTGCTTTGGTTACAGGTGGTTTTATACTCCCTTACTCCAAATGGGAGGACTCTGACTGCAGAGCAGGGCTTTCAACAGTGTTCAGCTTGGGGCTTTTCCTACCTGGCCGTGATCTCATTTTCCTATTCGGAAATTACAAATGTCTCCTTCAGGTGGAGTGTGGGGCAGGGAGATCTGTGATAGTCCCTGTCCTGAAAGTTGGTTTTTAAGATACTGCCCCAGGATATAGACTGTCTTGAAGAAAATTCTGAATTCAATTCTTTAAGTGGAAAGTAGTGCAGAGGGGAGAGGCGTGCAATGTGTCTGAGTTTTTGAGCAGATACGCAGCAGCTGAGTATGCCGCTGCAAGTATGATCCCATTTGTGCTGTTCAGAGTGGCAATGATAATAAAATCTGGGAGATGTAGTTATGACATTTCAGGTGACTTTGTGTCATTGTCAGTGGCATCAATATGTTGTTCACAGGCAGTGTGGTTGTGGTTATCCTGTTGTAACTATCACTATAGGTTTTGGGTTTGTGACAGTAATGATGAGATTAGCGGTATCACTACTTGCTATGCTGCCCCATTACACTCAAGGCCAGAACATTCTTCACAGGGGTGGCTGTGAACTGTTTCTTGCGGTATGTTTGCGTAATTGCATGCAGTAAGGTTGTTTCAATGTGATAATTGTTGGCACACTGGTGCAGGTTGTACTGTACTGTCACTGCAATTCATATAGTTGTTACGGCAGCTGATGTGTTGACTGAAAACAGAGTATCACTTGGCCACGACAGCAAAGTCAATATAGCTATGTCACTGCAATGCCACGTTAAGAATGGTATGTTTTCATGAAGTATGATATTACAGTTCCACAGCATATCAGAGTTGTTTCAGGACATACAGTGTGCTTATACTGTCATCTGCAGTACAATGATGCTTTACTTGTACTGTAGTTGTACTAGTGCAGAGAGGTCTAGCCCTTAAACTGTCTGTAGGGAAATACATTCATTTTCCCATTCTGCCTGCATATGTTTGCAAAGAGTATCAGTGAGTCATTACACTTGACTGTGTCATGACCTGATGTATGTTCATGTCTGGGCATATTAGGTGTATTTTTGTGCTCCCAAAGCCATAGTATTGTTGAAGACAAGAGGGTGTGTTTGGACCCCTGCAGGTGACACAACAGCACTACTGTCTGTGGTATGGCTGCATTGTTTCACGGTGTGATTTCTTGTCCCCACAGCTGACGTGTTTTGTGTTATTCTACATGGCCGCTTTATTGCAGGTCAGCAATAGTCTCAATGACACTGGAGACACATGCAGTTGCATTGCCTCAGGTGGGAATCCCATGTTCCAATGATCACACACAATTGTGGGGTGTGCACCCAGCAGTTTATGGCTGTGCAGAGAGAATGAGCAGTTTCTGGAGTGTTTCATGCTCTCACAGTGTCTTCCCCCTACTTTCACTGGGACTTTGTTGTTTCATGCAGTATGGCTGAGTTTCCAGTGACTGGCAGCTTGCAGCAACGCTGTATCACTGCAAGCAGGGGTGGTCACAGGGGATGTCCAGGCTCACTGTGTTTATACGCCCAAGGGTAGGTTCTGTTCTAGATGAAAATATAAATTGAAAAGGGAGTTTATTCTTGGTAGACACCCACTTCTCCCTCCTGAGAGTCTCTGGCTGGTGATATTCCTGGAAGGACATAAGAAAGGCACCTGCTACTCATCCTGCACCTCTCTAAATAAACTGCAGGAGGATGTCAGAAAAGGGAGAGTATGTATGGGAAAAGAGGTGGAGGGGGGAAACTGGATAAAGGAGAGGACAATGAATAAGCAGCACAGCACTGTCAGAAATGTGGGCTGCTGCACCACGAATCTGGAGGTCAGTGTGTAAGCAAGAGAAAGAGGAAATGTGTTTGTGTGAGTGTGTCTGCACACACCCTGGGAGTTTGGGGAGTATGCATTGCTCAGGAGGAAGTCAGGTAAGGGAGAGTTAACAGCTTACATCACAGAAAGCAGTTTGGACAGAACGCTCTGCTTCTAAAGCTTATAGTGCTGCTTAGTTTGGCAGGGGCTGGTACTCTCTGAAGACAAGCTGGTCTGGCTTCAGCTGTATTTGTGTGCATCTCTGCTTGTGTATTTGTGTTTCTAGGAATGCACGCCTCTTTGTTTTTTGTATTTCTGTGTTAGGATCAATGGTTTCTACTTATCTGTGCTTATGTACTGGGGTGAGTGGCAGGTTGGACCCGTATTTTTGTGCATGCCTATGGACACCTGGAAAATGGGTATGTTAAGCTGTGTATAATATTGCCTATTAGGAGAATGCATACTGTGGATCATAAGGATGTCTGGGCACATATGGCTCAGTATTAGTGCTATGTATTTCTATGAATGCCAGGTATTTGTATTCAAATTTTGAGCATATATGTGAATGTTGTATATTTGTATGTATATTCTGAGTGTATGTGTTGTTACATACTTGGAGTATCACTGTATCTTTGTGGTTGCTTATGAATATGTAGCCTGTTAGTGCTGTGCACGTCTGTATATAGTTTGTACAGATGTGTATTTGCATTGAGGTTATATATTTGTGTGTATGTTGTATACATATATCTATATATATCTATATTGGTCATTCTTGCCCATATAAAGGCTGTTTATTTATGTAAATAGTTTGTATTTGTTTACATGATTTGATTTTGTATATGTGAATATAAGGAAATTACTTTGAGTTCCAGGTCTTAATTTAGTTAGTGTATGTATATTTTTGTAAGTTATTTGTTTATTCAGAAATTACATTTAATTGACATGCACCTGCATTAGTACCTCTGTGTGTCCCAGTTTGCATTTTTGTGTCTTTAAATGTTATTGGCTATGTTTTGTGGGTGTTACTTACGCATAGAGCTTTTCTTTACATTTATTTGTGTTGAGTACCATGAATGTGTGCTTGTCTGACCATTTATGGGTATTTAGTTTGTGGTTAGATCTTCTCCTTCCACTTTTTGACTCATTCTTGGGAGGGGCAGTTGCAGCTAAAGTGTCAGTAGGAGCCAGGCAGCTACAACTCCTCCCACAGTCTCTGCCTGCTCCATGTGTCTACCTGTGCAAAGGCTGCTCCCTAGCTTTGCTAGATGCCTGTCTCTCTGCAACTTCTTGTTCAGTCTAGATGAGTTGTACATTAGGTCTGTCTGCAATAGGAAAGTGACTGTTACATTTTTTCATGGATGTAAAGAGTACAGGAGTCAGAGGGAGGGGAGCATGGTGCCTGGATCCATGAGGATCCTAGGTCAATGCACAGTGGATGACAGAATAAACTGTAAAAGGAATTAGAAACAGCTAGCAATGTGCTAGCAAATGGTAATTTAGAGGGTTGTTGGTGACTGGTACAACAGTGGATGAGGATGCCATGACAGTGAGAGATAGGGATGACACTGTTTTGGGGTCAAGTGGCATTGCAATGATACATCAGGGCAATACTGCTGTGGAATCAAGGTGACATGACACTGAGATAAAATAGGAATCAAGGTAATGTGCCAGTGACCCAGGCTGATCTATCAGAACAGGGAGATCTGGGATATCTCCATCAGCTGAATCAGCTGAATGAGGCAAGGAAGAACAGGAGGAGCAGGGTGAAGAAGATCAGAGGTAAATAATAGACCTGTACCATGGCTGTAGGAGCCAGGTCACAACAAGTGTGGGACATGGGGTTTCTCCAGGAGATCAGTTGCATCCTGGTGTGAAGGGCTGGGCAGTCTGTTAGCAGTGGCTGTTTGCTCACAGTGACGGAGAACAGGGATAACACAGTGATGACATCAGGTGATGGACATATCCTATGATGGTAGCCATGGACCATAGGGATTGCGTGGGCAGGGGCATTATTCCCAGTTGCTGGAAAAACAAAGAACCTAACGGGCAGTAAAACAAAAACAAAGGAGACTTGGAAGCACCTGACAGCCCTAATTCATCACAGCCCAAGATTTTTTTTCCCCCTCATGTTCCCATTATATTTGTTTGTAAAAGTGGAAATCAATTTTGAAGGTAATTTTCTGGAAAGAATGGAAGGGAGGTGGGAGGGCCGGATAAGGCAGAGATGGCAAGAGGAAAAAAAAATTTAGGCCAGGCACAGCCCAGGGGCAGCTCTTGGCAAGGTGAAAGAAAATTGCATATTCAATCTCCATCCATGAATCTCCCTTGCTGCTGCCCGCCTCCTGCTCGAAAACAATGAAGGCTTTCTCCCCTACGCTGCACAACGCCTGAGTATCAGCGCTCACTTTAACTTCAGGGTCATTAATTCACCTGATTATTGCAGGAGAGGAGAGTGTTGCAGAGGCATCCATTCTGAAGAGCCCTCCCTTAGCTCATCCTTTGATTAGTTTGGGGTGGGGGGAGTTGAGATAATGTGTTGTCTTGGACTCAGTTTAAGATGGGAGGGGCTGAAGAGGGGGTGGAAGGAGGTAGAGGTAGAAAGAGAAAGATGTGGCTTGGCTTGTTGTGGAAGGGAGGGTTGGAAAGCAGTCATTCTTGCATCCCTCTGCTGTGGTGTTACTGCAAATTAAAAGTAGCATGTTCCACTTCGTAGCTATCTTTCAGGGAGGGGAGGGGCATGGGTATATGTCGGCATGGGGATGGGGGGGGATCTTATCATTGCTTCCTCAGCAGCCCAGCATAGTGTCACCCTGTGAGGTGACATTTGAATTTACAATTCCGCAGAGAAAAGCCATTAATTCACAAATTAACATTTCTCCCTCTCTCTCTAGCTCTTTCTCTCTTCCCCTCTCTCTCTCTATCTCACATGGATGTGCAAGCAATTGAAAAGACAAAGGAAATAGCCTTAAGGAAGAGACTTTACTGCTACTCTGTCTGTGCAGAGATTGCTACTACTGCTTCTAGATAGATAAACCAATTACCTGAGCTGCTCTGTTCATGGCAGCCTGCTATTACCTCCTTTTGTAGAGATGATTCCATTGCTGGATTACACTGTGTGTATCTCATTAATGTAAACCAGCATGATACTGGGCACTGTCTCTGATGCTTCTTGCCATAGCCCGTTGCTCTGCAGTGGAAGAGGGAACTGGGAGAAGAGTTGAGCAGAGGTGATGGTAGGCACAACATACTTCCAGACCACACAGAGAACTTGCTTAGAATATCTGTGCTGAGTTTAGAGGAGATGGGGGCTTCCCTTCTAGGGAGGAGATTGCATGCCATTAACCCTGATCTCTTCCATGTCTGCTAGCACTGAGAGTGCTGTGCAAGAGGCCTCATGGGCACCAGGTATGGGTAGCCCCTTGCAGCTCCATTCTCAGCACTACGCAGAGTTTTCAATAGGTGTAGAAATGTGCATTGCAAGCAGATGCAGAAGTACTGAGTACAAAAGCTATGTATGCACAGCTATAGGCACACGTAGCTGACCACACTCAGGAGCTAACTGACTTGCACAGATACACAACAAAGCTCAGAATACCAAGCAAGAGAAAGAATTTGAGCTTAGAGATTGAGAGGGCCAGATTTCTCTGTAGTGCGACTCCATTGAAAGCCAGTCAATGACGCCTATGTTATTGTCAAAGACAAACACTGGACACTACTTCCACACAGCCCTCAGCCTACTTCTGTTTCTCTTCTATTATTCTTTTCTTCAATAACAGACTTTCTCATGTGCTTCCTTCTACTATCATTGCTGCTATGGATGCTTGGACAGCAAGTGTACAGTATACAGACACACGTGTGAGCACTCAGCAACATGCTGGTGCCACCCCAGGCTCACGTCTCTGTCACTAGCAGCCTGACTGTGCAAACTCACAGCCCTGCAGACACAACTTCTCCCTACCTGCTCTGGTGAGGTCCCTTTCAGCAGCTCCAAGCCTGCCTGCTGGGGGCACACTGGCAGTCAGCTTTCCAAGCACCTTCTGGTGCTCTCTGCAGACAGCCGTGTAGGAACATGCTGGCTACCCCGGGTTTTTAGCCTGGTCACACAGGTGTGTTTGGGGAGAAAATGTGTTTGGGGAAAAAAGCAGAATGGTTTGCTAATGTGCAAGTCTTTACTCACTAAGCACTCTACCTATATAGAATTGGACAGAAATCTTCACCAACAGGTTTTTCACCCTATAAAGGTTTGATATGCCATGTTCAAGACATTCTCCTAACTTTCATGAAAGGAATAAGCTTGCAGGGGGCATTATCTAGGTAAAAGAAAAATGGATCAGAACTGCTGTTCCTGAAAACCTGGTCTCCACATGCTCAGTGCATGCAGTATGTGCCTTTCTTCAGCATTGCCTTGGCTCCTTAAATCTTCTGAAAACCTTATCCTCTTAACGAGAGCATCTGCCTCTCTGACATTCCCTGTGCCCCACACCGTGCACAGCACATGGCTGGGGAGCATCATCCCGCAGCTGGTGCTGGAAGACGGATCACGATCAGTGGAGGAATCGGCAGGCAGTGCCAGTAATTCAAACCATCCTGACCGTTCAGTGAACCTGAACCTGCTGACCTTGACAGCACTAGACAGCAACGGCCTCAGGAATCCCAACCTTTAGAGAGGCGTTGGCGGAGGATGGCTCCTGCTCTCTTCCTTTCTTTCTTTTTCTCTTCCTGATCACATCCCAGCAGCCAAGGGGGCTCAATAGTCAATCCCCAGTGCACCAATTAGCTCCTAATTTGGCTATCTCTGCACTCCCAAGTCTACATCAATGTAATGTTAAGCATCGCTTGCTATTCATAGATGTAAATCATTCTTATAGAGGAGTGCCTTCTTGCGCTAAAGGAAAACACTAAGCACCTTGTTCTCAGTCAGGGCCAGAGAAACCCCTCCTCCCAAAATGGGAGCTACTGCTGCTGCTGCTTGGAAGGAAAGCAGAAGCTCTTTGCTTCCCTAAGTGATAGTATCAGATCCTCTAGCCTTGTTTGACTAGGTCCCAGGGGGAAGCAACAAGATCTCACCAAGTGATTAACCCGTGAGAATCTTGGCTGGATAGATGAAGGGCAGGGAGGCAACTTGAGTGGAGGGGAGAAAGAAAGAAAAACCAGTGTGTTTAATTTTGTCATCAGACCTTGCATTAAAGAAAAATGCAGTTTGTGAACATTTTAAGACCCTTTCAGGAAGCACTGGATTTCCTCCAGCTATCTCTGTAGCTGCCAAGCAATACCTGGGACAAACAGCATTTTGTGTTGGCCTGCAGAGGCTAGGCAAAGCTCTAAGACCTTGCATGTGGAGGACAACTCTGTTAACAGTAGGTGGCCTGAAAGAAGCAGTTACAGATACATATCTGTATCTATCTATTGACACCCAGCAGACTGTTTTCTGTCTGTTTCTACCCATAATTCTTTGAAAGTGATTTTTCCATGCATCAGTCAGATAAAATAAAGGATGCTCTGAATAGGTGTCAAATGCAATTCTTGACCATCTTAAGGCCCTTTAAAATGTCAAGAGTTATGTTAAGGGGCCTAAAAATAATGCCTAAATCCAGATTTTCCTTTTGCTTTTCCTTCATTCATCTAAGCATCCTACTGCTTATATCCAACAGGTTCAAGGTACAAAGTCTTCTTCCTCCTCTTCCCACACAGGTCAACAGCTACAGGAAAATACACAAGTGCACAGTGCCAGAACAGGACCTAGGTCATGGGTATCACTGTTTCCATTTGAATGCACAGCAGGTTAGGATTTCTTTCTCTCATTGGCCCTGAATTTTTTTGGGAGCTCAGAGGTGCTATTCTGCTTTTAAGCTAGGGAATCTGCATTAGAACAGATTTGTAGACATCTGATTAAGCCTGAATGAGGTGATTATGGTGTATGAAATGTTCATCAAGTCTTCAGTGCCTTATACTCCTCTCTTAGATGCTTTAGAAAAGGATCACAGGTATACTTCCATGCCTAGTTTCCCAAAGTAGCTGCCATTCTTTTGCTTTGGCTTTTGGCATCTAGTCTGAGAAGAAGTAGGCCTTGAATAGAAGACTTGACTTTGCATGAAGATCAGAACTGTTCTAGAGTTTGGATCAACTTTACTAAATCCCAGCAAATTAAAAACAATACCCCACTAGCTAATCCTCAACGGTACTTACGGCTCTTCTCTGCACAGCCCTCACTAGTTTGTGAAACTGACTGCTGTCAAGACTGGGCCCTCTCTTATTTGGGGACTACTTCTTACAAATTGGAACATATCTCCAACATACACTTATAGAGGTCATATCAGTATAGTTCCTTCATATACCAATAATGTCCTTTACATGTGCTCATGCAGAAAGATGACAAATTAGTCTACTAGTGATTTGCAGTTACTATAGGAATGAGCATTAAAAAAAAAAGAGTTTGCATAGTGACAGTGACAGTTCAAGAAGATTGCTGCCTATTGCGAGCTTGTAGCTCTTTCACTGCATTTCATAATTATCCATCCCGTCTCATATATTGTTTATTAACCTTCCCATTCTTAAGATCTCATTTACTACTGAAATGTGGCTGACTCTCAGGTGGACCATGGCAGATGTTGAACAATACAGAGCATCAACTGTGAAATTTTGCTGTGCCATGTCCAAATGAAACCACAGGAGAATTAAGATATGCTGTGGGTAATCACTCAGGCTGGATTTTGTTCAGGACAGCCAGGTTAATGTCTGCACTCTTGCAAAAAATGCCATGGGAATTTTAATGACTCTGAGTGATTGGAGCCTTTGTTTTATGGCTTGTCAAAAATGGCAGCTCTAAAAACACTCTGCTTGAGCACTGGTTTAGTGCTGACTCAGAAGAGCTTCCAACAACATGATTCACTAGCATCTGGCTCAGGGGCAGGCACAGACTCCTATGACTTGTGAGGTTAAGGTAAAAGTGTATACGAGGGGAAATAAGGCAGAATGAAAAGAAGGGAAAGTCTAGAGCTAGGGAAACAGAAGGAAAGGAGGTATTAAGAGGCATGTTGGGGGGGACCAAGCCAATGGAACCCAGCAGGCTAAAGAGGAATTAGTATTTCCTAAATTGTGTATGAAAGGTGTCCATGGTCCGATAGAGATCTGCTGAGCCCTAGCACTGCTGTCCCCTCAGTGTTCTCCACTGGAATCTCTGGGATTCCCAGGAACTGGATGGGAACAGTTCAGCTCTGTGTTCCCTCTCTTGTCTCTAGCAGTCCTGATAGCAGTGTTGATTTGCATGTCAGGCAAAGCACTGCTTGAGAAAAAAAAACCTCCAAGTGTGGCGGTGTCAGCGCTCGCTGTTGTTCGACAGTGTAAAATTAAATTAATAAAGCCCCCAACACAGGAAAACATAACAGGAAATTAATGGCCTTTACTGTCGCTCTGATGCAGTCATTTGCAACCCTGCTTTCCGCACCAAAGACTTCATAAATGCAAGCAGTTTCTCTAAACAAGCATAGTTAGGGCTGCATGCAATGTAATTTTTTGTGTTGCTTCTGTCCTTTGGAGCTAACAAAAGCCACCCTTTTTTATGTGCTCACCAAGGGGGATCCTGCCAAGAAGTAGCTCCCCAACAAACAGGCTTAGGAAGATGAGATAAAAGAGCTAAGTCATGCCAATGTTGCTAAGGACACCTTGTTGGCAGAGGGAAAGCACAGCTTCTGGAGCTCTGCAATAGCAGCTCTCCTCGAGGGCACTGCACTAAATGCAATGTTGTGGACACCACAACAGCATAAATCAGGATAACCCTTCTGATAACTTGCAGGATGTGTAAATCAGTAAAACCACTAAACACAAGAGACTTACAGATTTGCACTGACCAGAGGATCTGGCCCACTGTGTGAGAGTGCTGCTTGCTACTCCACCCACATAAACAAAGCAAGGAGTCCCGGAGGGTACCAGGTCCTGGAGGCAGCTGCATTTCTATCTGTCTAACATCAAGTCTAATAGTGCTAGTAAGAGCAATTGGAGCCACACTCTGTCCCTCATTACAAAGGTATAAATCCCAATGCCTCTCTGAGGTACAGGAACTCTTGTGGATTTGCAACTACCTGATTAAGAACAGAGTATGTCCACTCACCCCTGGTGGTCTAGTGGTTAAGGGCGCGGCGCTATCACCACCGAGGCCCGGGTTCGATTCCCGGTCAGGGCCACTCCCGGGCAGATGGAGCTCATTAGCCCTTAAAGGCAACCCATCTACGTCCTGAGGACCTCGCTGCCACCGTCCAAGCTGGCTTGGCCCCGGCAGATGAACCTTAGGATTAAAGGGTGGGCTCAGTTCCGCGCACACTGTGTCTCACCTAAAAAATCCAATGCGCAGGCTGGAAGGTGTAAAGACCTTCCCCAGATCTTCGCTGGCGAAGACTGGCCATTATTATTATGTCCACTCACGTCCAGCATACCCAAAGGTCACGAAACTGCAGTGACTGCTCACACAGAAGCCACGAGCTTTGACTACCTAGGCTGACACACCTCATCTACACACCCACACGTGCTGTCGTATGTGTTGTATACATATCTGAGGTAGCTGCTTGCACCCTAACACCTAGGAAGGCTTTTAGTGGCATTTTCAGTAAGGCTGGATGTGCTGATTATTAATATCCAACACACAAACCTGAATCTGTACAGACTTAGTTTTCCAGAGGCTATTGGCCAAATTTGCAATCATACACTTAGATACTGTAGTAAATACATATGATTTGCATATGCACACAGACATTCACTTCCTTAAATGCACTTTTCATGCTCCCATGATAATCCAAGACAGATCTGAGCACACACTTCATTACACATTTGCACACACAATTCATTACATTTACATTCTCATTGAGCATTGCCATTTTTGCTCATGTAAGCCCTGTATTAAAGCTGCACTGCCCGTCTCTGCTCCATCTGAGGTACTCAGTTGTACACAATATCTGTGTTAAAAGCAGTGCAGTCCCCAGCTGTCCAGCACCAGCACACATCTCACTCTTCCTTGGTCAGGCACACTCTCCTGCACGAGCAGCCCGCCTTGCTCACCAATTCCTCATCTGAGCTATACCGTCATTTCAAAACATAATATCCCTTTGTTTCTGAGCCTTTTTGCTCTAAGCCTGAGCATATAAGTAACAAATACACACAGCCTATGTGTCGCTGACACACTTGAATTACAGAGACACATGGACCAGCACAATACCATCAATTAGCATACTGAAATTCAGGCTTGTGGATTCCCTTGAGGCAAATGGACACAGGAATCTGAACATCTGTGGAGTTCATGAAGGGTGATACACTTCCTTGAAGTGATAATCCTCCAGTACTCATCTCCCACTATTCCTGTTTCTGCAGGATACTGTACATAACCTCAACTTGTACTGTATCTTTTTACATCATCACAGCATAGATCCCCAATAACATCCCTTTTCTATGCACTACTGAATCTTACCAGCCCATTCCATGCTCCATCATCTCTACTCTGCAATCCCTTGTGATCCTTCCCATCTGAATTTGAGGTTCATCTTTCTCCCCACCAGTTCAGTTATCACAATCAAAGCACTCAAAATCCTTGCAGAACTACTACATGCTGCTGCATGCTGAAACACAGAACTAACCCATCTAGAGATGACATCTTCCTTCACTTCACTGCCTAAAAGACTGCAAAAATTCTTCTGGAAGGAAATGTAACCAAAATTTACAGCCTTCCTTTTTCAAACTCTACTGAGTAGGGTAAGAAAGTTGCACAGGTGAAAAGATCACAAAATTAGGGCTGCCAGTCCTTGCCCTTGTTCTTACTGCAGGCAGTACAGTATTAGTTTAATAATTACTGAGGATGTAAACCATGTCTCTAGAAACACTGTGAGAGCCAGACTGGATCAGCTTGTGTGGATCAAGACACCAGTACCAGACACATCTGACCATGTGAAATTGTGCGATCCACTCTTTCAGGACAAGGTCTTTGTCCTTGCTCTCTCCCCTGGCCAGGGGTCAGCTCAAACACAGATGCAGGAGGTTTACTATTCCCAGTGGTATCTTGAGACCAGGGTCTGAAGCCCCAGTCTGATAGTGCTGGGCTCCCTCCTGGACCAGCACTGAATGCAGCAGGAGGGTCTGCGCAGGGCTGGCTGCCGTGAATGACAAGCACTGGCTATCGATCGCGTTCTGAACTCGGCCCAGCCGATAGAAGGTAATTAATGACTCCATTTGCCTCAGTACCGAGGAGAACAATTGAGTTTGAAACTGCAACAACTGGCAGTGCGGGGAAAGGCCCCCCGGGACAGCCAGGAAAGCTGCCTGACAGTGCTGGGCTGAACGGGGACATGGGAACACATCAGACAGGAAAAAAGAGAAGGGACATCAGATAAAGGGAAAGAGCAGCCTTATAAAAGAGGGTGACTTGGGAAAGGGCAGCACATGCAGCCACGAGTGCCCAGAGAGTGGGAGAGGGCTGCTCTGGGCTAACCTAGCCCAGCAGGGATGGTGCAGGCAGGCTGTGGGAGAGGACAAGGTTGCCTTGCTGGCACAGAGGAATGGCATTGCAGCAGGCGGCTCAGCACTGCTGCGTCAGGCAGATGTGCTTCCCTCAGAGCCTTTGACAATTAGATGGGTTCTGCTGTGTCACCTGGCTGGCAGTTCTCATGCCAGTCACATTTGCTTTTATTATGACTGTGATTTTTATTGGTAGAGTTGTGAGGCCTCAGCTGAGACCAGAGCCCCACAAGGCTGCAGGTAGACAGGTCACAGGGACAGTAATAACTCCTGCCCCAAAAGAGAGCAGTGTCTCCATGGTTGTGTGGTGGCTGCAAAGCTTCTCATTACCTTCCTACATGTTTCTGTGCCACAAAAGTCTCCCTATGTCAGAAATCCTCCTGAGTTATTTGTTGATACAGTCCTGTCCCACCCTGAGCAAGAGCGCTGTCATTTGTAGCTAGGGAAGTAATGGTACTGTGCTGCTTTGTGCTACTTGTACGTGATGGTGTCTTTGTGGCTTCCAGGCCTGGGAATATCTGGTTTTTTGGAATTATTTAATAGGCATATTCCCTGTGTCAGATGTAGTTAAGGCTGTTCCTGTGTCTTCTGGCACAGCATTTCCTTGTTATCTGTCAGGATACTTCTGTGACACCCGTGGAGCATTTCTGTGTCTTGTGTCGAGGGTTTATGCTGAACACTGGCTGTGTGCACTCCCTCAGCAGCCCCTCGGGAGGAAAGATATTTCCTGTCACATGTGCAAGGCCAGTCCTGATCACACTGACAGCAACTGTGTGCTCTTTTGTGAGGAACAAAGTGACTGAGGCCATGGTTCACCTCTCAAGCTGTTTGTTAAGATCCTTACGATTTAAAAGGGAGGTGTCCCTGTGTTCCAGTACCACAGAGTTTTCCTTGCCAATGAAAGGGAACTGGGAAAGATGAAGGTGCTTCCTAATGGTACAGCTAGGAAGTTAGCGCAGTTACCTAGGTGGCATTCCCATAGTTATCCTGCAGCTGAAACACTGCTTCACTGCTTCCAACAGAATCTCTTCCAATATCGACTTTCTTGGTAAATCCCTGTCCTTTAAGCTTTTACTTCTAGCACTGTTCTTCATCAATAGGAGTAACTTGCCCACCATAGTGCCATTCCTCATGGGATCTCCTAGCCTTTCCCAACTCAAATTTTGGCCCTGAGCTCTGAGTTGACTAGCACCCACAGCCCTTTGATGGACCCCATCTCTTCCCCAAACTCCTATCTGCTCCTTTCTGTCACCTTTGCTCGTATCCATGTGGTTGTCAGCTTCCATATGATGTATGACAATTGTGTATGACATAATTTGAGGCTTCTCCTGATAGTCTAACTCAGAGATTCAAATGCTTAGAAGAGAACTGCAACTTCTAAGTTGCCAGATATAAGTGTCTGGCCCTTGCAGTTTCAGGGAAAAAATGAAAACACACCCTCTGTAGGTTTTGACACCAGAAAACAAACACAGGGGATTTACAATCCTTTGGTTTTGAAGAAAATAAAATGATCTGTGACTGTGAATGTTTCAATGTTAGCAACACAAGACATATAAATCTGTCTCTCAGGATCATCTCTGCAAAATCTTCTCTCCTTCATAAGTAAAATCTATATACACAGTTCATATTATTGCTCTGTGAAGTTTGGGATTCGTGTGTCCTACCATTATTAAGTCAAATAATACTGCAAACTGTTTAGACAAGATCCACCTCGGGGTAGCCTACAGGCCTCTGTCAAAATTTTCTTTGCTTTTGCAGATTTTAAAGCCTAGGCCAGGGCAGAGTGCCCCAATCCCCCAATCCCCCATCCTCACCGTGCCCCACCCCCAGCAACTTCCACCTAAACTAAAGCATTGCCTTTTGCCTTACAACTTTTCCACACCTTCCTATCCATTTGCTTGCTTCAATCATTCCAATTTCTTTTTTAACCCCATTCTTTGCTCTTCTCCTTCCTGCATCCTTTTCTTTCATTCCCTACTGAGTGCAGAGATCTTTTCTCAACAGCTAGTCCCTAGTTTCCCAAATACAAATACACACTTATGTGCGTGTGTGTACACACACACACACACAGAGACAGAAATAAATAAATAAATAGAAAGGTCAGTGAGCAGAGCAGCAATAACCCCTAAAACAGTACTATCAGAGGGACATGATTGATCAATTGAATTCCATAGCGGCTCAAAAATGTGGGATTAAGTAGTGTATTATACGCACAATGAGTTGAGGCATGATGTTCATTTCAAGTTCATTTCGCCAGCCCTCTGCCACCAGATCAGGCAATCAATAGGGGCAGCAGATATCATATATCACCTCTCTCCGTGCTAGGCAGAGAGCACCATAATCTCTCGCAAATTTAGAGTGACAGATTTGTCAAGATCTGAAGGGCCCCTGAATAAATGAAGGAAAAGAGACTCTTACAGCGACTTGGGAAAGCTGTGATTTCAGCTTCTTTGCACAAAGGCATGGCCTGTGCACACGCGGGAGACACACGTGCACAGGGCTCTGAAAGCAGACAGGAATTACAAATATATGTCCATGTGTGCACTAATCTGTGTAACCACCCAGGGCAACTCACTAAGGGTAAAATCTGGTTTAATGACAATCAATGCAGGTTTTACTGCACACCCATCCACTCACACCAAACCACTAAGCAAAGTGTAGGGCTGCCCTCCCTGAAAATCAGATATAGCCTAAACCAGCCACCACAGACAAACACCTGGGCAGGCATGTACAGTGATGCAGAATCTAAATACCAGAATAATTATTTACGGAAAAAATACCCATGTGTATTAGCATCATGGTGCGCACAGTTGTGCACACTGACTGACACGTGGAAAAATTGTCAAAGACAAACAGCTTCAAAGGCTACAGACAGGTTGAGGCAAGCACTGATACAGAAATATATTTTTTTTCTGAGTCTGGACCCAGGAGTTCTGCACCAACTTTCTGCAGGGAGGACCAGAGCTCCCTTAGTCCTCCTGAAACCCACATCCCCAAAGTAACAGCCCAGTCCATCCAATACATGAAAACTGCATCCACACACAGTGTGCAGCCCACCAAGCCTGATCTTTGTTTTGTTTTCTCTTAGTCAAATCTGTCATGAACTCCAGATTTCAGGAACCTGAGAACGTTCCCTTGTGCAAATAAGCCTGTGGAGAGGAGAAAATGTCAGTGCCAGTAAACAGCCCTTCTCTGGCTTGGGGTGGAAAAGAAAGAGAGAAGGGGCTGCTCGAGGGAAGGCTGCTGGCAGGGACAAATCAATATGTAATATTTTCTATGGTCTTGCGAGTGGTACTGTACTACGCTACTGTATATAATGTACTATTGATTATATCATATCGTATAATCACCTATAAACGGATATATCTCATAGCCAGAAGGCAGCAGGCTTAGTCATAACTCTGGGCTACCAGCTGGGCATTAACAGTGCCAGGAAAATACCCATCTTGGCACCACCCATGAGCTAAAAGATGAAGCAGCAGAGTGGCTTTGTTCTGGGTGTTCACTGCACAGTAAATGCCACTCCAGGCTCCTGGAGACATCATGTTTCCAGGAGCACCTTGGAATTGCATGGAGGAGGGAAAAGGCCTATACAGAACCTTTGATCAATTTCTTGAGAGACAGCAAGTTTCTGACATTCACAGACTGGAGACCACTAAGAAAAATTTAAGTATGAAGAATAATAATGAAAAAGCAGGAAGATAATCACAGCACAAGAGGGACAACCTGATCTTAGATTAGTCAGGGTGATAAGACAGTGTCTGATGAAGCACAATAGTGGGAGACTCAGTATGGAGGGTATGAAGGTATATCAGCACCGATGATGCAGGGGATTATAACCAGACTCGCCAAAGTTCGGTTGAGATGTGACAGTGGAAAGATACTCAGCACAGTTGGAGAAGATTATAATGAGCAGACTTGCCTCAGATGAGATGAGGGATTATGACAGAGGAAGATTCACTTCAGCTGGGACAGGAGGTTATAACAGACATACTCACCTTGGATGTGACAGATGCTAATAGCAGGAGACTCACTCACTTGAGATAAAAAGAGGTTATAACTGAGATAAATGCACCTCATTTGAGTTGGGGGATAACAGGGAAGGAAAAAAAACACAAAACCAGGTAGGTGATCAGATGGTTTATCACAGGAAAAGATTCACTTTGGATAGGGCAGGGCATTTATAATGGACTCAACTCAGAGGGGATGAGTAGCCTGTAAGAGATGTGGGATGGCACAACAGAAACAGAGACACTCTGGAATGTGGTAGGAGGCACTGCAGTGAGATTGGACTGTGTCAGAGGGCTGTAGGGGCAGAAATGCAGTTCTGGGAAAGCTTCTGCCAAAATGGCTACGTTGCTAGTAAAAGAAAGGCTGATTCCCACTAAGTAGGACTAGGTTTTGTAATACAATAATTCATTTTGGATAAGAAGGAGGACTGACAAAGATTCATCTCATTTTGGAGGGAGTTTTATAGCAGATATACAGGTTAAGATAAATCACAAGCTACATGTGGGCGAATGGGACAGAAATCAACCTACGTTAGATGGGACAGTTGCCCCACAGGGAGAGATTTGTCTCTGGTGAAACACGGAGTCAGAAGCAGGATTGTTCCTATTATCTGAAGGGGATGAAAGACTCATCTGGGGTATGATCAGATGAGAAGGAAATTATAACATTGATAGCTGTTCATGGGACTGGAGAGCTACAACAGAGACTGACTCCCCTTCAAGCTGTAAGAGAGCCTTTTTAATATTGCAGGCTTCCTCAGTCCTCTTCAGTACAGTCCATCCTCAGCACTCTGGTTTCTCTGTGAACTGCATCTCCACCAGTCTTCTAGCGGTGCTAATCGCTGTGCTTTGCTCCCATTTTATGCTCAGCAATGGAGATTTGGCAATTTTTAACACTGAAAATCAGTGGAACCGAAACTCATCTCTGAGCCAAGCACCATTCTCCACAGCCTCACTCATTCTGGGCAACAGAGCCCACAGGAACAGCCTAGCCACTCCAGGAGAGAGGAGGGGGCTCCCTTGGGTCCCTGCAGCTTCCCCTTCCCTCGGGAGTGGCACAGCTACCTGGATGGAAGCAGAGGGCCCCACTCTTCCCCACTCTGTCCTTGTCCTGCATCCCTTGCCAATCCAAGCCAGGGTGGTGCTAATTCCCTGTTTTCTCTGTCTGTGCCCTGCAGATGTATCCGAGGGCTCAGTTCCCAATGGAGATTCCCAGAGCAGCGTGGACAGTTTGCGGAAGCACCTTCGTGGCGACACTTTCACCCAGCAGCAGCTGGAAGCTTTAGATCGAGTTTTTGAGCGTCCTTCTTACCCTGACGTCTTTCAAACATCAGAGCACATCAAATCTGAGCAGGTGAGGGCCTGGCCTGGTAATGGGAAACGACAGGCACTGATAGGATGATGGTAGGGACATTCCTTCATCAAAATCCCTCTCCCCCTCTCCACCCCATGTTCTGACACTGGCCTGTTATTGCACATACACCACATCTTCGTTTCACAGCACTCTGTAGTTGTAACTATATCACTGTGCTGATGCTCGTGTGTATACAAGCTCTACCTCCTCTCTACACTCACACTGTGCTCTCCCTAAATCCCCATATCTGCTTTTCCCTCTGCACACACACCCACAGTTATGCATCCATGTTCTTGACATGAACATGCCTACACCACCATGCATGTTCAGTGGCACACAGCACTGCACAGAAACTCCTGCACTCTTAGATGACATTGGTGACCAGCGAGCCACAGGGTTGGGTTTTAATGGATCATTTTCCTTCATGGCCCAAAGCTGAGACTGACTCCCATCTCCAACCTAGTTTTCCACACTTCTGCAGCTCTGCCCACCTTTTCTTTACTCCCCCGCTCTCCTGGCCTTTTATCCCAAAAGCTGTTTGTCTTAATAAAATGAAAATCAAAAGTCTTTTTAAACCGCCCCAAGCCATAAACCAACAAAGGAAGAGAAGGAGAGGCTGGCTGTGGACTCCCTTCATCCCAGAGTCCCTGGGTTTATTACAATGAATAACCTTTATTTACTTTCATTAGACTATTAAGCACCAGCACAGTCATTTTTCCCCCTGAAACTCTGAGCAGGGCCCATAAAGCAAATCCGAAGCCTAATTGAGTTCATTTTAATTTCTCTCCGATCACAGCGAATTACTCTGGTGATAAATCAGGGGGCAGGCTCACCCCCAGTAGAAGGCCTAATTTGCAGCTAATTACAAAACTGATTTCTACAGGAAGATCAATACAAGAAGGAATTGGAAATGACTAGGCAGTCCTAGCCAAGCAGGGACAGGGGCGGGGAGGGGGCAGCATGAGGGGAGCCCACTGGAGGAGGGGGAGATGTGAGGAGGGGGTTGGGGAAGTGCATGGAAAAAAACAGAGAAGAAAGAGCAGAAAATCAGTTTTAATTTAACGTAATATTAATCAGAGCAACTTTTCCTGCTGTTTTGTAGCCTTCCCGGTTTCTCCAGCTCCCGCGTCTGGTCTGGAGGCTGCCACAATAAAAAGGCAATTACCAGAGCCTTTCGGACAGGACACCCTTTCAGATTCAATGGCTCTCCCCCTCCCACCCTTCTGTTAGCCATGTGGCTCCCCCCTCCCCAATTTCATACCCCAGTGCACAGAGTGACAGAGGCAGGGGATGAGGCTTCTTTGTTTTTAAAAAGCTAGGACAGAGGTAACAGTGGAGGGGAGGCAGACGACTCAAGCAGAGACCCTAGCGACAGTGGGCCAACACTGGCTGCTTCCTACAACCCGCCTGTCCTAGTCATGTCATTGCAGTCCTATGCCCCAGCTGTCTTTGTCACCAGGGCAAACATCTCCCACCTCCACTCAGCCAAGAGGAGGGGATGCGGATTCCCCCTTTCTTTTCCCCTGGGCTGGCACAGACAGCCATCCCCACAGCTCTGAACGAAGGCTCAGCCACATCACAGATAACAGGTCAGATCCCTCACCCCCCTTCCCCTTCACAGCGTCACGCAGGTGGGTGGGATAGTTCATCCTAGGAACCCCCCACAACCCTCTTGTCACTTTATCTTCTAGGTTTCCTCCTCCTCCTCCTCTTCCATCTGTGCAGGGGTTTGCATCTCTCCTCTTCCTCCCCCCCATCTGTACACCCTTCCCTTTCTCCCGTCGCATCAATAGCGAGCTGTCTTTCTCCTCTCTTCCCCAGGGTAATGAGTACTCCCTCCCAGCTCTGACCCCTGGTCTCGATGAAGTCAAATCAAGTCTATCCACCTCTGCTAACCCAGACCTGGGGACAAATGTGTCAGGACCCCAGACGTACCCTGTGGTGACCGGTAAGCTGCCTGACCAAACAGCAGAACCAAGCTTTTTATTTATTTCCCTCATCACCATTAGCTTCTGCTTTTTCTGCTAATGCAAGATATCCCTCTGTGGCAAACGTGGAGAGAGACAGAAAGACTGTGGACAACATAAGGGCTCAAGAGAAGCTTGAAATTCAGAGTATTGGCAGTTTTGGGTACACCTAGAGGTGTCCAGGTGTGATTCAAAGACAGGCAAACCCAGACTGAAACAGGAAATTGTGTGCCCAGATGGGACTTAGGGTTGGATGTTGGTAGAGGACAGATATGTTCAAATATGCACTGTGATTTTTTTCCTATGTATCTGAGAAAAACGAGGTCATGGCTTATCCAGGATCTGCACTTGGTTTTCTTGGGGAGAAATAATAGTATACATTTTATTCAGCCCTGGCATTTGGATGGGGCATTTACAAATTAAATGCTGAACTGTGACTGCTAAACTCCCTCGTCCTTAAGCCCACGAGTCTCTAATGAAAGCTAGCAAAAAGAATTTGTGTACAGCCTTCCCTCATGTGTGGGCACATTAAAGTCAGGTGTGTCTGGGAGAGTAGAAACTGAGTAAGTGCATGACAGCAGAGGATTCAGCAGATGCTTCACTGAAAGCTCCTCTTTGTGGTGGCACATGCAGAACCTGAGCAGCACAGGGTTGTCCTGGGGCCACAGGGCACACACATGCTGTCCTGATATTAGTGTTAGACTGCCTGCCCTGTGTATGTCTAGAGCCGTAAGGAGGTATTCTGGTGCCTTAATTCATAGAGTGCTTAACTCTTACAGCACTTCTTCTCAGGCTTTAGTTGCCAGTGCTTGATGCTCACACAGCTACTACAGACTTGCACATCTCCTCTTGGGTAGCTAAAGCGGCTGGCAAGGCTTGAGTGACTTGCCCCTTTTGGTATATCCCTCTTTCTCTGCAACTGCTGTGGCCAATCTAAAAACCTCATGGCATAAGTTGAGAAACAACTCATGACAAAGAGGTCTAAATCCTGTTAGCAAGGGAAGAAGCTGTTGTCTCTTGGCCAAAAAGTTGTCCTCTAATGGCACAGAATCAAGAGCACTGGTATTTGTATCTCAACTTTTTCTTGCCAAAGCCCCAGCTAATAGCCCTTGATGTTAAAGCAGCTCATGGCCGAGGCAGGTAGCCGTAGCTTGTTCAGCAAACATGGAGCAAAGGCATGTTGTTGCATGCAACTTTTGGCTACCAAGAACTTTGGCACCAGGCAGGATTAGTAACAGTTAACTCAAATACAGAGGATATCCAGTGTGAGGTCTACAAAATGCCGTGGAGAACATGGGGAGATGAACTACATTATTCAGGGAATGTCTAGAAAGCGTGACATCCCCTGACTTTTTTCATGGCTTTTACTGCTGTCAGGCTCAATTCAGAATCCTTGTAGCCGTGCGGTTTCTTAGCCAACCAGAAAAAAGTGGCTTAGCTGTGGCAAAGTTGTTCTACCTTTTTATTTGCATATGCAAGACAAAACTCAGCTGGTGTTCATCTATTGTTCAGCAGATCTACATCTCTTACAGGAAATATTTTCCTGGTCTGGGGGGCCAAGCCAGTAGGAAAGCAAGGTAGATCCCCGCAGATGAATGTAAAGGTGACGCATCTACAATCAGAGCCTAAGATTCAAAGGGACCATTAAAATAATTCTTTTTGGTCCTTCTTCCTAAGTGAAGACGGTTCATTCCAGCCTGCTACTGTGAAAGTAGGCTTCTAGAAGGCTGGGAACACTACACAAGTTTTGGACATTACTCTCACAAGGGCACAGAAGGAGACAGATTTGGCCTCCCAGAAGAGACTACAGGCAAGGCAAAAAATTTTCTTCGTGTCCCCCCACCCTGTGCCATCCTCACTCTGTTCCCTGTCACGCTCCCAGCTCAGTTCGAGAACATCCCCATCTGATCCATCTGGATCCAAAAGTGAGAAAGTTCATTTCAGACCCAGCTTGACATTCCCAGGTGGCAACTTAGCACTAACATCTCAATCTGTATGCGACATTTCAATCAGTGCAGAGTAACAAAAGCAGAACTTTTAGCACTGGGAGCTGTTCACTGGTGGTAATGATGGAGAAACTCAGAAACTGGAAATGAAAAGGGAAAAACAAAACCCCTCGACACCCTGTAAGGCATTGGGGGAAGAGGGGTAGAGTGTTTTTCCTCTACACTTAGGCCAGGATCCAATGTTTGGATTAATGGTGCCATTACCCAAGAAAGGACTTCAGATAATGCTCATTCTTAAAATGTTTTTGCTGGCAATTAAACGGTTGCAGGTATTGATCTTCATTGATCTGATGTTCTCAATTTGCATAATCTATTAAACATGAATGATTCATGATATGTTTGCCATGGGGCTGGGCAATGCTTTCAGGAAGAACCAGAGAGGTGAGGAACTCAATGCTGCCTCCTGGTCTACCCTGGTTAGGAAATTAAAGAAGTGGCTGACAGCATGCAGATTTCCTTGGTATCACCCAAGTCCTGGGCCCAAAAAGGGACATTGGAGTAATAGTGAGTACTCCAATAGTGAGCTACCTGTTTCGCTGCCTGTTTTGCTTCTATGGTGTCATCTTTGAAATGCCTCTTTGCTCTTTCAGGTGATACCTGTAACAAATATGAAACAAATCTATCTATTTAGGGTACTCTGTGCACAGTCACTTCATGATGTAAGATTTAGCTTCACTCTGCAAGTCTCCCCATCTCAGTCTTCCCAGACAGAAAAAAAGTACCACTAGATCTTTCCAAACCAAAGCTGTACAGCACTGGATTCTTGCCCTTCCTGAAAACTTCAGAGAAAGTCCTTCTCTTCTCTCTGGCTCATGACTAGCTTGTCCCAGCAAGCTCTCTCAGCTCACACCATTCTGAGAATACAGCCCTCCAAAAGCCATCAGAACCTCAACAATATGTAGCTCTCCCTAAAATCTTGAAATGTAGTGAAATAGTTAATGAACAGTGTTGCTCAAGTCCCTTTATCTGTCTGTGGGCTTCCTGGAATTGAAGAGCTAGAAATGCTGCAAAACAGGCAGCCACCAGAAGGCCTTCCCCAAAGTCCTGGGCATCTATTCAAAGACACAGTTTAGCACCACAGTTTTATACAGCACAGCCTTTTCTAGTACTGCAAACATCAAACACTCTCTTTCAGACAATTATTCTGCTAACACATCTTAGATGCCCCATTTATTACTCACTTCTCCTAAAGCAAGTAAACAAAAACATTGTTTTACTATGGAGAAAAGAGGTCACCCTTATTTCTCCCCGTTAAGTACGTGCAAGGAATTTCCATTAATGAGTTGACACTTAGGGATTAGCTGGACACTAGGCTAGGAAACATGCTCCTGCTGTCCTTCACACGGAACAGACAATGCAGAAATTTTCAACTTTTTTGTGAAGACTCAGGGAGAGAAAGCTCTTAAGAGCTGCCTGAGTATAACACCTCCTCTTTCTGCACACACAGACAGTGGGCCAGCTATATCTTGCCTTGTTGTTGCACAGCCCTCGTAGCTGGATTGGCGTAGATTCCTGACAGTTTCTTGGACAGTATCTTTGGACACCAATCAGAAACAAAGATCCAAGCTTGAAAATACCAAGATAAGGAGAGTACATGCAGTCGAACAACATTACAAGAATTCTGTTGTTCAGAGTTGTTCTACTTCAGTTATTTCTATTGAAGGCAAACAGTCCAGGCAGATGAATATAAATCTGTACAGGACTAAGTAAACACAGAAAACCTCAATAGCTTTCTTTTATTCACTAGTTTCCACAGACCTTCGAATTTGGAAGGTACTTGGTAGCTAACAGCCAAGAGGTAAGCAGAGGAGAACCTCAGGACAGGAGGAATTGCACAAAGTGTTCACAGAAGCCTTGAATCAAGAAGAGAACAGTAAGATACTTCTTTAAGCACCACCAGAAGTCACAGCTTCTGGAATAGTTATGCATGAAAGAAGTGGGATGTCTTCAAACCAGGTTTTGAGTTCTGGGGACTTAGATTAATAGTTTGGGAACAGAGACCTTTCCAACTCAATTATCTAGCCCAGGATAGAGGAAGGCAGCACTAGGGTAAATAAAGCACAGTGGAGTTTTCATGTATGGCTTGAAATTCCTCATTAAGAGACGACTAAAGGGGAAGATTTACCTATTAAATGGAACGTAAAATGACAGCAAAGGTGAAGAAAAATTTCCTTTAAAGTTGAATGCCAGCAGTTTTTACTAAATAGACCTTGTTTGCAAGCCCACTACAATCTGTGAGATCTACAAAGAAAAGGTAGAATATAAGATGCAAAAAAATAAATCAGGAGTTTCTACTGTTGACTGAAATGGAAGTATGTGCCTCATTCTCTTGCTGTGAGGAGGCTTATGAGTGCTTCTGTTCTAGAGTTAGCACCTACTAACAGGAACAGAGAACTTTTGACATCATCACCATGCACCAAAGCAGCTAACAAAAAATGCTTCCTTCTCTCTGGGAAATAAATATTTCCCTAAAACAACAAGTATCATCCAGGGTGAGAAATCCTTGCAACTACTCACAATGTGTCAAACAAAGGCATCAAAAAAACACAAACCTCATCAATCTCCCCTTCCTCCAGACCTCACCTCTCTGGCAGGGGATTTTTTTCAGTTTAATTTTTTTAATTCATATATTAATGTATGCAAAAAAAATTGGAATTACTGACATAAAGGTGACTTCTTATGTCTGAAAAACATAAAAAACCCAGTACTTAAACAGCGTCTGATTTCTATGAAAGTTTTCAAGAAAGCTGTGATGCTAAGCATGGAGAAAACACTGGATAAACACCTGGATACAACATTTTTCTGAAATGGTAAACAATCTTTTAAGAACTTTAGCCTCCTTGAAGGTGAAGATATTATTTCCTTCCTTATAGATTAGTGAGTAACTGAAGAGAATTTTGTTCTGTTCAATAACCTGGTCATTCAAAACTAAGAACAAATTAGGATTGGGAAAAGCAGGAACATTTATTTTCCTCAAATTAAGTAGATTAAGGTTGAGTGAATTAAGGTTGGTGTGAAAGGATGAGATCTATTAGTTTTAAAACAGGGTTGTGAAAACAGTTCAAATTCCTCCTTATATCTGTCCTTTCCTTCATTCAATGCAAAACCTGCTTAGAAAAGCTTGCTTTTTCTGTTCTAGACTATTTAGGAAGTCAGGGAACTTGTGGTCATTTTATTTAATTAGCATGAATAATTACAAATACTGTTTTTAATTTAATTCTAATTTCCATCCAAATATAACTTGACACAGATCACAAGTAAAAAGCTAATAATCTAATAGAGTAATAATATGGACTCATCATTCACTATTTTCCATATAATAATATGTGAAGACAAATTATATTAAACAACATAATTACTTAAATAAATGTGCACATGATACAGTCCATCTACTTAGCAAAACCTGAAATAACCATGTTGAGTGTAAATTTTGTATTTGTCAAAATATTTGTTATCACCCATAAAATTCAACCTTTTAGAAGACACAGTGGAAATGTAACACAAGTCGATCCAGCTTGCTGCTTTAAAGCATGACTTAAATTGATTGTTACATCCAGTTGCACTTATATCATTGTGCTGAGAGGGGGAGCATTTCCTCCCCTTTTCTTTGTTTGTACTGGGGAAACTTTCCTTTCTTGTGCCAGTCTACTTTAGCCTCTCACACCAGTGAGCAATGGCCCTGGTCAGGGCTTGACTGAGCTGACCTAGGAAAACCTCTTTAGCAAATGGCCAGGGACACCAAACTGGCTTCAGTGATGACAGATCCTACAGATGCAGACCCGCACTCTGTGGCAAAGTACCACGGCTGCACCACCAGCAGTCAAACAGCCTCTTGGGCACACCTCTGGATGCCCCAAATGCCCTGAAAATGTAAGATGATACTCGTTCATGTAGCTGTTACAAGGCTGTTACTATCCTGCCTCACCAAAATGAAGGAGGCATTTTCTGTGAACAAGCCGTCTTGTTCTGTGAACGATATTTGAGGTGAGAAATTGGCAAAAGCAGAAGTCCACAGGACCTCCAAATTTAATCAACTGAATCCCCTCCTTAAGAGGAGATAATATCTCCTTATCTAGTCAAGGAATTTGGAAAGGCAAAAGGTGTTACTATTCTTCTCCAGTACCAAATGGCTGAGAGTGACAAATAGTCAGATGAATGATTCCTGAACAGACAGGAATAGCAGGCAGGGAGAGAAATCACATAAACTATTTCCATGCAATCCATTCAATGCATTCAGTGTAAGTTTCACTGACAATAACTTTATGATGCTGAAGAAGGCAGATTGTGGGCTAGAAAGGCATACTGAACTGAGAAACCCAGAAAGGAATGGGCCCAAAAGAAATAATATCTTTGCCTTCCTTAAATTAGCATTTAAGTGAACAATAGCAGTGAATGACAATAATGTCATATAATGACAATAGCAGTCAATGGACATTCCCAGCCCAATTTTCTTCAGCAAGAGAAGCATTGCAGGCTGCTGCTGGACAAAAGCAGACTTCTTTAAAGAGAAAATAATTATATTGTCTTCCCAACAATTCAGGTTTTGCCTTTTCTTCTGGGACTAAATGAAGGATCCAATGAGTATGGCTTTGATAAAATTTTTTATGATGTAGATATTTGCCCACTGACAGCTAAGACTGTGCTTTATATCTGTGTTAAGCAACACCTGTCAGCAGATGTTAATAACTTTTGATCTCCATCAGCTGTACTGGATTTAATCAGGCCCACTGCTTGTACAATTGAAATTGCCCACTGCAGTCTTTCAGAGAAATGGAAAGCTTACGGCAATCTTTGGCCCATCTTTTCAAGTTTAGGATTGAAGCAGGCTACCAAGAAATATCTATTCTATCTTATGGTTAGTAAAATATCATTATGATGAAACCTTGGAGTTACCTATGATGAGGACTATGTGAAAAACTAATGTGTTCTAATTGCATTTCCCAACCTATATTTCAAAAACATCTGGTTTAAGAGGTAATATTCAAGTCTCAACCCACTCAGGAACAAGCATATGCTGCACTTTAAGGCAAGGAGAAATGGCCAAATCTGGTGGGCTGGGACTCAAGAAATGAGACTACAATATAAAATTCACTGAACTTCTCTGTTTGCCAAGTGCATAAGTTGCACAACTTTCCCACCTATGCCCAAGTCTTTAAAGCCTGTCTTCTTTCATCTGCTCCATCTGCAAACAAATGTACTTGGAGCCACATGCAATTGACTTCAGTGGAGTTCTCAAGTGGTTAACCAGTGCTCAACAGTACTCAAGTAACTTCAAAGAGTAACTCCACATCACAGGTCTACTGGAAGCTCCGTGTTTTAGTCTGTATGAAGACTGTAAGAATTTTTTCTTCAAAGTAACACACAGAGTTAACAGGTCAGTTTACTCTGAGAGCAGTAGTTAATCTGATCAGACATAGTTTTATGAAATCCAGTTTTATGAAAAAAATAGGGTAAATAGAATTCAAAACTTGACATGTGATGTGATGCCACAACAGTGTCGACTCTTGTGGGAAAGCAATCCAAGGTTGTTTCTTTAAACACATACTTCAGCAATGTAATGGGCTAAGAATACAGACGGATGTGTGCAGAAATAGAAAATAAACCTCAACACACAAGGCTCATTCTCCAGTCAAGAGGAAAACAAAAAAGGTATAACGAGAAGCAGATTAGTCTTTGCACAGTTTTCAGTTCTTCTAGCATAGCTCTGTTATGATCAGAGAAGGGAAAAAAATAGGACAGTCTTTATCTTCAGTTCAATTTGCATAATGCCCTTTCCCCAGAAAGCCTAGAAAACTAAAAATAGAAAAAGGGGTTCTCATGACATGACGGAAGGAAAAAACTAACTATATGCTATGTCAGTCCAGTTTGGTCTTTTGTATGGCTTCTGGAATTTGAGGCAAGATTCCCACATGGGATAAAGTGATGTTACTCCACTGCCTATAGTGTAAATTCACCAGTCCATGAGTTTTGAGGACCCAGTCCCATTCCATTTCTCACAACAAAACTTTTTGAAGGAATGGAGACTAAAAAGATATTTCAATGGTGGGTACAAGTATAGGATTCAAAACTCCTGAGATAAGATTCAGCTTTGGCACAGGGTTCATACATGAACTTGGGTATGTCTTTTCTGGGCTCAGTTCCTCATAGATAAACAGTGATTCCTAAGCAATGCTGTAAGGACACGTGTTCTAAAGGGTGGGGCACTGGGGTCATACAAATATTTGATAGAGACCTCAGGAGAAGAATAACAGGAAACATTGTCCAGATGGTGAACAGTGTTGAGTGGGTGTGTACAAGCCATTCCTTATGCATGGATGTGCCATCTTGGTATTCTCTGTTTACTGTAAAGAAAAGGAGCATTGGATGCAGGTAGCTTATCCTACAGGAAGCCAGCAATGAAAAACAAGCAGCTTATCTAGTCCTGTAACCCTCCCTGCTTCCCTTCCCTTCAGCAGGAGAGAGCATGATAAAAGAGAGAGCATGAGTCTCTGTAGGAACTCAAAGCTGTGAATCTTCCTCTCACCCTGTCTGGCCAAAATCCCTTCATTCACAGGGGGAATTTAGGCCAGGGATCACAAGTTCTCACTCTCCACCAGAATAACAGAGGAGAGGGTTAGAAAGGAAGAAAAACAGCCATAACTCAGCAAGTACAGTCAGAAAGAGAGGAGTAAGAGATGCACAAAACATGGTTCTCTAATATGTTTTCAGCCATATCCCCACCCTGTTGACTCTTTCCAATTTCCCCACCAGGACAGTAAGAGATTTTTTTTTTTTTGAGGGTGGGTAGGGCTTATAAACAAGGATATTGTTTGTCTTTTAGAAGAAGAAAGGAGACTGGATCAGGAATAGATTACTGCTGCTTTGAAAAGGGGTTGCAAACTCTTTCCACCCCTCTATTCAATTCCAGACTTAGGAGCAAGACAGATATGTTGGAGTTTGCTGATGCAACCTTACTGAGGAACGCTCCCAACAAGACTCAGACAAGCCAGTATGGCACTGCTCCACAGCTCGCTGGCAGTAGCGGGACTTGGGATAGGAAGGGGCAAGTTCTCCATCATAAATACAAAAAAATCATAGAATGGAGAAAATCAAAAGTGAAAACAAAAGAGGTGCAGCTGAAGTTTGAGGTGGTTAAAGTGAAAAATGGGACTGTGCCATTCACAGGTGGATAGATAGATCAATCAATTGATCTCGTCTACACTGACACACTTTGGAGCTATAATTCACTGCTGGGGCAATTATTCCAGCATAGCAGTGGCAGGAGCTATATCAGAGACAGAACTCAGGTGCTTTTAGTCAGGGGAGAGTTGGACAACAAAAGAGTAAAAAATGGTAAATATCATCCATCGGTAAAGATACATGGGATATAAGTTATGTCTATGCACTTGCAGAGTGTAGAGAGACAGATAGACAGATAGATAAATAGACTCATAAAAGTCTGAGTTTTGGTTGTGCAATCATTCGCTGTCTGACCTTATACTCTCCTCCTCTCCACTATTCTTAGAGAGGAAAGTGTTTAGCATTATTGTGTCCAGGTCTCTTTGCCATGTTACTGTTGACTCCTTTATCCCACCACACTGAGTAAGTGCTGCTGCCTCTGGAAGGTGCGAGGAATTTTTCTTCATAAGCCTTGATGTGTTCAAGAGAGGGCTGGGCTCATCTCCACTGTGAGTCTGACAGGGGTTTTAACAGCCTCACAACACCAGGACAAATAGCTCCCAGTCCCTTAACTCTTCTCAGATTTGCAAGGCAAGGCCCAGCACTGTTGTTCCCATTGCAAGGGCTTTACACAGTCTTTCAGGCTGAAATCCTCCCTGTGGTGGCTGGGCAGAGCGGAAATCCAGGGGCTGGATCAGATTGGCCTAATGCTACAGCAGCTTAAGCGGTCTGTTTTACCAGAGATTATGGTTTCACTTACACAGAGCGCCTGAAAAATGCTGCGGTTTAGGAAGGATTATAGCTGAAAATTCCATGCTTTAAAAGAGAAATAAAGCAGGGGAGGGACTAGGAAACCCAATGTGCCTGGGGGCTGTGCAAACAGGATTAACCTCTGCTCATAGCACCTCTTGCTTCTGCCCACCCACGCTTCCTGTGTCCACCTTCTTCTCTGTCCTTTCCTTCCTAGCAGTTCCCCACACCTGCTGTCTTTTGTGTAATACAGAGAGCTGAAAAAGGAGTCTGGAAAATGCCCAGGACCAAAGTGTCTCTAGTTTATTTACGTATCACTGTCAAATGGCTTCCTTGAAAAATATCACTTCACTTGCAGCCTGTGAAAGCCAGGGGAACTTTTGGCCCTCTGCCTGCAGATAGATCTATTCATCCAAATTATCTTGTATCAACATTATTTGGATAAAGGCTTCAAGCACTCCCAGAATGCTGGTGATGACTCTGCCTGTCTGGTTGGAAGGTAAATCTGTGAACTCCTTGCCATCTGATGACAGAGGATGCAGAAGAAAAATAGCTTTGGGGTTCTCTATCTACAGAGACTGGCACTGGCATGTGAAGGTTCACTAGTACGATTGTAGGACAGTGTATAGTTGTAAAAAGCAGAAGTTTCACACTGATGTGCTGCCTACTCTGGTGACTTTAATTAACTGTACAATAAAATCCAGATACTCCAGCTTCTGTTCCGCATATCCTCTACTAAAGGTCCCTGCTGAACAGAGCTTCCTAGCAAAAAAGGAAAAGAAATTACAATCCTCACTTAGCATACCAGAGACTTCACATAAGTAAACTAAATAAAGAGAAACCATACACCTTTTAGCCAGGACTGATTCTTCCCAATAGATTGAAACATGAACACATGTCCTTGCTGCAATGGAATCTTGGTGATCAGAGACCTTTACTGGCCAGCCAGGTCAGAAGTACTTGGAGGAAAACACAGATGGCAAACTATCATTTTTGCCAGGTAGCAAACCTTTAGGAAACAAATATCTCAGGATAAACAGCATTCACAAATAGAAACTGCCCAGCCCTTTATTATCTAGGTGACCACTACGGCCTCTCAATAAGATGCCTAGATTTAATTAAGCCAGTTCTACATTAATGAAGTCAGATTTATGACCTAATTATATGTCACATTTGTATTTCTCTGTATAAACCAAAACCACCAAGAACTAACTTATTTTATAGGCCATTGGCAACACTTGCTATCACAGCAAAGAGATGGCTTTCATTTACTGGCATTAATTTGCTTCCCTGACAATGGATGGTTTGCTACATGATTTGGATAGAATCTGATCACAGCATCCATGCTTTGCTTTCAGGTGTTCAAATACAGCACTCTACTACTGCTGTCCCAACAACAGTGATTGTTCTAGAGTACTTATGCTTTAGGTCACAGAGTTCTCCAATTCCCAAACCTCCTACTCAGCAGCCGAGTTAGGAGCAGCTGCAAAGCTGTATCTATTGTGCCTGTGCAAATCTGCACATCAGAAATGGAAGTCCAATGTAAACAACAATGAAAATCAGACCTTTTATAAGTCCCCTACATTTTCTCTCCTCCATTATGTCTCTCTGTCAAGGTATCTATCTGGCAAAATTATACTCTGCGAACAATCAATTGGTTAAATCTCCAAAGTGTGCCACTGTGACCAAGATCAATTGATTGATCCATCTGTCTATCCACCTATTAATTGCACAGTCCCATTTTTATTTTAACCACCTCAAACTCCAGCTACACCATTTTTGTCAAAGCCTTTATAAAATTTGGCTTGAGAAGCTTTGACAATTACACTCAGCAACCTGTTTAATAGGTACTCATAGCAGCACTGCTCTCCTGGGGAAGGTTACCTTGAGTCTGAAGAGAAAAATGGTATAATTCCTTGAGCCAAACTGTGTAAGTATAGCATCTTCATGCGCCCTCAGCCAGCAAGAGAAAGCAACAGGAAAGGGAGCACAAAAGCTTCAGAGCATTCTTCTTCCCAACCCTATGCTTCTTCCTGTCCTCCTGCATGTTCCCTCCCTCACCTCTCCTTTTCCTGCATCCCATCCCTCCCGTCTGCCACGGCACTCCATTCCCCTCATCTCCTGCTGCCCCTGCAGAGGCATCCCTGCAGTCCAAGCCTAGCCCCCAGGTGCATTTACTACTGTTGTCTCAGCACTGGCTCCTCTGATCTACTCCTAACCTTTTTATTTTTGTTTTTGTTTTAAAATTAATTTCCCTGTAGATTTTAACCACTCCATTTTCATTTACCCATTTTGTTCTTCCTCTCCTCCCTTCCCCACCCTCCTCTTCCTTCCCCTGTTCCCTTTGTCTGTCTGTGTCCATCCCTTACCCTACCACAGAAAACCTCTCCTCTCCCCTCAGTATAAAGCAAGAGCCTCATGGAGCCTCTCTCACCCCTTTCACCCCCACCACGCCGGTCGGCTCTGGGCAGGCTGATCTTCAGCCCTTCCACATGGCCCTTTCAGACGATGCGTCCACGCCCTGCTACAGTGCCTTCCTTCATCATGGTGCCCACTTTGGGCAGTCCAGCAGCCAGCCTCTGATAGCAGGTAACTGGCCTTGGCCACAAACTGAGTGGGGATGCTGTAGGCAAGGGGTTCAGTTTCGTCTGACGGGGAGGCCAGTAAATGCTGCAAGCTCTTTGAGTGCAAGTGGGAACCAGAGCAACCACGTTCCAGGTCTGCCTATGCAGCATATGTTCTTAGCTCCATGAACTCACAGTAAGATTTCATTCCTGTTCTTCCTTTTTTAGAATGAAATAGGAAAAGAAGCTGTAACTACCTAGAAGCGACTGGGTGTCCTGGTTGGATGGGTCTGGGACTTAGTATAGTAGCAGTTGTACAGCATAATCCTGTGTTTCCTCAATAGCCATAATGTCCTTGAGTACTGTAGGCCCAGCAAAGGTTATGTGTGCTAGCCTAACAGAGATAGCAGCTTGAAGATCCTAGCCAGCTCTAGACCTGCCTGGGTTGTTCAGCACGGGTTGTAGCTACTAAGTCAGATAAACATATAGGCAGTTGGTGAGCACTGCCACAGCTATGCTGTGGGCAGTATTTGAGTCATCTGCTTTGGGAGTGTTAGTGTGAGCTGGTGCCTTCACACAGCAGACCAAGTAGTTAAGAAACCCAGCATCACGTATGAATGTCAAGAGAAGGAAGGGTGTGTGAGAGACTGTAATGTTTTATAGCCAAAAAATACAGACCTGACGTAGGTGGCCTTTAAGGTAAGAGTAGAAATGAAGAAATAGTTTGCAGAAGATGGCAACACTTATGAGCAGCAGGCAGGCAGGGGAGGATGGGCAGGAAGGACAAGTTTCAGGTAGGTACTAAGGGAAACTCCTGACAAGATGACTGAAAGAACATTGCTGTAGAAGTTCAAGGGTGACTTGGATGAAATAGGTAGTATTATCTTAGGTGACCACTGACCACTTTTCAAAGGATGTAATCTGGGCTTTTACAGTACAGACGAGTCTTAGTGCAGACCACAGTTCCTAAATAGTCAAGAAACATATCTTACCTCTGCCTCCTTCGTGTTCCTTTATTATTTTTCTCTTTTGACCTAACACCTTTCCTTTCTATTGTCATGTGAGATTTCCATTTCTAAACCTCCATGTAGGAAAACAGAAAGTAACATCACAGAAGATTTGTGTTTATAACATCAACTTGGTCCAACCTTACTGCAACCAGTAAAAGCCCCTGAGCTCTGAGCATTTCCTAAGCCAAGAAGTCTCCTGACAGACTCTCTCCAACAATACTGATCTTTGGGGATGCTGTCATGACCATCCTCTAGCATAGAAGGCACTGTGTTTCAGGAGAGGGACCTGCCTTAGGACCTTCATAGGGAATTAGACATGGGGCAAAGTGTTCAAAAGCTCAAACAATGTCACAGTGATTCAGATGCTGTTTCTCACTCAGAAGGCTCTTGGAGGAGGGATACTCGTTGGAGTTGGAAGCATGTTATGAGCTAGCTTTGACGTAGCCTTGGAGTACAAGCATTTAATAATCCTGTCTACCTGTTTGTAATGAGAGGAGGTAATGGAAGGGGCCTGCTTATATATAACAGCATTTTAAGAGCCTCTTTGTGGGACTCCTAGTGATGTTGCTGATACAGTACTTGTTTGTTATCTTCTTTTTCAAGACTGGGATTTTGACAGATGATCACTTCCCAGCAAATTTTCCATGCTCAGATTTGAACATCAGCCTCTTGCACTCGTGTCTGAATAAAAACACAGGGGCATATGTGCATACATCAAGTAGCCGAGTGAGTGTATATGTGTTCCCAGCTGAATGGAAGTGTCAAAATGAATTAATTTTGCCTGCTGCTACATAATGTTATCTTTAACTTTTCAGTGACACTGCTTTCTCACTCATCACCTGTTGTTGTATCTCAGGCTAGTCAATAAATGAAACTAAAAGAACAAGAATTTTAAGCATAAAAATTTCTTGCCTTAAAAGAATGTAAGAAAAAAAATAACTACATCTAGTAGGCGTTATTCATACAGCTTAACACAGAGCTACAAATCACTAAAGGAATGATGGTGATAAATGAGTAAAAGAGTGTAGAATATAAATCCCTGAGACATTACATATTTATTTTTATCGATATCGGGGAGTGGCTGGAAAATGGCTCAGCCATTGCCTGGGAGTTCTGTGCCACTATCTAAGAGGAGGTGAGCTAGGGAGAACAGCCACTGATCAGGTACCTCTTCAGGGAGAAAGAATAAACTTGCATTTCTATCTTCTTGAGTAAATCACCTCAGTAATCTTTAGTCAAGACCTATGGAAGCAATGACACTGGTTTAACCTACCTCATGCCAGAGAAACTTCCTCCCTTCAAGTTAAGCTCCACGCTTCTCAGTTCTTACTTTGCCTCATAACTGTTTTTTATCTCTGATTCCCCAGCCAAGGTTCATGCTTGTTCCAGGGCCTGCTTTATCAGTTATCAGTTATCAGTTATCTGCTGCCAGTAGAGCTAAACCAACTCTTCTTCTTCTTTCCTTGGTGTATCCCAGCACAGTTCCAGTGACTCCAGTATTGTTAATGGGCTACACTTAACCTGTCACTTCCAAAGGCAAATCAGACTCCTGCCCTCCAGTTAGAACAGACAGGAGAGATAAAATTTAACAAAGAACAGCAAATGGCACAAACTTCCTGGTGAGCTACAGTTCACCCAGGAAATGTGAAAGGCTCTGGATGCCTGGAACAGGCTGACATCTCAGTAGGCAGTGTTGGAGGTTGAGCTGTAAATCTCTCAGCAGCTGTGGGGGAAAGATTATCTTAATTTATTTAGTGCTTTTTTTTTTATTTTGGTTTGGGGTTTTTTGTTTTGTTTTGTTTTGGCTTGAAACTCCCAGCAGCTTCTGAGATTATTTTAGTTCATTTAAATGCAATAAGCACTAACAGCAAATGCCCTTCTGGCTGGCCCATTTTCAGGCTAACCAGTCCAAATGAGGAAATGCCTCTGGCATCAACCAAGAAGCCCCCAGCTGCACTTCCTAAGAGATGAAAAATAAACTAAATCAAACACCCAGTCCACACCCCTCTCTACTTCTTTGATGGTGAAAAGATATTACAACTTTAAGTATTACAAATAAAAACTTGCACCTGCGATAAAAATGAAGTGAGACTCAAACTAATTTGCATGATCCTATTACTATATACAGTACACCAGCACTTGGAAGGAGTCCAACCAGTATTGGTCTCATGCTAAGCACTGTGCAAATGTACTAAAAGTGTGGCCTTGCACCAAAGAGTTTGCAGCATAAAAAGAAGCACAGAGAGGTGAAGTGACTTGCCTGAAACCATCAGCAGGTTAATGACAAAGGTGAGAAGAGAGACGGGCACAGGAAACTCTTGGATCACTTTCCAGTGCCTTGAACATTGATCATGCCCTAAAGCAACATCACCACGGTTCTGGAACTGCATCCATTGCATATAGACATGACCTCAGCTACTTTGGCAATGAATATGCTGCCATTCTCTGTGCAGATCAGGGCCATTTTGATTTAGTTAAAACAGATCCAAAATGTACAATGAAACAAAACAAATTCATTTGAACCTCACAAAGCTAAGTTTTAACATCCTCCCTTACAGTGTGAGATCAAAAGTGCCACAATCTTCAACCAGAATTTTCAATGGATGGACAGCACTTATGTAAGAGAGGGCTGCACAGTAGTTGCCTATCAAGCTGCTAGTCATGTGACAGTGGGACAGAAGGTGATATCAAATCAATATTGAAAGATCTTACCTTTAGTGATCACCTGTCCTGATTCTTTCCCCTTCCAGGTCGTGATATGGCAAGCACCACCTTGCCTGGCTACCCACCCCACGTTCCCCCAACTGGACAAGGCAGCTACCCAACCTCAACTCTTGCAGGAATGGTTCCTGGTAAGTCAGCTGCCAGACCTCACTAATGGTGCACACATGTTTGAACAGTATACCAGCACTGCAAGAGCCTTCACAGCTGGCTTGGCTATTGCTTTGCTGACATGAAGAGCTATTCTTTTCATAAAGAAATCATCAGGTGCCTATAACCAGTGTCCCTAACAACCCTTTTTGTAATGTATCTCTTTCCCCCTAGTAACTGATTCACTGCTGCTAAGGGCAACTAGCTAGCTATAACCTGTGGCAATTAATTGGTAATTAATTAACCTAGTATTCATTAACTAATATAATTATTTTCCAATGACCTATGCAGGTTATTATGCACTGCTTATGGCTCAGGATATTCACCTATCCACTAACTTAGGGTAACAACTTACCTTCTATCTAAAGCCATGGTATCAAACTGAAAATTATCAATGGTAATTTAATACCTGCAGTTTTTGGAGACCTACTGTCTATAGCCTAAACTAGCTAAGAACTCAGCAATGATTAACAGCATTTCAGGAGAAGCCAGTTATGCACTTTTAACAACCAACTACTTACCCACCTTCTGTTTGTCAGATTGTACCTCCAGTCCAAGAAACTATCTACCTAATCCTACATCCAAAGGCAGACTGTTTCTTTGCTTCCCAATGCCTTTGGAGAAATACCTTATCTCAGCATATGGATTCTCCCACCCTTTAGGGAGAAGAGAGGACCATTTACTCTAGGGCAATTGAAGAGTTTCTTACCTCAGGTTCTATTCCCCACTCCTCTGATAATAGTTGTCCCCAGGAGATGAACAAAGAGACAGGATTTTCATTTCTCAGACATGGTAGCTCAGAATACAGAACTTACCTGCCACTGATTTCTGCTTTTGTTATGGCCTGGCGTTGTGAGTTGTGATGATTAGGAAGCAGGTACACAGTCCATTCTTCAACCTCTGCTTCTGAAGGGATGAGTCCAGAACCGACGCAGCAGAAAGTTGGGGACAGAATGTTCTTATATTACTACCATATGATTTGCCAGGGCTTACGAGTGGAAAGCCTAACTTAACCCTCATTCAGATCTTGGAACAGCTAGCTGAATGAACATAAACTGCAGGGAGGATAGTGAAAATGTCACTAATAGGAAATGTTTTCAGGTCAAACTCTTTAAATGACAAATCATAGAATCACAGAGTGGCTTGAGTTGGAGGGCACCTTTAAGATCATCTAGTTCCAAAACCCTTGTCATGAGCAGGGACACATTTCACTAGATCAGATTGTACAGAGTCCCATCCTGCCGGGCCTTGAACACTTCCAGGAATGGGGCATCCACAAGTATTCTGGGCAACATGTTCCAGTGGCAAATTTTAGGACATCTCCTTCTACAACCTTCTAGATGGTTTGGCTCCAGAATCAGAGAAGCACTAAGACAATATACATCAATTAACACACCACACTCCCATAAACACGTAACAGTAGGTAGATTCAGTTGACAATGTTTAAATCAGTTAAAGGTCAAAATGTACAGGAGGTCATGGTGTACAGAAATTATTAATAATACCAAACTAACTGGCTCTTTGAGTAGAGACTTCTAAAAAACCAGGCTCTTCCCAACTTCTAACTGTTCTCAACTGTTCAGTGGTTGCTAGGTAAGTTTAGTGTCCTCACCACAAGGATGACACTGACTTCTAAACTGGGACAAAGATTTTAAGACCACTAATCACTTATCCAAAAATAGGGTATTTTAGCTCCTTGATGTGGAGGTTGCTTATCTATAAGACAGCAGTGTCCCAAAAAACCACAGAAATACTCCCAAAAAGAAAAGGAACAGAATTATACAGGAAAAAAAAAAAGTTGTCATAGTTCAAAGTAAAAAAAAAAAAAAAAAACAACCACAAAACAACCACACAAAAAAAACCCCTCCAGTCAAATGGATATATTTACATTAAATCTGATGTCAACATTCAATCAGAGGAAGTTTTTCCAGTGGCCTGCTTGGGCACCCTGCAGTAGTTACTGCATCTTTCAACAGAGCATCAAGTTCTGACTGTTTCAGTCATACCCCACTGGTCAGACCCAGTCAGGAAGCCCTTCTATTCCTGTCTTCTAATGTGACCAAAGCCAACAAGATGGAGATAAAGAGGCTTCCTGGGAAGAAACAGAAGACTTGGTTTTAATGGGTCACACTGCAGATCTCTGCAGCCACTACTCTGTGTCAGGGGCCATCAGGGAAAGTCTGAGGAAGTGTTAAGAATAGAGCAAGCATGTATTGGTACTTTCTCAAAAGATCTCCCAGCCTCCAAGTTGCAGCTAAGATACTTTCTAAGCCAGACTTAGTATATTTCTATTTCATATTAAGCACCCTCTATCAGTTTTCCCTCCACACACTTAAACAATGTCTCCTGAACCCATATAAGCTTTTAAATCTACTGCAACCTACGGTAAGAAGTTGTGTAGCTTAACTACATATTTTGTGAAAACTATTTCCCATATTTGTTCTGAACCTGCCACCTGCTAGGCTCACTTCATGCCTCATCGTTTCTGTATTGGAAGACTAAACCAACAAGATTTAAATACAGATGCCAAGAAATACTGCTAGTAAAGATTCCCAGAGCACAGATTGCACAGAATATAGGCCTCATGAGATCCATCCTCTGTGCTTGCTTGCAACCTTTGTTAAGAGTCCGGTTTGAACAGAGAAAACAAATACAATATTGCCAGTGGTTTCTTACATGCCCTCAGGCCATAAAGGATCAGGGGCCGGTGCTCTAAGTACACTGGAAACAAGAAGCCAGCAAGAGGACCACTCAGGAAGTATCTTTAAGAAACCTATTGGCATGCAAACAAACCTATTCAGATATGAGTGAAAAAGAGAAAGAGGCTCTGTCTTCTCTAAACAAAGGTGCAGATCTAAACACACAACTATTCAGAAACCAGATTTCTAATCCACGCAAAATTCTGATTTTTTGATATTTGCTTTCATCCTGAATTGGTACAAGGAGACAGAATCTTGAAACAGTTCAATTTGCAAACATCAGGATAAAACATTTCAGTAATGTCAACATGTTCTAGATGTCAAGACATATTAAAATAATAAAAGAACTGAAAGGAAATTAAATGAGATGAGAAAGACAAAATGAAATAGAACAAGAAAGTTGAAACATAATACTTTGTTTCAATTTGCAATAATTTCAGAACTTTTCTTTCCAAAACTCCATTGAAGCTGACAAGCTCATGCAAGACATTTCCATTTCGATGAGACAGCATTTTCCAGTGGAAAACTGTTTCTGAGAAGATTGTTTGACCAGTGCTAATTAAAGCTGCTATGTTCTACCCATGACAACCTTTCACTAGACTTCTACTTGCATAGTCTACAGAAGGGCTTGTCTCCTGTAGCAGTACGTCCACGCAACATGGTCAGTGCATGCAAATGTCTCTGAGGTTTATGCAGATGACCTGATAACATACATATCCTGCATTTGCCCCTGCCCGTGACTTCAGGTCCCTGGCTGTAGACATGGAAGAAAGCCAGCAGTCCTGAGCACACACTTGAAAAAGCAGGGGTTAGTCACTCAAGGAAGGATGATTTGGGTATTGTGCTACACTTAACCTACGCATCTAAGAGAAGTCTCCTGCACAGGTAACAGAACACCTTTGATCTCTGCCTCAATTCTTCCTCCTACCCAGAAAGGTCATCAAGTTTCAGCAACTGTTTTAGTGAAGCGAGCATCGGCTGAAGGAACTGCCGTTTACACAGAGCAGTGAGGAGCCTGCAGAGGGCTGGGGATGGCAGCGGCAGGGAGTCTTTAAACAGAATCCAATGTTGATGAGGAAATTACACTTGTTTCATTAGTGATCGGGGAAGGCGATAGCTCAGTTCCTCTTGGTCACAGTTGAGCTCAAAAGCTCATTATCCTGCTGCATGCATGCTTTCACTCCTCGTCAATAAACACTGTTTCCAGTGGCTGCCCTCCCTCCTCCCCAGCGCTCCATAGCTGTGACTCTTTCTCCTGTACTTAACCCGTGTTTAGGAACACTATAAACAATTTAGGGTGTCAACTCAGAAGATGGTGAGAGAGAAGTCTTGAAATATCAAAACAACTTCCCTCCATGCAGTGAAGTGATGTTATATGAGGCACTTCAAAAGCAGAAATTCTCATGTGGATAGTTATTCTTCTTCTCTGGGAGGCAAACACATTCTAGTATATTCCACAGATAATTCAGTAGAGATGAATCTGAACTGTGCATTGCATCTTGGTCATCTTAGCAGGTTTCTATTCCTTCCCAGCTAGTTGTCAGGATTTTCAGTGCAGGATGTTTCTCGCTACGGAATTATACTGAGTTATTATCATTAAAACAGTAGTTAGCAAGATCTGTCACACAAAATGAGGTTTTATGTGTAAACTAAAAATTACTGTGACTAAAATACCTTTGCAAGTTGATGGGGTTTGATGCATACTCATTTTTGCACTGATTACTTTCGTTATTACCCTGAGTTACTTTTAAACCTGGCTGGAAAGATTCTCCTCAAGTTTAAAGCAGTGTAAATCCCCTGATTTCAACAGACTTCATTACCACCATCTGAGAATCTGTGATTTTGGCTTTAACACTCCAGTGAGGGGAGATTTGCAGAGATTACAGTATAATTAATTGACATTCTTTGGTAATTGTATCACAGGCATCCACCGCATCTTGCACTGCCTTCTTTTTCTGTTTCATGGTATCTAGCAGGGACTGCCAGGTGTTTTTCAAACACTTCTGCTGTAACAATTCCACCCCTGCCTTGGGGCACACCAGAAGCTAATAGCCACACTGTTCTTCCACTGTCCTTTAAGTGCATAATGCCTTTTTTGATGGCATTAATTGTCCCCAGTCTATTGGTACTGCATTAAATTGGGGTTATGATCAGATAATGTAATGTTTTTCCTTAACAGAATGATACATGTTTAAGTTTGGGGAGATTTATTTATTTTGAATGCAGCGCCACACCTTCTTGGCCTTCTATTAAACAGGGAGACTCAGTCCCTTCTGCACAATAAAACTGAAGACTTCAAAGTAAAGAATATTAAAGACATTCAGATCTTGGGTCAGAGTCTTACTAGATACAAAGTTTGCAAGTATTTTGGTTTGGGCCCATTTTATTAAATGTGAAAAGTGGAGCCACAGCACAGCTTGTCTTTCAGATTCAAGACAGTACCTAAAGCACTAATCATTAGAAAACTATTTTCTGGAGCTGGAATGCAGCAAGTTTTTTCTGTAACTCATTAAGAATAAAAGTGGGGTTAATCATGTATGAATCACTTTTCTGACTAATACCATCATGCAGAGTAAGAAAGTGATTCATGTGTTTTTCCATTTTATTTTATATTAAAGTCCAGCCTACTCAGAACATTTCCAAAGAGGAATGATACTCTTCTCTGCAAATATGCCATCACCCTTAGTACCCTACAAACAAAACTTAGCAATACATAAACAGCATTGCTAATTCCAATGAGTTTATTGAGAGCTTGTCCCATCAAGCTCCCATACCTGGGGTCTTGACACTACTGGAGAATCTTGGATTTTATTTATAAGAAAGCTGATAGTTAAGTGCAGAAAAATCTTGCGTATGCAATCCTACTGCAACTTGAGATTTGAAGTCAGAAGGCAATGAAAAATATGGAAACAAAAAATATACCACTTTAATTATTTCTTTTTATTACTGAATTTCATTATTTTAAACTAATTTCTTGATTAAGAAGAGGTCAATCTTATGATTTTTAATGTCATGTGTAAGGAACTTTGCACTTGACAAGCACTGCAGGGTCCTGAAGGGCAAGGAAGCTACATACACTAGTTTTCCTGCTGGCATACGGATTCAGCATCAACAATGGCTTGCTGGAATAGCAGACATAAATCTTCATTCCTAATTGTATTTCACACCTTTCTTGGTTTCTTCCAGGGAGCGAGTTCTCAGGGAACCCCTACAGCCACCCTCAGTACACGACCTACAACGAGGCCTGGCGGTTCAGCAACCCTGCGTTACTAAGTGAGTACCTGTTTCCCACAGCACACCCCCAGCCTCGCGCTCCTTCTGTTTGTCTATTCGTTTTCTTTGGTTTTGCGTTTTTGTTTGTTTGTTTGTTTCTGAAGAGGGTTTTGAAGTATTTGGGCAGGTGAGAGGCTTTTCCCCTCACTCTCAGTCCAGTGTTGAAGCGGGTATATACTTCATGAATGTTTTGTATCAGTTCTGAAGCCAATTCCTCTTTCATGAGACAGTTCAGAACTCAAGTTCGGCTCTGGCTTCTCTGTGAGCTGCATCCACAATTACAGATTGTATCAGAAATTAAATTCAGATTCTCTTACTCTCTCAGGCTATAATCAGCATCCTTTCAAGGCCTTATTAAAAATCCAGATGACGTTTCACTCCTCTCCCAAGCTAAATCCAGAGTCAATTCCTAGGGATCTATAAATTCCATAGAAGTTCTTCCAACTGGACCAGTTAGAACAGTGTCCAGACTGGGAGACAGGCTGCATCATTAGGTTTACAATAGCCAGCAGAGTTGCCTTGCAGGGATATATATCCATCTCCAGTGGCTAATATGCCCAGAAATAATCAGGTTTTTTTCAGAGGGGAAAAAATCTCCTATGAGACTTTATCTTCTAATACAATGCCTCTTTGCAAGGGAATAGGATGAGATTTATTATATGTAAAATAAATCAGTTGTGATTATTACCTACATATTTACTGAGGTTTAACAACTGGATAATAGATGCACATTTTATTCCAGTACTGTTAAACCTCAGTAAATGTGATCTTAATAATCAATCACTATTTAACACACATTCGATAACCACCTAGAGAAATTTCATGCCAAGTGTGACCCAAATCCCAAGCAGTAAAACACTAATTTTGTTTCATTTCTCCGCCCCTGGTTATAAGAGTGACCTGTTATACTTTGTCACGTATGCTCAGAACATCTGGCCCTGACACTTTCCTTGTGGCTACAGATCAGGTGTGACATATTTATGCTGCAATGTTGTTGTGGTTTAACCCCAGGCATTAGCCAAGCCCCATGCAGCCACTCGTTCATTCCCACACCAACAGGATCACGGAGAGAATCAGAAAGATAAAAGCTAGAAAAGCTGTGGGTTGAGATAAAGACAGTTTAATAGGGAAAGCAAAAGCCACACATGCAAGTAAAGCAAAACAAGGAATTAATTCACTGCTTCCCATAGGCAGGCAAGTGTTCACCCATCTCCAGGAGCGCAGGGCCTGTAATGGTTGAGAAGACAAATGCCATCACTACAAATGTCCTCAGTTCTTCCTTCTTTAAATACCAAGCATGATGCCCTAGAGGGAATATTCCTTTGGCAAGTTTGGGCCATCTGTTCCAGCTCCTCTCGGCCTCCCACACACCCCTAGGTTCCTCGCCACCTTGGCAGGACGAGAAGAAAAAAAGGCCGTGGCTCTGTGTAAGCCCTGCTCAGCAATAACAAAAACATCTCTATTATCAACCCTGCATTCGGCACAAATCCAAAGCACAGCCCCATACCAGCCACCGTGAATAAAACTAACCCTACCTCAGCCCAAACTAGCACAAAAGTTCATGGGCTAAGTTACTGATGGTCAGAAGAAGCAAAAGGATCTCCTTCCCACAGAGGGAAATGCACTGAAATGCAGCCCTCAGCTGGCTTCAACTGATTGCCTTTCCCTAACCCCATTAGAAGCTCAGTCCCCAAATCTGTTCTTTTGGTTTCTTTTGTTTTTCTTTCTTCCTACCTCTCCTTTTCTTTTCTGTTCTCCTGTATTTCTTTTCTTAGTTTGATTGTTTGTGTGTTTTGTTTTGGTTTGGTTTTTTTTGTTTACTGTTTGTCCTTTCAACCAGTCCATTCTTCTCCTGTGTTAACTTTCAGGTTCCCCTTATTATTATAGTGCCACATCCCGGGGCTCCGCACCTCCCACTGCTGCCGCTGCCTATGACCGCCACTAGTTACCATGGAAACCACATGAAACTGCAGGGCGACAGCTTAGGCCTCCACATTGTACCTGTCTGATCACCTCCCTCATCCCTGGGAAGGGTGAAGAGACCTTCTCCGTTCCTCCCCACAGTCCAGTTCCTTCCTCTTCGCCACGAAGGCGCCGGACCAAGCGCTCACCACATGAGACTGAGACCCCCTCCCTCCCCCTGCCCTCCGCCCCGACCGCTCCCCCACGCCGGGAACAGCCTGCGGCCAAGTGGCTTCTCCTGCGGGAGCCCTCCAATGCCCCTGGGTAAAGCTCAGCCACACGAAGTCCACTTGGCTTCCAGAACTCCAGGGGGACTGGGAAGCAATGCAGCTGGCAACCATTGCCTTACGGGACCCCTTTCTGGGAGCGGTAAGGGCCAGGGAAACGGGGGAGAATGCCGCTCATGAAACACTGTTCCCCAAAGATATACTCTTCTGTGGTGGACTCTTGATGTGTGTAACCTGTGATGGTCACCCTGTTCCCAGGACAGAGGGAACAGTCTGGCTAGAGCAGAGATGGCAGTACAGAGCCCTGGCCCATCTGGCAATGAAGAAAGGACCAAGTAATGATCTGCACCCCATGAGGGGTTCTCTGTGCACCTCATCCCCACTCTCCAGCATGGATTCCCCCAGAGCTGGCTGCACCTCACGGGTGGTGACTTTGCAGGCCAGAATTGGGAGGAACCTCACACATACACCCACAATTTCTGTGACACACAATCAGCTCAGACAGGAGGATGGAGCAACATTTACAAACAAACCGACGAAATGAAGAAATATATAAATAGATATATAAATATAACTGTGTTTTTATGCTTTGTCATGAAGGTCTGTAAAAAAGAACAAAAAAAAATCCCCAATTTTCTAAAAAACCCAAGTGAACAAAACCAACAAAAAAACCAAAATAATAATTAAAAAACCCTACAAAAATAAAACTCCAAGTCCCATCCCTCCCCACCACCTGAATGGCAGACAAGTTCCTCTGACGTTTGATGCTCCTCTTTCACTCTAGGGTTTTGTTTCCTTTCTGTTTTGCACTACAATGGGATGGTGGTATTGGAGAGGATTGGATGCCAGCTCCACCCGGTCGCCTCCTCCTCCTCCCCCTTCCCCAAATCCTGTCTCTGGGGAGCAGTGTGGACAAGTCACATCTGACAAAGTTACCAAACACATCAGTCGACAAAAAAGCACTCTGAGTCAACAAACGTTTTCCATGTCACTGGTTGGCAAACAAAGAAAACAAGCCCAGCTGCGCTCTAACTGCGCTGTGTGGTGGAAAGTGTGGGGCTTCAAGTGGGCCCATCTGATTGCCCTCTGGACAGCTGAGACTGAGATGGACAAATTCAGGATTGTCTGGGATTATTGCTTGGTTCCCTAGCCCTTAGCCTTCAGTCCTTTTACCTTAACCTCTACCCATGACAACTTCAGTTCACCCACATCCCAACTTTTGCAATTTTAGATATATGCCCAATACCCATTCTCTGCTGCCGGTGACAACAGCCTCATTATCTGTGCCCAACACCTAATTTCCTAATCACTACAGCCCTGCTATATGGGCCCCCCTTCGATTCCCAGTCCATCTGCTCATACACCTACTAATTTATAGGCCCCCATTCAAATCCATATGCCTGCATCCTACCAGCCAGTCCCAACATACAGCCCCATCTTTTCATGTTCAATCCTATATTGTGCACCCTAATATTTACCCCTTATCCCAAATGCTCACCTGATGATTCTCTAGGGATTCTCTGCTCTTTTTGGTTCCCAAGTGACTGACAAACACTGTTCTGCAAAAGGCTAACTGTCAATAGAAATGCTTATTACTTCTGTATTGTCAGCAAACTCATAAACTGTTCCTTGCACTGACACTTCCTAAAAAATTACTCAAAGAAAACATGAAGGCAGCTATAGCCTGCCCCCAGGGCATCAAGTCTGCCAAAGTAGATCCTTGTTGTTTTAGAGAGGTTTCAGATAAAACTCATGGGCTACTGTCCATGGACAAAGACAGGATTGAGAATAAAACCCCCAAAGGGCACAGAAATGAACAGTGGAGCAATCTGTACAGCCAACATCATGTATAAAATCCAAAGTTCAAAACCTCTGAGGAGATGTGGTAGTGGACTCTATTCTGTCTCCAAGTTTAACCTGTACGTATGAAATCCACCATCAGTAAACAGCTGTGTTGATCCCAAAGGCCCCTTTCACCTCACTCTTTTAGCCTTTGCATGGATTTAGCTGATTATAGGTCCGTGTCTTCTTTAATGGGGTGCCCAAATGATAAGGGTGTTTGGGGGGATGTTTACAGAGAAGATATAGAGCTAAAATCTGTTCCTATGCAGAATAAAATCAAAGAGGTTACTCCTGATCTGTTAAAAGTGTCATTCTGCACATCTTACCTCTGAGTAACCTGCTGCAAATAGCAGAGTTATTACACTATCACCGAGACCAGAATTTCGCCTGTTATCCCATCTTATTCTATGAGAGAAGAAAATTCTGTGCAATTTCTAAAAATATGCTTTTCACCACTCCTTCTGTTTTCCTTCACAGACATCAAAGAGATGCTGAACCCTGTTAGTAACGTCTCATTTTTAGTCTCTCAGTGCAAACTTTGCTCTATTTGTGCACCACCCAGATTCACTCAGCAGGTGGTCAGGGCAGAGGCAGTAAATCCCAGGACCAATAAGGAGATGGTCCTGAGGAGACTAAAGAAAAGAGACTGTCACACCTCCCACTTGGCCACCTGCAGCCCAGGGGCCAGCTTGAGAAAAGCTAGCAGCTCAGAAATGCTTATTTTTATAACGGTGTTTTGCTAAACTTGAGACATGAGCTAGGGTCTGAAAGCAGGATTTAGTTGGCTCACTCATGGCTGGCTTGATTTGACCCTTGGAGGGCCAAATCGGTTGTTGGTTTAACTCCACTGATGAAAGAGGATTTCCACCAGGCATTGGATTGGTCTGGAAAGTTCGTAAGTACAGCATGTAGTTTGACTTGGAAAATTAAAAGGAAAGCAGAATTATGCAAAAAAACTGGGCAGTCTAATCCTCTTCCACCACCATCTGTAGACCCTCATGCGAATGTACTGAATTACATTTGCCAAAGAGTTTCTTGTGTTGGTTGTTTTGATTTACAGTCGGTGGATGCATTGTAAAGCAGTATTATAGCCCAAGTCTAGTAGCTGACGTGGGGATTTATGTGGTGATATTATGCAGAAGAAAACCATCAATATTCATATAGATTCCATTAGACTGGACTATGCAGGAAACGCAAAAATTCTACCAATTATTTAATATTATGTTATTTGCAAAAAACAATTGCTGCTTTGTAGGAAGATAATGTGTGTAATGTGAAGGCAATTCCTCTTGTATATAAGTTCATCTCCATCTTCATCATGGTAGTTATTAAAACAGCCTCGTCTCATCCTGTAGATAAGGAACACGCTGTGTGTACTGTGCAAATCTCGTTGTGCTCACTGAAAACAAAACAATGTGTTCAATAAAGCACAGCACAAATTCAGAACCTGAGGGAACAGCCAAACCTTGGAAGTACCCTTTCCCCAACAGGCCAACAGTTGCTTTTTTATAGGTGGAAATTGTTTTCTTTTATTTTTATTTTCCTTTAAAAAAATTTACAGGAAAAAAAATGAAAAAAGATTGGAGGAAGAAATCATTATGCAAAATCCAGTGAAGTCTGACTCAAAGCTCTCCTTGATTCTGCTGTCTCTTACAGTTCCCACATTTCTTTCTTACACCCTCTTTCCTTTCAATTTGTATCTCTCTTTTATTATTTCTCATTCCCAATGCACTTTTCTATCCAGGGAGGGAACAGCATTATCGATATGGGAGAAGGTAACTGGGACTTCAAACTCCCCAGTTCTCTCTATAACTCTAGAAAACCTTTGTCAAATCCAATTTCCCCCTCTACCTGAGTTCCAACCCTCTGTAAAATGGGAATAACAATAGTTTCTAGTTCACAGGGGGATTGCGCAGCTGAATCAATTAGCACTGCCTCAGTGCTCTGAGATTCTGGGTAGAAAATTCTATCAAACTGTTAAGTATTATTGCGAATAATAATTAATCTTTCCATTACATTTCTCTCTTTTCCTTTTTCTCACAAATCATCCTTTGTTTCTTTATTTTTCTTCTTAGCTCTCCCTTCACTTCTTTGTTCTCCTATCATTCTTAGTTTTGCTGTTATGTTTGCTTTATCTAATGGACCAAGCAGAAATGTGAGACTGGATGTCCTTCTGTCTCCACTTGATCATGGGGGAAGAATCTCCTGAGTTCTCAAATGCCATGCTTGGCAACAGGGACCATGGCATTTAAAACTGGCAGCACTTTTGATCCTGTTCTCTGAAGCTCTCGTGTCCTTTTGGCCCAACAGGATGTGGGGCAAGACACAGGAAGGGGTTGCATGAGGTGGATGCATTAAAGCTAACACTGCTGTGGCCTGTAAATCTGCTGGGGAGGGTTGGTGGCAATGAGCCCTGCTGTGGAAACAGAAGTTTGCATGCTTTCTGACCCATCAGTAGCAATGAATCAACCTCAGAGTACAACTTCAGAATTAAGCACAACATGAATGTGAGGACGTTAAACAAACAAGAAAAGGAAAACAAAAAGCCCTGCATCTCTTTCTTCTCTTGAGTATATAATTATATATGCATATTAACGTTTTCCTAAAGGAATTTTTAGTTTGCTGAACTGTTGGAAGAAAACCACCCTTTTGTCCCTAAGGAAAAGCACCCCTCTGGAAAAAGAAATAAGAATCATAGCTGAGCTGCCCCCTTTGGCACTGACAGAGTGAGGGCTTCTGAGGGACCCACAAATACCGCAGTGTGCTTTCTTGACTGGGCCCAGGACAGTGGCAGACTTGCAAAGCAGGAAGGAGGGACCAAACTGACAATTACAGAACTGATGACAAATCTAACCATAGAGCAGCTCTGCTGATGATCTCCAGAGTAAGCTAGACATGAGACCGTGGAGGGGAGGGGGCCAGTGCCAGGTGCAGGGTCACATCCATTCTAGGCTGCTGCAGCCCCTCTTGGCTTTTCCTCATCACTTCAGTTCTGTTTGACCATTTTCTTTTCTCTTTTTGTGCACATGAGAAATAAAAGCAATTTTTTTTTTGTATGTCATTTTTGTGGCTTCTGGCTTGTTTCTCGTTCCCTCTCCTACTCTCTCTCTCTGCCTCCTCAGCACTTCACTCTCCAGTAGATTCCCCTCGAAGTCTCTGGGATGTTACATTTGTTGCACCTCACGCCCTTGGGGCACTATGTAAACAACACCATGATTGCTAACAACCACCACGCTGAGTGATGGAAGGCACTGCAAAACTTGAAACACCCCATAGCACAATCCACCCTCTGAATCCCCACCAGCCCCCAAACGCTCCTATTCGCTACCAGCAGGACTCCCTCTTCTGTTGATCTCACTCAATTGACTCCCAGTGATCCATAACACATCAGGTGTTCCCAGATAGTTCAAAAAATCAAAAAAATCAAAATGCCACAACATCAGAAAGATGTGGGGTAAACCCCAGAATCTCCTTCCCCTTTATGCCTGTTTCCCCCTAGCCCCAACTGAAGATGAGCAACACCTGCCCAGTGTGCCTCCAGGAGGATTTAAAATCTTCCCAAATCATCCCTGATGCTCCATCAGAGCACTGAAGGGGCTGTGTGAGAGGTCTCAGTAAAGAGAGGGTGGCTGACAGCTCTCAGGTCTTACTCCCACTTCTCTGCTATCCTGATTTTAGTTTCACAAGAGGAATTCTGGTAGCCTGATGTTTTATTATAGCTTGCTCTCTCTTAATCTCTGTCTTGGTTAACTGGGGTGCAAAACCAAATGCAAGTCATTAATAACCCATTCTCCAAGCTATTCATCAATCACCTAACAGCTGGGCATTATATTAAGGTATGCTATAAACATACCAAATACTGAGGTATTCACTCAGTTTTTCCTCAGTTAAGCATTAATTCTCCAGGAAGTCATATGCAGTTTAAGGTCACAGAAGCAGAGTAAAAATGTAGCAATGAGTCAGGCTAGACTAAATCAATTCTGCTCCTACAATTTTTTGTCATTAACAAATATTTTCACAACAGCTCATGAAAACCAGTGGGCCACATATTCTGCTGGTGGGTGTGTATCTTAAAGAAAGCCTGTGCAGAAGTGCTGTCATGAAATCAGACGCTTTCACTCATCAAAGACTTAAAACATTTCCTTTTGTTTCATTTTCTATTTTCCTTTGCAGTATTAAAAGAATAGGCTGAAAATCCTCCAAAAGAACATTTTCCATAAGTGAAAGTCAATTTGTTGAAATCCAAACAGACTGTAAAAGTAATTCAATTTTCACAACACTGCAGCAAAACTGCCTGGCAACTATCCTGAAGTCAAAGGCCTCAGGTTTCCAGGGTCTGCTGCCTATGAGATAGACAAGCCTGGGATGTGATGCAGGGATAGGCTTGAACTCAAAATTGGAACAAAACTGGATTCCAAAATTCTGAAATCTTCTATGCATCAGAATTCTCCTTCTCTACCAAAGTTTAGGTGATAAGATTCAAAGAGCAAATTGATAGATGAAGTCCTAGACGTTAAATTGACTGGAATCAAAGGAAATTACTAATGTACGTTCGCTGTCAGAGGTGAAAGACAGGCTAAGAATCAACAGATAGATGTGTCAAAAGAAAACAAAATGGATTTTCGAAATTCATCCTGGTAAAATAATCTTAGAAGAATGATTTAGAAACTAGCATGATCATCTCATTTGTATCACACTTTATACAGCCCAGAGATCTTCAATCTGCCATTCCTGCATAAATCTCCGTAACTGATTGTAGAACTACAGTAAAGCTTTTGCAACTTTCAAGAACTTCTATTTCTTGCAAAAAGAAATACTTGCATGAAAGAGTTATTTCTACCATTTCAGTTAGTATTATGTTCCTTTAATAATCCTGCATAATCAATGGGAGTTCTCAGTGTGAAAATGTTATGTGATAAACCTAAAAAGAGCACCACAGTCTGTCTCCTAATGAGGAAAATATCGTAAGAGTTTACGCAACGCTAAGTAAAGAAATCCTCTTTATGATTACTCTGACAAGAAAAATAAAGAAAAGTTTGAACATTCTGAGATGATGACAACCTTCTTTAAAAATAAATACACTCTTTAATGAGCTGTAGGCAAGGAAAGATAATACACATCTGAAAGTGTTAATTGACGTAGTGGATGAATTTACTGGACACACAACCACTTCCAAAAAACAGTAAGGACTTGGGGACAAAAATGAAAGAACAGCAAACGTGGCATCAGTGTTTTAAAGGACCCTGAAAACTATAATCCAGTAAATCTACACGATGATGTTTGTATCAAAAGGAAAATACTTTAAAATATTAAGAGAAGGATCAGCTCACTAAACAAGTAGTGGTTAACGAAGATACGCACAGTAAACAGTCTGTACAGGAATTCTTCTCTGCTTTAGAAGAAAGCTGGGAATATCCTGAGGACTTTTAACTTACTTGATTCAGGAGCTGTCTGAAGTGAAGCAAAGGAAGTTTGTTAGAGACTGTATTTTAGCCCCTCATACTCAAAAATCATGAATGAATACCTAAAAAAATCACAAGATAGACTGGAAATCATGTAACTTGTATACAACACCAGATATAATTTTGTATATATGTATATTTATATACATGTATATAAAATAAATACAAAATAACTTTTATTTAACTTCTAATCGCAGTGTTCTCCAGACATCTGTAGCTACACTTTTAATGGTGCCTCTTCCACTGTAAGAGTCAGAAATTCTTGTGAAATTCACTTCTAGTGAAAAGGAAGTATCTCACTGCATCACAGGGACCCTGCTTTTGGAAGCAGCTCAAATGTCACAAGACCTGGAAATGGCCCAGTAACTCCTGGCAAGGCTGACTGAGCTGGTCTGATACCAAAGCTTATCAAAGACTTGGGTTTTTTCCTGTCTTCTGTTGTGTGACATTTTGGTGGAAGATGCCCACCCAAAGCATGTTTGATAATTTCGGGTTCAGAACTCTACCTGAAAATTAATTCCATGGCAGATGCTTGTAAAGGACCTTTTTCCACTGGTCCTTATCCCTGCAGCCTGAGAACCCCTCTTGTCAACCCTGGCTGCTTCTTGCAATGCCTGCCTCCTTGCCCTGCCTTCTACCCTTTCCTTCAAGATCTCTTTCATGCCCTGCCAGTTCTGCCCCAGGCATGTTGACCCCTGGCATTGTCCACCACATGGAAAACATGTATTCTCTGTACATTCCCTTCCTCCTTCTCTGCGTCCTACCCTCTCAGGTATGAACCCTCACATGTTCCCTATACACGCTGGGGAGACTATCCAGCACCCCACATTCCCTGCTCAGGTACTACTGGCTTCTGCACACATATTCAGAGGACCTTCTCTGTCCTCACTGTTTCTGTTGCCCGTTACTACTATGACAGGAACACCAGGTTTCAGGGGAGAGGCAATATTCATCTTCACTACAGGCTGCATAATCTTCTGCCATCAGAGTTTGTAGGTAAATGCTGACCACCTGAAACTGCAATGGCTGTGGCTTCTGTCCCTCAGAGAAAAGCTGTAAGGGATCATTTTTGTGTTTTGTTTTAGGTTTTGTTCCAAACTGAAAGACGGTAAGTCTAGATTAGATAGTAGGAAGCAATTCTTTTTCGTGAGGATAGTGATGCACTAGAACAGGTTGCCCAGAGAAGTTGTGGATGTCCCATCCCTGGAAGTGTTCAAGGCCAGGTTGGACAGGGCTCTGAGCAACCCGATCAAGAGGGTGACATCCCAGCCCAACAGCAGAGGAGTTGGAACTAGATGATCTTTAGGGTTCCTTCCAACCCAAACCATTCTATGATTATATAATATCCTTCAACCTGAGACCAATTTTAAACACTTAGGAAAGGAATACAAACACAACCTACACAGAAAACCCAGATGGTATAAGACTGACACTTCACACAAATAGAGAACCTCTCCGTACAGAAGAAAGAACTATCTTTCTTCCATGTCAGCATCCACGAGAATGCAGTTTTAACAACAGAGCTGCATTTGGAACCTCCTTAATACACCAGCAATGGTTAGTTACAGCACCTAGCTAATAAGGCAGCTTCCACATATGCAGTTTTCTACAATCATATACAAAAATCAAATCATTGCTAACAAGCAAATCAATCCAAAGCTCCTTATTCTCACGCTCCTTTCTCTAACATCAAGACCAGTAATTTTTAACTTATGCTTTTAAAATATCTAGCTCATTTTTAAGGAAACTGCTTTTAACGTAACTGAGGAAAGTGAGCTTGTGGACTTAGATGCACTGCATTGGCACCTATTCTTCTACTGACTGTTTTTTGCTCTTACTGTTTGCTAATTGAAAAAGATTGAAAATCACTTCTCTAGATATGATTCAAATCTCAGAACTTCACATAAAATCCAGGAATCCAAATTTCTACCAAGCAACATCTAGGTAACAGTTAGCTGTCTAACCCATGGGGAAAATTTATATATCCTATCCCCTGTTAAACTGAGTAAAAATAGGATAATAGTTTGCTAACACTATCAGCTGAGACAACCTTTTGTCTCAATCAGACACAGTCCACACTCAGAAGGTCCCAGACAGACTCTGCACAGAATCATTTTCCTTAAATGTCATGAGTTGCCTATTTTAAATTGAAAAGTCCCAGAGAAAAAAACAGCAGTAAAAGAATTGAGCCAAGGCTGCAAAGCTGGGTACCCAGAAGTTAGTAAGTGCCAGAACACAGGAAGACTGGACAGAACTCTGCAAGCAATGTGCCAGAGGGAACAGGAGAGAAATTAAATGAACTTGTCATACTTTCAGCTCTCTAACTTTGTAGAGACTATTAGTAACACAGGGTAAGATTAGCACAAGAGGTTTGCACCACCATGAACAGAAACTCCTTGTACACTCCCTACCATCCACCTTTATCTAGCCATCCATTTACATCACACAAGTGTAATATGCTAGTACGTTAAATTTGCTAATAAACCAGGATGTGAGCATGTTATAGCTACTTAGTATTCAGTTTGCTCTTTTATAAATGATTTGGTAGAGAATCAGGCCCTCCTCTCCCTCTCTAGCTGACTCTCATCTGATTCTAATTCAATTTCTCTGCCTATTGTTTATTTCACCGCTCCCCTGTGAAGTGTCAAATGCTGATGTTCCGTCAGCCTAGAACTGTCGTTTATATTTGTCATTCAGTCCTTGTTAAAAAATAAAACAGGACTGCGCCTGCCTTGGAGCGCTCTGCCTGGGAATTCCCTGTGGTAAAATTAGTCCATTTAGATGGAAAGTTTTGTGTCACTCCCCTGTCTAAATTGGCAGATCTGGCTCTTTTGCAAAAACCAATAAACTGTGAACCTTGATGCATCTGTCAATCAAACTCATCTTTCGTGAGCAAAGCCAGATGACAACAAAAGCTGGGCAGGCTCCTCCGATTGGTTCTTCTCATTTAGGCATATCAGGAGGCACCTGTCACTCCTCTGGCTCAGCATCATGCTCAGAGGGACTCCATTCATGGAGAGATGAAGCCTTATTGGGGGCTGGGTTGGGGTTGGGATGGGAAAGAAGGAAGGGGGAGTTTACCCTTCTCACTTTCAATACAATCTGCAGCTTGGCTCCTTCCTCACAGCTCTGGTGAGAGGCAAGAAACTGGCACCACCTTTTGTTCTGGAAATGCTTTTCCAACATCTTAAGTGAATGCTTTAATTTCTTAAACTGTGCAGGTTTTCTGGTAACTAAAAGGGTGCAGCAGGAGCAGTAAATGTGACATGCTGCATCCCTGGGGCTCTAGGAACGGAGCCACAATACCACAGAGGAGAGACAGGAGTCCAAACCCTTTCCAAAGGTGCTGTGTGCACCCTGCCTATCTGGTCACCCACTGAGGAGAAGCAGAGAAGGTATTTCTACCTGTCTGCTGGGAAAGAAAGGGATTGCAGACTGTTTGCATGTCAAGGGATGCTTTTCATATAAAGGCGTAAAAGAGGAAGAAAATGCCAGCAAACAGCAATAGCAGGCACAGAATAGCTCAAACCATGGTGCTTGAGAGGAGCTGGGGCACTTAGGAGCTGGTGATGCGTACAGGAATGATCCCCCAAAACATCAGACTTCAGAGGACATCTCAACTTGTCCAGTTTTCACTGGAAAATTCTGAACTCTGCTGTCTGCCCCCAAAAAAGTGTACCAAATTTTTACTAATTGTTCTTTTTGCATTCAAAAACCCAATTTAACCTAATTTTTTGAAGTGTACTTATTTGCATTAGATTGCCACTGAACCATTCAAGAAACTTCTTCCACAGAGCTGATGCTTGATGATGGATTTATGCTGCCTCCAGTACCTCCTCTCATGTACCTGTATTTTCTCTTTCTACTTCGTTTTGCTCAGAACAGTTCTGCCAACATACGTCACTTACACTGTTTGCAGGTATCACTGTAATTGGCTTTGGCAGTGCAGTAGCCAACCAGTTCACTCAAAATCAGAATACCATACGTGACTATTTCTCACAGTTGCCTTACAAGTCTCATCAAAGTTTTGTTCCTTTGCTCCAGTTACAGGATATATAAGATGGAAATCCCAGCCTTCATAAAACAGTTTTGAGTTCATTTGGTTCTACCATCCCATTTCAATTACAGGCTCAAAAAAAAAAGACAAAAATAAAAACAAACAGCAAAAAAGCTCTTTATGACATTTAAGTTCATGTCATTATTCTTGCAGGTGGAGGATAACAGTTCTTGCTTACTGAGTGGTTGAGACTTGGCATATAAAGTACTGATTTTCGTGTGAGAGATGAATCTGGTAAAACATTTACCAGGTGATGCTAGTTAGCATTCATATACACATTTCCTGGGCTACACATATAAGGTCAAAAAACAATCTGTACATCCTTATTTGGGGTCTTGAAAAGACTGCTAAAAGACTGCTTTTAGCAAGCAGCTGACTCTGAATGAATACACAAAGTAGCATAGCCAAAGGCTACAGTCACGGAAAGAAACATTACAGTCCCTCTGCACTGTGACTATGAACCATATTAATATCACCGACAGATACCAAGACAACAACGCTGTGTGTTACACACTGTACAAAGTAAGACATCATTCCTGTCCTGACCAACCCATTTATCATTAGATAAAACTGAAAGGGAAAGAAAGTCATTCAATGCTGCTCACCTGATCATTCACAGAAAAGGACCAACACATAAATTTCACCAGCCACACCAGCACACTGAATCCTCCTGCCCTTTATGCAGGTATGGATAAAAGCAAAGGGGACCATCATCAACTAGCCCTAGGTAGTTCTTCTTCCCCAAAATTCTTGGGAAAGTAAATGAAAGAAAAGATAATCAATTTTCAACACAGGTTTTCTGCCTGCTTCATCATTTTCTGGCAGGGGAATACATACATATAACGTAAAAAATGTCTAAGCAAATGAGTTGGAAAATGCTGTGACAAAACAGAAGAGAAACTTTAAGTTGCTGCATTGTAGAACTAGAGAGCTAACAAATAGGTCGAAGAAGCACACTCAATAGCCCAAATAATGGCCACAAAACTTTTAATCTGGGGAGACGCTTGGCCAAGATACCCAGAAGCAGCTCTCTAAAATGTAACCCATATGTAACTTGTACTCAGGGATCTAACCAAACACCACAAGTTTCCCAGAATTACCAATAGCCCAGCACTTTCCCAGACCACGAGCACCTTTGCTTGTTGCAGATGCACACAGGAATGGAGTGCGATTTCCTTCCATGATTTGTTCTCATCCCAGTACTCTACTTTGAGTATTTGGCCAATAACTATTAGAAACTGGCAAGTATTCTGGACTGCATAGTCTTTTTTTATTCAGTTTCACCTTTGTCAGAATATTCTAAAGGTTCAGTTTCTGCATTTGGGACCAGCTCCTCAAAAGGGTTCAAATGTGAGCTAGGCATGTAAATATGTACAGTTCAGTATTTTTACTACAAGACTTTGAGAAATGTTTGGACACTCAGTTGTACACCACAACTGACCTTTAGCTTTTTTGAAATTTTTTGTAACACCTTTTGCTAAAGATCCCTGAAAATTTATCCATCATTTTTTCTGTATCTAATCAGACCTGAGATTTAATGAATTAATTTATTTTTAACTTGCCCTTCTTTGAAAAGTCAGTTCTAAAGTCCATTAAGAAAACCCCTCCCCTGTTCTTCTACCAGCTAGGATACATATTCACCATTCAACTTCTTTTTAAGTTTTAGTATAAATCAGAAGGGACTTAAGTTATACCCTATGCTCCAGACATTTAATTTTGCTCCCCCTTCTGTCTGTATCAGATGACCACTCTCCCTAGATTTAGAGCATTGCTGTCTGTAGCAGGAATCCTCTTGTTGCTTTGTGTTTGCATAGCAAATGTAGTGGGCTCCTGGGCCACACCAGAGGTCTCAAAGATCGACCGTGAAATAAACTGAACAGCAAAATATTTGGGGGGAAAGGCCACAAAGCATCGTTCCTGTGAAACATCCTGGTGATGTTGAACATTTCTTCTCCTTGAAGTCGAATTCTCTGGAATTACTGACTTCCCAGAAAATCCTGCCCTGCGTCAAGGTGCCACATGTGAAGTTCTCACCAAAAGGAGGGGGAGAGAGAGGAAACAAAACTAAAGGGAACTCAGAACAGTCTTTGATTCTGGAAACCTGGCACAGTCTTTATTGATATCTCCAGTGTTGTCATATGCACCTTCCTAATTTTGTCTTTGAGTACAGATTGTCTATTTTCACCCATTATTGTTTGTTTATTCATGTGTTTTACCTCTTCATGTGTATTTTACTTGGCTGACACAACAAAAGCAAAAAAAATCAATAACGTTTTATTTGCTCTGAAACCTTTTTGCCTTTGCAGACCAAGACTGAGCACACACTTCACCTATTCCCTCAGAAGAAAGGGAGACACCAGAACATTTGGGACCCATGGTGAAGAACGTGGCAGGGAAAGGCAAATGTTTACGGGGTCATATCACAGGGCTGGGCTTCATTATTTTTGTGGTTCATTCAAAGGTGACTAGGAGGCTTTTTGGAGTCCTTCCTTCTAAGTTAGTCATAAATCAGCAAAGCTACTAGGTTTGTGTCATCTCAGAATTACAAAGGCTTTAATAAAGGAAAATTAAAGCTCTGATGTATTTCTTCCCTTGCACAACCTCTCATAATACCGAGAAGTTGAGCCTGGATTATTTGGTTACTTACACACAGAACTGTGTAGTGGTGGCAGTGGATCGAGGGTTGGACTTGATGATCTCAGAGGTCCTTGTCAACCCATATGATTCTATGATTCTATGATTCTACGAACTGAGTGTGGGTTTTGTGCAATACATATCTGTGTAGTGTAACAGCGAGCGTCAGAGCCCACATTAAATGGCCAACCAAAAGCCTCCAAAGGCAGTTGGAATCTTAGACTACTAAGTTTGGTTTATGCTCCTGAACAGCCCTTTATTTGCCAAAACAGACACTCAGTTTGAAATTCCCCATACTGACAAAAATCATACAGTTGCAAAAACTTCCTTATGCTCCTTCTCCTCAGATGTAAGTGTTGTGATTGCACGTTCTCTCACTTTGTCCTATTAACCCTACTTAAAAGTGACAAAAGGGTAGTGAATCTGCAAGCCACTGATCATCTGATTTGCTTATCAAAGATGGAAAATGTTTTTCCTCACACTGTTTCTCCCTAGGCACACAAAACTAGTGAGTGGTCTAACATGGCTTCCTCCTAAACTGATAAACCTTGACAAAAAAAATGGCAGAATTCTAGTTTTGGTTAGCAGGGCCAAAATAGTAACAGCTATTTTTTGTGCCATCCATCCCCATTGTATTATATTTTTCACCCCAAACGAGTTCTTCTTGGCATCTCTTATTCAAATCCTAAACAAGTCACCTAAGATACAGCCCAGACTGAAGCCAAAGAGAGGAGAAAATGGTCATTAGAAGAAGAGATGGAAACAGTTTAAAAACAAAAGCACTAGCCATACTTCCTCCAAGAAGGATTTCATGTGCCTTGAATAAACACAGTGCAAAAGAGCCCCTTCATGCTATTCTCTGGGCTGCCAAAGTAGCAGACTGCTACTCACAGAAGTTTCTGCTATGAATTCAGGCATGATCCCAGTGTATGAAAATACATGATACTGATAGCAATCAACTTGTATATGCAGTCAACTGAGGTTCTCAACTTGAGCAATGAGATTTTACCTTTCTGACCAAAGTGACTACCTCTTCTCAATCCTACAGGATGTTTACCTACATTGAGGATAACTCCCTCAGACTCATTGGAGATTTCCTATCAAGCTCAGTTAAAGCTTCAATATTGGTATGATATATTACTTGTGCTGTGCTAAAGAAACTGACTACAAATGTCAGTGAGAATCTGTCAGTTCTGCTCATGACTGAGGATCCACTTGGCTGTGAGATTAGTCCCCTGAATTTCTTTTTACTAGCCATAAACAGAGTTGGTTAAAGACAAATCGCTATGCAGACCACTGCCATGTCTAGCAATTTATTGAGGTCTCCTGCTTGAATCACAAGCATGCCAGAAAGCAGAGGTCTCTTATCTTCAAGCAACCACACTAATTCTTCCTTACAAGTCTCACATGACTACAAAAACTCTTGTTTATGATGAGATTGTCTACAACTTTCTGTAAGCTTCCATTCCAGATTAATCACTACATAACAAGACATAACACTGTTATTATTTTCTCCACCAAGTATGCAAGAGTCTTTACACAGTTCTTCAGGGCTCCAGGCAGAAATCTTAGCTGCACCATTCACTCAAAGATCTTTCCAAATTCAAATGCTATTCATGTCTTCAGGAATTTTCTGTTCAATTTTACAATCGTGCCATTTTCTTACCTTTATCTGTGCTCAATGTAGTTCGTTGCTGGGCTGCTCAGGCATCCTTTGACCTCTGCATCCCCTGGTGTCAAAAAGACTCTTAATTGGAATTCATCAAAATGGTTCCTGAACAGTCCCCAGAAGACAAGCCAGAGGCTTCCTTAGCAGAACCAGACTCTGCAGGTCACAAGAACATAAGAAAAAAATGACACTTGATTAGATTACAAAGCAGCAAATTCAAAGCTGATTAAAATTTTCCCCAACAATTTATATTTTGATCAACTGAACTTGTAACCAAAGGAATTACTATGATACCAGAAAAGATGGGACAGTTTTATAGGCAGAAAATAATCCAGGGTTATGAACATTAACAGGCATTCTGGAAAGCTATGAACATTTTTGGGATTCAGCAAACCTGTAGATTACTTGAGCTCACAACAAACTGCAGATGGTTCCTATGTGACAGGTCCACCTTCCTCTTAAGAATCTATTGAGACTACTGCTAGACATGGTCGACCAGTCAAAACACAAGCCTGGCCCAGTCTTACAAATCCTGTACTCCTAAATCCACAGACTGAGCATTAAAATTGAGGAAACTCAGCCTGCAACTCTGGCTTACATTTCTAATCATGGAGCCTGATGCAGAAGCTGCATATTGAATAATTCCAAGTCATTTGTCATGCCACCTTAGCTACCTACCTATTATATCCTGTTTAGTTCTAAATGCAACCTTCTTTGAGCTTATTTTGGTTCATTTTCTGTCCACTGTTTTATGTAGAGTTCAGTTTTGAATCACTGCCTCTTCAACAACAGGCGTTTTTTCATCTGTATTTCACAATACAGAAAGATTTGTATTGTTTCAGGTTTTACTCTCTCTTTTCAGGGATAATTTTTTTATATGAAAATGTTTGTGTTTCTGTCTCAAAGCTTCAGTGTTGTAAGTGAAAATATGCCCATTTATTCCTTTAATGTGTCCTATGTCATGTTCACCTCACTGGCTCAGGACAGCCTGATCATAACCATTTTTCTCAGAAGCTTTATTTGCCTTCTGTATCCACCACTGTCAATCAGACCTCTGAAGTCAAAAGAGTTACATTCATGTAAACAGTGCGTAAGTGAAACTGGAATCAGGCACTGACTCTTAAGATAGCTGTTTTCAAGTTCATTGCCACAGCTACCCCAGAGGAGACTCCTACTGCACTGTGATCATCTTGTCTGGTCTCTGATATGAGATACCATAGGGCTGCTTTGAATTAATTCCTGCTGCGGGTCCAATAGCTGGAGCTGAGCTAAGGGAATCTGTTTCTGAGGAGCATTTGCTACCAAGTGTAAAGGTTCAAGTGCTGGAAAGTACATTGAACCCTAACTATAGTATTTTGACAGCTGATTACCTGCACTGTTGGAAATACACACATTATTTCTGGTTGAATTTACCTGGTATCAACTTACAGCTGCTAGAGCTTCTCGGATATTTGTACTTATGTTGCAGAGCCCTTGCTACCAAACTCTATGTTCTTCATTTTTGTTCATAAACTGTAATACTAACAATTTTATTTTTAATGAGAAAAAAAATTATAAATAACCTGAATTTAAGTTTTATATCTCTGTGAGAAGTCCCTCTTAATAAAAAGACACTCAATTCCTATACAAGCATTCTTGTTATCAATCAACAATGTTTCTGTTCTGTGGGACTGTAACCCACCAGGTTTGCCCAGTTCAGACTGGTCCTTTCCAAGCACCACATACATCTCACAAGTTTTCTGATTAAGTTCTGTTTGCATGACTTCTGTGCAGACAAATCACTGCTCAGTTATTACTGCCACCATTTACAATTTGTGTATGTCAGTTCCTGCAAGTATTTTTGTTTATTGTCTTAAACTACAACAGAGAGTTGGTCCCCACCCCAAACAGTGTAAACTTACACTTCAGAATCTCACATAAAAAACTGCTGCACCCATGTGTTTTCTTCTCAAACTTGCTATGTCAAGTCATAATTGCTATTTTGGATATGGTCATCTCTCATGATGAGTATTTCTAGGTTTTATATGCTTCACTACAGATGAATCTCAGCTTCATTTACCTGAGTAACTAAATACAATGGAAACCTGTTACAAAAGCCTTTAGAAGGAGCTGTCTGCACCATTTCCTTGAAGTGATCATACCAAGAGAAGGAAAATAAGAGTGCTTGAAAATAAATCTTCCCTCTACCCAGCATGCCTTTGCAAGGCTGTTCTTTCCTGTACATTTGCTCTTACTGCAGTAACTTTAAATGGCTTTCTAAATGGCAGAAAACTTGGGGGCCCTACTCTTAAATCCTCTGCAGTTTTACTGTGACAGCTGCTGGCTTTCTACATCTCCTCACCTTACCTGCTCCATTTCAGTACTCTAGAAGATCTGATGTTCATATGTTCACAAGCAGCATGGAGGGTAGAGGCTTGATTGAACCCAGAGTAAAAACAAATATGTAGACCATAAAACCATAAAAAAGCAGTCAGTCTCCTTGATGCTCAGTTGCTTCGTTTTTAACAGATGAGAATTATATTTGCATTAGCATTATATCTGACTGAACAAAATAACCACCCCTAGTTTTGAGCTTGCCACTCAAATGCAGTTCCATTTCCAGGCTGTTCATGATATGGGCACTCTTTTTGTATGCTGGACTGATTAAACCTTTGGTCCCAAGACAGAGATGATGACTGAATGCTGGTGAACTGAGCCATGGTGCTCTGAGAAACAAAGGCAGGTTCCATTAGCCTGCAGCTCAAGGCTCCGGATGGCCATTTCAGAAATGCTGAGCTTTGACTTAATGCTGCTCTCAGGGAGACAAGCAGGAAAGCTACTGTTGACTCTTCCACTGATCTCAGCACTGAGTATTTTGGAACATCCCACTCACAGTGTAAGGAAATCTGGGGGAGGAGACATAGGTGAAGATGACACTAATGAAGCCTGTCCTCTCCACATGCATGCAACCAACACTTCACAGACCTACCTCCCTCTGACCAAGTCTTTAGTATATCTCTTTAGGACACTCAAAGATTCCTAGAAAAGACATAGTTTAAAAAAAAATCTATTTAATATTTATGAAAATACTTTTGTTTCATCCAAATTAAATTCCTTTCTGTCTTTGGTTGGTTTTAACATTATCCATGCATGTGCACACGTACCCACACTTACGCGTTCAGAAGTTGTGAAGTCACAAGGACTGAAATGATTATCTACATTGCTCTGAATAGAAACTGAATCCATATGTTGCAGACATGACATTTTAATGACAATGTAATTATGATGTAATTTTAATTATATTGGGAAGTCACTCCTTGTCCCAATCTTGGACGATGTGAAATGATGTAACCTGGGATCATCAGTGGCATATATGGGACCAGGAACCCCTTTCTGATCCATACTGAAGGGAAACTGGGAACCCAAACTGTGGAATTTGCTTTGCAAGATGTGATTCCTCCTTGTGTGTCCTAAGCTAGAAGACACAACAGATACCAATGCATCATGAGGTGCTAGACATCACTCATACCTACTGAAACAGTATTTGGGCATGTATCAGCATTTTGAGGGTTAACCAGATGTGCCCCTCCCTTCCCACTCACTTTGGTATATGGGAGAAATAGAGATGTAGGCATTACAGGTGGAGGCTCCTGGCTGAGCCCCAGAGACATCACATAAAAACAATGTGCTTTTATTGTTGGGGTTTTTTCTTTCTTTTCTTTTTCCCCACAAGCCATGGTGCAAATTGTGGAAAAGCAGCATTGTGACTCATGTCATGAGAGAAGTGGCACTCCCTTCCTCTTCCCTTCCTCTCGCAATCGTTCTTGTGCATTATCCATGAACTGTAATGGAAGGTGCCAAAGAGGAACACATTTTTCCTCTCTCTTTCATTTTATTTTTTTAAACAATCTCCTCCTCCACCTCCCCTTTCTTCTACTCCTCCTCTTCTTCATCCTCCCACCCACCCCCATCCTGTCCATCTCCCTCATCCCACTCACACACCACTCCCCCCCTTTACCGGTATCCAACACTGTCAACCCAAACACATGATAAATTGCCCTGTCAACAGAATTCATTCAGGGACCAATTAATTCCACAGAAATGAACCAGGAGCCATCAGTTGCTGAAAAACTCCAAGTGCAGGGAGCGAGGAAGCTAGCTTTGTGTGTGTGTGTGAGAGAGAGAGAGAGGCTTGGGAAGTTAGTCTGACAGAAATTGGTCATTTAATGCTTAAGTGCACCGTAGACAGCCCTGTCATAGCAGCCGGCATGGCAAAAACTCCCCCAGTGCTTTATTTATTAATTATGTGGAGCAGCACGGGGGTCACTTCACTGTCTCAATACAGACTCATCAACTTTACTTCTTGTCACTGGAAGAGATCCCACAGCATGTGGGATAGAGGGCCAGGCCTTATCCTGGCTCTGTCTCCTGCCATCCTGCTACAATACAGGCTAGAAGCAAGTTTGCAACCTGTGCCCTCAGTGAGATTGGGCAGCGGTAGGCAGGGACACAAGAACAGTCAGAAGTGGGAGGCAAACCATTATCCTGCTGCTGCCCAGCTCTGGAGCAGAGGTGGTGGGAGCCTAGAGATTTCATTTGCAAAGCTTCCTCATTATCCTCCTTCAAATTCTCCTTAGCCATGATGCCTGCAAAAATCTGACAGCAGTTAGGCTGCTGATGTATTATGAGTACTGCCTATCCTGCTGATCAATAGCATCTCATTGCTCCTTTCTGTATTCCCTCAGCTGTCCATACTAGCCGTTGTTTCATGACTCATATTTGTAAGGTCTCTGAGGGCAAGACCATCTTCCTCTCACATACAAGTACAGCACCAGGCAACACCAGATTCTGATCTCTGAGAAGTGCCCCTCGTCAAATGATAGAATCACGGAATCAACTGGGTTGGAAAAGACCTCAGAGATCATCTAGTCCAACCCTTGATCCAACACCACCGTGGTTACTAGACCATAGCACTAAGTCCCACATCCAGTCTCATCTTAAAAGACAATGGGATGCATTCTGATTTAATCCAATATAACACATATTTTTCAATTGGGCCAGTAGAAACAAAATTTCATCCTCCATTTAAAAGCTGAAAAACAAAAAGAAATCCTGGGAGTGGTGGTTTTGCACTGGCACGGCAGAGTTCAGGCCTCTCTGAGAGTTTAGCTGCTCATTCAAGTGCCCTACTGAAGCAGAAAGAACTCCTCCTTCATGCATGATGTCCAGTGAAGAACTGCACTGTTGGAACCCTTCCAGTCCACATATTTCATCTGATGCCTGAAGAAACAGAGATATACTTCAAAGTTTTGGGTTCCTGGTCTGGATTTTCCTAATCTTTGGGAATATTCAAATATGAGGTTTAAGTGCATTTCTTCTGCAAATGTCTCTCCAAATAAACACCTGTCCCTCCATGCTTATCAGTGCAATAGGGACATACAAACCACAGCAGAAGTCTGAGATGGTGAACCACTGCAGTTCTATCTTGGCAAAATGCTGTTGCTTTTACTTCTTCTAACTCCACTATGGTCCACTCTAAAGAGGTCAGAAATCCTTGCCCTGCCTATCGCAGGGGGAGAACACACCTAGAAGTTCAGACAGACCCTCCAGCACACCAGATGGCATATTAGATTTTGTTAAATGCCACAAACTACAAAAATGTATCCTCATGATTTGGAGCTACCAGTCAGATCCTTGCAAAGCTTGGAGGAGACGTTGGAGGTATATACTAATCTGCTTCTTTATACCCATCCCTATCCCAGAGGAAATCTTCCAGGATTACAGCTCCACAACCATCTTAGCTGTATCTATTTATGGCTCCACTCTCTCAGTACTTATTCAGTAATGGGTAACCATGTATGGTAAAAAGTACAGTCTGATCAGGAAACTCAGCTGACAAAAAGTCACATGGGATCCTTATAAATCCCTTCCAAGATCAATCATAGGAGTGTTTCTCAATCAGGCTTTAAGTGTGCTTTTTAGCATCTGTTTGTTGCTAATAACCAACGTTTTATAGAGGAATTTAGATGAAAAAATGTTTTCTGTTCCTTAATTTCACATAAGAAAAGGAATAAAATCTTTTATTTCGACTAATGAGTAATTTGCATGGGCAAAGATGATTTTAGCTGATCTGTAGGATGTACAGTCTGCAATAATCTTTACCCCTCACTCTTAGGTAACTGCCTGTGGGGCAAGTATTAGCATGCATGCAGAAATAGTAACCACTCCCTTCACTTTTTGTAATCATTACAATATAGTGTTAGTCAAAAAAAAAAAAAACCAGTCATTTTTCCAAGGGGAAAAACCCATACTCAGTGACCTCAGAGATCCCTGCTAGTTCTGGTAATTTCATTCCTGTGCTTCAGCTGAAAAGTGATAGAGAAAACAATTTAAGAAGTGAAACTTAGATATACAATTGTCATTTTTTGGCCTTTAAAAACCTCATATTTCAGATATTCAGAAATTGGATCATATTACAAACTAATTCTCTCAAGTTACAGATAATATTCAGAATGGAACATCTAACTACCATAATTTTCAGTAGACTACAGCTTCTTTGTAATAGGAACCATGAATGCTCAGAAACCACGAGTATTGCAGCTCTGGCATGGACATTGTTCTGTACAATCACTTCCTCTCTGAAGCACACATTTGTACTCAAAGCATCATCTTCTGGCAGTATGTGGCAACTTACCTGTCTAAGCTGGAACACAACAGGTCACCAGTTCTAGTGTGAAGCTGTCAAACCACTCTCTACTGGGGAATTATTCTGTGATGCAGCTGATAATGATTTATGAGGAGGGGTCTGAGGGTGTTTCAGGGGGTACAGACCGTCATCATCCACAGTTATCCATATCAAGGACACCAACCTTGCAATATAACTAGCACTGACAAGTAGAGAAAAGCATCTTGTGATTCTAGGAGATCAGTGTGAACTACCATAAGCACTAACATTGCTGATACCTTTCCGTGTAAGAACTCTGTAGACCTGTAGGCTGTTAACTTAGTCAACAGCAGAGGATGAAAAGTGGTATTTGGCTGATGAACTTTCTAACAATGGGGCTTGCTTCCTGAAAGGGTTCAGCAAGTCACAAAACAGCATTAAAACCTCAGAAGCAAAAAATGTCAGGGATGACTGAAGGTTTCTATCTTCCTTTTAATCTTTCACCTTCTCAGTCACATGGCTAGTAAAGCACTATCCTAAAAATAAAAGTTACTTTTTAATGTAATAATTTGTCTCTTGGTGTTGACATTTAAAAGAAAATATGCAACGAAAATATTACGAAGACATCACAGTTCATCATGTCAGACTGAGTAATCCCAGCCTTGGATATGCAGAGGGCTTAATATGCAGAGAGTAATATGAAGGCTGTACATAGTCTCTCCTTGTAAGACAGCTGAATCTGCCCATGATACCATAAGAGCTCTTCTAACACAAGGATTGCTGGACTCATTCCCCAGAAGAGGAAGTTATTGGTATCTTAAAGGACAGCAGAGAGCTCTGACTCTGTCTCACCATTTTTTTCTTTTAAGCTGCTGTGTGACACTGTCTGCTGTGTGCTGCTGTTCTCAGAGTCTGGGGATCAGTGCCAGGGGCCCCTCACTTCAACGGAGTGGCTGCAGCATCATGGCACAAAAGAGCAAACACTACCCTTGCCCTCCAGGAAATCTCAAGTTTGTGCTACCTTATTAATATTTTTAGGCTGAACCTAATGTTCTTCTCACTGATGCAGCTGGAAGCACGCAACACCATCCAGGTGAGTTTGCCAATAGTTGTTCTTATAGTTGCACCTATTTCCACATGCCCAACACACTGGAGAAGGCAAGATCAATGCACCAGTGCAGGACTGCAAGGCTGGGCTGAGTTAGATGCAAAGTACCTACTGAAGCCTTTAAGGACTGAAGGCCCACACATTCGAGACCTATATGTGAGAACTTGGTGTAACAAGAAGAGAACTCCAGCCATAAAGGTGGCAGAAGCCACTGTCATTGTGTGAGCGGAGGAACCTTGGTTTGGCCCTGGAGCTTACAATGAGTGCTTGTTTTCCAGCAGGTAAAGCCAAGCTGCCTTCACTTTCTGCATGATGAGAGTTTTCAAAGAGCACCTGAATAATTCAGGGAGGCTTTGATCTGAGTGCAGACGGACACAGGCATAAACTGTTTCCAGAGCCAGCTGGGAAGCAGTATTCCTGGCACTTCTCACCTCCTGCCACTTCTCCTTGACATCCGATCCTAGGCCAGCAGCTCTCCCAGCTTCCATTGTACTGGCAGCTCAGTGACATGTTTGGTGTCAGTGGAGACTCCACTGTCTCTCCGAGTATGTTACTCATTTACCACTTGAGAAGCATGGTGGGGCATGAGAGTGCATGCTGCTCCACAGGTCTTTCAAGGATGGATGAGACTGCCCTTGGGGGGAAAAGGTCAATATGTCCACAGTGCTGCTTTGGCTGAAATTGCCTCTGATCCAGAGGCAAAGATCTCTGCAAGGGATGTTTGGGGTCTACTTCTGGTTTGGGACGAATTTGGGGTAGTTCTTCTGTGTGCAGCCATGAGATAAGCTTTTACCAAATCTCTGGGGTCTCCCTGTCACTCCCTTCCTTTTTCAGGTAATTCTGCATCTTGAGCAAGGCTTTATTCGGCCTGCCAGGGTCCACCCTGACCTGCACAGGATCATCTGTGATACATATCAGTCCAACTAGAAAAATAATCTACTCCTTTAAAGCTAAATGGCATATGTCTTTCATAGTGCATTTACTGTTTGTGGTATAATAGTGACTTGATGCTACAGCAATGACTTGATTTTTAAGTACACGGAAAACATACATTGAAAATAATTTTGTTCATGTTGACTTTAACAGAACAATTCTGCATTTACACTTGTAAATCCATAAGGAAAGTAAGAATCAGACAGAGTGTGAGCAGATGCATTCAGCAAGACAGAGGATTTTTTTTTTGTTGGATTTGTTTGGGTTTTTTACAGTCACTTTCCTATGATTACTCCTTAAAGTATGCTCTTTGTCTTTTCTCTCTCTCTAAACTATAAAATAATACATGAGGCATGGAAGTTTTCTGATTTCAATATATCTCCCTATAGTGCTTTGTGGGCCCGGACCTTCATTGTGCTGAGGAGTCAGTCTGCACTTTTACCTTTCACTGAACTGTGTGCATATTCTGACCCAAAAGGATGGGGATGAACCAAAAAAAGAGCAGAATTTAATATAACTAGAGGGTCCCTACGCAGTTCTTGTCTCATGTAAAAGCATGGCACTGTCATACAAACAAGACACAATACAATTCTTCTCACTCACAGTAACTGCCTTTCTAGCAGCTTTCCAAGGACATCTTTGAATGGATACCACCACCACAGTTTCTCAGTTCTGCACAGGCATTGCTCAGTTTGGCCCCAGACTAATGCAGGACTTCCCAAGAACTCAGAACCATGCCCATTTTACAGCTGTGGAGCTGAGGCATAGGAATTAATTACTGTGTGCATCGTCACACTGCAACTCATAGCTCAGCAGAGAATCAAAGTAATGTCATTTAGATGCCACTTAATGTCACTTATTATTTGATGCGCTAGACTGTTCTTCCCACAGCTGATCACTCTTTTGTATGTAAATCAGCCACTAGAGCTGGAGAAAAGGCACTGTAAACTTAGTTACTGAGAGAAGAAAAGAGGCTGCTGAAAAAAATGTAAACAGAGAAGAAACTATCTGGCAGGGTTTGCAAACGGGGAAATTATGCTGCGATTAGCAGTTGAACGAGCAGAAGTATGGAAACTTTCATTCATAATGTTGATGGCTCTGCTCCCTATAATTTTCTATCACCTTTCAGCCAAGCAGTAACATGTATCTGTGAGTCCAGAAATGGGCTCTTTGTCCCAAAATGAACTGAATGTCCTTCAGGACAAGGACTGTATTTTGTTGTGTGTTGTGCATTGCTTGTGCAGTAGCACTCTGGTCCTTGGTTTTTCAGGAATACCAGAAGTGATAACTTGGTGGACAGGCTGGATACATCCAGTCCTGCAGTTCCCAAGCCTCTTTTCTGCTTCTGGATTTACCCAACGTGGAATGACCAGTTTCATGGCCCAAGGACAAGAATTAGACTCTGTGCCCTGAGAACAGAGGAAAGGTTACGTAGGAGTTAAGGGATGAATTGAGAGAAGATAAATGGTCCTGGAGTGCAAAGGTGCTGGCAAGCAATATTATCTGAACGTGCTGTCCCAGTCAAACCCATAGGTCTATTTAAAGGAGTACTGTTACATACACAGTGTTTGCAAACTCAGGCCACGATTAAACAGCAATGACATGTAGAAGCCTATGAAGGAAAGCAGCGGGTGCTAAAATGCTTAGCTGTTTTTCTTTTGAGAAATCAAGTGTGCTTCAAAGATAACAGGCCATGAAGATTAAGCTGCTACCGCACCAAAGGAGAAAAGCAGATGGAGCCACCAGCACCGCCACAGACGAATACACAGAGATGTTTAAAGGCTGAAGATTTTATCAGCCCCTGCTCAAGGAGGACTGCAGGTTTCAGCTGTGGAAGGTGAAGAGAGGCAAAGAGAAAAGGAAGGGGAGGAGCATTAAGTAGAAGGATTTCATTAATTAAAAGAGATTAATTAGCACCATAAAAGCAGGCACCATGGATTACAGAACTGTCAGCAAAGAGCAGTGACAGCTGCAGCAGAGCTGGCCAGCCACTCCCATCCCCAGCCACTGGCCATCTCCCCACCTAAAGCCATTGGGGCAGTGCAGCCAGCCAGCTCAGAAATCAGAGTGCTCCCAAAATGAGGGATCATGGAGGATGGATCTCAACCGGACAGTGGAATGAGCTGGTGCTGGTTTTTTGTACTTTCCATGTCACCTTGAGCAAATCACTGATCTTGCTATGCTCCAGTTCCTGAAATAGGGAGATAATTCTTCTGAACTGCCAATTTAAATTGTAAGACCTTTGGGGCAGAGAATAGAGCACAGCTATTATATTTATAAGGGATCAGTAAGCATTAAAGAAGTGCTGCAGTAAAGAGCTAGTTAGCTGGTAACCAGAGTCCAGATGCACAAAGCTACAGTTAAAAAATGCTCATGCACTCCCCCTCCAGCCCACAATGTACCTTTCATATCAATAAAGTATTTCGTAATTTAGCCATGCCAGAGGTATTTTAAACTAAAAATCTGGAGGCAAATATTACCAGCTTATTTTCTGACCTGTGTTTATACTTCTTTTCAAAACATTTGTATTTCAACATTTTCTTCTTTTTGTAAAACACCAGAATATAGAAGGGCCCTAAAATTCATACCATCTTAATTTTGCCAAAGTGAAATATTTACAATGCTATTAAAATTACTACATTCTGTTTAGTCAAACTTCTCAAACTCTTCTGGATCACAGAATACTTCCGATGTATTAAAATTCCTTAGAAACTTTATTTAGAAGCCAAATAAAATTTGCTAGTTCAATTTTGCACATGCACAGCACTGGAAAATCTGATCTCCCCTAAAGGTCCCATTTGTTTCTTAAAACCACAGCATGTTCTTCTTTGTATGTCAGGCTAGAAATCTTGGGGGAGGGTGCTCTGGAGAGAGTCCTGCTCATAAGCTGGTTCTGACCTGAACTCTCTCTCTCCGTGAGAATCCCCTGTTCCTTTAATGTGCTGAAGCCAGTGGTCCTGTAAGACTCTTTACCTGCCTGCTATGCTCACAGCTGCCATCTCAGCACAGAGAGTCAGGCTCTGGGCTGTTCCAGTCTATTTTATCACAATTTACTTGGTAACAGGTTACAAATGTGGCATCTGATGAAAATAATGAGCCTTGATGTCACTTAGTGCACAAGGCTCCCTGTGTGTGTGCAGGGAATAGCAAACAACAGCCAGCCTGGGCTCCTCACAGGTGCCAGCACAATTGGTCCCATGGCAGCATCCTCCCACTGCGCTCTGCCTCAGAGAGCCTCACCCACCAGCCACATCCAGGCACCATCAAAAACTCACTGCAGCACTGTGGTCAAACCCAAGGCAACCCACAGCAGGACCATTCTCTTCTGAGACAGGTCAATGCCCCTTGGGAACTCACCCAAGTGGCCAGCAGGCCAGGTGTCAAGGACCCTAGTTATGCCCCCAGATGCATCCATGTCCCACTTCCAGAGGCACAGGTCAGTCAAGGGCAGGGACCAGCCCACTGTGAAGAAATGGTCCCTCTTTTCATCTTAGCACTGTTGGTATGGTGGGAAAAATTTTCAGTGAAAAAAATCCCACTGAAGAGGAGGACTGCCCAGCTCTTACGTGAAAAAGTACCCCTGGTCTTAGGGACTGGTCAAACCAAGCTGTACCAAAGGCTTGCTAGGTGGCTCTTACCCAAGTCCCTTTGCTCTTCTGAGTCTTATTTTTTTCTGCTGCTGAAATGGTGACCAAAGCACTCCTATACTCCATGGGATGGCCTTGAGGGTAAATCTGATAAAGATAGCCTGGGGGTATAGACAAAGATAAAGGCCCGTGCAGCTGGTGGGGAAGGGTACAAGCAGCTGTGATACAGAGCAGAGAGAAGTGTCAGAGAAGATGGGATAACCATGGAAAAGGTAATGAAATAAATGCTAAAGCAGATATAGGAATGGAAAGTAAAAAATGAACAGGGAAGGGCTGTGGAACAGAGCCATGACACAGAACTTCATTCATACTCCCAAATTTTGGCACCTTTTTTTTTAATAGGTTGTGATATACCAAGACGCAGGAGGCTCTTGCAATACCAGTGCTGGACTAGGGGGCAAGAGGTGAGGTTGCAGTTCTCATTTTGCTCCTCTCTGTGGGTTCAAAAACCAATACTTGATTTCCTATTTGTGAGGATACAGTCTTCCCAAATTCTAGATCATTTGGATTACAAAGCTGAATTATTATCTTCTTGCCTTTTTTTTTTAAACAAAACACAAAACCTATCATGCCAAGGGCTCTGATCTCACGAGAGCCTTTCATTGCTATTGTAATATAAACACTAACCCTACTCCTCTCATTAAAATTTCATCTTCTTCCCCAAAGCTTCAACAGTGCTCATAGTCAGGTCACTGAACATAGCCCATGTGTAAAGGGAAATGGCAGCAGAACAAGAGAGGGTGGATAAGGACATGCTGAATACTTATGTTTGTTGAGCTGGTCACAGTGACACCTAGCTTTTTTCCCCTGCGCTGACAGCATAAAGCATACAAAAAATGCAAATCATACTTTTTGGTGTGCATAATCTTGCACTGGATCTAACACAGAAGTATCTGAACAGGGAGAAAACAATGTATAAAAGGGCTTTTTTAATCTAGCAAAGAAAAACTTAACAAGAAGCAGTGGCTTGGAAGTTAGAACACAAATTCAGATGAAAAATACAGCCCTCAGTTTTAATTTACTGTGATTAGCTATTTGAGGAAAGTGTCAACTGAAATAGTGAGTTCTTACTCTCTTAATATAATCTGTACAACATGTGTCTCACTCAGGAGGTCAAAGTAGATTATTTCAGGATTCCTTCTATGTGTAAATTTATTCTTTGTATTAACCTACTTGTCCACTGCTGACAGTCCCTCACAAGTTCCTTGTCATCTTTCCTGATCCTGATCAGCAAACCAACCTATGTCCCACCTGCAAATTCCTCTCCCCTTTGTTTATTCCTTTTCCAGGTCTTCAGCAAATATATTAACCAATGCTGGCATTGGTACAGATTGCCTGTTTTACATGAATACTTCTTTCAGCAATGTAAGAGTTCTCACCATATCCTTGCCAATCTGCTTCCAAAGGGATCCTCATATTTGGAGTTTTTTTTTTTTCTACTACCACTTCAGCGTATGTGAGTCTTCAGGATATGGCAGCCAAGACATTTTCTGTAAATTTCTGTCCAGAGTCATTTGAGAGTTCCCCATCTGTAAGAAAGTCTGAGCACTCCTGTTTGGAGATGTAAAAGTATGCCACAAGAGACCTACATCCAGATGCACAAAGCCTTTAAAAGGCTAATTCTCACTGATCTCAGTGCTGAGTTACCCTTATGGATAAGATCTCAAATTACTTTTTGGGGAGAGTGCTCTACTTAAAAATCCAGTGTTTTAGCCAAAGTGCTTTGGAACTGCAAAAATAGGCTTACAACTCCAGAAAGCCTTCATGCTCCTCCACACACAATATTGTACAGGCAAGAAACAGATAACACCAAAGTCAACATGTGAAGTAGTTACTGTCCTTCACTAGCTTCAGTGTCCATTTGTGAAACCCATAGCCACGAGCCCCTGGGAGCAGCTCTCCAGATCATATGGATCAGTTACTGATGGAAAGTCCTGGCCAGGGTGATGGCCTGCACAAGCGACCAGAGCAGGGCTGCAGCCTCAAGAGCCTGTGTGCCAGCAACAAGGGAGACTGGGATCCAGAGATGGCTACTGGGCAGAATATGTGTGGAAGTTGTCCCTACCAACAGCAGAGATGGTGGAACCCTTCCAGCCCAAACCATTCTATGATATTCTTCAAAACACCTGCATAACCAAGGTCTGTTCAACTCTGCCCTCAGAGAACAGCCTTCTCTGTCTCTGTCTCTACATACGAGAATCCCTAACCCCTGGGGCCTGCTGACTGCGACAGACAGAAAGGCTCTCTGCAGCAGTGTCTGCTGGAATGTTTTTTAATTATCTCTGGAAAGTATGGACTGTGTATCATCATTAACTGGACTAAACACTGACGGTCAGTGAGTCAGGTACCAGTAAACGGTGCAATTAACAGCCAGAGGAGAGAAGTGTATTCAATCTGAAAGCTTTCTTTCTCAATCCATCTCCACTCATCACCCAAAGTGCTGAGCAGCAGACTTTTACTTTCAATTACATTAATCAGGTTAATTCCAAGTTAAAGTCAACATTTTAATCAAGAGGCAGGGAAGTAGAGGGCTGAGGAGAAGAAAGGAGGGAAAAGAAGGGCAAGAGGAAGAAAGAGGAGGGAAGGGAAGAAGAAAGGCTGGAAGATGCAGGAAAGAAAGCAGGACATTACAGTGACAGACACCACTGAAAAAATTAACTGCCATAAGTAAGGAATAAGCATTTATGTTGGACCTCTAAATTAAAGGGGATTAGTCTTTACCTCCTGTAAATTTACCTTTGGGATACTGGACTTTTGCAGGGGAAAACTGGAATGTATATCATTCCCGAGCAGCCTCGGGAATGCTGTATTTTTATGGCAAGGACTGTCCATAGAAATATCTCTTTAGAAGAGTCTGTAATGACCCAAGTCACAGACCCATTCCTCTGTGACTTCTGTTTGCCCAGGCACAACTCTCCCACATGCCCTGTAAAGCACAAAAACATTGTATGTCTAGAAACCTGTACCTGCAGCTGAATCAATCGCATTAGCACTGCTGGGGAATCCAGTATTGCAGAGACCAGATACTAATGACTGCAGAAATATGGCATTAAGTGTTTCAAAAAAGCCTGCCCTGAGGAGCCCATTGTATATTCCTGCTAGAGATTTTAACTAAGTGAGTGGTTAGAGTTGCCCATCTTCCAGTGGATTTCAAAAGGACCTGGGAGCCTTATTTCATTTAGCTCCTTTACTGATCACCTTTAGAGATGACCAACATTCGCAAAGGAAGACACAGGAAGGTTCATCTGGGCTGAAGGTCTTCACTCTTGCCAGGGCGGGTAAGAAGCAGAGATTTAAGAGTTTTGGTTCTGGCCCATCACACCCTTTCTTTCACAGTTACAGCAGTTCACAGTTTACAGAGGAAGTTCAAGGCCCAGCTCATGTTCTGCAGAGCCCTATTGAGTCCTGAGGAGCAGTCTCATTGACTTTGCTGTTTCATGACTATCTCCTGGACAGTGAAGCTACTCGTGCTCAGATTGAATTGCAGAAGGCGCTCATTTTGGGCCTGAGCAAACTCTATTAATCCTCAGCTCACAGCACAATGCCAGTTTCTTCTCTTGGAAGCTTGAACAAGAAATCAGAGGGAGATTCAGAACATGGAAAAACAAAAGCTGGAGAAAAACACACTTTCTGCAGTAAGGGCACATATGATACAACAGATGGACTATCAGGAACACTTATTCACCTCCTGACTCTAGTACCAGCTCCTCCCATGACCTTGGGTGAATCATTTCTCCCATCTGCAATTTATCCATGCAATGGGGACAGCAGTATTGCATTGTCTTCCCAAAGCATTTTGACAAAAGAGCTGTAACTTAGCATTATTCTTATTATTATACTTTATTATTTAATAAACTGCAATTTTTAATCAAAACCCACTCAGGACCATGTTACACCTTTGAGCCATCTGGATAGTATCTTTAACAGCTCCAAAAAATAATGAATAATCATATGTTAGGAATGCAAAACAACAAAACAGTGCAAAGGGATTGAGAAGCACACAAGGGAAAGATATATGCAAAGTGAGGAAAAGCTCACAACAGGAAGATGTCTGTATGTGTTGCCTACTAAAATTCAGGCTTAGGGGTCTTTGAAACACCAGCAGGCATTGTGGTTCTGTTCCCATGCTTGTGAGGTTTGATAGCATAATAAGAACCACATGCCCCAACTGAGCAGAATGGTACCTGCCTTTGGAAGGGAGCAAGAGACAATGAAACATCGTAATCCGTTCCCAAAAGCCATCAGGAGCAGAGCTCCAGGACTTTCTCCCCAGCAGGAGCTCAGTTCCAGCACTTCTGAATTTAAATTTTAAAAAGTTCCTTGCTGTTTCACTTGAACAAGAAAACAAGTGATGCAAAAATAGAAAGACTGGAGTAAATAAAATAAGAGCAAGCACTTAATTAGTGGGTCTGATCAAGAATGCCCTGCCGTGCTCATTCTTCTTCCCGACATTCCCCACTCCCCATTCTGTGCTTTCCTCAGAGCCACACTGCAGCAGCAGAGGCCTCTGCACTGCCTGCTCCCCTCACCTCTGCTCCAGCTCAGCTCTGCAGCACAGCTGGAGCTCAAACATCCCTCTGTGCCACCTTAACCAGCACTTCTGAACACCAGTCTCCCTAGAAACACCTTATTCTTTTGCCTCCCCCTTCTCACCATCACAGTCAGAAAGCATAACAGGTTTCAGTAGTGGCAGGAAAACACCTCTTTCCCCCAGGAGTAGGAAGAAAGGAATGTGATGACTTAAGAGATTAGTTTGGCATCCCAATAGAATATGAACTGATAAGGAAAGATGCTGCCATCTCAGTGAAAACAGCGAATACCCTTTGTCTGAAGGCAACTTCCTGAATCTGAGAACCACTGCTAAAGTCAGCCAGGGTCACCAAAAGCATGAATTTAGTCACAGGAGAGCTGTAGCTCTGGGCACGTGATTCTGCTCCTGGATGCACTGCTGAGCTGTTCATAACTTCGGCTCAGCCACTCTGCCACATCTACTGTTGGCCTAAGTCTCTGCAATGACCTTTCCAAGGCTGCACACCTTTCATGGAGCAACTCCGCTAGCTAGGGTTTAAACTGTGTTCAATAGATGGCTGGCAAAACCACACCTGAAGATGCAATAATAATGGCAAAAAAAGGAGTTATAGTCATAGTCTGTTTCACTTGGATTCCCTAGGAAAGCACACAGCTCAATGAAGCTTTCCTGTTGTGGTTGCAAAACTGGTACATCATCCTGCTATTTCTACATCATTAAAATCTCTGCATGTACATATGGCTTTACCATATGCCTGCAGATAGCCCAGTTCTTGACAGACTGATTCTATGGGCTACTGAAACTCTACTAAGAACAGGGCACCTTCCTAAATAAAAAATAATGCATATCCTGAGTGCTGAGGAACTCTCATATCCACCTCCATATGGCAGGGTAATCCATCACACTCTATTGCAGGTGAGGAAATCAAAACACAGAACAGAAAAGAGTAGTTTTCATAATAAGGCTCAACTCTTATGATCTTTCTATTCAGCAGTTCTATTCCTCAGCATCCTCAAAACAAGGTTAGGATGCTGTGTTCACTAACCTAATTCACTGCCAATTGTGTTGAATTTCACATCCTACACTACGGCCTTCCTGGCGCTCAAACCTTCCTCTTTAGCTCTGAACATATACACCTTGTGACTTACACACCTACCTTACTGTGTGCTTTGAAATTGGATCCACATTGCCATGATGCCTGCTGATTCCTCTCATCCTGAGGCTTTGGGAAGTGATGTGGAGTGGAAAGCGGAATTAGTGGTCCTGAACCCATTGGCAGAGCTCCCATTTCAATGTAGTCCAAGAAAAAACTCTAAATCATAGCTCCCAGGGATGGAAAATGTCTGGGAGGTCACATTCTCCTCTGAACACACTGCACTTACTGAGGGCTTCAGAGCCCCCAAAACCCTGCATTCCTCAGTGGTGTGGAAAGTTCTGGGGAGAAGAAAGGAAAGTTTCCCTTTCCATTCCCCTTTCCTTGCCAAGAGGCTCTTGTCAAAGGATGGGATATTGATTCCTCTCCCTCCAGCCTCTCCAGCAGTACAAGGCCTTGGCCGGATGGAGTCAGACTCAATCATAATTGCATTTGCATAATACATTTTACCTTTCTCTCCTCTGCTGTAGTTTTCTGAACTTGCCAAGTTGCAAGCTGACCCTGTGAGCCAAGGCGTGATTAACTGAGAAATTCACAGCAGCGCCACTTTAATCAAAGGGGACAGAGGTTACAACAGCTCAATATTAGCGATAACCAGCCTTTGATCCACAGAGCTAGGCCAAGCCTGGCAGGCAAGCTGTGAGGAAATGCACCGTCAGGGCTTTTGTGGGGAAATAATACCTTATTAACCCCTTCATTTAACCTGCTGTGGGTGAGCAGAGAGAATCACCAGAAAAAACTCTCTTCCAGAGTCTTAATTACAGCCTACAAAGCTGCTCCTTCTTAAAACTATACCTAAAGGTGTTAGATTCCAGCAAAGAACCATCTCCATCTTACAAGATCTATAGACTGACTTGTAAGGGCGATGACAGTTCATAAATGCTCACACTTCTACTCTAGACTGACCACTGCTATAAAGGCCAGAGATCGACTGACACAGAGGCAGCCCAAACTATTGGCTTTTAGCCATTCCCTGCAGGTCCACACACACAGGCTGTGTTCCCAAGTCCACTCCCCATTGCTGCAAAGCCCTGGCTGAGTCACTCGACCCTCTGTGCCTTTCCTTCCCTTTCCTTTGCTTCTGCTCATCTTCCCTTTTTTGCCTGAGGAAAAGCCATTTCTTAAGATGCAGCTCCTGTAGCATCTAAAATAATGTAGCTAATAGGATCAAAACTTAACGTGGCCTTCAACAAATAATTAGAGATCATTCTCATAATCAGGCTGCCCCAAAGATAATGGCCAGTCTTCGCGAGCGAAGATCCGGGGAAGGTCTTTACACCTTCCAGCCTGCGCATTGGATTTTTTAGGTGAGACACAGTGTGCGCGGAACTGAGCCCACCCTTTAATCCTAAGGTTCATCTGCCGGGGCCAAGCGAGCTTGGACGGTGGCAGCGAGGTCCTTAGGACGTAGGTGGGTTGCCTTTAAGGGCTAACGAGCTCCACCTGCCCGGGAGTGGCCCTGACCGGGAATCGAACCCGGGTCTCCGCGGTGATAGCGCGGCGCCTTTACCACTAGACCACCAGGGGCTCCGCCCCAAAGATAATATGAAATCTAAACAACGGGAGAAGTACCATTTTATAAGAAATTTGTTAAAATTAATATAAAGACCTGAAACAGAAAACAGACTCAGTATTCCAGGAGAGAAGAGAGTCCCTGTTATGGTACATATACAGAGATACTGAAAATTCTCATTTTTAAAAAAATTTCCAATTTTGAAATTTGTGTAGTGTGGGACTGGAAATAATCCACACAAAAAGAAATCTGTCATAGAATAAATTTCCTGGCAGAAACAAATTAGAGTCAATCAAAATGTTTTATTCCAATAAAATACAGTAATTTAAAAAAAAAGCTCTCATTTAAAATCCCTCTGAATATTAAAGAATCAAACATTTTTCTGTTTGAAATAACAGAAGTTATTTCAAAGTTAAAAACATCTTTTGCTTTCAAGGGAGTGAAATGGAAGGTGACATTCCCACCTAGAGGCTTCTGTCAAAAACTTTTGCAAAACAAATTCTCAGTGAAACTGACATTTCAGACAGAAGTTTCTGTTTCCAGTTAAAGTCTTCTCTGGTAGAAAACAATCCTCTAAAACTAATCCATTCCCCCAATTATCTTTTTTGAGAGGACACAACTAAAAGGAAATTCCATCTTCCTAAATGTTTTTTATTCACCTACTCTTGCTTGGACAGAGAACCAGGGTGAAGCCTCATCTTTGCACAGACCAAAAGGACACAAAGTTTTCCAGTCAAGACCTTGGTCCAACATTCTTCAAGTGAGGGAACAGCCATCCTCAAACTGGTGGCCAACAAGAGTGAAGAAATTAGTTCATGTCTTCCCAAAGCAATGTGTTGTGGAATCCGAGTACTCTGCCACTGAAAATCAGGTTTTTCAGTACAGTCACATTACTGTTTTGGGTCATGATTTAAAAAAAAATAAATTACTCGGCTAGTTTTTGAAGGATTGTCTTTAGACACCTCCAGGAGTCCTCATTTTTGAAAAAAGCAAACACAACACATCTTTCCCAGATGTGGCTACAGAAAGCTGCAGGCAATTGTTTAACAGATGACCAAAACCCAGCAGGCCCTCTGCAAAGGCACATCTTAACTGGAGGAAGTCAACTCTCATCGTGTGGATCACGGTTCTACAGGTCTCAGCTCCTCTCCTACCACTTTCTCCTCATCACTTCTTCATGGGCCATCCCCTGCTATTTCCATCACTTCTATTTACCGTCTTTCTCTTCAACACATTGGCTTTGAGCCTTAGTCACCTCTGCATTAAGTATCTTTAGGAACGTGGAAGGAAGCAGCAACAAATCTCATTCTGACAGAAGGAAAAGCACTTCAAAAAAGGCATGCCATATACCAAAAGCCTGCACTGCAGTTTCCAGACTCTCCCCTGTATCTTGGAAAAACAGACTTCAGTTACCTATAACATGAACCAACCCTCTCACCTGGCAAGTGAGGGATGCAGCCCTCTGGCAGAGCATAACAACACACATCACACCAAGCCCACTCAGCACACTGACCTCTGCTTGCTTATATGCTAGGAGGCTTTGGCCACTTCCCCGCCCCCATTCTTCTCACCCCCCTGCACATCCATTCATTAATTGATCCCCGATCATCTCACAAATATATTTCCCTCTTTCCCCAGGGCAGGTCCACCCGCTTTTCCCTGTTCCCTGCCATTAAGATGGGTCTCACATCACCATGCACAGCGGCACACGCACAGCTCCAAACACCTCAGGGCAGGCACATCATTTCCAATTGTGAGCAAATGCTGTTGGTTTTCATTAATCTGCAGACACTATATTTGCCAATTTCTCCAACTTTTCTTTCTCACTCTCTTTTTCTGCTCCAAGGCAGGTGAGTGCATCAATTTTCTTCTCATCTGTGGCAGTTAAATTAAATGGAATCGGCCTGATTGCTGGAAATCAAAGAGAAGGCTGATAAAGCAATTAAATCCCTCTAATTCCTCCCCTTGAAAAGGTGCAGCTTGGATCAGAAGCTAATTAACTTCATAATGAAAATCCTTCTTCACCTTTTTAGGCTTTCTTTCCTTCTTGTTTTTGGTAGAGGTGGTAGGTTGCCTATAGAAGGAGGATGTTATAGCGATAAGCATGGATTCCTTGAACATGGCAGACAACTGGATGTATGCATCCCATCAAAGTCTCTCCAAGGGCTTAACATGAGCCAATTCTGCTATATAGGACAGAATGTGCTGTGGTGTTTTCTCTGCAGTTGTACCAAGCTCTCAGGATAACCTTCTTGTCGCTAGCTCTCAGGTTTACCCTGTGCCCCGCCCATGAAGACTGTCAAAGCCAAATCCACTTGTAACAGCTTCAGCAACAGCAAGTTTTATCTCTGGGATTCATTTAATTTCTCATATGACAAACAGAACAGCAGCTTTACATTAGACACTTCATTCATCTTAACTTTTACAGTCATAGAAAATAGGCAGGTGTGGATCTTTCGAACCACGAACTCCATCCCCTTACTCCACTTCTGCTTAGCATTTGGATGTTTGCTCTTTCCCATTTCACTTCTGTTGGGAGCTGGAAGGCTCTCTCAGATCTTAATAGGTATCTCTCAATTGTCTCACTCTTTCAAGTAAGAGACATGTCAGCCCATGCTATGCTATGTTCTGTTTTTCTCTGAGCATGCTCCTATTGGTACCAAAGTACCCCACATCATTCTACACCCAGTCACAATCCAGTGTGCAAGTGGGATCATACTCCCCCTGCTCCAGGGCAATACACCCTAGTCGTGAAGCTCATACCAGCGATGCATTTCAATTTGCATCTCTCATACAAAGGGAGACTGTTGCATCAGTACTCTGGCATGCTGATTTTCTAGGCACAGCCTGGTCCTTCACCAAGCCTTAGTACCTTTAATTTGTCAACATGGGAGTAGTAACTCCAGTGAAAAATTAAGTGGGCAAATCTGTCTTGTTCAGTATTGTGCCACTTTAAGTATATAGAAAAATACTACAAATGTGTAAAGGGAGGACAACTGGCTTCGTCAGTTCATGACACATATCAGTACACGCTGGCATCTAACTTCTCACCAGGTAAACCTGTATCAATGTTTCTACTTTCCAAACTTACTCCTGTTATTAAAAAATCTGTGCGTCAGGTTAAATTTACAACCCCTTTTGTTGTAAAGTCAGCTTCAATTTTCCAGGTTAAATAACTCTTAACTAACTCTCACTAATTTTTGCCAAACACAAAATTAACATATTCTGTATATTGCCATTCACCAAAAATTTTGCCAAATATAAAGGGAAGTATATTCTATTAATATTAATGGCAATATCATATCACCCCTGGGAAAAGCTAATTTTGCTGTTACTTTTCTCTTTTGTTCAGAACTGAAGAGGGAATTTTGCTTCCTAAAAATAATTAACTGACCTGTCACCTGTCCCTGATGAAACTTGCTATGGGGTTTTTAATTACCACAAATGTTCTGATCAATGCTGCTGTACCATATGCAGAGAGCAGCACTCTTATAATAGTTAGAGTGCCCAGCAAAGCCTTGAGACCACTTTTTGTCTATACTAAAGAGAGTCTTCTTTAGGCATTGTAATTGGGAGCAGCTGATAGAAATGCTGTAGAGCATAGAGCTTAGACTAGTACTGGTTTTTACCTAGTCTGGTTTTTACCAGGACCTCATAACATTTTATAAAGAAATATTCTGTGCACCCCTTGCTGAGTCCCCAGAATTCTCCTCTCTTCTCTCTGGAGGAAGCATTTCTGAACGGACTCAAGCTAAATCCCAGTGGAACTTCTGTCCCATTCTGCTTGGTTTGCGAGCTCTAACCAGACCACATCCCAAGGTGGGGTGGCCTCAAGCTGTTGGCATCCCTGTGTTATCCTCTCTTTGACAAATGGTTTATTTTTGCTGCAGCAGTAAATCTGACAGCCGTTGTTTACTCCTCTGTCTATGCACTCGTCAGCAGGAATGTGCACAGCTCCGCAAACCCCAAGCCCTTAGCTAACAAATGGCTGTGCACTCCATTAGTGCTCGCTCTCTACCATGGAAATCCCTGCTCACAGGCATTAGAAGATGTGCAGAGAAGCCTCTGACTCTGTGCCCAACAAATGGGTACGGAAACTTGGGTTCACGAAGCCCAACTCATCAAGGAGAGCAGCAGTCGCTGTCCAGGTCAAGAGAGCAAACCTTTTCAGTCGGATCCACGTTAGACACCATGCTTTACTGACAGCCAGGATTTTGCTTTTAGCATCCTAGAGATTCGCTGTCACCTAAGGGAAATCCATCACATGTTTAAGGACATATGGCATGTTTGTTATCAGAAATGTTAATACTGCTAAAGAGTGAATACTTTCTGATTGCCAGTACCACTTTACTCCAGGGATCTCTATTAGCAATACCAGCCCTCTGGCATCTCTGTAAGGTAACCCACTATCGGTTGCCATTCCTGCAAGCGAAGGAGGCATAAACACATAATAATTTGTCAAGGTCACACAGGAAAGGAGTTGCAAGGTAAGGATTCAGGTGTCTTGATTCTAAGCGTTTGTGCTAATGAGAAGATAAAACAGTTACACATTCAGCCCGCCACAAGTTAAATAGGGTATGGAAGACAGAGGAACCTGAAATAGTGCTGCTAAAAGGGAAGAATAATAGATCCATCTAATGGCACAGGCATGCATCTCTGTCTGATGAACAGTTTATCTTGTTCTACACGTGTGATCCTGCAAACATTTTCCCTAGAAAATCTACTGCTGACTTTGACAGTGGAGGATCAGATCTTCTGTTTATCATTGGAAAAAACATATGGTATGCTTTAGAAAGAGCTGCATGTCATCAAGTGTATACTGAATGTTTATTTCCCTCTCCTTGTAATTTTTTCCTTCCTTATTAACAAGGCATCCTTTAGGTTCATCTAAAACTCCAGGGTTCTTTTTTGGGCCATTCTGCTCCAAGCAGCACAGAACAGACAGACACTGTCAATCACCTGCCTGTGAACTGCATGAATGTGTCACACGAAGGAGAAACGTGCAACATAATGAGACCTCTGCACACCCTTCAATTCTGGTAAGCAAGAGACTTATGAAAGCATGCTCACTGGAATACACATACACAGCTCAGAGGCACAAATACACACAACCATTGGCTGCTTAAAGGCAGGCACAGGCAGAAGCATACTTAAAACCCAACATGTCAAACACACAGACACAAGACATGAACACACAGATGGGTACGCACATGTAAACAGGGAACACACAAACTCAACCCTCATAAACACATAGACTCTCACAGCATGGGAGACACACAGAAATGAAAAGTACCTGCATTCACACACACGTACACAACCAGAGGTGTATGCGGAGACTGCCCTGAACACAGACTGAAGAAGTCTCGATGTAGCACAGAAACACATTCACAGCCACTTCCACTATCTATCAATAAAGGTCGTTTTCATCTTTCCTTTCTCCACTGTAGGGAGCAGTACATGGGATGCAGGATCCAGGGCTACAGTGAAGGAAGAAGAGTGACATCATTCAGCTTGGGCAGCCTCAGCCAGGGCACAGAGCACTGAGGGCATCATAGCCTAGGTTAGGCATTAGGGAACATGCCTGGGATGACTGAACAGGAGAAGGTTTGTATTTCAATAAACCAGGGGCTGTAAAGTCTCTGAACTGAACAGCTTAAAGCCTTGTTAAAAGCAATGGTGCAGCATTCTAACCGGAGGGGCCGTGTTGTCATACAAATGAGATGAGTTTATTTTCTGAGCCGTACCATTTGTTCTGACAGGCAGGGCGGCTGTAAAAGCTGGAGAGGGCACAGCAGGGGGCCCGGCTCTGCGCACAGCGAGAGACCGAGGAGAGGAGAGGCAGAGCTGCACCAGAGTTTGGACCCAGACCAAGTCCCTGCCTCTACCTTCTGTAAGCAACAGCCTTGCAAAGAAAGAGACTGAGAGATGAACCAGCCGGCTGTAATATTGTGGAACAAATGTATTCTAATGAGAGGTGCCTGGCAGCCCCAGGGGCACTCTACATGCGCCCATCTCCTCCTGCCCTCGCCACCTCCTGCCTGGCTGCTCCACGCTGCCCAGATCTGGTTTCCAACAGCCAAAGATGCTTCATAGGACACTGGGGCACACAGTAGGGAGCACACCCAACTCAAGTGCTCTCCTGTGTTGCTTCAGGCCAAGTTGCTGTGAAATGTTTACTAAGATGCCACCTGTGTTTCCTTGCTGGAATGAGACAGGAAAATCTCCTGGATGCTGCCTATGTCATCTGGGCTGTTGGTGATCCTGTGGTGTGTTTCCTGCTTCCAGTGACTGTCTATCTGAGAGTGTGTTGGAAGGCCCCTTCCACTGCAGGGACAAGAAAAAGCTTTGCAAAGAGCAATGATAACTTTATCCCTGCTTCTCTAGCACAGAAAATAAACTGCTTTAGCAAGGTGGCTAGTTTGAAATCTGACAATGGGCCAGAAAGTCAGGTGTCTCTTAGTAAAATAGTAGAGAACACAGATTGCTTACTCTGAGAATACATCAACCTGGCAGCAATGAGGCTGGTGCAGGGTACACCACAGAAACTGCCAACAGAGACCTGGAAAACACAGGCATGAGCATTCCAGAGTGGCGGTTACAGCTCAGAAAGCAACAGCAAGCATAGGGATTGCAGTTTTGTTTGCAGGATGCCATTTGTATTGAGACTATTGACATTAACCAGGGAGTTTTTATCACTTCCCCTCTGGCCAGCTTGCCAAGTTACCAGCCTGCAAAGCTTTTCCTTGCAGTGGCAAAAGGATGCCATTTTCTTTTGGCTGCTGGGGCACTATGACAACCAAACTGCTGCTACTTTTTCCGAGTCATCAACAACAGATACACAAAAACACAGGGAATCCAGTCATCATGGAATTTTTTAGTCACCAGAGCAACAATTTGCTGCTTAAGAACAGAGAATATAGTCCCTCTCAGATCCAGAAAGCAACAGTGCCCTGCAAGTCTCACTGTCTAATCCACAGCTTAGTCTGTCCTCTATGGCTGTCAGTAAAAATGTTTACTTTTTTGTCATGTGTACAGGTCAAAAAACTACGCTCAGCTTCCAGCTCTTTATTTCTTGTACTTCACCCGTCAGGGTGCAGAAATTGGGAACTTTTGTTCTTTGGCATTAGCGGGCAACGATAAGAAGCAGAAGATTACCTATCCCATCACTGGAATATTCCAAGAGATACTAAGCCACCCATGGTAAGAAGCAGACAACAGGAGATCAGGGATATTTCCCCTTTAATGTACAATATGTTCTCTGAACTGTTTTAAATGGGTGAGGAGCCTCTCAAGGACAGAAATTTTAAGTTCTGGCTGCAAAAAACGATCCAAATCTTTTCTAGATGCCATATAACAAGAGCAAAGAAACTGCACTAAAGTTGGCACTATGAGGATAACCCATGTGTTAGAAGTGGTGTGGTAGGGATAATAATGGCCAGTCTTCGCGAGCGAAGATCCGGGGAAGGTCTTTACACCTTCCAGCCTGCGCATTGGATTTTTTAGGTGAGACACAGTGTGCGCGGAACTGAGCCCACCCTTTAATCCTAAGGTTCATCTGCCGGGGCCAAGCGAGCTTGGACGGTGGCAGCGAGGTCCTTAGGACGTAGGTGGGTTGCCTTTAAGGGCTAACGAGCCCCACCTGCCCGGGAGTGGCCCTGACCGGGAATCGAACCCGGGTCTCCGCGGTGATAGCGCAGCGCCTTTACCACTAGACCACCAGGGGCTCCTCCACTTTTACTATCACATTAATAAAAGGCTACAAATAGGCTTTTACTTCAACCCTTTTGACTAATCCCTTACCATCTAAAATGTGAATCAAAGTAAGTAAAATAGATGTAAGAATGGCTTCTTGTTCCTATTTGTTTTAATTTCCCATGCATCTTCTGCAGTACAAAAACATGTAGATGTGGCACTTAGGGACATGGTTTAGTAGTGGACTTGGCAGTTAATGGTTGGACTCAATGGTCTTGGAAATCTTCTCCAACCTAAACAATTCTATGATTCTACAAAGCAGAATTCCCAGTCCTGTTACTAATGAGGAGTTAATACAGCCCTGGCTCTATGTTCTTTGTGCAGTGATAGTAGCATAATCCTGATCAGCAGTTTGGATCAGGTCTACTTGATGGGAGAATAAGTGAACCGACCATTCTGGTTGCACTCAGTTGAGTTCAAAGGAGGGGAAGTTTTTGGATCATTTCCCCATTATCAGTCCCTGGCTGCTCCACCTCCTCTTCTCAGTGTGCCAACACAACTTATTCCAAGGCTTGTTGGGGTGGGGGATAGAAAGGGAGAACAAGGCAGACAGCCAGAGGATGGTCTCAGTCCTAAGGTGTCAGAGTGTGACAGCCCTGTTTGGCCAATGCCCTAGAAAATGAATTCAAGATGTTCAGAGCTAACAACACCCAGTTCAGCTCTGACACTCTATACATCGGGTACAGTGGGGACATAAGATACACTCATCTCCTGGATACACATGCAGACAGTACCTGCAATTCCTGTCCCATGCAGGCCAAAGGTCACACGTACTTCAGACCCCAAATTTTTGGCTGTACTGGGACAGAACTAGAGCTCATAGCTAATATTTTACATATCTCTTTCACTAACATATGATTCTTAACTGCCCTGCTGCCACTGAACACCTGCAACATCAAGCAGGAGAGCAGCTTATTTCCAGGAGCACCCCCCGCCAATCCCCACATACTCTTGGGGTCTATTTTCAGAGAGATAAATGGTGCTTTTAATTAGCACCTTCCATTTTCATTTGAGCCTCAGGGTTTTTGGAGCTGGTCCCAAGAGGGAGACCAGGAATCTCAGGAAAATCAATCTTAATTCAAACCAGTAATAAAAAGCAGAACACTTGCTTCAGAGGGCTTGCAAAGAATCTCTTCAGTGTAAACTCCCCTTTCATAACCTTTGGCCTCTTAATGCAGTGAGGAAGAGACTCTTAGAAGGGCTTTCATTCTTGTTTCCTTCTACTTTCTTTACATTTCCCATCTGAACAGGTAAAAACAGAGAACAGAAGCCCGTAATGGTTACATCTGGGCAGTGAAAACTTCAGCAGGAAACCTGAAGAAGTGAAAGAATAGTCCAGGGGACTGTAAAATCCAGCAGCTGAGCTATCTATGATGCTGTTTCTCAAGATGATGATGGAAATACTGTATTCTTCCCTGCCTGTCCGTTGTTCAGGAAAAACCATCAGATAGTTGGGGATAATATAACTTAACCAACATAAACATCGCTTTCTAGTAAAATTACATAAAAAAGGTTTCATGAGGCTTATTAGAATAATCAAAACACCTTTCCACTAATGTAGGGCCAAATGCCAGCTCACAGCACGCTGGCAGACAAACTGCTCCAGAAACACCTCCTCTACTCTCTTGCCTCTTCCATCCATTCAGAATCTTAGCCCATCGTGCCGCTCACTGTATAATTGGAGTCATCTCACTACACAATGCTGCCATTTCCACTTCACATATGAAGAACTGAGGCTCAGACAGACTCATCTCACCAGGTTTCTGCCACAAGAAACTAGCCATAGTCTCATCTATGTAGATCCTTTATAGACAAAGGAGAGAGCATTAGCACATCCAGATGGTAACTTACTGTGTCTATTGTAGGCGAGTATCCTAGAATAAGATAACTCCCAGGCATCTAAGGCAAAGTGAGGCAAACTCTATGTTAAGTAGGTTTACTCAGAATTACATAGGAAGTGTGTGCTCAAGTAGAGGATTGCTTGTCCTTACCTGGTGACAGCATCCTGGCCACAGCTAAGGTGCTGTGGATGTCCAGCATGCAGTAGGAGGTGCCAGGAGTTACAGTTTTAGTCCCTCTGTTCTGATTCCATCTTTCTGGATGTCACTAGCCAGACAGACCTGTCCAATACTTTCAGCAGTGCCTTCCTCAGCTAGACTGCTCAAACCTGTCCAGACATATTACTGAACATGCCTGCCACATCCCTCTTCCATCTTTTCCACAGTGCCTTTCAGGTGCAACAAACAGCCACAGCCAAGCTCTCTGTCCAGTCTTCTTGATGCCAAGGGAGGTGAAGAAGTAAATAATGCCATTTCAGAGTGTGTAAAGCCCCTTAGCCATCTCAAATTAATTTTAATCTATAAATAGTAAAAGATGAAAGCCATCCAAAGAGACTGACAGGACTTCCAGAAGCCTGCTAGTTAAGGGCTTCTTGTTAAACCTCCATTAGGTCAACAGTGCAGCAAATACCACCAAAAAGTAAGTTATTACAAATCTCAGAAGGGATGTTTATTCTCAAATGCAAAACTCATCAGTGTATGGGAAAGCCAAACCTGAGGACCAGAGGTACTACTAGTGACAATGAAAGAAATTTCCAGACTGATCCTGGTCCAGGAGATTCACAGCTCTGCAGCTGGGAAGCAGCAACTCAGACAACAGGTAGGGTTGTAGATCTGATTCCTCCAGACAAGAAGAAAGGATGGAGCTGGTATCATTACCAAGGTTGAAAATGTAAAATGTCTCCCAAATACAGAGGAGTTCAGATATAAGAAGAGACATTCTGAACTTGTTGATCAAGAGTGAAAAAAGAGGATGCCACTAAGACCTCATTCTGGAACCTTTCCCAGACACTAGCTCTGAGCTGCCACAGGCTCCCAGACTGCTGGCTCCAGAACCCACTTAGGATGCCAGAATCCTGGCTGTGCAGCCTGCCACATGCTTGCAGAAACCTGCTTCCCTAATTTAATGCAAGCTTGTAGAGTTTTGTTTCTGGAACCCATCCTGAGCAGCAGCGAGGAACTGCAGTGGGACTGGTCGCAGAGTCTGCAATAGTATTGTCTCACTCCATGTTCTACCATGAGCACACACCAGCAGCATCCTGGTTGTCAAGCCCACTGTGGATGCAGTCAGAATGCAGTCAGTTAGGAAATGTAGAAACACTGATCAAATTCTGCTCATTAAGTTCTGTATCAATAAATCCCTCCAGATCTACCAAGGACAACTACACTGAGTAAAAATATTATTTTGGAACCCATATCGAAACATTTGCAAGATTTTTTAGGAGGCTGCAATGCACAGCAGTATAACCATTTTTTTTTTTTCCCACCAACATAATTGTTAAAACTGAAGTGCAAAACCTAGAGATCCAGTGACTCTTTCTTCAGTGGAGAATTCCAGCTGATGTCGAGAGGGCAAATCCACACATGCATTCCTGCATCTTTAAATCTGCTTAAAGAAGAAAACAGAACAGCAGACAGCACTGGTCTGGGATGTACCCACCTGACCAGCCCTTGGGGCCTCTTCAATAGGCTTTAGAATCCAAACGAGGTGTAAGTTTAAAAAAAAAAGAGATCCTATGCACAGATCAGAAATCCTCAGCAGGTTGCAGCCTTTTCCTCTGGGGCGGTCAGTTTCTCTCCAGAGGTGCATCATGAGAAAGAAAGGACAAAAGGGAAAGACTATCTTCACAGAGATCTTACTGTGTCTGTGCATCAGGACTCTAAATAACTTTTGCATACCTTGCCAGTCCAATATCAGTCATAAGAGGTCCTACATCCCATTCCATATGTTCTTCCCATCAACTAATATTCCATCCAGACCTGGGGAGAACAACAAATTGGAATGGCTTCCAAGTTTTTGTCATGGGCTCTTCATGAAACCACAGCTGGGCACTGATACAGCACCTATGACTGCTGCTTGTGTCTACTTAAATTTGGACTAGTTCTTTAACCTTGCACGTTATTGTATACACAGTGTGCAGCACAGCCACTTGAAAATAAATAAAAGAGAAGGAAGAAAAAAAGGAAAGAGAAAAAAAAAAAGAAACCAAAACCAAACCACATGACACACTTCAAATTCCAAGACAGGAGGGAGAGCTTTCTCTCTCTGGGCATTTCTCCCTAACCTGCCTTTAGAGCCTTTACAGTTTCCTGCTGTTGTAACCTGTGGGAGAAGGCTGAGGGCAGCTGTAGTCAACACACCTAGAGTATTTCAGAGGCTGAGTGCTGGGGCTTTGGTTGTGCTTGCTGAGTGGGAGATAAGTATACGTTTTAGCCTCAAAATATTTGAGGGAGACAGACTATTAAGGGTGCAGCTACAACGTGGTAGATAACCGGGACCTGGCTACAGGTAGCTCCACAGCTGCAAAGTACATGCATGGGGGCTCAGCAGGCAAACAGAAGATTCCCATGGCAAATGGGAACATCCCAAGAGGTAAAGCATCAGTATTGCAGCTCCTGTGTCACCACCAGCCTCAACACCTGCACAAGGAGTCTCATCAGGCCAGAAAGCATGAGAATAGGGCACTGCTGAGCACCAGGCAGCCTTGCCCAATAAAACTAGCCAAAGAATAATTTCCTGACTGCTGATTAGGTCTCAAAATTTGTGTTTCTTCTGCAAAGTCATGTTTTTATTTAGGTAAATTTTACTTAGTCGGAGGGGACATGGGGCTCTTCAGCTAAATCAGAAACTAGGGTGAAAACTGGACTGAAAGTGGCATACCACTGCAGAACATTTCCACTTCAGCTTATTTCAAGGAAATTATATTGAATCAAAAATGCTCAGACTAACTCGAGGCAGAAGAAGCCAGGCCAAAGCCAGCAAAACCCCAAGGCTGTTCGAAGTGATTAATCCAGGATCCGCGTGGTGGGCTGCAACCAAAAAGGTTTGCAGCTACCCTTATGCTTCCATCCTGAGTTTCAGCTAAGGCAGCTTGGATGGAGCCCAGGATCAGCGCCTATTCTCTCTCCATGTATCTCCCTCTTTCCCCTCCCTTTCTCTTTCTCTCTCAGTAAATCCCAGAGGGCACATTTCCGTGCCAGAATAAGCCTCTTTGTGAGGAGCGAAGGGAATGCACAGAGCCGCTAATGAGAACAAAACTGGAAAGCAAAACCCCGGGCTGGGGAGAGCCTTCCTTCCTCCCTCCCTCCTCCGTACCGGGGCGGCTGGAGCCTGGGTGCCCTGGCGGCTCGGTCTGGGTGCCCTGACCCCTCTGGCTCTCCTGCCCGTCTGCTCCAACTTCCTTGCCTTTTTAAGGCAGGCGGCAGAAAAGGCAGCAGAACAGCCTTTATCATGCAAATAACAAGAGTAAATGGGCAAATTCCCCGGTGGGCACTTGAGTGAAATGCAGAGCTTCTGGCAGCGGGGAGGGGGGTTAGGGGAGGGGGCGCCTTATTTGCAGGTCTCTGTTCTAATTTAACTGCAATGGCAGCTAAAGGAGACACCAGGGACCTGCTCTCCTCCTCGGCACTTCCCGTCGCCTGCCAGGGCCACAGACAGGGAGCGGGAAAGGGGGAAGGATGGTGAGTGGCGCCGCGGTACAGCTCGCGTTGACGCTCCAGGGCCGAGTGCTGCAGAACCATCCCCGAGACAGGATGATGCCCTCTCTGCTGGCACCTCCCGCTCTCGGGGGAATCCTGGAAGAAGAGCAGGGGTAGCGTGAGCGAGGGCTCCAGAGGGAGACGCCTTTTATCCCCTCTCTCCCAAGCTCCGGCAGCCCCGCCACAACCACCCCGCCAGTACCTGCAGCGCAGCCGCCGCTCTGGCACCGCGGGGAGGGCGCTGCAAGGGACTGATCAGGAGCCACCTCCTCATGGCAACAAAACCCGTCAGCTGCAGGGCCAGTGTTCACTGCCGGCACGATCCCTTAGGAACGCAGGTCAGGGTTATGTGTCCAATCCAGCCGAGCAGCCAGCCCGAGAGGATATCAGGGGAAATCGGCCTGGCATTCAGCTGATAACCTACCTGCCGGTGCTGGTGACACCTCAACGAGCTTACAGGTTCACAGGAGTGAGAACTGTGTATTAAATCACTTCTTCTGGGCTGCGACCAGAGGAGACTGATAGCCCCAGACCACTTTGTGCCATGCTCCCTTCTGCAAAATGGGAACAGTACTCCTTATGTGGACACACAGAGCCTCATGAACTGGGTGGGTAATGAAAACTGTACCAGTTGTACAAAAAAAACCTTTGGGAGAACACCAGAGAATACACCTCAGAGAACAGTGGAGACAAACACACTGCAGAATGAATGCAAATTAAAAGCAGCTGATGTAGTCAGAGCCGGGGTGGGAGTGGGGAGGGTAGGGAAAGGTGATGTTAGGGAAAACCCACAATTCCGAACTTGTTTCTCCAACTTAAAAACAAGCCCTACTGTGACTGGCATTGAACCCTAAATCATCCTCAGCTGTTTTCAAAGGATGTTTGGGAGATATCCAGCCCATCAGCTCCAAAGTCCAGAGTTTGAGAAGCATCCCCACTTTTCCAAAATTGTTGATGTCTTTTCCCATATTGTTGATGTCTTTTCCCATCTGGGCTTTCACCTGCTCAAATCAAGGATCTCAAAACATTTTGCACCAGTTCTCAGTGTGAACCTCGCAGCTGCATGGGGATGGTGGGAAAATGCTTTTCTGTCCTTCAGACAATGTAAGAAACTGAGACAGGCAGAAGCTAAGTGACTGAGCCAAGACAATGTGACACAATGCGTAGCAGAGCCAAAGCTGAAAGGCGGATTTCCCTGCATGAAGCCACTCCTTATGATCCAAGCTACAAAACTCTTTTTTCTTAAGTTCTGGCACCTAACCTTCTCCCTGCCCTTCCTATATCCAGAAAGCCGAAACAGTGGAGCCACCTGTCCTGCACACAGCACCACCCAGTTCCAGTGGCTTGCCAGAACCGGCACACTTGGGAATGAGTGAGGACGCCCAGCTGTCTCTCTCCAAGCAGCCCCAGCCGAGACCGAGGGTCCCTCTCGCTGGCCTCAGGGAGCGCGGGGGACAAGGCGGCAGCCACAACTCATTTGGCATTCTGAGAGGCTGGTGCGCAGCATCCCCATGCCGGCAGGGGGTAAATGAGAGCTCAGACATGAGTTATTGGAGCACTTACGTTCCCAGATTCTCCAAAACGTCGGGAAAAGGACAAACTGTTTAGTTGTAAAGAGCCTGGGGGGTGTGAACGGGGGAGGAGAAGGAGGAGGGAGCTGTGGCAAACTAGTTTGAAGAGACTTTGAGATTGAACTCATAGGAGCTATGGACAGGGAGGGAGAAGGGGGGGACCAACCTCCAAGGCTTACTCTGCAAGCCAGCAAACCTCCGACGTGGATTCTGGCAGCAAACTTGGGACTTACCTAGCACTCCTCACCACCAGTCAGTGGGATCATAAGGCTGGGAACAACACAGTCCACAGTCAACTGCTACTACATGGCCGCCTGCTGGGCTGCATTATTTGGGAGGCAGCTCCAGTTGCTCAGGAGAATTAAAAAGGAAAGCTGAGAAGAAGGGGCAGCACTAAGTTTTGTCAAAAAGGGACTGTTTGTAGGTTTCACAAATATTAGAGTCATCCCAAACCTTTGATAGATCCGAGCCACATTTAGACTTAACTATAATAAGCCTCAAACAAGCAGTCTTTAACTAATTGGTACTGCTTGGTTACAGACTAGTTGCACATTTGGGAGGTACCAGCCACAGCTGTATGCAGTAATATTCAGGAGATACAGCGTGAAACTCAGGACTCAGTATGTCCAGACACGCATAGGACATCTTAGGGGAAACTTGGACCTAGTTCAGTTTCTATAGCTGAATCTTCTAGTGGTTAGAGATATATAACAGTGGGTCAGAAGGATCCAGCTTTCCCTTAAGAGAGCTATATACTCCCCAGCAGCTAGCCCTCCTCATGGCAATCTTCACCATCCCAAGAATGGTGCAAACCAGATTCATGTCAATTGTCAGACTGATCACAGTGACATGAGCAGTGACATGAGCAGAACCTGCCTGACATTCTCCTACTGAACAGGGCTCAGAAAAGAACACAAAAAAGGGGAAGAGGTATTAAAGAAAGCTTGCCTAAATTACTTGTGAATTTCTTTGTAATGTTCTGACTTTTGATTTGTATCATTATGCTGAGACATATCTCATCACGATGAAATTGCACTGGCAGCATACTTCTCAGAATCACAGGAAATACATTTCCCGAGCCTCACTGACCAGTTCTTTGGACTCAGTGAGAATTTTGGTGAACAGGGTTTTTTTTATTCTGAACTATAAGCAATGAGGATGCTGATGATGTGCTAGGAAAAATTTCTTATCCAAAGTACATATTCAGCTCCTTCTGACTTCTCCTCAGTCTTGCCAGGCAATGGCCTCAGCATGGCACTCCCACATCATATCACTTCCATCCTATTGAGGACCCTGTCCTAGTTACTGAAGCAGCACCTCTCAAAAGTTGCCTTTTCTGTGTTCCCCTTGGCACATGCAAAAGGAGATTCCCATCAGAGTGAAACCATGGAGGTACACTGGATGTGCCAGGGGGAACTGCCCTGCTCGCTGACTGCCAAGCAAACTTACAGTCCTCTACACTTTGCAAGATCATACCCTGGCTGAAAAAGCATTCAAAGTGAAGGTCCAGCCTTGTCACAACTTTAGGAAAAGCTATGTCGAAGAAAGCAATTTCACAGATAGAATACCCTGCCAGCTACTACTACAATCTTGGTGACAAAGTCACTTGCCGTGGGAACTTCATCATCATCATCAGGTTGCCCTTCTCAGAATGCCCCTTCTCAGGAGTACCACACTGGTCACAGCACAGGAGAACCCAGTTTTATCTGGTACATTTCCCACAAGATTGTTCCTGGGTCCTTTGAATAATAAGTCAAACAATCAGTTTTCTTGGTTTCACACTCATTTCCTCCATGTTTTCAGATTAGTTTTGAATGCACTTCCTAAAATTCTGCTACCATCCCCACCTTGTCTACTTCTCTTCCTTCCTCTTAGCACCATTCCCCTTATTTTCTTATCTATTTTCTCTCCACAGTTTTTCTCTCAAGTTTTCCCTGCTAAGAAATTCCCTGTTTCATCTCTTAGATGCTCATAAAAATAGCACATCTTGATTCCTTTTGCCCCAGCCCTCCCTTCGCCATTTCACCACCAACCCCCAATTCCGTCTCCCAAGAACACTCCCCTGGCCGCACCTTCAAAACCTCCTCTTCCCACACATGTACCCCACCCTGCTTGCTCATTCATTTTCCATCTGCATCTCTCTCCTCCTGGATTCTTCTCTAAGTCTCGGTGATAAAAGTGCCAGATTGGAGTTGCTGTGTAAAGAGGGTTCATTTGCCATTTGCCACCATATGGGCCCAAAAGCAAAATCGTCAGCTAAGCGATTAAATCAAGTATGTCGAACAAAATGTTATGAACTGACATTATGGGTATATAATTTTATGCCATTTGTTGCCATCTGTTTATCTAAACAGCCCCCATTCCACACAAACACACAGAAGTCTCTGCCACGCTCACAAGGCTTCAGCACAGGGGTCACAGTACCTCCCTTTTCCTCCTTTTCTCTTTCCCTTATTCTGTCCTTCCATTCTCTGTTTGTCTGCATTCACCATCAACTTGGACTTGGAGTCTGGCCATAGATGTATCCTCCACTGCATTCCAGCACAGATTTAAAGGAAAGCACCTCATAATAATCAAGGAGTTTGCCTTAGAGAATGAGGTGTGCCCTCTTGCCTTAAGAGTCTTGCCAAGTTCATTTCCATACAAGAAAATTAAGAAAGTATTTGTCCAGAAGAGGGGAAAGGAGAGAAGGAGATGGGGGGTAACAAATGATGGTCAGCAAATGGGTCTTAGCTGTTGATCCTTATCTGGGACAGAGGAGGGGCAAGTAAAATAAGCTCTGCCAGTTCCTTGCTCAGTCAAGCTCTCTCTCTGCTTCATTTTACATTTTCTTGTGTCTCAAAGTGGATCACAGTCTATTTCAAGGTTAGATGGTGGTTGTGACAGACTGCAGACTGACATGGTGAACGCATAGCCATCCTGCTCCCTGTAAGAATGTGTAAGCACTTTCTTCTATAGTAAACGCTCAACAAGCGTAGCACAGGATGAAACCATAAGAGCTCCCCATCCCGTGGACTGAATTGTTTCCTAAATTGTAAGATTGTTCTGAGGAAACCAGAGATAGATATCAAAGAGATTATATGTATGCAAAGATAACTTGTTTCTTTCAAAGGGAGAGAAGCTACTTTTCCTACCGATTCAGCCAGAACAGACAGAAGATCCAGCATATTTCAAGTCCTTGGAATAGAGAATTGCCCCATTTGCACCACTTTTTGCACCCCAGTTTCCATTACCCACATTACTGATCATGCAGATGATTAAGTGGGCCTTCATGATGACCACCAAAAAGGCAAGGCAGTATCTATGTCTGAGGCAAGAACAGCTCAGTGTATCAAGTCTGTTCTCAAGGGCTAGCTTGGGAGTTTGAGAGGATATTGGCAACCAAGGAAGGAAAATATCTTCAACCACTTACGAGTGTGTCTGCTTAGTGCTGTCTTTTTTTATGAACCACTCTGATGGGTGTCTTCCCTTTCCAGATGTCCTTGGTCTTTGGGGGAAATAAGCATATCAGTAATTGTCCCTGTAGTTCTGAATGTAACAAGGTGGGTGGGGAACATTTAGCTTTCCTCCTTCCTGAACAAAATCCAGTCCACTGTATACCCTGTAGAGAGCCAGCTCCTCCTCTGTGAATCCCTCTTTCTCCTCCACATAATTTCAATCAGTTTGAGGGTTCTTTGGGGGAGAAGTGTTGAAGAGGAAAATGGCAATCTCTCTTCACAATCTAAGTCTCCCATCTTCATTCATGGGGCACTGAACTGAGCCTATGTCTCACAGCATGGTGTAAATGGGAAGGTATTAGGACTTCAGTACAAATGAAAAACAGTGACCAGGCATTTTTTCAAGTGTCTGGAGCACGTCTTGCTCAGAAGCCAGCATTTGACCTCAAAAGTGTATGTATTTCCCAGGCAGTGGGTAGGTTTAGCTGCAAAGTGATTTGGCCATGAGGTATCCCTTTATCTTGGTTTCATTCACCACTGACAGTGCTATATTTAATGCCCCCAGGCCATCTGACCTCTGTATGCTGGAGCCACCCTGGCATACAGCAAGGCTCAGCTCTGCAGCCACACACTGGAACATGGAATGCCACTGCTGCTTCTTCCCAGGGAAACTTTGCATGCACAGGGAAAACTAAACACCTATTTTTAAAAGCTCAAGAAACTCCTACCGTTCGAGTGGATTTTAGATAAAGCCCTAAATATTGGCAGTTCACAAATGATTACACAGCAAGGTCACACTAATAAATAGGAGCTCCTTCCTTATCAGTGCTATTGCTGATCTTCAGCTAAGGAAGTACAAATACACAGCACTACCAAGGAGGGTCTCAGAACTTGGTAGCAGCAAGTCCTCTATGCACAGTTGCTCTGCTGGAAGCACAATGTACTGGTAAGTTCAGGCCCCCTCAGGTCTGAAAGGAGGTTATCTATCTGCCCAGCTATTAACACAGCTTTGCACTGTGTGTGCATGGTTTCTATTTCCGTCCTGCTGTAGGAGAGAAACAGTGGAACATCTCAAAGACCCCTGGAGAGCCTCAGCTAGACCAGAGACAGCAAGTCACCTGCTTAGAAGAACAAGTTGGCATAAGCACAGCCCACCTGTCCTCTGGGTACTGTACCAGCTTCCCATCTGCTCCCAAGTGCATCTGAAGGTGGTAATTTTAATCTAATAAGCATTTGATTACTCTTTTTCTGAAAGGCCACCTCTCTGCCAGCACATCCACAACTACTCCCCTCATCAGACAGACCCCTTCTTACAGCTTTTGTGACTGCTGGACATGGCTGTCATCAGAGTTGTAGTACTCAGCTGATGCAGGCAGCTATGCTGCTCTTTGCCCCCAAGTTTGATTTCCAGTGAGGGTTAGGAGGAGAGGAGTGATGGCAAAGTAGCCGGTCAAAACTGCTTCCCAGTACATGACACAAGAATTTTGCTACACTGAATATGACAGGAACAACCATTCTGCTGCTGTGATGAGCTCTATCATCCTTTCTTTCCTGCAAGTGATACTCAACCTCCTACCTGTGTTTCAAGGCTGGCTACATTTCAGGCTCCCTCTAGTAGCACAGAACCACCATGTGGCTCTGGATCAGTCCTTGCAGCAGATTAAGCAGCCATCAGCAACAGGCAGGGACAGGAGCACACCAGCAGACCCTCCAAATTCCTCCAAGTTGGTATGGACACAGTGATGTTTAAAATGAGTGCTCTACCAGCTAGAGAACAACTGAGACATTTAATAGTCTTCAGCTGGATATCTGGGCTTAAGCCAATATATTATCAAAACCACCATAAATAACTCCTTTTAAAGGCCAGAGTAAGAGAAGGGGGGGAAGCAAAGGCAGGATCATACAGAAAAATCATAAACTGAAAGGGATACAACCTTCAATACTTACTGTAACAACACCAGGGAAAAGAGCAACCGATAATGGATGAAAAAGTATGTTATGTCCTGGATATCATCCAGCAAATAGGAGAGCCAGAAATCCAAAACTACCAAAGAAGAGTCAAAGATGTATTACAAGGAGTCAGAATGAACACAGTAAATAATACAAGTGGAAAAGCCATGCTGTCTCAGATTCCATGACTGCTAAATCAAAAGCTAAAATAAATTGTGAATCATAATGTAAACAGAAGAATCATCAAAAGGAGGAAACTCCTTGGTTTTTGCAGGACAAGGACAAAAAATCTTTTACTACTGTACAGAGCTAAAAGGTAACTAACAATGTAAAAAGGAACATATTTTATTGTCTACAAGAAGCATTGGAGAAAGACTGTCAAATCTTTTTCTGCAGTGGATACATCAGCTGGATTCAAAAAACAGCGCTCTCATTTGTGCAGACTGCACACTCCTTTAGAGAAATGCTGTTTCTGCAGACTGCCATTTGGGTTGTTACTAGAACAACAAACTGTTGATGGTATCATTACAGATGGCATTTTAAACTGGGGTAAAACAGCAGAAGAAAATAATCAAAGGCTCAAGGCGATTGTGAAGAGAGCAAGAGCTGCTGGGCTGAATGAGCATGAAATATGTAAATCCCATTTAGAGAGATAATACAGCCTCCAGCAAAAGCAGGAAAGCATGCAGGTAGATCATGATAAAGTTGAAATCACCATCAATGTCCATCCTTCAACATTTAAAGTGGTGCCAACATACCTTGAAAAGGTAAACTGCAAGGAATACATGCCCAGGCTAGCTGTATTAACCAGCACCCTACAGCACCACTCCACAGAACTATCCAAAGAACACAGGATGAAACTCTCAATAAAATAGCATGAAACTGAAAGAGCTAAAGGTAATGCTCCCATAGGCATTAGGACAGTTAGCACAGTGTTAATCTGTCAGAGGAAATTTCAAAGAGGGTAGCGATATCATCATTTTACAACATAGCACTGAATATCAAAAAGAGCAACACGTGCCTCTTTGGCACTAACAAAAACTAGACGGTTGCAACAAGATCATGGGACAGGATGCAGGATTTCTTTTTTTTCCCCTTTTTCTATTTAATGTATGTTCTCTGAAGTAACCAATAATGCCATTTCATCATTGCCCCAAAAAACCTTTTAAAATAAAGATATACTTTCAAATGAAAGCAGAGGAGAGTTCTGCTGGCCACTGACCCAATCTCCAGGGCATTTAACAGAAGTCCAGAGCTTAATTGTGTGCATATCAGTCTCATTTTAAAATTAATAACTAAATTAATAACTATGTCTCACATTCTAGACAATGATCTCCTAGAGAAAAGGCTGCATTTTAGCTGAGATGATTAACACAGAGTTTGGGAAAGCATTCTTCCAAACCACTAGCACAGTTTAAGGTAGAGCACTTCCATCACTAGAGGAGATTCTCTAAAAGTGGTGTTTCCCAAAATACTGTGCTGTCTTTATAATATCAGAATTGTATTGGTCATTTGGGAGTTGAGAAATCTTAAAGGCATCTACAAATTATTTTATACAGACCACAGGTGAGCAGAATTCCAGCAGGGGGAAAAAAAATGCTGTGACAAGCATCGTTACATGGATGATATGGAATAACATAACAATCTTGTAAAAAGTATTATATGTTTGAAGCCAAACATTTCCACTTCCCCCACATAATTTTATAAGAATGTACTAAAGCTAAATGTTCATGTTGTAAGTAATTTTTCTAATCCTGGTGTACCTGATTTAGTAACATCTGACAGGTAGCTGTGGCATTCACTGCGGAGGGATTACACAAATTCAAGCACTATGAAGTAAAGTACCAGGCAAGAATGCATAGTTCTTCTCAATTTCAGTTCCAGGATGCTGGAAAAGAACATCAACCTAATCAACTACCTACTGAAAAAAAGTGAAGACCCAGATGCCAGCCTGCATTTACCTTTTCTTTGTTACTGGATAGCACTGGTAAACAATCTCATTTTACCTCATGATATTTTTTGCAGAAGAAAGCCTTAAGAAAAGGCATGATGAAACTGATATTACAGGACTTCAGAATCACAGATGTGTGAAATACATACATAATTAATCTGAAACCCAGTATAATTTCCATGGAGATGGTTTTCATTAAATTAAAATTTTTATAATTTCAAAGCAATTGCAATAATAATTTCAGTCAAAATGTGAACAACAGCTCCCACTAAAATGATGATAGTATTGGCAAGGCATTGTGAAATGCACTGGGTTTGTTAGGCAAGCAGTTGAAAAATCAATAAATGGGAAGTCTGATTGACACTATCGGATGTCTTCTTCAGACAAACAGCAGATCACAATGAATACCAGCTCATACTCAGTGGGTTTGAGGTGTCTACCCCAGGCCAACGAATAAGGACAACTTCTCTTCATTATTAGCTACTTCAGATCTTTGGAGAAAGGACAGTTACCTGTAAAGAATCAATCATATACTTCAAGGGAACTTTCCTCAGACAGAGCACTTCATAAGCTCTCTGAGACAAGACTGTATTTTCTTTTTCTTCTATACATTACTGGTGCTAGGAAACTCATGGCCAAGAGTCAATTAGCCTTTCATGGCAGCATAGGTGAGAATCTTTCTGAAGACTCACCAAAGCCTTCTCTTCTATACACAGCATCCAAATTACTCCTGCTGACTTGTAGAGACCAAATTCCTTTCTCCAAATTTCTCCTTTCTGACATGAGGTGACTCATACACCTCCACTTCTTGTGGTCATGACCTAACTACTGAAGTGCCACAATCATGTTGTAAATACTTCCAGTGAGATGCAAACAGTCAACCACTTCCCAGGATGAGGGTAAGATCTAAAGAACTTTTGAGCTCTGGAATTCTACACAGATGGACAGATGAGCAGATAATCCTACAATAATTCTACAATATCCATCAGGGATCTAATAAAATCATTAGATGCATAGTAAATGTCCTATCTTTCCTAATACAGTCTAGGTTTGTTTACATCCCACCTTTACCAGAAAATACAGGTGGAATCTTTTGAATCTGATACCAGGGACCATCTGTGAATACATACACCTGGCAGAAGCAGTGGAGGGATACAGTGGGCTGAACTTTTAAAATCATTTCAAAACCAAATAAATAGCTGATAGCTCTCAAAGTCTTGCTTCTACTTCAAGCCTGGCAGGGACTAAAACTCAGATCCTCAATTGTAAGTTGGCATGAAATTTGAATGAAATGAGAGGAAGCTAGGAGCTAAACTTAGGCATCAGGGAATAAATCATCTGCCACTCTGTGAGAGACAAGCTGTTAGAGGTCTATAGAAAACAAGTTTAAGAGGTGTCTGCCCATTCTAGAGCTGAATGAAGTCCAGAAAAATTGACTCATTTGCAAATGAGAAAGAACTGAATGGTGAATCCAGATCTTTCTTATCCCTTGGTCTCTCCTGTAAAACAGTGCAGGGTACCTGACACACCACAACTGCTGAGCATTTGATTTCACTGCCTGTTTCCTGCACACTGGACTACAGTTCTGTCACTCAAACCCCATATTTCAGAAAGAATTGATTCCAGCCCTATTCTTCCTTCTGTGGCACTGGCAGACACTGGGGAAATGATTCACACTGAAAAGGACCATATATTAGCTTTTCCTTCAGTGTTACAGGGGTACTACAAAGAGCCTGGGTTGACATTTCACAGAAAGCAGGGGTGCTCTGTTTACACAGCAGCAACTGAAAAATACTTAGCTGCCTGCAGAGACAAAAAAAGAAGGGACTAAGTCAATACTCAGATGGTAACTACTACTTACAGGACTAGGCCTTTAAAGAGATCTAGAACGATCATTGCTTACATACGCAAAGCCTAGAGATGCATGTTGCAAGCAAAACATCTTGCAGTGCCTTTCAAAGATGAAGCTTTGCTCCTCCAGCTCAGCAGAAGAAAGAATCCTACCCCTTTGCCTTCCTCCAGATAAGGAAGATCTCCATTGTTTCTCTACCGATGTCAAATGAATCTCATGCACCTGTTCCTCTCTCTTTCCAGTAGGAACAAAATTGCAGTCTAGCCTGATAGGAACCCTGAGTGGAAGGAGAAAGGATCTAGTGGGACAGATGGATGAGCAGAGATGTAATTCCAGAGGAAAGCTGCTGTCATCCCATTAAAGATGAGGTTAAAGGTAGCAGCGATGAAAGAGTGGGAGATATTTCACTGGGGGAAATGGAGTGGCACTGAGCTTTGAAATTGCACTGCGTGAGAATATTAATAAAAAAGTTAATGACGCAATGTGCTTTTTGCTCCACATTAATTACACTTTTACATTCCAGTTTTTAATGCATTTTACACAAGACTTTATTTTACATTCCAGGAAGGGGAAAATATAATTGCCGCTTTAATTTCTATAGCCAAACCCTGATAAGATCACAGCTGTGAAAATCTCATAAAAAGCTTTAAATTAAGTTAAAAAAACAGTTCCCTTCCCTCCTCCCCTTGCTTCTCTTCCTGCTTGAGGTGCTATCAGCAGACATGGCAAAAGTGTTGGTTCAAGGTGATGTTGTTACCTGGCATGGAGAGACCATTTCTGAATTCAGCACCAGTTACGAGGCCTGGACCATCCAACACCACATACACTGCTGGGGCTCATCCACCTCTCTATGCCATCAGTGGGAATAAACCCTCTGCCAAGACCATTTGGGTGTGCAGGGCCCCAGATGTACTATACATAGCTCTGGTTTTTACCAAAGGCACAGTTTCTGTGCTGGGGCTGCATGTGCACAGACAAGACTGAAGAGATCACACTGCTGCAGATTGAGAACTGAGGCTTGGTGAAATAACTGGTTTACATGAGATAAAGGAGAAAGTCTATGTGAATGACAGGAATTTCAGATTATTGTTTGAATCCTGTCAGAGATGCCTCCCATCACTGCAGAAATAGACAGAACAAATGAGATATCATAAACTGAAGTAGCCTGATGTTCCCACCTTCTTCTTTTGCAAGGGACAGGTTCTGGATGTGTCCACAGAGTGTCTTCATAGACAGTGACCCCTCTACAGCTACAGACTGTGTCAAGTCCTAAGGAATCCCTCCACATACAACCCTGCCTTTGACTCTGGCTCTCCTTTCACTCAGATGAAAAATCATAGCAGGACCACATTCCTACATCACAACCATCCATTTTCTTTAGGAGCATGAAGAGAGGCCATCTCATCACTTTGCCTACAGCCTTCAGTGCAGCTGAAGCAACACAGCCTCACTGTGTGTGCACGGCACTCGTACGGGTTTGGTACAGTGGTGTACAAGTCTGTATGTGCTCAAAGCTCTCTGCTGATACTCCCCTGCCAGGAAATGGATGTAGCTATGGAGATGAGTTGAGACTTTTCTTGCAATGGGACAAAACCAAAGGAGAATCAGACCTTCATCTATCCTTAATACCAGTCACCTACAACTTGAAATACTCGAGTAGCCCTTTCCGTCCATTTCCTCTTTACTATTCATGCTGGGGATGCCGCCACATTACTTTGATCCTCCACATCCTCATCCCATGAACTCCAGGACAAGCCACTGACTTAGTCATATATGAAAAGGTATCTCTTCCAATGTAATGGCCTAAATTTGTGGATCCTCATCTCAAGATCCTCAACATAAGCTATATCAGCATAGAAGTGAGAGATCAGATAATCCATCCTCCTGCCCTTGAAAGGATCGTTTATATAAGAATCTTCCGTGACATATGTTCCTGTATGGACCAGAGTCACTTCTGTTGGAAGCCTGTAACCCTGCTGAACCACTTCTCCTTGGACTCTGACTTCTTTCCCTCTAAAATGACTAAACTGGATATCCCTGTTTTTCTTTCCTGAATTTAAACACAGTACTCCAATTAGACCAGTCTCTGCATTCCTGCCCCACCATTGCCACCTGGATCTGTTCTTATGACTTCATTGGAGAAAGATGAAATCTCACCAACGAGCTTCTGCAGCAAAAGGGACTACTCAGAATACCCCATTCAAAAACCCTGTGCAGATTGGACAACAGAGCTAAAGAAAGGTTCAGTTCTCCATAGGTTTTGTTGATCCTCTTGAGCTCCTTCTCCAGGATAAGTTCCCAATTTACACCTCTGTAAACAAAAGCAGAATTCATCACTCACACCCATATTATTTTCCTTGATTGTTCCCTACATGCAGAAAGCAGAAGAGGAATGTGTTTTCACAAGTGAAAGAAAGAGGGAGAGAAGAAAATAGGAGAGATTGAGAGAAAGAAAGAGAGAGAGGCTCTAAAACCTCATTTTCCTGGTAATTTACTCTTCTATTCAGTTGAGTCCTGCTGCTCGTAAGCCTATTCCTGTTACAATATTAGATATAAACAAGTAAACTGTGTAATGGATCACATTAAGCAGGCCCTGCATCTTGAGGCAGGATTTAATTTGCATGGCAGATTATCTTGTCTGCAGTAGGAGAGGCACCCTGGGGCACTGACTGCATTAATAGGATCTAGTCTCTTAAAATCCATTAAGTCAATTGAGTGGACCAGTCTATAATCTCATTTCAAATCCAGCGTGAAAATGCTTAAACACTAGCCCTATGACACCGACAGCAGAGAAGTGACTAAAGGGACACTGGAGACCACACTGTGCCATATTGCCTGCCTGCTGGGAGTAGGGAAGAAATGGAAAAAGGGTAGGGCTCATTCTCTTTTAGCAAACTCCATTCAGAAAGATGCTGACAGGAGGAGTGAGTTGAGTAGAGGAGGCAGCAACTATGTAAGGGGAAAGATTGTGGAGTTTATCCCAAGCAATGACAGTGAGTTTTTAAACAGTGTTGTCAATTGGCTAAGGACATTTTGGATACCTGCTTGCTCTGACATAGTAAGAAATACTGGACAGTGAAGAGGGTATGCCTTTACAGGAGTGTTCTACTATGAGTCACAAGAATCGGGATTTTCAAACTGTCTCGAAAAACAGAATTACTCTGGGAAAGTGGAGTTGCAATGAAAATACAGGACTGGAATATGAGAACGTTAAAATTGTGGAATCCTAGGCTTTTGGCCTCTCTGCTCTGGACTGCCACGAACAGGAAAGGAGTTCTTGAACTCAGATATATTTGCACAAGGTTATTCTTGGCCTAGCTGATCAGAGTAAAATTTTCGCATTTGCCCCAAGGGAGAAAATTAGATAAAGGCTCAATTTATCTTAACCTTGTCCACAAGGTACCCTAAGTAAGAACAGTTTTTGGTTTGGATATATGTAAACTATTTAGCATAAAGGGTCTCCAGTCAGAGGTCTGGGTACCTTGACCACATTACACTAACCCTGTAACCACAAATAGCAAAAACAGTAGTAGAAAACAGACACAAAGAAACTCAAAAGGAAGAAAAAAGACATAACAGCATGACCTAAAAACTGAAGGAGTAAGAAACCTCCAGGACCAGATGGCATTTATGCAAACACTCTAAAGAAATCAAAGTACAAAGAAGTTACTAACAAACCCATTCAATTTATCATTAAAAACAGCCACTCTCCCACCAGGCTGGAGGGGAGCCAACACTCTGCACTTCTTTTAAAAGAGGTGCTAAGGGCAATCATGGGAATTATAGACCTCAGTGAGCCTTACGCCAGTACCAGGAAAAATAGCTGAGAAAATCATTAAAGACAGAGTTATAAAGCACCAGGCACAGTGAGTGTAATGTGGTAAAGAAGCAGCCTGGGTTCTCCAAGCTGACTTTCTGACCTGCTAGTGTTCCTTGGAAATGTCAGCAGCTCAGAAGAAGCAATGATAAGTAGGAGTCACCTAGCTATTAAGGATTTAACAAAAATCACATTCAAAAATTTTAGGGCTCCACTCCTAATATGCATAAGCCCTAAGGGTGGAATTTTACAGCACATCACTGATTTGAAGAAAAAAAAAAAAGAAAAGAAAAGGATCAAAGTGGTACAAAGTCCTTGTGAGAATCCTGTTCCTCATAAACTGTGGCAGCGTCTCTAGGAGGGGTCAAACTTAGACACTAAAACCCAAGACAGGCCTCTCCAACACAAGCTACAGTTGAGCTGTAGCAGTCACCTCCAGGAGACTGGTGAAGTGCCTGGTTCCTGGGCCACGAATGACTACATTTCCTGGATACCTGCAGTGGATGTCAGATGACCATATCAGGTACGTCCTCAATACTGCAGCATGTTGGGAATAGGCTTCTGCTGAAAAGGTTGCAGCAGCACTGTTCAATAGGCCACTGTTGGAGTGGCAGAACATTGCCCAGAGTCATTCCAAGCTGCCGTGAGTGAGGCTACCCCATGATCCCACAGGAAACAAAAGATCAGAGGCAAATTGATCAAGCATTTAGGCAAAACCCAAAATGGCACCTGTAAAGAAAACCTGATCCACAGCCAATAAATCACCCACTTTCATTCTCACAATTGTGTGGCTTTGTTCTGATGTATTTATAGTGTCTTGGATCTAGTTGATTTACATGCTTCCATTTCTTATTCCTTCCTAGCTGGAGATCTCCCAGCTTACCATGCCTGGCAGCACTCACCCTGTTAAAAGTCTCAGCACTAGTCCCTCCTCTGCCAACACACAGCTTCTCCTTCTTAGCCTTTAAAATGCTGCCAGACCTGCTGCCCAAAGCAATTGTGTCATGGGAGCCCAAGGGACTGCTATTAATCCAGTGGTGAATACCAGTTTTAATGAGTCCAATATATTCTCCATTTCAAGAAATCTCTCAGTTCTGATTTCTAGATGCTATTATTTATCAGAGAGATCACTATATACCCATCCTGTTCTTATTCCCTTCCCTAAATACTCACTTTGGAGGAAGACAAGATTGCACGAAAGACGGATATTTGGTTTGGTCTGGTGCAGCAGATTTTATATTCCAAGCAATGGACTCTTGCATACCAGTTTTCACAAAACTGCAGAGGCACAAGCACAGCTCCACTCTTTTCCTTCAGAGCCGTTTACTCTTGAGTGCCACCCTCCCCAAATGGACACAAACATTCACACAGCAGTCCCTGCTCAAACTCAACATTTTCTCAGCAGTCCTTACCCAAACTGCTGAACATAACCTCCAGGGTCATGACAGGTAATGGCAGTCACGCTCCTTTGAACTCTAAAATTGCACTAGGCAGCACTACGGGACCCCTGACGAGGTAGGTGCCCACAGACAAATATCCCTTCTACAGGCAAGTTGATATAAGAAGGGGAAGCAATTCTGCCTAGGGTAAACAACTGCTTTATGCCCTGGAGAGATGCAGAAGGAAATTTTCAGCACAAATGGTTTTATTGCTGGTTTTGGGCCATTCCCTGCTGTCTAGAGGAGGCTTGTGGCTTAAAGACACAACGAAGGCTGTCACCTTTTCTTAAAAATATACCATGACACTGGTGAACTGCAACTCGCACATCATCCTGTGCACTCCCAATTGGTCATGTGATGTCCTCTGTTATCACAGATCGACAGTATTCCTTTTCTTTGAAGGAGAGGAGAGAACCATCAGCTGTTTTCAAACCACAGCATCAGCTACCTCTCCCACACAAACCACAGATCAAAGGTTTCCACTTTCCAAACCACAGAGTGGTCCCAGGGGTTCCAAGAAACAGATGTCTAGCACACTTTCTACTAGACACTGTGCAGTCTTTGCAACATGTGGTAGAAGGAAAAACAGTTCCCTTTAGAAACCCCAGGCACATACCTGAGAAATACAAAATCACCCAGCCACTGGTACCTGCCTTTAGGGAGGCACAGCAGAAACTGAGGAGAGTAAGTGAGAACTGTTACACAGAGTTAGTGATACACAGCTCCAGTGGGGAGCACTGGCTTGTAAATTGGATGCAAACAGCACGACAAGGAGAAATGCACTTCTGTACCTTGAAATTACAGCAGGATACACCAGAAATCAATTCAACACCACCCCTTTTGCTCTTCACCTTCCATGTTACAATGGAGCAGCTCAGCTCCACCCAGTCCACATATAAAGAACTCAATGTGTACCCTTCCTGAAGCCACCAGTATTTGTTCGAGCCTGACACGGTATTGAAAGGACAGTTCCAAGAAGCAGGGACTGCCCCATTCATCTCCCTGAGTGGCTCACTTGCCGCCTGATGACAACCTGCTAAGTCTCTTCAGTTAATTAATCCACTGTTCCTTGAAGCAAGTAAGAATGCAATGTGAAGATTGTGCTAGGACTATCTTTATATAAGCTAGTCAAAAGAGACAGTTCATTTTGTTGAAAAGAGAGGGATGCCTCAACTTATCTTTCCCTCATCAAGAACGACTCAGATTCAACAGACCCAAAAAGACACCAAGACAGACAAAAAACTGGAAATCACAAAGCCCTTCAGTGTAACTGAGTGGATGCTGTGGGCTTCTGGTGTGCTTCAGATAAGGGTCTCTCTGCATTTGGTTGGGAAAAAGGTCACAAATTGTGCTTAAGTGAGGATGCAGAGGAAATATGGAGTTTTAGGAGACTAATAGGAACATTAGTGAGGTCTCTGGCTTGAAGAATTGAGGAACAGAGAACAAAAAGCAAGGCTAGTCTCTCTTGTCAATTTAAATATATACACCTAAATAGAAAGAAATAAAATAAAGGATAAATACAAGAATTTTAAAAACTTTGAAAATAAGTCTAATACCTAACACTACAACCTTACCCAGGACTGGTAAGTATGGCATCAGTTTGCAGTGAAGAGTGTGAGAATATAGACAGTGGGATTTGTCATCCATGATGTGAGCTTTATTTAACACAAAATGAAAGATGGGCTTCCATGGGCCTCAGCAAGTGAGAGACGAAAGATGAGCCTCCATCCAATAACAAATTCATTAATTTTCCTTATCAAATGTGCTGAGCCAAGGCACATCCCCCAACTGGGAGAAACTAGGAGCTGCCATTTCCTGGAGTGTCAGTGTACACTGGTTGAGCTGCAGACAATCACTAAAGCCTGACAAGAGTGTATCTGCTGAAGACTAAGGACTGGATGATCAACAATCCAATTCTCTCTTTGGCAGCCCACTGCACTGCCAAAAAATGGATATGAAAGCTGAAGTGTATAGGCCAGACTCACCCCTTGGTAGGTCCACAGAATTTCACTGCCTTATCAGAAATGGCTTTTGTCCAACATGTCTGTGACAGTCAAAAGTAGGCATGGTCTACGAAAAACTTTGGCTTAAACACTGAATGGGGATCATCTACAGGGCCTTTAACTAAAATTAAACATGAAGACTAGCACCTTCAGTGAGTGCAGAAAAAAGACCTCAGCCAGAAGGAGAGAGGAAAAGTGTTAGGAGAGGTCATTTGCAATCCATCCCTCGTGTTCTGGGTGGTGGCATTTGTTTAACCATAACATTGGTTCTTTCCAATTCTATGCTACAGCACTAGCAACATGCTTGCTTCCACATATGCATGCCTTTGCATCCTGTCACACAGAGTACAGTTCTGTATTCTCCAAGCATATGGAAAGCTAACTTTACATAGTGGATATTTTATTTTAAAGAGAAAGTTCTGCTAGAACCTTCTCTTTCTATGCAAAATGGCCTAGAAAGATAACATAAAAGCAACATAGAGATCAGTTTTATTTGCTTGGTAATACAGTCGTTTTTGCATGTGCTAAACTGTTCATGTACTCCCAAGCTGAAGCAGCGGCATCTAAAAGAACATTCTGCACTGAGATGTGCCCATCTGAGAGCACAAGCCCTTCTGGGTCTCTATCTAGGAAACACAGAGAGCCCAACTGCACTAAGGGACCAGGGTGTAAGGTGAGGAAGATGAAAGCAAACATTGGTAAGCAGCTGGTGAGGGATTCCCACTTATTCCTTCCCCTCGGTGCTGTGTCTACCTTCCTATTCTGTGGTGTCTACAACATGTATGTGTAAGTCTGAAGCCTTCAGTCTTCCCTACCCACAGACCTACAGACCTTGGTGGTCCCAGATTCCCAGGGAAAAGGACTTCCAATATGTGGCAAGGCAGCAGTTGAAGGTGCTTAAGCTGTTTGTCTTCTCAGTGCTGCAGTAATTTCCCAGCTGATTTCTGAACTCCAGAAGAAAGGACAAGGATGGAGGGGAGGAGGGGAATCAGAGGAAATGATGACTTCATCATTCAACAAGAGTTTGTGAGAAAGCAGGTTATGTTGGGGGACCACCAAACGCGACGTCTTTCATTGCCCCACCTCCCACAATGCAAAGGTGCAGTGTTACCTCTTCTCCCACCCCCCCATCTCATCTACCCCCAGATAGAGTATTCCTAAGCTCACCACATAATGCAGTTTTTCATGGCATGCCTGCTTATCAGGACTCTGAAACTATGTGAGACATGCATGCAGACAATGGGCCTGTCTCTCAGCCACAGAGGGCTCTGAAGGGATCCCTTTCAGCACTCACAGATTGCTCTGTGTTCCCTTAATTGACAGACCCGGCCAAGTCTGACAGCGGTGGCGTGCAGCTGGTACAGGCTGCTCTGTCTCAGGTAGGCCACCTTTCAGCAGGGAAATTGCTTTTGATTGGCTTTATTGGAAGTAGCTTCTCTTATTCAGCTGGCAAAAAACTCTTGTATTTAACAGCTGACAGTTTAGGACCAAACTCTCTTTCCCAAAAGGTTCCCTCTTTTCCCTGTAGACTAAAGACTCTATCTTGAAAAGGACCGGACCTCATCCATAAGGAACAACTTTATTTGGTCAGAACTGCTAAGGTTCTGAGATTTTCTGGAGCCCAGGGTTTTGTATTTCTCAAATCTCCAAGATTTGGCTATGGCCTGAAAAAACTAAGATCACAAAGCAAGATCAGAAGAGCTGACAAACACGAAGAGGAGGTTCTTGATTTTAGTGCCTGCTCTGGAGCTTCAGTGTGAGTCTAGGCTGCAGGAGGCCTGCAGAAGTTGGTCTACCTTCTCCTAGTAGTTGGTGGAGGATGGACATGAAATTCCACTCAAAATATTTTCAGCCTCATGTATTTGTGGCACTAGTTATTTACAAAGATTCTTTAGTGTGCAAATGAGCATTTCCTGGTGGGGAAAAAAAAAGAAAAAGAAAAAAAGATAGCAATGAGATTGGTATGCTCTTCTTTAAGTTGGTAGCCTGAATCTGGCTATCCTGTCTTTTCTTCCACTTTCTGGTATGATAGATGAAGCTGTACAAGTTGTCACATGCTTCATGGGCAGCCAAATGCACTCCTCAGTTCTTTTCTGTAATCAGGGAGAACTGAATAAGGCTTCAGCTTTATCAGGAGATGGTGTAAAAGTAATCATCAATGCCTTCCATAGTCTTTTCTTTTCAAAAGTTTCGTTGGCCTTAAGATGTTTTTTCTTTTTTTCAAATACAAATTTAAAGCACTTGGCTTTCCATCACATTTTATTACAGCACTTCTGCCTGGCTTTGCTTGAAAACGTATAGAACCAGGTTAAATTTTTAGGGGTCATTAGTAAAGATCACTTTGAGAACCCACTCTGAAACCTGGGAAAATTGAACTAAACTACTTTGGCACTCAATGAGTTAGGCTTCTCCAGAAATGATTACTCCAATGACCTAACCAACCAGGTCTTCAATAATGGAGAAAAGAAAGAGAAATAGAAAGGAAAAGCATGAGTTCAAATAATTACCAACTGCACCTTTCTCAAAGTACAGCAAGAAGAATCTAAAGCTCTCCTCTCAGATTTCCTGGTATAGGAACAGCTGTGGCAGTGAGTGGCTTCCTACTACTTGCAGTAACACACAAGCCAGCATCTCTGTGCCAAGTCTCAGGACTTTCTCAGCTGCTCTCCAGGGTGGCACTAAGTTGCAGCTGACCTATTGGATGTGTTGCTACTCAGACACTCCAGACCACTTCTCCCACCCGTTCCTTCTTCTCTATCCAGTCTTATCAGCAACTGTTTCCACCGGGCAAATGGTGCTTTCCTAGACAATGCTCTTCTCACCAGTGTCTCTCATTTGCTGCTTCCTCATTTGTATGATACCCGTGCTTTAACCATAACATGCACTCCACAAAATATCTGATTTGCCTGATAAAGATTTTTAAAATAGCTTCTTTCCCACATACAAAGCTTTTGCATTCTAGGGTTGTAAGGTAGAGTATCCACTCCCGTAAGACCCTCAGGCAATTTCTTTGTTCAGCTTCATATACAGTGTTGCAACTACATAATTTCTCCCCAGTTATAACAGCATCTTTTTTAAATTGAAACTTTGTGAATAAAAGAAAACATAAAAGCAGGTTAAAGTTGTGGCAAACCTGCACACAGATCCCTTTCTCTCTACCACAGCACAGCATGATTTTCCTGTGCTTCAAGGCTCCATCCTTCCATCTCCTTCTAGGAAACACTTCTCTTCAGGTATCAAACTACTAGAAAGAGGATCCCCCAGACCTTGCCTGTTCAAGAGATGGAGAGACTCCAGAGAAAGGCACAGGTGCTACTGCAGTAGACTCCATGCTTGAGAGTCATTTCACAGTTTAGCCAGTTGTGCCCTCTCTGCTGAAGCCTCTACAAGCAGTCATCAGAGGTGAGGACTGAGGGGACCGACACCCACCACCAATACAAGGACTGCATGTTTACTGGTCTCGCCCTGTCCAGGTCTTGGCTTAGACACCAGAGCAAAAGCTTGTTATATGATCAAAGCACAGAGCTAGATTTGGGGAATCAGCGTTCCCTTTTAAAAGTGGCATAAGATGCTCTAAATTTCTTTTCAAAAATTTCAGACATTTCCCTGAAAAGTATGGACCACATCTGCTACAGGACTTTTAAGTTTCTGCTGCTGTCTCTCAGCTATGTAGGGTATTTCAAAACAGTGGTGCTTAATCCTTTATATATTATTGATACAGAGAGAATAGAAATTTCTAGCAGAAGGTCCAGATATTAACTATGAGAAATATCACAGTGTTATGCAAAACATCATCACAAGCTGTTCCTATAAATATTGCCTCTCTGGGCATTTTCTATGTGACGCCAGTGAAAATCCTTCTCTCTCTCTTCTGCATACATCTCTGTATGATATTGCTTCTTAGTTCTTGCTGATTTTACAGAATATATTCTGAGTTCAAAGGGACCCACAAGGATTTATCAAGTCCAACTTTTTTAAGTGAATGGCTCATACAGAGATCAAACCCACAACCTTGGTGTTATCCAGCACCATGCTCAAACCAACTGAGCTAATCTCAGGGTCATTTTTATTATATTGGTCTGTACTTTCCTTTGTTCAATGTCATCTGAAATGGCTGCTTGAACAGAAGGTGATGTGGAGTCACAGGGAGGTATTTTTAACAGAAAACCACCTTGTAGAATTTCCTAAAGATGCTCAGAAACTGAATGCATCTGCTCCCTGAAGTCTAATCTCCTTTCCAAGGAAAGTTCTGCTGCATCCCACCTCGAGCATGTTCTGTTCCTAGAAGCTCTGATATACTAGTTGCTAGATGAAAAATCTGACCTTTAAGGCAGGTAAGTCTTATGCCTTAGGAACAAATCACTATAGCTGAGATCCTCTTGCTTGAAGACAGTGTCAATCAGACTGTGCATGTTACACTGACAGGGCAGCCTACAGGCTCCACTGCACACTGTAGAAGCACGGGGTAAATGTGTGGGGTAGCCATCCCACATGGGGTGCACCTTAACCCCCATGGAACTCAGTTCTGTGTGCACTACATGATATAGGACATGGAGCTTCTGCTAGGCATAAACTCTTGAGTCTGATGTTCCTCTTTTTCAAGCACAGAAGAATTCAGACTTTTTGCTAGATGGACTGACATGCTCTGGGCTAGGACAGACATCAGAGGCACACCTGCACTGTCACAAACATTATCCTGATACTTAACATTACCCCTTTGGCATCCACAGACTTATATTTTGATTTATAACCCAGCAATCTTTCCCAGGGTTTATAACATTCTTTCAGTACATGACAACACGTGCCATTGGGTCCAGCAAGGACCCTTTCTCTAGGGCTATTGGGAAAAAGTAAAAAAGAGTGGCCAGAAAAGCACTGAGAAAGACACAACTATGGCACAAATTTCAATTGAAGGGGGATGCATCTGCAAGGCTTTTTTTCTCCATGTGAAAGCTCTTCACTGGGAAAGTCTCCAAACCCAGGAGGAGAGACCCAGAGGGAGGGAAGAGTAAGAGGCCCTGAGGGCAGCCAGCAAAAAAGGTTTCTGACTATGCTAGGTGACACTTGGATAAATAAAAAACACTGTCATCCCCTGATGCTATCAGGGCTAGGTGGGTGACCAACCACTCAGGGTTGGTCTTGAAGTCACTGTGCTGGCAAGTCTAACATTTTCATCATGACCCCTCCAATGGGAGTCTGGAGTAACAATGCAAGTTACTTTGACGTTTCAACCAACATTTCAAATAACTATGTTTGTAGCCTGAAGTAAGATTTTGCTAAGACCCCAGTGCTGGCTAGCCAGGCAAGGGCAGGAAGTCCAAGGGACATGGCTCATGAGGCAGAGGCTCTGGGCCTCTCCCAGTCACTGAGGGCAGAGAAAGAGAAAGGCTATGAAGGAGCACCGGGGGTGGCAAGGAAGATAGATGTTCCAGGGCTGTATATAATGACTGCCATGGGGCCAAGCACATAGCCAGGGCTCTCAAGCAACCCTTATGAGGTAACGTCAGTCATTTTCACTGGTGGGGGAGGTGAGGAAGAGTAGGAGAGTAGCTCAGCTGCAGCAAAGCCACACAAAGTTGGTCTGTTCGGCTGCCTTTGTGGCACTGTTGTATTTATTGAAGGCAGCAGCAGTTTGTTCTGTCCTTTCAGTTACTGTACGGGACCCGATCGGGGTGCAGATGGGACTACAAAGCAGCCCTTGTTGTCAGTAATGTGACTCACATGTCAGGCTCTTATTTGCTGTCAGTGGCTTTATTAAAGTCTACAGTTTCAGACCCTAGACCCTTGCCTATTGTATCCCCTGGCCCCAGAGATTCTCTTAGGGAGCGCTCACAATTACCAGCTCTCTCACAAGAGCACACAAACACACTGAGCTGGCATAGCAACTGCGCACTCAGGGGTGATGCCCAGGCTAAAGCCAAGCTGGGGCACTTTTCCTCTTTAAAACTAATACATTTACAGAAATGGACAGGACAGAGAAGAGAGCATGTCTGGCACAGGATCTCTCCCTCTAAGATCATCTGGTAATCTTCACATTCACTTACATACATTTATTCACACGTTCTGCACTTGGAAATATACTAATACTCACACTCACGATCACATATGCATTCGTGGGTATGTTCTCCCCTATGGTAACATACACATTCACATATGTGCTTCACTCACATGCTTGTGCCGGTATAGATGCACAGATGGGCTGAACATTTGCACATTGCACACCACACACGGTCACAAGGACAAGTCCCCCCACAGGTACTCACAGCCCTCAGTGTCACACACAGGCAGGTACACAGACTCTCACCACTGCATTCTCACACTCAGTTACGCACAGCTCGCAGACCATAGTCTCATATTGATCATGTTCTCACAGACTCAGCGGGCACTGGTGTGGCTGCACAGTCACGGCTACACGCAGATGAGAATTTCCACAAAGGCACTTACATCTCTTCACTTACAACTGCTTCAAGTAGAACAAAATTCCCATTTCAGATACTCAACCAAAGTTAAAGACTTGTTTCCTAGGCAAGTCTTCTTGTAAAGGCTCAGGCTCTGACCTCTACATAAATGAAGAACAATTTCTCTGACATTAGTGTTGCTGTGAACAGAATCCTCACTTCCTTCTTACATGAAATTACTCTTCAATGTCATGGTTCTTCCTCACCACCAAAGGGTTCTCTTTCTAACCTTTAACTAGAACACAGGATACTTGCCACCAATCCTGCTACAGTGCATGAAGTCTGTCCCTCTGAATCAGACAACTACAGAAAAAATCATGAAATAAGATATCAAGAATACTAAAAAGTGCTAGAATAAGAATGGAGAAAAACAGGACATAAGCATCCAGGGACAATATCTTGCATAAAGAGAAAAAAACAAGCAACCAAAAAAGCCAAACCAAAACCACACAAGTCTGAGAATGAGAATGCAAATGCTATGATAACAAAGGAGGACTGGCTTGGACTTCTGTATTGGAGTGGACACAGTGTCTCACTGTTTCTGTTTCTGTTCAAGAGTCACTTCAACAGCAGTGAAATAACCATCACAGATACATGTGCTATGCACTCCAAGGCAGAAAAGTTATTTAAGCCCAAGCTTATTCTCATTTCTGGTCAAAAAGAGCTTATGCCTACACTTGGCATTAGGAGCAAGCTAACTTCAATGGGAAGTCCATGATTCCCTGCATAAGGTCCCATATTATAAAATGACCATGAGATAAATACATTTTTGTCCAGGTCACAGAACAGTCCTACGGAGTCCTCTCTAAGTGACTTAAGCACAAAACCAGCCTCCATTCTACACAAGCCTCAATTCTGCATAGCCATGACAAAACTCATGAACTGTAATCTGCAATGGCAAACCTGACCATCTGTAGGCTTTACGGATCTTGGATTCTGCACAAGGATTGTGATGTCAGAGCACTGGACTCTTCACACTCCAGCACAAACCACATTAGCCAGCCACTTAAGTAGCTCTGAATGATTCACTAGCTTTGGTACTTTTTATTGCCTGCTTAAAAATTCTGCACTGTTTGTGTACTGGTGTGTGCTGATACATATAGCATTTTACTCTACACAAAGAAAGGTGAATTTGAATGATTGGGTGATGTCAAAAATGCTTTAGACGTGAATGAAAGCTATCATTTTAAAATTTGCCCATTAATACTACAATTGTCATTATTGTTGCAACCTTAATCTCACAAGAGAAATCCTTTCACTGCAGAATTCACATAGGGTATTTCAATCCAAAATACCCTGTATTTACAACTATGGAAATAGATATGAAGAAAACAAATCCAGAAGAACAGATGTATTGATTAGTAAGGGCTCTGGATCCACACAGATTTATTTCTGCAATTTATTTTATATGTCTAGGCAATTATTCTGAAATCAAACTAAACACATTAAAAAAATCTTTTCAGGATTGAAGGCAATAAATATATATCAGGTACCTGATATTTCAGAAAAAGTCTGTTTCTTAAAGAATCCAAGTCTGAGTTTTTAAACAATACAAATCATGTTCCAGAAATAAACCCTAAAATAGGGAATAGAGAGAAAACAGAACTGTACCAAAACACAAGATAAACCACTTTCAGGTGCTACAAGCCTATTTATTGCTATTTCATATCATGTGGAGTGAACCACACAGATTGCACTGTTATAAAACACAAGGATACTTTAAATCACCTAACTAACTACAGAAATACATCTATATATTTGACTCATATATATGTACCTATTTGTTTTCATTACGACAATATAAAGGCTGGTATTTCTGTTTCCTTCTGAAATTCTGCACACTTCAAAACAACCCTACTTATCACAGGGCAAGCTACATGGGAGTGGGTCTGGACTAGTAGAAATGGCTCTGTATTTGTAGCAGCATTAAGGAAAATGCTGTATAACATTTCTAAAAGGAAATCAAGGCTGACGTTAAGTGCAAAACATCAATTAAAGTCATACAGTTGTACAACTGCACTGTTTCTGTTAGATGATTTCAAACTGCTTTACGAATTATTCTGCTTCTGACCATCTGTAGGCTCTGACCCTCTGTTGCATTAGAGGGTAGCCCCAGTGAACTTGATCAGAAACCAACATCTTCCCAAGCTGGGCCTAACAACAATGCTTCCCCTACAGTCTATATCCCAGCTAGAGGCTATAATCTGACCATGCTAGAAGCTGTTTAAAAACTCTAGTACATTTAAACATAGTAGATCCTGAGATGCTGCATGTTTACTTCCTTATTGGTATACTTTTACCCCTGACTAAACAGTTTGATTACATGCTTTCATGTAAGGGCCTTTTAAGATCACTTTGACCCTACTATTTGACTTGCATATTAGTTTGGCTGCACATCATATTGAGGTCATACTGAATTATAACAGGAGCTAAAAACAGAGCATGAAGGAAGAGCTTCTAGATGATCCAAGATATAGATATAACTATGCAGCCCACATAACCACTAAGTTTTATGGCCATCACATCTCTGACCTGGAAACTTGCTGCACCTTTCTTCTGTTACTGCACAGTTGGCCTTCCTAGCCTACATGTTAGTACACCCGGCCTTCCTTCATACCTCTCTACCTTTTCTTTCTTTAACACAGCAATCAGACGCTACTTGTCTTCTCTCTCAAGGACTTCACTGCTACCTATACTCAACATCTCTTATTTTAGGCAAGAAAAGAAAGCCCTGCCTCTACTCCCATACCCACTGTTAATTGCTGGATCTTCAAATCAGTGTCCTTGTGCCCCCTCCCAAGTTTACCCTTTATGAACAACAGAGCTCCTTTGAGATGCCCTTAGGTTGTTTCATTGGTCTCCAACAGAAGCCCACCTGCAAGGTCCTTTATAAAGACATTTTCAAAAAACTTCCCATTTGTTTACGGCTATTTCAGACAACATCCATACATTGCCCAACCCATGTCTTATTCTCATCATCTGTTGTCTTTTATCTTACAGCTCCTCTCTGAATCTATGGAGCAAAGACTGTCTTTTCTTGTCTTTTTTTCTTCAGCTATTCAAGCAAAACATCAAGAGTTAAGGGAATCACCTTGGAAATAAGGAAGGTACTACTGCTGGCTTCTTACTCTGCTCTTTCACTTCGTAGCCTTTGCTTCCCTCTCTAGTAATGGATCTGCTTACCTCCAAGACCATTTGCCACACATGCAAAGTGTTATGAATTTAAGATCAAGTCCCACAGGTCTGATTCAGTTTATAATCAAGCAAAATTCCCTCTACCATCAGAGAACACCCCAGGGTGGGATTTAATCCCAACAATCACACCCAGATTATTATTCCAGATAATCAGGCTGCCTATTTGGATTCCCTGGCCCCACTGTCACCATGCAGTCAGACCAGACCAGCAGACTACAGATGCCGATGTACAAAGCCCCTTGGGATAACTATCTGATCATCTCTGGTGGTAAATAGGCAAAACACCAAAGGCCATCAGCCTGTTACAACCTCTGCTAAAAACCTCAGTCTTCTAGCTCAGAAATTAAAAGGTCCAAGACTGAACACTGGCAGCTGACAGCACATCCTCAGTATGGCATTATATCAGCTGCATTAAACTGTGTTTGTGGAAGTGCAAGAACTGCAGGATATTGAAGTGACTAGGAAAATATAACAGCATTTCCTCTAATTCAGGCACATGCCCCAATCCTGTAGATATTTCGCCTTAAGGGTTTTTATCTACTGACATGGCTTAGAACTGTGCTGGCTCTCTCTTCAGCTTTCTATCTGCTGGCCCTGCTTGCTAGATAAATAGCTATACTCATATAGAAAAACCTGCACTAATAAAAACGTAGACAGCCAGAAATCTGCTGCCAACAAGCAAAATATCCTATATTTCACTGCTCTGCCATGGGAGAGTCATATCTCACTGAACAAATATTCATTCCTAAACACTGTGCTAATGCATAAAAGTCTCCAACGTATCTTGGAAAAATTATGGAAAAACAAGGCAGTCCAAGCTTCAGATTCTCTCTGCTGTTTTGCCTCTCCTCTTTCCCACCCATACACTTGAGACCATTTGAAGACATGATGATTTTAGTTTTTTCCATGGGCTCTTGTTCTTTAACTCTTCCCTCTTTACAAATATGTCAAGTGGTTCAGTATTTTGGCCTGGGGTTTTTTTGTTTGGTTTTTTTGTTTGTTTTTAGTGGGGTTTTTTGTTTGTTTGGTTTTGTGAGTTTTTTTATTTGTTTGTTTTGGGGTTTTTTGTTGGTTGTTGCTTTGGGGGATTTTTAGCCAAATTCAATCAGAAGCAGAAGCACTGGCTTCTCTGGTGTCAATTATAATCATTTGCTCAGGTCGTAATCTCCTGTCTTAGACTGCTAGAGCTCTAAAGCATGCAATCATCATTTGTTTGTTCTGCATTTGTATGTTGCCTAGCACGGCAATGCCTTCGTAGGTAATATGGATCCTTGGCATTCCAGCAATACAAATATATGCTAGCAAGTGAGGCTTGCAGCAGTGAATGGGTGATTTCCCTGATTTAAATCATCAAAATCAGAAATTTTTCCCCAAGTCATGCTTGGACTTAAAGCTCTCTGGGACTGTGTTTTGTGACTGTAGGGCTTTAAGGACAAGGACCTCCCTCAGTATAAATGAATACTTGGAAACAATTAAACTCCTGGGTTGTCAAGAATCAAGAGGCCACCCCTGTCAAATAAATAATGAAGCCATGCCTTTACATAATTTTTATAGATTCAGGCAAACAAAACCTCATTCTTTAGAATTACTAAGTTGCAAGGCAACTATATTCCTAAATTCCTTTTCTGATTTATATCAAATAGATAATTTGATCTATCACTAAAACATTTGTGTCATTCCATGGCAAACTCTTAAGCAACTTTCATCTTCTAGGCCAGCAGAAGTTACGTTTCTTAAGAAGAGTCTCTCAGCATTTATTGCTGACACAGTCATATATATGTATCGGTTCTCATAATTCAGGAAGACTGTGTGCTTTGAGATTCTTCAGAATGACAGGCACTACACTGGTAATGTAATTAGTTATTATATGGCAGACAGCATTTTTGGAAAGATACTGACTGCTTCTTTAGGCTTCACTATCTGGAAATCATGAGCAAATGAAGCAAAACATTTCTTAAAAAGCAAGTGTTACTATTCTCTCACTTTCAAAACTTGTGCTCATGGCTGCAATAGAGCTTTGGTCGGTGTCATTACGGTAAATAAGAAATTAAAAAATAAAAACAGTACATACAGGACCACTTGGCATATTAGGAAAAGAGAATGAATGTGACATTGCCAGCATTAGAAAAGGACATACACTGCTTAACTGTACCTGCCTCAGTTCCTCACTGGGGCCCTACAGAGCTCAAGCTTCCCCTGAACGTGGCTATCCGGGACCACTCTCTAACCCAGTGTCTCTGGAACTAGTCCTTGTCTTATCCCAACCTGTGTATGCAGTTTACATTTATATATTTTGGGTAGCATTAAGAAGGTTGACTCTAGCTTCCGAAGCTATCTGTGTATAGCAAATAGGATAGAGACCATCTTGGACACATTAAAAGTAATAATGAAAATACCATTGCTGGGAAAGAATCAAAAAGGACCTTTTCATGATTCAGGTTTTCTAGTTGGAGATAAGGACGAAAATCAAGTTCTATTCCAGTCCTAAGCAAACATAATTCCACTAAGAAACACGTTTCACATCAACAAACGCTAATAGAAAATGTTCCCCACTGCTCACATGAAACTGTTATGCAGATGAAACATGTTTCCTGCCAATAACGACGAGTTACCTGCAGTTAAAACAGCAGCTAATCAGCTTTACTCACCATTAACGTGAAATGAACACGATGCTCAGTCTACAAAATGCTGGATCAAAACAGCCATGGTGGTAAGTTGGCTATACCAAGTGAGAGGTCCTTATCACATTCTCTAAGTGCTGCATAAGCACAAGTCTTCGAAGACTGTTTTGCTACACTAAGGCATCACTGTTGGAAGATGTTTATTTGTAGTATGAGGCAAGAAAAGAGTTATCTGTGGCTTTCACTTTTTCTCTCTCTTTTATTTTACCTCCAAGTAGCACCACCTGCTCACAGGGTTGCCCTATCCAAAATGTGATGGTGACCAACAGCCTTTTTCCCACTCAAGCCTGACTGCCTACTTGAAAACCACGTGGAAGTCACATCAATCCCCAAAAGTGAACAAGCAAAATAATGTCCAGTTCGGTTTCTTAGTCCAGCATTTTTGTCCAAAATTCATGTACATCAGGTGGTATTTTGTCAAGAAAGATGACATTTAATAACAAATACTAACAGTAGGAGTCCTCTGTAAAATCCAATTCCAGTGTCCCATGTTCCTTGCTATGGCCGTTCATGTCACAAATGTAATCAGCAGCACTGGAATAGGTCATGATCTGACATACCAATCCCACTATATTTGATATGAAATTAAGAATAGGGATACTTGCAGTTGTTCCTTCAACTCCTCCAAGCACCATGACTCCCACCTTATTCTCCAGCTGCTATTCCCATGTGCTAGCTCACATCCTCTGGCCAGAATAAAACATACACAAGCCTAGCAGAGGTACGGGATATAGCCAACAGCAAATATTGTTCATTGACCATTCTCAATTTTGACTCAATAAGGCTGTACACACATTTTGTTATAAAAGTATCCTTTTTATGTACTTTGTATTGTAAAGATCTATATGTACCAGACCAGAACTATCAGCTGGCATAAATCAGCATCGGCTCCTCTCAAATACATAGAAATTAAGTTCTTTATTCACCACTCAAGGTGTGAAATCACTTATTTTTAGAAAACTGAATTTCCAGTTCTCTGTAGTCAAATCACCGAATACACAGATTATCTGTACACGCAGACAGCCTGGGTTAAGTAGGGTCATATCTCAGGTGCAAGGCTCTCCCTTGACCATGCAAACACAGCACTCCGGTGTCAGTAGACTCAAATGTCTTATTCTTCATTTTGAAGCAAGGGAAAAGCATAGTCTGTAGTAAAGTCTGGCATTTTCGTTAGGAACAAGATTAGAGATGTAGACAGAGAGCTGGATATTTGCTGAATTCTGCAAAATAAGATAAGGCTAGAACAAGTAGATTCACATTGTCTGGTGGCAATGACAGTATAGTGTATAATGCTAGTATGTTTGGGATTTGAGTTACAGTTAGGGACAGCAGGATCTGAAGAACCAAATTTATTACTGACCTCTGTCAGACCTGTAGAGGAAAGCCAAGGTCTGATACCACTAGATGAGAATGCCAAATTCTGGGTTTCTAAGATGTCATCAAAAGTAGGATTAGAGTTGGGGATAGAGTCTGGAACAAGAGAGATTAGAGGGGCAAATTAATTGTCTAAATCTTTAAGACTCACAAAAGTGGATGAAAGTTAGTGTTGCTACAGTCAAATATTTATTCTTTATTTTCCATTGATGGCAAGTGTCTGGGCAGAGGTCAGAGCAGGGTTAGGATTACCATTAGGCTCTAGCTTAGCATTCCAGAAACGAGGCTCTACTAAACAATTTTTGTTGCTCAATTCTGCCAAACCTGCTCAGGGATAAGTAGATTAAAATGTATCATTTTTAATTGTCAGACAGAATGGGGTTACTGAGCCATGATCAACGCTGGAGCCGGAATGGCATCATTGCTTGAGGTAAGATAAGTGGCAAAATCAGTATCAGCATATTTAAACATCTTCCGATTAACTTTTGGACATAACTGAATTTCTAGGCCATCACTCGTGCCAGGAATAAAGTGAGGACTAAAACTAAGATTTAATGTACAGTTCTGTGCAGTTGGGTTTACTGATGAATTCTGTCCAGTCTGCAGCGGGATTGCAGCCTGCCTCAGTGGATTTGAATTTTTCATAGTCAGTGTTCAGAGGTCAACAAGTTCTTTAGCCATAAATGATACTGCAAGTAGCCAACATTTGTGGTTTGGGACAGGAGGCTCTGCAGCATCGTATCGCCATTGCAGAACTCTCACAGGTCCTCAGAGCTAAGATAAAAGGCTGATAACCTTCAAGTGCATGTTTAATTTCTAGACAGCATTATATCCCTGTGTTACAATGATTAGTAAGGTTATGGCTTGGATTGGTTGCAGGATTCATGATGGGAGGTTTTGGTACTTATTTTTCTGGTCCTTGAAGAAAAGGTAAGGGTATCTGTCAGAATATTTAAATATGTTATGCTGAATTATTAAGAAGCCATGGCTACCTTGGCTCTGGACAACCCTACAGTTATAGATGGCATTAGGGTTTGGATCTGGAGTTGAAGGCTGTATGGAAACAAGTTATTGCTACATTTTTCTTGATTCGTGATAAACAAGAAGAGCCAGTATCAGTAAATCCATATACCTCATCCCTACATTTCAAACACAACTGAATTCCCACACTACCATAAAATCTTTTAGGTTGGAAAAGATCTTTAAGATCATCAAGTCCTGCCTATTCTATCAGACACCAGTGTTTGGGAAAGCTTCAGAGGAGGACTTTGGACAGGCAGCTGTGCAAAATGAGCCCTGTGACACAAACATCAGTGGTACTGCTTCAGTATGTTTAGCCTGAGGAAGTAAAAATGAGTGGTGATGTCAGAAGATTTGACTATCTAAGCCTAACTTCCACGCCACGCAGGCTGTGAAAAACACTATAGTAGGTTTCATGTGGATTACTGTTTGGGATAGGATGCTCAGCAGTGCAGAGGAAAATACTAAATTTTGTCTTGTCTGCTCTGGCAATTTCAGAGTGAAATATGGAAATCTGCCTTAAAAAACAACCCAATGAACAAAATCCAAACCCTGCCTTTTTCTGCTCCCAGTGCCAATCATTTTCTGGTATTTGCCAAAATTTCTACCATTTTCTTTGGAGATGCATTTCTGTTTACCCATTTCATCTCCACCTTAGCAACCACTTCACAAAGCCACTTGTCTTTACAATATAAACATATGTTTATGCCTCTGTATTCTTTTCTTCAGTGTACAGTTGTTGAATTAGACACTTTGTGAAGGTCTCGTGAAGGTTTCACACACTTCACTGTGATGAGGCACTGGAGGACAGATCTATGCAGGGATCAATAACAGGCTGGCTTATCTCTAGTGTAAACCTTGTCTCGTTGAGACGCAGAATTCATTTTTTTGCCTCGCACCCTAAGCTTTGCTGGGTTTCAGGTTAGGCTTTTCTCCCCTGAGCGACTTGCCCGCGGTTCGGTGAGGGGACCGAGAGCCGGGGCGGGTTTGGGGTCTGGGCAGCGCGCACGGAGCGCCCGGGCTGAGCCGGCGCCGGGCTCCCCGCACCTGCCTGCGGGCGGACAGCGGGCCCAGCGGCCGCGCTCCGCGGCTCCCTGCCCTCATCGCTCCCTCCCTGCCTCCGGGATCCCGGGAGGCTCCTCCGCCTCAAACCGCGGCCTGCGGCGCCCTCTGCTGCCCGCGGGGCCCGGCCCCTCCCCGCCGGGCGGGCAGCGATGCTCTGCGCCGAGCAGCCCCACTCAAACAAGGGGCAGGGTACGCCCAAACTGCCGGCATTCCGCACCCCCCACCCCCAATCCGCAACACCCCTCCCCAGTGATAAAATAGCAAGTTTGCATGCAAAACCCCACCTGGCCCCATTTCACCACATGCACATTCATTTCTATTCCTTTTCATTCTTCACAGAACATGTTATAATCTTTGATCATCATTTGTTTAAATTGTATAAGTAATCTGCCCGGTTTTAATAGGATTTTTCTATGAATCGGCAACAAACCATGAAATGTGATATTTTCACCATGACCGACCCAGGAAATTAGTCAACTTTGTCCTTGATTTACATGGGACCTGGCCAACTCCTCACATATCACAGTGGCAGCAGCTCACTGCCTGCTCCCCCTACGTTTCACATTTTCATCCTTTCTTTCTTTCCTTCCTCTTTATAAACAGGGTTATATATACCACAGATGCCCAGACTTGCCATCCATAAACAGAGCCTGAATTTAGCAATGTTTCCATGGATGCCCAAATTAACAAGCAAGGCCTCACAAAACAGAGATTGGAGAAAAGCATCAGATTTATTATTAACATAATGCATGTGGAAGATCTTGTTCTCAGCCTCTTATTCTGATCCTTTTGAGGGAAATAACACCATTTCTTCAAGTTTTACGTAGTCAGTTTAAGAACAGCAAGCTTCCTCAAAAGAAAGCTAAGATTCTCAGTTATAGTAATTCATTCTAGGAGCTGGGGCTTACAGGAGAAAACAATTGCTGTAGTTCTCAAAATAAAATGGCCAGACTTGGAAATGTTGAGCTACTTTATGGGCGACGTCTGTTAGAGCTAATCCTTCTGTCCATCTATCCATCCATCCATCCATCCGCCCACCTGATTGTTTTGCTTTGTTTTAAATAATGTCCAATTTCTATCCTAATCTATATGAAAACCACTTTTATTTCATTGTAATTTCAGGGTTTGGTCTTGGTTTTTTTCATCCCATTATTTGACTTGCACACACAAGCTTTTAATAGAAAGTGAAGTTGCAAGGCAGTAATTTGGCATCAAGGCTGCAATGCAAAAACAACCCGCATGATCCCTGCTTGGGTTACAAGTTCCTCAGCTTGGGCACACAATTTCCAGCCTCCCAGTGAGGACAGATTTCCAGTTCCCAGGCAATTCAGCTCTGGAGACTATGGCTGCATGGAAAAAGGTGATCTTCCAAATGTTCGAGGCTCATGAGGTACTTTCCAGAGACTGTGAAGACACAGGAAGGCAGAGGAGACAAACACAGTCTCCAAGAGTCTATTGCTAGGTATTTATATAGGTGAGAGAAAGAAGAAAGCAGCGTTTCAACTGCATCCTCAGGGAGTTGCAGGACAGACAGCACGTCTATGTTGAGCGAACATGGGGACACATTGCCACTTGGCTCAGTAGTGCTCAGTCTCTGCAATCCCACCTTGACAGGCATCCTGTGTGAACAGGCAAATGCTAAGAATATCAGCAGCTGCAACAGGTAAATATTACTACATTACAGAACATACCACAATTACATTCAAAGTTTTATCCCATCTATCCATATAGGCATGGTCCCTGTGTGCATGTTCCCACACAGCATTTGTTCTGGATTCCCCAGGGCAGTGTCTAAGCTATTACGGCAGCTGTATCTGTGGTCTGGTAGATAGCTCACACAGCACTGGGGGAGTCAGAGTTCTGGGCCACCCTTTGTTCCTAAGCCATCTTCTGACACCAAATAATCCATTTCCCCTCATTGCCTGTTTCAGGTTTAAATCTCTCATGGACAGGAGCTCTCTCTCACTGCATGCATGTTTATTACACAGTAGGGCAAGGACCGGCCTTCAGTTGGCTCCTGGGGTGCTTGTCCCTGAGCTTTTCTTGTCTCACCCCGAAAACCCACCATATCCCACATCATCAACTAAACCAAGAGAGCTGCTGTCCCTTCCTTCCCATGCTCAGCCTCAGCTCCTCAGGGCAGCCAGATTCTCTGTCCTGGAGGCATTTATGCCCGACTTTCCAATCCAGGCCTCCCTGCCCCCACATCCTGTACTCCCCAGTACGTCACCCCTCTCCACTCCCTGGCCTGTGAACAGTCCCTAAGGTTAGGTTTTATATTTCTTACCCACTGGCCCCTCCACTCCCACCAAGTCAAACTTCAACCAAACAAAAAAGAAAACAGAGGGAGAGAAAGGAAGAAAGAAAGGCCCCAAGAGGCTCCCGGTCGTTCCAATCAGGTCACTGTTTCCATACCAATTAGGACAGATGCAAAGCACATTATTAAAAATAGGTCTGCAGACCCATCTATGTTGATTATTGTCCTCCGTTTCCGTCCCCAGCCAACTCCGTTAATTAATAAAGAAACTGCCAGAGAAGGAGGGGGAGGAAGGGTGGCAGGGATTCCCCTGACTGGAGCCTCCTGTTCAGAGAGTTCAAGAGAGAAATTGGACACTTGAGCCTCTCTGCCATTTTCCATTGTGTGTGTTTTTCCTAATGAACGGTTTAGTGATGCAGGGCTGGAAGTCAGCTTTACCCCACCCCCACTAACCACCATCCATCATTAAGTGACCCAGTAAGAGGTATTTAGTACTTAACCCTCTCTAGAAGAAGTCAGATTGTTGTGTGGCTGGCTTTTCCCTCTCCAACCACTCCTTTGCTCCTCATCTGTTTGTCTGCCTCTGAAAACATCTCTGCATTTTTTGGAGGGGATTGTTCTTCCTCAGAGGAACCCTAGAAAGAAACAGCAGTAGCCACCCCATAGCCGGCCTTTTTACAGAAGAGGAAGCACTTGTGTTGGAAAACCAGGGATGAGATCCTGGCTTTGTTGACATTGTCGAGGCCAGGATTTTGCTCTCACAACAGTAAAACCATCTGCCTCTGAGAGGGCAAAGAAGTTGATGGAGAGATGGTCCTGTAATCTGTGCAAGGGATATTGCTGATCAATATACATGTTGGTGATTTGCAAGAGGAGAAAGAATACACAGTCAGTAAAAGTCAAGGAGGGCTGTGAGAAACATAAGTGATAGATAATACTTGCAACAGAGAGCACGCTTGTCTCCTTCCAATTCTGCTAGCCCTGCAGGACTCTTCTCCAGCCAAAACTAATTTATCTTCATAACCCTTCCTCAAAAAGCAGGACAGTGTTATTAGTGCCATTTTGACAGTGGGGAAACTGAGTCAAGGACAAACTAACCTGACCAAATCATTAAATGAGTCAGACAGAGCTAAAAATGGAACTGTGCAGTCCAAGGTTTCTCAGCCAGTATGCCTTTGCTTTAAAGCGGAAGTTAGGGGGAGGCAGAGAGGTTAAATGAACCATTATCATAATTAGACTTGATGAAAGCAAATCTGGGGTTTGGCCCAAGATGGCAGATCACGTTTACCTTGAATGAATGTATGTCAGTGTGTCTCCTAAAAATTCTCTATTAAAATGCCCTCGTGAGCTCTGAACCTGTGAGGTAGAAGTCCCAGATATAATTTAGAGTGCAAAAGGCCCTGCATGATCTTGGTCACATCACTTATCTCTAATGACCTCTAAAGGCTCTCTCCATCTCTAAAACAAGGGCTGTCACACCCATTTGGACTGTAAGCTATTTTCTGCAGGGTCTGTTTCTTACTAACACACTTTTACAACATTCATTTATGTGATATTGGGAACTGCTGATACTTCTGGAAAAAGAACAGCCACAAATTGCAGCCATCTCTGCACCTCTGAGCTGACAGGCAGAACGCATTCACAAGCACAGGCAGGAAGGAAAACTGTAAAGCATAAGCAAAACACCCACCTGCAGATGCCAGCAAGGCTGTTCATCTGCAGACTGACTGCAATTTCCAATTAAATACCAAGTTACTTTCACACAGTCTGTTCTTTCGTTAGACTGAAGGGTTTTGTTTTCCTTTTCCTGAGTCACTCTTTACTAGAGACTTTCCACATCACATGTTTTATTTTTCAGAAGGGCTCTAATGCACTGCATTATAAAAACTCATGTCATGAGTCCAGAAAATCCACTGTAGGCTTCAAAAATACACACACACACACACACACACAAAAAAAAAAAAGGATAGAAAAGAAGTTTGGGGTTTTTTCAGCCTAATAATTTTTATTACATCCCAACACCCTGCAAACTGAATTGCTAGAAACATCAGGTGATTGATCTAACACTGATGTGTGATAACACACTTTCCTACACAACAGAACTGAACTTCTACTGTAATATCAGGCCTGCTATGATGGAGGGAGGAGGTTACAAGCATAGAACTGCTTAGACTGGTATTCCCATTTCTGTAAGGATCACTAATAACTGAGGATGCCAATAATTAACAGCCAGCATAGATACTTTCAAGTTCACCAGAGAAAACCCATATATTATGATAAATGAGGCATTCCTAGAAATACAGAGCATCACAAAGATGCCTAAAGGGGAAAGAGGTCTGTGAGCTGACTGCTGCAATGGGCTGTATACTGGAAGCAAAATCCACCTGTGTATAAAGAGACACTGTGTATGTAGGTAATAAATGAAACAAAAGCTATAGGAGCTGTTATGTGGCAAGAAGCAGGCTTTTGATCCTACTGTACTAGGAACACTGTATTTTCATAATTTTGGTTTCTGTAGACTACAAAATACATGTGAGGCTGGGTACTTCATCTTCAATAACTACATTGGAAATGTGCCAGCTTGGCCTGCACACCTGTGACTGAACCAAAGATACCTAGAATTAGAAATAGGACCTGTGTTCTCCACAGGTCAAGCCTAGAGAGGAAAAAAAATCTCTGGCACAGAGGGGCCACAGAAACATAGAAACAGAAACTGTCCCATCTGAAACATCCCAGCATTCAGCAAGTACCTTTTGCTCCTCAAACTTTTGAATCTGGACACTGGGAGCAAAGAATTGTATCTGACCCACTCCCTCACCACTGGCTTGCTGTATCATGCCAATGGAGAGAATACCCTTTCCCTTATTCTCCTCCCCATGGGTAAAGCCCTTGTACTGCAAGTGGGACACACATGTAGACTTTTTGCTGGCTGTCCACAAGGACTATCAGAACCTTTTCTTCCTTGGGAAGACTTTGTCTTTCGTGTCATCTTTCCTGAAGCTGAGGCTCAGAGTAACCCAAGTATGACCTTAAATGAGTCAATGGGACACCCCATCAGCTGGGGAAATGGCATCATCCTGCCTCACATTTATCTCGTGGAGCCAATTTCAGAGGCACTTCATTTCTGAAGCACTTTTAGGCCCTGGTACAATTTACGCAGGGCACACTCTGCTCTCCAGCTAAGCAAACATTGTTTTGTTTTCTTTAGCCCTTGAGAGCTCTTGCCTCCAGCATCCCCCCAAGGGGAAAGGAGTAGAGCCTCTTGTGTCGGTTGAGTGCTCACATGAGAGGCTGGTAAAGCAAGTGGTCCCTCTTGGCTCATGTACAGAGGAAACACAATCCATGATGTAGCACTAGATGAGGAGCTTATCCTCTACCTGGACCTGCTCACTGCCTGTTTGCTCCCCTCCTCCTTTACCAATTTGTGAGCAAGTCTCTGACCCGATTGGAACAAACCCTTGAGAAGATGCTTCCCTAACTTCCTGAGAGGCACGTTGGTGGCTCCTTAGATGACGTTGAGAGCATCCAAGTGAGTCTAAAGCATGCAGGAGGGCCCTTCAACCACAGAGAGCCCATCCATCCTCCAGCTGCTAAATAAATATAAGCAGCAGTGACAGAAAATCAGCACTCCACAAAATTGTTTATGGGATTTGCCAGAAAAACTTAATACCAGCAAGAGCAGTGTAGAGCTGAGGAGGAAGGAGACTATTAGTAAAGGGCAAGGGAATGCTGGGAGTGACCAATGGAATTACCAGGGAAACCAGTGCTGAAGGGGCAAAAGGTGGCATGAGCAGAGATTTGATAATATTGAATTTGCCTCTTCTCTGTCAGCAATTTGTACACCAGCCACCAAAGAAAGACTGATGATAGGAAACAGTGAGAGTGTTAGAAAACAAATAAAATAATCAAAGCCAACACAAGTAGAGACTATTCAGACTTCACCTAAGGTAGATCTGGTTAGTGCTGCATTCCAGAGCAAGAAAAGCCACAGAAGGAGAAAAGTCAAGCTGGAGACCTAGTCAGCATCTAATCCAGTGACTAGCATGACAACCACAAAAATAAACAGCTTCAGGTCCAACTCAAAAAGCATGTGAACCTGTGTTCAGTGAGATACAGATAGAGCTGAACATGCCTTTGTTCCCGAGATGCTCCTTAGCACATGGAAGAGGTGAGATGACCAAACGTAGAGCCCATTATCTGCTATATAGCATATAAATAGGTATTCAGCAGAGACTTCTCATCTTCTGTGAGTTTGCCCTTCTTTCAACCCAACAACTTCTAGAGCCTTTGGTCAACAATGCAAGTCTACCACTTTGTCATCCAGAATATTTGATTATTTATAAAAAGTGGAAGACTGTCACCAAAAGCAATTTAAGAAGCCACACTATGGAAATATGCAACAGCTGAGCATTTATGGCCTGCATCCAGTGTTAAGTCCTGTATTCATACACTGAGAGCAAACCTAAACAAGGGCATATATATATGTATGTATGTATGTATGTATATATGAACCATACATAAAGACAGGTATCTCTCTCTCCAGGTGAAAGGCAAGCGGCTGCCTGCCAGACTAGACATCCCACCCTGCTCTTCAGCACCTCTCACCCACTAGCTTACACTACTCCCCATTACCATGTACCTACATCTACATGTGCTCATATTTAACTCTGATGTCTGGATTTCACTGCAAACAAGCTGCCTGGAAACCTAGCAGTGCCAGCTCTAAGCTCTTTTGTGGATTCCACCCCTAAACTTTGTGTTTTGTTTCCCCATCTCTCAAAAATGAATAGCAGCAAAGAAAGATGGTAAAGTGCTCAGGTACTGTTATAATGCAGTGAAACTGAGTAATTGAGCTACCAAGTGTAAGAAGGGAAAAATCAAAATCTCTATAAAAGCAGTTGGAGGAAAAATATTTCTTGATTATTTACCCACACCACAGCCTTTGCAGTGTACAGTCAAATCCCAGTTATATTCTCTTCAGCACTGCCTCTGCCATATACACAGAACCACACAGTTTCCCACGCTACTCTAGTGAAATTTCAATGATAAAACAAAGTAGATGGGAAACCAGAAGGTTTATTGAATGAAACATTACGACATTGACTCATGACTCAGTCCATAGAAATCTCTACACGCAGCTGCTTTCCCAACATATTCATGTTTTCACAGAATCCAATGCCCCCAGCACATGCCATCCTGTGTCTTGAGAATATTCATCCCTAGTTTCTTCCTATAGTTTGAAAAATCCAATCCCTTTCTCTTAACAGTATATACAAGAAACATATGAACAAAGTTGACCTTGCAGTTATGTGCTGGATAGGATTGACTTCAGAGCCCTGATTCAGACACCCTGTGTAATAGCAGGCAGATGATCAAGTTTCAAAGCTCCTCAGAGTTAACAGGGATCCTACTATTGTTTCAGTGGTCTTTGAATGAGACTCCTAAGTGGTTTTTTCCACTCAATCTGCACTGTGTATTTACACTGTAAGCTCCCCAAGGCAGAGACTGTTTCTCATTTAACTGTGCCTTTTGTCACAACTAAGATTTAAGTGACACTAACAATTATGCCCTGGTCCTGCTACGGCATACTGACTTGGGGATTGGGAAGGGACCAAAATTTCAAAGAGAGAGACAGAAGTCTAGTGCTCTAAGATCTAATTCCTGTGCTCAGAGCATTAGATCCTTAACTTCCAAAAGAAATCTGGACTTGACATTGCTGCTCAGAAACTTCAGGAAAGACCCAGAAGCGTGTAATGTCAAAACTTGCAGGACACAAGACTACAGTGGCCTTTGATTACTGTTGATTACAATGCTGATTCACTGCTCAAACCATAGTCCAGCTCTTGGAGGAAAACAGTTCTTGATCCTGTATCTGCATCTTTCCTCTTTGCACTTGCCAAAAGCATGTGCAGTATCCAAGGAGAATGAGCTCCAGCACACATCACCACCAACTTTATTTTAAGTAAACATGACTTCCTTCCTGTCCCAGTATTATACCTTTTCCTCCAGAATTTTCTCTGTCTTTTTGCTCCCCTTCTCACAAATATCCCCACAAACACAGCTCCTAAAGTACTGCCAGGAGACATGAGGCTCAATAAAGCATAGCCCACACAGCAAAGCCCCTGAATGACTCCTAGGCTTCATGCCACCAGCACCTGCCCCTGTGGCCCTAGCAAAGCTGGTGACATAAAAGCTGGAACATCCCCTAAATCTTCACTAATTATCCCAACAGACTTCAATGTCCTCCAAGAACCATGTGAAGGATCTTCCTAATTACTAGCCAGACAATGGAGAGTGGAGTCGGGTCCCTGGGATCCTCCAGCCTGCCAGCCCCAGCCATGCATGTTCCTGTTTGGCCTCTGGGGCTGACTGCTCCATATGGAGACCACCACCCCACACTTCCTCTCTTCCATCTCCACCCTTCCAGCTCCCTCCCTGCCCCCATCACCACCACCCCCAGCATGTGGATTTTATGAATGAAACTTTCTGACAGTTATGGGGTTGGCAGAGGCCTATTCAGCAAGCTGGGGAATGTGTGAACACCAGGCTTCATTAGAGACTTCTCCCAGTCAGCTGATAGCTCATTAACTTAAAGTGGCCTCTTGTTTTAAAACCTCAGAGACCAGGAGGTGGGGTGTAGAGAAGGGGGGGATGGTTCTCATTGTTCCTCTTGCCTCTCTCCCCCTCTGCCCCCTGTGAGATTAGGCGCCCTTGGAGGGGAGAGAGAGAGGCTAAAACAACTTTAATTAGTTATTTTCAAAGATTTTCTCCCCCTTTCTTCCTTTTTTTGTGTGTGTGTGGAGCAGGGGGGGTCTCTCAGCTGGGTTTTTCTGCATGGAGGAGCTCACGTCATTATGCTTAAATCCAGCTCCTCCGTCCTTTGTCTCCTGGCCAACAATAGAAGAAGGCTTGTAAAAAGCTCCTTCCAAAACTCCTGGAGACTGTCTGAAAAGGAAGATGGGGTGAGGACTCCTCTCTTTCCTCCCTCGGTCACAAAAGTGACAGTCTGGTGCCTGTGCCAGCAGCTTTCCTGTGTTAGAAGCTAGTACCGGGGTAAGTAGGGCAAACAGAGTGCTGATTCCTAAACTGCTGCTGTGTCAGATGAAAAGTGGAGCCCAGACTCACTTCACAAAGTGTCTGGTAGTAACTGTTCTCTGTGTGGATTTAAGGTCAGGCTGGAACTCTGGACATTGAGGTCAATCTTAGGACTTTATCCCAAGACCTAATCCTCTTCTTTCTTTTAAAGAGATAAAATAAGTGCAGCAATAGGACAAACCCTCCTTCATGACTCTACTTTTGAAGAATCTGAAATAAACAACTAAATTGCCATTATTGTCACCCATAGGGAAATTGGTTGAGAGCAGCACATTTATCTCTTATAGGCAACCAAACTACAAATGACAATGGCTTTTAGCATCTCATGCTAGATGGAATTTAGCAGAATAGAGAAGGTGTTATCCCCTCAGTTGTGGTATAAGGAGCTACAACAACAACAAAACCAAAATAAAAACCCAAACCTCAAACGAACAAAAAACCCAAGTCTTTATTCCTTGCTAGCACCAAAGCCCTGAACAGTATCCTAGAGCAGCAGTCGCTGCAGTGCCAACCTCCAGCTTCTCTTACAGTTCTTCTTTCAGTATTGCAAAGAAACATTTCTTTCCATAGCTTCTCTTTGGGCCCATACACAAAAGAGATGTGTCTCTGAAGACGAGTTGAAGTTTCCCTGAGTAGAGGAGTTCATGTGTGAGGCAGAAAAATCAACCATGAATTATGGTTTAACCAGTACATTTATACACTCTGTAAGTCACACTTAACAGCATGTCCTTTGCCTGTTTAAATCAGGAGTTGCCAAGAATTTGGACTAATAGACTGATAGCTCTCAAATTTTATTCTTACATTCCAGCACAGATGCAAGAACTGGCATGGTGGTGGATGTTGCAGCTGAAGGGTATTCCAAGGAGTAGGTGCAAATTGCCTGCCATGACTTCATGAATCAGATTCAAAAGAAACAGTTTGGACTACAGGCTTTTCAGGGTAAGGATTTCTACTGCAGTTTAAGTGCAGGTACTGCACTCAGTACCTGATTTGGTCAGTTTTCATACATGAAACTGAACAGCTTTTGGCAAGTTTTTAGAAACAAGGACCACCACTCTCTTCTACCCTCTGCAAAATCAGAGCATAAACCTGTTCCCTTGCAAGTCCACGGCATTCAACTATGTCCTTTCTGAGGAAACGGGGTAGGATTTTGTCCCTGTTTAAACACTGACAAGCCAGGCAGAGTGGTTTGGAGTCATTTGTGCTGTGATCCTGTCAGTTCTCATAAGTGAGCCTGGCTGGCTCACTGCTCCGCAGTCCTCCAAGGAGCTGTGCCGAGTACCGCAGTGCTGCTAACGCAGTGTGCTGGTGTTCCCAGCCGGCTGTCAGAGCCACCACCTGCAGGACTTAAAGACTTTCCACTAAAGCTGTAAACCAGAGGTTCTTGCAACGTTTTTTGCTGCAAGACTTTACAAGACTGATGTTTTTGGCAGTGGTTGTAAGGATGACAACTCTTTCCCTCACTTGCATCCCTCCCCTTCTATTTTTCCTGTCCTAATTTGACCCCCCATCGTTTGTGGGGATTTCTAAAAGTTAAGCATCTCCAATATCTCATCCTATAAGTGACTGTATTTTGAAAGTAGTAAACATGATTATTATGAACCAATAAGAGTCAGAATAAGTTGTCTAATAAGCCCGGCATTTTTGAATTAAATAAACTCTGCAAGTATTAGTTTTTATTGTGCTTTCATTAAAGCAAAGCAGTTTCTTCCCTGGCTGATTGCAAGGATTTTAAAACATAGATGCATTTGCATTTGTGAGAATTTCTAATTCTTTGCCCCCGACATCAAAGAATGCACTACAATTTGTGATGAGTCACATCAATTTTCTCTAGCCATGAACTGGCAGGTCCAAATGTTTCCAGGCAAGGCCACTCCCCAGATTTTGTTACATCATCCTTGAATTTAAAACAACAAAGCCTTCAAGCTCTTTGCTGCAGTTACCACCAGAAATGACCGCACTCATCAAAATATTGGGTTTTCCCCCCAGGAAAGCTTAAGGATTACTCATAGGACACTCACTAGTAGAATGAAGCCAAATTTACAATAAGAAGAAAGCAAAGATACTACTACTATAAAGGTAAACAGAAAGGAGAGATGCTAAAATACTGTGTTTATCCCTCACTGATACAAAAGCATACCAACATCACAACACACTAAGTACTACCCATCTACAGTTAAAAGATAAGCTAAAGAGATGCTTGAGTAGAGGTTGAGTTCCAGCCTTTGGGTCTAAATCCAGAAGCCTGCACAGAAAAGCTTAACAGAGACAAGAGTGGCTCCTCAGCCAAGGTTGTGGCTCACTGATCAGAAAGGGATGCTGCACCAGGCAAGTCTACCTTAGACCAGACAGAAAAAAATGAAAGAAGGACTTGTCATCTTCCTCACTTTACAACTGGATAATGCAAAGACTTTTATGTCTTTGTTATTTATGTATGTTATTTATGTATGTTATCCCACAATCAAAATGCACATTTGTAACAGAACCAGAAATAAAAGCTACATTGCCTGACTACCACCCCACAGAATTCATGAAAAAAAAATCTTGTAATAAAGAAAATAGAAGAAGGTAGAAAAAAGGCCTGGTTTTCAGACCAACGGATATAGTGACATTATTTCAAACTACAAACTTTGTCTACTCTATATACTTGGAGTGTCACAACGGCAACAAAATACTGCTTCATTGAAAAACTGCATTCACCACCGCTTTTGGAACATTTTCCTTGACAAAATGGAAGCTGGGCAGAATCTGCATAACAGTATGACAGCTCCTATGAGGCTAGCAGTTAGAAAAGACTGAGCAAAAGATGGGTCAGAGCATACCAACCACAGCAGCAGCAGTAGGCAGCAGCAGTTTTGTGTATAGCACTGGCATTCAAATAGAAATTTTCCAAAGACATACAGCACTGACATTTTAAACTTCTTTCCCAGCATGAAGGCTGCATCATGACATGATCCAAATTTAACCTCGACAGGCTCTATGCTGCCACAGCTGGGATGCTCCCAGTACCCAAGGTAGCTAATGCAGGCTTTGCTGAATTGATTTATTTCTTGGCACCAGTCAGAAGCTCAAAGCACCTTTTACTTCTCAGTCTAATGCACAATTCCTGCCATATGGAAGGAAGGCATAGGGGGTTATATTACTGTAGAGAGACTTTAGCCAAGATGAGGTCCAATTCCCTAGCTGGATGCACACATAGGAAGAAACAATTCTTTCTCAAAAAGTTTGTGGTAAGAGTGGACTAAAAAGGAAAAGTCTAGACAAATGAAGAGGCTAAACAACTTGCTAAGATTTCCGGGCAGGACAATGTTACACCTTGGACAGGGCGTGGTTTCCTGGTGTTTCTCCCTCTATATTAAGGTGTGCACGAACTACTTGCTCACTTTGAAGACCTTTTTCCTTTTTTCTTGTACAGGACCATGTGTCACAATCATCCCTTCCATGCATATGGAACAGACTCCACGATTAGCACACTGCAACATCACAGGCTGAGTATTATTGCTATGTGGTATTGTGTGTTATGCCAGATAAATTCACCTAGGTACCAGTAGCTTCCTTAAGTCATGTTCAGAGAAAACATGCTAAAAATCTCCTACCAGCATCTCCCAGGACACTACACTTCACTATAGGGACTTCATTTTTCTCCCCAAGCTTTTCAGTTTCAAATCCCAAGTAACAGGATATGAAGAAGAGGAAGCAAATTTAACAGCTGAATGAAAGTGAGTGGTCTTGTATGACCTGTTAACTGTCCTGTCACTTGCTAAGGCTACAAGTATTTGATTTTGGGTTCTCTGCTTTCACTGAAGCTTTGAAAGTGCCCCAGCAGATGCTGGTCTTAGGTTTACAGATACTGTCCCACTCGTTTAAATAGAAATTTTAGGGCACTGAGTATTGTAGTTTCGGTTTTCTTTTATACCAAGCTATAACACAATCTCTACCTTTATTCCCCTCCCCTCGCATTCAGTGATGCCCAAAAAATAAGCATGGTACCAATCAGCATGAATCCTTCTGTATTAGACAGTGCAATGCATTCATACACCCTAAAGATTTAAAAGGATATCTCATCCCAGAACTGGCTGGAGAAGGAAGATGCTCTGCTCAGTGGAGCATCTCCTGGCTGGTGGAAAATGACTCGCATTCACTATACCCAAAACTACATAAGGATGAACTTTTGACTTCAACCCCTGCCAGCACTGAAGAACTTAAAACTTCTTTGTCTTCTCTCCTTGTAAAACAATCCCTTCTTACTGTGATGTCTGTGTGAAGGTGGCAACTAAGGCTCAGCCTTCTGTCATGGCCAATATCATTCCAGATTTAGCCTGACATCATCAAAGTTCATGCTGAACTGCCAACTTCGCTCCTTGTTTTCATCAATTTGATGCTTTTTTTCTAAACATATCCATATGTCACAACTCTGACGGCATGCCTTTCCTAGCTGTCTTTTCCTCCTCCACTGTCACTATTTCATTTATGTATATAAAGATTCCTAGATCAAATACAGATAACTCAACATCCTGACATTCTCAAGAGCTAGCTATGAACTCTGATTATCACAGAAATTTTTCCTAAAGCAAGTATCAAACAGAGTCTATTTTCTCTTCTCAGTGAAACCTCAGCCAGCATAATCCCGACATGTGGAACTTCCACATGCTCAGCCACTGGACAATACTATGAAATAAGGAGACGGTGAGTCATTGCTCGGAGCTTCAAGTTTCTGCAGGTGTGCTACACTGGCAGGGAAAGCTGAAGTCATAGCTAAGAGAATGGTATGTCACCAAAAATGATACTCAGTTGTGATAGAAGACAATGGTGAAGCATTGCAAAACCTGGTCTACTTGTAAAATGCAAAGAAAAGCTATGTCCTCACTCCTCAAAAGTGATTTTGGGGAGCTGAGAACATTTCAGAGGACAGGGCACCCCAACAGCACGGCCCCTCATGAACGGAACTAATGGCAACTGCCACTAGAACAACAATAACAATAGAAGTGGTTGCATAATGACCAACTCGCTAATACCAAGGTAGAGTAGAATGCTTTATATTTTAGACCAGTCCAGGCAGATTCACACAACATTTGGATAGCTACAAAATTCTGTTAGGCAACAGAAATAACAAGTTGGTCACCAAAGATGACAATAGAACAAAAAGGCTGCCATGAGGGGGCACTGAAAGAAGACACTTGCACTGCAACTGGGGAAAGAATTCTTGCAGAAATATCATGACGAGGGATCAGGAAGAAAAGGCCATCTACTTGATGCCTGTTCTGAAGAATGCAATGTTGTCAAGGAATAAAGCAGAGAAGGAAAGAAAGAAATAAATCAATATGAAGTTCCTTCAGGAATGCAATGAACACAGGGGGTGCCTCTGTTTGGCAGCCCCAGGACGCTTGCAGCCCTGGCTCAGATTGTGTGGATATGTTTTTGACTTGTCCCGGTCAGCAGATTAATGGCATTAACGAAGTTTCCATTAGCATCGGAGATTGGGGAGGAGGGTGAAGAGACAGAGGCGTCCAAGCGGAAAGCCACATGACTGCAGAATTGATAAGGCTAAAGATGAAACGGAGCTTCATTGGCATAAGAGAGGCCAGGAAATGCCACTACAAATTAGCCCCAGGCCTCATTTCTTTTCCCTTCATTATCCAAACCCCTTCAGGAGAAGAATGGAGGAGGTTATGACCCTCTCCCAACACACACATACACAGATATTGAGTGAGTCTCTCTCAATGAACATAGACATGGGTATATCTGTGTGTGTCTAAGGGTCTGTGTGTGTGGTATATTTGTGTCTAGGCAAATCTGTATTAATATATTAAGTTAAAAAAACCTATCTGAATTTGCATCAATATATATCTACCTATCTGTATATGTCAGGGCATGTGTTCTCATGTCTACAATCTTTGCAGTTAAACCATGTAATATTTTTTCATATTAGTGAGCTTTTCCTGAAAGTGACATCACTGAAAGCAAAAACCTTACACAATTCAGTGAGACTTCCAGCACCTGAACAGTGAGAATCCCAGGACCTGTCCACAGTAACTTATACATTACTTACAGAGTTTCTGGGTAGAAGTTTCTACATACATGTTTTCCTGCAGGGTTGTCCTTGTTTCTGAAGGTCTACACACAAGGTGTATGCTGAGGGAAACGACACTCTTCCACATATATTATTTTTTTTGTTTTGTATGTGCATATCCTCTGTGTGTTCTTCTGTGTTCTGCCAATTATGGGTTGCTTGTATTTGTGTCCCAGCTGTCTCTTTTCTGTGTGTGAGTGCCTTTTTCAGAAGTCTGCATTCCTCAAATAAGTTCTGGTCTGTGTACACACTTCTGTGTCTCTTCCTGATTGTGCATCTTTGAATACAAGTGCATAGGAACACATGCTTGTATTTGTGAAAATTTTTCTTTAAATTACATGTAAACTATTCTGTGTAAAATTGTGGACAAGTTCTAGTGTCTGTCCCTGTGCTTATAATTTTTGAAAATAAAAAAATCTATTTTTTGCTACTGACTTCTTATTGCACATGAAAATTAATGAATACATGTAAATATAACAGTGAATAATAAAAAAGTATTTTTCATGAAAAACACACAAATTCCACTATACAGGTATGAGAACTAGCTAAGGAGAACAGAACAGAGGACAAGATCCATTTTAGCTAGTCATTCATATCGAGCAAATTTAAGGTGAGGAAGATTATTTCCTACACGGATTAAAAAATAACATTTCTCCAAGTCTAATGACATCTATGTGTTGTTAGTAAGATAGGTAGGTTCTCTTCAAAGAGACTGTTAGCCATAGGCTACTAACATGAGAAACAACTTTGCCTAGGGGTAAACAAGAAAACAACCTCCTTCTGCGTTTGGAAAACAAAAAGAGGAGAGGAAAAAAGCCGGGGAAGGATGTGTAAATGGAGCTTTGTGCAATGGTGCTCTGTTATGTGAGCTGTATGTGACAATAGCCCTGAAACCCTATGCGAGCAAACTCATAAAAGAGGTCACTGTCTCTTTAATTAAAGCTCCCTGGTTTGAGGTTAAAAACAAACCCAGTGTTTTATGACCAGGTGTGCGTGTGAAAGAGATGGGAACCCGATCCCCAGCCCAGTGGCACAGCAGCAGAGAGGAGATAAGGGAGGAAAGCTTTTTATTAAGGTGTCGCTTGAATGCTGCACCAGGCAAGGCAAACGCTGGTGAGGCAGGACACACAAGCCCCCAGGGACCAAGGCTGCAACAGGGCAGCACCAGGAGAGGGGACTGATGGAGAGGCAGGACAAGCTCTCAGGACCAAACCTTCCAAACCACCAGGAACAGGAGACAGGAATCTATCAGCTGAAGAGAGATCAGGAAAAGCACCACAAAGGTATGGGGAAAACAGCAACTGTTACCAATCCCTACGGCCTACAGAGGCAAAGGCAAGAGTGATTGTAGTATCACTGAGTTGGCAAATAACAGGGGAAGAAGAGCAACTACAGAGCCCTTGTTGGTAGGCCTTGAGAGGGGCCAACCCTTCCTAAAGCAGCCTGCAGACAAGAGCCTCATATTGTTTGTGGAAACAATAGGGACTAGACTGATCCTAGCATCTAATAAAATGCTAAACCAAGATAAGCAAAGAGGTTGCACCCTCTTCCTGAGCCTTTCCTGTCAGTGATGTCACACTTGGAAACTGGGGCTTCCATTTGCTGTATAATCTAATCTTTAGATCTCGCTTCTAAGGTACATGTCACTATAATAATATTGAACTCTAGTGAAGTGCCTATGTCCCATGGGTTGATTTGGTTATGGATCCTTTCTTTACAAAGACTCCAGCTGCCAGCCCCTGTCCTGAAAACTTAGGAACAAGGAAAACATCAGTCAGTTCTCTTCTGTACTTGCTTAGAGAGCTACAAATGTTCAGCTTGAAACAGGAGATAATCCAGAACCAAGCCTCTGGGTTGCAGGACAGTTTCTCCTGGGTAGGAACATAACACAAGCCCTATATACCACTGTCTCTGGGCACTTGAAACCATGTGTTTTGAGATAAAAAATCTGAATTCCAACTTCAGTATGGCATGAATATCCCAGGGCCTGGAATGACACAACTATGAGATCCTCAGCAGACAGATTTGCTACAGTAATTACTAAAAGAAAGCTGAAATGTGACATGAAACAAAAAAACTTGTGAACCTCCCATCTCATTACACAGCTATGTAAATAACAGCAACAGCACGTGCTCCCAAAGTGCTGTATTATGAAGAAACGAAAGCTTAACTTGGTATCTTCTCTGTTTGAATGCAGGCAATTTTAGAGAAAATTGGTTTAATTTTTATTTTTCTTTAAGAAAACACAGGTAAAATTTTAGTAGGTACAATCAGAAGGCAGTAGAAGGTCAGCTCATCATTTACTGCATTCAGTAAAAGTATCACAGATCTATGGATGGGAAAAGCAAAATGAGAAATGCAGAAGAATGAAAGCAATACAGGAGAGAGCAGACTACAATCACAGTGATGTTTTACTCGCAATTATCAGTCTTCTGCTGGGGAATTTAAGTTTATTTCCAGATGAGATTAAATATCCTATCTCCAAGTTATAGGCAGGGAAATTAGAGCATGGAGAGGAAGTTCGGCTGCCAGAGAATTAGGAACAGAACCAAAGTCTCAGCCTTGTTCAAGAAAAAGAACAGTTGATCACCCCAGCAAATGTCCAACAGCACTTCCTTCATTCCTTGAAATTTCACTGCAGAAAGATACCTTTTTTCAAAACATACCAGTTACTAGGTTTGATGCTGAATAACTGGGTGGAATTCTGCAGCCTGTGGCAGGCCACAGTATACAAACTAATAGCCCTTCTGGGCTTGAAGACTATGAAAACAGAAGATTAAATTAATCCCCAGTTTAAATCCACAGGAATCAACTAAATTTTGCCAAGGATGGGTTTAAACCAGTTATGGTAACCTGTTTGCTAATAGAAGACAGACAAGTCCCTGAATTAGTTCTATCATGTTTATTCCCTTGTAATGCACACAATTCCTGACATAATGTTTCAACAGTCATGAGTGCCCCTCTTCTTTTTACACCCACTATTAAGTCTGACTTCTAATTTCCAAAGCAGTGGGCCACATTCCTTGGTGGTGTAACTCTCCTACTATCAATAAAATTAGGCTACAACTAAATTTCCCCTTTCCAATTTCACAGTCTATGTTTATTCAACAGTCTGTGCATAAAGGTCCATGCTTACAATTATTCTGTGTATGAAACAGTTCAGAAATAAGAATGTAGATGATGTAAAACAAAGATTTGTTTGTCTAAGGTGGAATGATTGAGCAAGCTCTTAAAATGCAGATTTACACTGACTACAAATCTCTTTCAGAATTGTTTAGCTATTTCAGCCTAGGCAAGCTTTCTGAAAGTACAGATCATTCAGTTTGATATGCTGAATATGAAATATATACCCCTTAAAACTCAAATCTGTCATAATTTCTTAAAATTTAGTTCAATTTTACTATTTTTTTTCTACACAATAACAATAATCTACCTCATTTTCCTTGGGTTGGATTTTCTAAGCTTTGCTCACTCCTACCCTGCTGCCCCTGACACTGAAGCAAAGCAAAGGGAACCCACATACCCATGAGTACCAGCTAGCAGGGATGATCTCTTCCATTTACTTTGCACTTGTGTAAATAGTCACATAAACCGTGGGATCCTTAGACATGTTTATGGTCTCCTGCTGAGCAGGAGCATTGCCAGCATCTGCTTCATGACTGATGTTGGGTCTCCAAAAACAAGATTGTAGTGGTAAGGGCAATAACTTCTTTGTTAGGTTTGGGGCAGAGTTTTAGGTTGGTTTCGTTTTTCTTTTTGTATGTCTCCCAGCTTTGCTTCTTGCCTCTTTCACCTTCCTTCACAGGCTCAAGGAAAATACCATCTCCCGTCAGTACAGCGTACTAACTTATACATAATATCTGTGCTTTTTTTGTTTCAGAAAAGAAACATATCTTCGTGGCACAGTTAGGAGCAGACTGGCAGACAGACTTCACTGACCTCAGAGCAGCTCTGCTGATTTACACCAACAGGTTATCAAACTCTTTGAAAACCTATGTACAAGTCTTCTTTACTAAAGTGATTAAAGCTGTAATGTAGGTTGTGGAAGACCACAAAAAGCTGTTTTTCTGGCTGAAAATGTAGATTCATCAAAACAAAACTTTTTTTCCTTAGAGGTCAACCACTTTTGACAAACTACACTAACTAAAACACTACTGCATGAAAAAATCCAGTTTTCCTATTTAACATAATTCCCAATACTAAGATGTTTTTTTAAAAAAGAAATTTTCATTTGACAATTTAAGATCATCAAAATCTTAAATTCTCTCCACAGATCCAAACTAATGCTGGAGGTTTTCCCTCACTGTAGTTCATAAAAAGTTATAAAAATTTTAATTTCTCATCCACTATAAGGAACAATTTCTTAGAATTTAAAGTTTTTCTGTAGAACAAGAAGAGTGTGTTTCATCCAGATTTACCATTATCATGTAGCACCACTCCCCAAATATCATTACTCTCTTTTGCCTTAGTACAACTGAAATAACACTGCCCCTCACTTTCCAAGGCCTTAAAAACCATGAATGTTTCTTGAGATACTTAGATACTGTAGGCGTGGAGGCACAAAACTACTGTAAAGATGCCCCCAAAGTTATAATTAGCCAATCTTGTATCTAGGGGGACAAAAAAGAGGTACAAATTCATCAATTGAATCATAGGGACTTAAGAGTGTAGAAGACTAAAACTGAAATGGATACCAAAGACTGAAATTTCAAAAACATCTTCACTATCATAGTCTTAACTTCTTCATTATTCACTCTAGCATTATCCTAAAACTGAGAGGTCTTGCTTAGGTATTTTTTGCTTAAGGCTCCCAGAAGGAAAGGCATATCCTTGTGATTAAAGGTATGTACATGAGACTGTGCAATATAAATTCAGTTTCCAACTCAGCTACAGCTCTTTGACAGTAAATAAACCATTTGCTTAGTTCCTTAATTTTCCTTACTTATCTCAGTTTATCAGCCCTACCCAATCATCTTCAACTCTCATGAAGATCTTGTCATGTCCTTCTCAAATCCAACACTGTGTTTGTATATATCGTTCTAGATGCTTCCATAAAGTAACTAATAATAATAATAATAACAATAAGATTTAGAAAGACAAACATACAGAGCTTCCTGAATCCAAAATATTTATAAAATTATATAGTCTGATGAAGTGGGGGAGAGGGAGGCAGGGAAACAAACAAATGAACAACAACAACAACAAAGAGGAGGGAAAAGAAAGAGAGCGGAAACAGTGGGAAAGCATTATATGAAAAAAGAGATTAAGAGAATGAAAAAGAGGCTCAATGTAAATCTCTCATAAAAGCAAAAAAGTTTAGGCCTCCTACAAAATACCCCCAGTTAAGAAGATCCGTTGGATAACTACAATTTAAGAATTATTTTCATGCAAAAATCCCCTCTTTTTTATTGCACACACTGTTCCCATCTATGCACTGGGGTGTAAGATGGTTGAGAATTTTTTTTCTAATACTGCTTTCATACAGTTCACCAAACAATTTGGATAAGTGCCAAGATAAAACAGCAGTGAAACGTCCTTCTGATTGAAGAGGGTGAGATAATGAAAGCAAAAATATTAGAGAAGACCTCTGCAGATAATATACATGTATGGATGCATTTTGATGTTTTGCTATTTTTCCTACCCTGCTTTGTAGGACTCAAAAAGATTAAGAGGAAGAAAAGGTAGAAACTGGTGTGTCCAACAGCTCCTTCCCTACTGATGGCTCACCTGCCACCACAGAGAAAATATGAGGAACTGGTGTATATTCAGGCCTCTTGCCTCCTTTCCCATATGGGACAGAGACACAAACAAGACACTTGGAATCAGAAGCATTTCTGAGTTCTCCAGCTTGCACATATTCATAGCAATCAAAATTGAGCTGTGACAGAGTGGCTCAGCCACAAAAGAAACTTAAATGGTTCACAGAAGACCCCTCCAAAATACCAGCATCACTTTGCTCTTAGAAAGGAAAGAGTCTGTTAATTCAGCCACTGATTATCGGTTCCAAACCCACCAGGTTCCCTTTTCCCCTACCAAATAAACTTAGTATAGTTCCCCCACAGACTCTTTTCCAAAAGCCTGACACATCTCTTTCTTCCACAAAACTTTTACCCTATAAATGGCATTAAAAAGGTTCCCCTCTACATTTTGCCCTAGAAAGTGAATAAAGTAAAAGCAGGGGCACTCTTAAGAGTTTCATGTGAATGCCTATGAAATGATAGGCCTTCAGCTACTCTGTGCTACAGCTCACACACAACACTGATACCCTGAAACTCTTCAGAGATAGATATAGACCCAGAGAAGTCACTGTAGAGATGATCCCATCCTGTCCTCAAGGGAAAGAATGACTGATCTAATATCCCCTTTTACATCGCTCATTCCCCATTCCTGGCCTCATCTCATTTTTCCTCTGTTCTTTCAATTATTTGATTTCACAAACTTTATGAAACAGAGTGAAATAGAAAAAAAGAATAGAAAGTAAAACAGAAAGTAAAGGTAACGCTGCATGAAATTTCAAGAGAGCCAGGCTCTCACTCCTAGTGTCCACCACTGGCTTTTTGACAATACTTCAAAGAAAGTAGAAGCTAACAGTTCTTACCCAAGTCCTAACAAGCCAGCTCTCTTCATATCTGAGTCCCCCTCTTACTCCACTCCTACCTCTTTCAAAAAGAGGAAGGAATGCTGTTATTCTCCACTCTGGCTTTTTCTCATTCCTCTGCTTCTGTTTCCCCTCTCCCCCATTTTCATTCCAAAAGTTCTCAGTTAAAAGCATTGCCTGAAGCAAGATCACATCTCCATTAAGAGAGGCAACTTCATTACAGTTTAACATAAAAAGATCAGCTGATATTGATCCATAATTTGGACAAGTGCCACGCTATTGACAGGAAGACAAAATAAGTTAGAATGGCCATGTTTCAAAAATTCTGTATGTACACTCAATCACTGGAACAGAAATTGCAGTTGGGTATATAATAACACAGCCGTGTTCTCTATTTCCCCTGTAGATCAATGCTAATATGAGGAGGGCTGCAGAAGATGGATGTTGCTGACAGAAATCCTTGAAATTCCAGGTTAGGACTTGGGTGGCTTCATGGATAAAAGTGTGTATGTGTGTGTGTGTGTGTGTGTGTGTGTGTGTGTGTGTGTATGCACGCAATGGCTGTGTAGATTAAATACAAAAGACCAAACTCCTTCCTTGATACCTGAGAATGCTCTACTTCAGAGTTGTAACTTCTACATTTAAATTCAAGTTATGGAAAACAAAACCTGACCCAACATCCTGCCTTACATAAGTATCCAGGCTTTAGCTCACACACCTAAGGGACTCCAGATGGACTACTCATTGGGCTTAGACAATCCTAGGACAGTACACCTATCTATACTCTTAGACACACAAAAGAAATACATACGGGCTTTCCATACATTACTGAACAATCACTCTGCCAGAAGGTAATTTTTTTCAGAAGGAAGATGGTGTCAGGAAAGACAGAATGTTTCTTTCTGACATGTTTTACTAGAAAGTGGCTACTGAAGCGCCACTAAATTTCGAGGGCATGTTGGCTGTTTCACTAGTAGGGTTTATGATCCCAGTGTAACAGATGTTTAAACGGGACAACAAGAAGCAAATACAGGAACTTCAGCACCAAAAATATAACCCTCTACCATTTGAGCTAACTTAAACAGGTATCTATTAGATAGACCAATAGTAGAGAATAAAAAAAAAAAAAAAAAAAACCAGCCACACAAGGCATTATACTTGCCCTTTGCCAAGAGCAGTTATTTTTGAGTACTTAACTCTGTTAAGGTCAAATTCACACACACAAACCTATACCCCAACAGGGTTGGATCTAATCACAGTGCACATGGGAGAGTTGCACAAGACTATAGGCCACCAAAGCAATGCTAGTTTCCCCAGGAATTTAGCACTCAGAAAAACTCAGCTGTGAGACATGTACCTCCACCATTTCCACCTAAAAATCTCCTGTAGCTAATAGCAGTGAAAATCTTATTTTCTCTGTAAGCCTGCTATTTGAGACCAACACTACTCACTTAGCAATGCATTGCACACTATTCCTGATTGTGTAGGAATACCAAGTAATTGAAGAGAAATAATACGCATCAGTGACTAGGATTTTTACCTAGGATTCATCCCTTCCTGTTTCCTACAGATTGACATGTATTCATCTTCAAGGCTGAGGACTACAAGCCATATAGTTAACTCAAAACTATGGTGTTGCATTGGTAAATCCTTCCATACAAAAGGAAATATATATATATATATATATATATTTCTCTGCTTTCACTACCCCTTCAGTACTTCACAGCTTGTTCAGTACTCTGAAGCAATGTGTCTGTGTTGCTATACTGCATGAACTGGGAGTATTTTTTAGAAGGTGTATAGCATGGGTCATTTACAGAAAGTGTTCACTTTCAAATTGTTCAGTAAAGCAAACTCACTTCCCAGAAAAGATGCTGCCCCATCAAAACTTCATTCCACATTTCAGCCTTGATCTGAATCCAAACTGCGCAACTAGCCTTTATCTTGACAACAAGCCAAACCTTTCTTCAGATACTACTGCATTTTCTGAGCTGCACAAACCCACACTGAGCTTTGTGACTCATGCCCATTATTAGTTTAGTCAGATTATAGACAGCTTTGATGCCTATTTCTCAGCACAGTGCTGCAATATTTAGGACATGTATGGGGATGGTGAGGGAGGAGGTTGTGTTAACTGTACTTCTATTGATCACAGACCTTTACAGACGTACCTGCAGAGCAGCCATACCAGCAGAAATACTGTAAGAGCCATGGGTCTTCAGATCATGATTAAACTCTCATGAAACCCCATCCAGTGACATACAACTGCCCTTTCACCTTGCTCTTCCTCCTTCCTTCTGAGCCCATCTGGCTAATAGGTCAGAAGTGGGTACACCTGTGCACAAAGCTACTGAAGCCGGGAGATTATTTGCTGACTCTGGAGGTTCAGTTCCCATCCGAAGCACCTGCTGTTGGCCCTGACTCACATGGGGCCTGAATGCACTACCGGTGGCCCCTGATTCACCTTTTCGTTGTTTGTTCTCTCAGCGTCATCGGAGGGGTATGCAAGGAGCTCGTCTTGTCTCCCTCCCACACGGGGCTCTCCGGGAGCTGTCGCTCTGCAAGCCTTCTCCGCTGGGATGCTGCGGAGAGCAAAGCTCCTACTGCGGCCTCAGAGTGGCACCTAGCGCTCGGCTGCCGCACTGCCCCTCATCAGCACCGCGCCGCCGCTCTCGCAGAGCGCTTCGCCTGCTTCCCAAACACCGGGGTCAAGGACTTGGTCTTGGGCAACACGCAAAGTAACTGAGCTACCTCAAGGAAATGAGCGCGCTCCTCTCATAAACGGCGGGTCTAATTGATTCCACGGGAAGCAATCAATAGTGCAGTAAAATAAAAAAGGAATCAAATGTATTCTTCTGGTTACCCAGACTGTGCTGTATGAAGAGAATAGTTTCTATATAGCCCAAACTAGAATATGGCAAGTTCTATTTAACTACATTCCCCCTCCACTGCACACTTGTTACAGTGGTTTTACTAATATGCATCTATGGAAATCTGCTTGAAATTACTAAACCTTCCTTTAAAGGCCATGCCTGTTCTCAGGTACTGCAATGTTTGTTCACTGCTGCTCACAACAAATTTATCTCCTAACCCTAAGTCTTCAAACTCATTTTTCCTCTTCCTGCATGTGTCAGTCAAATCTAAAATGCAGAACTCTCCAACATCAGGACGGCAAAAGAAGACAAGGAACTGAATGTACTTCCAGGGAGTATTTTCCATATATCAGAAATAACAGCCATTAGAATCAAAAAAACCCACAAATTACCTGGAGCTCTTGAGGGAACTCCTGAAGGCAGCATCCTTTTTTCCATTTTATCATTATTATTATTATTTTTACTACATGACCAACTCAAGTATAATTTTATGGTGTATAATTTAATCAGAATGCTCTGCAGGCAGGTACATTATCCCAGCTATGTTTCCTTTTTTCAGTTTGCCTGAGATGAAGTAGTTGGGTATGTTAAAGAAAAGCTACATAACTGTATAAGAAGTGTATCACTTTTTCATATGCTTTTCAGTAGCAAACCTCCAAGTGTTTTAATAAAAAAGGTCACATGTTCCTTGCCTCATTTTGTCCAGCTGTGAAATGAGGATAATACCTAAAGACAGAGGGAGGTGAAGATCAGAACCCGTGTCCTGAGCTCCTTCCAGTACTGAAATAGTTAGATTTTTTTCCCATTACATCTGAACAAAAGAAATGAGAGACAGCAGTAAGACAGTGCTTAAATCGTGTTCTGATCCTCTCCATATTTTAGTTCTGCTAACTGCAAAAGTCAGGCATTTATTATGTAAATTCAGAGACATGTTCAAATATAGCTAGTTACGTAGCATAATTTTCCAGTTCTTAAAATTCCTCTAAATTAAGAAAAGCCTTCACACTTGAATTCTGTCTGAATTAGCTGCTACAAAAAAATAGAAGACAAAAATTACTTTCACATATGAATGCAACAGAAGAACAGACCCTGTCAATACTTTGTCGATAATACGCATGACAAATTAACAAGCTTCCAATAAATTAAATTTCAAACAGTTTGGCCTTGACTTGGCAAACTGTCCAGTATCTACATGGGCACATGGCTGAGAAGTATTCTAGAGTCAGAAAGTTCTTGGCAGCAGGGCCTGCATTCACAGGCAAAATGCAAGAAATCACAACAGTATTGATGCCACAAATGTCAGGTTCTTCAGAACAACACCACATCCATTGGTAGCAGTGCTGCTCAAGGCTAGAAATAAGTACCAAGAAAGCCCTTTATCACACTTGCCAAAAAAAAAAAAGAGTGCATTGGGATAGCCATACACAATGACTAAGATCCAGCCTACAGAACTCTAACCACACCTACAAGAGGCTCAGAAGGGCTACAAGCTCTGCACCCAGGACAGCATGTCCAAATATTTTGTAGTCTGAAAGCTCCTCCTAGCTGTGAGACCATCTGACATTGTTCAGCTCGGAAGTTATTTGTTATAATACCACCAACTTTAGAGTTACTTTTTCCACTGGCTTAAGTACATCACCATCCTATATAAGAGCATCAAGGCCTTTTGCGGAACAAAAGCCTCCTCAGGCTTTCTCAGGATCATATTCTTACTGCTCCTTTAGAGTTGGCCAAATCAAAGGCACAGCTCCAGACACCCCATCCTGTTACAGACTAGCTTTGCTCAATGTGTTGTAACCAGAGACTGAAAAAAACCTTTGTTCACTGATTATTTTGGTTTTTCACATCCTCAAAAGTGCCTGTAAGGAGCACACTTATACCTTTGGGATGAGTCAGTGAACACAGATTCCTGATTCCTTTCTTTTTCAGGCTCTGCCACAGACTCATACTGAGACTTTTGGAAATACATGTCATGTGCTTCAGCCTACTGTATATAAAATTATAAGACACAAATGCAAAGCACAATGAGCTCCCTGACAGAAAGCTGACAAATTATTCATTTACTTATTATTCACGTACTTCACTGTTTATTTTTAGATAAATTGCTCATTTCACTGTCACACATGCACAAAAAAGTCTACATACCAGTGAACGCTAGAAAGCTAAATAAGTCACAATACAGGAATTAAACAGGTTCATTTGTCACACACAACCACAGAATTGTGTCTTATTTGACTACAAGACCTTTGTAACCGTGATAAGATGTACATGTAAGAGTAAATAAGAGGAGCCAAAGAGTGACAAAAATCCCAAGGAAATATTTATTCACGTAGAACTCCCCTGTTACCAAGGAAAAGACAAATAGACTCTAATGAACCTAACTGTAGCCTCGAGATGCAGATTAATTTACCTTCAACGCTCTGCAATTGCAACCTGAGTTTTCCCAGGAGCAACCGAAAGAAACTTCTTTTGGAATGCCAACTCAAGCACGTTGGTAACCAACCGCGCAGGACACCCTGGAATGCGGCAGCGGCGCCAGCCAGAGGAGCGCCTGGCGTTACAAAGCGCTCCCGGCAGAGGGCACACGGTCCCCATCCCGCTCGCTGCCCTGGGAAGCAGCGCTCCTCCTAACCCCTGGGAAACTGGAATTGGAAAGCTGAACTCTCCTTTGGCTGCAGCAGAAAATCTGGGAGCGGTGGGCGCTTTCAAAGGGCTGTGCATAAGTTGTTTAAATTTCTATAGAGTTCTGAGTTTGAACATTCATTTCTGTTAACAAAGAAAAAAAAAAGGAAAGAAAAAAAAAAGGACAGTGCTCAAAAAATAAAAGCAGTACACAGAAATTAAAGCTGTGCACTGATATTCTAGGCTTAGCAACAGGAAAGTATTTCGAATAGTCTCATGGACACATATGGATAGGTGATAGGAGTAACAAAAAACAATGGGAAATAAAGCCAGAACATCAGGAAAAACATCCCAGTAATGTGCTCCTCTCTTCAGATTAAGCCCCATCACTAGAGCCTTTCAAAGCTAGAGTATAGAGAAATACCCATTGTAGGGAACATACCTGCATTAAGCAGGGGCCAAAACTAGGTGGAAAGGGTACTTTTTTGTTCTCTCATTTTGAGTCAAATGTAAAGGGAAGCACATGTAACAGTTAAAATTGCTCACATACAAATATCATGCACCCACAGATTAAAACGTCACAGAACAAACTCATTTTGGGTGGCACCCCTGCCCGTGGTGAGGGGTTGAACCTAAGTGATCTTTAAGGTCACTTCCAACCCAAACCATTCTAGGATTACAAATACATTATACCACAAGGAGTTAATAATAGGCTGGAGAAGGAACAATTTTCCTCTGGCTTGATTCAACGCACTTGCATTATTCATCACATTTGTGAAGGAATATGAATCCCATCAAATAATTAGATGGTGTGTTAACCTTCCTGGTTTGCAGCAGCCTGTGACTGACAAGTAGAAGGGTTCTCCAACAGCAATTTCCTGTGCTGTCGCTCCTTTCTGCCTGGACTCTCAATGAAGGGTGCATTTTGTGTGTTTGTATAGGGAATCCCTGTGGAGTTTTTGTTGAGCTTTAGGTCAAAAGCCTCTGAATTTAACTTTAAATTGGGGAACTAATTAAATATTTGTTGCAGTATCTATTACCAGTACTACAATACTGGTCCTCTTCCAGTACTGTAATTAAAAAAAAAGCCACTCTCTTACATCAGTTTCGATTAGAGTAAGGTGTGAGGATGAAGCCTAGTGTGGTTTTCTCCCGCCTTAATTCCCCCCAGCATAGACTACCCTGATCATCGGCCTGGCTGATGGTCAAGTTCAAAGTATTTGTAGTAGAAAAAAGAAAAACAAAACAACAACAACAAGAGGTCCTGTCTGTTGTTCTGAAAATTGTGATATAAAAATCATAGGATTTGTAAGAATTTACAAATTATCTGAACTGACAGACTCTAAGAACTCTCAAAATTTCTTATGGGCTTTAAGGTTTCCAAGTAATTCAAGGAAACTACAAAGCAGACTGAGGCTAAATGAATCCTTAAATTCTGCTGACGAATAGGATGTCATGAACCACCAGTGGAAAAAGCTGGTAGAACCTCATAACATAAATTAGTTCAGTAAGTTCTGTTCTAATTCAGTCAAGAACTGATGAGGGAATCAAGGTCAAACAAGGCAACTGCAGTTGTTTGTCATAGCTTTAAAGACTGTTAAATTCTAGGGGCCTTACCTGTGCTACGTCATTTTCTTCAAAACTTCCACTTCACCGTGGTGAGTCCATCCCAGAATGCAGCTGCATTTTCAGCATGTTCTTTATACAGTGGTGGAGCCCCTGGTGGTCTAGTGGTAAGGGCGCAGCGCTGTCACCGCAGAGACCCGGGTTCGATTCCCGGTCAGGGCCACTCCCGGGCAGGTGGGGCTCGTTAGCCCTTAAAGGCAACCCACCTACGTCCTAAGGACCTCGCTGCCACCGTCCAAGCTCGCTTGGCCCCGGCAGATGAACTTTAGGATTAAAGGGTGGGCTCAGTTCCGCGCACACTGTGTCTCACCTAAAAAATCCAATGCGCAGGCTGGAAGGTGTAAAGACCTTCCCCGGATCTTCGCTCGCGAAGACTGGCCATTATTATTATACAGTGGCTCACACAAGTTGAAACTCATCCTAGAAATAGCAGGCTTTCTAGGAGATTTTCAAACTGTTTACCAACTTAAGGTAAAAACACTGATCAAAGGATAGATAATGCAGCATAGTTGATTACTTTCAGTTAATGTACGGATAAATGCAGCTAAAAAGAGTCAAAAGCAGAAGAAATTAAAGGCAGTGAATACTGCTACAGTGAATCCTATTCATTGTCAGTGTATATATACAGTGTCAATGGAGCAATGTATGTACTTTTAGAGAGTAATAAACAATGGAAACAAACGCTGCTCTTAATGAAACTGGAGTGAGTGTGATGTTCCCTACTTAGCTGGCACGACTCTGGATTTTTTTGGTACTGCCAAAGGCAGAATAAGGCTCATTTACTTGGTATTTAGCAACACATGACTGTGGAGCATGAGCCAGAGAACAACTATGGCTTGCTGCTTTGAGATTTTTCTGAAGAAACAGCGGGGATAACTGAGTTCCTTCTCCAAAGCTGTCCCGGGAAGCACTAACTGTGTGTCAGAACCAAGGAATCCAGCGAGCAGGGCAAAAGCTGCGCCCCTGTCCCCCTGCTGCCCTTGTCCAGGTGGTGCTCGGTCACAGGTTCAACTCCATGATCCCAGAGGTCTTTTCCAACCTAACCGATCCTGGGATTCTTGAAGAGCCTGAGGCTCCCTAACTCTCAGCAATCCTCCAAATCGCCAGGATGAAGGATCATAGAGCAGCTTGTCAAGCCTGGGCGTAGCAGGGTGGCTTTTTAGTGGAAATGGAAACAGCCTGCTCGCAGCTCCCAAGATCCGCGGGCGATCCTCGGGGAGCATCCCTGACAGGACTTCGGCTTGGGAGAAACGCCCCGAGAAGCTCGACCGGAACGATTGGAAGCGGGTTACTTTCCTCAGGGAACGCGTCCCTCGCACTTGGCAGGGAGGGCAGTCCCAGGGCGCCTCTCCCGGGGCGGCTCCGCCAAGGGCCGCCCCGCCCCGCCCCGCCTGCCCGGCTCCTGCCCACAACCAAGATGGCGGCGCGGGGGACGCGGCGGGCGCGCAGCCGCCTTGCCCTGCCGCGCGCGCCTCCGTGGCTGGCGGCGGGCGCGGCCACGTGACGCGTTCAAGCGCGCCGCGCGAGCCCCGCGCGGAGGGGAGGGCAGGGCCGGGAGCGCGCGGGCCATCAGGTGACCCCCGCGGCGGCGCGCGCCCCTCACCGCGACAGGGACACGGGGACAGGGACAGGGACACGGGCGGGGAGCCCGGGAACACGGGAGGGACTGGGGCTCAGCCGCGGCGTTGGCAGCCGGGGGCGGCCCGGGCGGCCGGGCAGGGTGACGCGCAGCCCCCGCGGTGTGGGGGTCGCGGCGCGGGGGGCTCGGTCTGCGCTCCGCGGGTGGCGGGCACGCCGCGGCCTCGCTGTCCCGGCCCGCCGAGGGAAGCCTCGCCCGGCCCCGGCGCTGCCCGGCCCGTGCGGCCGCTCCAGGGGCAGCAGCCGCTCGTCGCACCCCGCGTGGGGCTCGTGGGGCTCCGGCCGTGGGGACACGACACGCCACGGACACCAGCAGCGCTCTCTGGGCTGTCTCGCTGAAGTCTCTAGAAACAGCTCCTGCTGCGTTCACCACGGTGATGAGGCCACCAGTGCCTTGGGAATATTCGAGTGATGTTGCAGGGGCCGCTGCTGGCCTTGCTACAGAAACTGTAGATGTTGAAGAACATCTCGACATGTCAGTGAATTTGAAGGCTGACAGGCACACTATTCTCACAACCCAGTTAGCCTTCCACAGCGTACATTTTATTCCAAAGAAAAAAAAATAAAGCTGTACCATATGCATTGGAGAAAACGGTCCCAAGTGACATAAAGATACCAGAATATAGAATGATCCTGCTGTTCTCCTTCTCCAGCTAATTCAGCTTTCTTTTCCCATAAAGGGCTTCTTCGTTCATGGCTTGGGCCAGGCACTCATAGGATGGACCATCGACTCTCCTGCAGGCATTGAAGTGACTTCACGAACACTGGCTGTGAGCCAAGGTCCTCACACAGGTGGCACATCTTCTCAGGTAAGGGCTCCATGTCCAGAGCACCCCAGTGCAGCAAGATCTGGAGGGAAGAGTCTGGCCACTGGCATTACTATCACTGTAATTTACCAGGACTGAGTTCTCAGCAAAAGCCTTATTTTCATTTTAGAGCATTAAGCAGTTAATTGTGTTAACAAGCACAGTGACCTCAGCCTGCTTTCCCATAGCAACCACACAGTGAAAGTCCTTTCAGAGGCTTCATTAGCAAAACAAACAGAAAATGGAAGCAGTGAAATTATGTCTGTAAGGTGTTACTTAGCCTGGAAAGTTTTCTTTTAGGCCAGCAAAGTTAGAGGAGGTAAATAGTTTAGTGGAGTATAGGCATGGCTAGTTCTCTGTCCTACTGATCTGGCTTTTGAGAAATGTCCTCTGAGGCTGTATGTCACAGGCTGCACTGAGAGGGCCTCATATCCCAGAGAAACACACTTCCCCAAGCACAGACACACTGAGCAGCATAAGACATGCTTTGTGCTTTCTCAGAACAAGTTTTCAGAGAGCATAGTGAACCATCCCAGTGCCATTACTCACTCACTTAAGAATAATCACTGACACTTGGGCTAAATGAACCTTCTCAAGGTGTTTTAATCCATCCCTCTGCCAGCTCAGATTTACCTAAACTTTCTCTAACCTGTTCTGAGAAATATCCAAGGCATATAACACCCATCTCTTTCCACTTGCAGAAAACTCTAGTCATTGGTAGGCAAATTAATGATCTCATAAAAGTTGATATACATCCAAATGGCAGCTCCTCTTATTTCAGAAACATTTTCCTAAAGGGCTCTCCTCAAGTCTGTCTTGTTAATATGAAGTCCAAGGCACAATCAGTCATTCCCATCCCATCACACTGACTATTTGAGAATCGTTACTGAAGCTTGAGTTAAAAGAGCCATCCAAAATGATCTAGCTGTATGCAAACACTTCAGATTTTCATCCTTTTCTTTTTGAGGAAGGTAGATTTGTACAATTGTAAACCAGCTTTTCTTGAATATAGCATAAGTAATTTTATACTGCAGAAGGATAATGGTACTTTTAAAGAGATATTATTCCTACATCTGTTTTACCAAAAAAACTCCAATATTTGACAATAACATGTTAGGAAGGAGAATGCAAAGGTGATGGGGATTGCTAGGTTCTTGAGATTTGACAGTACCGTGGGAAACTCTGTTCAGCTGCTGGTCAACGTATCTAGCATAGAAAATGAATAATTTTCACATTCACATTTTGAGAACTGATACCACTTTCCTCTGCCTGAGGTGAGGAAATACATATGCCATGCAATTGTTATGTGGATCAAGTAAGCAGTCCTGATATTTCAAACTAAGCCTGTCTTAATGAGATGACATACAGTGCTCCACTGCTCATTCTTCAGTAGTAAACCCCAGTGTTTAAAGACTGTCAGAAAAATAACAGGGATTTCCAAGACCTGAAGGTCTCTTATTGTGACAGTGCAAAACTGTGAGGCTGTAGCTGTGAAGAGCAATAGAAGTATCATTTCTTTCTTGCACACTTTAAAAAATAGATTCTGTGCAACATGTTACACAGAGCCCACATTATAACAACAAAAATTGCAGAAGGACTTTCATAGATACATTTGAATCAACTGACAACTACTGTAGTGATCTTAAAATCCACATTGCAATTACAGCTGGAAGTTTAAAACTATGGTTTAAAACATCTTTTCAGGAAGATTGAGCTCTCAGGAAACTGATTTCTCTTGCCTTTGGGTTTTAGATCAATTTGTGCATTGTAAATCACTCCCACACAAACTGGGCACATAGAATAAGCTCTTCTAGTGAATCTCCACCTTAACTATTGCAGGTCACCACTAGTGTGGTGACGGAGGGTTGTCCCAGTTTAAAATGAGACAAAGGGCCTTTTGCTGGAGGAGAATTAGGAGCAAAGACTCCAAACTTCTCTTTCCAAACAATTATAACCAAATTAAGAGGCCCGATTGAAGGAAACAAAATTATGGAAAAGGGAAAATAATGTTCTTTATTAAAGGTATGTGTGTATTAACAGGAACACGAAAAAAACCCAAGTAAAATAACTAAGCAATACTCCTATACCCACCCAATAATCCCTTTTAAGAACAAAACCGATAAACCGGCAAAGAAAATAGTTCAATTTTGCACCTTTGGTGCTGTTCAACCACAGTCAGCAGGGGGCGCTGTCAGGTCATCATTGGAGATGCAAAATTTGTAATGTCCTTATACCATCTTGTCAGTAGGCGCTACAATAACAATATGTAAAACTTGTAGTGTCTCTATATGTCACCAGGTTACTAAGGATCACTGAAGGAGTAGAACTTGTGGGGCTGTCCAGTGCCCATGTCACCAGGCAGGCGCCGTTGATCCTTTTGCCATACCGGGGAGGGAAGGGGGTGGGGAACAACAGCAATAAAAACAGAAAGTTCTCCTAATGGAAGAAAACTCACAAACTTCAGCTGATTAGGGTCCGTTGTGGCAGGGCTTGCAGTTAGCCAGAGGTGAGCCAAGAGCAGCAGCCAGAAACTCCTCCGACAGGAAACAAAAGGAGCCTGGCAGTGTCTGCAGCCCACAGCAGCCTTCTCCCCTGGCCGAGAGAGCGAGTCCTCCCCCCAGCCCACCCCCTTCCAGTCACACATCAGCCAATCTCCCTTCGTTGTCAGGGCAACTAATCTCCATCATTAAGGGCTTCTTTTGTTCAACTAATTGGCCCATCACAGAGCACACACACACGGCAGGAGGAAAGGAAAGAAAAATTCCTTGCTAAAGAATACGAACTATGACAAGGGTATAATGCATAAGGTGTTTCGGTGTCCTGAATTATGTAATTCCAAACTTGTCTGAGTGCCGTGGGGTGGCTTTGTTTATATCCTGCTAGCTCTGAAAGCCTCATCTCAGGAAATGCCAAACCTTTTTTGATTCCCATGGGAACATGAGAATTGTCTGTCAGCAGCCACACGACTGCTCCACAAGTTCTGTGTCAAACAGACCTGGTCCTGTCCTAGTATGGTTGAAATGAGGGAGCTGCACCACTGGGAGCATGTTGACCTTTGGAAGCTCTCTGGCCAATGGCCACATCAGTTTCTCTGTATGCAGATCCAGTTCTTCCTCAGAAGAACTCAGTGCTTATACCAGGAGTTTGTCCACCCAACACCTTTGTAGACCCCAGTGGGAAGGAATGGCTAAGGAACAGCTTTTCTCCATCCAATTCAGTCCAGACTCAGTACTGATAGCTGAAGGAGGGCTGTGGGCAGCCCCTTTCTGCCATGGCTTCTGTAGGAGCTCTGTGATTCTTAGAACTCCCCTGAGTTTTGGCTTATCAAGTGCCCCTTGTTGTAGCTGCATCAACTGTAGAATGGCTCATTTACCAAGCACAACAACGGGCTCCTATTTGGGCAGGATTCCACTGGCAGTCTGTGCCTGACCTGGAGACCTTTGATATTTTGGCTGGCAGACTAGTCATCTGTGCCCTGCTTGGTATTTTCCTGTAAAATATGCTCTAGGTTGTCCTTTCTTTAGGAGACAATACTTTTCCTCCCACTCGTTCCTGAGTTAAGTCCAAGCATTGCTGCAAATGCTTTTAGCTGGGAGGTCCACCCCTTTCTGTACTGAGAGTGCGAATCCATTGCTTCCTCACCAGACAACGCAGTGTTCCAGCTCAGAAGGTGTCCCTGAGCTCCTGCAGCTGGACACGTCTGCATTTCCAGCTTTGCTTCCCAGAGGTGACATTTTAAATGTACAGTACAGCTGCATACCTACAGCTTCAACACAATCAGGAGAGGCCCAGGATATTGGGCTGCTTTGGGCTGGTATTTCCAGTGGATCCTCATACTGCTGGTTTTTATGGATGTTTTTGCCTGCTGTTACCCAGAGATGACGAGACATTGGAGACATCTGTGAATTGTTCTGATCAGAAGAGCACACTTGCCTATACCGTACCTGCATTTTGATCTTGATATTTTGATCGACTTCTTGCCTTTAAAATGACATGGAGTTTTCTTTTTCCTCCTCTTTTTTAGAGAAAAAGGTTTAGTGAGACATGGAGCTTGAAAGAATCATTCGAGACACACTGACACGCTTCATCCAGTCCCACATCCCCGCAGCAGATCTCAGGTATGTTGAGATAGGCAGATCCAATATCATTGTTCTAGCTTGAATTCTGTATTAATTGTCCCTCTGCGCATTATATTGAACTCTGTAGCTTTTCCATACTTTCTGTTGCTTTTCTTTAAGCCACATCCAGGATGCAAGTAATTTGCACAGGCTCTGAGAGGAATGCTTGAACAGCTATAGTTTAGCATTGCAGTCTAGCAATGTCATTCCTTTGATGACCGAGATGATTAATTTCCTGTCCAGTAATACCCATTAGAATATGAGATTTCCTTCATTCCACAGTGCTCCCAAAGGGCTTTCTGAGCAGGATAATGCTATGTCAGGGCTCTCCTGTTTTGAACTGTGCCTGCATGCAGAGATACAGCTGCCTTGAGGCTGGAACACAGCAGCTGGTTTTGCAGCTGGTGCCAGTAGTGACACAAGGGTGGAGAGCAGCAAGCAGAGAACACTGCATCCCACAGAAAGTGTAGCTTGACAGAATGTGATGACCTCACCTGAAATGCCAGTCAGCATAGTCAGTCAGTCAGTCAGTCAGGGATTTGAGCACTTGGAATATTTTGGTTAGCTCAGCTGAAGCACCTACAGGAGCCTCTGGGCACACTGGGGCTTTCATTCAGTGCTGCCCAGGAGGCAGGACTGCATGCAGTATTTTATCTGTTAATGCTTCCCACTCAACCACTGACCAGCTGCTACCTGGCTTTACTGGTGGTATGTGCCTATAAGACACACTCCACATAGGTCCTTCTGCTGCCATATTAAACAAAGTTAGGGGGAATGGGGATGTAGAGAGAAAAAAACCTGGGCCTCCTTTTGACCCTGCTACCATGTCCTGTCTTCTCTCTGTCTCCAGTGGGATGGATGATGTTTTCTTCTCCTATATCACGGGTGTCCTGGAAGAGCTGGGCTCACCAGAGTCCTCTGAGGAGATTTTTGACATGGACACCTTTGTGGAAATGATGGAGGCATATATCCCTGGATTTGCAGAAATCCACAGGTATGTAATTGTTGCTGCTTTTTATGTGCATGCCATGCGCTTGGGGCCTGGACCCAGGCCCCTCAGTACCATAAATTCTTTTGTTGTACCCAGCTGAAGATGTATTAGTACCAAACCTGTGCAATTAAGTCAGTCTTTGCCTGAATACACAGATGCTAATCCCAGTATAGTTTGCAAGTATGTCCTTGGCCATCTGAAATACCAGTTGATTTTATTGGGCTTCCCATCAAGCCTTGTCTTTCTATAAAAAGGTCGCCAAGTAGGATAGGCTAGTGCTTGTATTCCTCACATTAATAATACAGCTTCTGTCTCCTGCAGCGGGGATGTTTGTGAAATGATGTTCTCCCTCTCAGAAAGGCTTGGCGAAGCTCGCAACAAAGGTGAGTTACACAGACTATTTCAGCACAAGAAGGAATATTCTGTACATGTTTTCAGTCTTCATATTTGGAGTTGAGCAATGTCACAGGATAAAATACAATCTTGTTTGCCACATAAGGTAGCCTGAATTGAATGACAGGGGTTTTTTTCAGTGTTCAGTCAGGTTTTTGATATCAACACATGGGAGGTTGGAGTCATATGGAATACTGTCCAAGACATACTGGAGTGAAAAACACAAGGTCTATTCTCCAGATACCTCTGTTGAGATCAAATCCAGAGTAACAAGGAAGAAATAGCAGACACAGGGCTGCTTGTTGAAATTCTGCTGTAGGTTAATTCTGAAAGTGAGGATTTTTGCCTGCCTCTGATACCCATCCAAGTGGCACTACCACTGAGCAGCCTTTATCAGGTGCATCATCAGATAGAGTGTCCAGCTGAATACATGTATCACACCTAGGCTTAGCATCCTCAAAGCTCACTTCCCAGTCATCCATGGACCCTGGCACAGATGCAAAATGAGTGATGTGCTCTGTCCTGCACTAGACTACACTATGCTAATGGCCCTTTCTAACCTCAGCATTCACAGATCAGCTGGACTGCTCTATCAATCAGCCCCACAGGTACTTCCCACTAAAGAACAGACAGGTTGAAGTGTCTGGATAATAAACTTTCCAGGACATACAAATCTGGGTTTTGCTTGTCTTGTAACATCTCTGCCATCTTGCCAGAAGGCTACACAGTGTAGAACAGACAGTCCTGTCTTTTATCTTACTTGCTGCTTTCTTGAACTTGACAAAATCTACTGCTCTGCTCTGGTGTCCTGCATCCTACCCTTTGAGGATCCTGATGTAGCTAGAGCATGGAAGGAAAGCACTATTCCAGTCTTAGATAGGACAGAGAAAAGGTGAAATGATTCTTCTTGCAGTGACAAAAAAACAGCCTGTAAAAGAGATGCATCAGAGTAACCTGATCACAGGATCTGCTAACTTGCATGCAGTCTGGGGACTACCACAGTGTATTGCCAAATTTAAAATCAAAACCACACCTTATTTCAAAGATAGAGCAAACACCAGGGAATTCTTAAAAAAGTAAGAAAAATATCTTAAGTATCCAAACCCAAAGCACTAGAGAACCAAGAAGAGAAAGGTAGAATTGAATTTGCAAGCAGCCCATGCCCTGTACAGCTTGGAAATGCAGAACTCGGGCACTGCAGCACATGCTCGCTCTGCCTTCCTGCAGGTCAGTGTGAGCAGAGCTGCAACTGTCCCAGCTGAGGACAGAAGGAAGAGTAGTACTTCCAAGTCTTGTCACTTAAGAGATTTGCTTTGGCACATAATGCAGTAGCAATCTAATGCCAACAGAAAGCACAAAGCTCTAGGCTTAGTGGGACTGTACCTCAGGAGATATCACTGTGTCTTTAAGAAAAACCTGGCCAAAAGGCTGTGGAAAGCAGGAATGAAGCGCCCTCTGAAGACCTCACCAAGGGCCAGGAGCCTGGAGCTGGAGCCTGCAACGGGGAAAGGCTGTGCACTGTAACAGACGGAGCCAGGGCCCAGGTATGAGTACCCTGCAGAGGAGCAGGAACACTGGGGACAGTCACAGAGCACTAGGCTACCAGCACCACCTGAGGGCATTTTCCAGCTCTGGAAGGAACCACAGCATAGGCTGTGACACAGCATCACTGTGTCTGTGATCTCCTGATTGTATGGCCTGAACAAGACTGTGTCAGAAAATTATGTGCTGACAGAAGACTATGAGCCAATGCTCTAGCTCATTCTTTCCAGCAGGTGGAAAGGATGAGCCATAGCAATGGCACTAGGAGCTTGTCCCAGTGCCCTCAGAGATCCCACAGCAGCCACAGCACTGTAGCACCTGCCGTATATCCCCCACCTCCCTCCCCTATGCTCTGTTTGCTCTTTCTCTAGTACTGATCTATTTCTGCTCTGCAGCATAATCATTCTGTATCCACAGCCTTCTAGCAAATACTGCTATGGCGATTCCTTGTGCTGTAGCCTCAGGTCAGTGTTTAGCAGCCCCTTCCCCTTCTGATCAAAGCACACACAACTTCACAAGATGTGCAGGAGTTCAGGCATTCACACCAGTGTCCAGAAAGCTCTCTCCTAAGGAGACACATAGCGTGGCCACACAGATGAGTCAGTTCACAGCAGCCCTACTTGAAAGTTAAGTAGAAACACGGAGGGAAAAGATTAAGGAAGAGTAATGGTTTGTCTTTCCAAGGATACAGTTTCCTGTTAGCTTCAGGAATGGGATTTAGCAACATTTGTAAGGAGAGAGAGCCTCCGGCAAAAGGCAAGCTCAATTTCCTGACAGTGAAAAACCAGAGGCCCTAGCCCTCTCCTCACTGCATCCTCAACTTACCGCTGTCTCTTGCTCCAACTAGGAAAGCGATGACTTGAAGGATGGGTTGGAGCTGCTACTGGAGATGTTCCCAGCCTGTACCGTGAGCCAGGCAGAGAAGGCTCTTGCCATGGCCTTGGGGAACTTGGAGGAGGCAGTGCAGTTAATTGTGGAGGAGAAGGTGGAAATTGGCCCAGCAGGTGTGAGCGTGAAGGTACTGTACTCTGACTGGGTGGCAGGGGGCCAAGGAGCAGAGCAGAGCTCAGGGACACACAGGCATCACAGCTGTCTGCTACAAGCAGAAGCTCTGACTGCACAATGAGCCGGGAGGATCACCCAGAAAAACAGCCCCTCTCCCTCCCCTGGCTCTTAGTATTAGGCTGTGCCCACAACCAAGCCAGCAGCCCAGTGGAGGTGTGGCTGGCACCCCTTTCCCACAGGGGCTGGAGTGCTCCATCAGCAGCTGGGCTCACCAAGCTGGCAGGGGGAAACTGTACACTCCACGTGTTTTACTGTTCATACACCCACCTTGTCTCCTCCCAGGAACTGGCACGGCCCCGCAGAACACCCAACCACGAGGAACTAAAACAGGTTATCCTGCAGAAGTAAGTACCCAACAGCAAAGAACCCCTAATTTTGCAGGAGGAGGTGGCAGTTTGGGGAACAATGTGGTCTATAAAGAACTTGGGCTGCAAGATGCTTAGTAAGGAGGCTGTGAAGCAGATTTGGATATAGCTGAACACATCTAAGCACAAATATAAACGTCATCTGGAGTGGAAAACAAACAACAACAAAAAACAAACCAAACAAACAAAACAAAAACCCACAACAACTGGAAAACCCAAATAGGTTTGTTTTTTTAGAGCTCTGGCAGAGAAACAGGTCACCTGTACCAGCTGGGTCACAGCACTGGCTGTGTGTGAGGTTTCAGCCTCCTGCAGATAAAGAGTAAATCACAGTACTGTTGGCTGAGGTCCTAGTTAAAGTTTCAAGGCATAAATATCATGCTGCAGCTCAGGTAACAAACACATGGTGATTTGTAGAACTACAGCAACTCATTCATACCTCTATCCTTGGAGACAGTCCAAACAAGGCTAAAGATATCTTTAAGAGGCTGTCTGTACAACAACACTGAGAAGATTAAATCTCAGTTGCTGAAGGTGAAAAATCAGTGCATTTAAAGAAACCTCACTGAAGGCCCCGTATGGGCTTCTTGACAATGAAAATATCTTTAGATTCGTTTACCTATATTTATTTCTAAAAGCATTTAATTCTCAATAAGAGAACCCACACTGTGGTTTCATTGATCTGCTTTAAGATTTCAGCTTTCATGAGCAGACAGCTTCCACACATCTATCCAGCCACATCTTTTCCACCACTTTACATTCTCCCCAGTGACAGAATAACCGGTCGATGGGCTAGGAAGGATAAAGCAAGGCAGAACAGCATCCAGGCAGAAGTAGCAATCTCTGTCCTTGCCCACCTCCTGTCCAGGCTCATATCAGCGTGCCAGGTGAGGGAACAAAAAAGCACCAGCTGCTGATGTTTCTGAGAACTTCAGTTTAATGACATTTTGGCAACATCCTGTACTTTAAACATCACTCAAGCACAGGTACAGAGAGCAGATCGCCATAGCTGAAGATACACATGAGCAACTATACTAACTACTGAGGGAGCAGTCATGGTCAGCTGTGCTAAACCAGCACCAAAATCTCAGAGTAGCAACTCAGCAGTACAGCAAGCAAATGCTTGGACCCTGATGTTTCAGTCACACAGGAAATAAGGTGATGCTTTTATGAAGTTGCTTCCAGCACAGGCCTGTTTCATAGTCAAGTAGTAGATGGAGTGTGAAAGAAACACCATCGTTCAGGGCAGAAGCAGACAGATTGGTCCTCTAATCTCATCTGTCTCCTTTGGCTGCCAACACTTGGACTGAGGAGGAGCAAAGCTGCCCTAATGGGAGAGCACACCTGACCTCAGCACCTCTCATTTCTGCAGTGGCTATCAGCATTCTCAATCACTGGAGTTTTCAATACCTTTCACATATAGCCAAGGATGCTACTCCAGGAGAATCCTGCTGGATTCTCACCAGGATGACACTTCTTGCCCATTTCATCCAGAGGGGAACATCAAGTGCTCTTTGCTGCAGTCTAGTCACATAGGACACATTGCACAGCCACAGACCAGCCAGGGGAGAAGGGACATAGGCTGTGAGTAGCCCTAGGCAATGTAACTGTTCATTAAATGCTTCTTGTGTGCAATGCTTCTTTCAGATACATGATGGTGGATAGTGCAGATGATCAGAAAACACATCGGCCAGCTCCACCTAAAGAGGTAAGCACAGCAGTCCCAGCTCACCAGCAGTTTGAATGTCCTTTGTTACAAGGTTTAAAAAAATCAGGGTGCAAGTCCAAAAAGCAAGAGGGCAGCCAAAGGCAGGACCATTCACAGAACCTCTTATTCAAAGAGGGAAGATTAGCTTAGCTAAGGTGCTGCAGGGTCTGTCAGTTCCTACCATTCCTGACTACCATGGCTCTTGCTCCCCCTCATCAGATAACATCCTTTCCAATTGTGGCCAAGATTCCCAGCACAGATGATGCTAAAGCAGCACACCCACCAACCTACCTCCCAGAGTGAGCTCTGCTTCTGCTTGCCCCTTCCCTTTCTCAAGCAGTGTGGCTGTCCATCCACTTGGTGTTAATGTCTTTCCTCTCCAGGCTCCCAAGAAGTTGATCCGCTATATTGATAACCAGGTGGTAAGTACAAAAGGAGAGAGATACAAAGACATCAAGAAGCCTGAGAGTGAAGAGATGAAAAGAACCTACATCAGCCTAAAACCAGCCAGGAAATACAAGTTCCACTGACAGCCAGGTTCTCCTGCTCTTCAGCCTTCCACCTCCCTGGCCAGGCATGGCAGGATGGACTGTGGTGCTAGGAATGAAGGACTCCTCCACCTGCGGCTAACTTGAACTAACCTGGGAGCCAGGACACTGTTTTCAGCTTCCTCAGCTAACCTGGTTGACAAGGAGGAGATTTCTCTCCTTGTGTAGCTATCCCTCTGCCCCCAGGGGCACACTGCGGTGGCTCTCCGGGGCCTGGGCATTCTCTGCTATTCCTTGCATGGGACATTTTTAGATCTGAGATGTGGCTTGTGCTTTTGCAGCAACCTTTTTAACAAGTCTGTGTGCACTGTTGCTCTGAGTGCCAGTATTAATAAAGATGATGTGAGTTGGTGTGTAGTTCTGCCAGACATGCACATGCTTTACAGACACTGTCTCCAATCCCTCCTAGGGCCAAAGATAGAATCAGGGTCATCCTCTCTTCCTCTCATTACTCTCTTGCATCACATTCACCACAAGATGTGGCTGCTGTTTGATTAACTGCCTAGCAGATACAAGTGCTGAGGCTGAACTCCAGCGCTAGACTCTCCCTGCCAACATAACATGCAGCTCTTCACAAACTTCAGCTGACAGTAGAGCCAGTGCTCCTGCCATTTCTCACCACTATTGAGTGCCAAATTTCCAGCTATGCCACACAGAGCAAGATACAGTAGCAGGCCTGGGCACTACTAAAATGTTAAGTCAGAAGCTGGAAGAAACAAATGACAACGACCAACTGCTTTCAGTGACAGCACAGCTAGGTTTGGTGCTTTTCTGTCAGTGAAACTGCAGTTAGGAGTGTGTTCCCCTGAAAACATCTCCCACCTTGCCCCAGCCTAAACCAGCACCCTAGGCCTGGACAGACACACTGCCTGTGCTGGGGCCATTCCAGTCCTTTGGTGCCAGGCTGGCCAGTGGCCACAGGCCAGAGGTAGGCTTACTGCCCTCCTCCCAGAGCTCAGAGGGGCCTGCCCTCTACCAAGAGGAAGGTTGGTAGCTGTTCTCCTTTCTGCTCCAGCTGGTCTGGTTTGTTCCACAGCTCTGCTGGCATGCCCTGTACACCCACCCCAGGGGACAGTCCCCATCACACACTCCCCTGCTCTCTGGACAGCTGCCGCTTAGAGATTTAAAATACAGCAAATAGTAAATCCTATCTATTAGCTGGCCTGGCCAAGGCCTGTTCAGCACCATGGTGTTCCTGCAAGTCACTCGCTCTCTCCACGCCACTGCAGAGGGAGTTACTTTCCCCAGAGGCAGCAATGAAGCCTATTCGTGAACACTCAGTGGCTACTAAACAGCCCCAGAGGAAAGAGTGAGTCCCACTCAGGCCAGCCTCACCAATGGGACCGACCTCTCCCTCTGCACATCTCCACAGCAGCCAGTTCTGGCATCCTTCCGGGATCCCACCATTGCATCAGTCCCCCCCTCCCCGGCAGCAGCAGTTCTAGATCTGAAGGTTGATGAAAGGGGCGAAGCCAACCACGTCCTGCAGGAGAACAAGAGCCCTCTGCAGTGGAGGCTCCACATCCAGCTCCACCCCACGGCTTCGGAGGACGCTCAAGCTGGACTCAGCCACGTTGTGGCAATGCTTGACCTTCAGCGAGCGCAGCTTGGGACAGTACTCAGCCAGGACCCTGCCAAGAAAGAGAGCACATGCAAGTTGCAAATCAGGATTCCTAAGCGCACCATTCACGCTCTACTCCCAGCAGCCCAGCACTCGTGACTGTACCATACATGCACCATCCTTTGGGAGCAGCACCCTGGCAGTCTGAGAGAAAGTCAAGGGACAAGGTTGGATCCCAGACCTACCCTCCCTAATATGCTGGGAAATTTGCTGTCAATAGCATACAATGTCTCTCCTGAAGGGCCTGCTAGTGGCTTCTCTCCCAGACTGAGCTCTCACTGCTTTCAGCAGACATCTGACTTTCCTCTCTGGTTCTCTTCCTACCCCAGTCACCTGCCATGCCCACCCTGGCTCCCCACATTGCTCAGTACCTGATGGAGTCATTCTTGACTCGCAGACACCCTGTGAGGTCCAAGTGCTCCAGCTCAGGGCAGCACTTGGCAGTCTCCTCAACAGCCACGTCGCCGACGTTGGCATTGACGGCCAGCGACAGAGACTTGAGCCTGCTGCACTTCTGCACCAGGTAGCAGATGGCCTCGTCCTTCAGCTGGCGACAGGCTGTCAGGTCCACAGCCTCCAGGGCCTTGCAGTGGTCAGCCAGACTGCGCAGGGCCAGGCTGTCCACCCAGTCGCACTGAGCCAGGGACAGCTGGCGCAGGTTGGGGCAGCTCAGCGAGATGGTCACCAGCGCGTGGCGGCTGAGCTGGACACAGCCCTTCAGCTGGATCTGGTGGAGGTGGTGGTTCTGCTCGATGACTGGGAGCAGCTCGCAGTCCGTCAGCCAGTCGGAGCAGTTCTGGAGTGCCAGCTGCTGCAGTACTTTGTTGTCCTTCAACAGGTTAACAAAAGCAGCTCGAGGGATGCCAGGCCTGATCTGTGTGGGGAACCCAGGAAGAGTGAGGCACCTCCTCAGGCTTTCACATCAGCCTGATCCTCACCAAATACCCTCTCCCCTCCTTTCTTCCACTTTGACAGTGGTGACCAAAGCCACCCCCTGTCCTCATCCTGGGGCAAACCCTACCATCAAACTCCTCTCTTCATGCCAAGGCTACTGCCACAAGCTAGGAAGATGCTCTGGCTTCTCCATCCCACATTATCACTCCCGCATTTATATACTTGTGGTGAGCTCCACATATCTGCTCTCCAAAAATCTCTTTGCTAGACCACTCTGCGTCCTCACAGAACAGCAGCTACTCCTGTCTTTCCCACTCCTAGGTAGTGTCTCCCAGAGCCAGCACAGGCTTTTCCTGATGATGAGGCACAGAGTTACCCCCCATCAGACCCACCCTATTGCACAACCTCTGTGAGGACCAACAGGCCATGCCACTCCAGAGCTGGCTTGTGTTTCTGCCAGCCAGTGCCCCATAATGGCCTAGGTGGAATTTCCAGGCTTACTCCTCCCAGGGCCTCTTGCTAAAGACAGTGGCATTGCTGGGCCCTGAATCACTACCTCTCCTCCCTGAGCCCATCAGTCCAGTCTGACACCTGAGCTATTAACCCAAGCTACTGAGCAGAAACTACCCTCCTTGCCAGGGGGTTCTTCTCCCCACACAGATGCTCCCCTGTTAGATCCAAAGCAGTAGGACATCTGTGTCCTCCCCCAGCCTCAGAGCCATCCAATACCTGGCTTGAGTCAAAGCGGCGCATGTTGGCCAGGTACAGCTGGATGAGAGACTGGAATGCCTTGCTGACCCTCTGCAAGCTCAGGAGCTGCTGCAGTGGCAGATGACAGAGAATGTGTGGAAGCAAGATGTCTTCCCAGGGCAGGTCCAGGAGGCATCCCCCGGTGGGGGTCAAACTCATCCTCAGACACCAGAGAGCCAGGCTACTGTGGGAGCCAGGCTAGATCACCTCACACCTACTGCCGGGTGCCTCTAGGAGGAACAGCCAAAAAGAAAGACTCAGCGATGTTTCCCACAATCAGCCCACAGGGTAAAGTTCCTTGGCGAGCCATCAGCAGGGCATGTGCCTGCCACCTGCGTCACCGTCACCTCCTCCCCAACCCGGGACGCTCACTGCTCAGGCATCCGAGTCCACCTCCCCACACTGCCCTCCAGGAGTCCTGGGGTGGGGCTTTCTACCAGCCGCCGAAGGAGTCCCTGTCCCTCAGCGAAGCAGCAGGAGGCTGCTGCAGCAGCATCGCACTGCTCGCGGGGCAGCTGTGCCCGGCTCTCACGTCTGAGCATCGCTCTACCCGGCAGCTAGTCCCCGGCATCCAGTGCCGGGCCACTCGGGCGCCCTGCGAGGGGAAGAGACCAGGTCTCCGCTCCTTCCTGCGGGGAGCAAGGCTCCGGGATCTCCCCAGGGTGTCCCCCCGAAGAGCGGGCACTCGGCACCTCTGCAGTGACGAGGCCTTGGGCCGCGAGAGGAACCGGCTGAGGGGTCCCGGCAGCCCGGGGCCTCCCGAGCTGCGGCTGGAGGCCGGTTAGACTCGGCTGCAGCAGCACCCGCAGCTGGGGCAGCCTCGCCCGCGGCCGTTCCTGCCCCGCCGTCCAACGGGGCCCCGCTCGGCCCCAGAGCCGCCCCCGAGCTGCCCTGCCGCCGCGGCTGCGGGAGACACGCCGGGGCCTGGACGCCGCCCCGCTCTCGGCCGCAGGGCCCCGTGGCGCGGCGGCAGCAGGGCAGGGCAGGGCAGGGCAGGGCAGGGCAGTCCCACGCACCCCGGTACCTGCGGCCCCGGCGAGGCTGCCCCGGCCCGTCCATCCCGCCGCGCCGCACCCGCCGGACACCGCCGGCCGCCCGTGACGTCACCGCGCCGGGCGGAAGTGCGCGTGCGCCACCGCCCCGCCCCGGCCTGGCCCCGGGGGCGGCGCGCGCGGTACCGGGGCCGGCCGGGAGGGGCCGGGGAGGCCGGAGCGGGGATCGCCCGGAGCTGCCGGGCCGGGGCACCGGGCGGGTGTGGCACGGCGCTCACAGGTCCCGCTGGTGTCCCGGCGGCTCCCGCAGGTGGCTCCCAGCGGCACGGCTCGGCGCGCACACCGGCCCTGGTGCCCCGGCTCACCAGGCGCACCTGCTCCCCCGGGCGCACCGTCTGTCCCAGTTCCTCAGTTATCCCAGTTCCCCAGCGCACACCGGATCCCCAGTGCACACCGGATCCCCCGTGGCCTCAGCTCCCCGGCGCACACCTGTGGCTGCAGCCCCGCGGCTACCGCGGTTGCCCCGCGCACACCGCCTGTCCCAGTTCCTCAGTTATCCCGTCTCCCCAGCGCACAGCAGGTCCTCAGCGTACACCAGCAGCCCCCGTTCCCCGCGGCCCCTGTTCCCGGTGCACACCGGCTGTGCCGGTCCCAGGGCACCCCTCAGCCCCGCCGGGCGGGCGGCCGCGCATGCGCACTGCGGCGGCGCTGTCCGTTCAGCACCACGCGGACCCGCCGGACCCGCCGCTGCCGGTGAGCGACGGCCCCGCTGCCGCCGGACCCCCCGGCCCCGCCGGACCCTCCCGGACACCCGCCCGGCTCTCTGCTCTCCCAGCGGGATATGCCACCCCCCGCCCGCCCGCAGGAGCGGCAGGACCCCCGGGAAAAGCCGGTGCCTGGGGCTTACTGGCCTCACGGCATCCCCGACCGGCAACCGCTGGGCCCCGCTCCCCCCCGGTACCGGGATGCGTTCCCCGGGCGGCCCCCGCCCGCCGTCCCCAGCCCGCATCCTCCCTCTTTTGCAGCCGGCTCCCCTCGCCCCACTCCTCGCCGGTGCCCCCCCCGCCCCTGCAGCCCCGGGGAGCGAGCAGGGTCCAGCCCCTCGCCCGCAGCCCCCTAGGGGAACCGGCCCGGGCTCCTGCCCGCGCAGTTGCCATAACGACTCCGCAGAAACAGACGCTGCTCTTCCCTCCCAGCTGCCGCTTGCGGAGCGGGCACCCCCCCGCCGATGCGGCAGTCGCCTACCACAGCCCCTAGATGGCCCTGGGCAGGTGACCCCATCTCTGGCTCGGATCTGAGCCCCGCCGCCTTGTGCAGCATCGAGCTGCTGATCACTGCTGGCATGGGCACTATAAAAATCCACCTGGCAAAAGAGGAGGTCCCACATACAATGAACGAGTCCCAAATCCCCGGTCCCGACTTTCCTGGAAATCAATAACCTGTCTATGCAACGTGGTCTGCTCATTCCTTCACAAGGTGGAAGCTGGTTTGCAGAACGGTTTTCTTTCCCCAGTGCCTGTCCTCTGGGAGAAGCTACCCATGCTGTCTACCCCTGGACATGTGGCTCCCCGAGTTAGCACAGTACATCTCTCACTTGCAGAAGGACAGGCATGCAGGGATTTTAAATTTTCTACGGGAGTTGAGAATGCCCCTGGCCATGTCCTGGGACAGCCTTTCCTTCCCCTGGGGTTGGGGCACTCTGTTCTTAAGTTCCTGCTGAGAAATGTGCCAGTTGGCAGAGTCCGTTAATATTCCCCCTCTAAGTGAATGACTGTGACTGAAGTTGGCTACAAGGAGGGTTTTTGAAATAATGGTCTTGGTCTGGAGACGAGGTGAGGGAGCACCAGCGAGCAAGGGATTGCAATGCTCAATTACATCTGGCCTTTGCTGAAGGCTTTCTGTGCCAAAACCAGATCTGGCTGGGAGCCTCCAGCTTTTGTTGAGTCCTTGCTGGAAGGAACTGTGCTGTGGATTGCTTGTTATCCTTCCTGAGCAATATGTGTGGCAAGTGGGACCTTCTCTGCTCCCACACTTACCTCTGTTTATGTTTTTCATTTCATCTGATCCAGCTGGGCTGGCTGAGTCACTTCCGCAGGAGCCTGCTGGTAGCAGGGCTCAGAGGCGGGCAGAGAGTCAGCCCAGGCAGACTCTGGGTACCACAGGGAGGTTGGGAGGCACTGTTATTTTAGAGGCGGAAGTGAGACAGGGTTGTATTTGTTTTGCCTCTGTGGCATCCCAACCCTTTCCTGGCTTTTGCTACACATGCAGAAGGAGGAGACTCTCCTACCTTTAAGACCTGGTGCCAAGGCAGAGCCTCAAGGTTTGGTTAGTGCAAGGCCATCTTCACTGAGACACTCACGGCACCACTGAGGAATCACACTTAATTCAGCTCACTTCAGCTTGCTCCCAGGACAGCATTCACTGTGCCAGGGCTGGAGGACTGCTGCCTGTCAGGCAGTACTGACTTTTTTTCAGGTGCAGCTCTCAGGGTCAACATTGCCCTGGGAAACAATGAACAGCTCTTGGATCCTGCAGCCTGAAAACAGGTTTCCTGGCTCACCACCATAGCAAGCACGGTGGGGTGCTTACTCTGACAACCCTCTTTAGCTCCTGAGTTCAGTGCAGCCTTTATTTTGCTGTCTCAGCAGTTAGAGGAGTGCAAGCAAGATAGGGAAGAAAAGGGTAAATATGCCAGCTGTGTCAGGGTATAGCAAGGGTGACTGCCTCTGAAAGGGCAGGCCCTCCGCAGACACAAACCAGTCATTCAATACCTGCCAAATAGGGGCAACTGAGTCAGGCCCAGCCTCATGATCAAGAAGCAGGGCCATGATGATGGGGCAGGGCTGAGGTCCACCTAGGACACCAACCTACAGGGGAAGGTCCAAATCAACGGTGCCAACAGCCTAGCATAAGAAAAGCTTAGCTAGACTAAGATGGAGACTAGTGCTCCTATAACACTTACCAGAAGATAAGAGCCCCAGACTAACCTTAAACAGATCCAGTGGGCCTATGGGCAGGAGCAGTGGAGGCTCCAGGGATAGCTGGTTAGGGCCACTAAGGTTTATTAGTGTCCCAAGAGCCCTGAAAACTGTTGGCCTGTGGGGGAATTGGTAGGCAGGCAGGCAGGCTACAGCTACAGCTACAGCTTCTGAGATGCATGTGCTAGGTACTAGGAGTTATGGACACTTCCCAGCTGTGAAATGTGAAATGTTCAGATTGGTCTCTTTCTTCTTGCCAGATTGTTTGCAGATGCAGAAAGAGCATCAGAGACTGTTACTGTAATGTAGAGGTGTGTGCTGAGACACAGCTTTACACCATCAGGATGTCCAGTGAAGCCAGAAACCTAGGACTACAATGGTAAGGATCTAAAACCAGAACTGGTTTTATGCTTATGTCTGTAAAGATTTCCTGTATGCAGACCAATTGTGATGTGGCTGTACAGCCCTGAAGTACAGGGAGTGGGGGGTGTTACCCGTTGTAGCTTCACAGTGAAGGGACCACTCCAAACAGACAAGCTTGAAGAACCAGAGCTTTGTTCTGCTCTGCACAGTCAAGATTTGCAGAAAGCTTCTGACATATGCTCTGCCTAAGGTGGGTCTGCATTTCTCTTGAGAGGCGTCTGTAAGTCTCCTTTTTAAGCTTCAGCAAGATGCACATTTTTAGTTGAGCCATAATACCTCAAACTGTCTGCCAAAACACCTTTGGCCCTGACAAGTGCTGGGTTGTGACACCTGCAGTTCTTGCAGGACAGCTGGGGAAGTGTCCTGCATAGGTACCTTGAACAAGCAGAGGACACTGGTCAGTTCCCTGGCTTTCCTGTTATCCCAGTGACCGTAGATGTCCTGTGAGGGAAAGCAGGGCTCCTGCGTCAGGCCTTGAGCTGATCCGTAGTAATGAGAGACCAAGCTGAGCCCTGGGGGGAGGAAACAGATTAGCTCACAACAACTGCTGCTACAGCTTTCTTGTGTATTCCTTGGAAACATAGGGTGCTAGCTGCTCTCAGAGCCAAGGCATGGCATCTTCATTCTCATGAACATCCCCTGAAGTGAACAGAGGCTTCAGCCAGCCTCACTGCTGTGAGGCAGTGCTGGTGCCTATCTGTGCTTCTGAAGACTCTAGAGGAGCAGTTTGCTCTTCACCTCATCCTTTGGGAAGCAGAGATGACATTTAGGAAATTGGGGCTTGAAGGGAGGGGAGTCTTGTGTTTAGAAGAGCTCACCTCAAGTCAGGAACCCCAGTCTTTGGTTCCCAGAGATGCTCCTGATTTGCTGGCTATCATAGGTGAGTCTTCCCCACTCATGCCACTTTACATTTCCCTTGTATTGAAAATGCAGCTATTTCCATGTCAGAGGTGTTATAAGAGGTTGGTTTGGTTTCCTGAAGCCTGCTGGGGTCTCCAGAAGCTGGTGCTGTCAAAGGATACACAACTTATTTTTAGGAGATCAGTACACCGCCAAGCCAATATTATTCCAATGTCCTAAGATCTATCACCTCATATGAGGGCTTGGCATCTTGCTGGCTAAACACCTTTGTCCTTGCAAAGACTTTGGGGGCATTTCCTTTACAGTTTTCTATTAGTCTCAAGTGGGGCAAGAGATAAGATCTTGTCAAGGATACCAGTAGCTCTGCAGTGTTCACTCCTTTAAGATGTGAGAGCTAGATGAATGCAGAATCACAGAAGTACAGTAAAGTCTCTCAACACTGTTTTTCCTTGGACTTTCACCAGGTTCTTTCAAAGCATCTGGCTCCATCTTTTCACTGGCTGCAGGATAAGTCTGACAGCCTCCAACACTCCAATGACAGCCTCCATCACTCTCAAGGTTGGAGCAGACCACAGCTGGACTTCTTGGTTGCATGGGAGGAGGTGTTGAGCTCACAGGGCAAGTTCTGCTGTCAGTGAGTGCTGAGATTGCACAGTGCCACCAGAAGCCAATTTTAAGCTGGTGAAACCAGAACACATGATGACTTCTGTTCAGCTCTTCCCTGTACATGCCACCTTCCTCCTTCTCTTATTGAGAAAAGAATCTGACATTACTGTCAGGGCTAAAAAAAAGTAAATAGAAGCAGAGCAAGGCCAAGTTCTGCAAGTCATAGCTGAAAGAGGAACATGCATGAGAAGCTACACACAAATGCAGGGTTATTCTGCAGCATCCCCCTCATGAATCTTCTGCACTCGAGCTTTCAGTGTGTCCTTTGTATGTGTCTCCACACATCTCCACGATGGCAGGTTTTACTCAGTTTTCTGGATATACTTGTAATTACTCCTTTATAATAATCTTCCAGGGTTTTCACACCTTTTACACAATTCTGTATGTGCTATGTTCTCCCTGTGCTGGGTCACGCTGTCTATCTGGGGCTTACTGTCTCTTTTCTGCATAAAATGCTCTGTATTCATTACTCTTACTTCCCCTTACACCCTTTCCCCATTTGAATCTTGAGGATGAAGGTGTGGGGAAGGGATCACATCTTACTGCTGCAGAGATTAGCTGGAGAGCAGCTCCAGAGATCTGTGCTGCAGCACAAGCATGTCCTGGGAGGCTACACCAGAGAAGTGTGATTTGCGTTGTTTCTGACTAAATTTGTCTCTTTGATGCAGTGACTCATCGTGGTGAGGTGGGTCTGGTGAATGACCTGCTGGCACCCAGGAATCTCTGTCTTTAGTGGAGAGCCCACCTCACCAGCCAGAAATCTCCTGCTTTTCTTCAAGACCATCTTTCCCTGAGCATCTTTTTACCAAGCGATACTCCCACACAATTGTTCCCCTAACTGCTGTGTAGGGAGATTATTTATGGCTCAAGTTGTGCTGAGGCCCCACCTCCCACGTCTCCAGGACAGGTTTTATCATGCTGTCATTTCTGTCTTCATCTTGACAGAGCAATGCTGGTGCAGGAGGAAGCCTGCGCACTGTGCAGGTGCTGCCTGTCCCTGGGACAGAGTTCACGGGGATTTCTGTAATAGCAGGTGTTCCTGGGGCATTACAGAAATATTTTGTTACAGGCCACTCTGAGGACCAGCACACAGCTTTTGACACCATCTTTCTGTACTTCTGGTCTTTCAAGTCTGTGCTCCTCCTGTGAGAGGGAGAGCATCAGGCAGCGAGCTGGGACACTGAGTAGGGCACTGGCAATTGGGCAGGCAGCAGCTATCCCTCACGTAGAGTGTACTTTGCACTGGTTCATCTCTCTGGTAAGACATTTTGCAGTCTGCCCTCTTCTAGAGTGCCTTTCACCCTGAAAAATCCTGCTGTGGTCCCACATGACTGCCCCATACAGGGAAGTTACAAGAGGCACAGAACAGTGCAGTTGTGCTCTCCCCAGTGCCAGGCTTGGAGGGGTGGGGCAGGGGGGACCTGATGGCAGGACCTCCAGTGCTGTCTTTTTACCCTGACTAAGCTGTAAAGCAGCATTTGTATAACAGACTGTCAAGGGAGGCTTTTTTCACTGTTTATCCTTAACCACCAGTCTGGTGGAATAACAGATAAGTGCATCAGCCCATTAAAGACTTGGCTTATGCTGCAGTGGCTTTTTTAATATACAGCTAGGAAGTGGTTGGGTGTTGGCATCAGAGGCAGAAGGCATTAATTAGAGCCATGTAGTTAAGTCTAGGCCCTGAGGGAACACATGCAACCTAATTGGTTGCCCTGGAGCCCTCAATGCAGAGATGAGGGGAGTTCATCTTCCCTTGCCGTCACTGGCACTCATCTCCTGCAGGGCTGGAGTTGCTATTTCCATGATACTTCCAGTGAGCCGGGTGAGGAGAACCCATCTGCTGCTGCAGTGACTGTCCCCACTTGCTAGACTACAGTGTGCCCTGAGTCTACAATACAGTTGCACCGACTTTGGCAGCAGTGGGACAGAATATGCCCTTCTGCCCTTGTGCTTAAGTACAAACTGCTCAGGAAACAGCTCTGACAGCCCTGCTAGGCTCAGAGGAGCAGTCCTGGGATGCACTGGGGTGTTACCCCCAGTGGAACTCGAGCTGCAGCTGCAGGAGAGGCACCTTTCCAGAAACTGATCTGAAGCAGATGCCTCTTGCAGGCACCAGCCCCTCCTGGAGCCACCTGGGGGAAAGAGCTCTTGTCTACCCCCTCTTCACCTGAATTTTATGTAAATGTATACAGTTGCTGGGACACTATGACATCTCAGGTTGATCTCTTCCAAGCAAGAAGTTCATCACTTGATAACACCCACATCCTTCTGGCCTTTGGGGGAGAAAAGTGGGTTGCAGGCTTACAAAGACGAGCCAGTATTGCAATACTGGCAATAGCTAGAAAACTCCTGGAAGCTGCCTGTTGCAGAGCCCAGGGGGCTGAAAAGGATGACAGGGAGCTGAGTGGACCCTAATGCAAGAAGAATGTGGTACCTGCAGGCAAGGACTGGAGGTGCTGAAGTACCCAAGTGATAGTAAAGTGATAATGCACTGCTGCCTAGTGCATTACACTGCTGGCTCTCTAGCTAAGCCCACTGGATTGAGGTTGTGCGGAAGCGAGGGAGACTCCTTGTCCCCTTCTGTTATATGCCAGAGGGGTTCTCTGCTCCCTCCTGTCCTGAACCAGCTGGGGAGGGATTCACAGCAGGGAAGGATCAGGACAGCCAGGACTAAATCATTCTCAAAGCAGGGCTAATGGCATTGCTGGCCACACCCACATATGTGGGCACATCTTTCAGAAGTTATAAGGCTGTGGGAAGGTGAGGGGGATATAGAGCGGGATGTGGTAGGGAGAGCAACAGCTACTGCTACTGCAGGGGAAATGGATGTTTTGGACAGAAACGTGTTTTCTGTGGATGGTCTGGATCTCCACTCAGGATGGTAGGAAAGGACCTCTCTCTTACCTTCTGCTCTCAGCAGGGCTGCCTGCAGGTGCTGAGAAGGCACAGATATGCTTGTTCTGATATGGACACACTGGGAAAGCTCTGAGCTCTTTCCACTTGGTTAAATTTGTCACTCTGGCTGTGGCTTAGAGAAAAGCCTTCCCTCTCCCCGCCCTCCTGCCATCAAGAAGCTGCTGAAGGAATCAGGTCGTTGATCCCGCAGCAGTGAGGCCCCTAATTAGCCCAGCTTCTTGGAGTCTGCCAGAAAAGCCGGCTGTGTGTGAGGCAGCTCTGAGACCCACGGTCCTCAGTGTGGAAGAGAGGGGCCCTGTGCAGGCAGAAGCCTGGAGAAGGAGAAAATGGCAGCACTTTGATGAATTAAATATGAGGAGAGCCTGCCCAGCCTGATGCTTCCTCCCCATGTTCCCATGCCTGGAAGGGGAGAAGGAGACACACTTTCTGGGTGACAGCAGGAGCAGGTGGGCATGGAGCTGGGCTGGCTGCAGGCAGGGAAAGCAGAAAGGAGAAGCAGCTCTTCCCAAATTCCTCTTGCAGGCATTATGTACACGTGAAGCCCCAGCTCCCTTGGGCTTCTCCTCTCACACACATTTAATAATGATTGCTGGTCTGGGTAATAAAGTGCTGTTTAATAGCAAATCGATCTGGCAACCTGTGCGAGCACCAGAGTGCTGGCTGCCAGTCCCAGTGGCTGCCACACACAGAGCCAGCACACTGGCAGCACAGTGGCCTGGAGCCCAGCCACAGCATCCCTCACCTTGGTACTCAGCTGTCCTATATGAGCTCTACTCACACATGCCGCTGGTGACAGCAGAGCCCACGCACCTAAACAGGATATAAATGACGGGTGTTTTTGCCCCCTTGTAGCTAGGAGTGGTTTTCTGAGACTGGCATGGCATTTACCATCCTTGGGGTGCCGTGACACTGTGATATCAAGTCCCTGGTGTCTTGAAACACCTTGGCACCCATGGCTGTGGTGTGCTTAAGGTGATGACCTTTGGAGAGATAAATCCCTGGCACAGAGCCTGTACTCTAAGGCAAGGACCAGCAGCCTGGGGATGTTGGCCGGTGGCCTAGGCCCCATGGCAGCTTTTGTCCTCTCATCCTTGTGGTTCCCAAGCAGTGGTGGAGCACATGGGAGCCCGTATCCTTTGGCACAGGGCCCAACACACAGGGCTGTGCATACTCACGCATGAGGACACGTGCCGGTGGCCCCATAGTAACTTGCACGCTGCTGAGCAGGGACGTGCCCTGCGTGCCGATGTGCACACCGATAAGCGCAAATGTGGACACGAGGACACTGGAACACACACGCCGACGTACGGGGTCGCACCGCCAGCGAAAGAGGTTCACACCGGCACACGGGGGTGTGCACACCGGCACACGGGGATGTGGAGGATGCTACACGGAGGGGGTGGACCCGCCCTCCCGCAAGGGGACCCGCACCCGGCGGCGGCGTGGGTTCGGCAGCGGCTCCTCGCGTGCCGGTGCCACCGCGCGGGGCGGGGCGCGGCGCCCGCGGGTTTCCCATTGGCCGTGGGGGCTGTCAGCGGGGCGGAGTGACAGCCGAGGGCCGGGATTAGCGCGGCGGGGAGGGGCGTGCTGCGGCCGCTGGCACCATATCGGACCGGACCGGACCGTGCTGTGCTGTGCTGTACCGTACCGCAGCGCACCGCGCCCGACAGGCCGAGCCGAGCCGAGCCGAGCCGGGCCGGGCCGGGCCGGCGGTATCGCGGAGCAGCGGCGCGCAGCATGCGGTGGCGGCGGCGGCACTGCCGGTGAGGCGCGGGGAGCGGAGCGGAGCGGGGCGGGGCGCGGAGGGGACCGGAGGCTGGAGTGGGGCGTCAGGGGAGCGGGGAAAGTTGCAGCAGTTGTTGCGGGGACCGGGGCGGCTCTGCGTCCCTCCGGCAGCGGTGACCGGCGGGCGGCGGCGCGGGGCTGCGGTGGCACCGGTGGCAGCCGGCGGGGCCGAGACACCCCCATCCCCCGCCGCTGTCGCGGAGCGTCCCCGGTGTGCCGGTGCGGCGGGACGGGTGCGGAGCCGCTGCCCGGGCAGGGAGAGCGCGGTCGGCGGCGCCGCGGGGGGAGTGAGCGAGCGGGAGACTCCGCCGGCCCCCTGGCCGGGGAGGCTCCCTCCTTATCCGGATGGATGTCACATCCACTCAGGGCTGATCCCGCCGAGACGGGAGGTGCCGGGCGAGGGAGGCCGGGCGGAGGGTGGCCAGGGAATGAAGAGCATGCTCAACCTTAGCTCAAAGGGGGGGGCACGTCCCCTGCCTAAACACCCCATCACGAAGGGGTCCCCTGTTTGCCCTACAGCCCCGGACCGCCAGGCACCCCGTTTCAGTCACCACTGCATCCCCTGAGACTGCTCCGTGTCCCTCCGGAGGGCAGAGTCATCTCTCCGCGGCCATCCCGCCCTAGCCCCGCCAGGTGGCCCGGCAGCCACAGCCTGGTTTCGCCAAATACGGCCCGTCGTGTGAATTCAGCCCCCAGCCCTGCACCTCTTGCTTTTGTCCCATCTCTATCCCGTTCTTTGCCCAATCCCCTCTCATCCTCCCCCAGCGTTGTCCCCACACTCCCGTGGCGTGGGTGTGCTCTTCCCCCGCAGCGTAAGCAGTTCCTACTGGTGCTGCCTTCCCACCGCATCGCTCCGCCAGGCAAGCGCCTGCAGGGGGACCAGCCATCCCCTGTTGCACCGGTTTCTGCTCAAAGTGAGGGCCAGGAAGCATCCCTGGACTTCCCTTTGGTCGCTAAGAAGGGACAGCAAGGAGGAATAAGTTCCTTGTGAGGGAGATGTTTTATTGAACAAATTAAATCCCCCAGTGATGTGCAGCTCCCAGCCATCACACTACAGCTCCCGAGTTTTCCTCTTTGAATGCATGCCCAGGGTTGTTCAGGCACACAATCTGTGAGCTTTCATCTGCAGAACTTCTCCTGCCTTTAGGCAGCAGGACCAGCAAGGCTCCCTCCAGCCCACTGGTGCTTTACAGCCCAACCCATTCATCACAGTGATTTAAAAAGCATCCATTCAATGCACAACTGAAATCAGCAAGCAGGAAGCCTTAGCTCCATCATCGTTTTTTCATCTCAGTTGCATTTGTGCTTTTAACCTTTCATTATTAAAGAAAAGCTCACTCAATGGTGTAGCCATCCAGCTTCAGTGGGTCAAAGGTAGGCATGGCCTTTACTCAGAATTTGATAATTCTTTAATAACCAGAACGACACTCTGGTTATCCTATTTATTCTAGTAATAACTCACATGCATTTAGATAGGCTGGTTTTTGTAGGTTTGTTATGTTACAGTGAGTGCAAACTATTCCAAGTGATAAGTTTTTTCCTTGGCATTTGTGTCAGTCTGCATTGAGATAAAAAGTGGAGTTTCATTTGAAATATATAAACCCTGCATCTTTATTATTTATCAGTTAAGTTCAGCAACCTTGAATGTGAACACAACCATAACAGGAGAAAAAGATTTTAAAAACAGTAACTGATAAATTAAACAGGAGAGTATATTTTTGCAGTGAGTGAAGTAAGAGATTGTTGCTGCTCAGCAGGAGACAGATTTTTTAGCAATGTGATAGTGCAGATAGATGAGCGCCTGTCCCAAAGGTGTGATTTGGGCTATTTTATTAAGAGTTATGTCTCTGCATCTTTGGAGCCTAAACACTGTGGGAAATTGAGCCCCACATCCTTTAGGAATTTTATCCTGTCTGATTTGCACTCAGAAATAGGGAGAAGAATCATGTTTTCCTGTTTGCAGCTGACACTTGGTTTCTCACTTTCAAATAGTGAGAGTGAAGGACTTAGTTTCTTGGCATCTGTCAGAAGGCAAAAACAGCCAAGCAGAGTCTTCTCTGCACATTAAGAATTCTAAGAAACTCAGGGGAGGATAAGTACAAGTTTTAGCACCACTGGGAGAAAGAAAAATGTCAGCACCGGGGCTGAGAGGGACTCCGGGTCCTGCCTTCCCCTGCAGCCACCCCATTGCTGTGGCGTGTCTGGTCCCATCTCTGGATAAATGGTCTCTGGGCAAGAGACAGGCAGGCAAGTGAGCTGTATGCAGGGCAGGCATGCCTTGTTCCCCCAGGCTGAGATTGTCCGTAACCACTGCTTTTTGGATCTACTGGTGTTGACAGCTCTGTCTGCGCCACCAGTAGTGGCTGCGGCATGTGCTGGTGTGACACAGTTTAAACCCAGGCTGACCTCCAAAGACAGAGACTCCTTGCCCTTGCTGCTCATGTTAAACTCATTGAGCAAGTGTAATCGGAGGATGTCTCCGTGATCCAGTATATAATTTTTTTTCCCCCTTATTGTAGTGATTTTAGTAAGCTATAGGCTGTGGGAAGTAAATATATAAATATATTCAACCTAAAGCAGTATAAATGAAACCCATTTTATAGTATGTTCTCTCACTGTGTCTGGGGTGCTGGTCTGTGGGGTGTCTGAGCATTCTGGCACCCTGGGGAGAAAGCATACACTCTGGGTGCCTGGGGCCAAGCAAGGGACTGCCAGTGACTCTGCAGTGATGCTGGTGTGATGCCCTCAATGAACCTTGCCTGCTTCTTGCATTAGGAGGGGACTTGCCAGGGACTATGTCAACTGGATCACATCTTGCTCCTGCCGCAAGGACAGGGCCACTTTGGCCTGTCCTCCCCATAGCCCCAGACTCTTTCTTGTGCCTTCCCTTCCCTAACCAGCTCTCCTCACCCTTGTTTCAGGGCTGCCTGAGGATGCATCGCCTCTCAACTTGGACATCTCAGAGCTGCTGGGAACCTGCCTTGCTGTGCCACCCTGCTGTGCTCCAGACTTGACACCTCTGTGCCCTCTTCCTGCAGGATGGCCCAAGCGGGGGGACCTGTCCGCTTCCACCCCGAGGAGGGCTGTGCTGCCTCACCCCCGCCATTTGCCCACAGGGTGAGCCGGAGACCTTGGCTGGCAGGGGGGAGCCTCGATGCTGGGCGGCACAGCCCCCCGCCCTGCCTCACCCCCAACCTCAACGCCGGCCGCCTCCACCTGCTGCGCAAGGGCCTGGCGCCTGATACCCGCCGCTGCCCCCTCGGTCTGTACAGCAGCACCGGCTCTTTGGCCCGCAGGCCGGCCGAGGCGGCACCCTTTGGCAATGGGAGCTGCGCGGGCACAGGGCGACTGACTGCCCCCTGCACCCCACGGCGGGGCCGGCCTGGCCCAGCCATCGCCTCCCTGGGCAGACGCAGCCCACCAGTGGCGGCAGCCCCGGAGGGACACAGCTCTGTCGTCACCTTCCGCTTCATTGAGAAGGCCAGTGTGCGGACCCTAGGGAGCCCGACAACACCCCATGTCCGCTGGGAGAATGGTCCCTACAGCCTCAGCCGCAGCCTGGAGCTCACTGGCGACATGGGATCCCCCCAGCCCCAGACCCTGCCCCAGGAGCGGCTCCTGCACACACTGAAGCTGGAGGCCTCCGCATCTGACCCGCTCCTGGCCGGGGGCCAGACCCCAGGGGAGATGCGTCCCTGTGGGAAGGAGTTTTGTGCCATCAACACCAGCTGCCTCTGCCGATCCCTCACCAATGGGCTACCAGAGGAGTTCCCCACCTTCTCCAGAAGTCCCCTGAAGCCAGAGCCCCGTCCCCAAGTAGGTACAGGGGTACCCCACGCTGGGCACAGGGCTCTGCCCTGGGGATCCATTGCCCACTCATCTCTCTTCCCTCTGCAGGGCAACGCTTGGCTGTACCCCCGGCAGAGCTCGGCCCATGCCCAGCGCATTGCCAAGGCCAAGTGGGAATTCTTCTATGGCTCCTCAGATGCCCCAAAGACAGGTAAGAATTTGGAGGGGGATGCCCTTGGCTGCACCCACCCCTCCTTTGCAAGTCTGTATTGCTGCCAGGAGTCTCCCTGGGGCTGCCCATCCCAGGGGGCTTCTCAGTGCCTTCTCAGAAAGCCAAATCTCCCCCAAGACTGGCCAGTCTGTGTCCTCCTAAGGCCAGATTCTGCACACAGCAACCTCCCTGCAGAGTCCCCTGTGGCCATGCAAAGGAGATACCAGAGCCCATGGCTGCTTCTGTAGAAGGGCTTTTGGGTTCAAAAGGGGGCTAAAGGTTGGCTGTGGATCCACTAGCCCTGACAGCAGCCTGTCTCTGCCTCTCACACTCTTTTTCCTTCTGTCTCCCCATCACTGTTCCCCAGTGCACATCACATAGTGGAGTCACCATCCCTGGAGGTGTTCAAGAAATGATTGGAGATGGCACTTAGTGCTGTGGTTTAGTTGACATGCTGAAAAAGTTGGGACGTTTTGATGTTGGCAGGAGGATCAAAGGTTGGACTTGATGATCTTGGAGGTCTTTTCCAACCTTAATAATTCTGTGATGTGTCATGAACGGCACATGAGCTTTTGGTGTGTGTGTCTATGTGATGCTGCAGGAGTGGCTCCTCAGAGCTCTCCAGTGCACTTCCCATGGCTCTGAATGCTTGGGCCTTCCTTGCAGGCTCTTCTGCCTCCGACTCCACCCCCTTGGCTGAGTCTCCCCAGAAGCCTGTCTCCCCACTGCCTGCCAAGCCACCAGTGTCAGTACCTGAGCACAGTCTGAGCCATGTGGAAGTGGAGATAGAAGTGTCTCCTCTGGGCAGCCAAAAGCCTGGGTCCTGTGAGACTGGGATTATAAGGAGGACAGTGAAGTACTCCGAGACAGACTTGGACACTGTTCCACTGAGGTGCTATCGTGAAACAAACATCGATGACATCCTGGCCGAGAAGGAAGAGGTGGATTCAGCAATTGAGAGCCAGAAGGACAGTGAGAGCAACCCAAGCTTTGGGGGCACTCCAGGCAGAAGGAACAGCACACCAGAGGAGCCCCCCACCCCAGGCATTGGCTGCTTGAAGGATGGGCTGCGGGACAGGGACGTGGACGTGGATGAGGACAATGAGGTGGTTGCGGCAATGAAGAGGGAGAACAGGGAAAGGTGAGGCTCCGTGCGTGAGGGCAGAAAGTTCCGCTTACCCTCCTTATTATATCCTGCATGGCAAAATGGGCTCTGCCAAAAAGCGTCTCACACAAAAATCCCATTAGCTCCATGCAAGCTGTGTGTGGGGGTGAGATGGGATTCCTGGATTTCACCTCTGGGACTGGAGCTGGAGCTGGGGCTGGGGCTGGGACTGAGAGGGGGCCCTTACTGCCCTATGGAAAGAGTAAGGCAGCACAGGTGATCCAGCCCTGGGCACTAGGCTCACTCCTGGGTGAACCCTTGCAGCTGAGGTTGCCTGGCTGAGTCAAGGCTTCCCAGTGGGTGCTGCTGGACTACCCTACTCTTCGCATATGACTGTGCTTCAGTGGCAGGAGCAGTCCCATTTGCTTGGCCTCAGTAAGTATTTGCCATGTTTGGGAAAGAGTAGGGGATACATTTGGATGCAAATAGCCTTTTTTTGCCTTTTGTATGATTTTTCACATGTGTGGCAAAACACCCTGTGCTTGGGAGGCCGATGGAGTGGGCGATACTAAGGTTGTCATTCAGTTGCCTGCCCCTGGGCAGCAAGTGTGCTCCAAACTGCTGTCTGCCCACTGCCAGGCAATCAGGACCTATGAGAGGTGGCCCTTTGCCCATGGACTTTCCTCTGGAGTGGTGGTTTGACCATGAGAAATGACAGGCATCATCAGGTGGATACCCGCCCCAGAGCACTGTGTGGGAAAGACACCTGGAGGGGAAAGACCCTGGCTGGGAGTAGGAGATGCCTGTGCAGGCAGCAGCAGCCAAAGTCATCTCCTGACATGTGTTGTCAAAGAGTCTTGAGTGAGGTGAGGAGGCTCAGCATCATTGGCAAGTGCTCCATGGGAGTGGGGAGAAGTTTCATCTGGGAAGCACAAAACCAGGGTGATGCTTGGGATGCCGCATGGCAGCATGCACTCACCCAGCTGTGCAAAAGGTAGGTAGGGGGCATATAGGTAGAAGAAAAGGAAGAGGGAGGTTTTGATGTTGCCATGAGGAAAAAAAAAGAAAATATAACCCTCAGTGGTGCTGCTGCACTGGAAAGGAAAAAAATGAAGGTGCTTAGCTGACCAGGACGGAAGGTGCACATCCCAAGGACAGATAGGTTCCTGTCAGTTTGTCCAGCCTTTGCATCTCTGTTGGAGGGGACAGATACATCTTTTCCTGCTATCTAACCTGTCCTCAAAACATTTGAGTTCTAGAGAAAAGCTGAAAATAAGCCATTGTAATGCACTTCTTTTTCCAAATGATGTTTTGAGTAAGATGTAAAGTTATTACCACTGCAAGCGAGTTCTTCAGGTTGCTGTAACAATTATCTTGCATAGTGGTATTTTTTTTCCAAATATGTACTAGACTGCTATGAGCTGGATGAGCTGTAAGCCTAGACCTGCTTTTTGTCCTCTGAGGCACCCTACTGCAACTCCCCAGGCAGTGCTGAAAGCTTGGATGTGTCCTTATATGCATTGTTGCTCCTAAAAGATAGTGCTCCTGGTGTAATTACCAATCTGTATATAGTGATGTCATGTTCGTTTTGCACGGCTTCTTTGTAGACCAGTGGGGTGTTTTTACTCTGCAGCCCACTGAATATTCCCCTGGTAGGTGCAGACCCTGTGGGCAGTGTCTTGAAAATTATGAGGCTCAAATTGCGAGCTTGTTCAGTCCCTGCATCACAGCCCTGGATTTTTGCTTACACACTGTTTTGAGCTCTGCAGCTGCAGTCCTCATCCCTGTTTACCAGTCACCAGTATTGATGTTTTCTACTTCAAGCTTTCTGCTTTGCTTGCTCACAGGAGCAGTGAAGTTGGGGGAGTGAAGGAGCCCCCCTGACTCCCTGGACCTGGCACCATTCTGCCACTGCAGGAGCTGCTGAACTTCAAGCCTGTCTTGGTAGCTGGGAAGGGCCAACCTTACAAAATTATTGAAGCACCTCTGGATGCTGATTTTCAGCTTTTAGATATGTACATCCATTTGACTACCTAGCTCTAAGTGTTTAGCACCTTCTGAAAGGGGAACTTTGGCTTGATACTATCTTGTTGTATTTAGTATTCTGGCCAAAGGTCAGAGTCTCCTTTGGTGGTTTACCCTCCCAAAATAAGAAAGCATGCTAATAGCAAAAATAATCCAACACCAAATCAAACAAGGCATGAAAAGCAATGGAAAAAATGGTGTCTTCTTCCAGCAAATCTGCTCTCTGAATATATTTAGAGTCAGATCTACTGACTCTAATAACTAGTTTAAGCCTTTACTGTCTTTATTCCCATTAGTCCCAGAGAGCCAAGACCTGTGAGTGAGAGCAGGCTCAATTCCCTTCCTCCCTGAGCATCACCAGACGTGCTGGCTAAGCTGTAGGAAGAACCTGGCTTGGACTGCAGTGTGGGTGCCTTGGGCTGATAAGAGAGAAGAGGCTTTGCTACAGGATGCCCCTGTCTCTTGAGAGCACAGAGGGCTGATGGGAGGCAGTGATGCTTTTTCTCCCTGCAAGTAGAGCAGCTTTCCCCAGGAAAGCCCTTAGATCTGCTACTTGGGGAGCCTTTCCAGAGCCTTTGTGCTCACTGCTTAGTGGCAAAAAAAGAGCTGCAGGGCAAGCCTTGTTGGGGATTAAAAAATGGTTATGGCCTCAGTTTCATCAAATGTTTAAGTATATGCTTAACCTACCTCAGTAACCACTCTGATGTGTTTTGCTGAGGCTGAGCCTTTGTCTCAGAGTCCAAACTCGCCACAGAGTCACTGATCAGGGTGATGCTCCTGCATCCCATGGGCTCAGTCTGGAGGGGGGATGCTTGGGGTGATGCTGACAGGCACATGCCAATGAGCAGGAGAAGTGCCTGCAGCTCTTGGGGAAGGACTGAAGACAGTGTGACGGCATGGATATGGCAGGGGAGTGTGTACAATCAGGGGGAGACTGCAGTGCCTGTGGTCAGTGCCTGAGCATGGGACAGAGTTAGGACACTGAGCCCTAAGAGCAGGCTGCTGCCACGCTGGAGAAGTGCAAAGGAGCCTGTGGGGAGTGCAAGGAGATGCTGGGGCTGGTCTGTACACGAGTTTTTCTCTGAGAGGAATAAAGCAAAGAGCTGCTTGATGGTGCTGTACCTTCTTTGAACTGAGCTAAGATCCCCACACAGTCCCTGCTGTGCCTGTGCAGGCTGGAGGAGTGGAGCATAGTGGGGGCAGTCAGCAGTCTGGAGGGTCACAGGAGCATTTGGCAGAGAGTGAAAAACACTGAGGGCCAGAGGAGAGATTTTCCCCTTCTTCCCCCTGCCAGGGACAGCACAGCTCTGCAGCACCAGACGGGGAGGGCCAAGCGAGCGCCTTCCCCTCCATCAGCTATCAGGTGCAATTGGAGAAACCCGGTTGCTCAGATCCCTGTGGTCCCCGTATGCAAACCTTTGCCTGAGGTGCTGCTGGCTTTGGCACTTACATGCAATGCAGTAGAACCATCAGCTCCCAGCATCCGCTTCCCCTCTGTATCTGCCTGGCCCTCTTCTAAGGAAGGCTCACTGCTCCTCCCACACCAGCTCATGGCTGGAAACCTATTCTATTTCGCACTGCCCATCACCCTTGCACAGATGCTCAATTACAGCTTGTTAATCTCCTTCTTTGCTCTCCTCGTCCCAGCTGTGTTTGTCTGGCTTGGTGTCAGTGTACTGGCCCCTCCTGGGGACCAGAGCAGAGCATGGAGGGACTGGGCAGCACAACAGGGGCTGATGAAGCATCTAGGTCTGAGCAGGCAGCATTGCACATATGCTGCTGTGACTAGATCCTTCTGGAGCTGAATGGCTTTGTGCTTGATATTTCAAGGTGGAAAGATTGCTTCCAGAGCTTGGATGATGTGGACAAAACCACCTGTGGTTTTTCTGTGGCTTGGTGGCAGTATACTTGATTACAAGAATGAGCCCAGCTCCCTCTCCTGGGAACAAGGTTCCTTCTGTCTGCTGGCACTGTCTTCCCTGGCACAGCCCAGTCACCCTCTTTATGGATTTGAGGTGCAGAACAGTCAGCAGCATTAGCTTGGTTTAGTAGCGTGCAGCTGGGTGTGGGGGATGGTGAATGCACATTCGCATCCGTAAAACAGGTCTGTAGATGTTAAAGAGGTCTCTTCTGCCTTGTCCTGCCAGAAAGCCATCTCAGAGGTGGCTGCTCCTGGGGCTTCTACAGGAATGGTAAGAGCGTCAAGTGGTGCTGCGCAGCCACGGAAATGCTGGTGGATGGGTGAGATCAGCCTGCACCCTGCCTTGCTTACCTGTGTCTGGCTTTGCTGCACTCCTCTTGAAGCCAGCTGGCACTCTGGGGGAGTCAAGCTGCCAGCTCTTGGCCTGCTGAAGAAATCAGGGTGAGATTTTTGAGCAGCATGTAAAGGCTAATGAATGAAAATCATTTGGTGTGTGTAACAGCAACACATCTTCTGAGTCCTCTGTATGAAGCTGTTTGTTCATAACAAATGTTATGACAGGCTGGAGCAGTTCCTCTCCTTTAATCAGAGGAACGAGTGGCATAACAAGTGCTTTTCCGCTGCTTTAATATAATGATAGCGGCTTATGAGTAAAGTAGGTTTTAGGGCTGTGTTTGTGCTTGTACAGCTGAAGCACTGATGTTCCCTGGGTTGGAAATGTCCCTGTTGTCACGTGCTCAGGTGGGTGGGCAGGCTGCACTTCACCTCATTTACAGGACAAAACACTCAGGGTTCCAGGCTTTAGAAACTCCTGTGTTGGGCTGGACCCAAACCAGCATTGGAGAGAGGCTTGGCCTTTCTGTGGGTCTGACAAGATGATGAGCCAAGACCAGGCCTGGCATCTAGGACATGGGCCAATTCAGATCCCCAAGCCCAGAAATGGGTGTGAGGCTCCCTCTGTACTGCCTAGGGAAACCTGGGGCTCAGTATCACTTTGTGCTTAGTCCCAGATGTCTCCTGGGACTCAACCTCACCTTATGATGGGTCCAAGACATCTCCTGGAACCAGCAGCAGACCTTGCAGATGGGTGTTGGTTGTGCTCTGAGCAAGGCGCTCAGTGACCACAGTGCAGTGTTCATGGAAGAAGGTGTCACACTATGCTGAGCAGCTTCGGGAGGAGCCTTCTGGGTACTGGAAACTCTGAAGGCTCATGAAAAATTCAGCCACTTCCAGATTTGGTTGGAAATGGAGCTGAACCACATCCTGCTTCTGGTACTTGAGCCCTTTATTGGATCTAAGCTCAAGCCAAGTGATTGGGAGCAGTAGCCATCTCATAAGCTTCTTATGAGGATGAGCCACTATAAGGAACAAAAGTCTGTGGTGCATTAAAGGAGAAGCATATGTCTGGAGGGAGGCCAGCCCAGTCCCTCTTCCCATGATGTCTTGGGTAGGTGAGGCATTTCCTTGGTGGTCTACAGATGTTCAGAAGAGATTTCTGCCCTCCTCAGTTTCCTTCTGGAGCAGCATGTGGGCTTTTGTTTCAGGGCTTTGATGCCTTGCTCCTCAATGATCAGTTCTTCTCACTTTCTTTCCCTCTAGGATCATGGATCGAGACACACAGGGTATGCTCAAGTCTCCAGTGCCCTTCCTAGGGCACAGCCTCTCCAAGGATGGCATGGACTCCTTCAGCAAGCATTTTGAGACCATCATGGAGTCCCATCGAGCCAAAGGCACATCTTACACTAGTCTGGACTCCATTGATATCCTTTCCTCCCCAGCCCGCACCCATGGGACCTTTTTTACTTTTGACCTCCCAACCCTCACCCCAGAAATACAGGGACAAATCCGAGACAGCGCCAAGCTGATTGAGGAGAACTTTGCTCCTCTGGCTCATTTGGAGCCAGACTCTGGGACCAGTTCAGCCACAGATGCCCCCTGGACAGAGAGGGAGGAGGAGCAGGGGAGAAGACGGAAGGGTGCTCGGCACAGCCCTTGCCACTCAGTGGACAGCTTTGGTACTCCCTTGGCCTCCAACACGAGGTGAGTGACCAGAATTGCTTGCTGTCCAGCTGGACCACCAAGGCTTGATGTGGAGCCTAATGCTGAGGTCTGTTTTGCAGCCAGAGTCTAACCTCTGTTGTTGGAGAAGTGTCAGGACTGTGTGTGCTGGATTTTCTGGGCAGTGGCTGATCAAGCCAGTGATCACCATGATGTTGTGGTAGGCATGTTGATGGGAACACAACTCCTTCTTCATTTTTGCCAGCTTTTCAGGTGCTAGAGTGCTGTAAGGTTTCCTCCAGGCAAGCAAACAGGGAGTCCCAGGACTTCAATCCTGTGGTGGTTTCCATTGCAGGACAGTCCGCCATCCACGGTGGCTGTGGGGAGAGGCCAGTCAGAAGTTAACTACCAGTAGAAATTCAACAGCCTTTCCCTGGTGGGGACTGTGTCCCTTGCCATCTGAATAGCAGCCTCTTGTTTCTTGAACTATTGTCCTGGCCTCCTGAACCTCCTCAGCCTTGTTTATATTGGGAGATGAAGGGCAGAGATGAGCACAGCCCACCAGAGGCTCCCTGTACATTGCTCCAAGCTTGTGTGCAGCTGGGCTCAGGATGGCTGCCCTGTGCCTGGGGAGATCTCTAGTGGAGTGGGCTGGGGTAGCTCAACCCCACCACTTCCAACCTGTCCCTGTGTGAGTCCATATCCAGGCTGACACACCTTCCTGCACTCCTCCCACTTCCGGCAAAGTCTTGTGCTGAGGCACCTGTGATGTGGCAGTTTGATAGGCTGCATCTTTTCCACACTCATCTGGAGTGTGGACAGGTCTGGTTTGGATGTCAGATCTGGTCCAGTGGTTTAGCTGCAGAGTTGGTGGCTATTGGAGTAGCTGGTGTCTCATTCATGCCATTGCTGACCTTCCTGTTTTCATTGCCTCCCTGTAAGGTCTCTCTGCCCAGTGACTTTTTGTGCAATGCCAGAGCATCCTGAATCCCTTATCTACTTTCTAGGCTTAGGCTGTGGTCTTTTCCACACCAAAGTGATGTCACTTCTTGTCACAGTCTGTGCCATCCTTGTAGGCTTAGGTTTGTGCTGTAAAACTGGTCATTTCTGGGAGATACAAGGCAGCGAAGGGTGGCAGTATCCAGCCACAGTCAGTGCTCTCTGCAGGAAGAATTGGCTTCCTATTTCTCTGCCAAGGCAAGGGACTGAAACAGAGCACCCTGGAGAAACTGAGAGGAAGTATCTGACTTACTGTCCACGGGATGCCTTTGTACCACAGCAACAATGCAACAGGGGACGGAGAGATGTGAGAGTGCAAAGACACAGCTGGCATCAGGGATGACAATGAGGTCACTTAGCAGAGGTTATTCCTCACTGGTTTATAGTCAGTGGAGCACAGAGCATGCTGGCAGTGCTGAGGACGCTGCAGCACTGTGTCTCCCTCCTAGCTTAGGCTTCAGAGCAGTGCTGGGCACAGGCTACAGAGAGATATTGTGTATCCCCCAAGCTGCCCTATATCTTTTCTGAGCCCACTTTTGCTGAGCCTCTTGTCTTCTCCTGTTCCAGCAGGACAACCTTTGGTGGCAGGGGAATGCAGGGGAAACCCAGCTGCAGCCCCCACTGTGCTCCCTGGCCTGGGAACTCCGAGGCTTGGGCTTCCCATTGTACCATAAGCTCCAACCTCACGTCTGTTACACATGCCCACAGAGTACCAGGCAACTATCTTTCCCCATTTAGAAACAATTCCCTTGGTTATCAGTAAGTCCCTGCATAGCTCTTCATTTTGTCCGTTTCAGTCCCTGTTTCTTACCAATCTCATGGGCTACAGGTGATGTTCAGACCCACCATGCTGCCCTGCAACAGCTGAGCCAGTGCCCTGGCTCCACTAGAGGCTGCAGGAATGATGATGAGAAATGAGAAGTGTGAGAACAGGGCCCAGCAAGGAGCAGCCCAGCTCTCTGCTCCCCGGCATGGAGTGAGCCTCCCCTCACAGTACCCACAGGCAATTGGGAGAGAGGCAGGTGTGGTTGGGATCTGCCATCTTGTGCACTGGAAATGAGTGGAGATTGGGACTGGGAACAGGAACTAGGCTGGGAAGGCATGTGGCCCCAGGGGCTGAGACAGCTCATCATCTGCAGGGTCATTACTCAGGACGTAGGGCTTTCTGGGAAGAGAGAGGTCTAAGAAGTTTCCTCTTCCACATCACTGGTGCCATCAACTTTCTAGACTCTGAGTGGAGCCGACCACAAAGTTGAAGCTTCCCACTTAGTTTGAGGGAGAAGTGTCCGTACTGATTGCTCAAAGGTTCTCATGAGCTGGAACCAGCAGATCCTGATGCCTGACAAGGCTGATCTTCTCGAGCAGGTGTCCTTGTAATGCTCCAACTAAGGGGTAGTTGATGGAAATTGCTGAGGAAAACTAAGGAACCTCTGCAGCCATTGTTATGCAACATTACCTGTGCCAGCAGGGCCAGAGCAAGGCATTTGCCACTGCCCAGGGTCACTGCAGGGTCACAAGCAGTTCAGACTGACTGCCACCAGTGCAGATGCGACCCCAGGCAGGGGGACTCTGCAGTGGAGACTGTGCTTTACACTGTCTATCAGTCTCAGGGTTGGCAGAGGTGACCTCAGCCTGCAGGGCTGTGGTATGAGTGATGTGGTGACTGGTGATGAACACCAGTAGGTCTGGGCCTGTGCTGCCCTGCAGTTGTCCTCCTTGTGCCCCCAAAATCTTTGATGTTAATTGTTGCAATGCTTGCGGTTGGGGTCTGGGCTGGAGATGGCCCTGCATCCTGTGACTTTTTGCCTCTCTTGGTGTCAGGGACGGCCAAGTCAGTGATGCCCCTGCATTACTGGGGATGTGTGGTGTCCCCTGCAGCCAGTGGCCTTGGTTCATGCAGCCTTGTTGCTCACACCAAGGCTCTGATGTCCCTCGGCACACAATAATCTGAGACCATGCTTTTATCTTGACCTTGTATGTGGAAAGTGCGTCTAAGCGCAGACCCAGAGATGCCTCCCTGGGTGCTGGGATGCATGCACCTACTGCAGCAGGCTAGATTGAAAAGTAGGGAGCAATGGCTGAACACTCTCCCCACCCAGCCCCCGGCGGGACACCCCACAGTGGTGGGCACACCCCAGCGTGGAGCAGAGGCTCTGTGAGTAGTTTATCACCCCTTTTTGGGCAGGGCTGAGCAGAGGGCTGCACTTAAAGCAGTCTGTTCCTGTGGCTATGACACTGACCCACAGAGCATGTGTGGAGGCATAACCCCCCCCAGGGCTGGGAGGTCCCTCCGGCCAGGTGAGGCTGGCCAGGGACAGATGCAGTGCTGGAGAGATGTCGGGGCGGGAACGGGCGGGAGCCGGGAGCAGCGCTGGGGACTGCAGGAAGTCGCTTCTGTGGTGGCAGCCGGACTTCTGCAATTGCAGGTCCAAATTGCAAGACTTGGCCAAGCTGCCGGGTGCAGGCTCAGAAAATCACCTGGCTTGCCCAGTTCTGTGCACGGGCTGCCGGCCCACGGGCAAGGCGATGCGGGCTCTGGGGCGTGAGCCCCAGAGGGATGTAAATGGGCAAACTGCACCTCTCTGAGGGTGCAAGCCCCCTGAAATCCAGCTGCCCAACTTCCATCGCACTCCCCTGGAGCCAGCCTTGGCCCTGGCACAGCCGTGCCGGACCCTGAGGGGTGCCCGGGGGTGGGGACGTGACACGGCCCCCGAGCGGGACAGGCTCTGCCGGGGCCTCATCGGGGCACGCCTGCTGTGGGACAGGAGGAAGGGCAGGCAGGAGAGGAAGCATCAAAGACGGGACTGCAAACCCCCTGGGGAAAAGGGCCAGGCAGCACGGCGAGGGGCAGCACGCCCCGAGGCTCGCTAGAGGGAGAGCTCAGCCCTGGAGCTGGAGCTGCGGCTGCGGGGGAGGAGCGGGGAGCCCGCGGGGCTGGGGCTGCCCCGGGCGGAGGATGCGCCGGCACTCAGAGCTGCGTCCCTGCCAGACCGTGTCCGCTGGCGAGTGCCGGAGCGCGGGGCCTGCCAGACAGCTCCGCTGCCGTTCTTTATAAGGTCTCTTTTGTTACTGCAGCGCTCGGGGAGCCGGTGCCCCACCCGGGGCCAGCGCAGGTCTGTCATCTGGCCTGAGCTCCCTGGTGGCACTGGGCAGACTGGTGAGATGGTGCACTGAAGGGCTGTGCCCAGTCTGGGGCCCCGTGGGGTGGATTCAGGGTGTTATGCGGGAGGTTGAGGGTGAGAGCTGGGCAGAGGAAGGAGGGCAATGAGGAAAGCACGGAGATAGGGGAAGGAAGGTATGGGGTGGGCTGGGGATCACAGGAGGGGAATAAGTCTAGAGAACAGAATGAAGAGTTCTCTCCACAAGCACTGGCACAGCAAGAAATGAAGCACAAGCCGGGGGGGGGGATTTTCCCCCATGTTGAGCCATGAAGGCCAGCAGGAGCCAGGACATAGGGCACATCAGCCCTCCATGGCATAGAGGATGGGGGCAGTGGATCCCAGGGATGGCAGTCTGCCTGCAGAGGCATGAGCAGTAGCACATACCTGTGGGATGCAGCCCCATGTGTCAGGTGTTAATTCAAGTTTTTGGACCTGACTCAGAGCCCCTAGGCTGGGCTTGGCCCAAAAGTCTGAGAGGCCCAGGTTTTCCTGCACTGACCCCATGGCATCTGTGTCTCTGAAGGAGAATACAGCCCTCCACCCAGCAGGTGAATAACTGGATTTTAAGGCTCTCAGCTAGCTCCAGAAATTGTTTGGTGGGATTGCAGTGTCAGCCCCTGTACTCTTCAGGAGCAGTTGACATCTCCAGAGAGGGCTGGTGCTGCAGGGGAGGTTCTGGATGTCTGCAGAGAAACAGGACTGAGGAGGGGCACAGCTGCCCAAAGTTCAGTCCTACCTGGATCTGTCAACAGTAATGCTGGTGGATACTGCTGTGGCTGGGTGATTTGAGGACCATGTTGGACTCAACAGCTGCCAGAAAGCAGCACCAGCCCTGCCTGTGGTTAGAGGCTGGCCTGGCTGACCTTCAAGTGTCCTCCCAGCCCTAACTTCAATTCTGCGAGGAACGAACCAGCCCAGATCTTGGCTGTCATAAATCAAAGTCGCTCCACTGAGACCGATGGAGGGAGCTGCGTTTATTTAGCTCAGCCAAAGATCCGGTCTGGTACATTCTTAGCAGCAACATTAGGCAGGCTGGGTTCACTTGGCAGAGGCATTGGGCAATTAGCCATGCATGTGGGGCTTTGGGAATTGAGAGCAGAGTGCTACTCTGCCCTATGCATGTGTCTCTTGTGGGCTCGCACCAGGCTCCTTGCCACGTCCCTTCATGGTGCAAGATGAAACCAGCCTCATGTGGGGAGCAAGAGACATTTGGATTGTGGTAGAAGGTCTTGAGCTTCCTACAGCAGATGTCTCACCTGGAAATGTGTCAGACAGGACCTGGACAGCCCAGGAGCTCAGCTGAGCACCCCTCAGCTGAAACCGATGGCTACTGGTCTCAACCTGTTCCAGCTCCTGGGGACAGATTGTTGGTGCAGGAAGGGTCCCACCATGCAGGTACAGTGTGGGAAGAGTTCTACCATGCAGATACATCCCTTCTGGCAGCCAGGAGCTCCACATCGAGGAGAGAAGATTTGCTCCTGGTTGCTGGCAGCCACATGGTGCTGCGTGAATTTAGTTGATGGTGTCAAGGTGGAGAGGATATCAGGAGTCCTGCAGTGACACAGTGCATTGCAGTCAGGGAACATGCTGTGATCTGTGCTGCTGGGCTCCGATATGTTGGCCAGAGGAGGAGTATTGGGGTGAGGTGATGATCCAGCTCCAGGTAAGAAAGAGGCGTTTAGCCCTGAAAAGGAATATTTGGGCCCTGAAGAAGCCTGGGAGAAGGAGTGTGTGTGGTGTGTTGGCGCTGAGCAGGACCATGGTCCTGCAGCAGCTCCCCAGGGCTGGAACCACAATGTGGTCTTTCTGCTGAGCTGGTGTGGGAGATGGTCAGTGAAGAGCCTCTGTCCCAGAGCGAGCCCTGATCTGGACCACCTGCCTTCCTTGCAGAGACCCCCAGAAATGCCTCGTGGTGGCTGACGCAGGTGCTGGGGACTTGGGCTCTCTAGCAAACACCTCTGAGGTGACAGGGGAACCTGTGCTCATGATGACGTGAGTGGTGGCAGCGGGTAGAGGGATGAGCCAGCACTGGGTCTGCTCGGGCATGACTTATTTCAGGCACACTGAGGGTACTTGCCCAATACCAGATTTGATCTTTGTTCCTTAAGTGTGTACCTAATGTAAAAACTATTATCTCAGTGTTTCTTCAAGCCAAACTAAAATGTCACTTTACAAAGTACACTAAAAAAACCACCCTGAGACATTAGCTCATTGGCAAGAAAATTAGCATCATCTCAGTTGCCTCAGACATGGACGTGTCTCTTGCTCTGCTCTCCATTTGCTTAAGGATTGGCCTCTTGGTTTCCTCTCTGTTAAGCTGCACATTCTCCAAGCCAGCTGGGGCATTGAGTGGTGACAGACAGGTGCCACAAGGGAGGCACTCTGAGTCTATTGAGGCTCATATTTAACAGTGTGAGAGTGGCTTGAATGATGGAAGAAAACCTATTTCATGGCATGGTTGGGTTGTGCCACATCCTGAGAGCAAGGTTATGTTTTATGATGTAAAACCCCAAATCAGTATGGGCACTTGGTGAGGGAGGGAACAGCAGATCCCGCTGGTAGAGCTACTTTGAGACCCAAGCCTTGAGATCACTGCGTGCCCATTACAGGAAGCAAGGCAAGAATTGCAGTCACAGGTTGGGAGCCTGCAGGGACATACAGGTTTTGAAGGACAAGACAGACTTTTTAAGTGGCCCCATGCCTGGATGCTCAGCACTAGGTAGGAGGTAGAAAAGCTGAGGACCACAGATTGGGAAGAGAGTCATGGAGGGGAGACTCAGAGCTCTGGGTTTGTCTCTGGGGGCTTCAGAAACCAGCCATGTGAGGGAGGACAACTCTCAGGCAGGACAGGTGAGGTCCAAAAGTATATCAGTAGTTTTAGTGATGGTGGTTGAGAAGAATTAAAAGATCTTCAGAGGGTGACTGAGCAGCCTCTTGCTCTGGAGGTGCAATTGGGGCACCCATCCAGGTCTTACTGTAATCAGCACTGCTGAGCTCAGTGGTGCTCCGAGCAAAGTGCATCTCCCTAAGGACTTGCAGAATGTTGGAGCTCCTTTTGCCGGGGAAGTGCCTGAACCACGGGTTTGAGTGCAGAGCAGCTTCCCCTGCTGCACACTGGCTGGGGGAGCCCCCCAGGACACTGACACGCCTGTCAATGCTGCGGAGGCCTCCCCTGGGACAGGCAGAACTGAGCAGAAAGGAGGCTCGTCCTTCTTGAAACGGAGCCTCAAGGAGATTGACCTGGGTAATTGGCTCAGGAGAGCAGGCCTCTTAAAACTCAATTAGAGACTTTTAAAAATAAATCAGACTGGAACATTGCAAGGGCTGCCAGAAAATTTGGGCGAGGTCAGAGTTGCTTAACGTTCCTTGTTGATTAGATTCAACCAGCTTTTAGTTGGGATAACTTCTGCACAGCTGAGTCAGATTGCTTCGGAGGCCAAGCCAAGAGTGTCTCCTAACGTGGCCATTTAAGGCATGGTGGGCTGAGAGCTGATGGGCAGCCTGGAGAAGACAGTGCACTCCACTGTGAGCTGGGAGGCCAGGGCGGTTTTCCTTCTTCATACTCTGCCTCAGCTTTGCCGTCTGTGTAGTGCTTTGAAGTGAGTGGGTGGGAAAAGGTGAACGAAGAAATTACAGTTGTCTTGTTTCGAGTAGAAACTGCACTTCAGAGCAGCACGAGGAGTTTGTCCAGATTAAAAAATGTGTGGATCTGTAGGACAGCATGTGATGTGCACATGTTTCTGCTCCAAGTCTCCACTACAGCTGAGCTTGGCAGAGCCTGAGCCCACACATACAGTTTCACAGGCTCAGAGTGGGGGACTTTGAAGCAGTTATACTTTCCCTCTACATCCATTTTGGATGTGGATTTGGGTGCCTTGATCCTGTCATCTGTCAGTGGAGCTTATCCATCACCCCACCTCCCCTCCAGCTGCATCCCCAAACCTTCCCTTAGCTCCCAGCCCCGACCTTGGAGTGTCTCTGACTGCTGTTATTCACCCTGGGTCCCAGCAGTGAGTAGCTAGTCTCCAAAGCAGAGTGAGGAACCTGCGTTTCCTGAGAAGCTGAACAAGTAGAGGATCTGTAGGCAGGCTAACGTGGAGTGCCCCTTCCCATTGCAGTGACCACCCCCAGAGCCAGCTGGTTTCAGATTCGGAGTCGGAGATGGACAGCGTGGAGCATCTGGTCCTGGGCAGCACGGACACCCTTTCCAATGGGCACAAGGCTGACTTGGAAGCTGCCAAACGCCTGGCCAAGAGGCTCTACAACCTGGATGGCTTTAAAAAAGCAGATGTGGCTCGCCACTTGGGGAAGAAGTACGTGTGGGTATTAGCAAGGAACGTTCCATTCTGCAAGAATCTCACCTGCACCTGCGGTGCACCCACAGCTGCTGCCCTTGCTGGGTGCCAGGGTGGCACAGCCCACTCCCCTTGACTGCTACGTCTGCACCAGGTGTTACCTCTAAAGGTCTTAAAAACCTAAGAGACATCCAGATTTTGGTACCTTACTATCATGACTGCATCTTGGATGCTTCAGTAGGGGGTTGGGGTAGGGGGGTGACTAGCTGACCTCTTGTGGGCTGTTCAAGCTCTAGTTTCTCCATTTTTTCTTCTAAGCCCAGTATTCCCGTTGGATTTGTGGGTGACTTCTCTGAGTTTCATGGGAGTGTGAGGTGTGTCTGTCCTCAGCACATCTCCTGCAACCCTGGGGAGTTCCCAGCCTCCTAGAATCCACTCAACTCCTGTGTGCCTTTGGCTGTCCCCACAGTTGGGCAATCCCACTCTTACCCTCCCCCTTTTCTATTTCAGCAATGAGTTCAGCAGGATGGTGGCAGGGGAATATCTGAAGTTCTTTGTGTTCACAGGGATGAGCCTGGACCAGGCTCTCAGGTCAGAGCTGAGTGTGTGTGTGTGTGTGTGTGTGTGTGCATGTTTGTGGTGACCACCAGAGTGGGGTCCCAACAGACTGTGCCCTCTGCAGCTCTGCGACCACACAGAGATCTGCAGGAGAAGGCAGAACCCATGACTCCCTACCTGGAGATCCTCTTACCTCTTAAGTAGGAGAGGGTGATTCCCAAGGTGATCTCTGAGCCACACAATCAAGAAAGAGCATCCCTGGTCTTAACGCAATTCTCAGTGCAGTTGGATGACAGTCAGATCCACCTAGGCTTGGCTTTCCAGGTCTTGAACTCAAATCCTTCTGTTGTTACCCCCACCTCCTTTCCTGGTATAGCTCCTAGGTCTGGCTATAGGTCTCTGCGATGTGCCAGCAGGATATGGTGCTGTGTGCTTGGAGGAGAGTCCCGCAGTGGGTTGGGAGGGAGAGATATGAAACAGTGGGGCTTCATCCAGTACACAGAGGGGGGTCTCCAAACCAGAAAGCACAGCTCCATTCCTGCACAAGGTGGGTTGAAGAAACTGCTGGTGGGCTTCATGTGTGACCAACACTGCTGCTGCTTTTTCAGGTCCTTTCTAAAAGAGCTAGCCTTGATGGGAGAGACGCAAGAGCGAGAGCGAGTGCTGGCTCATTTTTCTCAGCGCTATTATGAGTGTAATCCCAATGCTATCCCTTCAGAAGGTAAGAAACTGTGCGTGTCTGTGTGTGTGTGTGTGTTTCAAGGGAGTCTGTGTGTTTGTCAGCTTAGTCAAGGTGCTCAAACTGAAACTAGAGAGCAGACTGAGAGCCTATACTGACACCTTAGAAGATAGCCCTGGTTACGGAGATGTCATTTCCCTCAAATGACAGCTGCTTAGATTTTTATTTTTTTAAGCCTGCTTTAGTTGGATGATGCATAATTAGGACTCAACTCATCCTTACTTCTGACCTTGAGCAGATTAGCACAAGAAGCAAGAGATGGCCCTCCTCACCAACTCTCATCTCTCAGACCCTCAGCTCAGGGAATATCCAAGTGAGAAAACCCATGCACCTGACGCTTGGGCAGCACAGACACACACTTTGTACCGTTTCACATCTTTGCACCTCTCCTGTGTGTGTTCACTTGCTGGGTCTGCTCTGGGCTTGCTCTAGGACAGGTGAGGTTTGGGCTGCCTGGCTCGCAGAGGGCTGTGCTGGTCCTATCTTGCCACGCTAGGAGCTCTGCAGGATTAGCTACAGCATCACTGCCTGGCTGTAGGGGCTGCAAGGTTGGAAGGGAATTTGTATGCTCAGGTTTGGGGCCAGCTTTAATTCAGTGGCCTTCTACTTACTTGCCCTCATGCTGTCATCACTACACTGACTGCTGTGTGCTCCTTGTGCCCCGGGCAGGAGGAGGGGGCTCAGGCCTATTTTGGAGGCTCAGAACCCCCATGCCCTGCCTGAGATGCCGAGGGTCTGGAGCACCAGCTGCAGGGCTGAGATGGGGGCTCTAATTCCTGTCCTGTGCTTGTGCTGCAGATGGAGCCCACACCCTCACCTGTGCTCTGATGCTGCTAAACACAGATCTGCATGGACATGTAAGTTACCACTGCCATTGTCCCAGTCTGTCCCCTGTCTGACCCCACTACCCTGAACTATAGGTGCTGGGGCAAGAGCGAGGACTTGCAAGGGCAGAGCCCCATGAGCAGAAGGCATGGAACCCTGGGCCCACAAGCACTGGTCACTCTTAATGTGTCTGGTCAGGAGAGAGGAGACAGGCTGATTAAGAGGAGGAGCTGGTGAAGGAGAGAGGGGGTCTTTGGGGGAGACTTGATGAGCTGGAAAATGTAGAGGTGGCATGAGGACAAAGAGAAAAGTGGACAGGGAGAGAAGGTGGGAATGAGACTCCAAAATCAGCTGCCATTGGGAACGGGGAGACTATTTCAAACTCTTTGAGCTTTATAAAGACAGCAGCCTCCCCATACCTGCAAACAGCCTCCCTGATACCTGGCTGGTCCCTCACCCCTCTGCAAAGATGGGTGTTTGTTCCTGGGCTGTGGTACCTGCTTTAGCCGCTATTGACCTCTGTCCCAAAGGTAACCCCCACATTTCTTTCCCCCTGGTTCCCCCAGAATATTGGGAAGAGAATGTCCTGCTCTGACTTCATTGGCAACTTGGAGGGACTCAATGGAGGCACTGACTTCCCTAAGGATTTGCTCAAGGTAAATTCAATTGTTCTCCCTGGCCAGCCAAACAGCAGGAGCAAAAATGAGAGTTTTGGGCTGGATCACATGGGGATGCTATGAATCACACTTGGATCACACTGGGATGCTATGAATGCAAGATGCTTTAACATGCAAGAACAGTGATGGTCCCTGGGCCTACAGTTTTCCTTCTGCCTTGCTGAGGGGAACATGGGCTGTCTGTTCCCCCAGAAGGACACTGGAACTCCAGCTGGGGTCCTGATTCCCTCAGTGCTCTTGCTGTGCCAGTATCACAGGCAAGGGAGCGCACAAATGGGGCAGCTTACTACGGTTGGTATGCCCAGCTTCAACCAGAGGCTTCGTGGCATTATCACAATGGCACTCAGCCCTTCCTGACTCCCTGAAGCACTGGAGCCCAAAGCTTTGGCCAGGCCCTGGGACTGGAGCCATCTCTGGTGGCAGAGGTGACATGGGCAAGGCATGGCAGTGGAGATGGTGGGCTGCAGGTTAAAGCCTCAAAGCTTGTGGGAACTCACCACACTGGTGTAACTGGGGGTCTTCTGCCTTCTCCCTACCTAACCCTGTTCCCAGAGGGACTTGGCCAGGGAGGGCAGTGTTCAGCAAGCACCTCTGGCCTTAGACTGCTGCTGTTCTCAGGAGGGTGTTCTGAGCTGCTGTCTCCCTGTCTTAGACCCTGGGAATAGGCTTAGGTCCCATGGGGTCTGCCAGGCAGAAACTGTTGCTGTTGGTGAAGTGCTACAGTTGGAAAATACTCATGATGTGGAAAATGGGTTCCCACAGGGTGTTGAAGCCACAACGGGGGGGAGGTGGTTGAGGAAAAAAGGCAAGAGGCTGAAAAGCTGAGCTCCCTTTCCAGCCTCTGTGGTCTATTCCTGGCTGTGTCGCTCACCCCATCATTAAGGGGTTACCAGCAGTTCTCAATAGGGCTGTCCTCCCTCTCAGCCCACGCTTCACCAGTAAAAGGAGTCACTCAGGAAAAATTCTCCTCTAATTTTAAACCGAGCTCCAGAAAAGGCTTTAAGCACCCAAAATGGATGGAAACATCCAAAAGGTGGACCCTGAACCCCTGGCCTTCAGTGCTGCTGCACTTTGGAGTATCCAAGCTCCACAGACCCCTTGGTGCACTCCCTTTGCAGCTCCTGGTGCCCCATGGTTGGCTACCTGCACTTGAGGTATTTCCCTGTTCCTATTAAACTTCACCCCGAAAAGTACCAGTAGTTTAAACATGTGAGATCAAGTTATCCTATCAGATCCCAGACACTGGGAAATAGGACAGTGAGGGAGTGCCACAAAGCTACAGGCTTTCTCTCATGGGTGGGGGCCAAAACCTTTGCTGGGTGTAAGGGAGTGGGGAAGGCTGCAGTGCTGCAGCACAGCCCCGCACAGCTCTGCCCGCAGCCCAGCAGCTGGGAGGCTGCTCTGCTAAAAATGGCCTGTTCCCTCTGCAGCTGCGGTGCTTCCCACCGCCGCTTTTCAGCCGCCTCTGTACAGGAGCCATGCTGGGGAGGGGGTGTGAAAGGCAGTGTGAGAAACCTCATGTGGGGCAGCCTGCAGCTCCTCACCTGAAACACCATTCCACTTGGGGAACCCCCTACCCGTGCAAGGCGGGGTGGGGCCCCCGGGGCAGGCGAGATGGGGAAAGTGCTGTTGACTTGTACCGGGGGAGGACTGGCAAAGAGGGCTTGTGGCTCTCTTGGGCAGCCTTTGCCAGGCTCAACCAGAGAAGACTCTCTTTCCCTTCTGCCCAGTGCTTTTGGCTGCTTGGGCCTTTGGTCCCCAAACAGACTGAGGGAGCATACAAATGGGAACAGGCTCACTAGCCCTGTTACCCTGGGCCTCCTTGGCAGACCTAGCTGGCGGGCTGTGCTTGGGGACTGAGGCTCCTGTGCAGGCGTGCCACACAGCTGTCTGGCTAATTTTAGTGCTCCAGGAGCACACGCGTTTCCTAAGGGTAGCAGGAGAGAAGAAGGGCCGGCAGGCTTTGCAGGAGCTTCCCAGCACTCAAGGCCGGGTCTTGAGCAGCTCCAACAGCACAGAAGGAAGGTCCTGGGGGCTCTTCCAAGCCTGCCTGGGTAGATAGCGCAGGCTGCTACCACACGAACTTCAAAGCTGGAGGGCTGGAAGTGGCTCTCGCCCACAGGGAATCTCAGTGCCAGGGAATGAGGGCAGCAGGACAGGACCTAGGTGACTGCAGGGGCACAAGGCCACTGTCCCCTCTGGCTCTGGGGACACCATCAAGAATAGACCCACAGGAAGCCTGAGCACTCCTCTTGTCTCTGGCTGCAGGGGGAGTCCCAAGACAAACACAGCATGATGCCTGAGAGCTTGTGGCAGCTTGAGTCAGATGAGAATTATCTGCTACTAGCTAATACATGTAAACAATCCCAGTTTTATGTAGAAGCAATGAAAACACTTTAAGAGCTTTCACAGCTGAGCACCACATCCCCCTCACTGACAGTGCTTCACCATACCCTGCACAGAACTGCTGCTAGAGCTAAGGCAGTGATGCCTTACTGACACTGCTGCTGGAAACCCTTTCCTCTGGCTCTGGAAGCTCTCCTGGAGAACTATACTCCGCAGAAAGGGCTGCCCTCCCTCCCTCAGGCATGGAGCCATGCCAGGGACATAAGAACCCATATAATGCCATGCTTGAAGATGCCCGCATGTGCAGGCTTGGACCTGAACTCCCATGGCTGTATGAAGGCACTGCCCATATAGCAAGGAAGGGGGTGAAGCGATCATCCTGGAGTTGATGGTATTTTGGTTAGCTCTTGAGATGTTTCTTTTCTTCTTGACAGTGTGATTTTTAGCCCAGGCCCCCTGGGATTTCACTCGCTGTTGCTGGTTGTCTGTTATATTTCAGTTGTGGATTTGGCCTTTAGAAGATTGATCACTTTGTGGAGCCTTAGCTCATCCCCATCTTTCTTACTCTTTTAGCTTAACCTTGTGCTTCACTGGCTGGCAGAAAAGCAGTAGGGCTAAATCAAGCCCCGTTTCTCCCCGTCACTGCTTAGCAATTGCAGAAGCAAATCTGTGCTGCCTTCCAGCCTAGAAGCCCAGAGCACGTCACAGATGTTAATGAATTAAGCCTGACAATGCAGTCGGGTCCTCGGGGGAGGAAGGTAGGATGGGCCCCCACCTTCCAGCTTGGAGGCACAACAGCAGGGCTCAGACGCTCAGAGTGCTGGGTAAGTGATTAGCAATGTGGGAAGAAAGCCCTGGCTCCCACCTCTGAGCTATAATCACAGAAACGCTTGCTCAGTCTAATCCCTTGGGCTATTTTTTTTTTGCCTATTTCCCCTGGGAGCAATATGCTGCCCTGCCCCTGTCTCCCTTGGCTCACCCAGCCTCAGGGGCAGCCCAACAAATCTAATGTGCCAGGCACCCATGCCCTCTCCCTCACAAGTTGTGCCCGGTGATCACTATGCCAAGCAGTTAGGATAGAGTGGAAAATTTCCCCCTCTCCACTGGCTGCATCTCCTGCTCAGTCAAGCCTAACTAAATTACGCATCGATCCTTTCCTTCTGCAAGGATGCCCAGCTCTTTGCATCTTCACAGGAGCAGCTGTCTGAAGCATCTCTGTCCTGCCTGTAACCAGCTGAGTGGCTCTAGCTACTGCCTGAGCTGGGAGGGACAGGCAGGAGTGTTAAGCTTGGGGTAGGCACTGAAGATGGTCTGAGCACATCTCCATTGGGCCCATCTCCTACCAGCTTTATAGGTCCCTGAGGTGGACAGGGCTGCAGCAGCAGCTCTGAAGCCTGCCCAGATGGAACCGAGTGGAGGTGCCACCCGGCCCCTGGAGCCCAGGAGATGTCACCACCGCGGCTCCACAAGAGCCCAGGAGCGTCCAGCCACCTGCTTCCCCTCTCCGCGGAGAGGAGGCAGGGACGGCCAGCTGATGCAGCGGGGGGAGCTCCGGCAGCTCGCGTGGCACCAGCGCCAGGGATGCTGTCCCCGCGGGTGGGATCTGTCCCCGCGGGTGGGATGCCGTCCCCCCGGGTGGGATCTGTCCCCTCGGATGAGATGCCGTCCCCGCGGGTGGGGTGCCCGCCGCCAGCCCCTCGGCTCGGCCCGGCCCGGCCGGTTGCCGCGGGTCGCCATTGGCTGCGGCGGGCGGGGCGGGGCGGCCCCGCCTCTGTCGGGAGCCGCCGCCGAGCCCGGCCCGGCCCGGCCCCGCTTCAACAGGCGGCGGCGGCGGAGCGGCCGCGGCGGGCAGGGCTGGGCAGGGCTGGGCAGGGCAGGGCCGCCGGGCATCCCGCCGGGCGCCCCGCCGCCCCCCCGCCGCCGGCGGCAGGATGATCGGCGTCAACAGCATCAACAGCAGCGCGGGGCGCATGCGGTCCCGCTCCATGTGCTCGGTGCGCTACGGGCGCAACTACCGCGGCGCGGAGACCTTCTGCTACGGCTGGCCCCAGCGCTCCCGCACTCTCAAGCCGGTGCTCTACACCGACCTGGTGGTCAGCCGCCTCCAGAACCGTCGCAAGAAGAAGCCGGTAAGCGGCGGGCCGGGGGAACGGGGGGCTCCGCGGAGGGATGCGCAGCGCCCTGCGCCCCGGCGGGGACACGGGCAGGCGGACGTGCCCGGACAGCCGCCGTCCCGCCCGCTGCAAGAACCTCAGCCCTGGTATGGATGTAGCGATCAGCCAGCCCCATCTCCCTCTCCTGCCTGCTTTCTGCGGAGCCGGGCCCCCACCAACTCCCCCTCGCCCGAGGATCCCCGTCCCCAGCCCTGCCGTCCTTCCCGTATCCGACCCCGAGCACAGGGGTTGCGGGAGCGCGGCAAGACCTGGGTGACATTGCGCCGCTTACCGTGGTCTGACAGCAACGCTTGCTCGAAAACATCGCTGCAAGAGGAATCCAGGACAGAGCCGTACCGCTGGGACCAGCCCTCCAGCTTAGCATAAGTGACAAGCTCTGCGGGCTCCCTGCCAAGGGTTGAGCTGCGCCGTGCCCTGCCGTGCCGTGCCGTGCCGTGCCAGCCCGGCCAGGGCAGACTGGCACCCAGCTGGGCGGCGGGGAGAACCGCAAGGCAGCGCGGAGGGACAGCGCCGCAGCCCCGGCTCCCAGCCGAGCGGAGCTGGAGAGGAAGGAGTGGCAGCCTCGACAAAAAAGGGCTTTTTACTGCCAAGAGCTTGCTCGCTGTGAGCCGGCATCCGTTTTGGAGGTGTTAGGCTGGTCCGCATCGGTCCTGGGTGGGAAGAAGCGAACAGGCTGTCTCTGGGCGCGTCCTGTCTCGGTCGGGTACCTGCCTCCAGTGTAGCAGCGGGAGAAGAGTCTACATCGGCCCCCTTCTCTCAGGCAGGTTGTGGCAAAGCAGGCAGGGGTACCCCCGAGCTACCTGGGCTGCCCCCGTGGCCAAAACAAGCCCGGTGGGGCCATCGGGGCCGTGCCAAGCCGCGATGCTGTCATAGCGCAGTACGGTCTGGGGGCAGCATTAAGTTGTGACGCACTCGGTTGGAAACATGCAGTTGGGAGATGCTTGGTCTCTGCTTCCCGCGCTGTGGGGCTGTACTGTGAGGGATAGAGGGGTCTGCTGTCCTGGGAGTAATAGTTGCCTGGGCAAGGAATGTTTTAAATATTTTAAAAGAGGTTGGTGCAGCTTATGATGTTACTGAGTCGAAAGTGTGGGGCTGGGATAGTCAGCTGTCTATTACTGACTGTAGCAGGGTAGAAGGTGATGCACAGGACACTGTCCCCGTGGCAGCCCATTCTACAGGGAAAAAAGTCTGTTCCCAGGTCACTCTGCTGTCACTGTTCCCAAGTCACTGTGCACACTGGAGCCCCTCTGCAGTGGAGGGGAGGAGGGACACATGGGATGTGCGCAGCAGGGGCTGGTGTGTGCCAGGTGATGAGTTGTTCTTGATCATGGGTTGTGCGTGCTGTGCAGGCAGTGGAGGTGCAGGAGGGACTGCCAAGGTGAATTAGTGACCCAACATAGGAACAGTTCCATCTAACATACAGCCCGGATCTGCCCCTGCTGTTTCTATCTGCGCAGCTGAGGGTGTCTGTGTGCCTGGGGGACGTCACAGAGCTTTGTGGCTGGGTGTAGAGAAGATACTTTGCTAGGGAAAAGTTGGGGAAAGCCAGCAATTGAACTCTCATACTGAAATGCTGCCAGGCACAGAGAGAGGGAGAATGACTGCAGGGAGGGTGTTTGGTGGCTGTGAAGTCTGTCTTGAAGAATGTCACGCACCCGTGGCTGGGCACAGGTCTGACAAGAGGAAGGGGAGCCTTGACATGCACAGGGTATCTTGCTGCACAGAGAGCTGAGCACTGTGTTGTTTAGCACAGGAACTAGCAGGGTGGAAAGGGGATGTGTCTGTAAGAGTTATGATGCATAAAAGAGGCACTCCAGATAGGGTTAAACCCTTTATCTGGATGCCTAAATTCCTGCGTTAACCTTCATCTGTTACTTTAGTGCTGGGCTACAGCCGTCGGTACAATCCTGTGCCAAAGCTGTGTCCAGGCCAGCTTGTTACCCAGCTCCCCAGACCAGCACTGGATCTTGCCTCTGGTCTGGTCTGAGCTGAGGAGTTGAAGGGGGCTGTCTTCTCCCTGCCCTGCTCGTGTAGGGCTGTCCCCAGCAGAGTTGGGGCTGCTAGGGGCTGGGCTGCAGCATCAGAGCGACCTGCCTCTTGCCCAGTGCGGTCCCTCACCTCTCCTTGAGACATTTGCTATAGCAGCACTCCGGGACATCCCCTCAGCCTGCTTTTGGAAGGGAGGGCACCAAAGAAAGATGTTGTTGATTCAGTTAGAAATCCCACTGGGACAGTATATTCCTAGGTCTCTTCAGTGTTGCGCATGTCTAGGGCAGAGCTGGCTGGCTGGCCTGGCGTGCTGCAGCAGTGAGCTCATAACCCAACAATGGCAAAAACCCCAACCATGTTTGGGGTCGTCCATAGTGGCATTTGGCCAGTGCCCAACTTTCTCTTGGGCAGTGCTTGCAAGCTCAAAGATACCAAGAGATGCTGTCCTTTCAACCCAGGGGGAATCAAACCACAGAGCAAAGAGAAGCCGGAGAGAGGGACCTGCTGGTTTGGTGTCTCTGGTCTCTGCTGACGTGGCTGTGAGTTAGGCTTCAAGAGCCTACATATCCTGTGCTTCCCCAGCAGAAACAGCCTGTGCACCAAAGGGCCCAGAGTTTAGTGGACTGACAGGCAGTTGTTCTAGTACAGTACCAGAACAGCAGCCACAATGCTGAAGTGCATCTTCTCAGCTAAGGCCTAGGCTGAGTCCACCAGCTTTGTTCTGAGATCAGTGTTGGCTGGGGTTGGCATTTAGCCAAGCAGAGTCTTGGCAGGATTTAAATGCAGACATAAAGCTTTGCCCTCTCAATCTCCACAGTCTCCCTGTGTGCCTCTCATTGTCCCCCTGCACAGGAGTGCTGAGCAACCCCTGCTCCCTGACTCTGAGGTGGGGTACTTGGCAGTGTGCTGTCAGGACTTGTAGCAGGGCAGCTGGAGCTTTTGAAAGCCGCAAGGCTGTTCAGCCTTTGAATTACTCGCCGACAGAGCCCAGGTTTTTGTAACACAGTACTCTGCCAGGCTGTTATCCAGCAGTGTGCCATCCAGAATTACTCCTCGAGCCTCTCCTGGTATCAATTCATTCACTCTGCATTTAGCCGCAATCCTCCTGCAAGCCCTGCATGGGGTTGGGGTCCTCTCCAGTGTTGCACCTCGCCCTGCCCTCCAAAATCCCAGCTCCCTTCCTTGGGGACAAGGAGATGACACCTCTCTGTATTGCCACTGAGCCGGGTAGAAGCCAAGCCATGTGTCCCATTCTGCCCTCTCTTTCCAATGTGCTTTTCTGCTGTTTCCAGTCCCCCCTTCTCTGTGCCATTTTTTTTAGTCTCCTTTTTGTGTCCGTTCGTTCTCAGCATTTTTCAGCTGCATCCATGGCAGTGAGTAAGATCCCTTCCCTTCTGTTTCCCATGGTGACTCCTTATCATCTACATTGCTCTGAGATGCCGGTTTATCCCCCTGCTCCACTTCCAGGTTATGTTCTGCAAAGCTTTGGATTGTTTTTTCCCTCCAGGCTCTTCTTTAAGTCTCTCTTCTCCTCTCGCTGCCAGCCCACTGATGTGTACCTCCTGCTCACAATTCAGCATCCTGTCCCTCCGGCACTGGGGCTGCATGAATTGGGCTGGGGTCAAATCTTCTCTCAGGCTCTGGGGCCATAACCCCTCTATAGGCATCCTGCCTTCCCAGGAGACAACTGAACCCTACTTTCTGCCTGCTAGACTGGGGCGATCCCTTCCCTCCTCTGAGAAACAAACTGGTGCTATGCCAGCATTTCCCCAGCGGGAAAGTGCGGGAGGAGCCGGGTTCCTGCTCTGTCCTGGCTGTTGCGCCTCTCGGGAGTGATGGATGTCCCTTCTCCAGACACCGCTGGGGCCTGTGTGCTGGCCAGCATTCCTGGGCTCCTACACGCCTCCAGTTGTACTTTCTCAGCCACCAGCAAGATCTCTCAGCAGCAGTCTCCGGCCCAGTGATGGATGTTGACAGCTGCATGAACAGCCTGTGCGAGACTCGATTATTTTCCTCCGAGGATGATGCCTTCCAGATCGTGCTCCGAAGCCCTCTGTGAGCACTGTGTTGAAATCCTCTCTGGAGCCTCCCCAATTGCAGAGCTGTGCTGAGCACTGCTGGCTTACACCCAGCTTGGCCCAGACAAACACTTGGGAGCAGGGCCCTGGAGCATCCTGCTGCAGGCAGGCTTGTCTTGTTCCTGTGCTGAAGTACAGGCAATGGGTCCTGCTTTGTTCAGCTTAGTGGTGTTTGGGTCCACAAGGAAGGAAAGGCGCTTGAGGGTGATGGGCAGGGGTAGGACCAGGCCACAGCCACTCCAAGCAGCAGTAGCCCACCCTGCCTTGACCAGCCACAAGGTCTCCTCTGGGAGCCTCATGAATGACAGCACGCCAGGGTCTCTGCCAGTGCTGGGCCAGTGCCGTGCTGAAGTCTGTCCCAAAGCTGAAGTGTGTTCCTACGAGAGCAGTGCATTCCTGGGGAGTGCTGGGTGCTGCCATGAGCCCATCTCTGCCAGCCCAGGGCAGGTGGCTGACAGCAGCAGGGTTGCTGGCTATGGTCTGTTGTGTCATGGAGCTTCTGAGGGCCCTGAAACAGACTGAGGTCCCACTGAGCAGGGTGAAGGCAGGCACCACCAAAGTCCATCCCAAAAGCTTGCTCTCCTTGGACTCAGGCCTCCTGAGTGTTGTTGCTTTTACCGGCCTGGAGCACCTTGTAGTGGGGAGAAATAGCTCTCCCAAGGACTTGGAAGTGTTTGGTCTGCCTCACCATTATGCCTGCTAATGCTGTGACACTGTCACAGGTAGGTAGAGTGGAAGGAAAAGAAAGGAGAAAATGCCAGGCCCATCCCCAGCACCATGTCTGGGGTGTGCTTGGGGTTGCAGGTCCCACGGTGCCCAGGAGAAGCAGCCGCTACAGTGATGTCAGTAGTCCAGCCTGCACAGGGCTGGATCAGGACAAACTGACAGGGGGTTACCTTAACCTCCAGTACCCCTGAGCCAGTCTGGTGTGCCTTCTCTGTCCTTTGGAGCAGCCTCCAGTCTTGGCACTACTCTCCTGCTGACCCCCCCGCTCTTCTCTCTGCAGGCACTGTACGGCTCCATCAAGAACGAGAAGCTGCAGTGGGCCATGTAAGTACCCCTGCGGGAGGTGCTGCTGCCCAGCACTGGGCAGGCAGTGAGGCCACCAAGCCCCAGAGGCTGTATGAGCCGTGATGCTGCAGTGCAGGTGCCCCTGTGATGATTTGGGAAGGAGAGGGAGCTTGGGATGGACTGGGCTGGGGCTGCAGGCAATGTAAGCCTGGTTGCCCTCAACACCTTCCCCAGCATGCTGAGAGAAAGCCAGCTGAGGCCAGCTTCCTGTGGCTTTGGTGTGGTTTTGTGCCTTGGTGGCCATGCCCGTGTTGGGAGTAGGCAAGCTCTGGGGGTACTGTGGCTATGCCGGGGCCCCACAGGGTGCCCGCACCCTCGCCCACAGCTGCCATCTCCAGCAGCAGAAGCGGCAGCGCCTGCGCTGCAGGGATTAATCAGCCCAGTGGTACCCAGCGCTGAGCGATGCACTCGGCCGCTGCCATGGAGACGCCGGCAGATGCTGAGGGGTTTAATTAGCAGCGAGCGGCTGAGGGAGGGGGGAGGCAGCAGTTCTGGGCTCCCACATCTTCATGCGGGCTGGGGGAAGCAGCACTGGTGCAGCCTGCCCACGGTGAGGGGGCAGGCTCTCTAGTGGGAGAGGGCTACCTACATAGTGCCCACACCTGCTCCTGCCCTCGGCTGGTACTGCCCGAGGCCTTCCCACTACAGTCTCCCTGCACCTCTTCGCTTCTGGCTCTGGGTCCCATAGTCTGGCTGCCACCCTGAATGTGTGGGGACCACAGCCTGGGCCTGTCTTTGTGGGTGAGTTCCATTCTAAACCCTTTTTTAAATTCTGGCCAGCTGGGGACCTGTAAGCCTGTATACCATGGGCTGGGGGATGTGGTAGCCCTGGGGTGCTGCTCCTCCATGGCTTCTGGCTCATCAGCCTGGCAGGTGCCAGTCCTATCCCTGGCCAAAAAAAAGGCTCCTCACTCCCAGAGCTAGGCAGGTGCCCCACCCTGAATCGACAGCAGACACCGCAATGCCCTGTCTTTCGAGGGGTCAGGCAACACCTCCACTGCCTAGAGGGACAGGGGCACATGGGCATGGCTGGGTTTGGGATGCTCACCAGTGGTGGTGGGAGACTGCTCATCTTGGCCTGCTGCTCCTGGCCTTGGTATTTGGTGTCCCCGCAAGGTAACAAACTCTTTCTCCACCCAAATCTGTGATTGTCAGAGATGAGGAGGAGCTGAGAAAATCCCTCTCGGAACTGGCAGACCCCAACCCGAAGTCCATCAAGCGCATCAGCAGCTGCAGTAACCCCTTTCTGGACTTCTCTCAGGACTCCAGCATTGCCACCTACAAGCATGGGCTATTAGTCCGCAAGATCCACGCTGATCCTGACTGCAAGAAAAGTAGGTGCCTGGGGAACCCATGGGAGGCACTTGGGGCAAGAGGGCACCAGTGAGCTCCAGAAACTAAAGGGGAAGCAGGGCAGAAGTCACCGTGTGATACCTGATGGTAGCAGGTAGCATTGTGCCTGGCTCCAGCATCAGCCCCCTGTGCCCTATCTGTCTTTACGTGCCAGGCATAATTCAACCCTCAGGCTGGGGAGCTGGAAAGCTTCTCCCTGCCCATTTGCCCCCACCGTCAGGGCTGGGCAGAAGCCAAGCAGGCGGGCACTGCAGCCCCTGCCCACAGCATTGGGAAAAGTGCAGACAAGGAGATGGGGTGGTGTGGGATCCCCAGGGGCTGCACCCATGCCACAGGATTGCAGGGATGAAGAAGGAAGGTGTCCTGTGCTGTGATGAACAAGGCACACAGCAGGCTGCTGTTGGTTGGGCACTGCCAGGCACGTTCACCCTATTCCCAATAAAATCCCCTTTAAGTCCTGGCCATCTAATGCCACCTAGATCTGATTAGATGCAGCTGCCTTCCAAAGCCAGCATTACCTGGCAGGCAGCACCGCCTTGTCCCCCTCCCTGAGCAGGGAGGCAGTGGTGCAGCCGAGCACAAGCAGCGAGGCGGGAGTGCAGCGGCGCTGTCGCTGTCCCTGTCCCCGGGAGGCGGCATGCGGCCCCCTGCCAGCAGCACCATCTGCCAGCCACGCGGCCTGCACGGGCTCAGGTGCGCGGGGACAGGCCTGGCGTGCTGCCCGTCCCGGGGGTGGGGTGACGTGCGTCGTGGCAGGGCTGGCTGGAGGAGGATGGGGGTTGCCTTCACCCCAGTAGTTGCTGAGGATGTTATCTGAGCTGGCTCTCTCCTCCCCGGCAGCACCCCGAGGGAAGCGCGGCTGGAAGCCCTTCCATGCCATCTTGAAGGGGATGATTCTCTACCTGCAGAAGGTAGGCAGCAGCAGAGCCACCTGTGTCTGCACAGGGGGAAGGATTGTCCCCAACGCAGGGGGTGGGTCATGGCAGTCTCCACAGCTGTGAGAGGGGCTCCAGCAAACAACAGTGCAAAGCCTGGCCTAAGCAGACTCGGCACCATGCATGCTTGAGCCATTGCTTGGGGATCTGGTGGCATCCCTGTTCCCAGGGTGGCTCAGCCTGAGCAGTGAAAGCAGCTGCTAACTGAGAGCCCTACATGCAGGGGGCTTGGCTGGGGAGACAGGAGGCAATGCCCTGGGTGGGAGGTTGGGCTGCACATCCAGTTCCCTGCAGGCACACATGCTGCCCAGCTGTGGGCAGTGGGGAACAGCCCCTGGGCTGTTATCAAGCCAATGCACCCAGGTTGTGCAGCCTCTCCCCAGGGGGGTAGGATGAGCAGGAAGCAGAGTCCGCAGCTGGCTGGTGGAGGGTGATCTCCAAGCCCTGCCACTGCCAGCACTAGTCTGCAATACCTGAAACCTCATAGAGCTGACTCATGGTGGGGTGCATCCCTGAGCTGGCTCTGAAAGTCCCCATGATTTGCAGGAGGAGTATAAGCCAGGGAAGGCACTGGCAGAAGAGGAGCTGAAGAATGCTATTAGCATCCACCATTCGCTTGCCACGCGGGCGTCTGACTACAGCAAGCGACCCAATGTCTTCTACCTCAGGACAGCTGACTGGAGGGTCTTCCTCTTCCAAGCACAGTGAGTCCCTCAGGATCACTTGCTGGGCCCCACACTGGGATGCAAGGGCTCATCTGACTTGGGGGTAGGGTGGGATGGAGCTTAGGGCCACATTGCTCTCTCCAGTCCTGGCCCTTTCTGGTAGGAAAGGGACATGGTGTCAGTGCTGAGCTTTGTCCAGCTTCTCTTCTTCTTACCCTGCTGGGCGCAGGATTGCTGGGGGCAGAGTCCTGGGTGTCATGGCTGGCTAGGGCTCGGGTCTGGGGGACCTGGATCTTGTCTGTAGGGCAGTTCCCTCTGTCTTTGACACAGCCCATCTGTGGTATGGCTTTTTTCCTTAGGAACCCCGAACAGATGCACTCGTGGATCACACGCATCAACGTGGTGGCAGCCATGTTCTCTGCACCCCCTTTCCCCGCAGCCATCGGCTCCCAGAAGAAGTTCAGCCGCCCGCTGCTGCCCAGCTCGTGCACCAGGCTGTCCCAGGTGGGCCATGGTGGGGGGGCAACTGTGACCATGGGACAAGCCCCCTGGGTCTCCTGGTGGCCCTTTCCCCTGTGGAGGGACCTATGTGGTGCCATGCTCCCCACTGCCTCCCAGTGGGGTACAGGGTCAAGGGAGACACAGAGCAAAGGGGTACTGAGGTTGTGGGCAGACAGTGAGGTCTTGTTCCCCACAGCTGGAAGCGGAGTCAAGCAATGTTTAGACCATGGAAGAGAATGTGGTCCCACACCACAACTTGCAGGGTCCTGCCAGGGACTTTGAAAGGCAACTGGCGGGGGGGATTAGCTGGCACTCGTGCATGCCAGGTCAGATATTCATAGAGCAGAAAGGATTTAAAAAAAACACCAACCTAGTTTTAGAGGGATTAAATTCTTCTGCTTTAAGACTTCAGTCAGCCCCTCCACAAGGTGAGAGCAGACTGCCCCCAAGGGCCTGTGATTTAGCCTGCTGTTTAGAAAAAAAAATCAAACCTAACAGCAGAAGCTGAGATCTTGGCTGGACCCAGAAGGGGAAAAACCTGTTCTGTCCCTGGCCAGCTCACACTACCAGGGGTACAGACCAAGGCACTGATGTGGTGTCACCCTTCCCCAGGAGGAGCAGGTGAAGAACCATGAGACCAAGTTTAAGACGATGTCAGCAGAGCTGCTGGAGCATCGCTCCTCACTGCCTGAGAAGAAGGTGAAGGGCAAGGAGTATGAGGAGCTAAAGCAGAAGGAAGAGTACCTGGAGTTTGAGGTGAGCTGGGAGATACCCCCCTCTACCCTCACGCCCTCTGCCCCTGCCCGCTTGGCCATCCTGAGTGATGGGTCCAACCTATCCCTGTCAGATGAATTGCACTGTGTTGCTGCGTTGTTCGTGTCACTGGGTCATGAGCATTCCCCAGCCTGGGGAGGCTGACTGGGGTGGGTGGGGCTACGAAGCACCACCCCCTGACATGGGGATGCTGTGCAGGGGGCAGTACCCAGCTTGCCAACCTCTCTCTCTGCTGCACTGTGCCCCCCAGAAATCCCGCTATGGCACCTACGCCATGCTGCTGCGGGCCAAGCTGAAGGCTGGCTCCGAGGACCTGGCAGCATTTGAGTCCACCCTGTTTGACACAGTGGGTGGGGAGGACGATGCCCTGAAAAAATCCCGCTCCAGCCCCTCGCTCAACGCAGAGCCCTCCAGCACGGCCACCAAGGTGAAGCGCAACGTCTCGGAGCGCACTGGCCGCCAGCCCCCCGGCCACCCCCAGAAGTCCTAAGTGAGGGGCATCGGCCGCCTGCGCTGCAGCTCCGTTCCTGCCCCCCCAGCACAGGGGGTGGAGGCCGTGTGCCCGCCGAGACCCTGCATGTGTCCGCCTGTTTGCGGCACGAGCTAGAGGGAGCGACAGCCCTTCTGCAGCCGCCAGCACCAGCCATGCAGGGCCACGGCCCCTCCACCGGAGACGGTGGCAGAGCAGGACAGTCCCCGGTCCTTGCCTGCAGGAGCTGCCCGCACCATCGGCCTCATCAGACTTGTTCCTGCCCCTCCTTGTCCTGCATTTGGCTGCAGGACCTACTCTTTTGCCCTGGGGAAGGGGAACAACTGAAACCCACCTGCTGGGCTCAATTTTTCAATGGTTTAAAAAAAAAGACAAAAATGCAGCAAAACAAAGCCAGCGGCTGCTTCTTCTCCAGCTCCGTCGTGCCATGGGGGTAGATGGGAGGGGGCCGGTCCTAGCCTGTCCCCTCTTCTGGGGCTGGTGGCCAGGGAAACCAGGGCAATGGCACCTGGTCCCCTCCCTGCCACCTCAGTCACCTCTGCACCCTCCCCGCTTTCTTACAACTTTTGAACAGTTTTTGTGATACAGTTTTGCACTTTTTAGTACCAGATTGAGCTGACCACTAGGGAAGTTTTTTTGGGGCTACTTTTGATGCTTTTTGGGAACTGTTTAAAAAAAACAAACAACAGAAACTCAGCCATTTCCTGTAGGCACTGCATTCTGGGGGAAAGAGGCTTTTACAAGGACCAGGGGAGATCCAGCTCCTCCCTGCCCTGCAGCAAGCTGAGCACGGGCTCCTGTGTGTGCTGCTGCTGCCTGCTTCCCCAGCTCCACTTTGGCACCAGCAACCCTTCGGGGAAACAGCCCTGTGGCTGCCAGCAACAAGGAAGCAGCCTTGGGGTGGCAGCATCCATTGCTGCACTTGTGGCTGCATAGGAGGCTGATGGGCCGGTGCTTCATGACCCCCATTCCCCTTTTCCCCACCCCGGCAGCCTGGACAGGCCCTGTTTGCACCATGTGGGAGTGATCACCATCCTTGGGGCATGTTGGGCAGCAGTGTATAAGTAGTCCCAGTTGGGCAGCGACTCCTGGAGCCAGGGCTGACATGGGGGTCCCCACTGCCCTATGGGTCTGGCACAGGCTGGAGCCAGTTTTCCTTCCCACACCTCTTCTCCAACGCATGGCCAGGGCCTCAGGCTGCCAGGAAAGCCTGGTCTGCAGCATTGCAAGGTCCTCAGGCTGCAACAGCAGTGGTGCAGCCCCTTCCTCAGCCACGGGCTCCCTCCTTGCCAAGAAGTGGGGCAGGCTGGGACAGCCCCCACCACTCCAGGGTGAGCTGAAGGATGCTTGTCCGGAGCAAGGTGCAGGTGATGGAGCATGGCTGCAGGATTGTCCAGAAGGGGGTCTGGGGGCAGCAGAAGGGCTGTGAGCAGGAGCACACACGCAGTTCTCAGCTGCCTGGGACCTGGCTGGTTTCAGCACTGACTTTGCGAATGTGTCAAACTTTTTATTCTGCTCTTTTGAGGCTATTGCAAAAACAAAAACAAACGAACAAAATTTAAAAAAATAAAATTAAAAAAAAAAGGAAAGAAAAAAATCCACCCTTGCCCCAGGTGGCTTGGGGGAGAAAAAAACCTTTGTACAGCTTCTTCTCTCAGTTACTGAAGTAAAACTCACTCTTCACTTCTTGTGTGTGCTGTGGTTTCTTCCCCAACGTTGGGGATAGCCCTGGCACAGAGGGATGCTGAGGAAGGGCTGGCAGCTCTCTCCTTGCTGCCAGACTCCCAGACCCAGGCAGGGTTCAGCAGGGTTAGTGCCCACTGACTCATGGCTGGGGCTGGAGACAGGGAGGGCAAAGGCTAATGGAAACTATGTATTTTTATTTAGAAGAGGGACCATTAAATAAGAGTAGAGAAGGGCAGGAGCCGGCTGTGTCCCATCCCCCTCAGTTCATGCAGCCGGGACCCCAAGTCCAGAAGGCACTTGTGTGGGCAAGGCAGAGGGCAGTGTGTAGGCACAGGGGCTCCTGGCTCCTCAGTGCACCTGTGGCTGCTGGCTGGGGGGCAGCTCAGCCCCCGGCTTCAAGGCCACCGTGGGCTCCTGCTCCTCCTCCACCGACTCACTGCCGTAGGCGCTGTCTTCCTTCAGCTCTGCAAAGGAACCCCCGGGTGCTCTTAGCGATGGGGCGTCAGGGGGCAGCAGTGACACCCTCTGCACGCCCAGCCCACGCTCTCTGTACCTGTGCTTTGCAGCTTCTCCAGTGCCTCAGTTTTGTGGAGCATCCTCGCAGCGCTGTGGAGCCCCATAGAGTCCAATGCTTCCAGCAGTCCCTCCAGGCTGCCACCTGCCAGCTGTGGAGAGAGGGCACTGAGCGGGGCTGATTGCTGGGCAGGCAGGCGGGACAGGGGCACCCCAGCCAGGCACTGACCTCGTAACTGCGCAGGAGGCTGACGCTGGGCGAGGGGGTGTCCTTGTAGGTCTCCACGAGGCTGCAGAGTCCCAGGCGCTTGGCCAGCTCGATCCAGTCTGACCCACTGCAGTCCTGGTTCAGCAGCTGCTCCAGCCCCTGCAGTGCCTCACTGTCCAGTGACAGGACCTTCCCTGTACAGGAGAGGTGCCTCCATCACATGCTGCCCATCCTTGCCCCCAGGTGAGTGCTGCCCTGCCAGCGTGAGGTGCTTTTGGGAGGAAAAGGGCTACTCACCTGGCTGGGGAGCAGTAGGCAGCTCTGCCTTGGGTCCCTGCTGGGAGGCCTGCAGCAGTATCTCCCGCACCTGCAGACACGGATGTCAGCATCCCATAAAGCACTGCCCAGAACCCCATCACCTTCTCACACTATGATCTTCCCAGGCCACAGAGGGGCCCCAGCATCCTCACAGGAGCATCTCCTGCAGCTCTGCCCCATCCATGCCATGGCCCACATAGAAATGCTCCCTGGGAGTTTGTCCCAGAGCACCACACACCTTCTGGCTCCGAGTGAGGTCCAGGGATGTGTGGCAGCGGCGCTGCCTGTGCCCTGCCTGCCAGTGCCCCTGTGTGGAGAGCCTGGGGTTGGTGCTGTGCTCTGCAGCCAGGGCTGGCTCCCCCAGCTCCATGGCCAGCTCCTGCTCATCGGGGTCAGTGTCCGTGTCACTGCTGGCTTCCGACGAGGATAAGCTCATAGGCTCGTCATTCTCACACAGAACATCTGCCCCTGTTAGGGAAGGGTGGAATGAGCCCCCAAAAGGGAAGGTGGGCCTAGGGGTCTGCCCTATGCCTGGCACCCCTCAGCACAGGCAGCCCAGGCTACAGAGAGGGAAGGGAAAGGAGGAAGGGCAGTGCCTTACCAGCTTTGAGGAGCAGTTTGGTGAGGGTAGGGGAGCCCAGGCCAGCAGCCAGGTGCAGGGGGGTGTTCCCGGCGAAAGTCCGGCTGTTGACATCTGCTCCCAGCTAACAAGAAAGGTGCAAGGCCATGATGATGGGCTGCCTGGGCACTGCTCCTCCTACATTCTGTTACCTGAAGACCTCAGGGGAGGCCCCACTTCTGCCGAGGCCCTGTAGGAGGCTGTACCCCATCCCTGTCCCACAGCCACTACCACACCAGCCACCCCACACCTTTTTCACCAGGTGAGTAGCCATGTTCAGGTTCTCCATCTCCACAGCCAGGTGCAGTGGGGTCCTCCCACTTTGCCTCTCTGCTGCATTCACGTCTGCTCCCGTCCTGACCAGCAGGTCCAGGCAGGCCAAACTCTTTGCCTTCACAGCCAAGTGCACAGGCAGGAGGCCTGCAAGATGGGGAGAGACTTAGAAGCCTTCTTGCAAAGCCCATGGCAGCACCAATGGTGCTGCCCATCATCCCTCAACCCCACTCACCATGGAAATTGGGCAGGTGGAGCAGGTAAGGGGCAGCCGAGCCCAGGTGGGCCAGCAGTGTCTTCAGCACCTCTTCATCGCCAGCCTGGAGTGCCAGGTGCAGCAGGGAATTGCCGTAGCGGTCCAGCAAGGTTGGGTCAGCGCGAGCTTGCAGCAGGAGCTGGACCACTTGGGGCTGCTTGGTGATGACTGCCAGATGCAGCGGTGTCTGCAGGACAGCAGCACACCCTCAGCAGCGCTCACAAGAGGAGCCAAGTTCTCTCCAGTGTGGCTGCACCTTGCTCAGATCTGCAGCCTCCCCTCAGCAGGAGCAGCAACAGGAGACCCCAGGGTTGGGAAACAGGAGTGGGGAACTACTTCCAGGTAGAGGAGAACTGGTTGCTCTGGGAAACATGTACCTGTTGCAGGTTATTGGAGATGTTGATGATCTGCTGGCTGGGGATGCTAACAATGACCTCGATCAGCTGCTTGATCACAGCTGTCTGCTCATGGATAATAGCAAGGTGCAAAGGCCTGTAGAGAGAGCGGGGTGGTCCCTAGCTCAGCTCCATGCTTCTCCAGGTACTCCTTGCCACACCCAGAGCCCCCATAATAGCTCTAACACCCAACAAGGCCACCACACTCTCCCTCCAAACCCCTCGTGTGCTCACGTGTCTCCATTCTCGTCCTGTGATGCGGCCAGGTGCCTCTGGACTGCCAGCAGCATACGGGGGTCAGCAGTGACCGAGTAGTCGAGCAGGGCATGGGCATTGCGACGAGCTAATGCCAGCATCCAGAGCTGGCACAGCTGAGCTGGGAGGCAAATCAGGATGTCACCTCCAGGAGCAGCAGCCCCATCCACCCTCCAGTGTCCCCCAGCAGTGGAGAGCAGCACCCCGAAAGGCCCCCAACCCACACCTCCTCTCCTGAGTGATGTCCCCCAGACCTCCTTCAAGCTCAGCCCCTCCTACCATGCTTCTGCAGCTCCTTGCAGTACGTGCTGTCTGCGGGTGCCTGCTTGTCGCTCCCGGGCCCCTCTGCCTCGGGGCCCTTCATCTGCACACCCCCCTGGTAGCTCCCCACAGGGTGGGGGCCAGGTGAGTAGATGCTGTTGTACGGCAGCCCAGGGGAGTAGGGGAAGCTGAGGTTCCCACCTGCGGAGCAAGGGGGAGGACAGGTGAGCAGAGGGGAGCAGCAAGCCCCTTAGCCACTCGAGCAGGGAGGGGGAAGAGGCATCCCCACTCACCTCCTCCAGAGCCGAAGCCCCCGGCACCCCCGCCAGCACCCCCCATGTGCGAGCCCCCGCCAAAGTGCTGGGGAAACTGAGGCAGGACTTTCTTGCGCTTCCTCTCCACTTCTTCCTTGTCTGCAGGGAGAGAGGGGCAGCAGGGTGAGGGGCAGAGCCGGTGGGAGGAGACATGCTGGCCTGCCCAGGGGATACTCACCTTCCACCACTGGGTAGTAGGTGAACTGCTTGGAGTCGCTCACGTCTCCTCCCCGTTTTCGCTTCAGCTGCAGGAACACTGTGACAGGACGGTCGATCTTGGGCTTGTGGTAGGGCGGCGTGCGGAAGACGATGGCATACTGTGGGCAGGACACATGGATATGAGGTCCTGCTCGTCCCTGGAGCTGGGGACAGGGCACCCTTACCCCACAGGGCACCTGTCTACCTTGGAGCACAGCAGGACACTCCCTGTCTCCCCTGTACCTGTTTGTGCACATCTGTGGGGGAAAAGTCCCCAAAAGCCTGCCAGCCATTCTCGTCATCCTCGTAGAAACGCACCTCGATGTCATCTGGGGAGAGAAGGGCGCTTGCACCGCCTGTCTCCTTGCCCCAGCCAGGCTCCAGGGACACAGACCCCTGGCCACCCAGGGGCCCCAGATCTCTCCTGCCACAGCCCCTCCAGAAGGTTTCGGCTGGAGGGAATGGCTTTTACCTTTCTGAACTTTATCACACAGCAAATAGACTTCATCCCCTCCCCGTACAGAGCCTGCTGTCTTATCCATTCGTGAGATCTTCAAGTTGGAAGCTCCTGGGGACTCTGCAGAGCAAGAGGAGTTTAGAGCCACTGTGCAGACAGCGCATCCCTTACCTTCTTACCCCACCCTGCCCCATACCCTCCCCGGGCTGGCCCCATGCTCACTGCTGTCGTGGATGGGGTCCGAGATGACAGGTTGCAGGGCCAGTGTGAAGTTCCCGCTGCTGTCACGGAGGTAGGCAGTGAAGCGCAACCGCACGATGCTCAGGTCCATCACCTTCTTCAGCTCCTTCGCTTCCAGCTCAATCTCACGCAGCTCCGCTTCTGCCAGGGCAGGGGGAGATACCATCAGGATAGGTGGGGGATGGTCCCCCCACCCACACACTCCAGCCCCATGCTAGCCCCAGCCCCCCAGCTGTCACCCCACGGGGTTGAGTTCCGCTGAGTCCCCAGGCTGCCCTCACCCGTCAGCAGATGGCTCCTGTTGCGCATCTTCTGCTGCTTCAGCTTTTCCTTCATGATCTCCATCATATTCTTCTTGGTGACATGGAGCACACCCAGGTTGCTAAACCTGGAGAAGAGGGAACCCCTTGGGAACTGGGAGTGTCAGGGCTGGGAGCAGACAGCCCAAAAGGATAGTCTCCTGCAGCGGGGAAGGAGCTGAGCAAAGCACAGAGCAGTGCCACTCAGGTAGCAGTGAGACCAACATGTGTGGGGCAAAAGAGGAGCAACCACAGAGGAGAGGAAAGGAGGAAACTCTGGGCTTCACAGGTGACAAGTCCAAAGGGCTGTCAAAGACAAGACCAGGAGGACTGAAATCCAGAGGGATAGAAACCGGACCAAGCTGAGTCAGGGCTGGACATATAAGAGCAACTGCAGCAGTTGCTGAATAACCCCACGATTTGGGCTGGCTTCAAAAGTCATCTGCAAAGCTGGGGAGCTGCAACACCAAGGACAGAAGCCCATAATAAGGTGCATGTGCCAAAACCCAGATCTAGGCAAATTGCTCAGGGAACAGAGCTGTAAAAATGAACTTGTCTCTAAACACACTCCTGGCTCCATCCGGAAAACCTAGCTCCAGCGTGCACTAACCCCCACCCTGTCCCATCTTGTAAGCTGCAGGCAGCACACACAGCCACAAAGGCAAGAGGTCACCCTGGCTCCCCTCACACATACTGAGCTGTCATGTCCTTGGGTCCCACAATCGTGACACAGTTGCCAGCCTCGTTGCACTGCTTGCCCACCAGGCTGTGGGCATGTACACGGGGAGGGTCACTGTGCGTCACCAGGTCTACCTCGATCCGGGCCATCCCTGTGTAGTTGCAGATCTGCAGGGAGAAAGGAGATGGGAGTCAGGTACAATATACCAGGAGTTTGCAGGACTCTCCACAAATGCATGCTACCCCTCCCCATGGCCACCACCCCTCCTGCCACAGCCCTCTCATCCCTCCAGTGCTGTGAGACACGCGGAGCTGATCATAAATTTCCTGTCCTTCCTTCAAGTCTCTCTCCTGGTGCCTGTGCACTGCTGGCTGAAGATGCTGCTCCATCCCCTCCCCAAGGCAGTGCTCACCTTGACTGTGGGATAGGTCTTGCGCCCCTTCTCACTGGATGCTCCTGGCAGCCCCCCATGTGAAGGGCCCTCACAGCCGTAACGAAAGCGGAAACCCCGCTGCGGAGGCAAAGAGAGGGTCAGCCAAGGGGGCCAAAACTTGATGCCATGAGAGCAGGGGGGACAGTTACACCCTGGGTGACATCCTTACCTGTTTTGGCTGCTCGATAATGACGAGGTAAGGACCTTCTACTGGAGAACAGAAAGGAGATGTTCTGATGAGAAACATGGGATAACCAAAGTGCGTGTTCCCAGTAAGGATGCTGGAGGTATGGGGACAGTACTGAAAGTGAGGTGACCCCAGTCTGTCCCATGAGGTTACTGAGGGCCCCCAGCCCCTGTGCTGTCATAGCACAGCTGGGAATAGCAGTCAGAGCAACAGGGAGAGGAGGGGAGGACCAGAGGATGCCCTGTCACATGGGGAGCAGGGACCACAGGGAGGTCACAGCCTAAGCTGGTAGTCCCTGGTAGACTGAGCAGCGGGGCCCATCCTGGTGGCATGGGACAGGGATTCCCAGCCAGCTCACAATGGGGCCAGTAAGGATACAGCCTGTGGTGCTGCTGGGAACTAAGAGGTGTGAGTCAGCCTGCTGGGAAAACCCACTGCAGCTGGGGACCCCTGGAAGGGCACAGCTAGAGGGGCCCTTACCCGTCTCAATCAGGGGCTCCTTCTGCTCCATCATGTGGGAGCCAAAACTGAAGTCATCGTAGTCAATCCCATCCAGGCACTGGGTGATGTGAGGGAAGATGAGTGTGATGAGTGTGTTGGGGCTGGAATCCCCAACTGCTCTGGAGGCTTGGCACAGATCCCCATCTCCCACCCTGGGCAGGTGATGGCAGTCTGGCACAGACCCCCATCAGGGCAGGAACATATTCCCTGTCCCTCCCTGGGAAGAGGGGTGGGCAGGAGCAGACCGCTCATTGCTCATCCCTAGGGGCACCAGCAGATCCCCTTTACCCACCCTGGAGGCTGACACAGACCTCCCATCTCCTGCCCCAGAGGCAGGCACAGATCCTTCCACCTCCCACCCCAGAGGCAGACACAGATCCCCACCTCCCACCCCACCCGTGGGGTCGGGCACTGCTCCCTGCCCAGCTACGGGACCGGGACCAGGCAGCGACACCCGCCCTGGGCCGACCCGAACCGATCCGTGCCGCACTCACGGGCTGGAACTGCTCGTCCATGTCGGCGCGGGGCCGGCCGCCGGCCTGCGGGGAGAGGGGGGTTGAGCGGGGACTGGGAGTGCAGGAAGGCACCGCCGCTCCGGAAAGTCCCTAGAAACCCCGCCGAGCCGGGAAATGACGGGACCGCGCGTCAGCGCCCCGCCCCGCCGCGGCCGGGACACGGGCACGGGGCACGGGGCCCGGGCATGGGGCACGGGGCAGGGGACGCGGCTCGGCCGGGGCACAGCTCCGCACGGCCCCGCACGGCTCTGCACGGCTCGGAGCGCCGCCGCTCCTGCGCCCGCCGGCGGCCGCCCGGGGCGCTGGGACGAGCCGTCCCCTCGCTGCCTGGGGATTTTGGACTCGGAGCCCCGGCGGGCTGGAAATCCCGGAGCACGCCCGCCCGCCTCCCCCGGGCGCTCCTTAGCAGCCCCAGAGCGCCACATGTCCCGAGTTTTCCCCCCGGGAGCACGGAGGGATTTGCCCCTGCCGTCCCCGGCCGCCTGCCCCGCTGCAGGCACCGATCCCCGCCTCGCAGCCATCGGCCCTTCCCCAGCAAGACTTGCAACACGGCTGACACCACTCGTCCACGCCACAAAGCCTGGCAACAGCTCCTGGGTCCCGCAAGGTCCCAACCCACAACATCCCACCCCGATGATGTGCCTTCAGCACAGGGATTTCTTCTCCAAGCCCCTCTAGACTCAAATAGGAGCAGTCATCTCAAAGTGCTGCCCCCAAGCTTGCTGGTCCCCCGCTGGCCAGGGGAAGCTCTCCAGACCTCTGCAGACTGAAGGCAGCACATGGCAGCCCCTTTCCAGGCACTCAAAGGGGTGCTTTCCCGCTCCCTTAGTTTCCACTTACACGGCAGCTCCTGCATCTGTCCCACGGAGGTGGCCTGTGAGAGGCATTCACTATCCGTGTTCCCATTCCCTCCTTCCCACTTGAGAACATCTGGCTTCAAAGTGGAAGCGGCAGCCCCAGAGCTCCCTGCGGGAGCATATCCCACCGCCCCAGCACTCAGCACTGCATGCTCCCCACCGACCCCAGCAAGGCACTGCCAGCAGCAGGGGCCCTTCCTTGCCGCCCACGACGCTCGCACCCTCCTCCTACTCACCGGGGAGGAAGAAGCTGGTCTCAACAACCCGTCCAGCCCCAGCATCGCCACAGGGACTGCCAGTACCGCAGGCAGGGGTTCCACTGGGGTCAAGGCCTGCCTGACCGCGGAAAACCACCGGTGACTTCTAGCAAAGGGGCAGGATCAGAGCAGAGCCTCTGAGCACGCTCTCTTGCTCCACATTTCTTCTCACTAACCAATGAAAAGAAGAAAAAAAGCAAAAAAGCCCCTGTATCTGACTCCACGGTGCCCTCATACCATGAATTTCTGAATCAGTGGTTGCTGCAGGTCCCACTCAGGGGATTTTGGGTGTGTGGGAGAAGAGGGGAAGGAAGGGGATTGTTCAACTTGTGCGTGACTCATATTCTTCAGAAGCTGAACAGAATCTTTTCAAGGAGGTTTTTCAGCCACTCAGGTCCTCCAAAGGGGCTGTCCTGTGACCCCAGGCCTGAGGTTTCCCCTAGCTGGCCTGCCATCTGAGCCCTGGTGAGCTCCAGCAGCCCCTGCCCTGCCAGCCTGTGGGATGCATCCCAGACAGAAGTGCAGCCTGGGACATGGAGTCTGAGGACCTGCAGGTGCAGCAGAGGGTGCAAGGAGGGAGAAGGTAGAGATCCAGCACTGCAAAATGAGGTGGGACCTTCCTCCTGCCATTCTGCAGGGGCTTCAAAAGGCCTAGGAACATGGACACAACCCCCCACTGGCCTGTGGGAAGCAGCACACCCTCCCTACTGTTGGGATCCCACCCATCATACCGCCTGCCACCACCAGCCAGCCACCTCATCTGCTGGCACAGATTTTACAGAGAGGTGAAGAAAGGGACAAGCATCCTTCCTCAGTGTGCTGGGAACAGCCACCCCGAACCCCACCTGCTGAGCCCAGCTGGGGGAGCCCAGGCCTGAATATGCTGGATAAGAACAAATTGTGCCCTTTGGATAGCACAGCTCCCCTGCTGCGGTGCAATCAGCCCCATTCCTTCTTGAGGGGTTTTAACAGTGCACTCATTGCTGCCCAGGATACTTCCACTTGTTGCAGCAAACAGCATGACTGGGATGTCATGGAGTCATGCCTGCATCTCCCCAGCCTGCACAAGTCTGGCTCTCTTGGGAGGTTGCTGGCCATATCCCTGCACAGTGTGTGCTGGAGGAAGCCTACCTGGCTTGCCAAGCAGAGAAAGTGTCATCGCCTCCTTCCTTGTTCCTGGAAAAGCAACCTCAGACCTATCCTCAAGGTAAATCCTGCCTCCTGCACCAAGCAGCTATGCCCTTTTGGCCCTCAGGACTCAGGGGTTTCCCCTAGGAATGTAACACACCCAGCTTTTATCCCCCACACATCCTACAAGGGAACTCATCTCTCCTTCCTCCATCAGTAGCATCCTCCGCTCTGTGTTACCCAGCACATCTGAGCTGGACTGTGGGCTTGAACAGCAGCCCCCGTTTGCTTGGCTAATTCCTCCCCATCTTCACACCTTCCTAGGGCTCAGGAAGGATTCTCTGGGCATTGCTGAGAATGGGGGAAAAGAGCAGCAACCCAGCTGCAAGGCACTGCCCAGCACTGCGAGGCACAGCACCAGTTCCTGGCCCCAGAGCACAGCAGTGCCACGGCACCCTTGCCAGATGGCACAGCCTCCCTTGTGCCAGCCAGACTGCTTCAATTAAGGGCCAGCCGCTGGCAAGCAGCGCGAGTTAAAGCCATTCTTCCATGCCTGCAGCTCCTTGAACGTGACCTAGTAACGCAGGTGCTATTTTCTTTCCTCCCATGACAGTCGGCTGACTCGCAGAGCTGATGCCCCGCAGGCAGGAGGGAAATATACGTCAGTCTATCTGAGGCGGGAGCGTTTAGTAGCCATGGGAAGGAGCGCTCCAGAAATGCAGGAGGCAGCACGAGCACAGCCCTGCTCCGAACCGCCCTAGTGTACAGCTGACATGTTCCAGCCACCCAGCTGGCTGCTGCTCTAACATACGATTCCCTGTGCATTTTGTTTCCCTTGGGGTCTGCTAATGCCTGAATAAGATGGCCCTAAATACCTGGTCTTGCTTTCTGCACAAATCCTGTACTCTGCTCCATCCCAAGAGTCCCAACAGCTACTGGCAAGGGTCTGGCAGGAGGCTGCTGAGTCTCTCCTAGTGTTTACAAGGACTTTGCTCTGAGAGCCTTCCTGGAAATGAAGTCCTTCATGTGCAAGCACGACAGAGAGAAATCCCCTCTCCCTGAAAGCTGTTCAAGCCTTCCCCTCCTGACAGCCTGCCTTAGAGCGCTGAAGCCATTTGTATCTCTCTGCATAAAAAGCCTTTACTCTCTTTGTGGCTATCAAGTTGGTTTTGGCAAACCCCAGCCACCCACTGATCTTCTGGTTTTCTCCTCTAGGGCCTGTAAATCAGCTCCTTTGCTGTTGTGTTATGAACCATAGCTCCACTTGTACATCCGTGTGCCCTCAGAGAACACCTCTCAGTGACAACCCAGCGTTTGCCATCTCTCACTCTCTCTGGTTTCCACTCTACCCACAATACCACTACCGTGTTGGCATTCACGTCTCCATTTGGGGTACAGCTTGCTGAGCCTGCGGGCATGGATCTCTTCCCGTCGGAGCAGGCAGGAAGCCAGCCCTGCTCCAGCGCAAGCAGGGCTCAACGTGCAAGACAGAGAGCAGTGGGACAGGGCAGAACCCACTGGTAACACAGAAACAGGGAAATAAGCAACTTCCCCACCGCCAGGGAAACGGGTGTAAGCGCCAGCGCTGGGACCTGCTGCCTCCTCCCCACTCCAAGAGAGCAGCTGTCTCTCCATCCTGAATCTTCCCAACTTCCCCTACCCCAGCGAGCCCTGTGGTCGCTCCAGAGGCAGCGGCTGGATCCCAGAAGTGGTCGAGGGCCGTTCCGCAAGGATAGGCAGCCCTGGCAAGGGAACTTTAAACCTCTGGACCGCTGAGTTCCCTTTCCCTGGGAACCCTTCTCCCGCTGGAGCAGGCAGCCCGGGCGCATCCCCCCGGCACCCCAGGATACCCCGACCCCGGCCCGGCCGCTTACCTTCATCCCAGCACCAGCCCCAGCCCAGCCGTCGCGCCCCGGCCGCGGTACCGGGAAAGTCCCGTCCTGACTCCGCCTCCCGGGGCTTCCCGGGCCCGGCTCCGCCCGGCGGGACAGTAACAGGGAGGGCCGGGGGACCCCCGAGGGGACGGGCAGCTCCGGGCTGCTGCATCCCGGCGAAGCCGCCTGTCCCCCACTCGGGTCAGGGCACCGAGCCCCCGGCTCACGGCTGTCCTGAGACCCGCAGGGCCACTCACCCCGTTCCCAAAGCCAGCTGCTACCCCGGCGGGGAAGGACCATCTGCCTCACCCATGGCTGATTTTCACTTTTATTATTGTAAATTCACTGTTGTCTTTATATATATTTTTTAAAAAATATATTAGATATAAAAGTCAGAAACGCTCCTCTTTGAACTACATATACTGGTGGATTTACAGGCCGGTTTGGAAAGGTGGGCAAATAGGCAAGCCCAACCTGATCAATGCGCACAGCAGCAGCAGCAAATGCCCCTCTCCAGGGACAAGGGAAAATTTATATATATATATGGATGTATATATATATATCTATATTTGTAGATCTATACACACACACACACACAGAGCACTCATACCACACAACACCCACCCCCCTGCCCAGGACACCCCGGGCTGCAGCTCAGCCTAAGGATGAGAGACTGAGCAGGATGGGCTCCCACCAGGCAGGTGCTGGCCAAGGCACCAGCGGACGGATTTGGGAGTCCCAGCAGAACAGGGCATGCGCTTACCTGTTCCTACAGAAGTGCCTCCCCTTTCTGTGCCTGTGCTCCCTGGGTGGGAGGGCTGGTGGCCATCCACCCTGGACTGGGATGCTCCCCCATTGGACAGCTGCGGTTGGCAGCGGTACAGAGGGGAAATCCACTGCTCTGCAGGCACAGTGCCTGCAAGACATCCTTGATATGACGGTAAATTCAGAGACTCACTTCCCAAATTAGCTGGGAGCACGGGAATGGCATGGCCCAGCAGGTGAAACCTGCCTCAGCAATTCTCAAAGCTGAAAAAAATGACAGGAAAGTCATCAACTGAAGGCAAGTAAGGCCCTGAGCAGCAAGAGCTCAAGAGCCCAGCAGAGTCCAGCCAGGGCTGCTGGTGTCACCCTGTAGCGGTGTGAGGCACTGCCTCTACCCAGGAAGGCAGACAGGGAGAGATCCCCTGCTGCCATCCTCACTGGGGGTGCAGTGCAGACAGACCGGCACTGCTGTAACTTCCTAAGGAAGGGAAAAGGCACTCTGGGTTTTTGGCTCCTCTGACAGTCATACTTGGCAGGCTTGTTTTGCTGAACCTTACCCCTGTGGAGGAGGGAAGAAGAGAGAGATGCCCCTCTCCCAGCATACCAGGCTTGTGTGGTGAGGGAAGAGTGAGTCCCCTGTTCCTGCACAACACTTACAGAAGGGGGCCTCTGTGTGACAGCCTGCAGCAGCCCCTGACTCAGACAAGGCTACCCCAGAGGCTCTGGGGCAGATCCTGGCTCTGTTGATAGCATCAGATTGGCATCCCTGCACCCCAACAGTGACCCCAAATCCTGTGGGCAGGGAGGGAGCAGCTCCTGCAGGGCACCAGCTGCCAGAGGAGTCCTGGACACAGCTCCTGCCAAGAGTGGAGGGCACCACATGCACACATGTGCACACACACACACATACACACAAGCACCCCAAGGCAGCTGGGGTCTCAGAGACATTCAAGGTGGGGAGTTATTGTCAGAACCCAATTTGGGAGTCTCCACTGTGAGCTGCCTCCTGTGGGGGTCAGGCCATAGCCAAGCCCTCCACGTGGCTGTGGATGTGGGCTGTGCTGGACATGCTGCTCTCGTCTTTGTAACTTTTGGGAGCCCGGCTGGCTTTCAGAAGGACCAGGAAGGTGTCTGTGGAGATGGCCCCAAACTCAAAGGTGAATGTGCCGTAGAAGACCAGGACATCGATGATGAACATCCACTCGCACAGGGCAGCCACGTGCTGCAGCACAAAGCTCTCCTGGATGAAGAACACGCCGCCTGAGGGTATCCCAGTCAAGGACAGCACAGCTGGGCACCAACCACCTCATGGAGGACCATGTCCCACTGCCACCACATACCAGGGTGGCTGTGAATACCCTCCCTTGCAGGAAACGCACTGCCACTCCTGAAACCCGGAAACCCCACATGCTTTTCCCAGCACCACCAGGGCCCTAGCACAGGTGAGGCGATGGCACACATGCCCAAACCAGCCTCAGTAAATCATGGGAGTGATGCCAGGCTGGGATTTCCTGAGAAGGCCAGGGCAGGAGGAACTCAGGCTGCAGTTCTCAGTGCAAGTCAGGTATCCAGATGCCTCACCCTTCCCACACCCATTGCCTCTTCCTCAAGCCAGGCTGACACTCCCCATCCTCCTGCAGGATGCCATTAAAAATGATCAGCACTCCACCCCATTGGTAACAGGGTTTGGGCTGCTCATCCCAGCCCTGCAGCACCTCCTGTCCCTCTGTGCTGCAAGGTGGCCCATACCAGGGAAGCGACCTGCTCCTGCTTCTCCATGTCCTACTGCTGCCAGAGTTTCTTTATCCTTCTCTCATCCTCACCAAGGATCTCAAGGGAAATTTACTGCCAGAGCCACCATGGATGAGGGGAAGGCATCACCCAACCCTCCAGGTGAAGCCTCCAGCAGTACGGTGCCTTCTGCCAGTGAGACCAAGATCTGGGAGAGCTGCAGAGGCAGGGACCTGACCTGTGCAGTGTAGAGCCCTCCGCTCACTCCCCACATCCCATCAGGAGAGATCCCAGAGCTTTCCCCCCACTGTCCACACCACAGCTCACTGCTTTCCCACTGCTAGCCCCCAGTGCTTACAGAGCAGGATGGCCACAGCAGATGGGCACCACTCCTGTCTTCCTTGTCCTTACGTGCCCTTCCTGTCCCTCCCAGCTGGCATGGCCCTGCGGCACTCCTACCCTTCCCAGCTCCCTGACTGATTCCCAGCCTGCCTGCCTGCTGCAGTGACAGAGCAAGACCCTCTGATATGTGTCAGGCCTGCCAGCACCCCCCAGGCTCCTCTTTGTGCTGCTCACCTCAGCCAGCCTCTCTGGGACCCACAGACACGGGATGTTTTTTCCCCTTCCTGCCCAATAACCACCACCTTGTTTCCCAATTTATCCCCACCCTCAGTCCCAAACAAGATTCTGGCTCCTTGGTCACACACTCAGGACCATTCTTAGAGCCCCAGTCCACCTGACACCATGCCCTCCCTCCCTGGTATGGTGTTTGCAAACCCCAGTGCCTGCTCACCAAGTCCTCCCTCATCCTCACAGGCAGGTTGGCTTGTGGGTGCCAGAGAGCCCTGGCTGGCAGAGGTGTTGCCATGTGCCCACCCGGCACCTGCACAGAGCACTTCTGTACTCAGTTTTGGTCATGCAGGTAACCCAGATGGACTTTGCTCCACATACCTTTGTCTCATGAAAAAAAACCCATCAATTAACCAGACCTGGCTTGTGTGGGACTGGAGTCTGCAGTGGTGGCTGGGCTGCAGCAGCCAGGGCAGGGCTGGTTTGGGGCATCCCAGCACCCTAAGAGATGCCCACCCACATCCCTTCCCCTCCTCAGCTCTGAGACTGCTGCTTGTCCAGCAGAGAGCTGCCCACCCTCAGTCCCCTGCCCAGCCCCTCTCCTGGCTCAATGCCTCACTGCCAGACAAAAGATGGAGAACACGGGGTGCATAACCCACCATGAGGAGCACCTTTCGCCAGTCCAACCCAAAACTTCTTCCCACACCTTCAGGATACTGAAGACGAGGGTGATGAAGGCCACAGTGGTGAGGATGCTTCGCAAGTGGCCAGTCCAGTACTGCCCTCGGGTTTTGGCCATGCGGTAGGTGAGGATGGACTGCAGGAGCAGGAACAGCATGCTGGTTGGAAAGGCCACCCCTGCCCCAATGTAGTGCAGCACCTTGGCATGGTCCACCTGTGGGGAAGAGACCATCAGTGCCGGCACCCTGGGACACTCCCCGACACAGCACGGCTCTGCTCCAGGGGTTGGGCTCCTGCCCAGACAGGGGTGCAGGCAGTGTCAGAAGCAAGTCCAGGCAGCTCACCCTGTGCCTAACTCCGGGTTGAAGAGCAGATTTGTACCCGGTATCTGCTGCTGGGATCTCAAAGCACTCTGTTTCTTTTATCTGTGCCAGCAGACCTGCTGTGCCCAGGGGCAGGGGCTGCCCTCTGCCCTGAGAGGCATCTGGGGCCACCCACACTGCTCCCCCGAGGGTCACAGCCCAGTGCTGCTGACCCACAGCTGGGGCACCAGGGGGATCAGGGCCAGCAAGCCTCTCCTGTGGCTGGTGCTGGCAGCAGCCTCCTGCCAAGCAGGAGGGACTGGCTGCTGCAGGCAGTGGGCAGGCAGCTGCCGGGAGGCTGGTGCCTGGCAGTGCAGGCAGGGGCTGAGTGCTGTTGTGTGCTGCCAAGCCTGGGCTCACTCTGGTCATTGCCAGCACAGGCTCTGTCCCAACAGTTACCTGGCATCACCCCTGAACAGGAGCATCGGCAGCTTGGCCCAGTCCTCAGCCCAGCTGGCATGTCCCTAGCCCTGCACATGACCATGGAGGGGACACACCATGCAGAGGGTCTCAGGTAAGGGTTAAACCAAACCCAACAGCTTAATCTGGACCTGAACTATGAACACACTAGCAAACAGGACTTCCAGCACTCTGGGAAGCACAGAATTGACCCAGCAAAAGGGAAGGATTACACAGACAGAAACCACCACCAAACCACCCCAAACCCTACCCTGCTGAGCACTGCCACTGCCCCGCTCCAGCCAAGGCCTTCCCCCACCCCCCTGCCCCAGGGACTCCCGAGAAGATGCCTTACCTGGAAGTTGCCAACCATGGTAAGGCCGGCAGCGCAGACCCAGCCAGTGGCCAGCCCCAGGGTGTTGAGCAGGGATGGCCCCAGGCGCTCCAGGAGGTGGGCGTAGCGCAGCAGTCCCACCAGGATGACTGCAGGAGGGAGACACAGCCCCATCACATGCTGCTGCCCACAGCCCCCTGATCCCATTCCTGCCCTGTGCTGGAAGTGTGTGCTGCAGGGCAGCCCACTCCCCTGACAGCCAGCACTTACCCATGAAGGAGCCCAGGCTGCAGATGAGGCTGAAGAAGCAGCTCTCGGGAGGCAGGGTGCCACACTTGCTGTGGGGACAAAGCAAGACCCAGGGAGCCCTCAGACAGGGGGCACTTGGCTGTGCACTTGCTTCCCCCTCACCAAAGCACCCTCCTAGGTTGCCCTGGAGGGGTCCCAGAGTGGCTCTGCCCTGTGTTCCCACCCTGCGGCTGCTCACCTGACGAGGGGGATGTGATCCAGCGTGCAGCAGGAGCTGGGGCCGTCCATGTCACACGACTGATTGTAATTCCTGCCAGCAGCAAAGGGACGGGTGAGCAGAGCAGAGATGCTGCCTGGGACCCTCCTGTCTCCTGCCCACTGGCCCTGCAAGGGCAACAGAGTTGCTCCCCAGTGAGCACAGCCCAACCCCAGGGATGTGCCTGCATCCTGGGGCCAAGTCCCTCCAGGGCGTGACCCACTGCCCAACAGGGTCCGCTGGTAACATCACATCCCAGCTTCCACAGCCCATCCCCTTCTTCTGGCTTTGCTGTCCACCCGGAGCCCCTGCCTGTGAGGGAGAAGCCATGGTGAGGCTGCACACCCTGTTGAGTGCACAGGCCAGGGTGCTGGGCTCAGGGGCTTCTGGTGGGAGCACACACCTGCAAGCCCAATCACACACCCCTGGGGTGGGAGCACACACCTGCAAGCCCCATCCCACACCCCTGGGGTGGGAGCTGTTGATGAAACAATGGCTCCAGGTTTGCAGGGGCCAGGTAGGAACACTGAGCTGTGTGGGGAAATGCACAAGCACTCCTGCAACAGCACCACTCATACTCAGGAGGGAGGGAGGGATTGAGCTTCGAGGAGCTGGGAGGTCTTGCCTGAGGGAGGACATGACCAGAGATGGCTGCAAGGCATCCCCCCAGGGGCCCGTTAGCAGCCCTCAGTACTGCCAGGCTGGGGCAGGGCTCTGGTGCCTCTACCCACAGCAGAAACCTGGGAGCGCCTCCTGCACCCACAGACCCTGTGAGCATGGGGACCCCGAGCTCTTTATCAGCCTGAAACACCTTCCTGTACCACAGCTGCTGCCTGCAACCCTGACCAAATTCCCACCGTGGGGTTCCTTCCCCCCTCACCCTCACAACTCTCCCAGGAGCTGGCACACACTCAGAGGGTTTTTGGGTGCCCCTGTGCTGCAGCATCACCCAGGCATCCAGCACCTCTGCCTGGCATGGCTGAGTATGAGCCCCTTCTCACACCACAAGCAGGGAGCCCAAAGTCCTGTGTTCCAAAGGGCCCCCTCAGACACCCCCAGCCCAGTAGTGGAGATGGGAGCTGTGAGGGACCAGCCCTTCCCTGTCCCTGTCCCAGCCTGACTATCCGCACCTCCAGCCGTGCAGCAAGCACACAGTTAAAAAATCCTTTCTGGAAAGGGCTGGGCTGGGCTCTGATGTTTTTGCAGTCTCCTCAGTTTGCTGGTGGCTTTGTTTTCCAACCACTAAACCCAGGCAAGGCGTGGAGCCCCACGGCCTCCTCAAAGGCTGCTCTTGGGGCCGTGTTTGGTTTGGGAGCGTTTTTTTTATTATTATTTTGTTTAAAGTGAGCAGCCTGAGGCCGGGAAGCATTATTCATCATTAAGGGCTGGAGACAACCCGACACACACATTCTTCCCAGGGCAGAATCAGCCATCAGGCAGGAAATGGCAGCAGGTTTTTTTTTTTTTCCCTTCTTCAAACACTCCAGCAAGAATTAAACTAACATGGATCTTTCTGGGCAGATTTTTAAGGCGACACAACAAGTCAAAAACCCTGCAGAAGAAGTTGCCAAGAGACCAAACAGGGTTTCTTTTCCCAGTCCCTGCCTTCTCCACCCCTTGTCCCCCATCTGGGGGAGCTGCAGGCAGCTCTGCTCATGGGGTGTCCAGGCACCGAGAGGCCATCCCATCCCCCTGGCACTGCCAGATTTAGCCTCAAGCAAGCAAGTCGCAACCTTTTCCATGGAGACACACGGCCCTCTGTAATTCCCTGACCACTTATTTTCATACTTTCTCCATGCTGTGTTTTTTCAATGGCCTCCTTCTCTCTGCCTGGTTTGCAGCAGGGCTGGACTGTTCACCGGAGCAGCTGTAGCTGCACGCGAGCCTGGGCAGGGGAGAGAGGGTAGCCCAACCCTGACAGAAGCTAGTCCCCCCAAAGCAGTTCTGCTCCCAAAAGCTACTTGTGGGCCAGACAGGAGACACATGCCCTGGGGCATTTGCACCCCATCAGGCTCACCACCACGTCTGCTGAGGGTGAAGGTGGCTCTGAGTTGCCTTTAATGCTCCCACCTCTCCTGTCATCCCCAGCCCCGTCCCAGGGCCAGCCTGATCCCCAACCCCCCTTTCAGCACAGGGATGGTGCAGGGGGTGCCTCAACTACCTAGTGGTCTGGCACAGAGTGGCACAGTTCAAGTGGGACAGGTCTGGAAGGGACCCGGCATTACGAAGCCTTTGACTGAGCCAAAGAGCCCCTGCCTCCCCCCAGGCCTTACCAGTTGTGGACAGGGCAGATGTGGTTGTTGGAGAGTGCCATGGCGTATCTGGGGGAGAGACAACAACAGGGTTACTGCAGCCACCTGCCTCCCTGCATCCCCGCTCCCTGCCAGCACCCGGACCAGCCCCAGGGACCAGCTGCCAGAGCAGATGATAAAAGCCCTCACTGCCGGGCAGGGGCCAGCACTCGTCCTGTGGCACCTCCCAGCTTCACAAAGCAGGGAAAAGGAAAGCAAGTGCATGAGCCCAGCACACGCTCCGTGGAGCTCCCGCTGCTGGGACCAGGCCCCCCTGCCTTGTACCCCCATCCCTGCCGAGAGCCACCTCCTGCTCCAGCTCGGTGCAGCTGCTTCTGTGGGGCCTCTTCCCCTTCGTGCTGCTGTCTCTTGGGGACTGCTCTGCCACGGAGCCCCTGCCCTGGTACTGGGGCTCTCCATCAGCCCACAGCTGTGCCAGCTGTCACCTGATGGCTCTGCCGTGCTTCCCCCAGCTCCTGGCTGGCTAGTGATGGAGCTGTAAATAGTCTGGATAAGTAGCTGGTGCATTGGCAGGGCATTTTGGGCAGATAGCTCCATCGAGCCCTTCACTGTGGAGTCATCCCTGCATCTCGGTCAGCATAACAAGGGGCTCATGAAACGCATCTGGCTTCGCTCCAGGGGTGCTCAGCCCTGGGGCCGCCCCAGCCATCAAGGAGCCCTCCTGCCCAGCAGCCACAGCAGCAGGCAGCACCATGCTGTTCAGATCATGGCCATAAAGAGCTCAGGTTAAAAATAAGCCCCGACACCAATACGAAAACCCCTATCCTGCCTGAGCTGGCCACACAAAGCTGGGTTGCAAAAAGGGTGTTCCCAGAAGAGAGGCAAAGAGCAGGACAGCTGGGGGGATCCAAGGGGTAGCACCCTCCAGGAGATCCCTCACCCAGCCACTTCCCAGACTTCACCCAAGCACTCAGTACTCATCCCAGACCTCCATACCCTCCTGGGAGGGGGCAGTAAGCCAACAGAGTCACAAACAGCACTGTTCTCTCCCAGGGGGATGTGCCCCTGCCTACCCTCCCCTCTTGTGGCTCTGCATCCCAGGCATGGCTGATGGGACCCTGCGTGGGCCAGGCACTCCACAGGCAACTGCCCAACCTCTTGCTGGCTCTGCACTTGGGAGGGACACAACATCGCAGGGGGGCTGCAGGATGTGTCTGGTGCCAGGAAAAGGGCCCAAAAGGGCCACTCCCAGGGCAGCTCTGGCTGTGAGGACCATAAAGCAGCAACTCCCACCTGTGCTGCTCCAGGCAGGAGGGGCATCTGCCTGCCAGGGTCACTCACAGGAGACAGACAGTGCTTAACACGGTGCCCAAGGAAAAAACTTGGAGCACAGGTTCCTTGCACGAGGGTCAGCATTCGGCTTTGTTGTGAAGGAGGACAGGGGATACCAAAGACAAAACACTTGAAGGGACCTGTAGGGTTATGGGACGCATTTGCTCCATCCCGCACATTGGAAAGTCCCACCATCAATACTGAGGCTCCCCGTGCCTTTGGGAAAAATCCCATTGTCCATCAGTGCTAAGGCCTGAGAAGGGGACTGGTGGGGTGGACTAATGCTGCTCACCCAGGTGACACAGCCTCTGCCCTCAGCACAAGGCCCTTCCATCCATCTACCACACGGGATGGGTGCCCATGTACGGGCCCCGGCGCTGCAGGAGCTGGGCTGGTGGCACGGCTCCCAAAGCCGTTCCCGTGCCACCGGAGCATCAGCCGCACTCACACCGGGACAGGGGCGCGCGATTCCATGGGGTGCCAGGGATGTAAGGGCAGGGAGGCACACGCCAGAGCTGCTGCAGGGGGCGCGGGGACCGCGCAGGGCGGCTGTGGGGGCTCAGGGAGGTGTGGGAGCCAGGGAGCGTCCCGAAGTGCCCCAACATGACGGGGGCCAGGGGCGCCCCGCAACCTCCTGCCGCGCATTATCCCACCCTGAAGTCTCCTCCGGCCCCCAGCCCACAGCATCCCGCAGCATCCCGCCCGCGGGCCGGGCGCTCCCGGCCCCGCCGCCCGCGAGTGGGGGGCTGGCGGCGGCCCCGCGGCACTCACACGATCCACATGCCGGTGATGGTGAAGGCAGGCAGCGTGATGGGCAGGATCCCCCAGGCCGGCATCCTGGAGCCGGGCATGCCCCGCCGAGCTACGGGCGAGCGGGGCCGCCGGCGGAGCCTCCCCGCTGCCTCCTGCTGCCGGACCGCCGCCGGGCCGCGCTCCCCATGGGCGGCGGGGCCGGGGCCGGGCCGGGCTGGCGGGCGGAGCGGGGTCCGGCCGTGCGGAGCGGCGGCGGGACAGCCCAGGCCGGCCCCGCCCCGGGGCAGCGCGGGTCCCGCTCGGCGGCAGCGCAGGCCGGGCCCGCCCCGTCCGGCGGCAGCGGGGAGCGGGACCGGCCCCGGCGCCACGTGGCGGCCGCGCTGCCGGCCCGGGGGAGGAGGGCAGCGCTGGGAGGGGGGCGCTGGGGAAGGCAGCCGGCGAGTAGGACGGCACGGAGCCGGGAACACCGGGCTACGCGGGGCGAGCGGCCACAGAGCGCGGTCGGCTGCGCCGCGGCGAGGGAAAGGTTCTCGTAGAGCTGAGAGCAGGGCAGGCACCGCTAGCAGCGAATAGCCCTCCCGGGATCCGGAGGCCGGAGCAGCCTTGCCCAAGGCAGCGGCATCCGGCTTTAGGGCTGGGGGACTCGCCCCCCGCATTCGCCCGCTCCGGGGCATGCTGTCCCTGCCAGAACACCAGTGCTGGACCCACGTCCGCGAAGGTGTGGGCTCCTCCTGAGTGCCAAAGGGCACTGCCACAGGATGAGGTAGGAGGTACCGCGACAGGTAGGGGCCAGGCAGAGAAGACCTCACTCGGTCCCCTCTTCTTCCTCGTAGGAAGGTTAACATGGGGCTCAGCCTTTCCTCCTGAGGATCAGCACCCCGGCAGGGACTGCTCTCACCAAATGGCTACTGACACCTCACATGCCTGCACACTGGCAGCCACTGCCCGTGCATGCCCTCCCGATCCACTTAGCCTGACCCCTCCGTTCCCAGACATTTCCTATAACTATGGATTCAGCTCAGAAGCCAACTATCAACCTTGCTCCCCAGAGAAATTTACATTTTCTTATACGGAAAAACTTGAGAAGAGGAACCACAACTTCCCTTGGCAGAGAAGCGGGGCTGTGGCAAGGCCACAGCAGCCCCATTTCCCTGTCGGGAATTCGGCAATAACATGCCCTCATGGCTGCTTGCAGGCATGTGTTAGCAAGTCCCAAAACATCCTGTACAGCCAAAGAGTGTTCACACCCCTCGGGCCCGGAGTGTCTGGTGCTCATAAAGGCTTCATTTTCCCACTCCTGCAGAGAGGAGCTGCCTGGGAACAGCGCCGGCCCTGGCCGGTGTGGGAGGGGACCTCTGGCTGCCCACCACCTCGCCCGGGCCAGGGTGCTGGTTACACAACCGGAGGAGCAGTACTGCACACTGGGACTTGTAGTCCTGGGGGATCTCATCTTCCTCTGCGTTGACTCGCACTCCAAGCAGCCTCCTCACAGGCCCAGGGGCTCTCCTTGCTGTCCAGCCCATCAGTTCCCCGACCCTTCGGGGCAGGAGTTGAGCTCTAGAACTTTGCTCCCAAGCCGGTTGTGCTCCCAAAGCTCCCCCGTGCATCCCTGTCTGCCAGCAGGCAGCAGGCCTGGCCCTCCCTTCTCCCGGCAGCCCCCACAGCACATGGATAGATGGCAGCGGGAACAATGCCGGCCGGCAGCATTGGCAGGGCTCGGATCACTCCCTGGCCACGGGCGAGCGGCACAAGCCCCGTCGGGCTGCCTGTCGTGCAGGGGGCCAAGAGAGCAGGACACCAGCACTTCAGGATATGTCAGGCTCCATAAGAGCCGCAGATTCTTCAGCGACGTTCAACACCTGGCATTTATAGGGGTGAGGGTAACTTCTAAAAAAGCCAACTCACTGTTGAGAGATACTCCATGGAAATCTTTCTTACAGACCAGGTCTTCTGAATATGCTCAGATCCAGTTTTTAAATTGAAACTAAAATCAGCAGTGCTTGTGTTTCACAAGTTTCAATGCCAAATGTATGCCAGGGCTTATCATTCCATAGGGCTTCTCACACTAGGAAACTTCATACCAGTGAGGAAAACTGACACATGCTAAATCCCAATACTTACTCATACTCTGTTTTAGCAGTAGAAATTCTTGAAGTAAATGGCAACAGGAGAGTTGGGTAAATCCAAACTACAGTGATGTCTGTGCAGCCTCCTCTGGAAAATAGTGAGTCAGACCCGTAAAAATGAGAAAGAAGTCTTAGACTTGAAAAAGTATATGCTGGAACAAACCTGGAGGGTAGTGTGTGAACACCACTCCTCACCAACAGCCACTGGTAGTATGATTGGCTTTTATGTAATTTAAGTTACAAAGAGTTCAAGAAACTTATCAATAAACATGTATATCACAGCACACACTACCTGTCAGTTGATTCTGATATTTCAGTTCAACGCTTTCCTTGTTCTTTCTTTCTCTGTAACATGAAACCTTGCTATTGCAAAATCCAACATTCAAAGAATTTTTCCTAGTTTTCCAGTCCATTCCTATTTACAGTCTAGTAAAAAATGTTTAAAGTGCAGTTCTGTCTGTCTTTCCAGTCAACATTCTTTCCATTCCACTCCCACTTCCTGCAGTTTCCTTGGGTGGCTTTTGCTTCGTACCACAATTGTCTGAATTAAGACGTAATGCTCTCAGTACAAACTGGGTTTACGCAAACAGTTTAAAACACAGCATGTGCCCAAAACAGGTATCTGAAGGCAGCTGGCAAAACTGAGCTTTACTATCAGCTGACACCACTCCAAAAAGTCAGAGGACCACCTGGGGATCAGAGGGCAGCAGTGCTGACATCAAGGCAGTTTACAATTGAGCAACGGTTTACAAAGAGTTAATCATCTGAAACTTTCAGCAAGCAGAAAAACAGAGCTGTAAATAGAAGTGCAGGCTCAGAAAGAAAACACAGAGGGGGCTGGATACAGAAGGGCCATAGGCAGCACAAGTACTCAAATACATGAATGAAAACATCTAAGGGCTGGAAGGACACGATCTAGAAGCAGTGGAGGGTGAGGAAGAGAAGGTTGTGGCAGCAAAAATATTCCAGGAATGGTGGAAATGGGGTGAAAGAACCACAATTTAATAACAAGACTTCCCTAGTATACACATTACTCTTCCATTATGCAATATTTAGACCTGTCCTCACGCAATTCAAACAAACTCCCAAGTTTTTAACCCCCTTATCAAGTGTGTAGGAGTCTCCTGGAATCCTTGTGATAGGGAAGGCATTGGTGCCTCACGCATCTCTAAGGTCACTGTGGCGCTGTGTGGATCTTGTCACAAAACAAAGTAGAAGATGTCAGGAGGGAAGTGTGGTTTTACATATCCATGACAAGCACTAGCCCTGGAGGAGCCCAGGATCTCTCACGCCCTGTCCAACTCCAACTCCTGTCCGTGAAAATGAGGATTTCTTCCTCATCAGAGAATCGCCAAAGTCAGCTGAGTTGTCACCGAGGTTTATGTACTGGCTGCATGGCCAGATGTGCAGAGCACCTGGTCCTCAGCCCTGGTGATGTGTGAGCACACACCAGTGTAACACCAGAAATTTTACAGCCAACATGGAACTGTTGTCTTCTGCAAGAGCAATCTCGCTATTAAAGCTCTGCTTTGTCCATGATGGGAACCATTCTTACTTAGCCCCTTGATGGCCGATGTCCAGTGCAGCCCCTCCATGAGCTGACCAGTTCTTAGGACAAGTCCCTTTGTGCTCCCTGCAGACAGAGCACTCTGTTTTGCAGGATCTTGGTACGTGAAGCCAGGGCACAGTACCTTGGCAAGTAAACTCCACATTGCCCAAGCTGTGAGCCACAGTTGCATGACAAAGGAGTGCAACACTGGAGCATTCATTTACAGGATGTATTTATTACACTGTAAAAAGTCCATTGGATTTGTAGCCATTTACTCTGTATATACACGGCTGTATTCCCACCCCAACCGCAGGTTCCTCTCCATACAGGATACACAGGGTTGGAGTCCCACCCATGCCCCTCCCAGTCACCAGGGGGATTTCCAAGATTGGAATTATTGAGAATTTAGCCAGCTAGTTGAGGGAGGAGGAGGGGTAACGGCAATGCAGCACTTGCCAGGCAGCCAGCTCTGCTCTGGCCATGAGGAGAGGGAAGAGCGGGATGTCCTTGCTGTGGGGTGGAAGCACAAGAATGACAACCTCGGCTGCAGGGGTGTTCTGGGGGCAGAAGGATGTGGGATCCCAACAACCGGAAGATGCACAAGGGTGAAATCTGTGCAGAGCTTCCAAGAGAAACCACTGCAGACTTGCTGGGCATCTGTCAGCAGGTGCTACAGATCCCCACATCTTCTCTAGCTGAAGAGGATGTTCTCCTAAGGAAGAGGGCTGGTCACCAAGAGGACAGTGTAGCGAGTGGCGAACAACACATCATTGCTGTGTAGCCCAGGGAGCAGCCCCCAAGTGCTGTGTGAGAGATGGCCATGGTGCTCTGCTCTCAGCATTTCCTTCTCATTTACTCAACTACGCAGAGCATTCTGGATTTGCTCTCTCCAACCAGAAAGCCTAATTATATTACAGGAGGAGGGAGGAAAGCTGTGCTGCCCCTATCAGACTCCCCTGCTGCCTACTCCATATCTGGCATGCAGATTGCTGTCATCTGTGTTGCAGAAGGAAAGCATGTGCCTACAGCAGGCAAGAAGCCCTGTGTAGCAAACTGGGAGCTGCACTGTAAGCAATCCACATTTCTAACAAAATTCTTTACCTGCTGAACTCAGGCATGCCCAGAGCCCAGACAAAGCAGTGCAACCACAAGAGTGAGCAGTAAAGCTAGGGATGGCTGGGGAATTGCCCAGGGACTGGACTGAATAATCTTGAGAGGCAGCACTGTACTGCAGCCTCTCTCTGGCACGATATCAATAAGTTTCCCCTCTTTACCAGATGAACTGGTGGCAGCTTGGTCCCAGGCTGCTGGGTGTGAGTGATGTCTAGCTCCTGAGATTGCAAAGGCAGGAAGGTCAGTGGAACTGGGCACCCCTCCAAGAAGACAGGAATTTATAGGCAGATTTCTAGGTGATGCCACAAGAAGGGAGAAGAACAGGATGTGCTCCAAAAGATTGTGGCAGCAGCCCTTCTGCTCAGGTTAGCATCATCTTCTAAAACAAACATGCCTGCTACCAGAGAACATTTGGCCATCATCCTCCACCCATAGAACCTCCTCAGCAGACAGTTCTCAGACACCCTCAAACTAATTGACTTCAGAGGTTGTCATGGGGTCAGTGGGCCGTGGAGTAGCTAAGAGGGGAACAGGAGAGGTGGCTTCAATTAGGGCTGGGTTGAGAATGATTGGAAGAGTCATAGGTGGCACCCCAACCTGCAGGGGAGACGCAAGAGGCTGCAGGATGAGCGGTGGCTGTGCTGTCGTAGGAGGTATGTCCGTAACGGGGCTTGTCTTCGTTGAAGCTGATGCTGGGAAAGAAGGAGAGGCAGAGGTGCTGATGGTGGGTGAGGCAGGGGCAGTGGGTCTCTCAGACTCTGGAAAAATGAAGAGACAAAATACATTGTTATACAGGTCCTGACAAAGTCACCTATGAGCTGAAAACTAAGCAGCACTGAAGATCAACTCAGGGGCCTTTTGAGATTTTCCCCTTCCATATACCTTCATATGAGGCCCTGAGGAGCAGGGGCCAATCACCCCAACAACCTCAGCAAGAAGGCCAAAACCTATCCATTTGGAAGCACAGCAGTTCACAACACTAGAGGCCCGATCACCACAGATGACGCTAAAGCAAGGAAAAGCAGATCCACGCCACCATGCTTGGAACGTGATTCCAGAAAAAAGAACAGGACTCACCACTGGCACTCATTTCACCAGGCTTCTCCAAAGGAGCCAGGTGGGTGGTTGATCTCACATCCCCCACAGGAGAAGGGGGCAGGGCAGACACTGTTGATTTCTGATGCTGCTGCTCCACTGGTATGTTAGGGACAGGATCTAGGAAGACAAAACATGCAGTGAGACCACACACCAGTTTGCTCACTCCTGCTACCCTCAATTTGCCTTTCTTGTGCCAAGCTCCCACAGCCTCCTGCAACTATCATTTCATGAGCTTCCCGGCACTCTGGCAGCTGTGTGCTGGGCAAGGTGCAAGCACTGGTCCAAATATGTTTTCTTCAGGTTTCCCAGCCTCTCATACCTTGGATGACTGTCTGTTTGAAGAGCTCATCCCGCAGCCGAGGTAAGAAACAGTCAATGCGCTCCCAAGTGATCTCCCAGAGATCTGAGTATCCTGTCCGTGAATCAGCACTGTGGAATATCCCAGCTGTATCCATTACAAGCAGCATATTCTTCAGAGACTCTGGAATGGCCTCCAGCTATAATCAGAGACACTCCTCAGGACACAAAGAATGGACACATAGCAATGAATAAAAGCTCAAAAAAAAAAAAAAAAGCTCGGAAACCATGGAACAAAATGATTTGGCAAGGATTAAAAGGTTAAAAAAATCCAAAAAATGCATCAAACCAAAACACTTTTCAAATTCAGAAGGTTAGAAGTGGTGAACTGTTGTCCAAAGCACTGCAGTACCATATTCAGCATCTTACCAGTAAGTCACTGGAGCCAGCATGCATGTACTTGTCCATAAAGTCTAGGATTGTGAGCCACAGGGCAGCAAAGGTGGTCAGTGAGAGCAGTGGGGAGAGATGCTGAAGGAACACCTAGGAAAAAACACAGCTCCTGTCAACAAGTAATATGAGGGCTGCTGCTCACATCTTGACAAGCCAGTCTTGCAAATCTGGGTTTCCTGTCCTTGTGGCAGGCTGGGAGCATGCACAGGCCTGGCCTGAGGGTGCCACAGGCCTCCACTCTTCTGGGCTGCATGTGGAGGACTGGATCTTGTCTCCTTTGTGAGAGGCCCCTGCAGTCTGCATCACCATGTCTTCCAGCCCATCCAGACTCTGCCTCAGGTCAGAACTATCAGCTTGTGACATGCATCATTTCACCATGAGAACAGACTGTGTTCAACTAATGTTGGGTGAAATACTTCTCTCTCTCTCCATCATAAAGTCACAGACTCTTTCCTGACACTTCCAAGGACATGGATACAGTTCTGGAAAGAAGGCACATTCCAGCAGCAGAAGCTGGTGGAGAAGCCCAGCACTAAAGACAGTCAAACTATCACCCTGAATCTATCCAGATCAGAGATGCTGAGAAGCAAACACAGCTGAGTTTGGTTTTCTTGAGGAACATGTTTTCCCATGAGCTTTCAGGCAGCAGAAGTGTGCTCACCTTGGAGAGTAGTGTTGAGGCTCTCATCCTAGTTTCTTCCATCCCACCAACATCAGCTGGGCTGATGTTCTCAAGTAGCTTGGTTAGCAGTGGGAACAGCACCTGTTGGATCAGACACATGGATGTTTTAGAGCTGAAAAATGACTGATGAGATTTGCCCAGATAACCTTACAGAACAGAGATGGATTTTGGGACTGATGGCTTCCAGGCAGAGAGTATGAGAGAAGCAACGGGAAGTGGACATGAGCCACTTCAGTACTCCAAAAGGCTCTGTGAGAAACCTAAGCAGAGAGGAACTTTTCACAAGACCAGAGTAAGGATCATCTTGTCTGCTGTGGTGAACCAGCTGCTCAAGAAGACAGTGCTGAAGAAGAATACCATTCTTCCACTCCTCACACAGCTTTGCTCTTCATAACAATACTTTCCTGCCTACATGCCCAGCCTGGAGGTTACCTTGTTGAAGCAGGATTCCCATTCCAGGGCATCCAGGGCCTGCAGGTCATGTACCAGGAGGGCCCGCTGCAAGTAAGTGAGTGCCTGCATCCGTATCTGGCGTCGAGCATCACAGCACAGCCAGGCAATACCTGCAAGAGAGGGATTCAGGGCAAAGCCCACAGTGAAAGTGTCACATGCCTACTTCCCCAGCCTAGGGTAAAAAGCCTAATGAAGACCTGGGGAAAAAAGTTCCAGGCCACAGACTAGCAATCTACTGTCAAGGCCAGAAACATGCTAGCAGCTAACTCATGCTAAAGATATCATTCAAAATCTGATCCAAATTCTTTTTCAATTACAAGAGACCCTAAAAACAACCTCTGCCTGCCTTCTGCAGTTAGTTCTTGGCTCATCAACTTTCCTGCCATTATTTTTGAAGTGTATCTGTTTGCTCTCATCACCAGCTTTACCCTGTAGCAAAGGACACCAGCAGTTGGACCACAGTGTTCGGGAATCCGCTGTGATTTTCCTGGCTGCCGTCTCCAGGTGTCGCTGCTCCTCTGCCCAGGAGCTGTAAATGCCGGCTGCTCGCGTGTGCAAGGTGTGCATGAGGTCCAGGAGCTGCAAGTACACGGCATGGTAAGAAACACACAGGACTTCAAATTAAGCAACTCTGATCTCTGCTCTTCTCCAAACCAATGTTAAAAGGCTCACAGCTACTGTACCCTGCTTTCTGTATGTACATAATCATGCACAGCTATAGAGGCGGTGTCAGGCCCAGCTGTCTGTGCCCTCCTGAAGTGGTCAAGTGCCAGGCATCTTCAACAAGATTTATTTCAGTTCAGTCACCATGTCAATCCCATCTGAGTCATTCCAATCACCATTCCAGTCACGCCAAAAGGAAGAATGGACTCTTTCCTGGCATACAGTATTGACTCTCCCAGGCAGAGGGATCAACCCCAGAAATTCATGCTGTCCAGGAACAACTTTCTGCAACTTTTTTTTTTTAACAAAAAAGGCATGAAGCACATGCAAAGTTCCCTCAGAACAGCTCCGTATGGGCACATGGCAGCACTCTAGTCAGTTTACTACTGAACTGAGGCCCAACAGCCTGACAGTAAGCAGGGCCTTCACACCTTTGAAGTACCAGCTGGAGAGCAATTACTCCCTTAGCTCAGTCCTCTCTACTTGAAATCCCAGTGCCTCAGCACACAGAGCTTTCCCCTTTCCACAAGCTCAGATACTCTGCCAGACTCCCTGCTAATCCTACATGAACCTCATGCTTCCAAATGCCCTTGTATCCACATCCATCTTACCTACTACAGTGATTCACAGCTTCAGACCTCCTCCTTGCTTTCCAGAGGATCTCCCTCTCCATTGCTATTCTGCTTTTGCCACTACAAACTGCAGTCTTCCTTTTTCACTGCAGAACCACACACTGCCTCCAGAGCCACCCTCTGATCCACTGTCACCCAGTGCCCACTAACCCAGGGTGCAGCCCTCCCTTGCCCCATAAAGAATCCCAGTAATTACCTAGAAAAGCCCTAAGTATGGGAAAGGAGAGGAGGAAATCCTTGCTATACTTACGTCCTGACTAACCTGTAAAGACACAGTGTGGTAGCTGGCAGGGATGCTCTCATCCTCATCCTCATCACTGTGTGTGTGTGCCTGGTGCTGGCTCAAGACCCGGGATCGCCGTGTGGAGCTCTCCTTTGGCTTTTTTTTTAACCGACTGGATTTACTGTCATACCTGTGGCTCTTCCCTCTCTTTTCCTGGGACTTGTAGCCTAGAAAGTAAAAGGCAGCAACATATCATATACACAGTCCACCACAAAATTTTCTGCCTTTCAACACACAGAGCAGCCACCTTTTGATATCCTCAGCAGAGGGCCCTGTCCTGTGAAATGACCACTGCCTGCTTGTAGGGGACCCAGCACCCCTCAGGGACAACCTTCAAGCAAGAGATGATACTGCTACCTCCATATCAACTCCAGACTTCCCCTCTATCCCAGGGAAGAGGGTAAGAATAAGGTCCCTGCTGCCAGCAGGAGCCGGGACACTCTTCTCATAGTAGACCATTTTCTGGTGTCTAGGGACTCATTCCCTGACAGTACACTTCACACTTCCTGCTGACTGGCTACCCCAAGCCCAATCCTGATTGTCACGTGAAGGGCCATCTTACCCCCATTCAAGCTCGCCTCCACGAAGATACGTATCGTTTTGACACACAGCTCGAAGTTCTCAGGTGTGACATGGGCAGCATCTCGCACGATGAAGGACAGGGACTCCACACATTTCATGAGAGACTTTGTGTCATGTGGGCCCAAATCCAACCCCACAGTCAGGCTGTACTGGTTGACGAGAGGAGATGGACCCAGCCTGCTGAGCCCAGCAGTGGATCTGGAGGTGTCGATGTCATCTTTCCCCACCTGCAGGGCACAGCAGGAGGGTAGCAGGAAAGGGTAGCATAACAAGCAGCACCTCATTCACATACAGAAAAGGCCTTTCTTCTCAAGCCAACAGATAATGGCTCTGTAGGATCCATTTCTCTTTCTTCCTCATTTGCCTCCAACCTTTCTCCTCTCCATCTGTATTTCTCCCCATCCTCCCTTTATATTATCAACTCATTTTAGCACTCTTTTCTACTGTCTTATTCTTTCTCCCCCTACCACACCCTCTGCTCACAGCCATGCCAGGAGTGGTCTTCCTGGGGCACCAGAAGCCCACTGGCTACTCACCACTAGCCAGCCACTGTTCATGACATCCACATCTGTCACCGAGCGATGCATCTTGCCAGGCTTCCCGTGATCCGTGTACACCTCGGAATCAGAGGTGTAGCCACGGTCCAGGCTCATGTCACTGGGATGATAGGAGGAGGAAACCTCGCTGTCTGACTGAGCACCTGCAAAACAAAAGGCATGGGATTTAGATCACAGCCAAATCAAGAGCTTGCAAGAGTAGCTGTGGATAAGGGAGAAGCAATCCAGATTAGTCAGATCAGCATCAGTCAGGAATGATTAGTGGGCCCTGGAGGAAAGCAGCCCAGGCTTCTCTTCCTGTGAGACCTGTTTCTCCCCTGTAGGCATGTTTTGCTTTCTCCTCCAGAGGGAAGGAACTTTCCATCCTCTCCTGTGTCACTTGTCAGCCTGACCGCGGATTTAAAAAGGGCAGGAAGTCCAATACTTCAACCCTGAGGGAAGAATCAGATGTACCATGAACTTTATCAACTACCAGAGGTGCTAAGTGCAGCCAAGACAACTCCAAAAACACGGCACAGAATTACGTGACTCACACAGGAATTACATGACCCCTCTGGGGACACTCAGCTCCACAGTAATACTGGCCAGGTCTTTCTCATGAACAGCAATCTACACTAGCATGTTCCACACCTGTCAGATCTACCTTCCCTGACATTTAAATTTCACATGCCCCAGTACAGAAGTCTTTGCAATGGATAAATTTAAGCTACTGATATAATGTTATTTAGAAGGAAAACCTCATTCTCTCCATCATTCTGCACTATCTAGAAACTCACCAAGACAGACAGAGTTGCTGTGAACACAGTGCACCAAACATTTTCAGGAGGTAAAGAACTAATATTCTGATGTGCACGGTGCCAAGTCAAGCAGTTTGCTCCATCAGCAAGGTCAGAAGCAATTAAATAAAAAAAAAAAAGAAGAAGAAAAGAGAGAGATGGGAGAAGACAGCCCAGCATTAACTCAGAAGGAAAATGCCATAAGTGTTTTACAAAACTGTGTTTCTCCCATCTGTCTAGCATAAAGCATAAGGACCTAGCAAGAAGTTCTAGAAAGAAAACAAAGCCTTCTGGAAAAAATCTTTTCTTGCTCTTTGCTTTAGAAGTCTGAAGATATCAGTCTCAAATACACTGCCAGCTGGCTAAAGCAAAACAGAACAATTTGCTGAAAAGACCATCTTTTTAACACAGTCAAGAGAAGTGGGAAGTAGTGGGTTGGTCTTGTGGGAATGGTTCAGGCACTATTAATACAAATGGATTTGGAAATAGAATTTTAAATAACTCTCTTTATGAGATCCTTAAAATAGGGACAGAAAGAGTTAGTCCCACAAAAGAAGCAAGTATGACAGGAGCAGCAGCTGGGTTTACATTACATGCCCAGATGAGAGATTATAGTACCCAAGGCACCAGACCACAACCAGCAGAAAATGCTCCTTGGGTAGATCAAAGACCTTCTACAGCTGCTACAACTGATATCAGTTTTCCTCCCACTGCTCCCCCAGGGACTAGCACCTGGATTGCTGCTCACTGAGTAGGAAGAGACGGCAGAGTAGAGACAGGGACAGACCATGAGGTAGGAGTGAACAGCAGGTGCTGGTCTTTAATCTTGCTAATGTAGTTTAATATCAGCTTTGTTTTCTTGCAGTCCCCTTTGCTAATTGAAAAGCCTGAGGAAGCAGCTGCTTATCTGGCAGGCAGGCATCAGATTTCCGAGCAAAAGCTGGTCTGTCTTACCTGTGTCGTTATCTGCCCTTGCTGTAACCTGCAGGGCTGCAGGCGGCTTCACCCCAGACCCGATACACTCCAGGAGGGTGAAGAGTGTGTACCAGTCATCCCCGGAGTGAATGTTGGCAGCATTGGTCTTCAAGAGCTCATGGAGGCCGTAGGCAACCTCATGGCTAACTCTGGACAGCACATTTGGCTTCATCATAAGGAGGATACGTAACGAGAGGAGAACCTGGCCAGAGAAGGAGACGGGAATAACAGACCCTATTACTTACACTCCATTCTCCAACATTGTACCCTTTCATTTATTTAGAGCTACTTAAAAATGCTCATGGTTGTCAGCTGCAGCACAGAAAGTTAAATATGGGTCCACCTAATAGCAGCTGGTTTCCTGTGTTGCCAGGTGTAGCCACAAACCACCCCAGTAACTGCGTTTCAAAAATCTCTTACCTGTGCACTGATTTCTTCTCGACGGAGGAGTCGAATGGCCAGTCTGAGCAGCCCCACCACTGCCCTCTCCACCAAGAAGCAGAACTCCATTGCATGGACACAGAGATGATAAAGGTGGTCTCGGACAGTTTGCCAGACACAGGTCACGCGGTCCCTAGCCACAGCAAGGAGGAGGGAAAGGGTAGGATAAAAGAAAGTGAGTCAAGCAGGATCCAGCTACCTCTCCCAGAACTCTAGTCAACCCAGTATTTAGTATCAATGAAAAACTCCAGCTGGGAGATATAAAACTAGACACACAGAAAACAAAGCTGTCAAATTTCTTACTCATTACTTGCAAAGCAATCAGGTGGGGGAATTCTCCCTCTGGAATTTAGTTTATATTCTTCAGATTTCAGAATATCAAGCAATAATTCATGAGCTAACAGCCATTCTGTTTGCACATGCTAGAGTAGAATTGTTAAGCCCTGAAATTACAGCCACATGCTGCTTCAGCTGGCAAACCAAGCACATAAGGAACTCATTCCCTGAACCCAGGCAGCAGCTGCAGTGAAGCAGGGACACTGCAGTGAATGTGCATGTATTTCAAGGTCGTACCTATTCTCTAGAACAATCCGCAGAAGCATCTCCAAGCAGAAGGCTGCATCCTCTTCATCATACGTCTCCTCATCAGGAGTCACAGAGATTAGAGCCTGGAAGAGCCAGGAAATTTTTGTGAATCTCAAGCTCCCAGAAATGGGGGACCAACAGGTGAGAACTAACAGAATGCTTTTAGTCTGGCCAAAACTGTATTCCACTGTCTGGTGAAGTCATGCATTGTCTATCAAAAATGGATAGAGGTCAAGCTAACTATATGGAAAAAAGATATCTTTTTTATTATGCAAGATGAAGGATCCAGCAGCTTCTTGCTAATAATATGTGAAGCAAAGAAAAAGGAGATATACGTAGGAATGACTACAAATACTGGAGCTATTCCTCTCAAGCCATCAGCTTGCATATGAAGGGAGAATTCCTGACATAATAGGAGTAGGAACAGAATGTTCTCCCAGAACTGAAATGACACTCCCCCAGGGAGATGAGCTTCTCTAGCCCAAAGGCTAATGAGTCCAGCCTTATTACATCTCCCACAGCAGCCAGGTACCACACTATGAAGGGTGACATGGTCAAATATTTCTGTACAGCTCTTGCCACTAGAGTGGCCTTCTAGAATGCTCTGATTAGGCACACAGCAGACCCGAAACTATGAAAAACTTTAAGCTCCTACACAGAGTTTCACATACTTTCAAACACTTGCCAAGAGTCCTCAAGGCTTTTAGAATGCATTCCACAATTTAATGTTTTCTTCTACTACCAACTTGTGGCTGCCAGCACAGAAGTTACTTTTAACAGCTGAATTAATGATTCATTTCATATCCCAGATAGTTTCAAGACCACCTTTGGGACAGAGGAGCTAGGTGAGTACACAGCACATATCCACAATCATGCTTAGCATACTTGTTCTATCACCACTCCAGTCCCTTGCCCAGTATCTCTCTCACCTTCATGAGCTCCTGGAGGGATTCCAGTTGGAGGAATTTGCTTTCTGTGATCAACTTTTCCGGATCACATTGCTGCAGAAGACAGAAAAGAGGACACTGCATCTGGGGAATGTGGATGGCATACAAACAGATCCTCCAGAAACACATGATATTCACAGGAAACATACAGATAGTGGCTTTAACACAATTAACTGGAGAAAAACTCCTGCCAACTAGTTCACTCTTTAACATCAATTACTTTTAGCAGACCTGATCTGTGCTAGACAGGTTTTGATAGGTAAGTCCACACACTGGTGAACCCCCAGGTTCAGATTTTGTTGGCACCATATGCTTTAACACTGTCTTGGAAAAGATTAATCATTTGAGAAGTCATTAATTTGTCTTCAAATACAGGACTATGACGCCAAGGGCAGATCCCAGCCTCTTGTGAGGAGTCATTCCTTTTTTCATGTGTACAGAGCAGCACATTTAGCTGACAATCCAGATATGCTCCTCTATAGTTTCTTACAGTTCCCAAGTTCCCTGTTACCTGCAATACTGCTTAGCAGCATGTATACTTAAGGTTCTGTTGCCTGTTACCCACATAGTATTGTCACCAAGAAAAAAAGCAGGTTCTTCTGCAGCCTGTGTGTTACCTTTATGCATTCCAAAGCCGCTCGCTTTGCCTCCTGTGTTTCCGTAGATGGCCCTCTCATACCAGATTGCTCTGTCCCACTGAGGGTGAGCCAGCTAACAAAACTCAGTACTGTTGATTCACCACTGCAAATCAGAGGAGATCAGCATCAGTAAGAAAGAAAGCGAGAAACCATGTTATTTTCCACCTTTGGTACCAAAAAGACTTCTACACCACTCACCGGTTAGACGGTGTCTCCTCACGCTGCAGATAGATTTTGCCATTAGGATCCACAAAGTCTTCAACCTGGAATACAGACCATGACATGCATATGACCAATTGTCCACCTCTTTGTAGCCTTCCCCCCAGCCCCGTGATGTTTCTCTTAGGGATGAAATACTACACTGAACTGCAGTGTATGCAGTCAAACCAGCTCTTCACTCCCCTAGCCTGTCAGTGAAGTGTCACTCTTATCTGGCAACACCAATGCTGTGCTCTAATACTTCATACCTATAAGCATGTCCCTCTTCACACAATACTCAAAATGTGTTCAAGTAAAATAAATGTTGGAATTTCTCAAATCCAACGTTTTTGTAAAATGAGAAAAAATGAAATCCTATGAAAGAAGCTTCACATAACTCGAGCACTACACCCTTCACAGGCTTCCAAGTTCTGTACACATTTTACCAAAGTGAGGCCTTCACAAGAGAGGTCTCCTCCTCTTGGAATTGGCTCTATGAAAAGCCAGCACTTCCCACTCCTCTAACTCTTCAGTTATTACCTCCACCATGGCCTTGGGCAGCAGCTCTGCTCGGAAAAGCTGTAGCATGGCCTCCATGATGTTTTTCCAGCCCTCTCGCAGAATGTCACCATGGCGATGGGCCAAGTGAAATACAGTCTTTGCTGCAATATGGGCCTTGGGATTACTTCCAAAAACAGTGGGCAGGTTCTCAATAGACTGCAGGAAAGAAGAGGTGGTGACAATCAGTCAGAAAGAGATGTTTTCTTTTCAACAAAAATTAGGGCAGATGCTTCAGAATTGGTTATGGAAGACAACAATTCTCTGTATGATGCTTGGATAACTCCTCAGCTCATATTCACTTTGCACAAAAACAAACGACAAGATGGCTTACCTGATACAAGCTGAATCACTGAACCACCTAGACATAGGGTCCCCAAGAATGACAAAAACACAGAATATTTTGAAAGCACTTGCTGAAAACTCACTAATTATCCTGCTACAGAAACTCATTTCAGGATCAATGCCTTCTATAAAAACTGCCACATTTACTCTGGAAGCAGCAATTACATTGCTCTGCTGTTAGAGAAGGAAACTAGGGGCAAGAGCATTTCTGACTTGCAAAGTTACTCCTACCACTACTTAACAGCAAGATACAAAGTAAGAGTGATGGATCCTGACATACAGTATCTCTGCTAATAATTACCGGATCACAAATCCTCATAATCTGTTCAACGCACTCACAGCTTTTCAAAATACAAGAAGAGTGCTAAGTCATTGCAACCAAGCAAGCATATGCTGCCAAAACAAGAAAAAAACCACCAGTAATCATGTGAACTATTATCAGACACAAACATGCTCCATGTTCTGCAGTTACTTAAGGTCATTGCAATGTTCCTTTTGACAAGAGATGGGCTTTGCTGTTCTCTTGCTTTTGTGGACAAAATCCATACTTACTCCCCCATCAAGAATGGAAACGAAGACATCAGATAGGATGGATTGACTCTCTCAATATCAGACCTGAAGTTCAGAAAAACTAGTCCTTGCTTCAGCCAAACTGTTATCAAAATGGATCTTTGATCTAGAGGCAAACTCCGTTAAAAGTCCAGTTTGAAAATCTGGCAGGAGTGTCACAACCAATTTGGTTTTTTTCCTCTATTGGTATGGGGAAACCCCATGAACACATACATTACTGGAGTCTCAAAGTACAAACAGCAATATGCCTGATTTTGCACTGTGGTAACAAGCCACAACCACTGAATTAAAACACACAAGTTTTGCTACTACTTATTCAGAGTCAGTACGAGTCTTAAATGTGGATCATGAAGAAGGGCACTTGTTCTTCTTAAATCACTTAATCCCCCTCCATGCTCCTTTCCATTCATCTTCTTTCAACCAAAGTGGCCGTGCATAGCAAATGCAGTGCATGGAGAAGATGCCTGCTCACCAGGATGATCTGACCTGGGAAGTGCCGAGCTGCTAAGTGACACTTTGATGTTCTCCCTTGTTTCCTAACAGCTGCTCTTTGCTTTGTCTCCTCAGTCCTCTGAATAAGGCCCCTCCTTCTCCCTTTCCACCAGACTGTCTTTAGGTATTTGTTCAGTTGTCTTATTCCACTACTGCCTCCAATCCTTACAGGAATTTAGGACAGCAGAAAGCAATTGGTGTACTTGGAATCTGGCCAAAGACAAGAACTCAGCCTTCTTCAAATCCAGAAGTCCTTTATTCTATGCCATCGCCAAAAGACATGCTTGCTTAATTTACACAGACCTCAAACTGCTCCAGATTCCAGTCTCACAACTAGATGGGATGCAGCTGGCAATAGCTGGTGCATCTGAGGGCTTAGTCTAGTTGCTTCTACTGTGTAAATCTGTGTCAAACTGTTGTTTCCTGGCAGACATTGCTCTGTTTGTATTATCTATTGGTAGTCTTGAGGTCTGGTATGCCTGGAGAGGATCAAGGATTGCATCTTTACTGTTGTGAGCTGTGGAGGAAGAGAGAATCTAAAGCAACCTCACTGCTTAGATTTCTTTGTCTCTTAAGAGTCAAACTAGCACTTTTTCACTGTTACAAATGCCAGCATGCAAGTGATACAAAGCATTTGGCCCAAACCATTCCACTTCCCTACAACCTAGTTCCACCAACTGCATTAATTTGCAGGACTGTTCTCTTTCTCCTATCCCTTTAAGGGATTTAAAATATTCACCTGTCTTGGCCTTTTTACTCCCATGCTTTCAGTCTTGAATCATCTTGCTTCCCTTACGTGTGGCAATTCTGTTCTGCTCACTGTAGGTCTTGTGCTGGTTCTGAAAGCAATGCTGTGAGATTCTTTAGGAGTTCTGACCCTTTAAAAGAATTGCTGTCAACTTCTCCTTAGTAAAAAGCATGGTCTGTCACATACTGTCTATCAAACACCTTGGAGACAAACAGGCTGATGCTGTAACACACAAACAGATTTGGGCAATAAAAACTTACACCAACCACTGCATCTCGAATTTATTCTCACACCATAACCCAGGGAAATGGTCTCTGGGGCTTGCCAAAAGTGGGGCAGACAGCCGATCTTACTACCAGACTCCACACACTAACTGACAATTCAAAGCATTTGTTTTTCTAATCCCTCTGTGCTTATGCTGTGAATCCACACACAACCCCTACACTTTGGAAGTATAGCTCTCAAAACATTCCCTCTTGGCACTGCATAAGCCCTTTAACTAAATAGTCAATATCTGAAATGTATAAACTTGCTTGGGATCACAGGGAGATTTAAGTCTCCTCAGATCAAGCAGGTGAAATAAACACTTCTACATCAAAGCATTCTGTTTCTGCATAAACTGCCACTTGCGAGTGAGTAGAAGGAAATCTGCATATTTGAACCTGTCCTATGGCAGTCTCACTTCACTACACACTTTCCATTGCTTCTTCCAGAAAACTGTAGGCAGGGGCTGATAGATACCTACAGATATCGTGATAACTAAAATAAGCAAATATTACTGGCTTAACAGAGAAAAAGAGCTCCAATATACTAAAGCCATGCTTCTTTCCCCTCCTTGCAAACTTACCTCACTGCTGAGGGCTGTAAACTTGCAGAGAGAAATTATGAGATTGTCAAACACATCACTAAGGCCATAGTGAGCAGAAATCATTGCACATTTCCTGGGGAAAGAAATAAACAGAAAATAATGTACTAAGCACAGACAAGTCTGTCTGCAGGACAGCTAATCAGAGACCCTCTCTGTTGACATTTTAGACCTTCCTCTCCACCCACTCATAATGAAGGCTGATTGTATAGAAGTCTACTATTATCCTTCAAATCATCTCAATGCTTACCAATAGATCCTCATATTTGCCTGTGCTGATGCATGGATCTCTTTAAAAAAGTGAGTCTAAACAGATAGACCACTTTCACCTGAGCATTATACCCAATCTCCTGTACTGACATAAGAGAGAGTTGCAGGGATTGGTGGTAGTGTTCAAGGTCTAGTTGCAAGAGATCACAGCCACAGCAGTGCACTAACAGAGCTTAAGGAGCTATTTGGTGTGGATCTAAGCATGACTAAAGACGGTTCCAATAGAGTTACTCATAGATGGCAAGTTTTTTGAATACTGGTCATCTGGGAAAGAAAAAAAGAAAAATCCCCCATATCATTCAGCCACAGCCATGACCTCATATACATGAAAGGTTTTGTTCATATACACAGGTTTTGCCAGCATCACTGTGCAAGTTAAGAGTGATTTCCCCCCCAACCCAATTCTAAACAGCTCAACTATGTCAGTAGGTCTTTTAAATGCAACCATGTTGGAGTTTAAAAATATGTACCGCAGGCACTTGGATTTATTACAACACAACAGTCAAGCCAAACAGTGAGTGGCAACCAAGAGAGGCCAAGATGGGATGAATCGATACAAATGACAGAACAAAACTAAAGGACTGTAGGTCACAATAAAATGCTTTTCAATTGCTAGGAAAAATAACAGTTGATATTCACTGTGACAGCTCCAGCACATAAACAGGAGCCAACGGCCACACCTTCTACTCTTCTGGGTCTTCATGAACGCAAGAGTTACCTGAAGCCAGAAATAGCCTTCTGGATTATTGTTTCTTCTAAGCTCTTGTCAAAAACATAAGAAAGTGCTGCAATGGTTGGTCCCCATGTCATGGTAAAGAGATCATGGTCATAGCTTCCAGGAGGCACATGGAGAAATATTCCCTCATCAGTGGCACCACGATGTAGCAGGACATTCCAGATATAGTTTTCCTTCACCAGGCCCGTCTGTTCTTCTGGCATCACTATCTCATCATTTCTACAATGGAGGAAGGCAGAAAGGTTGAATTTTTCCTTCTGAGCCAAACCTAACATTTACACCTTTTATTACATGGTCCCAGAGATAAGCAATACCTATTCTAGAATGATTTTGCCAGCTCCTGAAACATTCTCCTGAAGCTTCCCTGCTTCTCCTGCCCCTCTCTGATATCCTGACTATGAAGTCTGATGGCTCTCAGAAGCACCCAGCAGTAACAGTGTAAGGATAGTATCGAAGAAGCAGCTACCAAACACTAGAAGAGCAAAATGCAACACGAACTGCAGTTAAATGAAGGAAATTTTGGACAGCACACTGGCATAGCTTCAACCCCATCCCAACTCTCACTGTGTTAAAGTGCTCTCTCCCTATCTCATTATTCCCAGATTAAAAAAAATTAAATTGTTATATCACTGCAGTCAACAGTCAAGAGTATCTTTCTATAAGAATAATGAAAATATTCATATTATGCCAAAATCAAATATTAGAAAGCCAAGTAGTACAAAATTAAAGATAAAACAATAAATCAAATGTATGATGGGTGATTTATAACCAGGGTACCACAGCTCTTTAATCTAACTTGGATAAAACTACACAGTAATAAAATAATCATGATTAATATCAAGTACTGCTTGCAATCACAGGTTAAAATATATCAAGCCTAACTACATACTCCCTAGACTTAGGTAACATTGCACAAGAGAAAATCCTCTGCAAATGACCAACTAATTGAAGAAGAGTCTCAAAACCACTAAGAATAGTAGATTGCAGCCAATTTGGAAAGTAAAAGCCTTTGTGCAGCAATCAAGAAATAATGTCCTTTATTGCCAAAGAAGCGATTTTCATGTGCTTAATGACAACTATAAAAAACACTCTTGATTTATGCATAAGTAATAAGCTCTTCTCAATTTCAGGTGCCGGCATATTTTGACAAGATGCTATTAAAACTGAGATTACATAAGAAAGTAAGTTTGCAGTCAACAGCTTATTTTTTCTAAGAACTCGTATTTGATTAATATTAACAGAAGCAAGTGAATGGGTTTACTTGGAAGGTCTCAGGACATGAAACTGTGCTCAAAAATGAAATGGTGAGATCCTGAACAGATCATACACTACTTCATACAGCTTTCAGTCTGATTTCCCCCCCCTAATAACACAAAGAAAACAAACAGTTCCTCAGTCTCAACTATGACACTGGGGCAGTCTGTCTGAGATGGAGCAATACTGAAATTATACACCAACTGTCCTAGTCACAGAACATACTGAAATAGGTCACGTATCTGGTGAAGGGGCAATAAAGGGGAACAGACTGGGACAGAGGCACTAGGCAACCAAACGATATGAGGATATTCTCAGGGTAACTATTCAAAACATTAAGAACATCCTCAGGGAAGAGAAGCCAATCAAAACTAGAGCTCTATTTGAAAGCTAGAGCTACCTCTTGAAGAACTTCTAGATATTCACTACAGGCAGCAACCCCACCTTCCTGGAGAAGGCTCAAACGGGAGGGTCACCCTAATCACACTGCCCTGCTTCCAGCACAAGCTACTGCAGACAGAAATCAACTGAGAGTCAGTCACATCCTGTCTCCTCAGAGATGTAATCTGCTCAGCTTCAAATTGGCTGGGCTTTGATTTACTGATAGGCTAGATTTTTAATCTATTATTGAAGTTCACTGTCCCAAACCAGCCTGTGCACAAAAGGGCTTCAACCACCAGGAATGCTCCTCAAATACTGGTCAGTGGGCCAAGAGCTTTAGGGGTGGCAGAAGAGATTGGTGCAGATAGCAGCCTCATGTGAAGAGCTCAAAAGCAGAATATATTAAACTGAGACCTGGACACATTATGTCAGGGCACCAATGCAGTCCTGGGGATGAGATAATATCTCTCAAACCACATAAAAAGTTCTAAAGGAGTCTAAAGGCCTGGTCTGGAGAACAGAGCCTTCTTAGATACAGCATTCCATATGTGCTGGTCTTGCTCAGCTGTTCTTTTCCATTTTCAAAGAAGTAACAGATTTTCTAACTTTATCTTAAACTCTGTGGATTAAAATACCATGGAAAAAATCTGAAGATACAAATCCAAGTGCAATTGCTGCGACAGGCTTGTTACTACAGCCCCACATGGAGCTGGAATTTGGTTTGAGGCAAACAGGCACATGATCGGTGAGTTGCTTTCCATACTCTCCAGACATCTCACAGACCTAACAACCCTAGTTTGTATGCTCTCTGCGTACAAGGAAATGACAGATTGATTCTTACTTGATGGCATGATACATGTCTTCCAGTATGTCCTGTTCAAAGTCTTTGCCTCCATTCACGCCTTTCAGGTTCTTCCGAAACTCCTGAAAAAAGTTACACCAATGTCAATTCCTAGTATCTCCAATTATAAACTCTTTGGCTAGGAGCAGTACTCCACTTGTTTTCCATGGGTCCAGAAGGAGATTTTCCTGCATTCTTTACCATGCAGCCTCAAAATTCAAAGATTAAATGCTATTCTTAGAGGAGCAGTGTCCAGCAACTCCTGTCTATGCTCACAAGGAAAGAAGGAAAGAACAGAGACACAACATAACACATGCTTAGTTAATGCTGGACATCAGAATGACAGGTCTGTATCAGAATGACAGAATTGACACTCACAAGACTTGAACTCTCTAGAAGCTCACAGCAATACAACAGTCTTCTCTATCTTACTATGTCTTAGTATACAGTTTGCTCACACAAACAAAAGCCTCTTGATAAACACAGTAAGTTGTCTGCTAAGCTCATATTTCTTCAGGTTGCCCCTTGTCCACAACTCCCCCTCAAACTATACTCAACTTTGGTGCTGCACAACAGCTTACTGTATACCTGAGTGAAGAATGCCAAGGAAAAAAAGAGAAGGTCATTAAGATAAAAAGAGTCACTACGTTGTTATCAAAACCAGAGAACACAGACGCCTACAGTGGTAGCACCCACCTCCAGAGTCATTGGGACGTTCTGCTTGCGGACATTGTGGTTGTGCTGGTCAGTGTTCAGCATAATAACTGCATAGGCCAGGGCAAAGCAGGCATCACTATTAGCAAACGGGGACCCGTTTGATTTCTGAAAGGCAAATATATGCACAAATTAGTCCTACAGGAGCAATGATACCAGTGATCAAGACAGCCATTTTCCTAACAGTACAGAATCATCTCTGGGGCAAACAAAAATCCCAGGCTCCGGCTCCAGCTTCCAAAAAGCACCCCAGAAATCTATTTGCCACTGCCACCTCGTACAAAATAGCTGCTGCTTGCAGGGTACAGTAAGCTTATATAGGCAGTTTGATCTGACATGTCCATCGTGGCAAGCAGATGGACACAAAAGAACACAGTTTTGAGCTTTCTGCCCACCAAGTACACACCCTCCAATGTTCTGTGAAGGCTTCTAACAGTCTCTGGATTACAGGAGCCTCTCCTGGTAATCTAAAGGCCTCTAGATAAAGTCGTAAAGCTTCATCCAGCCTTAAACCTTGGAAGCTGAAAGTCCTGCAAAAAGAATAAAATGCAATGAGAAGCTGAAACAGGATGGGAAAGGTGGGATAAACTTACTAATTACAATCTTGTTTGTTCAGACAGTAAACAGAAGAGGATGAGGAGAGAAGAAAAGAAATATACCATGAACAGGCAAAAACCAATAAGACAGTCAACAACCCTACAAGTGTTTATGTATGTAATTATCTCTCCAGTCTTCACAGAGACTGCCCCGACAAAAGGAGCTCAAATATCATACTATTATACGTATCTAAGGTGTTACCATATGCAAGAATTTGGCATGGCAGTACACAGAACCAAGTGATATAAATCCAATGCCTCCAGGAACTACTGTTCTATTGCCTTTTTTAATTATTCTTAACTTTCACCCCTTCCTGACTAAAGAGATACAGAAAGATACTCACCCAACAAAGCTTTCCAGCAAGTCTATGTTCTTGCGGTCACTCACAAATTCCCCAATCATCTTTTTGTCAAGGCGAGGATTTTCCCGCAGCCACCTGGCCACTTCATTGTTGTCGATGGGGGTGGCAAGAAGGTTTTTCTCCTGCAGAAACTGTATCCCTTTCTTTGGCTTTTGGTTGAACTGCTCTGTTCCAGTTATCAGGAGCTGAAGGAGACATTCTGATAATTACAGCTTGAAGTGCATTTCTTACTTTAGATTGTTTTTAACATTTGAACCAAAAACAAAATAGAAGAAAGATCAGTCTCAGCATGATCAAATTCCTGTACTGTGTAATCCATGAAGAAGGCTAACCAAGAACAGAAAACCTGCATTCATCACAAGGATTCACTATCAAATGATTCTGGACAAAGCAAGCATGAGCTGCCATCTTTGAAAAGCTTTAACGTTTACCCAAGCAATAAGCTCTGCTATTCCAAATGCCTCAACTGCTCTAGTACGTAAACAAAGCAGATGAAGGTCTCTGATGAACTCTGGACACTTGGCAACGTCAACCCCACCCAGTTGCAAAGCAGCACTGCTCTATTGCCATCTCCTACCCACTCTGGCTCCAGGCTCTCATAACACTACCTCGCCATCAGGAGATGTACAGCAAGAATCCTTGGCACTTATTCAGCAGGTGCAAAGAGGAAGTGCTGCAGAAGCTTAAACTAAGAACCCGAAAACATTCTGCTAGTGAGACACAGTCCCAGGAACATCTGGTATTCCAGCCTGACAAGGTAACCTATAGGCTGAGAAGAGCAGGTGTATTTTTGACTTTGAAGGGAAGTCAACTACCCTGCCCTGCTGGGAAGCTAGGCTGTGCCACAGTCACGGTGTAATAAAACAACTGACTAGGAAAGGGTTAACTGAATGTTCTTGGTGGTGTTCAGAAAAACCAAAAGCACAAACAATGGTATGAACTTTACTAAGGAACCAGAATAAATGTCAGTTCCCTGTTAGCTCCTATCATGATCAAACTGCTAGCACTGACCTAGTGAACTAAATTCGTGACCATCATGATTACTAGCTCCCCTGGGATTTCTCAGTGCCACAGATGCCACCAGCACTCTGCTTTTTGCTTCCCCTACCTATGCGAACATCCTCAGAATTGCAGTGAAACACAGACCCTGAAACAGCATGGAGTGAACAAGGACCCAGTGAGGACATAACAATGTGCTGCCCTGTCTAACAGGCCTGAAGGGACTGTATGACACTAGCGGCACTTCTGTTTAGCTGTAAATCCTGTAACCCAAGTCCTAGGGTATTCTATGGACTGGCTAAGTCTATAGACTTCTTTAAAACCACTTGAAAGGAGACCAGACTGTTGGCAGTTTGCACTGCATTTATAATCACGTCAGTCCTGTGCTTCTGAGCTCCCAGTCACTGCCTTTGGAAACATCAAAGAAAACTTTCTGTTTGAGGCATAATTTGTTTTCTGCTTTTATGTAGTTTTTTTACTCCTTCCAGCTGTGATAATGTTTAGTACTTCAGAGGTTAAAGGAAGCAGAACATGGTGGTGCCATGTCAGCATCAGCACTGCTAGAGCTCACTGTTTGGTGTGCCCTGTTTTCATGCTCAGAATGAAACCATTTAGCAGATTTAGGGTCAGAAAACAATTTTCCCTGGGCAAGCTCAGAGATTTATGAACATCTTCCTTCCCTCTTCTCTTGATTTCTTCTAACTTTTCCAGGACAGCAAAGCCAGAGTATTACCAAAGATTTTCATTTAGGGCAGTGGAAGCACTATGCAAGCTCCCTTCTCAACAATGGACTTTCACAGAGTCCATCAGCAAAGCTGCTATGAAAGCAAGATTTACTGCAAAGCAAAGGATTAAAAATGAAACAGTAACTAAACCAACATTAATTTCTTAGAAATTAGTTAATGCCAAAACTCAGTGGTTCATCTGAAGACAGTGCTGACAATCACTTCCCCCACAGCTGTGGCTCAGGAAGGCAGTTACCATTATCCCACTGCAGCACCGTGTTGTAGGTAAAAAACCCAATTTCCCAAGTACTGCAGCAAACTTCCTAGACAGAAACCAATGCTTTAAATTACACACAGATCCAGAGACTGCCACAGTGGATCACAAAGTATAGATTGGGCAGTAGAAAGAGATCTGTTGTATTTTTGTTTAAGTAAATTTAAATAAATACAACCACCTTTTCCTTATAATAATGAAAAATAAAACCACTTATGCTGGAGAGAGAAGCAAGCAGCCCTTTAGTCAGATACAAGTAAAAAACCTTTCTCTTTACCACCAATAAATCCTTCAAAGACATTAATTTCTTTTCCACTATATCATCCAACTACCCCACAACTATTATGGCCACTCATGTTTCACCCAGAATATGTGTCATTTTCATACTGAAATTTAGCAATCTCTCACATCTGAGATAACCTTCCTCATGTATATGTTGTGCAAAGAGAACAAAGTCTGTACAAAGAACATATGTGAATGGGAAAAAAACCAACACACCCACAACAGAAAACCTCAAACAATCCCATGTAACCCACAGGGACTTTAGGTAAGTGTCTCTGAAGCAGGACAGTACCTGATGTTTGACACAACACAGCAGATGAATACAAAGCCATTAGCATGGAGCACCTTTGTCAACACTAGACCTAGACTGGACCCACTCAGGGAATGGAAAAGTTGTACAAAGTTTAGACTATAACTCAGATTAAAGAGGTTCAAGGAAACAGACATCTGAAAACAAAGAATGGCTTTGCCACAATCATGACCATCTTTTTGGTCATTCCTATGACAAAGCAAACACAGGAAAAAGCAAATCAGAATAGCAGACTAGTTAACTTCTACCACAGGCCTCTTGGTACACTCCCCATTTATATCTTTGATAAAGAGCAGTGAACCTGCCCTTTTTGATGAAAATACCTGATTGTCATCATATAACACAAACTAGATCCAGCAACTCTCCCACCCAGAAATCAGATGGACCTAGCTTACAAACTGTGCCACAAAATTTCCCCAACAACTCTTGCAACCTTTAGCACAACTAAACCATAACAGGTAATAATCACTGCCGTCTCTGCAGTGTAGCGGGATTTTCACTGACTGACTCTTTAATTCTGATCAGCAGAGATCAGAACTCAAAACTTCTGAGATATGACCAGTCATGCAAAGCCCTCAGGGGATGGAAAATTAGGAGAACATTCAGAGATCCATTTGTAGTATATTTCAAATCATACCTTCTTTTTGTTCTTAATCTGCATAAGTTCCTGAGGGCTTGGAAGGATGCAAGAAAATCGAGTAGGCTTCCTGGGGATACTCTTCTCAGCTAGAAAGACAAAGTGTTATTACAGTCAAACCTACCCCCCAGAGTAGCACTCAGGCATGAGATGTCCCATAATAACTTTCAGTTATGGAGTTTTGCTGCAATGTGCTGTCCTGCAAATGGCAGTCACACTCCTATTTAATTATTAAATTCCTCCCACCCACATTTTTTCAACACAATTACATAGCAGCTTTTTGTCCCAGACAATTTCACACATCATCAAGATTTCATTTTCTGGCTATTTTGACTACCTACACTACTGATTCCCTGGAAACTCCCTAATTGCCTTCAAAACACTAAGCACTGGTATAAATTTCACACACTTTTGCCCCAGAGCGACCCACCAGATCTAACCCCTCCCAGCAGAAATGCCAGTTAGTAGGCATATACAGTCCACATAAAATAAACAAATATTCACCATATACTTTCTTCTGATTTTGAACACAACAGCTACAATGGTCTACAGCACAGCAGGACTGGTCAGCAAACGTCAGGACCATTCTTAGCATATACACAGTCAAGAGTATTGTGTCAAGGTACTGCAGAGACTATTACCTGCCTCACTTCCTCCTTCCAATTCTGTGCAGCTCTCCTTCATCTGGTCAGCCATAAGGCATCCACTGGTGGGAGGACATGCTCCAGCTGTCTCTGAGACTGCACTGGAAGGTTTTCTCTCACTGAATACTCTCTCAATATCTGTAGAAGTTAAAAAAAACAACAAACAAACAAGCAAACAAACAAACCCAACAAGAATCTCCAAACCCAAATGAAAAACCCACAGAGAAATAAACCCGTAAGCCAAGAAAAAAAAGCTAGCAACAGAGAAATAATGAATTGATCACTCAAAACTGAATATGTGCTTATTCAAAGGAGCTCCTGCCAGTATCTGCATTTACAGTATCCTCAGAATTCTGTCTACATGAATTCCATGGCATAGCCTCATTCTGTTGTGATGGCCAGTCTTGACATGGCATTTATATAAAACTTCACATGCGAGGCATATTTTAATATCTGTAAATTTTACAAATAGTAAGGTATATATATACCTTGTGTAGTTATAGAACATGCAACAGGAAGACTGAAAACATGTATTTAAGCAGTTTACTATGTCAGCAACCAAAATGAGATCTCCAAGTTTAGCACAGGACTAAGCTTAATATTAAAATATCAGAAGAAGGGGTCTTACTATTGCTTGTTTCTTTAGTGTTGTTGATGGTTTCTGGGCTTGGTTTGACAACTTCCTTCTCTTGCTGATGTATGTTACTCAGCACTTTGGCCTGGCAATGTGCTTCAGTGCTATCTATCACTGTCAGCAATGCTTCCAGAGACAGCAGATGGACAGTATACAGCTGTCCAGACACCGGGAAGGCATTCTGGAAAATAACATGTAAGTATTAGTCAACTTTCATGCCTCTCCCACCATAATAGGGAAAGGAAGTCTCCCTTCACAGCTTGGAGAAGCCAAAAGAATAGAACACCTTAAGCTTTCTACCCTAAGCTTTCTAGCACATAATTAATAGTTTATTTGCTCTGACATTATTAAAGCATCACGGCTATTCTTTTCTCTTCTGCTTCCAAATGTTAAATGGCCTTGTTCATCCCTACAGTCTACTCTTCCTGGATCTTTGGACCACCCTCATTCTTAAGTCCTGCCTCTGCGCTCACCCTTGCCCTGAGGCTGCCCCTCCCTGCCCCGGCCACAGTTCAGCACCTTGGAGAGCAGCTTGGTGAGCTCCTCGAAGAGGTTGGCGCAGTAGTAGTCACAGTCATAGTTAATGTACAGCTCGGTCACAAAGCTGGGAATCCTCCACAGCTGAACGATGGCTTCCAAAGCCATCTCCTTCATTTCATAGGGCATCTTTGGGTTTTCCACAGTGATTATTTCCATCAGCTTCTTGATATACATCTGGCAGAAACACAGGGCAGCTCAGTTTAAGGAAAGAAAAAAGAAAGCAGGGCAGTGAATAGCTTTGAGGACTACCCAAAGAGATTTAAGCTTCATCTTCCCACATCTTTAATGATGTCTCATTCTGAAGGAGGTTGTAAAAAGTTTCAAACAGTTCTACCATTGGGCGCACCTGGATTTCCCATTCTAAAAAAACCAGTATGAAGGCAGGCAGCACAGTACACCAGTCTCAAAGACTTTTGTTTATCCAAAAAAAATGGCCTATACAGCCTATCCATAAGCAAAAGTAAACTGACTCTTAGACAGTATCTTACTGCCTACCTATAGGCATTCAACTGAAGGCCAACAAACTATTACCGGGCACCCAGTGATATTCAAAAAACTCACCTCCAGCTGGAATTTCAGATGCTCTCTCATGCTCTCAAAGAGAAGAAAGCACAACCTGAGGGAAGCTGCGTACAGATTGAGCCGCTCAACACTCAGCAGCTGAACAAGAAACAAAAAACCCTTTAAAAACTACAAAGGCAAGTCATCATGTGCTATAAGTGGCAGTACCGTAACACTGCAGGTATCACCTGCAATTGACCAGAGATTCATGCATTGCCTCCCACAGCAACAGTATTTCAAAAAACAACCCCTTGTTCAACCTCCTGGTCTCACTTTTTGCTAGTGAGGATGAATATGCTTAATTCTCTTCTGCATGTGGTAACAACTTTTCCTACTACAACTTTGTTCTTTTGCCAAGTCCACAGAATGTGTTAGCGGTAAAAGAACTTGGGAGAGAACCTGCCTCTGAGATGGTCCCTGTGCAATTAACAGCTTGGTACTACAAAGGTTCTGCCTACAATTAAACTGGTAACTTCCACCCATAATTACCTCAAAACCAATTATATCAAAACACTGTGTTATCCCACAGTAACAGTTTGTTCAAGTCACCTTCATCCTTCTTGGACCTGGTCTGCACAAAATAGTACATGACAACCTCTCTGGCTTTGCAGCAGTACTACTTGGTGCAATTCAGAACTCTCACTGCAGTGCAGCAGAGAGCTTTTTTGAAGACTGAGACCTGCCAAACCTCATAATACTAAATTCCAATAAACTATTTGATGCAAATTAGTATCTGACTGCCCAGTGCCATATGCCAAGTTTACATGAGCCAGACTCACTTGAAATAGGTGCCGGCACAACTCCTCCTTCACAAGTCCCAAGAGGGACTGGCAGTTTGCAATGGGTGCTGACTCCAGGGCAACAGTTAGCAACTGCAGCCCCATGTGGATCATCACCTCAGAGTTGTGGCGGTCGTGAGGGTTGGTGAGGGAGATGAGAAAGCGGAACAATTCTCTAATACACGGTAACCCATACGGGACCAGAGCTGCTCCTAAAGGAAAAGGAGAGATTAGCAGTCTTAACTTCGGGTTTGCTTTTTTCAAATGCTTAGCAAGTGTTAAAAATTGAATTGTTATAGACCCACTGAGGAATTGGAACTTATCACCCTCTTAGCACAAAGTGAAACAGAATAGAACAGCGGAAAGGAGACAGGACTTTAGCAGCACTGCCCACCTCTTACCTTCTTTCTGGGAAGACTGAGTAAAACGTACTCCCCGGGGATTTACATAGTCCATGTCATGAACTGAAGCAGAGTCAGAATGTTCTGCTACAGATGTGCACTCCTCTAGGACCTCGGGGATAGACTCGACAGAGGCTGACTGAATCTTCTCCTCCCTCAGACTTTCATTCTTCATTGAGATCAGTCATGTGAGGAAGATGCAAAACAAGAGTTAGCAAGCACTAAAGTTAAAAAAAAACCACAACAGCTTATACGTTTACACTTAATTTGGAACTATTACAACAACACAGGTCACTAATGGAAGAAGATCAGATAAAATTTAAGAGAAAAGAGAGCCTCTAGATAATCTGCAATCCTCTCTACCTTTCACTTACATCTAGTTCTTACCTGTTTTACATAACTATAGGTTGTGAGACTAAGGACTTGACTTTAAAAATACTCCTATAACCTATCAGTTCTTACTGCCCTGAGGTTAGAATTTGGCTTGCTTTAATTTCAGCACAGTACTTCTGTTTATGCCTTCCTAGCAATTTTATCATTCAAAGTATCTGCAGCTCTAATCCATTTTCTCAACAGTATTACTGTTGTGGAGAGAAGTGATTATGAAGGGAGTTGAAACTTTTCTTCATAAGTTATAACCACATACCTGGAGTTCAGGATGATTTTGATTTTCAGTGACTTTGGCCTCATTTGAAGGCATTCCTGCATTAAGTCCCAAAGAAGTGACTTGATCCAAGTCTGTCAGGTCTTCCTTGGAGGTTGCCTGTGAGGACAGCTCCAAACCACTGTCTGTAACAGGGCTGACTGCAGATGAAACATTTTCAGAGCTTCCAGAAGAGCTGGGTGAAGGAGCATCTATGAAAGCAACTCCACTTCCTGATGAGAAACAGAAGCAAAGAGGATCACTATTTCTCTGTCCGTCAGCGACAAATTCATGCATTAAATACATTAAAAAAGAATTACTTTTATACTACTTCCCAGTACAAATGGTCTCAGTTATGCACTAATGTTGAGCACACAGATAAACTAAGATCTATTTTGCTCAGCATTAATGAATTAAACAGATGAACAGGTGAGATACCAGCAGTTCTCCAAATTAAAACACAATAGTTGGAGTTTACCAGACTCAGCAAGTAAGGTAACTCATATAGTTTGCTAAAGGGTACAGAGGATTTACATAACTAAGACAGAATTCGAAACTACTCCAGTACTTTCCTTCAAAGTGAGAATTTTAACTTGAATCTATGGCAGAACCCACTTCTTTAATTCTACCTAAACAAAGGAAATTGCAACAGAATTAAAATGGGTCTGAAATGGAGCAGTGAAAAATTTTTACTATTTCTAAATATGAGGCAATGCTCCAAGAATCTAAGTTTTCCTTTTGAAGAAACTGACATATTTGGAGCTCTCACTGTTCTGAGGAGAACTTAAAAAAATATTTAAAACTCAAATATTTAAAAAAGAGAAGATATAGTGCAGAGCACAGCAATAAAGGCATAAACCAGAGTTATGAATTTACACATGAAATGTGTATAGTTTTGCACAGTGGTGTTTTATCACTGACTTGATTTTTGGAAATGGTTTGAATAAGTAGCAGACTGTCACTCGATTTTTAAGAAATGTATGACCAATTTTGCAGTCTTTTCTTCTTCACCTGCTAAGCCAGGATTGTGGCTTAAAAAGCACCATTAATGTATTACCTAACACTACAAGGTTAATGACATGTTTTGTAAAACAATTCGACTTCCCCTCTGAAATGTTACAGGAGTTGTAATGCTCTTTGACAGATTTTAATACCTATTTGAAAATTTAAATACAATGATGATTTATGCAGAGATAAGTTCTCATCTGCATCGATGTTCTGAGTTACAGGCAATTTGAACATATTTATTATTTCCTCAGTTGTCACCAATCATGCAACAGTGTAAAAACAAACTTTGGATCTTTCACACTCCATAGTTTCCTATGACAGAATAAGTGTCAGAACTAGGCCTTTTACACAGCCATTGGTTCTATTTTCCTGTCTGCTTTCTTTCACTGGTAATGTTTATGTCTGACCATCAAACTGTAGAGTGCATAAGAGACAGAGTACTTTGCAGTCAGAGAGACTCATTTATCCAGAGCAAAGTTTACGAAGTTATAACTATTTAGTCTATTCCTACACAACAATAAGATATGGAAGCCCCCAACATTACATCCTTAAGCTCACAGCACTAGTCACACAGGGTATCATAACTGCAGGCTGAATCAAAGCACATGAATAAGGATTCAGGCATATACCCATTAGTTTCCTGCACACAATTCCCTTTCGCGTACTTTTGCTGTTCCCTCTGGGTTTTTCCCTATATAACTTTTCAAGCCTCCTTACCATAAGAGTCATAAGCACAACCCCTATTTCCCTGTCTCTTAATGAGTGTGGCCTTTATTCACATGGACTGTGTGTGTGCAGTTTCACTCTTTACATCTGTCGTGAGAGATCTGTTCATTCTCCCATCTTTGACACCTAAGATTCTGCACATCCCTTAGTTCTACCTTTGTGTTTTCCCCAGTCACACTTTGCTCCTCCCACTTTAGCACCACACTCACACCCTTTTGTAAACACTTTGGGAACACAGGAAGGAACATGCTACTTAAGTTAGCAATATCCTGTTAAAGGAAACCTCCTCAGCTCCATTTCCCTTACAGAATCACAGAATCGATTAGGCTGGAAAAGACCTCCAAGATCATCAAGTCTGATTGAACAAAACCATGTCGAACTAGACCATGGCACTAAGGGCCACATCCAGTTTTTTCCATAAACAGCTCCAGGGACAGCAACTTCACCAACTGCCTGGGCAGTCCATTTCAATGTTTAATCACCCTTTCTGTGAAGAAATTGTTCCTCATATCTAACCTAAACTTGCTGTGGAGTGGCTTAACGCTATGTTCTCGTCCTGTCGCTAGTTGTCCTTAGGTCTCCTGTTGCCAGCATTCCAGTTCTCAGTCTCTTCCACATATCTTGCTGCATCCTCTAACTCTCACCACACAGCAGTCCAAAACCTCAGCCACCTCTCCAGGTGCCCATTCCCTTTTGTACAAACTACCCTCATGAGGTATGCTGAAGGCAGATAAATGCTGTCAAGTTATCCGTAGGACCATGCCTTCCTCCATCAATATGTATTCCATTTCCCAAAAACACTTTTTCCTGGACCTTAAAAGCTATTATATGCTTTATTGCTACAGTCACTGAGAACTAATAGGAAAAAAACTAATGCAAAACAACATGTTAAGAGAAATTAAATAAAAACAGATTCAAAAAAAGCTCTAGGACTGATGCTGTCTGGTCTCTTGAAACAGATTTCAACTTACCTGTGGTATTACTAGTATTGCTTGCTGACTGTTCTGTTGCAGGAGAGACCTTAGTTACATGTCGAGGAGGCCTTGGTGATCTCTTCTGCTTTTTCCATTTTGATGATTCACTCATTCCTCCAGCTCTCATTTTCAACTGAAAACCAATAATCATTAAGAATGATTGCAAAACTACATAATATAATGGAATACCCAAGCCAACCCACAAAGGCTATCTCAAAACCCTCAAAGTCAGGCAACAGCATTAAATATATCACACAATTAAATCAGCACCTCAAAATCATGCAAACCAGCCCCTGACTACCTACATATTAGCCATGTCCATGGTTGAATCAAGGGACAATTTACTGCAGTTACTCTGCTATAATATATACTTAACAGTTCAATTATGACAGCACTTCCTATTCCCTATCAATACCTCCCAGCTTTGAATCAGGATAAAGAATTCTCTTGGAACTACAGGTACATCCCAAATCTCTTTGCTTGTGCCAAAGCTTCCAGACTTCTAAAGGGCATCAATTAACATATTTAAATTAGGTTTGACACTCAACTAAAATTTCACCATCTATATATCAAGATAAGAAATGAAGCCCAAGCACCCACTGCACCACACTGCAGTCTGCAGCTCTGTCACCGATTTCTTGCCTCATTCACTCTTCATCTTTGTATCAATGCCACATTCACTTTCCTCCAGGTATCCTTCACTACTAACAAGTATTTTGCTAACACTTCACTGGCTGCTGATGCAAGTCACATTGCCAATACCAGCCTAGAAACAAACCTTATTCTGCTTTCACCCGCCTTCCACCATTACTGTTCTTCAGATCTAAATCTAACCTAACTCTTGGCATCCTTCTTGACCAGGATCCTACTTCCAGTTTGCATGCAGATCTTTGATTGGACAAACAATCACTAAGCAGGAGCAAGTGCAGACTGTGTGGCAATTGCTGCAGTGTGCTGTTATTTCAGGCATGCAGATGCTCCAGAAGTTCCTAAAACAGTATGATATTTATTTACATGCTTAAAGGTAATGGCAAGTACCAGTCCCTGTTTGGTATTCTACTCTGTAAATTTATCACCGTTACGTTTTATTTTAGGCTATAATATTTCTTATTTCTTATATTCCTAGAATCAGATTTAAATTATATAGAAGACAGCTATATTCCTTAGTATCTTCCTTTTCCTGCAACTTGCCTCCTTTCAGCTACTACTTCTCTTAAATGCCAATAAACCTTCTAGGATCCACTACTGTTTTTCCTTCACTTTCCATTTTCCAGGTAGAATTCTAACTTGTTTTATGTGGCCTTGGCCTGTAATTCTTCTCATTTAAACAAAGCTTGTGAAAATGTTATGTCCCAGTGCAGTAAACCATTTGTGTAACTTTTCTTTGCACCACAAACTGTATTTGTTTGATGACTAATCCCCAAGTTATAGCTATGCTACAGTTTCCTTGAGTGTGTTAATGAACAGATTCAGAATTACTTTGCTGCTTGTTATTTCTTCCAAATTTTGCAGCAACAAGCTTCTTCTAAATCACATCTTCTGACAAACACTCATGTGACAAGCACACAGCTAAAAATAAAATTTGGTAGATTTCAAAATGTTTTACAATGCTTATGGATCAGAATCTTGTCACATAAAAATTGTCAGCTTTCTCATCTTTCCTATTTACTACTTCATAGAGGTATATAAAATATGTGTTTGATTCTTGGCAATTTCTAAAATCTCTCTGAGCCTTAAATATTAATTCATTAAAGGCTTAACCTGCAAATTAGATTAGATAGTTTTACCTACCAACTATGCTAGAAATAGCCTTTTTTTTTTTTTTTCAGGAACTTATAAGATTTGAAGACTTACGGTTCATTGTACCAAACTACTTCAAGTAGGAAGAAAACGTGGCAGCATTAGGTGTTAAACCCATTAAAGTCTCTTTCACAGAATTTCCAAACAAAAGAAAGACTTTGCTTCTAGCTACTAAATCCTGTTGTCATTATTTGCCAGGTTAAACGTTACTTGCAGCAGGATGCAAAATTGAATCAGCAAAATGGAGCCAAGATACTGATATGGGCTACCCATGCTGGCATCACTCCTTTTACCCTCAAGTCATGTTCCTGAGAAACATGTAACTTTTGGACCATTCTATTAGAAGATTCAAGTAGACAATTTAATTAGTATTTCTAATCTCCCCCTCCACACAACACCAAATACCATCTCAGTTCAACACTAGTTCTTTCAAAAAAGCACTTCTTCTCAGACGCAAAATTGACCCTTAGTGATTGTCCTGTTTACCTCTCAAGATTCCTCCTCTTGAGGTTCATGAGATAAAGGCCCATCTGTCATCATCTTGATGACCCTGTGCCATCTTTCAGAGACTGAGTCACAACAACTTCACATAGATGGGAAACCATTTTTTCAGGCACGCAAGAAGACACACTTGATTTTTTAAAGAATTTAATCAAAGTACAAAGGATTTAGACTGGATTCTAAGTTTATTGGAGCTTTTTAGGTGTGGGTGGTTTTTTATTTTGTTTTTTTGGGTTTTTTTGTTGTTGTGTTTTTGGGGATTGATTGATCAGGGGTGTTTTGTGAGGGAGGAGGAAGGTGAGATTAACCAATAGCTCTTCTCCATCTCACACCATCCAGTACTCCACAATCTACAGAAACAAGTATCCTTTTATTAGAATTACCTACTAGGATCACCTAGGACTGCCTCCCATATAATTTTGCCCTCCCTCCTTTTTTTTTTTTTAGTTTTGCTATCTTCTTTTGCTCCATTGTAGCCAACTATTGCATAGGTCTAAAAAATTTGAAAAAGCAAACAGAAATGCTTAATGGAAATGTTTCATCGTCAAGAGGCTATATGCTGTTTTAACAAACAAACACTGAGTTTGGGAATTCTAAAACAATGCATGTATCAAAGGACAGCAAAGTAACATCTTTCTTTCTGAATTTTGTTTTGAATTGAAAGGTAACAATCCCGTGACTCCTTGCTTTTAACACTTGTACAAAAAATGTACAAAACGACTCTATGGTTTGCATTTCACTAAAGGAACTATTTCTAAAGCACTTTTTACCTTAATTTTCAAGGCATTTCCTGATTTCACTGGAAAGAGTGGTTGTATTATTAACAGGTTGAGATTTTAAAGCCAAGGTTGCCTTCTTGACTAAATGTAGCAGCTAAATAGCATTTAATAGATCACTAACATATCCTGAATCTTAAACATAATCTAAAACTCTCCTTCCCTCTCCAATGCTCAGTGATATTATACTTGAATTAGTTTTCTAATTATCAATGTCCTTGAGATTAGATTAAGCTTGTACTTTTGACAGTAAAAACTACCTGAAGTTAGTATTTCAAAAAATATTCTTTAGAAATCAGTATAGAGGGAGCTCAGAGCTATTGTTCTTTCATCTTGGAACTCAATACAGATTCAATTACATTTGTCTGAGTTACCTTTTGATAAAGAAATGTACACAAAATTTTAGACAAAAAAAAATCAGAAGATTTCAAATGCTTCCTTTGATAGATGAGGTTTTAACAATAAAACCCTATCTAAGGTCCAGGAAGGTGAAGAAAAATGTAATACTACAAGATTCTTTTTAAAGGGTCTGTGAATCTCATTTTTCTACAAGTCACCTTACCTGTACTCGTTTGTTTTTCCATAAGATACTGTAAGCCTCAAGAGAAAAGGGCAGGGGCCAATGATTAGTAATTAAAGTGATTATACTAAAACATGAGCTCATTCTAGATGCAGCATGGAACTGGTCAGCACACCAAGTAGCGTTCAAGACACAAAAGCATGCAGAGAGAACGCAGTCCACGATCCAAGTCCTGGAGACACCGATGCAGTCCAGTCATCTCACTTACTTACCTACCTGTACTGCAATAACTAATGAAGGTTATTTGGTGAAATACATTTATGCATCTTAGGCAACTATGAACATAGTCCACCCTCAAAATCTGTGAAAACCCAGAGTTTAGGTTCCTCCTGACCACTGCAGACCCCAATGTTCTACTGCAAAGGGAAACATTTTGAAGTATTTTCTTCTGCATAACTCTGCATGTCTTCAGCCACTGTCTTTTCAAAAACTTTGCTGTTTGGATAACTATTTTGTCCTAGACACAGGACAAAGAATGGTATTTCTAAATATTCTGTTCAACTCTGTTTGGACCACATAACATTAATGGCAGACAAGAACTAAAGCTACATTAAGTTTATGAACCAACATGGAAAACTGAGAAGAGTCTCATCTAAGTTAAGTTTTTCAGGGTTTCTATGACTGGTCCAAACCAAATAATCTGCAGGCCTACAGTACTTCCTTAGAAGTATTTTTTAGGGGAATTAGCAGGGACTAACACATTTTGTAAATCTGTTCAGCCCCCATTAACAAATACTGTGTTGGGAAACAAAGTAATTTCAGCAGAAACATGGCCTAAGATGTTGAAAATGGACAGCAGTTTTTTTTTTCAAAAAAGCTTTAGAGAGCATTGAACTCTGTGACTCTATACCAAGTAACAAAGCTCAGAGAATCACCTTGAGTAAAAACTTTTCAGGCATGCTGGGTCAAAAGACTCCTCAGGTGTATTTGTTACATCTATAACCAAGATGAACAGCTAGGACACACAACACTTGAGACTTCAGCGACCAGTCTACACTTTTCGTGTTTCTTTTCTTCAGTTTTTCACTGTCAAATCTCACCCATGCCCTCCCACTTCTACAGAGGATGCCATGAGGGTATCCTAAGTGGCACTCACCAAGACACTGAATGCTGCAGTAAAACAAGGATCTCTCCCTCCCAAGCCTGCCCCAGCTGCAGCCACAACACTGCAAAGCAACCACGGCATGCACTGTCCCCAAAAGCCATGCTGTGTCAAATGAGTGGAGGGAGATTTGCTGCACACAACGTAACTATCTCTCAAGTGGTGTTTACAAGAGAAGGAAGAGGGGAGTAAGGTAAGAAGGGAGAAGGGAGAGAGAGACCTTCAGGTTCTTAAAGAGCAATACCCTCTCTAATTGGTTCAGGGCTTTGGGCTGTTCCCCACTACTTAGCTCCAGTTTGTTGAGGAGACATGAAGAAATCTGTGAAAGATAGGCAAATGCATGGTTTAAACAAAGCAAAATAAACCCAAAGAGAAGAATAACCTGGCAGAGTGCAAGGCTGCAGGGCAGACTCCTGGCATGCACAGCAAAGAGACAGTACAAGGAACTGCACAGGACACAACAGAGCATCACTTAACCGAGCTGGGAGCAGCCATTGCTCGGTAAGAGTAGCGTAGCCTTCCTAGATCCAGTCACCTTCACTTTACACCTGTGCACAGACCATGACAAAGTCTAATACCTGCAAGTGCATTAGCCTGATTTCTTTTAGCTTTCCTTAGGCCAGCCTACCATCACCACAAATCTTGTGACCGTTCTCCCACAGCAAGGGAAAACAAGCAGTCATTAGGTCACTATACAGGAAGTAAAGCCCCAGGCTCATTTCAGATTCCTACAGCCAAGCATTCAATCTCTCAAAACACTGCTGTACTGGCTCTAAAATGTACATTTACCCATGTTGCCCCTTTTCTCAACTCATTAAAATAAAAACAGGGTGAGAGTTATAAAAAGTATATTCAGCATTAAGTTCAGACAGTTATTTCTTCTCTAGCACTCTTCTTCCCCTCCTGTTGCTCTCAATAGTAGAATCCTTTACCTTTATTGACATTCTTCATATGGAGGATAAAGAATATAGAAGTAGATATGGAGGTTCCTCAAGAGGACCTCCCTCCACCTGAGAAATTATTACATTAATAATCATATAAGGTCACATCATGGTATTTGAAACACTGAATCCAGCTGCTAAAAACCTCACTGTACTGAGTAAGATTGCGGCATTATAATGTGCCAGAAAATGGTGCATTTAGGGAAAGGAAGATAAAAAAGAGAATCTACTTCGATTTGGCTGCTAATAGATGACACTGACCATGTGAACTAAGGTTTTCACTACACAATGTAGTGCAATCCACCAAAGCTTTTTCTGCAATAGCCCAATTTCATAATGCTTTCGTGCTGTTTCACCAGCCTCAAAAAGTTTTCTTTCTATACACAAGGAACTGGACAAATATATCCTGAGAGCTCAGTATTAGACCTGCAGTGAATGAAGAATAAAGAGAAAGAAGCTGGAGAGAGAGCAGAAGACAGCAAATAACCAGTTAATGTCACCATCAGGTCCCATAATTTGCTGGGGTTTTCTAGCCCAGAGGAGCTGATGGCTGTTCCCAGAATCCAGACTGTCTCACTTAGGCAGCAATATCATTAATAAGATTTGCTACTGGGCTTAATCCTACAGAATTAATGAAGCTATGTCCATTTATGCAGTTAAACATGCCTTTTCAGTGAACTAGGGACTTGCAGGAACAAAGAAATACAAGTGTGAAAACAAACAATATAGAGAGGAGCACAAGCCCAAGACATGAGCAGAACAGTCAACACAGTGCTGAGTCTTACCTTCTTCATGTTCGTTCCCATGTAGCTTTTAGGCTCTTCTTTAAACTGAGGCAACCTGAAATATAAAGAACAAGCCAAAATATGTAAGTTTACTTGGGTTAACAAGAAGGGGAAAGAAACAGGCTGGTCTTTCCAGTAGACACTAGAAAACAAACTTAGGTCTTCTCCACAAAAAGAGATGCTCCTAATTTGTTTAACTGATAAAAACTGCTGAGGGTAAAAAAACACACACAAGTCTAGATGAGAGGTGCTTTACATGCTATTACTACTAATGGCAGTTTTTCTATATTGATTTTCATGTCATATAAGTACAGTTTATTTCCTTCAGTGTGTGTTTTCAGCAGTGGTCTAATTACATTTGTTCATAACAGGTTTCTCTGATGCTGCTACAAACAACTGCTGAGCCAGTGTCATACACAGCAGGACTCTTGCAGTGTACATGTTATTACTAGTCGTGGAAATTATTTTCTTTGAGTTTGTAGAAACCTCAGTAGTTGTCTTCTGTTCTTTATCACATAAACACAATTGTGATGCACAGTGGATGTAAGTTTAAGCTGAATGCTCTGAGATAAGCAGTTCCCATCTCAGAATGATGCAGACTGCCCTCAGATATGTGACCAAGTGACAGCTCTTACAGCTCTACAACTCCACACACTCTGCTTTCCCTTCTGTTCCTTTACTACAATTCTATCTTTACTTGCTGAGGGGGAAAAAAGCCTTAGAGCACAGCTTTGGCTGTTTCTTTTTCTGGAAAGCAAGATGACCAAACCACCCCTGCAGTTGCTGCCTCTGCCTTGCTTCTCTATCCCTGTCCACAGGCACAGATAGTGGTGGTGTCTCCAAGACTTACCAAGAAGGAAAGAGGAGAGGATACACAGTAAGTAATGAATAAGCACCAAGTAAAATTCACATATGTATTTTGAGAAAAAGTAATGTGGTCTCTCCTCTTTGATGAAATCAATTCTGACTCTGCCCCACCTTCATCCAGTGCACTGCACGACACAGGGTGCACAGAGGAGAAAAAAACCTGAGATCCCATTGGAATCGAGTGTGACAATGGGAAAAAAACAGGATACGACTCTGAGAAGCTGCCAGTTTTACTACAATCCTTTTCTCCTAGAAGTATTTCTGCATCTGCACATTTCCTTTTTACAATACCCAGAGAAAGTCTATGATTACTTCACTATTTGGAGAAACAGTTTTGAGTTTAAAAAAAGTAATCTTAATGACCTGAAGGGTGCTGAAAAGGGCAGACCATTTGTTCAGGATGCACAATTTCAAGAGTTTAAAATTCTCTTTGATATGTGAGGTCAAAGCTCTCAGCTTGAAATAACATGTGGCTATTCAACACCACTTCTATTCTCTCTGCTGAAGAGAGCTATATTTTTTAGAGCACTTTTTTTTCAGTGAAGTTTGCATTCTCTGTCCTCAAACTGGTTCTCTATCCTAAAGCTCTTCATTACTTGGCTGTCCATCTCTCCTCAAAGGACACCTCAAACCAGGCAACCTTCTCTACCTCTGTGTCCCTGCAGTCTGACAGGGTCACCCCAAGAGAAAAGTGCCAAATCCTTCATCCCCTTCCACCTCTAAATAATGACCATTTTGGATGATTTTTCTGAGGGCCCTTAAGTGGAAGTGTGGAATCCTTCTGTCCTTAGAGGGCCATCTTGGCAATGCTGAGGCAAACACAAGCAGGTTTACCTTGTGAAGAGCAGCTGCACCATGTCGACCAGAGTGTGCTCTGCAGATTTTCTCAATAACTCTGCGAAGACAAAAACAAATAACACAGGTGTCATTACTCAGTGTGATATTATCAAGAGGCTTCTTCAAGCAGACTCCCCTCCGAGTCTTGTTTACAGAGATTACGGCAAATTTATTAAAACCAGCTCCAACACCGCATTGCTGCAAATGGTCACAGCATCACACGGTGGCGCCACACAGCTGGGGAAAAGAGCAGCCCAAAGTTGCACTGTGAGCGCCTTACAAATTTTCCATGAAGTTGTAGAAAGACACAATAATATAAGGCTCAGCAGCTTTCTGTGGATGCATCTTCTACAACAGAACTAGTTAATGCTGAGGAAACCTGATCATTTCTTAGGTGCAGAAGCATGAGCAAACCTACCGCTGAGCCTCATTTCGAAGCATATGCGGAAACAGGACTGCATGATCTCGCACACGGATTCATTGGTGAGGTGGGCTCCCACTGGAGTGAGCAACAAGGTCCTCAACACCTGCAAAGAACAGCACCTGAATGTACCACAGTACAATGACACTTGCATGAGAAGGTGAATGAATGACATTTCCAAGACAGGGTTGGTTTTCTCAAGGAAGACTGCCATGAGCAGAAAACCTAAGGGTTCTCCAGGACTCATCTCAAACCGAATGCTGTGCACAAGTCCATTAGGAGACAAGAATGATCTCCCAACCCACTTCTAAAAGAGGCCTGATGTGCTGCATGCTACCCAATATCTAAACTGAGGAACTACGTATCTGCTCAAAAGTACACAGACAAAAGAGGTGTACAGTTCATAGGTTTGTCTCTACAAAGATTTTTTTCTCAAAAATAAGTTTGAGAACTCCATATGCTTAATTTACTCCCCACTAACACAGACCATGAACAAGGTAGGATTATCAACAGTACCACATTATCAAGCCCCTAATTTTAAAATAATTTAATTTAAGCTTTTAATTATTTTCATTTGGAAAAGCTTTTACCACAGGTATATGAGCCATCTGTTTAAAAATAAAGTCTGTCACTAAGCTCCTGCAGAGTCAAAACACTGCTCCCTCCTCTTCATCTCCATGTAACAGGATATGTTCCACAACAGGCAGCAACCATTATGGTAATTACCATTTCTCTCCACTTACCTGTAGGATTTTCATCAAGACAACCTCATCGCTCGCATGATCTGTGCCCACAAATCGGGCGTGAGTGACAGCATCTGCCATGTTCTCCATCCCCTCCGCTGTGCCCTCATGGCTGGGATCTGAATAACAGAATAAAAATACATGTCAGGGAACAGCCACCTACAGCCTACCACCTCTGTGGGGAGACATCTACACGGAGATACTGTGTGGCCTTCTGCTTCCTTAATTTGCGTGACTTGCAGTGAGTTGACCCTACAAGAGCAAAACTCATCTCCCACTAGCAGAAAGGTTTTATAACTGGGAGCTTTCAAAAAGACTTTATCAAGTTTTTCTACATTTGCAAAAAAATGTAACCTAACTTAGAAAATAATTACCATTCAGTTGTTACTGTTTCTGTACATTATTAGAGATTAACTTCTAAGACTATGTCCTGTTCTATAATCTATACCACAATCAGCTGTTAAATGCATTCAGTTCCTCCTTGGGAATGAAGAAAAAACAGCCCTTAAACATAGGGAACTTAAAATTTACTCTCATGAGGAAAAAATGCCCAACAGGTTCCACTAGATTGAGAAGGGAAAATTGTTTCTTGTTCTACATCCCTCCCAAGGAATAGGAGCTGGGAAGGAATGGACCAGTAGCTTTCCCCAGAGAAAACAGCAGACAGACAGAATCACAGTTGAGATATCGGAGTCGCAGGCCTCCCGCTTCAGTCACTCATCAAGGCTCCTTCTCTCTGTTTCAGTCTTTTGTAGCTACAAACAATGGTGCAGTTGAGAGAATATTTAGGATGAGATTGTTGTTAGTAACTGTATCTTGTGCTACATTATAGTGGCTTCAGAAAAGCTGCCTCTGGCTTTGATTTCATTCTCACTTAAAAATATGGCACTGGGCAAGAATCTTGATACCCTCCTGCTAACAGTCATTAGGCAAGAAAGGAGACAACCTAAACACTGGTTAATACCTCATTAATTGGCAGTGGGGCCTCTTGAACTCCAGCAAGAATAAAGCTGACAGAGGAACCAAGCAAGACCTTGTATACTTTACAGAGAAGCAGACTCCCTCTTTGACTCCAGTAACATTCACACCTAGGAAGGGCTAAGCCCTAGTCATTAAAGAAAGCTGCCCTTATTGTAGTCAAAAGACAGTGTCCTCTACCATGCTGTGGGGATTCTCAGGGGCTGCAGGATAAGAAACTTGTAATAGCTGCATAAAACTAAATTGGCATCAGTGCACTTCAGAATCCCATAAATCTGCATAGGAACAGCACTTCACCATCTCTTACACATCCCTATTAAGAGCAGAGCTTGCCTACTTTTAACATAGTTCACACACACATCTTGCATAGTTGAGAGTGAATTCCTCTCCTGGTTTGCTAGGCAAACCCACTGATCTATCAAGGAGTCTGGTCTAAGACCAGTTGGTCATTTTTTACCTGGTTCAGCAGCACCACCCAACAGGATACCAAACCCTGATGTGGGGAAGCATTCAGTAAGAGGCCTGGCTGTCAAAGGCAGTTCTCTGTGTTCCTTCAATAATGGCTTATAATGCTGCTAGAAGCTACCACTTTTCTACCAGAGGCAGTAAAATCAGTCATATGTTGGTGTCTCATGCACTCTTATTCATAAAAGTAAATAATAGCTTAAACCACCAATGCTGATGTAGGACCATTCTGAATCGTCTTAATTAAATTAGGCAAAGACCAGCAGTGTTACAATGCCAGCACCTACGTTAGCATTACAGTTAACCAACCTCAACAACTACAGTGGAAAGCAGCCAAGTGGGAATGAAGAGGAAAAAGCCACTTGCTGCAGAAAAGGCTCCCACACACAGAACACACAGATTCACTTCACTGTCACCTCTTCTAGTAGATGTGAGCTTCTCTAAGCTTAGGGATACATTTAGTCGTAGTTATGGATAAACAGTGTGTGTGAAAAGGAAATGCAAGCAAGTTGCACATATGCTTCTTTAACAGATCTATGAGTACTGCTTCACTGTCCTAGCCCCTACCTTCAACACCTCTCTCCCAACACACATCACGCCTGACTACTTCAGTTCTGGCTCCCTGCAACAGCACTAAAAATTCAGGTCAATTTATAAAGCCTCTTGAGTTCAATTAAAAGCACAGATACTTCTACTTTGCAGAAACAAGATACAGAAAAAAATCAACCCGCTTCTTTGTTCCCTTGTGAGAAAACAGTACAGAAAGATATGTCGATGCCTGCTCAGAATCACTAACAAAAAGAAATTTGTGTGAGCAAAATACCAGCTTCAAAATTGCCACCTACAATGCAAAGATCTAGAGACCCCCTCTAGATATATACCATTTTATATGGAGTGCAGTCTTACAACAGGTGGGCAAAAGAACAAGCAGAAATCAGAAAATCCAAGCTCCAGGAAAACCAGAAGGCTGTTCAGTATTACCTTTAATGGAACTAAAATAAATCACCAAGGAGACAGAGAAGGTAGACAGGCGAACAAGCTTTAAAAGTCCCTAAACATCAAGTCATCTCACTGGAAGCTGAGCAACAGCTACTTACTTACAGATACATAGTTTTCAGGAACATCAGGGAAAGCTAACTTTAGAAATGGAGCCAGAAGTTGCTGTGGACACACTGTGATAATAAAAAGAGCACACACCTTTTCTGAGGAAAATACAGAAAACCCCAATTCTGAAATTTAGTCACTAGTCTTCCAATAGCTAAGGTTTGAACTCATCAAATAGGCTGACAGCTCACTAGCTACTGCAAAACTGCTGAGCAAGGAAATAACTAATCTGAGGGATAAAAATCAATTGGAGTTTAGTATTGTCACACAGTTTTCTAGTACTTTAAAAGTTACTATGCAATTTTAACTAAAACTCCTGTAGAAGCAGTACTTAGAGCAGAGGATAATCACCGTAAGGGTAACTATTCCTACAAAAACACAAGCACGGTGGATATCAAGTCATTTTATCTGATTGAGCTGTGATTGCACACTATACCATTACTGAATTTGCAATTCAGGCTACTAGAGATCAGAAGTCTCAAAGCCTACTCAAGAATTACTCTTTTCTAACTGGTTTTAAAACATACCCTTCAGCAATACTCCTAAAAAGGAGACAGATAACCACCTGCTGACGTGTGACAAAATAAGAAAAACAGTGAGACAGTACAAGGATTAGCAATTAAATACTTTGGAAATGGGAAAAGAAAGCCATTTTAAACATAGATATTTATCAGAGGAGTTTGGCCCTTTCACTGCACCCTGTTTTTTGACCCAGCGTGTACAGCAAAAGCCAACCACTCACAAAACAGACAGAGCTAATGTCACTTTTTTAAAAAGTGCTGTTTCACCTGTCAGTTATACAGTCCCAAAATGCACCACAAATATCTGCCACACTGCAATTTCCCCACTGTGGTTGTGCCAGCATCCTCTCTTGTTCCATATAGCTTGAAACAGATTTGTATATTAAAAACAGTTTTAAGCTTTTACTATCTTTAGGCAAACAGTCTTTGGACTACCTTTAGTCTCATATTACAAAAAGAAATTATAAGACCAAAAAGCTTTAATTTAACAACACAACCCTAGCCAGATGTTCAGTCAGCACCACTAATCCCAACCTCACTGGTATCTGGAGCAGCACAAAGGACAAGGCTGCTCTGAATGTCACCTGAAGCAACAACGAAGGTCTCAGATTACAGCTTCTGTTCCACAAAAAAAGCCAGGCAGAGAGTCTTTTCCACTGTGTGCTACAAAGAGACACAGTCAGCAGCAGTTACAGGGATGCGCCCTCGCTGGAGTGACCCAATTAATATTCTAAACAACAAGTAGCTAGAAAAAGGCTACAAGTTCTTAACCACATTTTTTCCTGTTTCTGCCTCAAATCAAGTATTTATAGACTGTTGCCTGTGCAGACATTTGCCTGGACATGTGATACAAGCTGATGTTCTGATTCCACATAGATCATAAAAGCCCGAAGAGTCCATCTCTCCTTCTAATGATGATGAAAAGTCATATATTTTGCATTATTGCTTAATCCTTCAGAGGCACATGTTTTACAGGCTTATTTGTCAAGATTTCTTCATTGTCCTAGGAAGTTATGTTAATATTGCATCATTCTAGTTATATTTTTGCCACTTAATTATATCAAATGCTGCCCAATAATTGATGTCTAAATACACTAAATTTTCACCCAACTCTTAATTTTTTTTTTTCCTGCAAGTTTCCATTTTTTCTTATTTTAATTCTGTGTCTATCCCACAAAAGTGGTTTGCACCTACATAAAGCCCTTTCTTTCTCTAACTTCCTTCATGCTAACTCCAAATAGTGAAATACTTAAAACAACAGTACCAAAAATTCAATAGTTTTCACTTACAATGTAAGGGAGAAAAAGAAGTGAGAAATCTGAACCTGGGGGGAAGGAATACTGGTAAAATGATTTTCTTCAAATGAGACTACATTTAAAAAAACATAGGTAAGTTTTGTAACTCACATAGGTATGATCAGAAAGTACAGACAGAACTTAGAGAGAAAAATCGAGCACCACTAACAACAGGGTGACACACTGATGGCAGACAGAAAGCCAGCTAATGAGTTACAAGCCAGCTGAGCCATGGGAACTGACCACATGCACATTATTAGCTTTTCACAGATACAAAGGAGAATGTGCAAATTTGAAAGTCTGGGCAGCAGCAAAACTGTGGCAAGTGAAGAGTACTGGGACACCACTGGATAAGGTCTGGGACTGGGCAAAAAAACATCCTCACTCTAGAGCAGAAATATGAGTCCACAAAACTAAATAAATCCTACTGTGTTTCTGTATGTTACAACAGTGTAATCCAAGCTGGTATTGTCCCCTCTCTGGGCCTTTTGCTCGGATGGCATTAAAAAGCAGCTGGTGCCCACCCCAGTCCTGCAGCAGGCCCTAAGCACACACAGCAGTCAGGGTAGACTAGAAGCTTTGGCTCCATCTCCAGACATTCTGTAGCAACATGAAAGAGCAGCCAGTACAATATTAAGAAACTGCAGATGCCTATTTCCCCAGTGTTAATGACAATTTTCCCATTCTCCCGATCTCCACACTGAGAGCACGTATCCTGGCCAAAGACACGGCTCACAGAGATACATTTGGCTGGCATTTTGGTAAATCCCAGGAAGTCACATAACATACCTATTAGTGCATATGAGAGGAACTTATTCACAGAGGTGAGAGCCAATCCAGTTATGGGACCTGTAGTGTCTTCAGAACGGATGACTTCCAGGAAAGGCCGAAGAAAGACATTGGGTTCAATTTCAGATAGCTCTGTAAAATAAAAAGAATTTTAAAGAGACATTAGACTTCATTCATTAGGATTAATTTTCTCATTAAGAATCTACAGCAAGTTTCATCTCAGAGGAAAAAGGCCTGCTGTAGCTCACTTTTAGAAGGTTGGTGGGAAGGTCAGGGCTGCTTTTAAATATATACACACACAAACACACACATATATATATGTATATATTTTAAAAGCAATGGCTTGTGAATTTCTGTTTCTTATCATCTTCAAAACAGCCTTCTGGAGCCTTCTGAAATCTGATTGTAGGAACATTCTGTAAATGCTACAGAGGCCACTGCTGCCTAAATTTATACTTTAATTCATTGGGAGACACAGGTGCATTTTCCTATTACTCCTGGAATTGTGTGATCCCATGAACTATCTCTGCCCCACCTCCTGCCATTTCTGTAACATCCAACTACAGATACAGCCTCATGCTAATTACATGCAAAGTACAAATGAACAACAACCAGGTTGGTTGGAACCCTTGCAGCTCTTTGCCTGAATACAACTTGCATTTCTGCAATACCAAATATTTGCTTGGCAAAGACAGGAAAACTCCACAAGATAAACTAATTTAAAAACTCTTCTGTCTTATTCTCAGAATACCTGGGTAAGCCTCTCAACCAAAGAAGTAAAAGGGGCACTCTTCTCTACTTGCTGTTTTGGACAAGAAGGATCTCCTCTAAAGCTGCAGTACAAAAAGGCAAATGCACTGAGCTGTTGAGCTGGAGAAAAAAAACAACTAACAAGCTTCCTAAACTTTCCAAGACGATCAAGGGACACTTTGGGAATGAAAAAGAAATACAAAAGAGAACAACCATAACTAGGAAAATTGCCCAAAAAACAAACAAATCAAAAAACCAAACTAAGCCAAAAAACAAACACAAGGAATCAAGACAAGAAGAGCCCTGAGGGGGATTTAGGAGAAAAAGCATTAAAAAGCAGGTGAAAGGAACCACAACAAAGCCAGTACACAGGCATAGAAGAATGTATTAAAAGTAACCTGAATAATTCTGAGACCAGAAACATGTAAGTACAACAGTTGGCTCAACTTATTGAAACCTACTTTTTATTTCTAGTAAAAGTTAACAAGTCTAATAGGTAATAGTGTGACAGGATCATTTGCATTTATACCATCGATAATCAAATATTGCATTTATGTGTCATAGAAGCTTCTTTGAGGCAGGGGAGGAAAAAAGACCGTAATTCCTGAATCCTTAGACAAGCTGCTGCTTTTCTATCTACCAACATAATTCAATTATTTTACTGAGGAAAAGAAAAAAACCCTTATTCTAAGATAAGAGAAATTCCATTTTATCATAGTTCCTATTGAAAAGCCTTAAGTATCAAAGTAAAGAGACTATCAGAAAGTATGTTAATGTAAGTGTGACAAATTATGGTAAGGAAGCAAAGGAGGAAGAACAATGCAGGGGTTTTTGTTTTGAATAGTTAAGAGCACAGAGAAGAACATCAAAGGGCTGTTAACTAAAGCAAAACTGCAATTAAAAAAAGGATGCAATCTCTTACCTTTCAGCAACCAGTTCATATAAGGCCAACACCACTAACTTATTAAAAGGTTAAAAGGAACGTGATGATTCAATCTTTTTGGCTTAAGAACAACTCCCCCAATTTGTCAGATAATATCCTGGTGTGACATTACAATTGTGTCACCTCTCAATAGCTCATGGACACGCAGAGGATCGTAAGACACGCTTTCATCAATGTTTATTTAAGTGTGCTTTATAGAACACTTGTCTGGTTACAAGCCCTTCAACAACATTAAATATAGTAAGACTACTATAGATGAAAACTCCAATTCTTCTTCCCCCAAACTGATCATTTCTATAGAACTGATCATTTCTATTTCAATTCCTCCAGCCTCCTTCAAACCAGTGAGTCCAAGGATGAAAAAGCTGCACCTTGATTAGTAAGAAAGATGGGACTTCAGCAGATGTACATCAGTGCATGTGTAGAATGAGCCACTGAAGACAAACTTGCTAGCAGAGGACGTATTAGGGTACCACACTATCCATTAATACATTTTTGGGGACAACAAATAGATATTTTCTTTACAAGAATAGGGGGAGTTTTAGGTTTTTACTTTCAATAAAGTTGTGAATCTTGATGTGGTTAAAGATTAGATTCCCCTGCAGTCTAACTGAAATTCGCAGCTTACATGAAGATCGCAAAATGGCTTGTTATAATTAGGATTTAACTTAGGCACATACCGTTGATTACAGAGCAACTCTGGCCAGCTTCCCTGATAATCAGAGATTCCAGGTTTTATGGTAACACAGCATTTTACATTAAGCTCACTGAAATGGACTGTGTATGCTGTAAAACTATTTAGAGAAGATAGTTGGTGCTGTGTTATTGAAAAAAAACCAAAACAAAACAAAAAACAAACCAGACAAGAAGAGAGCATTTTTAGTGCAGGACTTACCCACTAAAGGACTACTGTCTGAAAAAGCTAGATTTCAGTGAAACAACACTGCTAATTGCTTGCATCTGAGGAGTATTCACTTGATTACTACAATGAGCTCTTCTTACCAGAGGCATTTGCAGGCACTGAGGACTTACAGGGGTCAGCAGATCCCTTTTCAAAGCAGAACTTAATCTTGGTAGTGGTGCTTCCTTCAATGGGAAGTTTGGGAGCACAGAAAACCACTCATACTGTAGCTACTCTTGCTGTATCCTGTCTTGAAACAGATTACCTCTCATTGGCTGAAGAAGGTTCAGCTCTGAAAGGGGCACTACAGCTACCTGGAAGTTTTTAACCAAGTAACAATTTTGTGAAGAAGCCAATAAATCAAAGATAAATCCTTTTCTTTTAACTCAGTCCTGTAGAGCTCAGTGATGTTAGTTCATAGTTCTTTCCCCAAAAGGTTTTCTTAGCCCTGTACACAGAACATGGCAGTGCCCAGAGTCAACCTGCCAGCTCGTTTGGATCAATAACTACAACTGCAAGGTGCACTCTATGCTAGCTTTCCTACCACAGCTCAAGTTTAATTTAGAGCACAGAACTGATTAGCACTCTTTTCACAACACTTTGGTAAAGGGGGACCATAGTCTTCAAAGGAAATTGTTCTGCCCAGCAATTAAACTTCATGAAAGAGGTATTACAGAAAGTCTTGCCATCACCTAAATGTTTGAGCAATGCCATCTCTCCTGAAAATATCTAAAAACGTCAGCAAAGGCAGTAAAATCAATTATTACTTTAATAATTCCTTTGACAAAACAAAGGCTATTTAAGATAAATATTAAATGTTTGGAGGGACATACTCAAACTTTTATAACAACATTCAAAAAACAAAAAGGCAGCTCTGAGTTTTCAGCTCTGGTTTTTCCTCTGCCAGATTCAGGTTCAGGCATTACAAGTGAGGAAACCACAACCAGTGAGAGAACTGAGAATTGTCGATAGAGAGGTTTCTCCAAGCATGTTTTCTTCTCTAGCAGAAGACATTTCTCAGCACTTGAACTAGAAAATATGGGATGGTTCTCTGCTTAGGTAACCACTTTCAACTCAGGGGAAAAAACCCAACCAAACAAAAAACCCACCTGAAAAGCCACCAGCCCTGCAAGAATGATTTCAGCAAGGTTATTACAAGAGGAAGGAGAACAAAATTTTACAAGGTACTGCTATACAAGCTGCCCTCCTTTGCAATCTACTCAAATTAAAACATGATTTAGTCTTACATTAAGAGCCTTATCTGCTTTGGGGAGCAGCTAGAAAGCACTTCCCATTTTCACACTGGTCCCTTCAACAAAATTTCAGGGAAGCAAACAGAGTCCACTACACCCAGAAATGCTCAGCTAGCCCAAAGCAGAGCATGGAGATTAAGAAGAAGGGAAAGAGTATCTTAAGTAGCATATCAGAAAGCCAACTCTTCAGGCTGGCTATTTTAATGAGGACAGAATTTCTTTGAGACCACAGTGCTTTCTCATTCGTCCTATGGATTATTTGCACTTAGACACACATGTCTATAAAGATATTTAAACAACTAATTCGTGTTTGAACACCTAACTCCCATTTCAGCAATCCCATCTAGCCGTTCAGGCACTTCAGCAAACAAGCTGCATCAGACCTCTGGCGTCCCCTTTCTCCTGAAGAACAGGAGCAGGTCCCCCTCGGAAGAGTTTTCTTATTGTTAGCACACTGTTGGCACATTCCTGATCTAAAACGCTCACATAAGCTGCTTTCTCTGGCAGTTCAACTCTTCACTCCTGAATGACTCTTATCAGGATCGGCTATGCGTTCCGAATCAGAGTAAATGAACGAGAAAAAATTGTTTATGACAAGTTATTTCAACATCATTTGTCCCGAGGACAGGCAACTGCAACCCAAACCACATGACCTGGACTCCTCTTATGCAGCAGCTGTTGGCCTTTGACGCCCTGCCTTCAGAAAGGCTGTCTCAGTTGTATCCCACGCACCTCTCCAATGCAGACGAGCTCAGACAAGAGCAATGCTTCAAGCATGTGCTATTACATTCCCTGCTTACATATGGAACTGCAAAATGAACAGGCATTCTCTTTTTTTAAGGTGAGAAAAAGACAAAAATAACACTGTAACGGAGCAAAAATCCAGCTCTTCAGGACTCCTGCCTTGGGGCTCAACGACTTTATGTCACGGAAGACTGAGGTACCGGAAAGTGCGTCCTGGCTTATCCTCAGACCCACATTCTGCAATCACTGCCATTCTGGCCTACATGATATGCACTTTACTCTGTTTACCTAACACCAAAACATTCTGTCTTTTCACCTGAGGGAGAGAAACCCCTGCAGTCTGCCTCAGCAAGTCAGGGTGAATAAGTTACAAGTAAAAAGGACAAAATTGTACTTGCCTTTTAAAAACAAACTAAAAGTACTGAGTGGCCATACTCTTCAGATTTGCGGAAACATTTAACTCCTGGAATAAGTACTGGCTTAATCTCAGCGAAGTCAAAATGCAGGATCACAGGGAAAGGAGAAATTCCTTTGAGTTAGTCCTGTGATTATCTGCTGGTTAATTTAGAGATTAACAAATCTAGTAAACAGAATATCATTAAATTGTTCCTCTAAAAATCTGCAGAGCTGGAATGTGCTTTACATAGAGTCAGCTAGGTAAGAGGCACGGAGCAGTACATGCATACTGGTTCTAGGTGCCCAGCAAAACTACAATTACAGCAGCTCTATGGCCGATGAACGGAGGAGGAGCGTGTTTTTTGCAACTCTGAAAGGAATTCTCCAGACTGACTGGAGCACATGCCACCCGGCACCTGCAATGGAAGACACACCCTGACTACCTCTAAACTAGCAAGTTTAGTCTGACATTTAACCCCAGTGCAATAACAGGCAATCAGTGTAGGGTAACAAGTGTGAAAAAGCAAAGCTAGATGATCCTGAGCTTATGCTCCCCTCTGCACAGCCCTGGTATAGTGTTTCAAGCGAAAAGAATCCTTTACCATCTCTCCCCTACAAGGGGCATTTATTGTTGTTTTGGTCTTGTTTTTCTGGCAAGTTCTAGACCAGCCCTTGCAACACAGTGCAATGTGTAGCACATTTGTAGAGATTTTCTGATCTGAAACGAGAACAGATGGCCTTGTATATAGTCTGACACAGCAGCTAACGTGCTGAGAGCAAGTTCAAGTTCTACTTCCTGAAAATAATGATGGCCATGTCCATTAAACTTATAAACAAGACATCACCAAAAAGTAGCCACCAGAAATTCCATCCAGGTTCCCCAAAATACCATTGCCTTATCCCAGCCTAAGCTCTTCATTAATGAAGAGAACAGGATTCTGCCACCTAGGGGGAAGCCGAGGAGCCCAAAGCTTACATCCTAGTTTCCAGAACACATAAATATTGTAGACTATTTGACAAGGATGCAGGGATTGCAAAACACAGCATACATATCAAGGGGATGTGTAGAAGCAAGCTTTGTGTATGTCTGAAATCAATACTTCACTATAATAAGCGCTATCAAAAGCTTTTCATATGATAGAAGTAAATGTGAGCTGAAAATCGAGGCTATTCAAGCCAATGAAGGCGAAGTGTGAATTAACTGCAATCCTTTTCAGCATGTCTGTAAAATATACTCTTCAAAGCTAATGCCCTCTGAAATAAACTGGTCATTCAGGGGCCCAGGCCCACCATATCAAGAGGGAAACAGCACCATTCACAGCCTCACATGAATGCAAGGCTAGAATTACAAATGCAGTTTGACAAGGGGAACCCAGAGCTGTCAAGCCTGTTCTGTTTGCCTAATTTCATTACAATAGCACAAATGCTTTCATTTGTCACACTCCAGCTTCATGTGTTTATCTCCCTTTCATTAAACATGACTTTAACAAATGATTGTTCCATAGTGCCAAGATCTCAAGCACCCCTCAGAACTGAGATTTTTATTTTGGAGAAGGATGACAGAATGCATACTGAGCATTTGACTCTTCACATCCTCTGGTCAGGGCAGCATAAACTCAGCCAAAATACTGTCTTCTATAGGAATTATTTACATCTACCAATGAAGCAGAAGCACTGACAGTGCCACCAGTGTTAGCCATTAGTTATTAGGGGTTTCATCTGATGACATGCTTCAAATTCAAGTGTTCTGACTGACCATTAAAAACCCCTGGGCATTTTTTCACAAGCAGGTAACCTAGAGTATCTTCAGCCAAAACTACACTGTAAACTCCAGCTGTGCCTCCACTGTTACTTTAAGAGCTTTTCATCCAGCTGTAATATTCTGTTCTAGAGTGATATTATGAGACACAGAAGATCCTCACTTCAACCCTAAGGAAAGCAAATGCCATCAACGGGAAGTGTAGAGCTACACAAGGGGCAAGCTTTCATGGTTTCTTTTCAGATGGGCTTAAAAGTGCAGACACAACTACTTGCTTTGCCTTGAATTTTTAACGCCAGTCATGCAGACTGCTGAGTGTTAGGATATGCGGTTATTTCAAAAGTTGGAGTTGTTTAATTCTGTCCTTAATGCTTAGCACTGAGGAGACAGCAGAGATGGGTAACGTTTTTTGACAAACGTTTTTCTGAGCTATGGTTTACATGTATTGGTCAGAGGTTATATTCAAGAGACTCTGCTTCAAAAAAGGAATAGGTCCTAAAGCAAACTGAGGGGTAATTTAGCATAACAAGGTTGAAGGTCATCAGGAGAAGAGCTTGCTACAAATCCTACAGTATTTCCTCCCATCCTATGACCTGACCACCTCTGAAAAGACATGACTAATTCAGATGAAAGGCAACAAATCAATTAACTGTACACAGTAAAAGCCCACTGTTTCCAGATTGGTCTGTCATGAGTGTTTTGTGCCAGTATGAAGAGTAGTAAGTGTAGTTTCAATGCTAATCCATCCTTGTCTCCATGAAACCTTTCCTCCTACATCACAGAGGATGAGCACTAGAGCACTACTCATTCTGCTAGCACATTCCACAGTACGATTATATACATACGATAGAAATAAACAAATTCAGAAGTACTTAAATAATTTTATTATCTCCCTTACAGGGAGGCTGACTGCTCTCAGGGAAAAAAGAGATGGGGGAATACACCTGACCTGAGCCTCTGATAGGTTCTGGAATATAGAACTACTTTTGTGGCTTTTACAGACAGACACAGCCCTAAACTTCTCATGCCAATTGTAATGGCACTTAATGCTACTCCAGAAAACTTAACTCCCTGATGGCCTACAAAAACTGATTTGAGATCTTATTCCTTTCCAGAGGGTTTTTTTTCCTGTGTGTGGAAGTTGCTTAACATGAAGTTCTGAACAGCTTTCAGGGGAGAAAAATCAACCTTCCCATACACCATAAGTGAGCTAAATTGCAGCAAGTTTCTCTGGTAACTTGAAGCTTAACATCTACTCTTAAATAAAAAAATGAAAAAAAACCAAACAAAACTATCCCATTAAAAATCAGGTGAGTGAAATGCAGACAAGCTTCACCTTTTGTCTCTGTTTAGAACCAGATGAGATCATTTCAGAAGATTTCTTGAAGAAAATCACTATGCACATGACAACAGCCAGTTCTTATGATGAACCTGCACCAGCCCTGAATTTCAGAACCCACAGGCACTCCTCCAAGCCAATGACATTAAACTCTAAATGAAATTACTAAACCAGAATAAACCAAACCAAAAAGCAGCCATCCCATGACAAATTCACCTACCCTTGACCAAACGCTGATAGTTATTGATCTGCTGCGGTTGTGAATTAGGGCCAGGCTTCCCAAGGTTCCCTTCTAATACGAGGAAGAGAGCGTGGCCACTCTAACAAGACAGACTAGGCTAAATGAAACCTATGGGGAATTGCACACTACCAAGTCCAGAGGATGGACTGATCCGTTCATCTTACTGACAGCACAAGTTTGATGTATGTCAAGTTTAAGCACTCCTCTTCCTCTCTAAAAGAAATTGGCACATGTTGAAGAAAGAGCAATTAGATTGTGACACTCTGCAGAACTCTATTCCGTCTCTGGACTTGCTTCACTGTGATATTTTACACGTCTTGCACGGTACCGGGCCCAAACTAAGTAGGCAATTTAAAAGCCCAGGAGAAATTAAAACTTCTTCCCTGGTATTTTAAAGCACAGTAATTCTCCACAGCTTTGTGTGCCTACCATGCTATGAATAGAGCTCTCATTGCAAATTCACTGCGTTGTGAAAAGGAAAGCTTCACTATTTCTAGGAAGCTGGAGAAAAAGATTACAGTTTTATCATCAATTAGCTGTCTGGATGTTACTCGGTTCTGTTTACCCTTTCCTCAAGGGAAGCCAATGAGAGCCAAGGGGAAAAATTAAAAGGAAATTGAAGAACAACAAATCCCAAACAAACCAAGACATTTCTTGTCTTGCTAGAGAATCTAAAAAGCATCAGTGAGACAGACAAAATCCAAAGAATGAAATGAAGAAAAGCCTGATGACCCAAGAGGAAAGACAATCTTTTAATGACAAAAATCTCTCACAGGTTTAATGTACCTTGCTGTTATGATTTACACAAATTCTTCTGTTCAACCTGAACTAATCTAGGAGACATTGTGCCACATCATGTTATTATCAGAAAGTGAAGTTCCCAAGTGCTAATTTCAAAATACAATTGCCCAGAGCTCAAGAACCCACACACTAAGTTACCACAGAAGTAAAATGGGAGACTCAGGGAGAGCACAGTGTGAAACATCATGGAGATATTAGTTTCAAACACAGAGGAGCAGAAAGAGAACAGAAGTAAACGTGAGAAGAGACTGGCCTGGTGGCAGTCAATCCAACTGGTGCCGTAAGACATTTCAATAGTAAAAACATTAAGCAAACGTGTTTTTTCCCCACAGCAATCACTGAAGCAATCACTAACCTGTGCATACACATACAAAAGCCGAAATTCAGACTGCCTACATTAAAAAGCATTCAATTCCTAGTATGATGACAAGTGAGTATTATGTTCTTGCAAATGGACTGGGGAAAGAAACCAATTTCTGCATACTGCAATTCGCTGAGCAGTCTACTGACACAAGGTACTAAATGGTACGTGAAAAGAAGCACAATGCTGAGTTTTAACACTCGTTTACAGTTGTTGCATCTCAAGAGATCTGTGAATACCATTCAACTGCAGTTATCACCATCTAGGATATATCTTAAAATAGGAATCAAAGAAACATTATTACATCGGTCCCCAGCTCCATTAAATACATTTTTTTCCATGCCCTGGAATCATGTGTCAGCCATAAAACAATAAAATGTCTGTAAAGAATCAAATTACCTAAAAATCTATGTGAAGAAATGAAGGGATTCCACATATTCATAAGAAGTTTGTTGCATTTATTGCAGCCTGGAGAGACGAATACACAAGCAATTACTTTCTCTACTACACGGGAGCCTATGCATTACACTTCACTATACCTGAACATGAAGACAATAATTCAGCCTCCATTAACACATCTTATTAATTACTAGGGTCAAAGCACCATCTGAAAGGTTAGAAGTGGAAAAGAACATTTTTATTCCCATTCTGCCTGTTTCTCAGATTCAGAGGCTCTATTACATTGAGTTAAATAGAGTTTCTGCCTTCAGCAGAAAAAAAGGCGCACTTAGTTCTGAATTATTCCTTTTCCAAGCAGAAAAACTTTGGCGACATTTGGAGTTGACCCTGCACTAGCTGTTCCTCCAGCAAGAGATGATCTTTGTTGGTAAGGTCCATAATTTATATTCTTAAACCAAAGCTAAGATTGTTTTGGTCAAGCAAACTTGCCAAGAACACTTTTTTCATACAGCCTATAAGATTAAATACTACTGACTTTGTTCCACTTGCACCATCTCAAGAAGCTGGTGTGACAGAAATGAATTTTAGGATCTTCAGATTTCACATTGTGCCCTACCCTCAGTTCTATAAACTTACCAAGGATTCTGATGTGATTTCCATCAGTACATCTAAATAATGCTACAAATCCTACTTATGCTACTATTTCAGAACACACACGAGTACAGGTAGGCTATGAATGCAGCTATTTCCAACATGATACTCTGAAACACCAGACTGTGTCAAAGCTCCCTCCGCAACACCTTTGGCCAATGAACAGTTGCAGTCCAGGACAAAATTCTTCTGCTCATGTCTCTAACATTCCCAATTTAAAAAGTCCCTGAATTTTTTCAGGGCAGAAAGAGTCCCTGTACTGACAGCTTGTCTCTCTCCTGGGAAGACTGCAAACACCAAGGAATGAGGTATAGTACGGCTTGACATGAGCAGCCCATGGTCCTACTCTCTATTACATCAGCCTCTCTGAAGCAGTCATTTAGCAGATGAAAGATGCCTGGCATCCTGAGCAGCAAGCTTGTTTAAGGAGTATGAGTAACTCCTTGGTATACAGGCCACTGGCACTAACCTTAGAAATAGAACACTGGTGTCTAAGAAAGTGCCAAATAGATCTATTTTAGTCTATTGCTAATGGTTTTGATTTAATAGATGCTCATGACAGAAGAAACCACTTCTGAGTGGTTCAGAAGCACATCTGAGTGATCCTGATAAAGGCCATCCCTGACTACATGCTGCCCAGCAAGACTGACCTAAAAGCGACAGCACAGTGCAAAACTTCAACACACGGATAAACATAGCTGTTTGTTCAAGCCAGCCCATGGTTCACACACTTACACAGGCTTCTTCAATCCCTCTCTTGTCCCCTTAGGGCACAACACAGCCTGGCTCTCAAACTGGAATACACAACACACACTGAACAGGTCAGTGGACACAACTCTGCTTTAACCTCTCACCCCTGGCATTTCTGCTACCATGACCTCTGGGACAGAACCATTATACTTCAACAGCACTTGTTCCCAAGACATGGTAAAAAGCCAAAGGGAGAAGAATTTCCTTTTGATTTTCAAGTTTAGACCTACAGAATTTGCTCTGACAGGATATAAACACATATACAAATAAACTGACCATCAAGTGGTAGCAAAATCCTTGATGACAGATAGGCAAATCAGTCTACTCTCGGCCTCTGCCACTCATCTCTTCATGCTCTTGGGCAAGTACTTCATCTCTGCTTCAAACTCCTCATACAAAAAAGGAACATATTTCACTTTAACTGCCATGCCACTAGAATATCTTGAAATACTATCAAAAACAGCAGCTCCAAAAAGCAAAAACAGCATCCAGTAAAGGCTTCATGCCCTATCCCATGTTTCCCCAAAACCGAAAGTTAACTAAAACTCTTGGTGAAAAAAGCTATTTTTCAAGTTGATATTTAAGATAGGAAAATATGACAAGCACTGTATAACACCAGTTAAGATCAAAATAATCATAATTTATCACATAGAAAACCAGTAGTTTGTGAAATATCAAGGAAAGTAACAGGGTCAACCTGGAGTGAAATCCAGAAACAACCTGGCAGTGCTTTGGGGTGTCAGTGTTAAGGAACTAGATTAAAAACAAAGGCTACCTAATTTTCAGAGGAGTTAATGAATGAGGCAAAGAAAACATCTTCTAAAAAAGCAGCAGTGAAACTGCTGGTAACTTCTCACGGCCTTGTCGGAATGAAACCACTTCACACACAGCAGCATTTTGTTCAGCTTTGAGGCTAGTGCTTAAAACCAGAAAGTGACTCTAGGTAACAGAAGGACTTCGAGGGCCCTTTTAAAAACTTGGGATGAAATCCCAAAGCTCTGGGAGAGCAAGGCGAGCACCTGTTTTCCTGAACAGTTGATTTTTTTATGCTGCATACTTTACACAGAAGCTGCATTATTCTGGAGAAGCTGCATTCCAGCCAAAAGTGCACAGTTAATGTTTTTTGCAGCCCCCAGCTTCCAGTGATGGATGACCATTTTATAATGAAATACTTTATGCTCAATCAACTTACAAATAACGGATGTTTTATCACACTGAATTAAAAAGAATGTTTTAACAAAAAAAAAAAAAAAAGAAGGAAAAAAAAGAAGCAACAGAGAAGAGGATCAGTGATGAGCAGAAGCTAAAGTTATTCCTGTTATTCCTGTTAAGGGTGAGTAAAAACATCCAGCTGATGTTTCACTTTAACTCTTTCACTGCTCTCCAACAAGTGGAAATGATGCACAAGGTAGTATTTGCCCTGAAAATACCTACACGTAAGTTCTGTTCCAGATCATTGATACATGAGTCTTTAAGGCTTCTACAAAAACTATTTGATCCATAACATCTCAATTAGGTTTCAAAAAACCTAAGGCTAATGACTAAGTATTGGCTGCAGATAAACCTTTTAAAATGCTTTAATCTCTCATGCCCATTCAGCATTCCCAAAACCAGTCCTCAGACAACCCCTAATCAGCTGTGGGGCTTTCTCCTCCAGCACTTCCACCTGTTAGTGCTGAGTGATACCTAGAGAAGTACATGTCTTGTACTCAAAACACTATTGCAATTCCTAGACCAAGTTTTGGAACCAAACATCCAAATTCAACTGATAAACTTAATCGCGACTCAGAGGTTGCTGTTACACCACAACTGTTACTGTTGTTACACACTACAGGTCGAGAAACCCCAGAGCTTGCCTGGCCATATCTGGATTAACACAAGCCCTTTAAAAAGCTCACAGCAGAAGCATTCATTGTGCCTTTTCTTCCAAACTCCACACGAAAAAGTCTCTAAGCTAGTTCAAACATGCCAGATCATATGAGAATGAAAAGACAACCTTACAGTTTTAGGAAAAACATCTCCTCTAACAGGAATAAAACAATGCAGGAGTGCAGAAGAGTATGAGATGCAGCAGACACAAGCTACAACAAGGGGAACACCAACTAGATATTGGAAAGATACTTTCTAAAGAAGGGCGTTCAAACACCAGAACAGTCTGCTCAGAGAAGTTGTAGAAGCTCCATCCCTGGAAATATTCAGAATTCAGCTGTCTTTAACTCTGAACACAATCTCACTTCCGAACTGGTCCTGCTTGCAACAGGGCATCAGAGCAGATGACCTCCAGAGGTCTCTTCCTACCTAAATTATTTAAATTCTGACTTGTCCTTACCAGAAACAAAAAGCCATCTCTGATACTGTACATTTAGCCAGTCTAACATTCACTGAGAGAAGAGTTTCCCTTCCCAGATCTTCTACTGGTTAGTAGCAGCAATAATTAAATACCAAGTAGGAGCTCGTTCCAGAACTATCCCTAGAAAACATTAATGATCTTCTAAATCAGTTTTCTAAACAGAGGCTGTAGACTTAGGCTGTAACTGATCTGGAAAAAGACAAACCAAAACAAACCAAAACCCAGAAAAACACACGCGCACACACACACACACACACAGAGTTTATCAAATTTGGAAACTTTGATAAAACTAGTAGAAATAAAGCATGTTGTTCCTATCTTCCCTTACAAAAATATCACTTCTACTGCAGATATTAACATCAACAAACAAACAGCACCTTGGCCCAGAGTCACAACTTCGTATCTAAAACAAATCACAGTGCAACCACCTCAAGCTCCATGAAGTTCAGAGTTAATTTATGGAGCTTTCACACTACTATTTGAAGCACTGCAAATATTAATGTGTCCAAGATTTTAGTCACAAAGTCAATTCTCCTCCCCTCCCCATTCCTCAGCTGAAGGCTGGCACTCAATGAATCAGACCAAAGGGAGAATAGAGTTTCCAGCACCTGCTTCAGCTTTTAAGTTTCCAATTGAAACTGCTGTGATCTGGCAGCAGGCAGTCTGGAGATGTCATTTTGCTGCTCTGTGAAAGACTGAATCACAGTACAAAAGAATCCAAATAGAGAAATGAGTGAAAAGAGCAGCAGTGAGCAAAGGAAGCCACAACATAACTTAATATGGCCAAAGAGAAAGAGCAGCTGAAGACAGTGTGCTCCAAAGTACCGTTTCCCATCTACAACCCAGTAACTTATTCACTCTCTGTCTGCCTCATGATGCTACCATGGGCAGTGCTGAGTATGCACTACTTCCCACACTTCTGACAATGCTCTGTCAAAGAATGGTGTAAAATATGACTCAACACTGATGTATAATTTGGAATCACTTTATTACTAGCCATTTTAGACTATGGTTGTTTACCACAGTAAGATTTAAAATCTAGAAATACAGATTCCTGCTGGTGGGAAGCTTCTTCTTTTACAGAAGGACGCACAGATAACTCAAAATATAATTCCATATATGCTTTTCTAGTGCAGAGAAAGAACGTCAAACACATTTATTTCTCATTATAATAGGCTTCAAAAAACTGTAAAATATACCTGCAAGCAGATTCCTTCCATGAAGAGGAAATGCTCTCACTCTCAGAAAAAATTCTGCTTAAAAGAAAAAAAAAAAAAAAAAAAAAAAAAAAAAAAAACACTCCCTTTTGCCCTGGTCAATACAGCATTCTGGTACCATCTCCCTTAGGAATGTAATTTAAGCTTAGGAGTTAGAATGGCAAAACTCCTAAGGTGAATGCAGCTTTACTGGGGTCAGAACTTTTACAATAGTATGGCAGCCCTCACATTAGATAAGCTGCACCTTCAGACTACTGGCAGCAGTGTAACTTCAGTTTAATTTTTGCCACTAGCATAGGACAAAAAATGGAGGGGTGAAGGGACTGTATAGTAATTTTGTAAAAATAGTTGTCTCAATTGTTTTAAAGAAACTAAAAAAAACCAAAATCCCCACATACATTCCATCAACACCCAGCCTTACTTAAACTTATTCCCTTCTCCAATACGACCACTGAGAACTAATTCTTCTTCCAGCTCTCAAGGCTTCATTGGTCACAGCAACTGCTCACTGAGATTTCCCAAAATGCTGGAGAGGCAGAAAGAAGAGTGAAGAAAGGGTTAACCCACAGCTGGGAGAAAGTTTAGCTGGAAAATTAGAACACATGCTGTGGCTGTGACTAAATTTCACACTGGTTCTGTTGAGCACAAACATCCACAACTGTGTGCATTTGGGAGAGTAAGAGAAAATTAAATGCTCCTTATATATTAGCTTCACCTGCTAGGTTCCTTCAAATGGATAATGGCATACTCAAGGGATCAGCAGAATCCTTCAGACTCACTTCTCGTTTCAAGGGGAAATGGAAGCATGTAGTCCTTCCCTTACCTGCTCCCACAATTTTTGGAACATACCGGAAAACCAAGCCTATAGTCTGGCAGAGATAATTCCACAGTTTAAAACTAGATGTGTCAGTACAGAAGTCACCTGAGCTGACGCTTAAGACACCTGTGCCATTCAAGTACATATAAAAAGGAATTGTACAGAGTGAGCAAACAGTGCACATACTCTTTTACGGTTTAAAGATCAACTGATTATTTTTTAAACAAGCAGGCAGCACTTGGCTGATCAGACATAACTACAAAGGGGAGATTAGGAATTACCAAGATCAACCAGCACAGAACCACAGAAAGATTTGGATTGGAAGAGTTCTCTGGAGGTCACCTACTCCAACCTCCTGCTCATTCAAAGGACGGCTCTGGAGTTCTAACAGGTCACTCAAGGCCTTGTTGAATCTGAAAGTCCCCCTGGATGGAGACTGCACTCCCTCTTCCCATGTCTAGGTATTTAACTCTCTCTCAAAAGAATTTCCCCCTAAGTACAAGCTGAATTAATCCATATTCGTGACTGTGGATCTCCTGGCCCATATGAGAAGTGTCTCTGCCTTTTTTGTGATCCTTATTTAGGTCCTGCTTGCCAAAGACTGTTCCATTACAGAACGACGGGAAAGCATTTAAAAAAGGAAAACAAATAAATTATGTATCTTCACTGAAAGAAGACATCTCAAGAGGGGTTATCAATGCCAAAAGACATGCACAGAGAGGCTAGAGGGTATACTTATCTTCCCTAGATAATTAGTAAATAACAATAGATTAAATACGCTATAACACTTCCTTCTCCTCAAACCATTGTTCACCAAACTACACAGGGAGAAGCAGAAAGCAGGCAGACAAAATACCTAAAATAGAAGTAGACACATGATTACTGTCATCTCCAGGATGCCCAACACTGTGCCAGATAGGGAAAGAGAACTTCTGCTCTGCTCTTGTCAAAAGGGGATTATTATGTATCCACATTTAAGATTAAGGCAGGTGGGAAAGACCTTGAATAACTATGTCAGTCTTTATCTGGTTTATTGCCTTTATTTCCCAAACGCCTATAAAATTCTATTCAAGTACAAAAGGACTGTTTTCTAACCACACCTCCTTGACAGGAACTAGTAAATGCAGTGTGAGTAGATTACAATCAGTAAATCACTGACAGTTTTCACCATCCATTTCACTACATAAACTAACTTTAAAGGTTACAAAAGACCCTCAAAGCAAGGTATTAATCACTTGCCCTCACCGTGGCTACATAATAAATATTCCACCTGACCTTAAGTACCTACTTTCACACTCCAAGTTGTCTTCATTAATTGACACACCAATTTTAAATTTTAAAAAAAAAAGGCAACAACAAAAAACACCCTAAACCCAACATCCACCTTTCCCCAGAGTGCAAATTAACCAATTTCCCAATGAAATTAACCAGGACTCCAAGTAAAACAGACATGATTCATCCCTAAGTCATATCACAATAAGCTTATTTAATTAAGCTGAATTCCAATCAGTTGTTCATTTATTCTTTTACATATAATGACTTGTACTTCATGCCCCAACTATCAATACATCAATATAGCAACGTATATTTGCACCTAATCTTTGAATTTCACAGATTACAGAACTGTAGCGAGACCCTACAGGCCCTAATGATACATTCCTCTCTGTCTCGGAGAAAAGGAGCACCTAGAAGCTGGCATTGTGCACTGGATATTGTTAGATATTGGCCAAGAAACTGATAAAAATGATTTCTTTAAAAAAAAAAAATGTTTTCACACACTTTGGTAAAAAAAACCCTTAAAAGACCCCTATGTGCCAATCATGAACTTGATTATAAACAGGACAGAGTGGAAGTTCAGATTCAAGGGGTGTTGGGGGGTAACTGCTAATAATTCAAAGTATCTTGATGTGCAGTCCCCATCCCTGGAGATGTTAAAAAGCTGCCTGGACATAGTCCCGAGTGAGCAGCTCTGCACAGCCCTCCTTAAGCACGGGACTTAGACTAGTGACCCCTGGAGGTCCCTTCCAGCCTCAGCCACTCTGCAGTCCTTGAAATTCTACTGATCCAAAGAGAATCCTGTGATTACTTATCAGAATATCAGACTGCAGTCCTTATTCTTCCTCTTACATGCATAAATGATGATTGCTGTGGCTGCCTAGCAAGACAGACTTCAGAAGATACTAGAAATTATAGTTCAAGGTTTCAATATTTATTATTACCTATGCCACCTGGGAAAGCTGCTGAAGCGTGTTTGATTTGGGGTGTGGTTCTTTTTAATTTCAGGAATTTCAGGCACTAAAGAGAACTCTTAGAAAGGAGAAAATGGAACTTGTCTTGACCTTAACCATTTCTTCCTTCAATAACTATTATCTTCTGTGACCCTGTGGGAAGCAGTTTCTTGTATTTTCCGGTTCTCCATGAAAATGTAAGCAGCTGCCTTGCTTATAAATAAGCCAAGTTCTTCTGACTACTAAAATAAAACAATAAATTCTATTTTTAGATTTCTTTTTAATTCTAAATACTTTTATTCAAAACTCTATACCTCATTTACTAACTGAATTCACAGGCATTTATTTGCCTTATAAAGTCATTGGTGGGGAGCATTTTAGAAATATCAGACCCTTTACATTTCACTTGTTACTATAAAAATTAAGGTATGGTTGCATTCTAACAGAATTCAGCTGAGTTACCTCTGCTCTAACTGTACTAATAGTTACTAAGCCATGCTGTTAGTCAGTGCTCCTTTTCACAAAAAACCTCAATGCTTCTACCTCACTGTATTCTAAAGAGCTCCTGCAGCCACAGAACAAACATCAGCATATACAAATATGCACTTTTTGGACAGCAAGCAAAGAGAATAGAACAAAGCAATTTTCACAGACTAACAGAAATAACAACTGCAGTCTATTTAAATTAAAAATTTCTTAGTTAAGCAACTAACTCAGAAATAATTTAACTAACGTATGAACCGCCACCAGGTAAGATAACAAAAAACCCTCTCTGAGTCCTCATTATTAGGCTTTTTAGAACTAGGTATCTTGTTCTGCTCTACATTTCTAATAAGGCCTAGCAGTTTCTTAGTCTTCTCGTATGTTTTCAGAGTAACGATCAACTCAGCAATCCAGAAGACATAAGACTTATAGGAGGATCCACACATCCTCTGACATACTGGAATTTCACTGTCTTCAAAACAAATCTTTTGCACTCTCCTTTTAGCCACTGAAGAGCTGTAGCAGTGACAGGGAAGGGGCTTGGGGTGAAGGTACCTCAAAGTCACAAAGGAAAAAACATGAATGTCAGAAATCTATTACTATTACTCAGTAAAATCCAAAATCTAGATAAAACATGACAACATAAATTGATTTGATAAATTATTAACAGGACAATTATTTTGACAATCTTACATTTTTGTATCAATCTTACTTCAGAACCAATGACAATATATAACAAAAAAAACCCAAATGTACAAGATCAAAACATACATTTCAGCAAGCTTCATATTTAGCATACTTTGAATTTCCTTAGCTACAACCAGATTTATTCTATCAGCAATTGTATATGGTCTCTGAAGAGCTAGTGCATGACCTTGCATCCCTTATGAGAAGTCACAGCTGTATTCCCACATTGACTGATAAAGACAACTGAACAGGCAAGGAAGTTCCATCCCCTCTTTGAAACAGGCCAGACATTTAAACTCATCTCACTAAAAAATTATTTGCTGCCATTATAATTAAGCATCTCTGGCTTTCTATTACATGGTTCGAAACAAAATGAATCACGTTTAAAGTGCCAGACAACTTCGTACTTGGAGCCCAATTGACAAAAGTTATCCCCTTGTAAAGGCTAACATCCTAGCAACACAGGTCTTAGTCTGGCCAGAACTGGGTCAGGTCTCAAAGAAAATTCAATTCAAAACCAGAAGTCTTCAAAATTGGGCAGAAATGACAGGTACAGAAGTTTAAAAAAAAAAAAAAAAAAAGGTAAGAATATGCAGGTGTTGTGGAAGCAGCACGGCTGGTTAGAAAGGTTATAAAACTCAGGAGCAGGAAGAAGCAAAAAAAAAATCTTGGAAAAATTTATAGTTAACATGAGCAATGTATCAGACTGATACTTTGAGCAACAGGCTGGCCCACAGTTGGTCAATAATGCCTGTCCCATTGCACAGAACAACTAATCTGTCAAACACTAGTGCAATACAAAACAGACATCTTCCAAATCTGTTCCCAGGTAAGCATTTCAACTTGAAATGCAACTTTCTGTTCTTACTAATATTGAAGAAGTCAGTAGGACAAACTGCAAGTCTTCCTTCCACAGATATAATTCCTCTTCAGTTCAAGTAGTCTTTAAACATAGAGCCCCATTTCTTTTTCTGAAAATTTAAGTGAAAAATAAAATACACTAATAAATCATTTCTGAATTTGTGCCAGGTACAGCACAGCAAGCTCTGTCCCTCACACTCATCTCTGCCTCTCCAGCCTGCAGTTCTGGTTAAAAAATCTGCCCCTCTGCACCACATTCTGGGAAGGATAATCTGGCCATAACCCAGTTTACTTCCCAACCTGTTAAAAGCTACTTGTTGGGTCTATATTTTCATCCTTTCTCCATGACTGAGCTACTGAAAGCATCTCAAAAGAAGCAGTCTCACAGAAAGCTTCACATTTTGTGGTTTTAACCAAAAAGATTTAAAGTGCAAAGAGCAAATGATAGGCATAAAGAGCTTAAAATCTTTGCATACAGATTTTAATCTTTCCTTGCCAGCTTTTACATGGCTACTTCAGCTCAGACAAAGGTTTCTTAGAGGATAAGTAGAGAAAGCTGTACTGTTCACAATGCAATGTCTTGCAGCCTGTCAGCTTTAATAGTCACTGATTGGTCTGAACTTAGATCATTTCCTAAACTCTCACAATCTTCTTCCAGCATCTAGAAACTGATCAGTGTTACCTTTGATCTTTCTTCCTACCATGTCAAAATGGGTATGTCACCAAGCTAAGCTCAGGAAGTCATCCCTTTAGAACTATATACACACACACCCCTTGCCCAGACCACTGCTTTCTGCTCAGTTTCTTTAAACAATCCTGTCTTAATCAAAACTAGTAAATAACCCATTAAAAATGATTCCAAAGAGACATATGTGGAATTGCACGTATGTGCATATCATGCACATGAGGAAAAAAACCAGCTATTTTTCCAAACTGTTGCAGTAGGACCCTCTGTTATTTTGCAATAGCAGGTTAATGCTCATTAGCTTAGTACTAATTAACTGTCTTCGTATTCTACACCTTGAGTGTTTGCAGAGGGAATGTTAACTGGCGCCCTGCATTGGGAGGATCAGAGCAGCCAACGAAGGGGATCTGCCATCTCCTCACAGGTACAGCCATGAGGCTGAGGAATTTCTGCTGTTGAGTGCAGCATACAAATGTATCCATGCTTCCCCCATTCTCTTAATTCTCTCTTTTAAGCCTCATTTAGGCTGCAGTTACTTCTTGGCACATGCTCCATCCAGCTAGAAAAATCATTACTACTAATCCAAAAAAGGTAAACTCCATTGAGCCGTACGATAAGTATCCCTTGCACTCCTGTTTCTTCCTAGCCTGTCCCGCAATTGTGTCCCAATCTGCCAGCATTAACACAGATACACAGCGGTATTTATTTGATGCCTATTCCACCAGGCTGTATTCACACTAAATCCTCCATGTGTATTTAATAAATCACACTAGTTAGGTGGGCAGGATTAGTTCCAAGTCACCTAATGACTATATCATGAGCTGCAGTATTAAAGGGATTAATATTAATCTTAGCCATTTCAATTCACTGCGAGAGGCCAGTCCCCGCTCCAACAGAAGCCGCAGCAGGCAGCGCAAGAAATTCTAAACAAGAGCATGAAGATTAATGAGGGCTTCCTCATTCTGCCTGTGAGTCTTCTCTACCAGGATACAGGGCAGCGAATCCCCAGCAAAGACAGGCTCATAAATAAACACACAACACCACAAATACTTTGAGCAGCTGAGCCCAGCATAGAGTTGTTTTCACTCGCTATCTGCTTCTCCTGTAACCCACACCTCCAGGCACACTCAGGAATTTGAAAGGCTTGCTCAGCGGCTGATTTGTTTTCTTTCACATAAAAGCACACACCTCATTACTCATAATAAATTACTCATTTTAAACGAGCTTGTGGAACCAACAGCTAAAATGAGCTGTGTTCAGAGAGGATGAGAGCAGCAGGGGAATTTGAAAGGGTAACTCACTGCACTGAGGTTAAAAGGATGTCAGACTCCAACAGATTTGACCTGCTTTATTCTTTGCAAGAATGATCATTACAAGCAGAAGGAGTTCTTAAAAATTAAGAGAAATGTCCTTTCTGAAGTGTTCATGTTAAACTGAAGCATAAAAATGGACTGACACAAACTCATCTTCTGACAGAGTGCTGCACTCCATAGCATGAACAAAGATCCTATGTAGGGGTCTTGGCCTCACCTTCACTGACATGGAAGAACACCAAGTCTAATAATTAGAATAAAAATTCCAGAAGTTCAATATTTGTCTACTGCAAATTTAGATGTAGTTGAGTGTTGAAAAAGAAGTAGCCTTTTACAGTTCACAGTTAATTCAGAGCACCACAGAATGTATAAGAGTCAGTCAAACAGCTGCATCCTGGAGACTAGCTGGAAAAAACATTAGAAGAAAAAGGGGGAGTTGAGTCAGCAATATTTTCTGCCCTCACTGAAAAAACTCTAGACCCTCAAAAAAAAAAAAAAAAAAAGTCAGAGATCAGTTTAAACTGGAGCATAGGCCTATCACAAGCTATTAACAGCTCAGCAGGTCCTCCAGGCACAACATCAAAAACTCGGTGTGGATATAGTGCTGAGCTGAATACAGTACATGCATTTGGAAGCAAGTGGCTCACAACCGACGGAACAGAAAAGAATCACTGCATTAAACATGACAGAGAAAAAGTCTTGAGCTTGTGTTACACTAGCATGTAAGTGCTGAGAGGAAATGGTGCCAGTTTACCCAAGTTTATACACTAAACGTGAGCAAACAGACCGAAAGTGGAGCCACATCACATGCAGCTGAGCAGATAGGAAGGAATCCATTAAGTGCACTGTCCAACCCTTTCAGAGGCAGAATGGAGCAGAGATGGACTTGACATTTTCTGTATTTGTAAACAATCTGCTGGTTTTTCATATGAGAAATAATCTGGCAGCAAGGAAGTGCACAGCTCACACTCTTACACCTGTATGTCTTGTTTGTTTTGGGGAGTTGTTTGCTTTGAAGGAAAGGACAAAGAAGGAAAATTGAAGATTCAACAAGGTGCAATCTGCACAGGTTTTGTACTCCATTAGCCCTCAGCAATCAAAGAGCTCAAGTCCCAGTGCACCTTTTAAAGGTAAAAGTATGCTACAGGCCATGCAGCTAAAACTATTTCAGATGTTAGAGGAAGGATTTTGTGTAGGGGACATGCTATTTTGGAATGGATGGAACATTTACCTTCCAAATGCACATTCAGATATAGGCAGACCCTTGAACGAATTTTTTAGGACAAGTAACCAGAAGACAATACAGCCACATAAATGCTTAAATGTTTTTAACTCTAGAATGGCCGATGTAAAAACTGACATATATTGAGTGTGATATTTAAACCCCCACAAAACTAAACTCTCAGCCTCATGATTCAAAATTATTATTAAAAACAGCAAAACAAAAAAGTCTGAAGATTTTAGGTTCACATTAAGCTATCTACAAACACCATTACAGTTAGTCCAACAACAAAGTAATATCTGCCAAACGTCTAAAACTGCAAGAGGTTACAGCACTTGACATGTTTTCATCTATGCACACCCTTAATACTGAATGTGCAGACTCCCAGGCAGAATACCAGCCAAAAGAAACAAAGTAGTAAACCTTATACTCTTGTGACCAAATGGGACTCATTAGTCATCTTTTCTCATTTACTCTAATCCAATCTGAAATAAGTACTCAAAAACTGTAGTAGGTCACTTATGAATTCTATTTCTGGCTCTCTTAAACAAGGCAGTCTTCATCAAATCTACTTTTAGCAGCCAGGTTTCAGTGTAAGACAGCCATCCAGCTTGCAGTTTGCTTTCAGACCTGTGAAAGATCTAACTCTGGTAACTTAGCTGACAATGTTGTGAGCAAAAAAACTAGTGTTCTTCTAAGTCTCACTTCTAGAAGTTTTTGGTCTTTATAAACCAAAAATAACTGAATACTATTACATGTTAAACAACTTTTTAGTTGTTTGTTTTATATGTTTTTAGGGTTTGGGGAGAGGAATATCTTTTAAAAGCAGAAAGGAAGATATTGAAAAGAGAGCCTTCTACACTCAAACTCCACGTAACTGCTGTGGAGAACACAGTCTGTAACTTTCACCTTATTTTACAAAACCAATAAAAGCAAACTCTTCTTACAGCTTCAGAAGGGGGGTAGATGGAAGGATATTTTTAGTGCTTTGGCAGGGACAAAGCCAGTCCCAGTACCAGACATTCTTGTAGTGCTAACAGGCTGCAAAACCCTCATACGAAAGATGCTATTCAGACCTGTGGACACTGTATAAATATAGGCGTATGTGAGAACTATTTCTGTGCACGATAGCAAATTTTTCCTCCCCATGGAGTCCTCTATAGATGAAGCCATTCTGCCTGCTGCTGTGTCCACAGTCCATTCTGCACACAAGGTCAGGCCCATCCAGTGGAGCTGCATCAGTCTCCTGGAATGCTGAAGTCCACATATTTGCCATTCAACATGAAAACTGCTTTTCAAGTTCAATCAGCTATAAATGTTGCTTTGTTTTAATTTTCCACTGAACTTCCTGGAACCCATTATCAGACTGTCAGGGATGTATATTTAGCAATGGCAACACGGCCTCTTTGCCGCTGCCCCACTGCTCATGTCACCTCCAATAAACAGAAAAACAATCCACCAGCAAATGACATTTTTGCAGGCTATTTACTGCCAGTATGAGGTAGTGGGTAAAACTGAAAGTGCATGGAGAAGCCTTCATCCATTTAATAAAAAAATAAAACCAAAAAATCATCAAGTGATCCCAAAGGAAAGAGACAAAAGGGAACATTAATTCACCACTTACACATGGGTCTCATCTACTGCCTTGAGCTAATACCTACAAGGCTCTTAGTCTAAGGAAAAATGTTTGTGGAGAAAACCTGACTCAGTGAAAATACTTGCCTCATACATCTCTAAATTTCAGAACACTTTTAAATGGTCATGCATGAATTGACTGTATTTGCATAAATGATTATTCTTATATAGTGTTGCTCAGGTACTAGAGCTTAAAAACAATAAAATCATAGAATAGTTTGGATTGGAAGGGACCTTAAAGATTATCTAGTTCCAACCCCTCTGCCAAAGGCAGTGACACCTTTCACTAGACCAGGTTGCTCCAAGCCCCATCCAACCTGACCTTGAACATTTTCAGAGATTGGGCATCCACAACATCTCTAGGCAACTTGTCCCAGTGCCTCACTATTCTCATAGTGAAGAATTTCTTCCTTATATCTAATCTAAATCTGCCCTCTGTCAGTTTGAAGCCATTACCCCTTGTCCTATCACTACAGCCCATGGAAAATGTCCCTCTCCAGCTCTCTTGTAGCTCCTTTAGGTACTGGAAGGGCTATAAGTTCTCCCCAGAGCTTTCTCTTTTTCAGGCTGAACAACTCCCCCAACTCTCTCAGCCTGTCTTCATAGGAGAGGTGCTCCAGCCCTCTGACCACCTTTATGGCCTCCTCTGGACTCACTCCAGCAGGTCTGTGAGTTTCTTATGTTGAGGACTCCAGAGCTGGATGCAGTACTCCAGATGAGGTCTTGGGAAAGCAGAATAGATGGGGAGAATCACCTCCTTTGACTGGCTGGTCACTCTGGGTTTGGTGCAATGCAGGTCATGGCTGGCTTTCTGGGCTGCAGGTGCATGTTCCCCAGGTCATGTCAAGTTTCTCATCAACCAATGCCCCAAGTCCTCCTCAGGGCTGCTCTCAATCCACTCTCCTGAGAGCTTGTATTTGTGCTTGGGATTGCCTTGACCCAGGTGCAGGACCTTGCACTTGGCTTTGTTGAACTTCATGAGGTTCACACCGGCCCACCTCCCAAGGTCTGTCAAGGTCCCTTTGGATGGGTGTTAGGTGGAATTTTCACTGTACCACCATGAATTCTCAAATATGATGGATAATGGTTTAGCCACTTCATCTGCCAGTTACCATAGGACCTATGGATGCACCTCACCAGATCCCATGGACTTGTGCACCTTTAGGTTTCTTAGATGGTCTTGAACCTGATCTTCCCCTACCAGGCTTTATCCCATTGTACTCTACCAAGCCCTGAAGAGGCCAAAGTCTGCACTCCTGAAGTCTAGCCTAGTAAGCTGCCTGTGCACCCTCCTCACTGCCCTAAGGATCCTGAACTCTACCACTGCATGGTCACTGGAGCCAAGGCTGCCCTTGAGCTTCATATTTCCTACCAGCCCCTCGTTGCCAGTGAGTACAAGGCCCAATATAGCACCTCCCCTTGTTGGCTCTTCTATCATTTGGAGAAGGAAGTTATCATCAATGCACTCAAGGAACCCCCCAGATTGCTTATACCTCACTGTGTTGTCCTTCCAACAGATACTGGGGTGGTTAAACTCCATTAGGACCAGGACTTGCGAACGTGAGGCTGTTCCTGAATACAGAGGGCTTCATCTGCTCAGTCTTGCTGGTTGGGTGGCCTGTAGCAGACCCCACCGTAATGTCACCTGTCCCTGCCCTCCCTTTAATTCTGACCCATAAGCTCTTGCTTGGCTCCTCATCTGTTTGCAGGCAGAGCTCCACGCGCTCCAGCTGGTCACTGACATGGAGGGCGATACCCTCTCATCTCCCCTGGCTGTCCTTCCTAAAGAGCCTGTATCCTTCCATTCCAACACTGCAGCATAGGAACCATCCCACCACATCTCTGTGATGCCAGTAAGATCACAGCCCTGCAGGTCTATAATCCGAGCAGAAAATTAAGATAATGAAGTCTGGTTCACCTCCCTGCTGAGACATTGCCTCATAGAGAAGGGTTCTCACTCCTGTTTTGCAAAATAAATTTAGCATCGATCAAAACCAGACATCAGCAACTGGGAAAGGAACACAGATACAAGACTCAAACAGCTAATGGACTGCAATATATTGCTGGGACCTTTTATGATAGATGGCAAGTTACATAAAGAAATGAGAAAAGTAATAGTAATTCAAAGCATTTCATATGGAAAAGGAAGTCTGCTTCAAGAAATCAGAAAATCACCAAATCTAAGGATGTACTGAAAGTATTGAAAACCCCTGATACAACTAACATCTGCATGTGACTCTAGAGTGTGAACCATTAGTCCAGCCTTCCATTCTTCTATTTATGGTAATCTTCACATGAGACTTGAAAGCAAATACTTCTTTAAGCCTGTGGAGATGCATAAAGCCAAGCTCTGAGATTTTACTTGTCTGTAGATCTACTCACAAGGTTCTGCACTGGAAAAAAATATGTAAGGAGTACACATGCTGATCAATTCTAATTTCTAATTTATAGTCTGTCTGAACAACCAAAAGTTTAGGTAACCAATAACTGAAAAGCAATGAATGAAAACTTCTATCTTTCTCCACAATTTGGAGTACTTTGAATATCACAATGTATCACAAATTTCCATAAAATTTGGTACATCGATGCCAGAATTACAATTTTTGCATGCTAAAACGTGCCAATTTTTAAATTATATATTAAAAGACTTTTTACCAACACTATGAGCACAGATAAATCAAAAGGCATATAGTGAGGGAGTGCCACCAATCTACTGTAAGTACACGCACCCTCTTTTCCTTTGTCCCCTACTCAGTTGCTCCATGAGACTTCTCAGGGATCCTCACAAATCAAGGGGCATCCTTCAAAATGCAACATAAAATTAAATCCATATAACAAATAATACGAAAAAGGGCAAGAAAGAAAAAGTTGCAACAGAAGAGAACAACGTAAAAGAAAAACAGCTCTCCAGACACCCCAAACCCATCAATTGGCAGCTGTAAGACAGTGACCACCAAAACTTGTCCTTTTTTACCTGCAAAACCTTTGCAACAGAAAAGGCCAGCCAGCAAAGTTTGTAGAACAGTACACTGAATTCCTTCTCCCAAGGTTCCCTTCAAACGGGAATGTGGCCACACGATTTCCAGACAATTGACAAAGAAGACATATACAACAGCTTAAAGCAAAATTTGTATAACATCCTAATACACCAAACAACTCAGCAGCTGCTTCCTGCCACAAACAGCATTAGGTAGAAATTAATTAACAAAACACCTTTTTTTACTAAGCTAACAGTCATTTTATATTTATTGCCTGTTCTTCAGGGACTGGAACATCTTCCCTCTGTTTTCTGCCAGACTTAATTATAGACATATCAACAAAATTTAAAAAGCAATAGCAGCAAACTTTATTGCCTGAGGTCACTTAAATGAATAAAATATAACCTATTAGACAAGAAAAAAATACCTACACTTGTGAATTGCATAACGGTGAACTAAAAGACAAAAGTTTATTTAAGACTGGACGAAGAAAATTGTCATCATCTAGGGATTGTGATAAACATTTCCCTAAAAGCAAGCTCTTGTGACACCTACATGTTAGCTCTGCTATACTTGCTTTACATACTTCATCTAAAAAGAATACTGACTAATTTTCGCTCAGGAAGGAGGGTAAAAAATTAGGAATAAAACCCTAAGACTCAAGCTGAGGACTCTGAGCCTGGTAATTGCATTAACAGGTAAAGAATGACTCAGTGTTGAGAATTTCTTACAAGCAAGGGTCCAACACCAGAGAGATATACACAGAGTCAATGGCCATCCATTTTCTCAACAGAGAGTTGAGCATGGCAAACTTTTCTACCTCTGAAAACGTCCTAAGAATGGCTGTAATAAATGTCCAGCTGCAAATACCTTAAAGACAGAAAAATTAGATGAAACAGCCATTAAACATTAAATTATCGATAAATGAAAACCCCACAAGTCTAAACACAAATACTCATGAGCTTAATTTTAAGCAAATACCCGGTTGTTCTCAGAACAAGAGTAATATAATGTAATCTCCTCAGGGCTTCAATTTATGACTTTACACAGCACCTGGGATGAGCAGGCCTAATTTCTAACCGGGTTCTTTGAATGTTGTAACAAATTAAGTTTTACGAACATCCAACAAAAACATACAACACGGTACAGGAAGACCCTTGTAAACATTCAAACTCAGTGCAGCCAGATCAGTAAATGGAAATTCTACATGAACTCTGAATGGAATCTCTTTCCACCTTTCAGATAATTTATAGCTTAATGTCAGCTAAACATAGTAACTAATCCCATTTGTCCACTGAAAGTAAATTCTTGGCTGCTCTTCCAATGTCATTGCAGACATTGCTGTCAATCCCCAAACTGTGGCCTACCCAATCAAAATGTCAGCACTTACCTGCTGCTCAACACTTCAGACACATGGGCTGTCATATCAGTCAGTGACTGATCAGGCGCAGAAATCAGACAGAGCTTTCTCTTGACAACCAGATATGATGACAGTCCAAGTTACACATCGGTCTCCGAAGCCTAACCAATGCATGCTGAAGTCAGGAGAAGGCAGCTTGACTGTGTATGACAAAGCTGCCATAATCTCTGCAAATCCTTGGTGAGAACAGGCCAGTGAGAACAGCAATAGGTGCAAAAAACAACCTCCTCCTCCTTTTCTGCATGTGATTAAGTACAAAAATGCTAAACAGCCAGTCCAAGGAGCAAAAGTTCTCTGCAGACTCACAGAAGTAAAAAACAGAAGGAGAAAGAATGACTACCTTAAGTCTGAATACCCACTACAAAGTCTAAATCCAGCAGTGAAGAAAGGAGTCATTCTTGAAGTAAGACTGGTCTTTCTTCAAATGTATTTTAATTTTTAAGCCAAGTGCAATACATCAACTGAAAAATGACAGCAGAAACAAACTGGTATCACTCATCTTACAGAGGCTACTGAGAAGCTGAGAAAGAATTTTAACGTATACCTGTATTTTTGGAGGTTCAGAAGGTAGTCCTGAAATTTAAATCTTGCATGTGCATCTTTTTTTTTTAGCCACCTCCTTCCCTGACCTTGACTGCATATGAAATTAGAATTTATATTTAGTATTTTAGATGCTTCCAGCATCTTGTGTTGTGGTCTGTTCTATCTTTGCCAGGTAGGACTCCACACAAGTCTTCTGGTATGCTCATCTAGTGGGAAGAAGACACAGTCATCTTGTCAAGATGCTGTTCCCTCAATGAGTCCACAGCCCCACAGCAACACTGAGTAAATGCTGGCGAGGAGGTCTGACACTGCGCTATTTCTGGATCACACCAATGACTTCGACACAAGCAACTTGGCCCCAAAAAAACAGGTCCAGCCATTCCAGTACTAAGTTTATCAATAATAATGTCAGAGCTCCACAAAACTTTTCTTCCCGTCACAAGTGCAAAAAGCCTATGCCAGTATGACCTTAGATTGTTTTTAGCTCATGAGTTAAGTTTGCCCAGTGCTGTCATCTTCTAATACAGAGCATGAGCCGGACAGCAGGAAATGACTGCAGAAGCCACAGCTGTTGCAGAGCCCAGTCTTCATCTTCCAGTCATGAGAACTACTCTATTTCCTTCTTTGATCAACGTGCCCAATGACTAAAAACGGATGGTGGCCCAAACCTGCTAATAATAAAGAAATTTCCACCATTCCCATCACTACTTCAAAGGTAGAGAAAGTCTGTGAAAGAAGTTATTTCTCTATCTATCTGCTTAGGAGCTGAAGTACTTAGAAACTTGCTTTTCTAGCGCTGTGCATTCACAGTACTACACCAACAAATCATGTTCAAAAGGCTCAGAAAAAATCAGTACAGTCCAGCAGAACAGAATACAGAGTAATACCTATTCCTTATAATAGAAATGTTTTAGGATAGAAGGGACTGACTGCAGTTCCATACTGCCATGAAGACTTGATGCCGCTGGGAATAATAAGATTATTAAAGGCTTTCTAGCCCATATTCAAAAAGAAAAGTTACTAAATTCCTCTGCCCACAGCTCTCTTCCACTTCTTTTCTCTACACGAAGAAAATTACAACCTCAGAGAAAGAGGGAAGTGGAGGAGCACAGATCTCTGAACTTCACCCTAATTTCCTATTCTTAGTTCTCTATTTGGTTAAGTTAAAACATAATATGAAAGAGAAAAGCAAAAACGGACAGTAAGGAAATCTCTCACTTCAATGTACTTCAACAAGCCACATATAAAAACCTAGCTTTGCAGTTTGACACCTCATTAGATCTACAAGAAACACAGATGTAATTCCTGAGGGTGTGTACAACAGAGTTCCTGAAGAACGCAGAAAGGTTAATTCTGTGCTTCAATACCTGTATCTGTAAAGGGGCAGCAATGTTTCTGTCTCCTGCTCTGTGCCACTTTTAACTGAAACATTTATGCATGCTCAATGCTTAAAAACAACTGGCCTAACCATATATGGAGTTTCTGAGAGCTATCACAGTACAGATAATATTATTAAAACAAATACCTTAAAGCAGTAGCTCACACTTCAATTTAATCAATAGAGTACAATTAGTCAACAGATTCCTGTGAACTATTTTCATTGAAATCACTGTTGAATACCGTTCTGCATTCATTACAAACCTGTAACTGTTGCTTTTGACTCCAATGTATTATAACCAACAGTCTGAGAACAAATGGATTCCACTATATAGGAAACAATTTCAACTCCTTGAGTAGCACATGAGGACTTGCTCCCAGAAGATGAATTCCTCTTCTATATAGTCTCTTCCTCCAAAAGCATATATGGAGAAATAACTGTTTTCATAAGGGAAACTTCCTCACAGTTAAGTAATTACTTAAAACAAAAAAGCTAGGGAAAAAAAAATCCCTACCACTCCATGTGGATATTTTACCCAAGTATATCCTCCAGTAACAGTAACTGTCAAATTTCTCCCTGATTATCCTGCTCCCATTAGCCTATAAAAATCTGCAGCTGAACCACAGTATGAGCAATAATTAGTCCCACATCAGAGCAATATTACTTCATGATTCAGAAGCAGAACTGCTTGGATGTATGGCAAAGAAGTAGAATATTTGTTTCCCAGCTCCAGTTAAATCCCTCTACGTATTCAAGAGGAGGCATTCCGTCCTTTTTGCAAACAGTGGACATCAGAGAAAAGCATTAATGTACAATTTGATGACCCACCAATATCTACTCAATCATCTCTTCTCTAAGCGAGAGGAAGGGCTACAACCTAATGAATAAGAATGAGACATTCATTAGGGTTTTGTTTACACATTATTATTCAATACTAACTTTCAAAATGAACTATGATAAACAGAAGAAAGGTAATCTATACATGATATTATGCAGAAAAGCTGCTGTGCTTTAAAATCACCTTCTGTCTTAAAACAAATTAACATTTAAAGTATGGATGAATTTTTACCAGGGAGTAAAGTGATTGCTTACAGAAAGGGCTCAGGGTAGGGGGAATTACTTGCACACAGTACAACAATAGTGCAAAGATAACACAAAACTGGGTATTTATTTTCATGCATAAATAAACATATTATTGTAGTACCCTCTGCATGACTTGCATTTGAGCATCTAATTTAACAATCTTTAAAAACTCTAGGAAGAGTGGAAAAAACAACACCTGTAGAATTTTAATTTGGGGGCAAAAGTACATACTCATCTTCACTTTTACATATTGTCCTTCATCTCACACTTTTCCCTTCATTTACTTAGTCTGCCTACCAATACATGTTCAGTGCTAGAAAACACCTTACGGACACAACAGCCTAGAATGAAAACGTATTTACTGCCTGCAGGCTGCACATGGGCAAACCACTGACTCTGCCTAGCAAAGAAAAAAAAATTAAATTAGGAAGGTACCCTTAATCAGTACCAGGACTGCTGGCCTCAGCCCCTCTTCTCTCTCCTCCACTTCATAATGCCTATTATCTAACTGAAAAGGAAAACTCTGATCCTAATGGTTTCCGACACCTGATGAGAATAAAGAAACACAAAGGGACCTGGTGATGTGTTATTTAACGCATGACTGTTTTAATAGGGCTGTCTAATTTTTGGAGGCACAGAGCCCATATCCAATGCCCCTCACAGCAACTCATCAGCTATTTGCCACATTCCATTCGCCACATCACATGACTGCGTTACTGGCAGTTCCTGAAGGTTAGTTTAATCAACTTTTGTATACTACGATAATTTCCTGGGTTAGAAAAGGTTAATTAGAGGCAGAACTAAGAGCAGAACAATTCGCTGTATTTCAACATTACAAAATTTTTACCGTTCACAAAAAATCTCAGAACTATGTACGAATTACAACCACTTACAAAGTATTACTGTATTTTTCAACCTTTTGTCTCTCAATGTGTTGCACATTGGTTTCTTTAGTTTAATTTTCTCAGATGTGAAATTTAAGACACAGACTGACATGGTAGTTTTTCCAGTTTCCATTCCTCTAAATATCAATTCACTTACATTTCTTGTTGCTGGGTTTATTCAAGGCCTTTTAACCAACTTGAATTTCTGCATAGAAGTCAGCTGCACAGGGAGCAGTTGTTACCTCCAGTGCTGTAACAGATTATCTCCACCGCTATATCCATCCACATCTCACGCTGCATAAGTTTCAGATCACTACAGGACAATTTCTTTTTTGAAATCTACTTTTGCCATTTATGTCTAAGTTAGCTAGATTCCCTATTATTCATTTGGAAAAAGTAATCTTCCATTAAATCCCAACTCAAGACAAAACCCTTACATCTCCATTTTTAACTAATTCCCGTGTAAAGAAGCTTACTGATAAATCCTCAGAAATCCCATTCTATACTTGTTACCCTACACATTCACAGACAACATACTGAATTTCTTGGCACAAAGGAAACCAACTAAATCCTAGCCTTCATTTTAAAACTTAGCTTTAAGGAGGAAATTGCAGCTAGTATTTCTCCTGACAAAGCTGGCATGCTACAATTACTTGGGGTTGAAGTGGGAAGGCAGCATTAGCATATCAGACAATTTTTTTACTTGCAATGGTAAGGCAGTAAAATATGTACTTTCCTGACACATACTGATCCCCATATTTCAGTCTTTAAACTGGATTTTCCTATACCTAAAAGCAGATGAAATGTAAGTGCCATCCAGAATCAGGGGAAACACGACATAGCAAACAGCCACATCTGTTTTCTAACGCATGGAAGTAGCCAGCTAAGGTTAAAATTTGTTACAGAAGAACAATGATCCTGTTTCACCACCGCTGCATCAACCACCATCAGAATTACCACAACACACTGGTTTATACTTCCACCAAAGCCCCCACAGCAGACCAGTTGCTGAGCAATTGCCATTCAGCCTCTTGCAAACCCTACTGGTCAGAGTTAATCCAGCAATACAGGCTGCTGTTCAGAAGCTGGGTTTGTATCCTACACAATGCTTCTGTCAAGACTCCAAAGACCCCAAACCTGATTAATTACATTTGCCTGGGACCCTCCATCCACCCAGCATATTGTTGAAAGTGTTGAAGCAGGGCAACAGTTGCAACCTCCTTCACCCCAGGCATAAGCCAAACTTGTCATTCCCCCTTTAAAGTGCCATTAACTGGCCAGATTTACAGCTCCTAACTAGCCCCTTGGAGGCAGCTCATGGTAATGACTTCTACTAATCACTACAATTTGTCCCAAATCACGTGGAAACTTGGGAGTCTTTTCCGCCTTCCAGATCGGGATATACCAACAACAACATTTCATCCCAAAAGACTACCTCTCTGCTTCCAGCCACAAGTCACTTCAAAGCCCACACGGGGACCAGAATTGCACATTTGTCTCTGATTCTGGTAACATGAGCAGCAGCAGGAATTACACTCTCATTCCAATATTTTGATTTATGCACAGAAATCAAATGCTCAGTTATTAAAAAGCCTAAATGGAAAAAAACCCCGAACCACAAACAGAACAACAAACAAACCAACCCACAAAACCCCACCACCACAATAAAGCCCAAACATTTAAAAATGAGACCTTCAGTGTTACATAGCTGGCTTCAAAGAAAATTCACTACTACCCTTTCTACATCTGGCCATTTATCCGTCTACAAATCCTGGAACAACACCCTTTAAACAAGAATTTACACTACATTTGTCTTTACAGACATGAATTACTAACAATGGAAAGGATCCATCAATGCAATTCAATATTCAAAAAGGAAGAGAAAATTACAAGATGTCCTTCGAACGCCTTCAATAGATGCAAGACATCTTCAGACAGGTAAGAGAAGTGACCAGGATGAAGGTGGAGTCACATCAGGCAGCCTGTGTAGGTGCTTGAACACCAAGAAAACCTTCCGATCGGTCTTTTAAAGGGCAGTGGGTGGAACTGTCATCCCAAACATTTTCCAAGCAAAAAAAGAACAGGAAAAAGTTACTCAAAAGAGATAAATTTGGTATGCATCTCATTGAAATTGCATCCCACTTTCTAACAAATTAACAGATTAATCCCTTATGTTTCCAGACAGCCCATTATCCATGTAGAAATCTTCTCTCCCATGGCTTATTTCAAGCCACATCTGGCCTGTATTATTGGCACAATCAAGACTCTGCAGGCCAGGTTATCCATACAAAAGGCAATTACCTCTTGTTTTGTTTTAATTTTATTCATGCCTTTTTAGTTAACTGTTACCTTAATGCCTGCCAAATGGCCTTCCCCATCACTTTTGCTGAGGCTCCAGAAAGTTGGGTGGACCACATCTAAATTGATCATTGAAAAGAAAAAAAGAAAAGCCTCTGAGATACCAGTCTCTTACTGCAGTCACCTAGGAGAGGACAAGCTTTATGCACTTCCCTTCCCTCTCATTCTGACTGATTAACTATGACCTTGTGTTTAAAATTGCTACTTGGGTCAAACCCTTCTGAAGGCCTGGCTCGTCTATAAAGCGCCAAGGTTAATCTTAACAGATTCCATTACAGTCCCTACAGCTATTCTAGCAATGTTGTTTGAACAGGCTTCCTCCACAGACCAGGTCTTTTTCCAAGGTGGTGTTAGCTGTCTTGTTATTTTGAGAAAGCAGACTATGTCCTTTCTTCATCCCCCAAACACAACCCTTCCCATTGTGGACAGCATGGAACACAACACAGGCTTTGCCCACTCCAAGAAGGAGGGGTATAAACACAGCGGTGCAGTCACTAAGCACAGTGACAAACGGGCTTCCTTTTGCTGGTGAGGAGCTGAAGTCATCCTTGCCCACCATTATTTCACTAAGCAGCCAAAAGCCATTTGCACAGGAGAGGTGATGAATTAGCACATGATCGTAAGTAGTTGCCAAAATAATTCTCTATCAGCCAGCATTTAAGCAGACTCCCTTGGCTAGCAGACAGCACAGTACAATACTTTTGACCATCACCTTTCTGCTTCTGAACACCAAGCTCAAGAATGAAGTAGTGTTCTAGCACTGAGGCCAATCAGAGTCAAGACCTTTTTTCCAAACAGAAGCAAGCAGGCACAGCCTCAGAGTTCAGTCCCTAAGGCTCCAAAACAACTGTTAGCCACTCTTATCATGACACTAAGAACTTTGCAAGAAGCAACTAGCTAAGTTTACACCTACTAGGCAATTTACATTTAATGCAGTAGAGAAACTCTTGGCTAGCTGTAGAACATCTCCAGAAAAGTGTCTTTGCAATAGCTTTAAAAAAATATATTAAATTAATATTTAATATTAAAGCAACCTAACAATGAAATATTTTAAAAACATTAAAAATACTAAAAATTTTTAAAAATAAATTAAAATTTTTTTTAAAATTAAAATTTTTTCTTTATTTTTCCCTAGCACAAGATCACAGTCTAACTATTTCTGCTATCTCAGGCATGTTAAATCCAGTAAACATGCTAAGTCATGAAAACAGCTCTGTAAACTCTCTTTCCTAGCCCACACTTGTGCATCAATACACGAAAAGCACACAGAAAAGGCATCCTTGAAAATATCTACACTGTGTCACTAACAGTGATGGAAAGGAACTGTCAGATACAGCTTCTGAATATACTGCATATCTGCACTGTGTGAGGGTGTATATTGTATTGGCACAATTCAGCATGATGGAAGTTAACAAAACAGCTTTGTACATAACACAACAAAACATGCTATGTAAGCAGAATGACTTCTGGACATCTAACAATCCATAGCATAAATTTACATAAATGTAGTGACAGTGGTTAGGGAACACAGTTCTTATTCCCAGCTAGCACAGATGTGCTGACAGATGTAAACAGCATAGGTAAAATTCAGTAGCAGACAGGCTAGCTCTGGAGAATCCTGCTGTGATGAAATAAGCACTGAAGATTCTGCCCAGCCTAGACTTAGCAGCTGTCTGCTCCACCTTCCTCCAGAATTATCAACTGCTACAATACACTTACACAAATCAAACATATGGCCACTCCACAGCCACCTCACTATAAAATCCACCAGATGATAAAAAGGTAAAACCCCTGACCATTGTCCCAATTTGTTGACACAGATTTTTTTTTAATGGGTAATTACACAACAAAAACTCCACCCTGCCAGCATAGCAGTTTGCTAATCAGAATGGTTTACAATATTGTATAAAACACCATAGATCTCATTTGCCAACTGGTTTAGTCTACAGGAGTTATTCTGGGTAAGAAAAAGGACTTTCCGCTCCTAAACTTCTTCTCTTCACCCACACCTAAGAAAGGCAAAGATGAGGACTTCGCAGCTACTGAATGATGCCTATAACTAGCTCTCCGGGGAGCAAATCACTGTCAGTCATCCCTAAAGAAAGGGGATACTTAGTCTTCATTCACACCTCAAAGATCAACAGCACATAACATAGCTTTTTTAAAGCTGAGTGGCATATAAAACCAAAATAAAAATAGCTTCAAGAGGATTTAACACTGGGGACTCCCTTACTTCATTGACTGGGTCAGAACAGCAAAGACTCAAAAATTTTGCTGTTTCACCAGAAAGGACTAACGCTAGATGAGCACAACCAGACATGCAGCTCTTCGGTCTTAAGCCCTACACCCAGGAGCACACGGGACAAGATGCAAGACACAGCTCTGCAGCTCAGAGGACCAGCCACGCTGTGAAGGCAGCCCACTCAATGACACAAAGAGATGAAATTTCTACCATGCACTCCCTGTGCAGTGCCAAAGGTTAATATTCAGATGGCAGGTTCAGTTTCAAGGACATGCACCTCTGAATTGAATTTAGGTTCAGAAGGCTAGTACTGAGCTCTATGTGCTTCTGAATCCTGGGGTAACTCTTACTCACTAAACGCTGGTATTTGTATGAATAAAAATGAAGGGATTTAACAAATCTTGTTCCTGCACACAGTTGTCAAAAAAATCTGACCTTTAGAACAAGAAAAATAGGGGAGATTTAAAGGTTTAAAGAGGAGGCAGTGGCTGCCTGATGTATAAGAAACCTCTGAAAAATTATGAAGCAGTGAAAATCCCCTACAGGTCCCAACAAAATGTGTCCAATTTGCATTCCTGCAAGCCTTCCATACACACCACTCTTTGCCTGTGTGTACACAGGCAAATAAATCCCTAGGAATAATACAACTGGGACCTGAATCTGATCTCTGATATATTATTGCTCCAGAGCTCCATTCCAACCTTCACAAATGGCTTTTTTTTGTTCCAGATAACTAAATCAAAGCAGTCCTGATAAGCTTTCAAAGCAGGGAATGTGAGGAATGGTTTAATGAATGTTACAACTCAACCTATTACAGACTACAGAGCATTACAGAAGACGACGAGAGAAAAAAAAGCACATATGACACTCATGTCTGGAAGTCTCATAAATTCAAATCCAGAAGCACCTGCCTTTCTAAGTCCCTTTATATTAAGCCCAACAAAAACTCAGTGCTAACTGTGCAAAGGGACATAAAGAATGGGAAGTGAGAAGAACTATGTTGGACAAATATTGTTTTCCTATTGAAAAGTTATATTAGTTGTAAGTTTGACATAGAAAGATAAGACTCTTAATGGGCTTACATGGGAACAGACCAGCAAAAAACCCACAAAAGACCAAAAACCAAAACACAGAAAGTAACACCAAAAGAGAAAAAGGGAACATAAGTCATGGAAGACAAGGCTAAAAAATTTTGGAAAAGCATGCTCTTTTTGCAAAGTAGCTTCTGTGGCATTTACATTGGCCCTAAGTGCTGTGTGTGCACTACAAGAAACTCAGGCAGCTTCTTCATGTATAAAACTTCACCTATGCATACACAGGGTACAGTTGAAAGGTCCGTACCCTGGTCCCAAGCTCTGCCCTGTTTTCATTGCTTTTTCTGTCCCTAAGCATGAAATTATTCTTCTCCCAAAACCAAAAATAAGGTTGCAGCATAAATATTTTACAACAGCCTGCTGTAGTCAATAAAGTTCTGTGCTTAAGTTTGTGTGCTGGAACTGAAAGATTAAGTTAAGCTAATACTTCAGGTGATTTTCATAAAGTGAAATTTCAGCTCAGAAATTGGCAGACTAAAGTATCTCATGAAGGCAGTGATCAATTCCCTTCCCATATATCTTACCACCTAAAAGGTGTTCATGAGGAGTTCCAGAACAAAGTAATTATGTTCCCATTTAGATATCATATACCTACCTAGATATCATACTCCTGTTTTATCATCATCTTATTATGTCCATTCTTGTCCCAGAATTAGTAGTTAAAACAGCAAAATAGTTTAAAGGTTTCAAATGAAACAACTATCTTCATACAATTAAACAATGGATATTATCAGAACATGTTGGCAATTCAGCATTTACTGTCATAAATAAGGCTTAAATACCATAAGCTTTCAGTATTACCTAGGTAGACAGTTGCAATTGAACTGTAGAATTCAGAATAGTTATACTTAGAGAGAGTAAATGCTTCCTATTTTACATGACAACACCTAGCAACACAGGTGGGTCAGAGTTACAAGTAATTCCACAGCCATCCTGAATAAATCATCATGCAGTCACACCCAGAGCAAAGCCATTCTTATCATGGAACAGTGGTCCTAGAAGAAATACCTGCAGAAGAAGCTCCTATAGAAGGGTTTTAAGTATTCTAGTCACTTTCCTCAAAGCAGCAGGTCCAAAACATTCTGTAACTATTCCAGAATCGCAGTCTCTTTGCAGTTTTCTGTTTTTTACTTATTTCTGAATCTTTCCCTCTTTCCTTCCGATTTCATCTTGTACAAATTACATACCATTATTCTTCCTGCTTCACATCTAATCAATATCTGATTCCCTTGCAGTGTTGCAGGGCACTCCATGCAAGAAGCATGTAACGACTAGCAGTAAGCAACAGAAATGTGTACATTTTCTACTTCTTTATTTAGTCATCATCTTATTAACACATCAAAGAAAATGCATTGCTTGTCCTGGACTATATATACTTGGGCTTTCTGTTTCACAGAATCATAGAATATTCTGAGTTGGAAGGAACCCACAGGGATCATAAAGTCCAACTCCTGGCCCTGCACAGGTCAGCGCCAAGAATCACACCATGTTGCTGAGAGTGTTGTGCAAATGCTTCTCGAACTGTCAGGTTTGGTGCTGTGACCACTGCCCTGGAGAGCCTGTTCCAGTGCCCAACCACCCTCTGGGTGAAGAGCCTTTTTCTAATATCCAACCTAAACCTCCCCTGACACAATTTCAGGCCATTCCCTTGGGTCTTGTCACTGGTCACCACAAGAAAGTTGTGGACTGCAATGAGGTCTCCCCTCAGTCTCTTCTCCAGCCTGAGCAGACCAAGTGACCTCAGCCACTCCTCACACGGCTTCCCCTCAAGGCCCTTCACCATCTTTGTTGCCCTCCTTTGGATGTTCTCTAAGAGCTTAATATCTTTCCTATATTGCAGTGCCCAAAACTGCACACAACATTCAAGGTGAAGCCACCCCAGTGCAGAGCACAGCAGGACAATCCCCTTCCTTGACCAGCTGATGATGCTTTGCCTGATGTCCCCCAGGGCGAGTTGGCCCTCCTGGCTGCCAGGGCACTGCTGGCTCATTTTCAACTTGCCGTCGAGCAGGACCCTCAGGTCCCTTTCCATGGCACTGCTTTCCAGCATCTCATTCCCCAGTCTGTAGGCACATTCAGGGTTTCCCTGATCATCTCTTGATGTTCAGAAACATTAAGTGCTTGTGGAAAATACTAATACACCAATACCCTATTTCTCATGCTTATTCAAATTAACACCTCTCTCATATACCTCCCAGTACTATTCCATATTTCATTGCACACAATACCTTAAAATTTCAAAGCCTTTTACAAATAATTACCTTGTGCTTTGGTCCTTCTAGATTTCTTTCAAATTTACATAACTGCAATTCTTTTTAATGCAACAGTCTGATTTTTTTTAACACACTTTTAATGCACTGTAGACAATTTCAGCTTTTTGCCTATAGTTCAGAGCAGAATTCTGCCATTTTAAAACAAAATATAAACATCAGGGGAAGAAACAACATCCTTTTATTAAGTGCTGGTAGACACATAAGCAAAGATAATATATTCTGAACATATGTTATGCTTGATTTAGTTTCTGTTGCTAGATACCTGATTAAAAAGTCATTTGTTGCCATACATATTGACAGCTGATGGACAGAAAAACAAACAACAGTGTACTGGTACCAGATGATCACACCACACAGATGTCCTTTGACATGAAATTTCACCTGTAATTGAAGTTACAACCCTTTCAGTTTTATTCCAGGGTGAGATATACAAAGGAAAAATAAAATGGAATAGAGAACTGGATTAAAAAGGCACTGAGGAACAGTATCTGAACTGACTGAAGAGAAACAGAGATTTCTAAGGGACAGACTTCAAATCTCAATTTCTGGAAGCTGGAACACTTGGAATAAGAGGCATTCGTGCAGGTAACAGTAAGATAAACACAAATTATTTTTTTTAATGTACTGGTTCCTCTGCTTAAGTTTCCATTGCAAAAGGCCTAGGTAAGCCAGGTATGCTATGTAACATAACTAGTGAATGGTACAAGTCTTGAGTTGGCACTGTGAATGTGAAACTATGAGGTTTTATCCCTGCCCACGTCATGACACACAGTATTTGGACACAGTGCCATCAGAAGAAACAATGAAGTAATCCTGAGGGCTTACAAATATTTTTGAAGGACGCTGTACACTGACGAAACAGTTTAGTTAGTCAAGCAGGTTTTACTCAGAAAACACAGAATCCCATCTCTTATCCTACTGCTTGGAACAACAAAGTTTTTGGACAACTCTAGTCTGAATCTGTAGCATCCTTCAGCAAACTACGAATTTTTTTCCTAAACACCAAAGAAAACTCCAACATCAGTTAAGTTCTTCAGACATCCAAGGATCAAAATTGAAGCTTACTCTATGGAAGTTTGTGAGACAGTTTTTGGAACAGACTTCTTGCTCGGTGAAAATGTTAGCATTCATATAACACTTTTAAAAACTACAGTTATTTACCCCCAATGCCCTTGGACACAAATTCTCTGCCTCCACATTCGTGTGGTATGCTGTGCACCTGTTGGCTGCTCACCCCACCCCAGACAGTCACATCACAGGGCAGCAGACTGAGAGCTCACTACAGTGTGAAGTAGTGTGTAACCCCTCAGGACAAGCAACAGAATCAGTAACCAACCACAGGCATCTACCATGCACAGAATTGTCAGGGTTTCCATCTTCCATAAATTCTTGAGCAAGCAGAGGAAAACAGCTCACTGCATTAAGAATATGCTGCAAATGGTACACACTCCAATCTGTGATCATCTCCAACTTCCCTTAATAAACTTCAAACAGGCCTGTATTTTACTGTTACATTTTCTACTGCTTGCATCTGTCAAAATGATTATGCCTTTCTGTATAAAATACAGCCTATGCCCTTTTATGCTTGCATAGACTTCTGTAGGCCACTCTCTAATGCAGCTGGTTCAATTTTCTCCACAAACAGCAGAATTTGTGTTGAGACTTGAATCAATATCACAATACTTCAAGAAGCTTTATGACTTTGCCTATCAGCTTTTATTGGAGCAAAGCCTTGTGATTGGCTTTTTTTATCCCTGCTCATCATCTACCTATCAGCTGCCAATAAAGACAAGAGTTTTAGAACATGGGCTATCAGCCCACTTTCAAGGACGGGGTTGGTGGTTTTTTGTTTGCTTTCTGGAACCACGTGGGCTAGAAACAATTTTGCACCTAAGCAAAAGTCAGGTCCTGAAACCCTATGAGTTACTTTTCACATTTGATGTCCCTACCTCTTTTCAAAGAGAGTTTAAACTAGAACAAAGTGTGTGCCACTACTATTTAAACAGCATAGGAATTATTGGTATCAGTTCTCTATAGCTGCTCCTACTGATTTTATTTCTGGTGACACTCCCACCATAGGAGCGTATGACAAGAGAAACCAGCAAGCATGTCAGAGCCTGCTGTTACCTTAGTTATGCTAAAGAAATAGGTATGTCTCAGAAATATAGGAAATCGTTATTCAGACAACAGACAGACAGCACTTCCTTTCCCAGAACAATCCGTCTCCTGCCCTGACAACCCATTCCTGCTATATTTACCAGACCAAATTTTGCCAGTGATATATTTCCAGATGCACTTGAGCCACATGTCCCTGTCAGTCAGACCAAGCACAGAGGAATCTGAGCAGAGAACAGCTCCTAGAAATCACTAGATGTTAATCCATGCTTCCTCTCTTGCTTGCCTGTAGAGTTAAAGGAGACAAAATGTGTAAAGCATTATTCCTGGTTTATTTTAGAAGCAGGGACAAGAGGTACTTCATTTCATACAGCTATTTACTTCATCTGCTTTCTTTGTGGCTGACAGAGACACCTGAACAGTAAAAAAAAAAAAAATTAAAAAATGTTAAACATGAAGTTAAAAATAACTACTGTTTCAACCAATTAATACTGGGTATCTAGCAAGAAATTGTAAGACTCTCTAAAAAATTCTCAATGCTAAATAAGAAGCTTACTGCTCTAATCTGCCATGGGAGAGCCAATTCCTCATCCAGAAAAAAACCCAACTGGGCCATCTTTGCTGGAGAAAAGCAACACACATCAATTTTAGATTTCAGATAGTTCAATTTAAGAATGCTGCTCAGCTAAAATTATTTGAGTTGAGGAGCAATAAGAACAGGATCTAATGAATGATCTGAGCTAAACCACTATTTTAAGTTCTATTCTTCCTATAATCTACCATATACTTCTGACCTCACACTATCTCTTCCAAACTTAACTACACAGCTATGTTGTCTCATGTTCATAATTTTATAAAACACTTAACATATGACTTCTGATCATTATCTTGGCTCTTGCTGAATTTCTCCCTGAGATCCTTTGAGCAAAGGAACAAATAAACTGTCTTCTCCACCCCCACATTGTTAAAAGATGCTCTTCACAGCTCCTATATCGATATTACTATGACCCCGAAGTGCATTTTTTGAGATTACAGCAATAGGGTAAAAACAAATCAACACACCCCACCCAAAAAAAAAAAAAAAAAAAAAAAAAAAAAAAAAATCCACCAACCCCTCCCCACAGAACACAAAAGTCACTTCTGATTAGCAAGAAGACTTTGTCATCATGTTGGTGGCCACTCAGTGGAACCAAGGTATTTCTCAGTTCTAGGTACTGTGAGTCTTCCAGAGAGGGCAATGGGAGCTAAACCAGCGATGCAAGAGAAGGAGGTGAACAGAGGAGCTGAAAGGATTTAAAATTGTAAATATCCTTCCTTTGGCTCCCTCCTCCCCTTTTCTGGAAAGCGCAGACAGGCAGTTTCAACCTTTCCACCGTTTATTTAACTGGCTTAACAGAGGGTCCTAACAGGTCACAAATAAGCTTTTTAAATAAAAAGCACAAGTTGAAATCAACTGTGGATATATCAAAACTCATGGCCAGGCCAATTTTATTACTCAAGGTGGAATTAAAAACCACTGTAGCTTTCTTTTAATAGCAGATTCACATAACAAGACCTCTTCAACAAGCTGGATGCAGATAGAGATTCTTCAGAACAAAAGCCCTTTTGACCCATTCTTCTAAAACAAACAAACAGGCAAACACACACCTAGGTTTGTATTCAAAACTAGTATTGCTTAAGCACAAGTACATCCTTCAAGACATTCTAGATTATTTTCATTACAGCATTAAAACTTTAAAATGTTTTTGCTAGAGAGATTGTTCCTGCTGTCTTAAACCCTGTACTGTTTGCACATTTTCTGGTACCCTTTCCTTTTCAAATCTGGAACACTTTGCAAGCATCTGGCTGGCACATCATACAAGAGCAGTGGATACAAGCACAAGAAGAAAGAAAATGAGCACCTTATGGGTAGAATTGAAAGATATTTTTTAAAAATGCTGTCCATGGCTGAGAAGGATCAAGAGAAATGTGGGCAAAATATGAACTGCATTACATGTTAGAGTTTATTAGCAGCCCCATACAGCTGCTCAAATTCAGGCATCTAATACAGGGATGTGAACAGCTGGTACCATCACCTGCTGTTCCTGCAGAGTGAAAGGGAGCGTGTGACCTTCCGCTGCTGCACATGGGTCTTGTGCATGTGAACAAGTACCAGTATGGGCTGAGAAACTCTATAGCATTAGGAACTGACATCCAGAAAGAAACTACAATTTAAAGGCAGATGAATGAGAATGAACCTCACTTTCAGGATTTTAGTGGATTGTTAATCAAAGTGAAGGGAGAAACTGCAAAATTTAGGTTCATGTTGTCTGTGATACAATGCTTTAATAGTCTATTACCAAACAACCATTAAATTAAGCATTCAAGGATGCCTATGACATCTCCCTCTTCCTCATTATTTAATAATATATTTCTTCAGCAATTTGTTTTCTCTGAAGAAAATGCTTTTTCCAATTCTTGAACTACCATTCAGCTACTGTTAAGAGTTTTTCTATTGCTTTCTACAATGTCTCAGTATTTTCATTTCTTCCTCTCCTGTGTTTCCAACACTCTTGGCAAAGCCTTTTCCCCAAGAAAACATTAGGTTTTTTTATTTACCAATCATGCATATTTCTTCCCTTACGTTGTTAATGAAACAGAAGCCTTTATGATGAAAGTATTTGGTTTCCTGTACTACACAAAGAAGTTACATGCTTTCAGAAAATTTTGGTTTTAGAACTTACCTCTTTAGCCAAATCAAATTCAGTACTCCTGTTTCAACTAAAAGAGTCTCTTCCTGTTGACCATATTTTAACAGAACGGTAAATATTTGAGCACACATATTTCCTACACCTTTGTGTTCATTATCAACAATGCCATCAAAGTAAAAATTCCCAGGAGTGTGTTCTCCCACTACCTGTACCATCCTAATCACACCTCAAGTGCTAACTCTGCTGAGACAGAATGTATTTAATAGAGAGAAGCACAGAAGTAAATTTGACAGTCTTTTAAGTTTGACTGAATATATTTGCACTTCAGATAGATAAACTTTTTTTTCAGTAAGAGCTGAGAATGTAAAGAAAAACATGGTGTTTCTGAATGACAAACACATCATTTAGACTGAAGTGAAAACCAGCTAATGATGTCTCCTCTGCGCTGTCATGACAGTCATCTTCATTATTACAGAACTATTACAGGCCACTGTAAACTGCCTAATCCCACTCTGAAGAACATCCAAGTTGCTAAGTGCAGTTACTAAAGATGCTTACATAAGCAAGCATATTTTACCACTGTCACTTGTTTTATTTCTAGAATAAAGCTCCTCCCCTAGGCTATAGCCAGAACTAATGTTCTTTCAATGTGCTGTGATCAAGGTAACAACCACATCTTTATTTATTTCAACAATTCCTCATATTTACAACTTGCCACTTGAATTATTCAGGCAGTTAATCAGGCAGTAAATGGAATCTAATTCAACAGCCACTTTGCAGACTTCATCACTGTATCAAGAAAAATTACAAATTCATGAAAAGTAACAGGGCACAAAGACACGTCTTAATAAAACACTTCCTTCCAGAATCAAGCTAAACATGATCAAAAGTGAAGAGCATTGTTCTGAAGTATCTCATCTCATTTACGTAGCATGTGCTTTGAGAATTATTTACAGTCATGCAAGCACTCAGACTCCTGCACCAAACAAAGGTAGCTTACACTTTCTGAAAGACTGCTCTGTTTATAACTTACTCCTTCAGTATGTCTAGGAATACGTTTCAGCTTACTGCTACAAGGATAGAACTGGAAAACAGAACTCCTGAAGTGTTTATATTAGGGTACAGATAGAGTATCAAACAATCGAAGAACTACCATCACTGAAGAATTTCACATATTCAGCTAACAAGCATGAATGAAGTGCACCCCTTGAGTATTAGTGTAATTGCAATTACAGTGCAAAATATATTAAAATAAGCTGTTTATCAATCAATTCATTTTAACAGGATAACTAAAGCCAGTATCACCCCAAACTTTAGTTCTGTTGCATATATGTGCAAGCTCTCATATAACATACTTTACTTTCACATTTCTACTCATCTCACACTGGGGGTTTTTTGTCATAATGTCTTGCCTATTCCTCAACTGTCACATGACTATTCACCTGCTCTTTCACGACACGCTGAATACAGCAAGACTTTGAACTGGCAAGTTTTAACTTCCCAATGGCACCATGCAAAAAGCACAGGCATACTAATTCAGAAAGTTCAAGATATGAGGAATTTATGTCTATCAATGCCCTTAAACTAAACAAGAAATGTCCAAACATAATTAGCGGTTCAAAGCAAGAGCAGGTTGCTCGATCACTTCCAATGGCATTTCCAAGTCACGTGGATACAGTATATTATAAAATACTAATGTAGATCTATCAATATTCTACAATGACCACTTGATAAATGTTTCCTTTCAAGATGGTTTTTATATTTCCTACAATTTTGGGATGACATGTACTGATTCACTGTCCCTAATATGTTTACATATATTTAACCCATGATTTAGCCTTCCTCACTCTAACAAAATCACAGATTTCCATTCACTCTCAAAGTTTTTCCCCAGAAAGTATCTGTTGATACAATCAACAGATTCTGCCATGACACTTCCATCTCTCTCACCTCAGAATCCATCATATCACAAAACCTCAGACGCTACCTTTAATCCACTGTATTATAGGCTTTATATGTCAATTTTTTTTGTTTTGTAGCTTTTAAAATTGCTGAAAAGCAAGTTAAAATCATGTCATCTAAAAGATTGTAAGAGTTTTCATAGGACTGTATGAAGTTGTAAGTTTTCTCTCTCTTTCCTGGACAAATCTGCTGTCTTATACCATATTCTAAAGGCAAATTACAAATGCCAGATCTTGACTAGCTATCTGACATTTTTTTAAGAACTTACAATGAGGAGGTCCATAACATATTGGAAAATTAATTTTTTTCCTGATTTAAAGAAAAACTAAAAAAAATAGAACAACCAAACACAAACTAAAAATAAACCTTCAGAAAAAGCCTATTCCACAACACTCAGGCAGCTAACAAGCTAGATTCAGTTACCTTAAAAAACTCTTGCAAGTTCACCTCAAATGGGCAAGCCAGCAACTGCACATCCCTCACTATTAACGTTCCCCAACAAATTAATTTGCTATTTCAATAACAATATTCTCCATTAGTCTGCTACTTCTACACTCACTTTTTAATCCCTGCTGTTCTACCTCTCTTCTTGCTGGCTTTTTTCTTCCACGCTGATTACTGAGAGAAGCAGCACTTTATCACAGATCCTGCACTATTTCTGAAAAAAAAGGACATTTTACCCAATTGCAACTTCTTTCAAACCTCTCCTTGAAACTCACACCTCGGTATAAACCATACTAGGGATCAGCCAATGACAGCCTGTTTGAAGGACAGGTAATCGTTAAGAAAAACCCTCAAATGTTTAACTTTATATACTTAATGACCTCTCTGCTGCTACCCTCTCAAGCTACGAACTCTTGAAGATGAGGAACACTTCAGTATGCTTCTTGTGTATGCATGATGAACACTTCTTGGCAGTCCTATTACCTATTATGCAACTATATAAATATGCACCTGCACTTTCTGACACAAGTTATAGCTTCTTTGAAGTGAATCACCTTTGAGGCACTATTTTTAACAGGTTAGATGGCAGCAGTTCAGTGAGAAGACAGTTAAAAGAAGGAAAAGTGACAGAAGAGCTATATATTTAATAAACTTCTACTAGGATTCAGCAATTTCATGTACACTTCTACTTGCAGAGGATTTTTATTAAAATTCAAATAGTCTTAACATCTCTTAATTAGCCACAATTCCTTTACACTACTCTTGACCAAAACAAAGACATCACCATCAAAAAAACTTGATATAAAACCTCCATGACTGACTTAAGAGGAATCTTAGCTTCTACAGAGCATCTGGTACTGCCTTTCCACCAAATCAAACTGCAATTTATTGCCCTCTAATGCATGTACATTAAGCCATTTCCTTTATGGCTCCACTTTACACAGAAGCAGTAACTGAAGGAAATAATGGAGTGCCCAACAAGTGGGAAAGTAATTGCTCAACAAGCGTGGAACAAGAGAGAGTCAGTTGCACACCACACACATGTGGCAGCTCTTCAGAGCCCAGCCCTGCACTGGTAACAGAAGGCTGGTGTTACAGAACGAGCCCACTGTGGGAACTCTTCCAAGCAACAGCCAGGAGTGCTTGTCCATCTAAATCCTTGGGTCCTTAAGGATTAGGGGTCAGGAAACAATTCCTTCCAACAGCAGCACCTCCTGCCTGTACCTGCCAGTCATTAGCCATGCACAGAAGGATGACTTTCAGGCTTCAAGCAAAGACTTAAAATTACACTCAAAGAACTGTACTGAAAGGATACTTAGCTGGTATCACAAGGGTGGTCATGCTGGGCTGCAGAAGGGACTTTAGGAGACATACAAAAATACCTTGTGTGAAGACCACCTTACTGGGCTGATTGGGTTTTTTTGCTCTAGATATTCCTAGATTCACTCTAGTTCTTTTGAATTTATTCAGTAAGTTTCTTACTCAGAACCACAAAATAAAAGATTAATACAAGAGCTAGAAAGTTATCAAATTAAGGATACTACACAACCACAGTTGTTACTCCTTTTTGTCTGTTCAGTCTTAAGTTATAAATCTCTCAGCTACAAGCTTCCCCTTCTCATGAGTCCCAGTTTCATCCAGTAAACTGTGCTGAAGGGCTCAGCACACAATTAAAGAGAACCAGTCAGAGTGACACCATCCATACCTGACTCCTCACACACTGCATAAATGTTGTCCTGCACACAACAGAAAAGCCTTGAAAAAAGATTGTGGTGCTTGTCTTCATGCATCTATAAGCTTCACAAATACCAGCAGTTATTCTTCATCAAGAACATTCTTCCTTTATAAAAAAATGAAATGTTAAGTGAAATTATGACAATTCTGGTTTTAGTTTGGGCCTTGAGACATTCACATCCCAGGTCTCTCAGTGCAGCTACTATTCTTAGAGCACATCAGTGTCACCCCAGGAAAATCACTTAGAAAGTAAAGCATGAAGTTAGCAAGCACCTAGGAAAAGCCTAATTTATAACACCAAGAAAACCTATGCCAAAAATATCAATAGAAACATATTCCCTGAGGAAAATTCAAAGACCTCAATCGTAAGATGGTAATTTCACTCATTTGATGCTACAATGAGAGTAAAAATACTAATCTCAAAGAACGTACCTAGAACTACCTGCAGCTTCAAAGCAAAAATACTGCATTGGTTTACATTCTCTGTTCCCTTGGAAGGAAGCCTGCACTCATAAAGACTAGAAACTTGCTTTTAAATTAACAACTTCTACTGTATTGTCTGAACATAACTGGCAAAAATGAAGTCTGGATTCAACCTGCTATCAAAGCACCAAACCAAAGCTGTCACCCTAACCTTCATATTTCTTATAGTACAAAGGTGAGAGAAAATATGAATAAATTACCACTTCTGTACACTGTGTCAGGTCATTCGATATGAACTAAAGTTGTATTGACATTCACTAATCAAAATGAGGCTGAGTCAAAGTTATGGAAGAAAACTTACTCTGTCAATTTCCTAATCTTCTTTATACCCTTTCCATTCTTCTTAAAAAATTTACAGAGAATGCTAAAAAAGCTAAATGCTAGGCTGAACTGTTTGGTCTTCCAAGATACCAAGTTAACATGTACTGATACCTATTATTTAAAAAAAAAAAAAAAAATCTTTTTTTTTTTTTAGTTATAACAAGAACAGACATAATCTAGGAGATTAGGGAGTCTTCTGGATCTTTTATATAGGAACCTGATATGCAACAGAAAAAAAAGCTTAGGTGATTTTTTTCATGTCTGGTCTAGATAACATTGCAATCTTTCTATGCAAACAGTTGGAGGAATATCACATTTTAAAGGTTCATCGGTATTTGTTATTTGCTAGTAACTCCAGGTACTTTCTACAGAAACTCAAGATATAAATAATAAATAAAATATGGTATTGCTGTTATCTGCAAAGGGCAAAGCAAGCAGCATTGCAGATCTTTATGTATCACACATCCATATAATTTAATTCCAACACTTCCTTATAAAAAAACCCAAACATGATTTTTTTCTGATTTCTTAATTTGAATAGACCACAACGAACATCTCATATTTTATTCAATAGCACTTCAATAGCATTGAGAACAGGCCACACATTTATATTTACTACTGATTTACCATTTCTTAAAACTAGATATTTCATAAAAAGTTCAGACATTAATCCCAAAATAGGATAAGTAATTTTTTATATAACTGCCAGATTTTCACAAAAAAAAAAGTTTCCAGAGCTCAGACATGAGAAAATGAGTGTGCAATCAAGTCTACATACCAGAAAACTGATGGCTACAGTAACAAGTATATTAAGTCAGTACACTGGGCAAAGGTTCTCGTACGGTTACAGTCATTTGACCTTTAGCCAGCTCTTAATGCCCCAGCCAACCCTCTAAAGATGGAGATTTGCAGCAGCTTCTTGTCTGAAATAAGCCATGAAAAGATTCTTCTGAACCCACTGTACAAGCATTCATTTAAAATGTCATGAATGTGCATGAAATCAGAGTGCTTCTAACAGCTTACTTTGCAGCTTCTGTTTAAATGCACTAACTCTGAACCACCAGAGGATAACAGGACTCAAACCTTCCAGTCTGGCACTCATGGACCTAAAATATACACAAGCACCTCTTCACAGGTGTGTTTACCTAGTTTAAACCTTATTTAAATAGACTCTTGATGCACACACTTTCCACAAACACCTGCTTCTCCCAGTGCAGTGATGACTTGCACAAGGCAGTTGTATTCAGTCATGTCTGTCCTAAAGCCATCCTACACACCGGTAAGCAGTACTTCAGGCACAAAAATCCTGGTTACTGACTCATCCCCCTGGTCAAAGCAAAGCACAAATTCTGCATTGAGAAGAATGACTAAAGAGGTATCCGCTCTTACCTCTACAACATACCAGAATGGTCTGAAGGCTTCAACAGTCACAGCAAGATTTAAGGAAACCCATTCCTCATAAAATCACAGAAAAGCAGGCTTTTAATTAATTCATATTACTAGTCATTTGTGGTTATAAAGCATTACCCCAGTGAGCTTGAGAGTATCCTAAGATGGAACCACTCATGAAAGAGACAATGCTCAGTTATCAGTGGATGTCAAAAGGAAGCTTCCTTTTGCTGACGTAAATCCATAAAAAAATTGACAAAATGAACACATATTTCAACATCCAGACACATTTTTCAAGATACTCAGCTCACTTTAAAGAGCAGTCAAATGGAAGTTGTGGTGACAGTGGCCCTAAATCCAAATTCACAACACAGGCTTTTACCAGTTTTAGAATAACCTTTGAATATGTAGCTGTATTTTAATTTTGCATGCATGGACAAAGCTTGATAGTCACTGCTTCCATATGGTCATAACACAGGGCACTGACTTTTGCTTTTTCTAAGCACTAGAAATACAAGACACCACATCAAGCTTACGCTTATAGTGCTTATCTCAGTATAACAGGCATTCAGCTATTGAATTTATCTTGAAATATCTTATACATCACCCAAGACAACAGAACTTCCATTTTTCCTTTCTGTTTTTCACGCAACTACTATCAACAATAACCAAAATATATGCAGCCCATGAAAGTGTAAAAATGGCATCCAATAAACCAAATAACAGTGGATCAGAGCAGATGTGCTGTTCATTTTCAAATTATTAAACTTTTTATAAATCTACATAAAATCACCACGGAAATGTAGTTTCTGTTAGAATTTGAAAGAGAAACTTCATTCCACATAACTCAGGTCCAAGGCCCTTAGCTAGGTATGCTGAACGGTAGAACTGAAGTTACTCTTACCATGACCATGGGATTTTTTGTGCTGATCTTCTCTAGATGCTTCCTCCGAGAGTCGATTTAGACCAATGGAATGGGATACCACTACTGAGTTGCAGGCAAGCTTTTACTCTTTTGGTAATCAAACAAAACACAGTATGTAATTTAGTTACTCTTGAGGTGCAACACTTTGAAACAGGAATCTTTAGCTGCTGGGGGCATACAGTGCATCTTTATACCCTTGACCAGGGTATTTCAGCATCACAGTCATGACAGAGTTAATACCCACTAGCTCAGAGGAGAACAAAAGGTACTCCACTGCAACATGCCTAACATTTACATTGCCTCTCTTTGCTCATTAAACAGGTTTTGGTTAAATAATGAACAAACTGTATTACAGACTCCGATGAGAATTCCAAAATTATAAATCAACTGGTAAAGCCCAGAGGAGAATGAAGGGAGTGGGAGGGAAGGAAGGATAATATTGACTAATATAAAGGGCGCAGCTTGACAGTGGATATTCCTGCCACACCTGATCAAACATGCTCCATGGGGGAGGGGAAGGGAGGGAGAGAGCAAGAGGGGAGATGGGACAAGGCAGCCTGAAATTTGCATCCGGAACAGATTAAAATGGGTTCTTAGGGGATTGAGAAAATACATAATATATATTACTATAAATGCAAAATTGTACTAAAAGCTAACTCAAATGTCAAAGATTACAGCTTGAATAAATTTAAATATAAAAGCAATGCGTTTCCATGAGCTAATGAAAGAGACGTGAAAGGAAGGTCTAAGAGAAAAGAAAAACAAAAAAAAACCCTACACCAAAATCCCTAAGCTTGGGCTTTTCACTGCCTGGAAGATGAGGCAGGAGACCCTCTACGGTTCAAAGTACTGCTTGGTAACAAGTCCATGTCTAAAACTAAAAAATGGAGCACAGCAATGATGTCCTATCTCAAGACAGTAGTTGGTAAATAGCAGTCACTGAATCTGAAATTACCTGTTTAAAAGAATCCCATGTAGTCAAACCAACATGCTATCACCCCCATATATAGGCAATTATTATCCCAGCAGAAACCACAATTACATGATGACTAATGCTGAAAGGGAGTCTCTGAATCTCTCAGTACATTACAATTTTTCTCTAACATAAGCAGATAGTGAACTTGCATTTTTCCCCAACAAGTCAACAGAACATTGTATCTAGCTGTTCTAGATAAATGGTCAGCCCCTGACATTTACTTATACTGCATATATTTGAGCATACTGACATTCCCTGTTCTTGATGATGAGGAGAGATATTTGCAATAATGGTAAAGAACTTCAGGAGTCTAATTTTAAAGAAAATTTTACCTCATAGAAGGGCGAAAAGGAAAATTTCCTGCCAAAGCACTTTTGGCACTGCATGCCTCTCTTATAGAAGATGAGTGAGCTAACAAAAAACCCCACAAATTTAGATTGTCAGACCAGGTACAAGCATAACATTCAGAAGAAAGATACTATCCAGATATGCAAACTGTGCAGGAGTTTTCTAGGATGTCATGACCTGACAGAAAAGTCCTGCTCACAACCAAGGGAAGTTCACCTGGCAAAGAAAAGTAAAGCATTACATTTACAGGTAGCCACAAAATAAGAAGGAATATGGGCTCAGAACTGGCACATGTCCTCAGCACCTGGAAGCAGCACTGCTGTACTTCTAGGGAGCACACCTTTTATGGGATTCCAGGCTCAGCACTGACACAAGAATGAGCATGCTTCACAAATAGAAACACAAAAAGTCCACCTCAAACGTAGGTTGAGCGCAGTTCTGAACACCCACTGTAATAAAGGGACCAGAAATAAAGCTTACTTTCAAATACTACAATCAGTAAGATATATTCTGGGAAGAACCAGCAGAATGCCACATGGAGCTCAGGACAAGCCTCGCTCCCAGACTCTCAACATCTAATTATGTCACACTTAAACAATCACTCCAGGAACCAAAAACACAGAAAATGTGGGGGGAAGGGGAGAAAGATGGGTTATGAGAAAAAAAACGGTCAGAATACACAACACAGTCTTCTGTTTTACTTGTGTAATAAATATAAATTTCCAGTTTCTTTCAGTGCAGGTGATCATAATGTTAGTTTTTCACTTAAGAGATCCAAATAGAAAGCAAGGTCTGTGCTTCACTTATTAGTGATAACACGATGAAAACCAACAGGGCAAAGAATTTGAGGAAATACCAAAAGGAATGCTACTTTCAAAGCAAATTTTTCCCATCATTCACAGATCAGAAAGCATAAACAAAGCACAAAAAAGCTACGCAAGATAATACACTAAATTTCGTATATTACTACATGTTTCAGTATACTGAAGAAACATGCATGTTTATATAAAAATATGTGTGTGTATACACACACAAGTATATGTATGATCTCATATATACGTATCTCCATATAGACAGCAGTGGTAGCAGTACTATTTATGTGCTGTTTACATTGGTATTATTTGTCTAGAAGTATATACATATTTCCTCTTTTCTTGTTATTCAGTTAATGACCTCTGGATAGTAAGACAAATAAGTACAGCTGTACATTTATTTGAATATATCCTAGCAGGTGCACATACCTGCTGATTTCTGTATAAGCTTACCTGTTATATTATTCAGCACTTCTTTTAAGTTGCTAAAGCTATGTAGCAGGGGATCCCTTTCTTCATCCTATAGATTATACACAGGAATTAATTAATGAGGCAAACATATTCCTGAAGGCAAATCTTTATAATGAGTCAGTTAAAGACCACACCATCATATTCACAGAAGTACTGTGGTTTGAGTTGATCACTGTCAGCCCATTTACACCATCAAAACCAAGGAAAGCATTTTTATTTTCCTGCTAGTGCTCCCGAATATCATACAGCTCAAATGTCAAACTCTAGGTCCAGGACTGAGCATTCTGGTTTGGGTTTATTTTCCTTAGAAGTATTTCTGATTAGCCTTCTGCTGTTCAATAAATTTCACAGCAAATCTAACTCATACCATATTGAAATGGCTCATCTGGATTTGCTATAATGTTAATCTATGCAGATTGTAATGGGAGCAGCAACACAATGACATTTGGTGCCATTAAAATAACTTGAAGGACGAATCACAGTGCAATATTTATATGAATTAGCTGCATCCTTTAGCCTTAGTCTATCTTTACGATATTAAAATGAGGAGGAGCAGCAGTTTCTCCAAGCTGTGTACAGCCGCACCCACACCTTACACGGGAAGGCAGAAAAAGGGCCCTGCCCTTTGACAAACTGAAACCACTTGTGCTGGATGACAGCCATCGGTTACTCATGTGACATTCTGAAGTGCACCACGAGCACACATTTGCACTGTGGCAGCCATAAACTGACCAATGCATCGTTAGACCTGGAAACAGTGTATTAATGGCTTTTATCAAAGCAGGTTTGAATCTATTGACAGGTTTTGGTCAGGAATTTAGCTGGTAGCAACAACAGAGATGAAAAAAGATAGTATGCTATATGAAAAATTAAAAAATAACCTATATATAATGACTTCCCCAATTTTTGTTTCATGATGAGGACTGTCTTCTCTAAGAAGGCACAAAAGATACATAAAACCCTTGTGCTAAATTAAATAAAACCATATATATTTAAATTCCCTGACATACCAGGTGATAAAAGTCTGAATGAGATGATTCGCATGTGGAATACAACGTGGGTTTTTCTTATTTACAGGGTAAAAAGGTAGATTTCCAGCTTTGTAGCTATTACAGTTGCTAGCACATGAGAAGTCAAAAACAATGTAGAAAGTTATTCCTACTTTACTTACAAAAGTATTACAACTACAAAAAGTACTATAGCTACAAAAAATTGAAGTACTTTTCTAAAACCAGATGGTTTCTGCCATAGGTTGCCACAGGTAGCAAAAATTGAAGGTAACTTACCAGATGTGTGTGAGTGCTCCATCGGGCATTACGCTTTATGGCTCCCACCACTGCGTTAATTTCCCCTTGTACAATGTAAATGTTCTTATCCACCATCCTGACAACCCTGAAAATAAAGGCAATTCAAATTAATCTCCTATCCCTCGGAATCATCGTCGACCGTAGATGAAACATAAAGTTGGCTCTAGTCAAGAGGAGGCCTTCAACGATGCAAAACACTCTCAGATCTTTCTTTTGGGCATACACAAAATACAAGCTATTACATACAACAAATACAGTTATTTCATCAAGAAGAAGACAAAAGGAAGGCACTTTTCCATAGCGTGTTTTCAAGACCAGTTATAACAGGACATTTGTGATGCTAGAGACAACTTTGTCAAGGCACATTCCTCATTTTTTTCCAGTCCATGTAAGTTCACAGAAAGATAAAATGCTGGGGTCCCAGGACAGACATCCATGACAATGCAATAACATGCGCATCTCCAGCACTTTGGCAAAGTCCCGCAGTTCCACACGGAACACAAAGCCAACCTTGTACTCTCTTAAATAAGCATAGTGGTTTGAATAAGCTGGCCAGAGCAAAACTCTTTGGGACTTAAAACATTGACAAAATAAAGTAATTTATAACAGATGTTGATTTCACACTTGCTTTGCAAGAAAAAAAAAAAAGCTTTCAAGGAAGCAGGCAAGTAAAAAAGACATGGGTAAGACCCCACAAAGAAATGAGCAAAACTAGAGAAAACTGGATGGAACACATGGAGAAAAAGCTAAAGGCAGAAATCTATTTGCCTGTAGTCTGAGGTCTTGCAGGGAAAAAACTTTAAGTGATGTACCCAGAGAGAGTCAGAAGAGGGGGAAAACAATTAAAAGCAAGAAATATTTATAATGGTCTGAGAAAAAGAAACAAAGAGTGAATTACTATGGGACTGTTCTCTCTATACTAGTTATAGTCCAGATAGAGTCAAGCATAAAGAAATTAATAAGAATGGAAGAGAATAAACAGACACAACTGTTTATAAAGAATAAACAAGACTTACAAAGAGGTCAGAGAGTCAGATGATACCATGTCTGCAAATAAGGATGATTTAGCCAAGTAATGATACTTTTTCAGAAGAATGAAAGGAAAATGAGGACTCCAGCTTAAAATCACAACAGGTCATCCATAGGGAAGCAAAAGGCTAAAAACAGATGAAACATTGACCATAACAGTTCAAATCAGACAGGCTCATTTAAAAGACTCAGCTGGGGAGGGGAAGAAGGGTGTAAAAAAACAGAGAACATGAGGATTTTTGCACATGTAGCAAAAGCAAAGCTGGAAGGAAATATCCTCTGAAAGAGACTAATTTGTTTCAGGACTCCATAAATAACAAAAAGAAAGCAAAGTATTACAAAATGATACCTTTATCAAGGTATAATTTGATTGATACCTTATCAAGGGATGGCATCAGATTTCCTACTTTGTTTTTTCATGTGTTGGCAACAGAATGAATCATCTTATGGCAAAATTGTTTCTAACTTCATTAGATTAATTATCCATAATGGTATTCCCCGGTGTAAAGACAAAAATATTTTACAATATAAAAACAGTCATAACAGACCAATCAGTAGTCTATCTCATTCACTAAAGGATGGTTCAGAAAAATAAACAAATAGCTCTCCCAAGCAATTTGCTTGTGCCCTGAAGAATAAAGGTTTATATTCTTTCTCTACAGCTGTATATAACAGAGCCACCAATATTCTTCCTTCTCATGTGTCTAATGCTTAAGAGATATTCCTGCCCTCAAAAGTAAATCATTCCATATATTATTCATATTATTAAAATTAACTAAAATACATTGATCACAATTTTTTCTACTCCGCCTTGTTGTCTTTGCTTCAGTACACGTCATTAATGGCAGATTTCTCCTCCCTGAAAACTTCCTCAGTTATTTATTTCTTCTTTCAATAATTTCAGTATTTTCTATATTTCTACACAGGCAGTTTCAGGAATCAAAACTCCAGTCCACAGTACTTTTGAGGAAATACCTTATACTTTCAAATTTGTCAAACCTAAGTTTTTCCTGTCTTCACTGTTACAAAACAGTACTGAGTGTGTAAACCGTGCAGCGCCGTTCCAGGCCTTTAGCACTGACATGGAAACATGATTTCTAAAAGCATGTAAATACCAGACAGGGGCATTACATACCTTGCACATACATAGATACTCAATAGTTCTGACAACATTTCAAGTGATGCCAAAGCTTAAATGCTGTCCTGCATACTACTCAATCTGCTTGTAGGGCTCCTACATCTCCTCTACTTTTAACATAAAAGAATCAAGATGGAAAAAGCTGTTAAACTCAGTCCTTCCTGAATACAGGAGACTTAAAATGCCCAGCTAACTCCAAGCAGCAAAATATATAAAGATAAACCTACAACACAAACCTTTTCCTTTTAACTTGCTGGGAAACTGAATGTCCTGATCCTTTCAAGCAAGGGTGTAAGAACTTGGAAGGGCTCTCCTGACTTATGAAAACCCTGCAAAACTTCAGGGGTATTTTTGCACTATGTCCTTTCATTGCTAACTACCTGAGAAGACTTGGTGAGAATGCACTCCTTTCCTCACTGCCCATTCCATTAAATATAACTTTATTCAAAAGTACAAGAATTCACTTTAACACGCCAACAAACTCACTGGACCGGTGCAACAGAACTAACGTGTCGTGCTGGGGATGCAAACTCACTCTCAGTCTCTGAACATCAGACATACAGCCCACTTCACCACCAACACTGGGTAGAGATGGGGGGCAATACTGCTTTATATTTAAACTTTCAGTTCACCAAGCAATAGCACACACATTCCAAAGTAAACCACAACCAAATACTCTCACTCACACAAAGGACCTTTGCAACTGTGTGTTGGAGAAGGAAACAGAAAATAACTACAGAGTGGGCAGGAAAGCCAGACAACTGTTTTCAGAGAGATGCACCTTGAAAGCTAAGGCCACCAAAAGCACCGTCTATCCCTGCAAAACTGTAGAAGTTTCTTTCATGTAATGGATAAAGCTTCACTAAACTCTATGCTTCCCAAAGTTCTACCCCTTTTAAACCACTAGATAATTTCTGTATGTGTTCCTTCAACTGCATCTTCACCACAAGCAACAACTGATCACACTTTAGAGCTCATTATAAATGTACTACATTGAAAGAAGTTTTAAGATTGAAACTAATGCTCTGAAGTGACACAGAAAAGTTACATGTGTTACCAGACCAGCACTGAACAATCAGTTGGGTTTAAGAGAGTATGGTAAGAGTCAAGCCAAACCATTAAATATTTGTTCAACTTACAAAAAAACATTGCTAACATTAATTCAGGCTTAATATTACACAGAACGGTATGAAAAAATGGGATATTGTGCAACTGTTGGTCGGATGGGTTACCAGAACTACTAATACTGAAAATCATTAAAACTTGCAAACAACCTCCCTGGCAAAGGCATGGTTCTGTCACCTTTAACGTCTTCAGATCAAGACCAGAAGCCCTTCTTGAAAGCAATCTTTAATGTAACACAAGATAGTGCACTCAGTACAAAAACAAATGGCTTCAGTTCTGTGATCCTGAGTTAGGCAAAAAAACCCAAGAAAAGTATCTATTAAATTTCAAATGTTTTTTTAGTTCCTTAACCCTTGAGTTAGTCCTACATAAACTCCTGTTTATTTCTCATGATAGGTTCATGCATTTGCTTGAAGCTGCAGACCAGTCCTCAGGTTGGCTCCTGCACAGAACTTCAGCAGTGAGGACGACAGCTCCAAACCAAGGCAATAAGCTGCCCTGTTGGCACTTATAGTGGGAACACTGTAAGTAGGAAAAGGTCGATGCCTAAGCATGTCATAAAAGAAAAAAAGCTCACATTCATAACCTTCTCAAAACCTTCAGCAATGTTCTATGGACAATAATTATCACTATTCTGAGATTTCTGAAAAAGCATCACTTCTAAAATCTTCATATAAAAACATCGACAAGACTTACATCTGAAAAGGTTATCTCACATGTGCCCTGAACACTCCACTGCTTAACCTTGCAACATGCTACCCCCAAACACCCCAACACATAGGAACCCAAATTATTCCTGAGTATTACCATAGGAAGTCTTGGGTAGAGTTTTAGGAAACACTCCCTCCGCTACAGAGAAACATCTGCAATTCTTCTGGAAACAAGCAAGAGTTAGCATCAGAGTGACAAAGTCTGGCAGACCTCCAACAAGTCAGTTCTTCCTATCACTACTAACTTCAGCCTTCAGCTATGACTGACTCGGCAAAACTACTCCAACAAATAACAGTAATGAAAAACAACATAATAACAACATATGTAAGAAAGGTAGTATTTCAAAGTAAGCTTCTGTTGGCCTAAATTTGCAGTTTCTGGCAGTGCATGAATAATCTACACAGTCTCTGACCTAGATTTGGCCACTCAAGTCCTGATAAAATACACTGCTACCAAAACACACAACCATGAATCACAAACAACTCTGCCTATCTCACAGTTAGCTAGGTTACCCAGAAGCCCAGCTGATAAGGAAAAGGCCCTTTTCTTCCTTCTAAACTGCATGTGGAAGGTACATGAACCTCTCCTGGGAAATTTAACTTACTGGGTTTTTCAGGTAGTAACTACTCTGCAATAAGCATCACAGGTAGCAAAAGCTCAGAGAACTTAGGATGTTACTTCAAAGGCTAGCTCCCAAGGCCTGGACAAAAGTGATATGAAGCAATAATTTATAAGTATGGAAAGGAACTGTGCAGTCCAGTGGTGCCATAATTCTGGGCAATTAAGATAAACATCAGGAACAAGGCAAGGGTGGCACATCAGAAAGGGATGTGGGGCAAGCTCCTCCACAAGCCTTCACGGTCAGCTGCAACAGTGAGATGGGCCTGGGAATTAAGGAGGGAAAGGCAACTCATATTTATCTGTCAAAACTGCATAGTAAACCCAAAACGGAAGGTTGATATGGCAAGGGGCATTTTCTTTCTTCCAACTTCACACTGTTGAGATGAGAAATATGCCACCACCTGAACTCATAACATACACTCTAAGTGAACTCTGAGCTTCCCCCTGCCCCAGATAAAGGTTCTGACCGTATCCAGGGAAAAGCCCGTTTCCACCAATTCTGAGCATCAAGCGCCCTGGGTGCACGGTGAGCGGAGCCTGTGCAGGTGCAGCGCACATCGGGCACCTCCTCCGGCCCAGCTCGGGGCCCAGACCCCGCTCCTCCCCGACACCCAAACCCCGCGGCAGTCACGGCCGGGAGGGCCCGTCCGCCCCCGCCCCGTGGGCACCGTCACGCGTGTCAGACCCGGCCCGGGGCGGGGGCCGCCACCCGCACCCCCTCCCCGCCCGCCCGCGGGGCTGCCCCGAGCCCGTCCCCGCCCCCGCCGGCCCCGCACGGCTCCCCCGCCACCTCGTCTTTCCCGTCCGCCCCCGCGTCGCGATAGTATCGCGACAGACGGTCGCTGCCCGGCACTGACCCCCGCATCCAAAATGGCGGCGCGTGCTCCCCGCGGCGGCGGCCGCTTCACATAACCGGGCGGGCGGGCGGCGCCGCGGGCGGGAGGGCTCGGCCCCCGCTCTGCCCGCCCTTCCCCCCCTCCCTCCCGGCGGCGGCGGCGGCAGTGGCGGCGGAGCGCGGGTCCCGGGGCACGGCAGGGCCGCCGGCACCGCTCCCTCGCACTGACGTGGAAACGGCAGCACCGGGACCCGCTGCCTGGTTACTGCGCCGACCGACAGCCCGCGCAGCCAATCGGCACGCGGTGCGCCGCGCAGCGCCCCGCGGCGCCCAATGGGGACACGGCCTGGGACCGGAGGGGGCGGGCCCTGCGGTGACAGCGGCAGCGAGCCAATGAGAGGTGGCAGGGTAGAGCCGCAGGGCGCGCTGGCCAATCGCGGCGCGGTGCGGCGCCGCAGCCGCGCCCGCGCCGGCGCACACAGGGCGGCCGGGCGGAAGGCGGCGGGAGGGTGCCCGCGCAAAGCATTGTGGGCCGGGTGGGCGCAGGGCGGAGTCGGAACCGGCGCTGGGAATGAGGGCTGGGAATGAAGGCTGGGAATGAAGGCTGGGAATGAGGGCTGGCACTGAGGGCCGGGAATGAGGGCTGGGGGGGGACAGCGCCGGGGCTGCGCTGTCCTTGAGGGGAGGCAGGACCTCTCCACCGTCCTGTGCGAGTGTTTCCCAGTTGGCTCTACAACCTCTTCCAGCTCCATCTCTGAAGCACTGCGGGAGGTGGTGCCCTGCGGGCCTTTCTTTCCCTCCTGGACACCTCCCTGTGTCACAGCTCTGCTGCTCCTGCGCTGGACGGCTCACCCAGACCAGGCAGGCCCTGAGGGAGCAGGCAGGAGAATTCCAAAGGACTCGTGTTAGAACTCATGTGGCAGCACCCAGAGGAGCACACACGGAGCTCCCCTCTCTGCAGCCTGCTCGCCAGTAACTCAGACCTGGACACAGCTGATGCTTTGCTCAAGTTGGGCTACACGCCCTGTGCTGTGGCCTCAGTTCATGCAGCACAGTGAGCCTGGCAGACAGGGACCACAGCAGAGTTAAACTGCTCTGTGAAGCCACTTTATTGGCCTGCTCTTTGCAGCAGGAGCAATCACAGCTTTGCAGCCGTACAGCATCTGGCAGAATGAATTCTTGGTGCTGCTCTGACCTCAGCCACTGTCTGTGTCTATGCCCCCAAGTCAGTGCAGTGCACTTTAATGGCACTAATTTGCAGGGGTCACTCTGCTTGTTCAAGTCTCTGCCCATTGAACTTTGACAGAGGACAGAAGGTCCTTGCAGTTACCTAACAGTTTTATAGCTCTGGCATCTTCAGCTGTGGCAGGTGTTAGAGGGGTCAAAGTGACAGCTACCCCAAAATCTTACACTCTGTAGGGAAAACACAAATCACTGGAGACAAGGGAAAGGTGAAAGGATCAAAAACTATTCATTCTCCTACTCACAGCTTCATCTGCTGCAGTGTGGCTGAAATAGGGAAGTTCTCAGACAAAGGCCCAAGGGAATGTCCAACAGGACTCTTGCCTGGCCAGCCAAACCCAAATATGAGGCTGACTCCAATGCCACCCTAAAAGATGGTCAGATACCATCATAGCTGCCCAAATATTGCCTGATCAAGATTCAATGTGTTTTAGACTGAAACTGCCTTTATCTCCCAACTCTGACACCTGGAGGTCTGGGGACATTCTTTAGCTGGGTGTTACCTGACAGCAAGTCGAAATCTTCGGATTTGGAAGTTTTAAGCTGTAATTAATTGCATTAAGCAGCCACATTCCCCAGAAGTAGAACAAAACCCAGCACATCTCAATGGGCTAACTGTAAGCTCGGAAGGTAAGATGTATCCCTCCAGCTTCTGCTGCAGCTGTGGTACGTGCAGTTTTCAGCTTGAGTTTCTCAGGTATAAAACAGTGAAATATGCACCGTGCACAGATTGCAAATGCGACCTAAGCAATGAGTGAAGGTTGGCAGAAGAAGTTACTAGTTACTAGTGTTTTCTTCTTCCCTTTTGCCCTACACCAACAGCAAATTCCTGGTGGTATTTGCTAGACATTTGGAAATTCACAGGAGTTCATCATTGCCACTCCATCCATCTGCTCCCTGCTCTGGAAAGGGGATTTCAGGGGATTTTGGGTGCTGATTTGGTATCAATCACAGTACAGCTCAGTCCAGGTCAGTCACAAAGGGTCTGGACCCCCTTCCATGCCTTCTTGCCCCTTCCAGTGCCAGCTGTGCAGCTCAGGCTCCCGCCCAGTCCGATCTGGTGAATTGGCCCCTGCTAAGGTGTTACTTATGGAAGCCTGTCACGGAGTTTGAAACCAAGCCAGGCAGGAGCCTTCTGCTTCACCCGACTGCATCTTAGTGCATTAATAAAGAGCAAACATTGCAATGTGCTTTGCATTTTTACTTACAATCCAGCACTGCATTGTCTGGAGAGAGAAAAACAATATGGCATAGCCCCGTGCTGCCTGGGCAGGGGAGGGTTCACTCACACGCACCCCGGCACTGCGTTCATCAGCCCTCAGACAGCCCAGCACCGCCCTGGCTGCACGGAAAATCTGCTGATGTGACAGTGCAGCACCAACACCCCCAGCCTGGCAGCAGTGGGGAAACCTGGTTTGCCTGGACTGCTTGATCCAGCAGCATTTGAACAGAGCGGTGCACAGCTGTGGGCAAGTAGGAGCACTCTGCACCAAAGGATCTAGGTGTAGGACCAAGACACAGGATGGTCCATTGTTCCTTTATTTCCAAGATAATGTAGTAGCTCTTACACACAGCATGGTACGATGAAACCAAAGATCAGAAAAGCAGTCTGCCCAAATCCCCCAGGTCCCTGCTCTCTGGAAGCTGGGCTTTATCATCACTGCAAAGACGCAGCTTTTCAACAGTTTCTGTCTTGGGTATTCCTCCTTAGCCCACAACGGAAGGGCTGCAAACTCACTGACAGTCATCCCCTCAGGCCTCACCCAGGTACCTGGTCGCTCACCTACTTTCATCTGAGATACCTGAGCAGCCAGGCCCTTGCAAAGAGCAGTGTCTCCATGGGGCACACCAACTGCCTGCCTGTGATGGCCTGTCAGAAATCCATGCTGCCAACTACCTGTGCCTCTGCAATTGGCACCAAACTTGTACAGTCCATTACTCTTGCTCAGCCCCTACCGGTTCACAGTCATCTTCAGAGCCCAGATATCAGACCCATGGGCACTAGCAACACAGAAATTTTCCAGCAGGTTAAGTAGACTGAGAGAGGTTCCCCCTCCTCTTGGAGGCTTTTGCTGTTTCTCAGAGGCTTAGTAAGGTCTCCAGAAAAGGGGCAGAAAGAGGGAGTTGTCTCAGAAGGTACAAGCAGTTGTCATGGCTAGAAACTACTTGCAGTCACTCTCCCCAGAGTTAAGCATCCCAAAAATGTCACTGAATGCAGAACATAGTGTTTCTAAGAAGCTGCTCCTTTCCAGAGCAAGCTCAGGAAGAGGCTAACCCAAAGCTAGCTGAAGGTTCTCCAAAGGAAAATTGATGTGCTGCATCTGGCACAACCTGCACTCGGGCTAGAACCTACAACTGAAGTAACTGAAGCAAAATTGAAAAAATCAGAAGTATTAAACCCCTTCTTTGAAAACTATACAAGCTATAAAAAAACTATACTGTAGCCTCCTAAGGCTAAAATACCCTGCCAGCTGTTCTACATAGCCCGTGTCTCCGGAACACTCTTCCAGTGACATGGAACACTCCTGATGAACTTCCCAATGTTTTCATTGCCTCTTCTTGGCCAAGGCAAGCCATGCCTTTTTGGCAGGAGCACCCCAGGCTCAGTTAGTCATATCTTCGTCACCTCTTGGCTGGACTACAGCTACGTGATACACCTGGGCACGAAGCCCACAGTGCTTGGCAAATGCCAACTAGAAGAGCAGACTGCAGTGGGAGCCCTGGCTGCCACAAGTGCATCAAACCTACCCTCTGCTCCCTAGGCCACCTTCTGGCATGGAAGCCAAGCCAAATTCAAGCCTGAGTCCCAATCTTTAAGACATTTGATGGCGTGTACCCAGCATGGCTAAAAGATCAGTTGAGACACAAAGATGGAACTCGTGATCAACAATCAACAATTCTGCCACTCTCCGAGAGCAGTGGATCCATCCAGCATGAGGACTGTGTTTGCCCTGAGAACAAACTTTTCCCAGCAGGTGAAAAATGAAGGATGTCTAAGATGCTGAGTAATTCCCTCCTTTTGCATATCCCATTTCCCTGCCAAGACATGGATCAAGTTCACTCTGGATTTAGTTTGGTGGGGGGTTTTTTGTTTGTTTGTTTTGTGGTTTTATTTTATTTTATTTTATTTTATCTAAAATAGTAACGTCTGGGTCCTGAACCCAGGTGACATTCTTGGTCTCTTCCTCAGCAATGAATTCTCCAGCTGGCAAGAGAAGATGCACTACAGATAAGAGGCCTTGACAAGATCTACATTTCAATGACAAGGTCTAGAGCCCTCCCTCCCAAAGAGACCCCTCAGGGGTCAGTCCAGCAGTTGCATAGAGGATGCCTTAATGACAGACTCCTACTGCAGGTCCCCGGATGGTCTAATCCACAGGGAACAAACTTATGACATAGTGCCCAAGGGAAATAGCTAAAAATACATTTGTTTCATTATTACTTGTGAGTGTAAGTTCTGACTTATTTTCTGCAGGCTACTGATGGTGAAAGGTTTGGAGGGAGAGGGAGGAAATTCAAAATAAGGTCCCTTCATTGCTGCAGACCTTGCATAGGGTTTTCAGCTTCCCTGTGGCATGTGGTCATAGAGACAGACTGCCCCGTGGAAAGTGCTAGTGCTGTTATACTGTGTCTGCTTCTCCTGATGGAGACAAGCCTTTGCTAGGATGGATTAAAATCTGGGCTGGAAAAAGATGTGGTCTAGCTTGCTGTCATTTTTGGCAGACAAAAGAGCAGTAAGGCAAACACAAGCCCCAGATTACTACCATTAAGAAACCATGGTAATTTCTCATAAGTGTGTCAACATTTTGATTCCTTTTCAACTTTCTATGTTTCTACTGAATTAACGTGTTTGTGCATATTTTTGGAACTATAATACATAATGCCTCTGTCTGCCTAACCTCTCTTTACATGCTGTGGTGCTTTGTGTGCATTTATCTTCCAATACGTATCTATATGCCATGTTATGCATTTAGCAGGCTCCATAAATATGGCTGGTAAATCATCCAGGGTTAAAATTCACTCCTATTCTCACAACATTATTTCCTAATCTTTAAAATGTGTCAGTGGAAGATCTTGACAGTGACCTTTGGCATCATAAATCGGAGAGCAGGTTGACATGGGAATGACCTCAAGAAAACCAGACTGTAGAATCATGCATCCAGCTCCCTAAGAGCCTGACAGGGATAAACCTCTCCCCTGGGCTCAGCAGCCAGGGCAGGACGTAAAGGCTAACCCCAGCTTCTACAAACTTCTCCCTGTAAGCAATTACTTAGAGAGAAATGTGTCTGCAAACACATTCAAGACTTGCTGTAGCGAGAACAAACATTTGGGGACATTCAAGGAGGGATCGCACCCTGCCCTCCTGCACCGGGATTTCGCCATGAACTTCAGTGGGAGCTAGGCTGGAGTCTAAACTACAAGCAGCATTTGGGGTCCCAAAGAGCCATCAGCGGGCAGGAGGGCGGTGTTTCCCGCACAGCCGGCAGCCGCCGTGTCCCCGGAGGAGCGGCACAGTATCGGCAGGGAAGCGCTTCTCGGTACCTCCGAGAGCCGCAACAGTGCGTCCGGTAACTTGCCTATGATTAAACATCCCCATCGTGCAGGGGAACGCTTCCTGCAGCCGGCTACGGACTTGGTTCCCCCAGAAACCTCTGTCTGGCTGGTGGCTCTAACTGCAAAGCCCGAACGGGCTCGCCGCGCCGGTACTGAGCGGCGCGGATGCTCAGCACAGGGTACCGATGGCGAGGCACTGAAGGAGGCTGCAGTGCCTGCAGGGACAGCAGCAGTGTGTCCGTGCACATCCAAACCCTGTCCCACAGCCCGGGCGGCAGCGCCGCAGCCCCCGCGCCGGAGCTGCCCCCGCACCCGCCCCGCCGCTCACCCTGCCCCGCGGCCGGGACGGGGCGGGGCCAACGCGGGGAGGGCGGGGCCTATTGCCCGCCTTGACCAATCCGAGAGCCCGGCTGTCGCCGTATGCAAATGAGGCGCGGGACGATTGGCCGGCGCGGGGCGGGGGCGGGGCCAGGGCGGGCGGCGCTGGACAGGGCGGGCGGCGGGCGCGCAGCTGGAATGGGGCGGGCGGGAGCGGCGCGCCCGGTGCAGCTGGCGGGGGCGCCGGCCGCCCGCCATAAAGTGAATGGCCAGGGTGAATGGGAGGCAGTCGGCCGGCGCCCTCCGCCTCCGCCCTCCCCGTGAGCCGCGGGCCGGCAGCGAGGCGCAGAGTGGCCGGGCAGCCGGGGGGATTTACTTTCTGACAGCGGCAGAGCAGTCCGGGCCGCGGGGCGGGGGTCAGCTTTGCCCCTCTCGCAGGATTAAGGCCGCCCAGCCGAGCCCTCATCTGGAGCCGCTGTAAGTGCCTTTCCGTCCTCGGCCTCCCGGGTGGGCTTCTCCCCTTCTTTCTCCGTGAGCCCCTTCATGCTAGCCCGGCCGGCCGTAACCTTTCCGACGCTGGCACAGGGTAGGAGCATCCCCAGCGGGGTGGTTCGGCGCTCTCTGCCCGGCAGCACCGGGGCAGCCCCGCTCCCGTGCGGGGCCCGCCTTCCGTCGCCTACCCGGGCGGCAAGGGGCGGCAGCGATATGCGAGCGGGCGGATCGCGCCCTGCACTGCCGTCCAGAAGGGGTCCCGGGGCTGTGCGCGGCGGAACTGTCCCCCGACGCTGCGGGGAGCGCTGCCTGCCCGGCGGGGCGCGGCGCTTCCACTGCTCTGTCCTTGCAGGGCCCGGCGGCCCCCAACTCGTCGCCGCCGGGGTGCCGCAGCCCCAGCCGTCCCCTCGGGGCCGTCGCGGGCCCCTTCCCGACAAGCGCAGCCAGAGTCTCTTGCCGTTACTAAACTTAGTCATTTTCCACTCGGGCGAGCGGGGCTGGGGCTGTTTAAATTAGCCGGGGCTCGCTGTAAATAACGGCGCTGCGGGCTGCGGCTCAGCTGTCTTCAGGGTCCGGGATAGAAGGGCGCGGGGAGACGTCGCTGGGGAAAAGGAAGGCAGCCCGACGGCTTTTGGACAGTTGGATAAATGATATTTATGTAATGGGCTAGCTCCTGTTTACAGCAGAGCCGACCTCCCTGTAGTGCCGGGAAAAGGCGAGCCGGTCTTTGCGGACGGAGCGAACCTGTCCCGGGACACCGCTAGCTGCGGCGCGCCGGCGGACGGGGTGCCGGGGACCAGACCGGGAATAATAGACCTGGTCGGGCGGCGGGGGCTTGAGCACCGACCCCCGTGGCGGCTCTGCCGGGACCATCGAGCCGCCCAGGCGGAGCGCGGCCGCCCGGCGCTGGGAGGCTGCGGGCAGAACCGGCGGTCGGACCTCCGGGCGCTTGCACGGGCTCTCCCGCCTCCCCGGCGCCGGGGACACGGTGCAAACTGGCGTCCCTCCGCCTCGCTGGTGCTTGGGAAGCCCGGCCAACTGCAGCGGGCGCCCGACGGAGACCGATACCGTCCGCTCCCCCGGCTATTCCCCGCTCAACGAGTGCGGCTCCGGGGGAAGGGCCAGCCCGCCAGCTCGGCACCCCCTTGTCCTTTCCCCCGACCTCCTCCTCAGAGCGAGAGTAAGGAACGGGTTCGTCCCGGCGGCCGCGGCTCTGGCGGGGGAGGGCGGCCGAGGCGGGGGCCGATACCCGCGCGTCGCCGCAGCTGCTGGAGCGGGCTCGGCGAGGGGGGGTGGCGGGCCCGGTGCCGCCGAGCAGGACACACCTGTCGGCCCCTCACCCGGCGCCCCCGCGGCTGGACAGCTGAGGGGACTAGTGGGGAGGGGTCTGGATTCCCCCCCGGCAGCTCCAGGGCCTTGCGGAGGCGCTGGAGGGGGTTGCCGCAGCCCCCCCGTCGCCACTGCGGTTGGGCAGCTCGGGGCAGAGGTCCCCCGACCGGGGCTCCTGAGGCTCTGTGCCCCTTTCCCGCCCGGCCTGGGGGTTACCGGGTGCAGAGCGCGGCAGCGCACGGGCGGCCGCAGAGGAGCACGCTGCTGCAGGACGCCGGTGCCCGGCAGAGCTCGGGCGGTGAGCCCCCGGCCGCCGCACCCGGGCGATGCTTCGAGCTGGCGGTGCAGGAATCAAAACCAGTCTCTCATCTGCCTCCCCGTTCCTTCACCTGAGAGGGAGGCAGCTTCCCGACCGATGGGACCACGATCCGTCCACTTTCTAAGTGGAGTCTAGGGCTGAAGGCAAAGAGAGAAATTTAGCGTCCCCCAGACAAGCTTGTGGGTCTTCCACACATGGTCCGTGGCTTGGAGGATGCCAAGGATGAAATGGCTCTATCCCCTCTACAATTTCGGGAGATGCTAAAAGCAACTGCTCAGGAAGGTGTCTTTCAGGAAAGTCACCTCTGTTCCTGTCCCACCTTGCAAAGACAGGGAAAGGACCACCTTGTTGGCAATGGGATCAGGGTCTCCCTGGCTCCCGGCACCACCTCCCAAGCCTCTCAGTCTGTCGGTGAGCTGAAGGGATGGGTGTTTGTGCAGGCTTTGATGGTGCCTTGCTGTGAGGGACAAAGGGCTGCCTGCGGGCTCCTGAGGGACTGTCAGAGCATGGTAGCTGCTTTCAGTCTCTGTAAATGTCTGCTGAAGCGGAGCAGGGTTTGATTTTTTTTTTCTTTTATTATTTTTTTTTCCATTAACAAATTGTTGCACCATGCCTAGTACTTCTTACAAGGAACCATCACAAGGGAGATCCTTCCCTGACAGCCTGGAGAGGGGTCTGGGCGAGGGTAGTGGTTTTCTTACTGTTACTGTAGTTACTGGGTTTGCCTGACCTGCAGCCCAGGTTGCCCCCATGAAAGCCCACCTGTATTCCTGAGTTGTCTCCTGTCTAAGACATTGGTTTAAGAACCAATATCAATCTCTGTCAGGGAAACTGTTGCAAGCCTCACTTAATATCTATTACATTTCTATAAGGGCTTAATTCGGGCAATTAATAGATCTGCAAATTGTCATTGGATTGCAAAAGTATTGGTTAATGTACCCTACAGAGAGGTGGCAAAAAAGAATGGCAACTTCCCTCTGTCAGGTGCTACCCAAAACCTTGAGATTGAGAGGTGAGGCTGACTTTGGAGACTGCCAAAAAGAAAAAACCAGAAACCTGATCTAGGAGACCGCTCCAAAAGGAAGATGAGATGAGCTGGGGACATGAGGTCTGTCTCGTGACCTGGCACATGTGCCCTGGCTTTGGGGACAGGGGAGGTACCTGGGCTGGGAACAAAGTCCCAGATGGGGAGAACTGGTTTCATGCTGTGTGCCCTGCATCAGGAAGGCAGCGGGATGACACTGTGGGGCCATGGAGGGAGGATGGTCAGAAACAGGACTGGCTGTGGCATCTCTGAACAGGCTCATCTATTTCTCTGGCTGTTTAAAAATGGCTATTTACTTAGGGCCCAATGGCAGAGCGGGCAAAGCTCTCCCTCTTGCTGAGGGCCACCCGAGGCTGAGGGCATTAGGCTGTCCCAAGGCCGGGCATTTGCTGTTGGCTGGGGAACAGCCTCTACCAGCTGGCGTTGAAGTTAGTGCTGAGGCTGTAGGAAGAACCCTCTCTTGTCAACACCCAGCTGAGATGGGCTGGGGTTTCAGGCGGCTGGAGAAAGAAGATTTCTGAGGCCAGTCCGCCACACTTCCCTTCCTCCCCTTTGTGTGCTGCTCCCCCTCGCCAGCACCCCTGCCCTCCTCCCGTCTCACCTCTGAATATTAATGCCTCTGGCAGATTGGATAATAATGTGACTGGGAATTGAATGAAGCTGGTTATTAGCTCTGGGCTTCCTTGGGGCATTTAAGGGAGTCCACGGGCTGATCCTGGAAGCTTGGCAGCAAAAGGGACCAGGGCCAGACTCGGCACAGAGGGGGTTGCTTCTGTGGGAAAGGATTTGCTTGAAATCCACATCTCCCTCTGATGCCAGAGGAGGACAGGTACTGCAGCCTAGCCAGAGCTACAAATTCCTGTAGGATGGTTAGCAGTGGATCTGTTGGTTTTCAGCAAAAATTAACTATTAATAAAGTTGTTTTCAGGAAGGAACTAGGAGATCCAGCTGAGCAGAAGCTGAGAAACATTTCTACTATGAGGCTTTAAAGAGCTGGAGAGTGTCAGAGTATTACCAAGCAGATTCAGGAAGGGGGCAATCCTCTGCACACAAATAGGAAATTTCCTGCTGATTGGCAGGGTCCAGGTCTAAGCTCATAGCACTTGCTTTTGAAGAGCTGCACCTTATGATCTGCCTTCTCAGGATCCTCCTAGCCTTTCCACAGGTGCATCTCTGGATGCTGTAGCATGAAGGAAAATATATCTGAGCAGAGGAGAAACTGAGCTCTGGCAGAATTACTTGATCTGGGCTAGAAATACAGTCTCTGTCCCCAGACCCTCAATCTGATGCTCTTTGCTATCTCCTAAACCGCAACTCCACCAGAAAATAAAGACTTACACACCGTTGAATAGTGCAGAAGAGGAGGGAAACCAGAGCTGGGTTTGCAGAAACTGCTATTAATTTTGTCCGTCTGACTTTTCAACTGTTCAGAATGTTCAGAGATGCATTAATAGGGCTGTAGCAGCTACTAGGCATCTCAGCTGATCCCCAGCCTGGGGGAGCTGGGTCCTGCCTGAACTAAATTAACCCCTCAAAATCACCATAAGAACTGCTGTGACTGAGACACCTATCTGTAAACACCTATCAAACAAGTTCCACAATCCCAATCTGAGAACCTAAGAAACACCTCTGTTGGGAGGATATAGTACATATGCCACTCTAGATTTCATAGTCCTGATCCTACAGGCTACTCTTTTTAAATAACTACATTCATTTGCTACTTGGGGAGCTTCAATGGTGTGGCATGGGCTGGAAGGCTCAGCACCCGCACAGCTGCCTGCAAAAACTGAAAAAGTACAAAAATAGAATAAAATTAATGACTGGAGAGTTTGCAGTTACTTTCACCTCTCTCCCTCTTCGTTCCTTCTTCCCCTAAACTGCATTTAAAGCAGAAGCATCCTTCCCACCACCATTGTCTCTTCTCCCCTTCCAATGCTGCTATTTATGCGAGTCTAATTTTCTTTTAAAAAGATGATTATAAATGACCATTGTGAAGCATGAGGATTTCACTCTAAATCAAGTTGACCTGTCTGCGTGTGGACATTTTTATTTACTTTTTTTTTTGAAAAGCAAATAAACATAGAATCCCTCCCACATAAAGCAGCTCCCCACTTAGATTTGAACACACTTTAAAAGAAATCTCTTTTGTTTTAGCCATTTTTATTTCCTGTTTGTTTCTGAGCTTAGACTTGACAATGAAAACCACATGAAATTCCCTTTTTGTTCCATCAGATTTATTTTTGGTTCCACAATATCCCAATTTCCAGTTCTACAAGTTGGGATTCTTTTTTTTGTTTGCATTTACTGCAAGGCTATTTTTTAAAACAAATGTATGCAGGTTTTCTTTCAAAATAAAATAAGTAAGAATTTGTAGAGGACTGGATGTATCAGAATGATTAAAAAAAATTAAATCTTTATGGTAAATTAATTGAGCTATAAAGGTCAGTCTCGGTATGGATCCATAACCTAACTAGGGAGAAATACCAAAGCAGAATATGCACTTTTGTGTCGCATTTAAAGGGTTTCACAGCTTAATATGTGTTGGGTAGTTTTTAATAACGTGTTTAAAACTGGCACTGGTGTTTAAAACCACCAGTGCCTGAGCTCAGATATGCCCTAGTCCCGATCAGGGTGGGAGGCTGGAAAGCCGTTCCCTTCTGTTCCTCCTTGCAGGAGAGGTTGCTCTCAGGGTGACAAGGGGCTGGGCGGGCAGAGGCATTTCTGGCTGTACGGAGCAGGCTGCCCCGTCGTCGGAGGGAGGTGATGTGACCCAGGCAGCAGCGTTTTGAGACGGCTCACATCCCTCTGCCCCGTCCCTTTTCTCTCCGAGCCGCTTTGATGGGATCGCCCGAGGGCCAGACTGGCTGAGTAATTAGGGCTCTGCAGCTTCCTCTCCTACCCACCCAAACTGCTTACCTCCCAAGGCTCCGCATGGGATGTGGCCTCGAGCAGATGGAAAAACTAAGGATTTGGCGGGGGAACCGGGAAGGGGAGAAGGAGAAAAAAAAAAAAAAAAAAAAAAAAAAAAAAGGAGAAGCAGACTTTGTACACTGTCCTTAGGCAGCACACGGCATTTCAGGATCCCCCAAATCAAACCTCTTGGTTTTGCTGCTTGCAATGTCTTTTGTGCCCCTGGATTTAGGGACACGGGACATTTCGCCACTGCCCCGGGTGGGGCACCTGGGCGAGAGCTGCGGGAGAGGGGCTACCAGCCCCCCCTGCTTGCCCACCCGCCCTTCCTCCTCTTCGGCCCCGATACCCACGATGTCCCTGGTCACTGCGGGTGCACAGCAGGAAAACCCGGCGATCCGCGGGCCCGATCCTGCCAGATCAGGCCCCGCACAAAGCGCTGCAGGATCGGCCCCGACAGTGTTTGCTAATCGCCTTCCTCGGCCCCTTCAAACAGTGTCTGGGTAAACAGGCTGACCTTCGGGACATGTTGCAAGGTCCATAAAGACGGAGTGTGTGGGGGAGCAAGCTCCAGCATCCCTCCCGGAGCCACTCGCCTCTCGCCCCAGCCCTACCAGCTGCAGTATCGCAAGGAAGAGGGGAGGAGGGATACTGCGGGCTGAGATCATCCGCTTGTTTTATTCACAGCGGCCTTCGTCCTGCAAGGGTCTTCCTGCCAGAGAGCTTTAAAAAAATTTAAACATAAATTGCTTGGGGGGGGGAAAAAAAAGACAAATCATCATGAAACTTCACAGTCAGACGCAGCAGACATCGGCTCCCTCTCACGCTGTGGGTTTGCACTGTGAAACAACACATCCCTCAGAGAAAGCCAGGCGTTTCTGGGCTCTTGTTGTCTTAGCCAACGGAGCTGCTCTGTGGCCATGGTGGCTGGTGGGGCCATCACGGCACTCCTGGCAGTCACCCCTTTTCCCTTGGCAGCTCTGCGACCTTCTGGGCTCTGACAGGTTGTCTTAAAACAACAATCTAGCACCACCCCTCCAAAAAAAAAAAAAAAAACCAACTTCTTTCTAGCTGCCGATTTTGCCAAGTTTTGTCATAGAACAAATGTTTATTATCAAGTCGAACTTCCCCAGAAAGGATTTCCAGCAGAAGTGCTGATGGATGGCAGACACTGGCAGTTCTACAGCGCACCGAGGTCAGACAGCCGTAAGGGTGTGACACGCCGATGGCAGGGGATCCTTCCTGACCTTCAACCCCCTGCATCACCTGCTTGATTAGGGGCTTTCTTAAGTGTGTTTACTAATTGTGAGAATCATTTACATCTTCGATAAAATCTGAGTCACCCACTGCCCCCTCCATCTGCATACAAATCTCCTGACAGCAGCTGGAGTCACAAAGCTCCAGTCCTTGATCTTGCTATCTGTGCCTCACTAAAATGGGCCAACTTTACAGCCACAGACTCTGCCCAGCTTCTGCAAGCACAGCCCCCACAGGAATTGGGCCAGTTTCCTTTGACTGCCAGAATAATTAGTCAAATTCATGCAATCGCCCAAATAAATACAGCAACACATACCGATCTGCTGATGCCAGGCCCTGGTGGCCTTTGCTGCTGCATGAGCAGCGCGTGTCCGGCCCTGAGCTGCAGGCAGGCTGCCTGCACCTCTCATCCCCGCCTAGGATCCTGGCTTGCAACTGTCTCATCTAGCTCCTGGCACTGCAAGAGTCCCTTGTCTGCTGTGGCTATGCAGCTATTTCTCATATGCAAGCACAGGCAGTTCCCTCAGTGGTGGTATGGGTTGCTTTGGAGCCAGCTTGATGGGCCTGCAGGAGTGGGCAAGGGCAGGCAGGGACGAGAGTGGGGTCGTTGTGTTCAGGCCAGGCCAATGCTTTAGCAGGTCCTTTGTTTTGGTTGCAAGATTTTCACAGGAAGAATTTCTTACTGAAATCCGTCTCTTTTCTCCCTTCCCTAAAACAAAGGGATTAATTTCCCTGAAGGACTTTTCTTCCCCCATAATTGCAGACCATGCCCTCACTCCCAGCACTCCTGCACTGTGGAGCCACACCGCACCAGCAACTTTGTGCGATTGAAATTTGTTTGGGCAAAATTGAGTCTTTGCTGATTTATTTTGTTCCAGATGCCTAACAAACAAAATAAGCTGTAACAAAGCATAGCTTTATTAATATAGCTGCATAGTCTGTCAGAAAGAAAATCACAGTCCTGGTTTAGAGAGCCGAGGTGTCAAAAGCCCCATTGAGGCAGAGCATCCAAGGGACACTGGAAACCCAGCTGGACACAGCAAGACCTGCTGTACAGTGCTTACAAGAATGCAAGAAGTATGAATGTTTAGTTTAGGGAAAAAAACAACTTTGCAGAAATTATAGCAGGACTTTTTCTTCTGTGCTAGGATTAGAAATTAATTTCCGAATTTTGTGCGCTATTTCAGAAACTATCTAGGTAGGCTAAGGGCAGCACTGAGGTCCACAGATACTAATGCCAGTAACTTGCTTTAAGCCAAGCCCAAGCACGTTGCCCTGTCTCTGCAAAACCTATTGCTTCAGCTTCAGGGTCTGCACCAGCCTGGAGGCCACAGACACACCCACTGGGGAGAATGATGCTCCGTGTACAGGGCATGGTGACATGAGGGCACTTCCACGCCACAGGAGCACAGTGTGGCCCATCAAATAAGCGGACGGGACACATTCCATTGTGGGCTTTTTTTGCTGTGGACATGGGTATGGAGCTGTCAATCCTTGGGACATTTCCATTGTGATAATCCTCCAGAATACAGGCAATCTATTAACTCGTTGCTGCCCAGAGCAGAAGTTTCAGCCATCACCCTCCTCTGCAGTGGGAGGTTCCTGCCAAAGTGAAGGAAGAAGTAGCTTGCTCTCATGTTGCAGGCTGCCGCCAGCCCCGGGGAAATGCATTAGGCAGTGTCCAGCAAGGCTGGGCATTTCCCTAACACCTCTTATCTGAGGATCTAAAAGCACTTAAAGGAATTTTGCTTCATTACCTTCACCAGCTCAGATATGCTCATTAACATGATTTCTGAGATGAAGGATATAGTCCCAGAACAGTCAAGTAGTTTTACCTACATCATGAACCAAGTCAGCGGCAGCACCTTACCTCCCCACCTCACATTATTGGAAACTTCTCCATAGAGCCATGCACGCAATGAGAAACAATCTGAACCCCCTTGTCAGAGAGCCAGCCTGTGCTGCCAGCTGTGGCCAGGGAGCCTGGCAGCAAGGGCCAGGGCTGCTGCAGTTTGCATGGCATCATGCACTGCTGGCAGTGCTCTGCAGCCCACACTGTGTGCGGGGTAGTGCCAGGCAACTTGTTCTGACAGCAAAGATACTAAGTGCCTCAGGGAGCTTTGGCAATTCTTACTGATGGGAGGAATAACCCCCCCAAATCATGTTCCAGGCTTCAAAGTAGAACACACCACAGTGAAATCACCCAGTGCCAGAATTCAAGGGGTAGTGCCCAGCTGCAAGGACTAAATTGAGAAATAAAGTTTATTATAACCTGTGACTCAGCTCTTGCTGGAGGTCAGCGATCCACTTCTGAGTGTGCACCCGAAAGCACTGCTCAGCCAGCCTGGGGCTGTGCACAGCCTGATGTTTTTGGAAGCAGGCAGCTTGTCTCTCCTGTCCCATAATGGCCCTGTGCTCTGGGTCACCAGTTGGCTGCTGCTGTTTATCTTCCAATGATTAATGGTCACTCTTGGTTCCTGCTGCAATTCCATTAAGATTAGAGACTTAAAGCTACACTGAGATGTTTAGCAGTGGGTGACCCTGGTCTCCCCATAGTTGTATTTCTATATTCTGGAGGAAACAAAGATTAAATCTTGTCTTGCATCCCATATTTTTTGCTTTCTAGCAGCAGGGAAAGAGCCCCATGCAGGCAGTGCTTGTGTTGGCTGGCAAAGAGACTCCCGGGTTGCTGAGCAATTCATGTGCTGTGCAGGTGTGACACTTGAAATCCCAGCCTGCAGGCACTCTGATGGCACCATCCCCTGAAAAAATGCATGTATCCAGAGAACAAAATGCTCTTCCAGGAGGGAACAAGCACAGCCTCAGCCACTTCCTCTTTGACAAGCAGCAGAGGAAGAGGCATGGGCTGTTTCACCTTAGCTCAGCCCCTCATGGGTCCATAGTGTAGAGGCAGATCATCTTCCTGAAAATGTGCAGTTAAATAGGGTCCCAAATATCTGTCTCTGCTAAAAGTAACCCAGCACACAGGGAATGTGAGCATGAGAAGAGTGAAGCAATCAGCAACACTCCATCAGGAATTGTGGATTCCTCACAGTAGTTTGACTTCTGCGATTGATGGAGCAAGAAGAGACAGCTCTGACCCTAAGAATCTAGTGTAACATCATACCTTCACCTCAGGCGATGGAAGAAAGAAAGGACACTTCCCTCCAACGGATTGCAGAGTGCCTTTCAGCCTGAGGGATAACCCTGAACTCTTTGTGGAGATCAGTGATTCCAAACAGAGGATTCAGCTGCCGTGTCCCTGTCCGGAGGTAGAGGTAGCGGAGGAAGCTTACAGGTCCACAGGGCTGTGCTGATCTGCTGGAGACAGGCCAGCTTGGGCTTCCCTCCTATCCTTGGGTCACCAGTGGTCCTTGTGCTGCTGCCTAAGAACCTGAAGCATCAGGTCCCTGGTAGTGCAGAGTGTCAAGCAGCACACTTTCAGTCTGAAGGCAGCTCTCAACAGGCAACATTCACATCACAAAAGCCACCCCTATAGTCTTACCAGACTTGAAGTTAGCCTTTATATTTCCTTCCTGCCCCCTCAAAAAAAAAAAACAACCAACCGAACAAGCAAAGGCTTCCTGGTGATGGAGCAGCATGTTACTGATAGCCAGTAAAAGGGTCACAGGGACCCTTGTTTCTTTTTTTTGGTAAACAAGGTTGCCCTCCTCATGTAGGAGTGTCCTCCTTCTCCTGCCCCTATAGCCCTGACTTGGGCAGCCGGGAACTGAGGCAGAAATAGAAAGGAGGTGAATTTGAAAGGAGAAAAAGCCTCAAGCCAGAACTGCTCTCCTGCCCTCCACCATGCCTGTGGAGCAAGCATGGCAACTCCCTGTCTGGCTGGAGGGTCTTGTGCAGGTGGCCCCAACACCTTCTCCTGGGCACCAAGGAGAGGATGCACACACACAGTGACTGGAAGAAGAGGTGTGTTTGTTAAAGGTTTGGGAACCTTTATCTCAGGAGCACTAACATACGTCGATGGAAAGAGCTAAAGGTGCTGGAGCAGGCTAGGAGCCATGGCTAGTTTTGCAAAACTGAAACCTCTGAGCAAGCCTGGCTGCATGGTGCAAGTACAGGAGCTGTCGCAAAGAAAACTGGTTTTTTACATTAAAAGAAAGTGAGATGAAGATTCAAATTGAGATGATAAGTTTGATTTTATCTAAAGATGTTTTTGAGGTGCCAATTTCAGTAACTCCTTGAGACCAAGCAAACCACTTAGTAGAAATGCCACAAAGGCTTAGCATTGACTTTCTTAATGTTCTTAGTGTCTCTGCCTAGAGTTAGATCTAACCAATGTGGAAGAAAGCTCCTTTATTTGAATCTGAAAGGGCTGTATAATCTAGAATAATACCTACAGCCTTTTGTGTCAGTAGCATGAGGTTGCCTTTGGGTAAATACACTGGTACAGAGCTCACGTGCTGTCCCCATCGCAGACTTTTCCTGCTTTTATAACTATGGTGAGCAGATCCCCCGCTCCCTTTGCTTTTGGTTCTCCATGACCTCCTCACAGCAAACTGAGAAGGCATTCCTTGATGCCACCACATATGGCACATGCTATAGATTAGGCAATTACAAATATACATACAACATCTCCTCTTCGAAATCCTCATGGTTTTAAATTCAGTTCAGAAAGCAAACTTATGCTCAGCTACAAGTCCCAGATTCATCTTGAATACTGGCCACACTTTAATACCAGTTTTAATCTAGATGCCCACTGTATCTCTGAGGCAGGCCAAGCATGCTATGTTGTGTCCAGCAGCTTGGATCAACCTTGCAACTGCTGCACTACTGCAGTCAAGAATGGGGCATGAATTTTCAATAGCAGGACTGGGTTCTGCTGAGCCCTGTACCTTTATACCTATGGAATCAGCTGTAAGACATCACCCCCTGTTTTTTCTGTCTTCACTTTAGTTTGCACACATGAAAGCAATGCAAGATGTGCAAAAAAGAGCATACCGGGCCCTGCACAGAAGGACACTGTCCTTGAGTTACAGCAAGACAAGAATATGAATTCCTCCTTAAATCTGGTCCAGTACAGAGTCAAGCCCTAGAAGAGAGGAAATTGTGCTTGACAGATGCAATCATATGCAAATGGCTGTAGAAGAGGGGAAATTATCATCTACAAACATTGGGCAGAAATTCCATCTGCTGCAGCCTCAAGAAGGGCTCTTAATAAATTCTGAGACAGCAAAGTGACACACATCTTAATCAAGACTTAATCCATGGAATTAATTCACTGTGCGTTTCTGCATAATTCTGAGAGTAATGCTAAAAGCCATGGCAATATCAGCAGCAGATGGACTCCCCCTACTCCATGCAAAGGTATTAAAGAAAACACAGCCCCTGTCACATCACTTCGTGTACGTACACATGGCAAAAAGCAACAGGGCTGTACCCTGCTGCTGCCAGGAGCTTAACACAGCCGGCAGACATCAAAGGTCAGGCTCGCCACGAGGTGGAAATGGAAACCAGGCGCCTGGCAAAGATGGAGTCCTGCCACTTCTCTCCCACAGGAGAGGAGAAGCCCAGAGCAAGGCAAAGGTCTGGGGAACAGCACCAGGGCCCTTCATTAGATGCTTCTTCCAGAGAGCAGTAACTGAGGCCGATGTTGAGACAGATCCTCCGGTACCTCGGAAAGGCTGGGAATGAAGATCAAGTGTAGGGGAGGGCTAGGGGTTTTGTGAGTGAGATCAGTTGCAGAAGCCAGCCAGATAACCATTAGAAATGGCTCCCTGCCCTCTCACTGCAGCCTGGGAAGCATGCTGCAGGTATGGGAATCAGCCTTGCCAAGGGCCCTGGTGGCAGCCTTGCAAAAATTGACAGGAGGCTTTAGACAGCTCTGAAAATACATTCTTAGTCACTGTCATCCACCTCCAAAGGAGGTGCAACAGCTCTGTGATTAATCTCTTGTTTACATGTCTAAACACCAGCACAGCCCAGACTGCCTTCAGCACGCTCCCTCCCTGATGCACATGGATTTGAGGGGCTGAGCAATCCTTCACCACTTAGAATCCAGTCTTCACATCTGACCTCCACCTGCAGTTTGGAAGTCCCAAACACTTGGTCCAAACCTCCCTAAACCCAGGGGTCCCAGATCTTGGCACAGTGCATTGGCTGCTGTTATGTTTTAGAGGGAGAGGATCCCTAGCTGGGAAGGTGAGGTATCAGCTGGAGGTGGCTGCAGTTTCAGAAGCCCCTCCAAGCCTTCATAAACCATGCAGCGGTGACAATGCAACATCCTGCATTTGTCAGGGTTATGATCCAAAACTCAAATTAAGGGCTAGCACAGGGCCAGCTCACCTTTCCAAGGGGATGTGGCCAGACTTGGAGCACTTACTGCTTCACACCTGCCTCTTCATGAGCATCAAGTGTGGTCCAGAAAAAAGTGGTGCTCTCAGCTGAGCTCCTCTGGGCAATACAGGTGGAGGGTGGAGGGGCCCCAAGGAAGCAAACAAGAGAATAATCATGAGAATAACTGATCTTGAGATAGAGAGGTGAGGAAAGAGGTGGCAGAGGAGTCACGGTGATTCCTGCAGTTGTGTGGAGCAGCACTGCCAGCTTCCCAATTGGAATGCTTTCATCTAGGGGAGATGCCTCACCAGTACAGAACAGTCACTTGAGGGGACATGGGGAGCCTTCAGTCAGGATGACCTAAGGTTAGAAGTGAACTGCTTCTGCAGCCAGGATCACTGGTTCCCAGGCACCCAAGGGCGTGTAATGTGATTCCCGTGTTAATTCAGGTTCCAGAGGTCCTTATGTACCCCAAAGGAGTCCACTTATACTGCCTGGGTCCCTGCTTATAGCAGTGGCTGTGCAGGCAGATGTGCCTTCGTATCAGTGCCAGGCACAGGAGTGCTTTTCTTTTGGGATGTGTGCATGTAGTGCTCTCTGGACAGCTTTAATTGGCCTTGACCAGCTTGTGGAGAAGCAAGAGAGAAAGAGGGCAGGGAGGATGAAAGAGGTGGGATGACTGGGGAAGGTGCTAACAGCCCTTGGCTGGCCCAGAACCACTTCCTCAGATCTCCATTACACAGCATGCTCCCGGCGTTGCTATTTCAGTCTGAATGTCACCTATAAATTGGAGGCTCTTTCTCTGAAGGCTGCAAATAGAAGTGTCACTAGATGATCTTTGATTTATAGAGAAGCTCAGCAGAAAGCCAGGTATGTCCATTTTCCAGCCAAGAAACTCAGAGGGGTCCAAGGATCACATAGGGATCCTTTGCTTTTCCTAGACCTTTCCTCAAGGGTTGGCAAGTCCCTGCTGGAGGGTGTGGGGAGAGGTCACACACATAGATTTGTCTCCCTGATCACCCTGTGACTGCTGTTTTTCAGATTCCTCCTCCTCCACCACCCATCCCTGCCCCATGGATTTCAACCTTCTGGCAGACGCAGAGGCTCGCAGCCCAGCCTTGTCTCTCTCGGACTCTGGAACTCCTCAACACGAGCACAGCTGCAAAGGGCAGGACCACAGTGGTGAGTGCAAGGCTCAAGGTGCAAGAAGGACCCTGACCTGTCGTTTTGGGTCGATCTGGGTTGCCAGTGGCTTACAGGAGCTGGCAGCAGGGCTCCCAGGGATACGCTGAGTTTCCTGTTGTGCCGGGAGCCAGCACAATGCCATAGCAGCATGGCTGTCCCAGCACCCAGGGAGAAGGCATAGGGGTGCACATGGCAGTGACATCCATTGGGAGGGCAAGACCACCATCCCAGCCATGGGGTTGCCTCACCCTGGCTGCAGGTAGCCACTGCTCACAGAGGGCACAGCCCATGGCAGGCAGGAGCCAGACAAGCCAGGTCAAAGCCCAGGCAAGATTTTATTGTGTTTGCCTGAACAGAATCCCCAGAGCAGTAGAGCTCTCCCCACAACGTAGGAAATCTTATTCAAGGCACAGAAGGCTACACCAAATTTTGAACTGCCCCTTTTTTATTTTTTTTTAACTCTGTTTAAATTGTTTAGGTTTAAACTTTCAATGCTAAAGGTAAACTGTGGGCTGAACTTCCCATGTTCAGGCAATAAGAAGGAAGGGAAGCACTGTCTTGCTCCTGCTTTAACTGAAGAAGCCCATTCACCTGTGCCTTGGTGCAAGGCTCTGCAGCAGGCTGTTGCTCTCCCCAGGAGGTGCCTCTGACCATTCCCAAAGGCTGAACAAACCCCAAGTCTGCTGCATTCTTTATCAGGCTCTGAATAAGAAACATCACCATTCACACCTGTTCAGAAATCAGCTACCAGATGCTCTGGCTTCCCCTGGATTTTGCATCTGTTCGGTGACTGCTCCATCCCTTACTACTCTAGATGTGTCAAGACAATGCAAAGCTACTCCTGCCAGTGCCAGCATGAGGGGAGGTGAGGGCTGGGGACAGCCTGCTGTTCTTCGTGTAAAGCCTCCAGGCTCACTCATGTGCAAATGCTAATAAGTTAATGATGCAGAATAACATTCCCCAGAGTAAGTATCATGAAGGGAGTTACGGTGGGATGACTATGGTCAGCGGATCCACCCGCCAAATTTCACACTGCACTTGTACCTTAGTTGGGCACATCCCCAAGCTCAGTGGCTCCTCGTCAGCTGCTTTGGATGCGTGGCAGCGTCTCCATTCAAGTGGCCTTCCCAATCAGGCCCACCCTGGCATGCCACAGAACTGCCAGTTCAGACGCTGACTTTTTTTTCCATTAGACATGAGCAGCTAATTCCAGCTATGACCGCAGTCCTTTCATTGAGTGGGCGAACGTGCACGAGATATATTCCACAACCTATTCTGGGGTGACAATAAATGCTGGATGCCTGGCTACATCACTCCCCACTGTCTTAAATGGTCTAGAAATAAAATGGTTCTGGGAGGTGAGTGTTTGTCAGCCCTACCTGCAGCAGTGTCAGGCAGAGCAGAGCTGGCTACCAAGGGCTGCCCGGGGTAGGGCGGGGCTGCACTTCTGGCACTTCTTGACTCTCCTCAGGAGAGCAGCTTTCCTACTTCTCTTTGGCCCTGTTTCACTCATCCACAGAGTAAGAGATCCTGAGGAAGCGAACACAAACCTTGCTTGTCTGAGCTCAGCTCTCAGGGATCTCAAGTGTTCTCTGATAGCATGGCACGGTTTGTCACACCCCCTTCTGTTGGTTTCGTCAGGCAGCACAGGTAGGAAGAGAGCAAGGATGAGGAGTGAGGTGGGCAAAGAACTGCCCCACATTCCCCCTCAGCATGGATTCTGGGTACCCACATCCTTTATGTGGGCTCCCTTCTTTCCCTGTATTGCTACGTTGCTGGTCCCCACTGCAGTGTCAAATCTCTGCCCCATTTATGGAGAGCACTTCTTCCTTGCATAGAGAGGAAGCAGAAAAAATTACACTCCCTATAAGCAATGCTCAGAAAGAGCCACAGGTAGTAGGTATGGAAACAAAGAGGACAAGATGAACTTGTAACTGCAGGAATTTTTCCTGGCTCAGAGTTGGGATTCCTACTTCTTCTTAGACTTAACAAGATTTATGAAAAGTTCTACACCAGAAGGCATTGAGAAGACGAATACCAAAGCAAGATACTTGGTTATCTTTTCCACCCAGATGCAGTCCATAAGCCAGTGGTACCTTCACTCTATTCTCCTTCCCTCTCGGTATAGTTTCTTCCTGCGTGAAGGGCAGTCCTGAGCAGGAACTCCTGATTAGGGCACAGCCTCCTGCTTCACAACAGCCCCTTTGGAAACCAACAATTGTCTGGGACTCTGGTGAGAACATATCCCCTGTATGCATCAGGCTCCTAATTAACACAGGCTCAGCAGATGAACAAACAAACTAAATGTTGTCAGTTCTTCTGTACTGAGCCATTCCTAATAACTAGCTCAGATGTGGTGGCATCGCTCCCCTTTTAATGTTTTGGAGACGGATAACGCATGACTTTTCCCCCTTCCAATACTGGATTAGAGCATTCAGCTAGAGAAGTCAGATTTATATCCTTGGCAAGAAACACTAACAGAAAATTCACATTAAGAGCATGCTTCCAAGAGTCCTGCTGAACTTGGGATCCCCACATAAAGATGCTCATGGAAATGAGAAGAGTACCTACCACAAGACCACAGGCAGCTCTTTCGTTCCACTTTTCAGTTCCTATGTCTGTTTCAAGAGTGGACTGTGAAAGTTCTTGTACAAATACACCCTGGATGGAAACACAAGCTGGTCCTGGCATTGGGAACAGGACATGGCACCTTCCTGCTTGGAAGAACCAGCTTACATCCTGCTGCTGTGAACAATGGCCATCTCGCTCTCCCTGCATTCACATTCCTGCTAGTGGATAGCATTAGATGTGCCACAGAACCAGAGGTGGGTGGTAAGGAGCCTGTGGGGAACCCACATTGCTTCAGTCAGTGCAAGATGTACCCACAGAAGCAAACCTCTGACCACACTCAGGCCTTTCTCTGCTGTGAGCAAGCGCCCCTTCTGCAAATGCTCCTGTGGCCCCAGCATTGCTCCCTTTGGAGAGAGGCAAGTACAAGGAGGGTTTTCCAGGAACAGCAGGGTAGTGGCACCAGGTTCCTGAGACAGGAGCATCTTCAAGGGCTGGGCTCCATTAAAGCACCTGCTGTTGGCACAGCACTGCCTTGCAGCAGAGTCCTTTCTCTGTCAGGGCTTAGATGCTTTTAAGCCTCCCCACTATGCCCCACAAAAGCTAAATGGAAAAGATGGAGCCTAATTTCCAGAGCATATCCATCTGGCTTGAGGAACCCTTTCTCTCCTCTCTTAACTGTATTCCACACTACTCTTTTCTTGCCTCTCTGCTTTTCAAGGAGCTGTACCAGACACCTTCATGCTCAGATTTTTCTGGACTTTGAATCTTTTTAAGCTTTCCACTAAAAGAACTACAACCAAACAAAAATCTGAATTTCAGCATAGTGATGCCAGTATTTTTTTAAAGGTTTTTCTTCCAAGTGGAACAGTTTGGGAGCTTATTTGCAATAATTTCTATTTAGTTTAGCTATTTCCCACTGTAAAAGGACACCTCTCCTCCTGCTGAAGCCTGATTTTCATCTGGCTTCTAGATCAGAGGTAGGAGAAGTTAAACATCAGAAATTATTTATTTTCACTGGAATAATTTTCTCCTATGGTGACTCGTCATGATTCTCAGCAGAATTAAACACAAGCTGTAGCTTTCTTCCATCAAAAAAAAAAAAAACCATCCCATTCGAGCATTTGGGCAATCTATGGAGGACAACTACAGGGAAGATACTTATTTTTTCATTCTGCCCCTGTTTGCAGAGTTCCAACAGCACCAAAAGGGACTGTGGCACAGGAAAGCAACTGGCTGCTCACCTCCAGCCACAGCAGCCCAAAGCTCAGCATTGAGACATGGGCTCAATGCTCAGGAGGAAGCTGAGCTGTATGTTTTGGTTAGATACCAGTGTGACCACTGGAAAGTTTTGAGATGTTCATTTAGGGGGCAACAAAATGAAAGACACTGCCTCTAGGAGAGGAGTCTCTGGTGAGGAGAAGGGCAGAGGCAGGAGGAAAGGGAGGTGCTGGAGTACTTCATGGTAAGGTCTGAGAGGCCCTTTCCTACTTTTTAAAAATCAAAATATGTGCACCTAAGTAAGAAGGTAGAGGACCAAGAAGGGAGGAAGGGTGAAAATTTGTGTCTCTCAGGTTTAGTTAATTAAGCAGCCTCAACTTGCTATCATTGGCAACTTGCCTTTTCCCATCACTTGTCCACAGCAACATTACTGGATCTTTTGCTGTGCCATAAGCGTTAATTTCGCTTCAGTTTTTCTAGAGGACAGAGAGTTTTAAGCAGAGTAAGAACCTGCTAACCTGGGTAAGTTCTGCCACAATCACCCATGTGAACTGCAACAGACGAAAACCAGAGACTGGGAGTTTGGAAAATATAAGTCCAGTCACTTGGAAGACAATATCTATTATGGCAGTTAAAGGAGGGCAGGCTGTGCTGCACCAAGGGGCCTTTGTTTTTGGTTCAGGGTGGATGTCTGCTCACAAGGACAAGGGAGGGAGATGGGACCATAAATGGTGGCTGAAGTGGAGGGGGACCTCACTGAGCATGCACTGATTGCTCCAAGGATAGGCTCCCCAGCTGCATCCAAGCCCTCAAGTTAACTCAGGCGATCTCTCCCATTCTTTCTGTTTCTCACACAGACACCGAGAAGTCCCAGCAAAACCAGACGGACGACTCCAACCCTGAAGACGGCTCGCTCAAGAAGAAGCAGCGGAGGCAGAGGACACACTTCACCAGCCAGCAGCTCCAAGAGCTGGAAGCCACTTTCCAGAGAAACCGTTACCCAGACATGAGCACCAGGGAGGAGATTGCAGTCTGGACCAACTTGACAGAGGCACGAGTCCGGGTAGGACTGCAGCTCTTCCACCTTCCTGGGCCTGTGTTTGTGGGGAAGAAGCCTGCTGTGATACAAGGAAAAAACTGTCCCCAAATCAAGGAAGGAACTGGGAGCACTAGAAAATTTCCATCTTGGAAACACCTCACCAAACTCTACACTTGAGATTTGACACATCGAGCCACACACATATCACCCCGTGCTGGTGGTGCCTTCCCCACCCAAGGCCACCTTGCATTTACACAGGGAGATACAAAGCCCAGGCTCTGCCCCACAGAGCACCACCAGCTGGCTGCCTCGACCTAGCAGACCCCTTCCTTGCAGTGCCATCATTCCCCAGCCCTAGCTTTGCTGGAGGGCACTCTTTGGAGTTCATAAACCACTGTCCAATCACAGGCTTGGCATGGCATTGCTCCAGCTGGAATGAGAGCTTCTCCCTGCTACTAGAAATATGAGTTGGCAGCACCATGAATAGCGTTCCAGCAGCTTCCATGCTCTAGGAAGTTATATTGTTTGAGCCCCTCCAACACTAACAGATTTTTCTGCTAAAAGACAGACTTATAACACCCCACCCCAAGCTGGTCCTGAAGTAAAGTAAAAACAAGAGAGGTTATTTCCTCTGTTCAGCAGCTCTCAAGACACATCTCCCAAATCCTTTGCTCCAAGTCACACAGCTCCAACCTCACCTCCTGGCTTTGGTCACTCAGAAATACAGGAAGTATTTTCCTCTCTTTTCCCCATATAAAAGGCATCTGTTTGTTGAGTGAGGTGAGTTGAGTGTGTGTTGTGAAATGGCAGTGGTTAGAATTTGATCTAAGTGGTGATTTTTGCTGGAAGATGACCCTGCAGCCCAGACATCTTGCTGAAACTTTCCTGATGCTCAGCCTCCCAGCTCCCTGGGAGCATCCCCAGCCCTTTGCTCTGGGTTTGCTGGGCAAAGAAACCAGGGCAAGGCCTCTTCCCAGGACAGCCCAGAGCGATTTCCATACCCTCCTTCTCTCTCTCTTGCAGGTCTGGTTCAAAAACCGCAGAGCTAAATGGAGGAAACGAGAGAGGAACCAACAGGCTGAACTGTGCAAGAACAGCTTCGGAGCCCAGTTCAATGGACTGATGCAGCCTTATGATGACGTGTATTCCAGCTATTCCTACAACAACTGGGCCACCAAGGGGCTCGCCACCAGCCCGCTTTCGGCCAAGAGCTTTCCATTCTTCAACTCCATGAACGTCAGTCCCCTCTCCTCCCAGCCCATGTTCTCCCCACCTAGCTCCATCACCTCAATGACCATGCCTTCATCCATGGTCCCTTCCGCAGTGACCGGAGTACCGGCCTCTAGCCTCAACAACCTGGGAAACATCAACAACCTGAACAGCCCGAGCCTCAACTCTGCTGTCTCATCCAGTGCCTGTCCTTACGCCTCAACAGCCAGCCCCTACATGTACAGGGACACATGCAACTCCAGCCTGGCCAGCCTGCGGCTGAAGGCCAAGCAGCACGCCAACTTCACCTACCCGGCAGTGCAGACGGCAGCTTCCAACCTGAGCCCTTGCCAATACGCCGTGGACAGGCCTGTATGAAGGGCTGCCCTCTGCCAACCAGGGACTTGACCTTAGCCTGACAAAAGGAGACCTTTAGCCCTACAACAGCGTACGTCCTGCAGAGAATGAGAGTGAACATGAGAGCGTAAGAGGGAGAGAGAGAGAGAGAGAGAGAAAGTGAGCAGGCAGACGAACCTTTATGAAGATTTGTCTATCGTATGGTGAATTTTGACTGTCTTTCCCCTTCAAAACCCCCTCCCTTCTTGCCTACCAAAACTCCTCCTCCTTCATAAAGAAACCAAAACAGTCTACTGGAAGCCCTAATGGAGAAATAGGAGCCCCAACATGCAGGGTGCCTGACCCATGGGCAGCAGAACCAAGTATGTTTCAATCTGCCCCTCTAAACCCCACAGGGGTGAGCCCCCCATATCCCTGGAACAGCCACTCTTCACCCCTGCAGGGAATAGCCAGAGACAGGACAATGTGGGTGGTGCCATTTGGTGCTTGGCTGACCTGTTTTCTCTGCACATGTGCAAGACTTCAGTTAAAGATATCTTGCCCATTTATTTATCGTAAGGATAATGAAGCCAGTAACGAAGCCTTGTCTCAGTTGATTGGCATCTCTCTTTGTAATGCATACATACACATGGCCCTTCAGACTTGAAGTCTTTGGAGCTGGGGAGTTGTAAGAATATAAAATATGTGTCTGTATATGTATCTTATATATATACAAATACATATATAGACATTAAAATATGCTTTTTTTTTTTTTAATGTGAAATAACCTACAAACTAGACCTTAAAACCAAAAACCCTGTAAAGGAAGCACATCCACTGAGGCAACGTCCTGCCTGTCATGCTTTACTGCTTCAGTCATTTCCAGTCAGACACAAACACTGTTACCAGTGTACATCCAAAACATCCCTTTTTGCAGCCATCAACTCCTCCTTGCACATCTCCTTCCCTTCCCTTCTCCAAATCCCATTTCCAAAAAAGATAATAAAATAAAAGTTGGCACAATCCCTTTAAGCTTCTGCTTGTCTGGTTATTGAAAGCACAAACCTGAATCTGAAGATACTGAAATCAAGTGCCAGCAGCCCAGGCAAGAGAGAGCATCCTTAGGAGCACCAGCATGAGGCAACCCAAGCTGGAACAGGGGCTGAGTTTTGGAGGAGCCATCTCTGTTCCTTACTTACAAATCAAACACCTGACTCCTCAGAAAAATACAAACCCACAGACACAGTATGAAGAGGAACACAAGTCCCCTCCCTGCTCCCTGTCTGCATGCACCCACTGCAGCAGGAAGGTTGAGCCTCTCCTGGCTCAGGCTTCCTCACTGTGCAGGATGGGGCCAGCACCTTTGTGCCCCCAAAGCCCAGGGCAGGGGAATCCCCCCAGGCACTCCTGCTCTGAGCAGTGGTCCCCAGGGGAGAGGGCAGCAGCAGCAACCTGCCCTGCTCAGTTTCTGCTGGGAAAGCTGTAAAACAGAGCTTGCCCTCCCAAGATACACGTGCACCTGGGGAACCTGCTGCTTCAGCCAATGCAGAGGGATGCAGCAGGTCTCTCCAAGGGCCCCAGGAAGCTCCAAGGCAGCAGGGGAGCAGGACATCCCTACTTGCTGCAAACACCTTTCTCTTCATCAGGCATAAGCTCCAAGGGGAAAGAACAACCCCAATATTTTACTTTTCTTTTAAGAAAAAGAAAAACAACCCCAGCATCTCTTCACAACAAACTATCCTACCTGGAAGAACAGGTCAGGCAAATCTGGCATAAACAATGTTTCTGCAAGGTTAGCACGCAGAGAGAAAGCAAGTTCTTTGTTAAGAATGGATCTTCACTGGGACACAGTAAGTGCTCTCTCACAAGCAAAGCATATAAACTGTTTAGTCTTTGCTAAAGCCTATTCCCCAGGGAGCAGTTACTACTGAAGGTACTGGTGAGCACATGCTGAAAGCAGTCACAAGTGTCAGCCCACCATCACTGTAACAAATTATTTTTTGCTCTGAGCTAACCCAAAATGAGGGAGCCAAGTCATCCTGCTGAAACAGCTACCAGTGGAAGCACAACCCTTTCTGGAACATGCATTCAAAGATCAGATGTAAACATATAATGATAGACATAGTGGATCCCAGACAAGACTTTGCTGGATCCTACCTTGCCACTGGGCACCAGTGCTGCTGAGGTACCTTCAGTGATTAATCTCCTTTCTGCACTAGAACTGCCATCCAGCAGCCTTTCCACCAAATACTTCACCTTGGTGCTACTGTGCTTAACTCCCTTCTCTGACACAGCTCTTCCACCTAAGGAAAGAAGGAAGGGCCTAGGCTTCTCTCTAATATCCTCTCCTCCACTGAGCCTGACTCGTAGCTGAGTCCAGCTCCTCTCCCTGATAACCCAAGCCAAGTGGTTCCACAACCCTCTCCTACTGCCTTGATGAGGAGCTGAGCTCTTTACACACCCCATCCTTCCCCTCCTCCTTTTCCATACACCCTGCCCCTCCAGCCTGTGCTGGACTCAAGCACAGGTGGGAACATGGCAAAGTTAGAATAAGCCTCTTTCATAAAGATGCAGCTTTGCCTGGAGAAGAATTTGAAGGGAGATCCAGCTTCCCTTTCACTTGGGTGGTGTGTCTATGGAGGGAAAGAAAACATTCCTTTCTCTTCCCTGCACTGGAAGCCAAAAGTAACTTGAGCTTCTCCTTCCCTTTTCATCAAAGATGTGCTTTGTCTTGAGCACTTTTGGTGTAGCTTTGGTGGTTCTCCATGCTTGTGAAGATCCTCTACTTGTCCCACAGAGAATATGAGGTTTGGTTGGGGTGGGGCTATACAAAGTTGGCTGCTGCTGACTGTTGCAGGATTCAGTGGATGAAAGATACGCCTGACTATGCAGAGCAGAAGGCCAGCTCCAGCACGTTTCTCACTGTCTCCTTTGGGAGCCTATGGGAAAAGTCAAGACTTAGTTTAGGTACTGATTTTTCAGCCTGAGGTTTTCTATGCAGTCATTTCAATTAACATTACTCCAGGCCACTTTGATTTCTAAACCCAGTCAGTACCCACAGGAGGTAACTGGTACATGCCAGTGTGTGTGGCCAGTGGCTCTGCAGGCTGGCCTAGTTGGCTCAAGTTTCTCCTTCCCAATGCTGTACGGAGATGTTGTGGTCTGTCTCTGCAGCCAAAGGTATTGCATCATGCAGGATCCAAACCAGGTGACAAACCACACACCAGCTCTGAGCTGAGAGCACTTTGTACCATGACCTAATGACTGACACAACCTTAAAATCTGCAGAAAACAGAGATGGCCAAAAGCAAATAACTAAGTAAGCAAGTTGGCAGCAGAGAGTTCTGGGAGAGATTCCCCTGTTTTCCAAATGCCACCTGCCTTCCTGATGCAGCTGGGCCAGTACAGCCTTCCACGTTTGGCTCCCTCCCCGTGGGGCTAGGACATGGACATCATGCTCTGCGGTCCAGCACAAACACAGCAGGTTTACTACAGGTGTACTACAGACCTCCTCCAGGACCCCTCTCTCTCACGCAAGTCCCCACTACCTTCACAGCTATGTCTTCTTGGTACTGTAAACAAAGCAGGCCATTTTTAGCAGGGTCCTGCTTATTGTGAAGACCTGTTAGGCAGATAACTTTGTCACTGGATACTTCCCAATCTGCAGATTTAGCAAGTGCACATTCTCCTCCATCATCCAGGTCATTAATGGAAATGCTGAGCAAAACCAGTCCTGGAACAGATGTCCCTGAACCTCACTCAACAGACCCCCTCCTTTTCAACAGTGAACTGTGGATAACTATCTGGTTATAATTATTCAATGGGTTTTGCACCTACCCAATATCTCATCTAGATGGCATAAAGGGCTCTTCTTCACCATGCCATTGCCCTGTCATAAAGGAAATTTGGATTATTTTGACCAGATTCTGTTCTTGAGGGGTCCATATACCTCCCGTTCATCTCCACTGCTTACAAATAGTGAAATTATTTGTTCTAGCATTTTTTGGGTAGTGATGGGGCTGGGATTTAACTATCAGTAGTCCCTGGCTTTTGGTCCCAGTCCCCATTCTGAAGAGGGGGTACAAAGCTTGCATTTTACAGTCTTTCTAAGCTTCAGTGTCCCTCAGAAATTCTCATAGATAACAATAACTAATTTTGGGATTGCTTTGTGTGAAGTTCACCACACTCAGATGGTCTGAAAAACTCCTCTTTATCTAAATACTCTCTTCCTGGCACTTTTCTTACTCAAGGACAGCCTTTAGCCCCCATCACCGGCATGGCTTGTGTTCTCAATTTCCCCGTAGCTGTCCAAGTCTGAAGGCGAAGGCAAAGTGCACCGAACAGTTGGGTGTCCTCAGTGGCTGCCATCATTGCTTCCCCTCCGCCAAAAAGCAGCACAGCACAGACCTTATTTAGTATCCTATTTAGTATCTTGTTCATACAATGGAGGATGTTAGATTCTGACTCCCCTTGCTTGGTGCGTGCTGTCAGCAGAGCCCCGAACGGCGGGGTGGATGCGAACGTCCGAGCCCCTGCTGCGGGTGTTAACAACTGGGCTCAGGTAGCCCCAGAGCTGTAAGAGGTGGCTCTACTTTCTGTCCTAATCGCCGTCTCGGGCCCCGCTGCCGCCGGGCAGCGCGGGCGGCGGGTGTCACCTAGCGGTGGGTGTCACCTAGCTGCGGGTGTCACCTAGCTACGGGTGTCACCTAGCTGCGGGTGTCACCTAGCTGCGGGTGTCACCTAGAGGCGGGTGTCACCTAGCGGCGGGTGTCACCTAGCGGCGGGTGTCACCTAGCGGCGGGTGTCACCTAGCGGCGGGTGTCACCTAGCGGCGGGTGTCACCTAGCTGCGGGTGTCACCTAGCTGCGGGTGTCACCTAGCGGCGGGTGTCACCGAGCGGCAGGTGTCACCTAGCGGCGGGTGTCACCTAGAGGCGGGTGTCACCTAGCGGCGGGTGTCACCGAGCGGCAGGTGTCACCTAGCGGCGGGTGTCACCGAGCGGCGGGTGTCACCTAGAGGCGGGTGTCACCTAGCGGCGGGTGTCACCGAGCGGCAGGTGTCACCTAGAGGCGGGTGTCACCTAGCGGCGGGTGTCCCCTAGCGGCGGGTGTCACCGAGCGGTGGGTGTCATCTAGCTGCGGGTGTCACCTAGCGGCGGGTGTCACCGAGTGGCGGGCGGCGGGCGCCGGTGGGCGCCGCGCTCCTGGAGCGCCGGAGGACGGATAAAGCCTCCGGAAAAAAATCGCCCCCCTTGCTCCTCGCCGGCTGCCTAGCCCTGCTTCACCGGCCCTCGCAACCTGGGGCCCCGTCTACCCCCGCCCCCGGGAAACCTTGCTCACCGCAGCACGTCCTCTGCCCGGCCCGTACCGGAGCTGCAGGGCTGCTCCCCTGCATCCGCAGCCTCCGTGCATCCCTTCGGCTGCCCCTAAGCCAAGCTGCTCCAGCTGTGCAAGGGTCCTCGAAGACTCCTTCAGTGGGGACCACGGCTCACCCTGAGCACTGATTCCTGCATGAGAGGCAACTGATTGTTCTTCATGCCCTCAAAGTAAAACAAACAACCCCCCCATCCCCCCCCAAAATAGACAAATCCTCAAGATACATGCCCTCCAAAGCATGCCCGCTGTCTGCTTCAGCTCACCAGCACATGTAAGAAGGACTTTTCTTCACAGAGTACCAGGAGGAGTCATTTCCAGAGAGCTTCAGGGAAATAGCACTTACCTGAGAAAGGAGAATGCTGTTATTAGCTCCCCAAGCCCCAGCAAGCACCACCACTTTACTCTCACCCACAGCTCAGCACTCCAGACAACTTGCCAAACAGCAGCAGCAATATAAAACACAGGGGAATAAAATTCTTCCCCTTCCTAGATCTGGGAAATTTACTGCTACCTTTTGTTAGCCAGAGTGAACAGTAGGGCAAAGGGGCTAATGCTGGGCTTGCCGATGGTGTGCATTCCCTGGGGAGAGTGTAGGGCAGGTGGGGCAAGGCAGCATTGGAAAGGGGGTACCCTCACATTCTGTGTGGATGGATGTGGCCATCTGAAGAATTGCAGTGCCTCTTGGAGGGGGAGAGAGCGTCTCTACAAGACACCCTCAGCAAACCCTCCTTCTGCTGGGTTGATTCCTGCCCCATGAAAGATACTTCCTACACGAACAGCATGCACGGATGGACCTACAAAGAGCTCTTCCAGAGGTGAAGCCTTCTGGAGATGCGGAGCCCTGCCTCCAGTGCCCTGCTCTGCATTGCTGAGTGGGGCAGCACCAGCAGAGCAAGAGTAGTTGGATAGCTCACTTATTCCACAGAGCATCACCTCTGAAGCACCAAAAACACATCAGGTATTTTAGGTAGGAAAACAGTTAACTGTGGAAACACCACTTTTTCAATGTTTTGTGTCTGGCTGGGCCCAGAGAGTTGTGGTGAATGGAGCTAAATCCAGTTGGTGGACAGTTGCTAGTGGTGATCCTCAGTTTTGGGGCTGGTCCTGTTTAACATCTTTATTGATGATCTGGACACAGGGATGGAGTGCACCCTCAGTAAATCTGCAGATGACACTAAGTTGGATGATCTACTAGAAGGTAGGAAGGCTCTATAGAAAGACCCAGAAAGTCTTGATCAATTGGCTAAGAACAACTGCATAAGGTTCCATAGGGGGAAGTGCCAGGTCCTGCACTTGGATCGCAGCAGCCCCATGCAGCACTACAGGCTGGAGGGTGAGTGGCTTGAGAGCTGCTTGGCAGAAAGGGACTTGGGGGTGCTGGCTGACAGCTGGCTCAATATGAGCCAGCAGTGGGCCCATGTGGCCAAGAAGGCCGATGGCATATGGGCCTGTATCAAGAATAGTGTAGCCAGCAGGACTAGGGCAGTGATCATCCCCCTGTACTCAGCCCTGGTGAGGCCACACCTCGAGTGCTGCATTCAGTTCCGGGCCCCTCACTTTGAAAAGGACACTGAGCTGCTGGAGCATGTCCAGCAAAGGGCAACAGGGCTTGTGAAAGGACTAGAAAACATCTCTTATGATGAATGGCTGAGGGAGCTGGGTTTGTTTAGTTTTGAGAAGAGGAAGATCAGGAGAGACCTTATCACTCTCTACAACTACGCAAAAGGAGGTTGTAGTGGTGTTGTGACTGATTTCTTCTACTGTACCTGCAGAGAAAGGATTAGAGAAAATAGCCTAAAGCTGAGACAGGGGAAATTCAGATTAGATATTTGAAAATTTTTTTTCTCTGTTAGAGTGCTCAGGCACTGGAATAGATTGCCCAGGTAGGTAGTGGAGTCACCATCCCTGAAGGTGTTTAAGAGATTTCTGGATCTGGTGCTGGGTGATGTGTTTTAGTGTTTTAGGGGTTACAGTGGAAATACTGGGTTGAAGGACTTGATGATCTTAAAGGTCTCTTCCAGTCTTGATGATTCTATGATTCTGTGTGTTTGTGCAGATGCCTGACACAGCTGAGGGAACATTGCTGGGGCAGCTGTAGGCATACGTAAGGAGAGAGCTGGCAGTTGCCTCACCAGCACCACACCTGTCACAGAAAGTGCCCCAAATAGCACCATGCAGGAGAGAGATCACCCCATTACTCCCATATGTTCACCATCCCCTCTCTAAAGAGAGCTTCCAAATGTGGAAGTCAGTTTATTCCTATTCCCCAAACACCTCAGCTGACTGCTTCTGCATTTCCCAAAGCTGTGGAAGGTGCTGTTACACTACTACCCACCACGCTGGGAAGTCCAGAGTAGGAGCCCTTGTCAGGGAAGCCTGGGTAGAGCACAGACTGATGCCATCTCCTGGGGATGAAAGTGCAGCCCACAGCCCTGTGGTAGCTTTCTAGCCCACTGCCTCAAAAAGCCAAATCCCATTCACCAGGTAGGAGCCACACACAGCCAGAGGCTTGGACACTGGGGTGCTCCTGGCCAGATTCAGGCTCTGAGGCTCATCTTGACTTTATGAAGCACAGTGACTTTGAATAGCCACATGTTCAGTTCAGATGGCAAAAAAACAGTCTGAATTTTATCATCTCTGCCTCATTTCTAGTTCCCTGGTGATGAGCAAAGGGGCTCGAGAAACAGGACCAGCTGTTGATGACTGCAGAAGGGGTAAGTACAGAGGGACTGAGTCTGCCAGACACCTTGCTAACCCTCAGAAAGACACAGTATTGAAATAGAGAAAGCAATGCCTCTCTCACAGTTCTGTACAAAGGTCAAGTATGAAAAAGGCATCAAAAAAAATCAATCAATCAATCCTTATGACAGCATTTATTAGTCATTTTAACACATCACATAGCGGCAGAAGCCCTCTGAGAGGAGTTGATTCTGGGACCCTTCTGCCTCCAGCCCACAGGGCTGGCCCTGGGCTGGGACCGCTGGCAATGCCTGGCACAGTCTGCAGGGCAGAGCTGGACCCTGCTCAGCTCCTAGAGTCTGAGGCAGTAGCTAGTCAAGTTAAATAGATTGTTTAATATTGTACAAAAGGCACACCACAGATAACAGCCATTAAAGTTCATGGGATGCAGTTCCTCATGCCACAGAGAAGAAGGGAGAGCCTGGGCAGAGGCCCTCCCAATGCAACCTTACAAAATAGCAGGGATTTTCCATTTCAGTGCTGTTCCCACCAGTAACCTATTGGGGCTGCCCCACACACAAAGTAGCAGTAGGTTTGGGCTCTGTTCTGCTCTCCCCCAGAACCAGGGACCATGGAGAGGGTAGTGCTGTTTTGAGAGGACTTTCCCTACCTTTTTCCAAGAAGAGTCTTGGGGCATGCAGGATCCTATAAGTCCCTGGGAAGGAGGAGAGGCACAAGGCAAACCCAAGTGATGCAAAGAGGAAAAAGCAGAACCATGGCTCCAAGGTCTCCAGCCCCCAGCTACTTCCCCCTTCTCCTGTTACCAGCCTGCAACAACTCGCACCTCACTCTGGCATGCCCCCACTGCCAAGGCAGACACACCAAAGGCCACTGCACAAGTTAATCTGAAGGCTGTTATCCACAGTGACGTCTTCCTAACCCTCATCACACCCACCCATCAGGCACCTGAGATCCAGACAGAAGTGAAAAGTTTCCCCTTTCCCTCTCTCCCCACCTCCACCCCAGTCTCTTCTTCTGTCCCTGGTTTTACTCCCCTTTTGATTTCCGTGTGCCACTCAGATAAGTTTTGAAGAAGAAGTTGCAAAAGAGTATCAGTAAAGTGGTGTAAGTCCAGGATGTAATGAAAAACAGTGGCCAGGGGGCAGGGCAGACCTTGTCATCCTTCCAGAAGACGATAAGGAAGTTCAGTATTACAAATCCCGTCATCTGCACCATCTGTGAAGTGGTGATTATTAAGGCAATGGGGGTCGGTACCCGGATGCCCATGGCTGTCACAGTGTAGTAGGAGTATGTGAGAGCATGGATACTGAAGTTCAAGGCTGTAACCCAGGCAATACCAGGCACCATATTATTATAGCTATACCAGCCTACAACTGCTGCAGTTAAATGGTGATACCAGTGGAGGAAGATGAGCTTCTTTTTCCGAAGTACAATGAACACAGTGTCACCTTGAGATGGGAGAGAGGTGCATTGTTAGTTAGGTGAAAGCACAGCAGTTACACAAGTTTTCACGTGAGGCAGAACAAGCAAGCTTCAATACTGAAGCCATTATGTGGCTTGATCTCACCAAAACCTAGGTTCACATTGAAATAATCTGTACTGAAAAAGATCATTTAGGCACCCTACCTGCTCGCACGTTTGTAGTACAAGAGTCCCTTGCCCCAGGTTTCCTTACCTAGCTCTACCTGCACAGCATTTCAGACCAGCTCATCTTTACTTCTTTGGATAGAAACTGGGTGGAAAGCCCAGCCCTTCCCTGCCTGCCTGCTGCCCCCTCACTGCAGTAATTCCAGGACAGAATTGCCTAGTCCAGGCCCTGGCCTGGGGATCAAACTAGAGTAATAACATCAGGCTGCAACCCGGTGGCAAGTGTATCATCTGAGGGAGCAAGAAAACGAGTGGCACAAGGCTAAGCAACCAAGTAACAGTTATGAACACACAGGATGAGTTTCAGACTCACCCATTTCCACGAGTTTGCTCAATACAAATAAACAGATCCAAAGTTTGGAGACAGGGTGAACGTAGACAGATCGACTACACACTGATTGCTTAAATCCCTTGGTAAGAAGGAGGAAGGCTATTTGCTTCCAGACCCGCCAGGCTCCAATGGTACTGCAAGAAAATCAGAGAAGAGCTGAACACTGTGCTCAGGGCCCACCACATCTCTGCACCCCAGGATATTCAGCGAACTCCATCTCGATGCCCAGGGTAGTCTCAGGGACATCTAAACAAACAGTTGTCTTCTTTTACTTCCCAGAAGGTTTTAGCTCTCTGTTTGCTGGGCACATGCTTGCCCAACACCTTTTAGCCAGGATATTCCTGCAAGACAGAGTAGTGAAAGGCTGCTGGTCCCACCAGAACAGCAGCAAGACACAAGGAGTAAGTAGTTTGTGAGCCACCAACACAGCCGTTCAGTTTGCCTGGTGTCACGATGCAGCAGCCAAGGTCTAAGCATCAAAGAGTGCTCCCTTGTTACACTCTCTGCTTCCACTGCTTGAAGAGGCACTTGAGCAAAAGCTGCTACGTTGATCAGAAAAGGGGGACAATTGTCCTGATGTCCCTCACAAGACATGCCCAGGGAGCATTTACAATCTCCTGTGGCAGGCAGTTCCTACAGCTTTTGAGAAGAAATACCACTTTTTCTTTGTTATCAACCCGTACATTTAATTTGCATGAGCTTGTTTCTGAACAGATCATGAACAGTCATCCCTTGAACTCCCCTCTCACACAATTTGTGATTTTACAGACCACTGCCATGCCCAGCCTTAGCAGAGGATAACCAGTGTCCCTTTGACTTGATAAAAGCCAGCTGGAGTTAAGAGGCAGTAGTCTAATTTCTCTCTATCTCATGAAACAGACAGAAAGAGGTATGGAGATAAGGGAAATTTTGGAAAATTGACATCTGCTTGTTTATAATTACAGAGCATGGGCGGAAACAGTCTCGTGGCCACTGCAGAAAACCAGTACCGTAAGATTGGACAGTTCAAAAACATACATTTTGTATTAATCTTCTGTGCTTCTGTGAGCATAGCAGAACAGGATTAGAGAAAGGTGAGGGGGGGAAACAATTTTAAAGATTAATAGACCTCAAATCAAACTTGTAATTGATAGGCATCCTTTGAATAAGGGAGGATCTCTGCTTTTGCAGGCTTCACATTCATATCTACCCACTAATGATTTTCAAGCACAGTCCCCAGCGGTCCTTCTGCAACTCATTCCACTTGCTGGAATATTTCTGGTGAGAAACAAATTACTTGTATGAGCAGGTCACTTCCCCTAGTTGGAAAGGGCCTTCACGGGGAAAAAATTGTTTATTTACTTAGTGACATCATGGATATCCAGAACTTTCCATCAATGCAGTCCTTAGAGAAAGGTCTACAGCTGTCTCCAGTTTTAGTAAAGGCTCTTACCTGAACAAGGTCAGACCGAAGGACCACAGGGTCAGTGGTGCCCGCAGGTGGAAGGCTCTCCGTTCCTTCATGAAATGCTGGATACCAAAGACCAGGATCAAATAAATAGCAGCAATAATTAAACACTTTCCCCTGCAAGTAGAGGAGAGGGAGCCATCAGGAAAAGACCCAAACTGACCCATTTTCATCCAGACTTCTGTAGCCCCAGTGAAGTGCTCTCACCAAGAAACAAAAGATCTCCCATTCTTGTGTTAAGGTTGGGCTTGGAAGAAAGCCTGCCCTGACAGTGAGTAGAGCTAGCAAGGAAAGACTATGGGGACTGCAGAAAAGAAAGTGAACTGCTACATCATGAAGATTTCCACAAAACCTTGATGGGATGAGACAGGTTCTGGTAGCCTATGAGTAGGATCCTGAGCAAACACATCAATGCATTTTATCCATTTACACATCAGACTCTATAGGCAGAGGATGCCTACGCAGGATGCCTAAAAAGGCCAGTTGCACCAGTAAGCTAGAGCCTCAAGTCCCTTGTGTTATGTCCCACTCCTTTCCAAGGCTTTTTGGCACCATGTCAGGGCTCAGTACCCTATTTGCCCGTGCAAGGGCTGCCGTGGCCATCCGTGACTGCTCTTTGCCCTCTTGACACATCACCACCTCCCTACAGGCGGCAGCACCACCTGGACCAGTTTGCTCTGCCCCATGGACTGCTGCAGCCCTTCCTCAACAGGTGTGCAGCCAGGGCCACCCAACCTCCTCCTCCTCGGAACTGAGGACCCCCACACCTGTTCTTCTAGAAACAGCAGGACCCGATGGGGCTACCCGGGGTCCGGGGTGCACCGGAGCTGCAACCTCCTCTCCTCTCACCAATTCTCCGCCATCCATTTCCTGGCTGCCAGCTGATTGAAGTTCTTCTCGAACTCATACTCTCCCAGCGGCTGCAGCTCCGACGGGTCAATGTTCAGTTCCACATCCATTATCCCTGGGCGCAACCGAAAATCAGCGGCTCCCCGACCCGCACGGCTGGATATAGCCCCGAGAATGCGCTCCGCCCCGATATCACACCGGAGGGGGGAGTGGGAGGCGGGACTGGGGACCTCCCAGCCCGATGGGGAGAGCGAAGCCTCCCGCTCCTTGCCCAGCACGGGGAGTGGGAGGTCCGGTCTCCCCGTCGGGCCGGGAGGGAGGCCCTCCCCCTCCCGCTCACTGAGTACCTGCCCCACCCATCCCAGCTCGCCCCTCAGCAGACGGGCAGGGTAATAACTACACTGTCACCAACAACAGGCAGAAATACCTGTACCCTGACTGCAGTTAGCTGTTGCGCCTGCTTCACCATAGGCTGCAGTATCTGGCCACTGCTGCTGCAGATTAAATGGGCTCTAGGTAATCTCCTACTTAGGTTCCTGCAGCTGAAAATGGTTCTAGTATAGTCAAAATCCCCTGAACCCAGCATATCTCATTGCACCCTCTGGTCACTTCACTCAGCTTGGTACTTCAGCTGAGTATCATGTGTTTACACATGTGCAACAGCAGCACCCTACAAAGCTCACAGACTTAGGGAGACTTTTGCCTCATGCAGGCAACAATGCACTTGTACACAAGTCATCTGCTTAACTGCTGACTCTTCAAACAGAAGGTGAACATTTCCTTTGATGAGACATTTCAGAGAATCATAGAATGGTTTGGGTTGGAAGGGACCTTAAAGATCAGTAGGGTCCAATCCCTCCAATGTGAGCAGGGACAGCTTGCTCAAAGCCCCATCCAGCCTGGCCTCAAACGTTTCCAGGAATGGGGCATCTACAATTTGCTCTGCATTTGACAGTGCAGTGGTGTGAAAAAATGAGGAAGACTTTGACATATAGGAATTAAAATCCCTTCATGATTTTTGAACCATCCCTGACTTAGACCCCCTATTTTGTAGAGCACTTGTAACTTGTCAACAGCAGTATTTTCTCCATACCGTGCACAGGGAGAACATCCTGTATATAGCATGAGCTCCCACTGTGCCTTGCACAGCTCTCACATTAGTGTTTCCAGCTCCCAGGAGGTCCTGCCCCTTCCAGAGGACTGCAGCTCAAGGGCTGTATAGTCTCCATCCTGGGTCACTTGTCTTTTGTCTTTCATCACCTGCTTTGGGCAGTAGCATCACCAAGTAGAATACTCAGGTACATGCTGAAGACAACTTTCATCTGCTGCAAGGGCTTCTACACACCAAAAGACTAGGTGCAGCCACGGAAGCAGGGTACTTTCTGCACTACCTTCTAATGCATACAAGTTGACATTCAGTCTCCTTATTCAGCAGCAAAGCCATGTTGGGAACCTTATAAATTTATCCCTCTCCATGCTCTGGACAACGGTTTCACTGTTGCTGACTCCTTTGCCTGCATATTGTCTGTGGATTTGCTGTTCTCAGATGGAGTACAGTGGTTAGCTGCTTGAGGCACAACAAGCACAAAACATCTGCTTTGTTATCTTTAGCAATTGTTAAACAAGGTCTCCTTTATGTAAGACACCATATCACAAGAGGTAATGCTCTTGGGAGATGCAAGGGTAAGCTGGATTAGCTGAGGAGAAAAGGTGCTGATACTGACATAATTTCTTATTCCTAACCTAATCCTTTGTTCAGTAGTTAAAGTTTTCATTTTGAAACTGCTTCATGCCACACAAACAAGAACATTGCCTCTCCTAGAGCAGGCCTGTCCACCCATCTCTGAGGTGGTGGCGTGTTCAGTTACAGGAGGAGCTCATGACTTCAGCAGTTTTGTACCACCTGAGCAGGCAGCTGGTGGAGAGCCCTCCCCAAGTGTGTCTTTGGCAGAAGGGAACAAGAACAACACATGTAAAGAACAGAGGCAGACAGAAACGATGAGGCTCTCGGCATCCTCCAAGACACCTGTCTTGCTTAGTAAGGCAGGGCTTTCTCATGGACTAAAAGCTTACCTGAGCAATCCAGATAGAGTTGTGACATTCTGATTATCCTACTTGCCTCCACGATGTCAAATACACCTGTCTGCACTCCCAGATCTGGGTGGGCTAGCATAGAGACAGCTGCCAAGTCCAGTGCCCAGACACTGGCACTGTGCTCAGAACCACTGTTGGACTCAGGATGCAACGTGGACATCATAGTGACTTTTAAATAAACAGATGAGCTTATTTTCACACATCACAGTGAGTTGCACAGAGCTCAGATCCTGCAGGTGAAGAAGTAGAGCCCCAGCAACACTTCACAGACTGCTGGCGCATCAGGGCTGCAATTCTGAATTAGTGGGAGAGGAGCACTGCATTCTTCTGTCCTCTGCATGAGTGGGGAGGGGACAGAGACTATGGAGCAGAAGCCTCCATGCCTTTATTCAGAGGCCATGATGGCTATGCAGGACCTCAGAAAGACAATTTCCAGAGGACCATGAAATAAGGTTGTGGATGCTTCTGGAGAGCAGGTTTCCCACTAGACTGCTTCTAGTTCCAGAAACAGTTCGTCTTTGAGGTAGGCCTAAATAAATTTAATGCTCATTTAAAGCTCAAATTGCTATTTGCAACAAGAGTTTCAGTTTTCTTGTAAAGATTCACTTTTTCACCAATACATGCAGAGGGAGGACTAGTTTCTGATATGGTGACTGAGCATCACCTGCAGTCTCATTTGCCCTGGGGTTGAGATTACAAGATAATTGATTTTTGCACAAATATCACATTTCAGACTCCAAGTGTTAAAATAAATTTCCTATAACAGGACAGTAAACAACAAACTGACTTAGTGGTAGATAGCATGTTCGCCTTCCATCTAGACTGAAGAGCATGTAGCTGTTTGTGAAAGACTTCAGGTGCCATTCAAGATGAGTAACAGCATGCCAAATCCTGGTAGGATCCAAAATACAGGAAGTGGTTTCTATAGAGTAGGTATTCATTTTCCTAAGAATGTCACAAATCAACAAATCCAAAGCTTTAGGATAGGTAAAGGATAAGAAGCTTTTACAGTTCCCTGGCCTCGCAGATCAGCCACTTCCATAGCACGTGTCACAAAAAAACCCGCACAGAGCAGTTTGTAGAAGGACTTAAACACAGTGGATATGTGGCAGGAGTCGAGAGAAGCTACACTAACTAGGATGGAGCAAAACATGATCATTGTAGGGGACAGGAGCAGTGTGTCCACCACACACTGCTGGTTGGCTAGCTGACTCTGTCACTGTACTACCACCAACTACCTATCTGCTCCACGCAGGTGGGGACAGGGAAAAGAGTATGCACAGTGGTTGATTTTTTTTTTTTAATTATTTATTTTGATTCCAGGTAGGATATGCCAGTTCAGGCTGGCCTAAATGTGAGACCCCTGACAGGCTCTGCAGGAAAGGAGTGAGTGCTCACAGAGTCAGCCTCACTCAAACAGGCCCTTGCTGGTCTGAGCTACGCTACCATCCCCACCAGTGCAGAGGACAGACAGTTTTCTGCACAGGAGGCAAGGCTGAGCAGGCTAAGATGGCACATAACCACTTCCAAATCAGCTTGTTGTACTGCCTGTGATTGTTAATTGTGGTTTACACATCGGAGCAGAGAAAGCCATTGAAGGATCTCCTTGCACAAGCACTGCAAGCTTTCATCAAAGCTTAGGATCATGCCCTGATTCATATGTCCCTCCTGACTGCAGAGCATAAGATTTCATAGAAGGTGCTGGAGGATTTACCCTGGGCTGGTAGGCTTACATTCAGCTAAGACAAAGTTTATGCCCACGTAAGTGGTGAAACAGTGAAAGAGATTGCCCAGAGAGATGGTCTCTGAAAACATTCAAAGTTGAACAGGGATCTGAGCAACTTAATTTAATTGAAAATATACCTGCTTGTTTCAGGGGGGGTGGGACTGGATGATCTTTAAAGGTTCCTTCCAATCCAAACCATTCTATGATAATCCTTAGCTGATCCAAACGAGATATTATTTAAATTTTCTGGCACTTCAAATGGAGAGCTTTTTTTTAAAAAAAAGGCAACAACAAGTAATGCAATACAATAAATAGCATAGCTGTTCAAAAACCAAAGCTTTGAGCACATGAGCACATACATTTTTGCATAGATTGAGGCTTCACAGAGATCAGCCTGTAGAAGATAGTTTGGGTAAAATCCAGGCAGTGGACATAACTTGCTCCAAGGAGAGGGAAGAGCTTCTGTGCAAGTGTCAGAGGCAGAGAGCTTCCATCAGGGATGTAAGCAGGAAGACACAGTAAAGACTGAGACCTGTGCAGATTTACTGATTTGCCTTCACTGCTCTCTTTCCCAAGTTTAGCTGTAACCCCTTCTCCCAGCAACCATGATACAGGTGCATTTCTTTGGAGACGTAACAGAAAACAGGGATAAAAACCAGCAATGGGAGCTGTGGGAAAACTCATCCCGATGCAGTGCTGGGTAATTGTGAGCTTACCTGGAGCACCTTCCGGCACCAGTCAGCACAGCCTGTGACACCATAGTCTCCAGAACTGGGGCCCTCTGATCTTTGGTCATTAGAGGGGAGCAAAAATGACAAAAGTGCAGGGAGACACCACCTGCTGAGCAGAGCTCTTCACTTCCCAAAAGCAAGAGCAGGCAGGTTTGCTGTGCTCCTTTCTGACTCTCTGGAGCTATTAGTGTCCTCTCTTGGGGAAGCAGGGCCTTCCCCCAAGGGGAAGAGAGGATCCCCTGCTCCTTGCAAGGAGTCCATCTGTCTTCCTTCTGCTTCTCCAGCCTCGGGTCAGCTTCACTGCCTAGCAAGAGTCACCCAAACAGGCTGATACAAACAGTTCAGAGTTGAACCTCTGCACAGTACTAGAGGAAATAGTCCTTCCTTGCATCTCCCTGCCTGATGTTTGACTAGCAGGCATTAAGAGACACAGTTCAGCAATAACACCTCTTCTTTGTAACCTGGCAAGATACAGCCATAAGCAGCAGCCCTCGTACCTGTATCAGACCTTCACTGTTTGGGCACGGTCCTTCCGAATGATGTGTGTGATGATGAAGCAAGTTGGTCATTTGAGAATAATTTTGCATAGAGCTAGACAGAGTATTGTCCCTTCACACACACACAAACACATACTTTAAAAGACGGCTTCTGGGTAACACTCTGGATGTGTCCCCTTTCCCTCTGCCAGGCACAACTGTTTTTCAGAAAGGAAAAAAACAAAGCAGACCCACTGAATTGAAAGATGAGAGCTCTCAGAAGGGACTACTTAGAGTCCTTACTAGTGCTCCAAGTTATTTTTTGCCCTCTGACCTAGTTGCTCTTACAACTGTGAAATATCTTCAAAGAGAAAACTACATAAGGGTTAGCTAATAGCCTAAAGCTTAAACAAAATGATGGTGACATCATGTTAACCCAAAGATATCATAATCTGCAATCACCCTTCAAATAAAGGCTATCATGGCTCTAATCACATATGAAACACCAATGATGAAAATCACCTCTAAGGACCTCTCTTGTTGGTAGCATGTACCATTTACAAGCCCTTTTGTTCTCTAAAGCCTGTAAGTAGGCCCACTGGTTTTGAAACAGCAATTAAGACAAGTACATTAGGTGAGCAGCTGGGCTTTTGCTTAGAATTGCTGTGTCTTCAAACTTTGTTCTGAAAAGAGTGGTTGAATACACATGCAGAATCCAGAGAACTTGAGATTAGGAGAAAATTTGTCAATTTAATTAATCAGTGTCTGTTTTCACAGTTAAAAATATAGTGGCTGAGACTATTCTAACTAATAAGTTCTTGAACAAATGTGTGTACAAAAATCCAATTGAAGGACTTCTGATTAAGATCAAAGGTACCCTTGGAACAACCCAATCAGCTATGCCTTTAACACAGAAGTCTTAAAATTCAGGCTGAGGTTGAGAACCTCTCCAGGCATTCATGCATGTACCTATTTGTGTTTTCTGAACTGTTCATTAAAGAGAGACTTTGTACAAACCAACATTCAGTATTTCTCAGGCAGAACCGGTCCAGTGATTTAAACAAGAGTAAAATAAACCATAGCACAATAACAACATTATTGCATTAACAAAATTACCATTGTGAACTGTTGCCTACATTGGTGATGGTGTGTAAGAGCTCTCCGCCCTGCATTCTCGAAGATAGAAAGCACTTTCTCCATCGCTAGGCCAAGCAGAATAGCCCCAAGGTCAGTCTCAGCCACACTTTGCCAATGGCTCTATGTTGGCCCCTCTCCACTTAGTCATTCTCCTGCTCCAGGTCCCAATTGAGTCATCTGCTCTCAGAGCTGGTAGAAGTTACGCCAACTCCAGACACACACAAAACACCACCTCTTTCTTCTGGTTAAAGTCTGTCAAGGCTGCAGAGTCCCAGGCAAAGCTGAGAGCACAAACCTGAAGTTCATCAGTTTGCTTTGTAAAAACCCCCTGGCTACCTAACTAGGACTAAAACGCTATTCCTGCAATTCCAGATGAAAGTGCTTGTTTCTTCCTTTTAACTAAACTAATCAGCATGCATTCTACTTGAGTCTGTCTTGAGACTGTTCCCAGTAAAGTTTTGCTTGCCACCACAAGTTACTTGCTTCTTTTTTGCAGCTTTTTAGAGAACCCCTTGGAGAACCACAAAGAGCATTTTTGAAAGTCCTGCTAAAGAGAGCCCACACTCCTTTACCCAGCTCTGAACTGATACAGTCAGAGGATTCTTTGGTTGGCAAGGTATGACCTGCAAGGAGGACAGTCTTTAAGCCTTTGTTCAAGATTTGGGGGTTTTTTTCCAAAAAAGGTAAAGGATTTCTGTAAAGGAACTTCCCTGATCAGACCCAACCTCTTCTTACAGTATAGGTGCTCACTCCATTTGCTACTGGGCAGTCTTGACAAAAGGTGAATGGGATACAATTCAAACACACAACTGTGAAAGGTGTCCCTGTGCTGTCCAAAAGGTCTGCAGTTGTTTCTTCAGCTCCCCACCACTTCCTAAACCAAACTACAGGCAGGGGAAGGATGAGCCATTTGACTCAGAGGCTGAATGAGAAGACAGTTTTGCATCCAAAGCTGGGGCCTGAGGGAACACACAGATCTGGAGGTAGGGGTATTATGAAAACATGTTTCTTCTGAAACAAGAACATGGCCCAGAGGGCCACCTCAGACAGACCTGGGACAAGAATGGAGAGGGTTTTTTTATAGTTAGACAGTTGTGGGCAGGGGCACAGGACCCAGGCTCATGCATGGCTTGAAGGGCTCCCTTCCCTACCTGCTCCAGCTGAAAAATAACTGGCCCCAACTGCATCCCATCCAGAGTCTTTTATAGCAGGAGGTAGAGTGGTTCTGCTGGGAGTAAACAGGCTCAGCTGGAGAGGGAGAAGCATCTTAGCAGCAGTCCCTGAGCAAGGAGGAAGAAAAGCTGAGAGAGGAAGGAGGAGCTTTCTGAACCCCAACAGATCCGTCAGCTCTTTGGAGTGATTGGCTGTCCTCAGCTGTCCTGAAAGGCATCATGCCCAGCTCCTGGCTGATGTGTAATGTCTTCTTAGTGTTTGCAAGGCTTTGGGGAGCTCTTCCTAAAGCACAGCTTGAGAAGGGCCATGGGCCTTTCTGTTTTTTGAGATCATGGCTTGCCTAAGTACCCGGGAGGACATCTGCTTTCCATTCAGGACTTGCTTCCTTTTGTCTCCAGGTGAGCAGAAACTGCTATAGTTACCAGGGCCCTGCACAGGTTTCCCCTATTCTGTAGTTTGGCTGGCTCTGGCAGGGAGGTGCTGCCTCACTGACCTTGCCATCTGAGCCTTGCAGAGCAGCTGGTCCTTCCCACACCCTGACAAGGAGTAGCTCATTTACATACCCCCCTGCACCTCTAGCATGTGACCTATAATTTATGGCCGACCCTTCTCTCTGAAAGGCATCAAATCTGATTTACAAGCCCCAAAGTATCATTGCATCCACTAAAGCCTGCCAAAATTTCATCATATCACTTGTTTTTGTCCAAAAGTTTTGCCCTATTTGCAGGTGAAATTTCTCCCACTTCCATTACCAGGAGAGGGCAGAGACCACCTGAGAAGTTGCTGCTGCAGGGTGACCCATCAGACTTCTGCCATAAGCCACCCTCAGGGGAGACCTCGGCACCACTGTGCCTGTCACTGCTTTGCATCTCCCCTCCCTGCCCAACACCACTGCCTAGGTGGGACAGTGGGAGTGCTCCTGTCGGGTACTGCTGGTGGCTAGTGTCACACTGTTCCTTATGCACATTGCTGAGAGCTTGTGCCAAGCTTAGCAGCTGGCTTTTCTCTGCCAGGAATGAGGAACAGCAATAGTGATGCTGGGGAGAGCAATGCTATATTTTGGAATATGCTTTCCTATGTGTTGCCCCTTGGGCTGACAGCACAGGAGCATGAAGTCAGCATCACTAAAGATGACTTGTAATTCCAGCGGCCTGGAAGACTCCAGCCTCTGTGTCCTACTTAGAGCAGCCAGAACCAGTTCATCACTGTGTGGGTGTAACCCAAACTGTGTATTCTAAACCCTCTATGTCATTTTCCAGAAACTGTTAATAATAGACCATTTGCAGCAGCTGCCCAGAACACACCTGACCATTCAGGTTATAAGCTGGGTGATAAGAGGCCTGTGAGATAGGAGGACGTTCCTGTCCTCACACCCACAACTCACAATCACCCACTGTGGAACTCTCCACCCTGGGGAGGTGCTGGGCATTTCTGCCTGAACCTGAGTGTATATGATCTTGGGCTCTTGGGACTTCTGGTACCACTCGTGGGATCCAGAGGAGGACCAGAATCTTGACCAGACTGCGACCACCACTCTCAACCGTGCTGCAACCATCACTCACACCAACAAGTTCTTCCTCTCCTTTTGTTTTTGAACTCAAGGGGCCCATGTGGGGCTCAGCACAGGGGCCAAAGAACACCATTCTGTTCGTACCCCAGGGTGCCGGGTTATACATCTGGTTTTTTGTGAGTTAAAACAAATTGTTCATCTGTATAATTGTATTTATTTTATTATTTTTATTAAATTGTAATTCTGATTTATAATCTCTTTTGAGCTGGGTTCATTTCTCCTGCTGGTTTGCCTTTAAACCAGCACACCCTGGAACATAGCTGGGGAGTCAGGTAATCCCCAGGTCTGAAATATAGCTCATCCCCTCAATGAAACCTCCCTCCTGAAATAAATCAGGGGTGGAACCTTGGCACCAGTCTGATAACTCCCTGCTCCTGGGACAGGAGTAGTTATTGGTGATATTCTCTGCTGTGCAGCTCCATCTGCTGTGACCCAGGCCCAAGAAGGTCCTGGCGGGGACGAGGGGACTTGCCCGCTCCAGCCGGGGTCTCAGTGGCAAATGGCCACTGCTGGAGACTGGGCACCCACGGAGCTGGGGCTCCTTGGCTTCCCCGTGGGAAATATTTGTAGTGTGGAAGCATCAGAGGAAAGTACTGTCCATGATCTCAAGAGTGTCAGAGAGGTGCATGGGGGCCATGAGGGAGGTGTCCATGAGCAGAGCCTGCCTGTCGAGGGTGAGTGGCATCAGCCAAAGGGAAGGGATTTCTTGGCGCAAAGGTGCGCTTTGCTCGCTGTCATTGAACGGTGGAGTCAAAATCATTGTCTCCTATAGGCTTTCTTCTCCCAGATGGAGTGATCTCACATTCGCCTGCAGAGGGAGACAGCTCCTCTTTATTAGCCAAATTTTGTTGACACAGTTTGGTGCTGCCACCTTACCGGGCTGGAAAAACCAGCCGTGGAATTGACGTGGCCCTCCTGCAGCCCACGGCCAGGCACTCCCGTGGAGTTGCTGCCAGGGGTATGCGGGGACCCTCCCAAAGCCAAGCAGCGGGGATGAGCAGCAGTAGTTTATGAGCTCGTTGCAAAGTCCTCAGGGGAGCAGCCTCTGAGGCAGTGCCAGGCTCCACTGCGTGTTCCAGCAATGGTGCAGCCGCTGGCGCTGGGCTAAGGAGCGGGATCATCACAGCAGCCCTGGGAGCGCGGGGCTTCACCCCTTCCCTATCCCCGGCAAGGGGCTGCTCCCAGCAGAGGAGCTGTCCCCAGCCCAGGGTTTGGGCAGAGCTGGACAGCCATCACCTGGAAAACACACTCATTTGCAAACCCGGGGTGTTTCCACCGCCGGAATGGCTCCCGATCTCAGAGGCTGCCGTTCCTCACGGACAGAGCAGGTTTGTGAGGAGCTGTAGGGCCGGGCGAACCCGAAAAGCTGGCTCATGCGTGCCCTCAAACACCTCCCTACCGCAGAACCACTCGGGGCCCTCGCAGCGAGATCCGCGCACAGCAGCGAGACTGCTGGCACTGCTGCATCCTGCTCCGGCTCTCCGTGCCTTGCCGAGAGCAAGACAGAGAGGCAGAAGGCGGTTTTGCACTGTGCGGGGCTCAGCTGGGGTTGCAGCTCCTGCGTGCTTCTTCTTCAGCCTTCTGAAAAGTATTGACTCATGTTCTACTTCTCCTTGAGGGGGAAAAAAAAAAAAAAAAAAAGAAATTAAAAAGGTTTGCTCCCTGCTTACTGCCTCATTAACCACAGTTTTAATTTCCCAAGTTGCGCCACAGCCCTACTTGCCTGCCTCAGTACCTGTGACAGGGGGGAGCACTCAGTAACTGAGAGGCACTGTGCCCAGAGATCGGGCACCAAGATGAAGGCAGAGCTGCCTGAAGGATAAAGCTCACCTACATCCCTTCCCCCACCATGGCTTTTTATGTGTGTGACAGGCTACTCATTATTCCTAATTTAACTTAATAACTACCTTAATGCCTTGTCATACTTTCCTTCTGTGTTCAATACTGAAGGAATAACAGGGAGAAAAGGAAAGAAAGTTATGTGTTTAATAGGAAAAGATTTACAGAGAACAGGAATAAAGCTGGGAAAACTAGAGAAGACCTCATCTTTAATGAGTATATTCAAATACTTCCATAAAACCACCTCATAACTTAAAGAATGGCTCCTGACAGTTTCTAAGCCTGTACACAGCTTTTCATGGGGAAGACTGCACTTCAGGGGTGTTTTTTTGAATGTCCTCTTCTTACTCACAGGGTCCTTGGGCAGGTTAGTGCTTTACTCCATTAGAAGTAGTTTTCACCAAATTGTTGAATAACTTTTTAATACACTGTATGTATTTTGACTACCTGGCTAGGCATGTCTCCTAACTCTGCAATACCTGTGGAAATGATAGTCATGAGAAGTTCAAGGAGTTAAGGGCATATCTGATAGCAGACAACATGCTAATGCTGCACGTGGTGCTGGCTTGAACTTATTTCTGGAATTGTGAGTGGCAAGGAGGCAGCATAGGGAAGTAGTCTCACCTTTTTTTGTAAGCCCACACAGGCTCCTTGGGTCTCAAACATTTCTATCTGCTCCTTTGGTTGCAAGCAATGAAGGTCTCTGTCCCTATCAGGCCACAGTGCCCCTGTTGGTGCACCACTTTGCAAATGGTGCCTTTGTCCTCTTGCTATTTTTTCATAAAGTTCAAAACAATCCAACGTAGTCACCAAGCCACAAGCTTGCCAACTCTCTTGCTATATTCAGCCTAATCTGAACATCCAAACTCTCACGTAGGCAGCAGTAATGATCTCCTTCTTCCACCTCAGACATGACAAAATGCTCCACCTCCACCCCCTTGTCCATGCTCATCTGCTAGGAGATGACAACAAGGTCACCATAGTGCAACTGGCAACAGGCAGGAATGCTGAAAACTTGTGGCAATATCTTTTTTTATCCAAAAATAAATCCAAAATCCCATAAGCCTTTAAATTTTAACTTGCAGATAGAAAGGTGTCAGGCTGACAGTGTTTCTACCACTTAACTACAACACCCATTTTCCCCCTTAGCAGCTCACCTTGCCCTGATCTCCCTCTGCCTCCTGTTAGGGACAGTTAAGACTCCACATCCTCAGCTCAGAGGGCATAAAGCCACAAAGGGCTACTAGAGAACAAGACTTTGGGGTTGCTGTGCCTGTCACCGACTATTGTCAGGCTTGGGCATCACAGGGGACAGTAAGAAGCTCCAGGAAGAGCAACTTCTGCCATGAGATAGTTACAGGTCCCAGATAGTCACAGGTTAGGGCTATGGGCTCTTCTCGTCTGTCTTTGATGGCAAATGAGATCCTTGTCCAAAGTCACCCTCACCACAGCCCCTCTGCACGCTGAGGGTTGGGGAGAGAAGACAGTGCTGCCTGGCCTCCGAGGAGCCACTGAGCCACACATGGGCAGTAGCCCAACCCAGAGCATCCCAGGAGCCCAGCCAAACTGCTGTTTCACTGGGTTGCATGTGGTAACACACTTCTTATCCAGAAACACATAAAATAGCAAGCAAGAGAAGAGCCTGGAAACACCACTGAGGGCAGCTGTGGCAGTGAGGTTACTCTCCAGCTTGTGCCAGCACTGCAATGGCCCCAGCTGGGAGCAGAGCCCTTGACCCTCAGCGTGGGACAATGCCAGTGGGACCATCAGCCAATGCTGTGGGTGGGTTGTGCAACTGCACCCAAGTGTGGGTTTGCCTTAGAGTCCAGGGTGAGCAAAAACACATTAGGTATCGCTCTATACCATGTCCCCAAGTGGTGCTATAGTATGCCTGTTCAGATAAAAATGAGCAGGTGTTTCCCTTTTCTTCAGAAAGAGCAGAACTTTCTACTTCTATGTATATGCTGTATGGCCCACATGCCTATGACCAGCTCTCCGAGCCATTGGCTGCTCTTCCTGTGGTCCTGGCACTTGCATCTGCTCCAGATTCTTCTTTCATCACAGGTTTAGAGATGCCATGGGCATGGGTGTGTGCCACGTACTGGCAGAGGAGGGAAGGCACTGCACGAAGCCCTGTGGAAAGGCCAAAAAATTGCTGATGGAAGTATGCAGAAATGATAGCAGCAGTAATGAGAAGGAAAAAGCACTTTAATCTAGCTTAAACAACTTCCTATTACACATATCACAGGTTCACATTAAACCAAGACCAGAGAACTGCCACACAGGAGAAAGAATATAATTTTATTTTAAAAAATAATAATTTAGCTCAAACACAAACAGGATTGCAGAGGGTCGATTGAAGCAGGAAGAACAATATTTACCCACAGAATTTAAAACAGACCAATTTTGCTCTCTTGTAGACGATACTTTCAGTGCCCTTACCTGTTCACAGCTCTACTTCAGCTCCTCACCTGCACATAAAGGTATCCTGACTCCTGGGGCTCTTGGTAACAAGGCAGAGAAATGGTGTCTGCCCCTCACAAAATGCTGTTCCTACCTCCAGAGCCTCCACGATCCAAAAAGCCAGAAGAGCAACACAAGCATTTAAACCAATGTGCAGTACAAAGGGAACAACTTGCACTCCTCCCTGGAAGTCTACCTACCCATGCATGCCCCATTCCCAGCGTCCTGGCCAAGTGCTCCCACCCACGCCTGAATTCGCCCCCCCGCCCACAGGTGCTGTACACAGAGGTGTGCACACAGGCCTTTGCAATACTCCTCCCTCCCCGCTCTCTTCTCATCCAGACCCATGGATCTTTCACCTCTCTCTGTGCCCACATGCCGTACATTTCTTGGCACAGCAGCAGTTTGTTTCACAGTGACAGGATTCCCCCTTGGAACACACTGGGCCACTACTGAAGTTTTTTCTCTTCTGTGTAGTGGCCTTTCATGCAGTTGCCGTTCTGATACACAGGACTGGCCCTCTTCCTTCTGCACCACACCACAGATTTGTAGAGAACAAATCCAGTACCGGCCAGACACAACAAGAGGAGAGCCAAGATGTCCAGGCAGAAGTACTCGTATAAGGAGAGGTCGTAGACAGCAGGGCGAAGATAGGGTGCCCCATCGTGACGAAGGATGTACTCCAGCCAATACACTGTCCTGTTGAGAGCATGCATCGGTCTGTCCAGGTGCAGAGTTGAGATAAGCTGGGCTGCTTTTCTGTAGCTGCAATGGAAGAAGACAAGAAATTAACCTTTTGACAGGAGCTTAATTTCTGAGAAGTGGTCTGAGATGTCCAGTGATGCTTTCAAGTCCCAAATAATACCTTGGGAGAAGGGAAAATTTCTTCCAGTTTTCTCCTGAAAGCCACTCTGGTGGCAATTGCTAGCCATGAAAGCACAAGCTAGAGTGTATTTTATTTGGTATAAAATAACACAGAGTTCAGCTTGCAAGTACCTGTTCAGTGAGTTCATGTGTATTGTACTTTCTGAGGGGAATTTGCACCTAAAACCTCACTCAGCATCAAGTAAAAGTTACACACTTGATGACTGGCCAAATCCTTCAAGCTATCAAGTTGCAACAACTCCTAATAAGTAAGAAATATAAAATATATAAAGAAAAAAAAATCAAGCTCTCAGGCAGCATTTCAAGCACCAGCAGTTGCATGTCCTGTTAGAAAATGGGAGCCCTGTGCCACAGTACTGCAGCAGTTCTAGGAAAGGGCAGAGTATCTGGCTGTCAGAACAAACAGATGGAGCATTACTTCTCTGTTTCTGTAGAAAGCTGTTTGGACAAGACCAGGGAGATCCCAAGGTGAGGCTGTGATCTCACTTTCCCTGATGACAGGCTGGCATCAAGAGAAGAGGTCCGTGCCCCACCATCTCAGAAAGCTTTCTAAGAACATTACAGTCAGAATCAAACAGGACTATATCACACTCTCTAACAGCAAATGCTGGAATATCTCCTCCTGAACTGCATCTAAATATTTCGAGGCACTAAAACATCTGGCCAGCTGAGCAATGCCTGAAACCGTGCTTTGTCCAGAAGCCAGCACAGGCTGTGTAGGGGTCAACACAAAGATGCACTGGTGTCCACACACAGTCTGCACCAAGGAAGAGCTTGATGCTTCCAGATGCCTCACCTGGGGTCAGAGATGACTGTGATGACAGCCTGGTAAAGTTCCTCTTCTTTTACTCTGCTCCAGTCCATGAGGATACCCATGCCCTTCGCCTGCACTCTGGTCATGATGTCGAACTGGTCCCCATAGAAAGGAAATCCCACCACTGGCACACCGTGATAAATTGCCTCAAATACACCATTCATCCCACAGTGGCTGACGAAGGCTTTCACATTGGGGTGGCCTGCAGGCAAAGAAATGGCAGCAGGTCAGTGCCTTCCATGTTGAAAGAGGGCTACCAGGGGCTACACACAGTGTGGATGTATGTTGAGGGAAAACCAAGCATGCTGAGCAGAGAGAACGCCACCCTTTGAGAACACATCTGGTTTTTGGCAGCCCAAAACTTGCTGAGTAGCGCCTGGAGGAGAAGGGAGATAGGAGCCAAGCAGTTTCAAGCAGGTGTTAGGTGAGAACTGTGTTTTGTACAGATCAGACTCACAAGAAGCAACAGACTTGGACCCACACAGGTGCTGTTATCCTTGTATGCCTTTGCTGTGGTTTGGACTAAACTCCAGGGATGTTGCTAGCAGCACACACACACAGAGAACCCAGCCTTACCTAGCAGGTCATTCTGGGGCAGCCAGCCCATCATCAGCGTATTCTCACCCAGGTTTCTTGGCTTCTGACCAAAGTATCTGTGGGAGGAGACAGAGGATGGGAAAACAAAGGGAAGAGAAACACACAGAGAACAATAATAAATTCAATCAGATCAAGAGATAGAAAGCAAATTCTATGTTTTGAAATTAATCACCCCTCAACATTGGTTTTCATCCAAATCAAGTTAAAAGGAATCCCATTCCCTCCTCACCTCCACACCACCCTTTGTGGGAGGCGAGCAAACGCGCCAGCCATCTTCTCCACCAAATCGCTTGGAAGAGCTCTGATCCCAATGCCAAAGGAGACAACAACTACACCTGCCTCTGCTGCTTCCACCCAGAGACGCAGACCCTGTGGGCAAAACACACACAGCTGTCTTGAAGTCTTGATGGAGAAAGGCCCTTCCCACTCTTGCCTCTGTCAGTAGAAAGCTGTCTATGGAGAAGACGAAGCCAAATCCACCTGGAGCACAAAGCTACATGATTTTCACCGGGCAACAAACTCACTGTGATTTGCACTCACTGCACCCAGCCAGGCAGAATTTACTTAAGCACCGGCTGGTCTTTAGAGCTTGCAGGGAGGTGTCCAAAACTTGCATTTCAGAGCATTACCCCCTGTATAGGAGGCAACATAATTACCCTCTGACAAGAAAAGTTCTGAAAACATAGGGCACATAGAAAAATCTGAGCAGACAAGAAAACTGGAGTAAAAAGAGGAAGGCTATTTTCCCATCACCACTAAGACAGGAGACCTGTATGACAGGCAAAACATCACTCAGTCAGGAACAACATCGTGCTGGAGATTCCCCACAAACTCTCCAATGTCAAAGGCTCCTGGAGGTGGCAGGTGGCTTTGCTATCTTGCCAGGAGACTTCTACCCTTCCTTGATAGCTACTTTCAAGCAGCAGATTTAGTTTTTGATCACTAGGCAGCGAGGCAGCTACAGATCCAGTAAAAACCACAGTTACCTGTCCTTCATTTAGAGGCTACCTGTAATGCTACATAAACAGATGTATATCTAGAATAAAGCCTGTACTTTTTTCAAACAAGGCCAAAAGGTAGCAGAGAGAAGAAATCAGCTACCACATCTGCTGTGGAGCAAACATAGACCATTCCCTTTTATGTCAGGCTGGGCTGAGTCTATTTCTCATTATGGATTCTGTCCTGCTTCAAGTTTCCCATGTATACCCACTGAGCAGCATTTTAGGGAGGTTTAATAAAATCTATATTTGAATATGAATACTTCTTTGAAATAAGCATGCAGGAGAACACGAATGGCAAAAAAAAAAAAATCTTTGTTATTAAAAGAGAAAAATAAATTCATTCAGAATGTTAATAGCAGTCTATACGTTAGGGGATCATAGAACAGAAGAGTTACAAAACACATTTTAGTGTTACTCTCTGGTGATATTTTTCCTTTGTTGTATGCTTCAGGGACTCGAGCCTATCTTTGCAGAAATGCTTAAAGTGCCCTAAAACAATCCAACAATCAAAAAGTTTACAACTGAGAGATTTTTGGTTTCTCTATTCTCTTGAGAGTTTCACATGCTTTGAGAAGTACAACCACTGAAACTGCTACAGAAGAGAAAGTGCTAATTTTACTTTTCTAAATAAAAGTACAATGACTCACAAAACAGATGATTATGTTATCCGTTATAACTGGACCTTAACACTGGACTTTCAGAAATAGCATTAAAGTTGCTAGGGAAACATGGTTGACCACTAAACATTCTCACTATCTCTCAAATACATACCTGTATTTCACCAAATCCTAGTTAGAAGCACTCAAAAATCATAGTGTTTCAAATAGGAGGAAATAAATACCTTAATTGCATAATGCTCCAGTTCAGATGAGACATTCTTTAAGCTGCACCTAGACCTACACAGGCCCTCTCTTCTGTTGGCATCCTATAACCTGGACACGGACATGCCTACCTGCTAGCATGACAGCCACCACCTACTGCAGGGCTCCAGACTTATCTCCATAATTCTTTCCTCAGGCTCCCTAGGATCTGTTCTGGAAGCTGTGAAGCACATGAGTAATGCCCTAGCAAACTACTCCCTTCTTTATAAGGCAGGTATGTACACAGGCAGATTGGACCAAGCCAATGTTTTGCAAGAGCTGTGACACAGAGTTCTCTGACACAGCTTTTGGACCCTATGTGCCTTTCATTACCTGCATGCCGTGCCACATGGCAAAGGCTGATGTGCATACACATCTGAAGAACTTAATTCTTAAGGCACCTGATCTTACTTTTTCTTTTTAACTGAAAAATATCAGCATCAATTAAAGGTGCCATCAGAGATTCTGACAGGCCTTTAATAATTTGAAAGTTGAAACCTTATCATCATTTCGGGTCCTTAGCCAGGACACCAGGACAGCTTCACTGCTTAAGTTTTATTGTCCAGGTTTATTTCCCCCCAGTGTTTGTAAAAGTGGTAAGGCAAAAGGAGGAATGGCAGACAGGTCCTGCTCTGTTCCAATACTGTCTTTGGGTGGAGGCTTTAAGAGCTCATCCCTCTGAAATTATTCATGGGACTAGTGAGGTATAAGCCAGATAAAACTTCTGGGATGCCTGAGGAGTCTTCTCTCAGGGCTGGACCCTGAGGAAAAGGGGATGATACCCCTCAGTTTAGTACACTTTGGGATTCCGCATGGAATTTGATGAGGGAACAAGGACAGCTCTCCCCTATGTGTCCTTATGACTATAAGCTCAAGGGCAGAAATGCCCTGAGAGAAATAGGGTGAAGGAGGAAATTCTGGATTAATATATATCAGTGATGAAGCAAGGAAGATTAATTGTTCTTCCCATTTCTGCTTCAGCATAAGAGCAAACAAACTACTCATAATCAAGTCCCAGGAGCAACACTTCCATCTTAGGAATTCCACACACCATTTTACTTGGACAGTGAAGCCAAATCCCACTTCAGAGTGGACAACTTAATTCTACATCCTCTCTGCAGTCAGACAGCCTTCAGTGTTCTGTCTCCCTGATGCACCCACAAGCACCAAAACACAGCAGCTTTCCAGACTCCTGGGACATTAGAACTTTTACAAGGTTCTTCAAAAGAAGATCTGTACTGAATAACTCCCTCAGTTAGTGTGCAATCATAGCTCAAAGCTTTCCTGCACTTACCACTGGAAGGGGCTTTGCAGGCTCAGCGAGGATCCCCCCTGTGAAAATGACATGGGGGAGTGTTGGACGGGGAAAATCTAACACCACATCATTACACAGGAAGAAAAGACTGGTTCCATGAACAAGGTCCAACATGGATGTCTTGGGCTCCACCCTATGCTTCTCCATGAGGCGTTCAAACTTGGGCAGGATGACCAGTTTTGTAGCCACGCGAGTGATCATGTAGACTAGAAGATTCCAAGTCCTACCAAAGAAGCCCATCCTGTCTGTCATCAGGGAATTGAATTCAGGGACATAGGCAATGGGGGAAGTGGCCCCAATCTCTGCTGGGAACCAGAAACCCGTGGAAATCACAGCATATTTGACATGTAGGATGTGGGCCAGGATAAATCCACACATCTCATTGGGGTCCACCAAGAGCAGGTCAAAGTGCTCACACTGGAGTTTCTGCAGAAGGGTAGAGTTTCCCAGTACTAGGTCACAGTTTTCCAGGTACTTCTCCAAAAAGGAAAACATCTCCAGAGAAGTCATCTTCCCTTGAAAGACACGCTTTATCTTCTCCTGCACCCAGGCATCTGCGCTCTCTGTGCTGAAGATGCCCCAGTACCTCTGCACACGGAAGCCAGGCAGGTAGGTTTCCACATCCCGACCTTCATGAAGGAGTAGCACGGGGTCATGGCCCCGGTCAGTCAGTGCCTCTGCCACTCGCATGAAGACTCGCAAGTGGCTGTCAAAGACTATGGTGGGCATGATCAGCACCTTGGCACAGTGAGATGGCTCCAGAGTGAATGCAGTCACTAGGAAAAGAGCAGCAGGGCACAGTAGCACCTTCATCATCTTCATCACTGTAAGGAGAGAAGCGTGCCATTAATGTAGTATGAAATGCTCTGTCCTGCACTTAGGCAAATAACAGCTGTGATTGTAGCTGCAAGCCAGCAGCTCATGATCTGGGAAAGGAGAGCAGTCTGGAGTTCTTCACTGGGGAACATCCATCCCCATCCACCCTGCCTTCCCTCGGAAAAAAAAACAAAAACAAAAAACAAAACCAACAAAAAACGCCCCCCAACAACCAAAGTTAGATATCAGGGTGAATGAGGAGAGTTTTCCAGAAAACCTCTTCTCTGTGCTCCTAAGGCTCAAAGACTAATAGACTGGATTGCAAAGAGTTAGAGGGAGAGTGGTTGGAGGAGCTCTGCTGGGTCACAGCACTAGCAGGGACATTTGCTGCTCAGTCCCTGGTTACCGCTACGGAACCAGCTCAGCTGGATTTCATTTCTATTTCTGTCCAGCCAGAACAGCTGGTTCCCTCTGAGCCCTTGATGTCTGTGCAAGCTCTCAGAAGGACCCACAGAGCTCGGTGGGAATGCCGAGAGGTACGCTCTGGCTTTGTCCCTCATATGGCTGGCAAGGCACCCTGCTCAGCACAGACAGGGCAGGAGCAAATCCAGGTCAAACAGCAGGACCTGGTCAGAGGAACCATAATCCCTGAGAGCACAGCAGGGATCTGGACAGAGAGCTGCTCCACTGTGGATCAGTCATGGGAGGCTCCAGGAAAAGGGCTGGGAAGAGAAATCAAGCGCCACGATACTCATCCACTGGAAGGAGGCAAACCCAGAAGGCAACCCCAGAGATAACACGCAACAAACACGCAACACCCGTGGCACACTGACGCCCCTTAGTCACACTCCTAAAGCCGTCATCCCCTCCTCAGTTTGGTGAAACACCCAACATTTCTGTTGTGTAAGGGATGTTGCTACATCACTGGAAGCGAACGCGCCTCACCCACACCTAACATTATTTTGGGAGAAGAATTACATGATAATTATTTGGGAATAGTCAGAAGCAGAGTTGTTTTCTGAGAACCCAGTTCAGACATGCTAGGAAGTGAGGGGGAAGGGGAAGTTACAATGGGAACAATTAGAAGTGGATTTTGGATGGCCCCACACACTAAGCCCTGGGTGGGGGCTTCAGGGACATGGTAGAATAGGATTTGGTACAAGATTTTCTGGCACAAGATCAAGCCTCTCCAGGAGTGCTTGATCAATTAAAAGGCGGGAAAGAGTCACAGACAAGATCCTGCTAAATACAATCTTCAGACTACCCTCAGCAGCTGGGCATATCTAGCCAAACTAAGCAGGTAAAGGTGCAGACATGGGAGAGTAAAAGTGGCCTATTCCTCCTCCATTGCTTTCCTGTCCCATGTGAGGACAGGACATGGGAGAAAGAAACAGCAGCTGCTGGTTGGGACCCTCCCCTATTTCAAAGGCAACTCTTAGTAGTGCTTGGACTCCCACCCTTCCCGCCCAGGGTCAAATGTGTGGCTCTGCCTGCCGGAGTGGTAACAAACATGAGAAACACTAACAAATACCAAGGGGGTGGTTGGACCCACAGAGCAAAAGCTCCAGGAGAACGGAGACAAAGGTGACGGGCTGGAGAGAAGAGAGCAAAAGCTCTGCAAGGAAAGTAAGGATCTGCCCAGCATCCTACCTCCCTACCAGCAGGAACAAGCTGGCCTGTGACAGTGTTGGTCACAACAGAGCTACAGCCCACAAAGCTGGTCTCGTTCTCAGCTTACTTGAAAGGCCCAGAGGGAATTTATCTTGCTCAATGCCAGGGAAGGTATTTGGCTATGACATTGTGCAGCAGATCAAGAGCACATGCTGCTTCCAGGAAATGAGGGAAAGACTGTACTCCTGGTCTTCTCAAGGATGGCAGGGAGCTCAGGACAGAAGCAGGTATAGGCTTGTCCTGGGGCACCCTGTGGGTCATACACACACATAAGTATGCTGAGAAGAGTAAAAGAGGTTTTATGTGTGGGATAGGGTGTTTTCTCATTGGGCAATAAGGTGAAGAAATAGTGCAGGTGAAAGGAATAGTTATTTAAAGAAAAAATTTGTCACCCATCCTCAGCAAGGACCATGTTCTGCCATGGACCTATGTGCCAGGCATCACTGTGACCCTCAGCTCAGCCAGGACCCTCTGGGGGCTGCAAAAATCCAAATGTCAATCTCAGCCCTCAGGTCAGGGGCAGATGCTGACACTGTGAGACCTGCAAACTGCTTTTGGCAGCTTCATCCTTTCCAATGTCAGGAGGAATCCCTAAAGGTGCTGGCTCAGGAACCTCTTCTCCTTGCCCAGGCAATAAGGGAGGCTGTAAATCTTCCTAAGTGGCAAGAGGATGCCAGGCTGCAGGAAGAGGCCTTTTTTTCTACCCCAGCTCAATACCACCAGAGATAATCTCTCCCCTGTCCATGCCCAGAGAGGTATCCTGGCCACAGCTCCAGCCTTAGAGCTGTGCTGGATACACATCCCTGATTTTTAGTGCTCCTTTAGTGGGGTATAATGAAGACATAACTACCAGCACAAAGGGCAGTACTCTGCTCTCTGTCCCTTGTTCAGCAGCTGGTCACTGTTATGATCTCAGGTTGACAGCAAAGAAAAGAAGTCCCAGACCTAGACAAGGGTTAAATGGCTCAGATGAGGGAAGGCTCAAATTCCACCTGCTCACCTCCCTGCTTTACCTTACTGACACTGAACAACAAAGCTGCTCCATGAGCTTTGCAGCAGGGTCCTCCAGCAAGGGCAGATGCTGTGGCCGGTGGTGTGGTCAGTGCAGCACCATCCATAGCATGGGCCACTGGCTCAGCCTGGCTCTCTGGCTATGGGAGCTCAGCTGCCTGCACCCACTGCAGGCTGCAGGCAGATAGTCTTCAACAGAAACCTTCAAAAAATCTGGCCATGGGAATGCGATTCTGGGGGGAGGTGAATTCACAACTTGTGCCTTAACAGAGGTGCGAAGTCCAAGTAAATGACAGATCCCACACTAGACCTGAGAGCAGAGTAGACAGAACTACCTCCTCATTTGTGATCTGGAAGTCCTGGGCTCGTGGCTAAATCACATAAATATTGCAAAAATAACCCTGTCACTGCAAGCAGAAAGGAAGGCACACAGAGCAGAGCAGACACCTCAATAAGAGCAGAACCAGAGCCTGCCGCAGGGGGAAGTGACACTGCTACTGCAGGCAGTAGCAGCATCCCCCCTGCCCTGCACACCTGGTCACACTCACCTGCCGGGAGTTGGCTTTCAAAGCCATAGCAATGCATTGACATCGAAATGGGAGGCAGTAGAAACGGAGCAGAGAGAGCACAGCCTTCTGAAACTTCCCGGGAAACCTCTTACCAGGCTGAAATGTACCCCATGATTTTGCCCTGTTTAACATGTTTGACAGATTACGACTTCAGTATTGATGGAAAATTACATCAATTAATTTAAGTGAAATAACTGAACAGCTACAGCTCTAATTTAATTCAGGTGCCTTTTATAAGATTGAAGTACTAAAGCCTCTGACAGCAAGCAGTCTAGGCAGAGAACTCCACAAAGAAAGGGCAACAAACAGGTTCAAGTGCAAGGACTCTGCTGTTTACATTTCTCCCTCTCCTACAGTATTTTGTATTATCTTGTTCCTGCCTAGGACCTGGAAGCCCATATCCATGGGGCTGAATTATTTCCCCCCACCCCCCATCCTAGTCTCTATGCAGCTTTTGCCCATAGTAAGAAATATTTTCACTGCAAACTTCTCAGGAGCTAACAAAGCAGCAGAATTCATTTAAAACCAAAAGCAAAAGAGAGCTTCCCTTAGATACTCAAAGCTCTTGCTGGAATAAGATACTAAAGTTTGCCTGTTCTGAGTATGATCCAGAAAAGCCAGGACCCTCTGCAACCTATTTGTGGCTAATTTATGAAAGTCAAGACTCTGTGCAAGCAGGCAGGTATGCAGCTCCAGGAGCAGTTTTGTCCCTGCAGGAAGATGTCACACTACAGGAGCCGCCCAGGGGGGAATCTCAAATAAAAACCTAAAAGATACAATACTGTGCAAAGTAAACTTAAAAAAGCACAGGTTTTAAAGTCTAACCATAAATCACATGCAGCCCAGTGCTTGGTGACTTTCTGTGCTCTTGCACAGACTCCTGCTTCACCAGAGTCACCCGGGTAAATAACACTAACATTAAAACACTAATATTAGCATTATAGTATAGTAATATTAGTATTACAGTTTACCAATATTAGTATTAATATTTCAGTATAGAAAAAAATGAGCAAGAAAAACCCCCTCCCATTCAAATCTAAGTATCCCCTGGCAGGCTACAACCCCAAGGTTTTCAAAATATTCTTTGCACACAGAGTGAATAGTGCACAGGTGGTCTGTTCCAAACAGGCCTACCTTTCTAACATTTTTCTTTCCATATATTCATGGCAGCCCATTACGAATACAGAGAATGAAGAAATTCCAGATCCCCGAAGGACCAAAGGGAACAACCACAGCAGTGATCAAGTGAGCATTAGACTAATCTGACATAGGTGCTACTGCTGCCACAAAACAGCATCAGAAGTGCTCTGGCTGATCTGTTTTGGACAAAGATTGATGTTCCTAATCAGTTCCAAACTTCAGGGACCTTGGACCATTTTAAACATCCTTCCTGTCTCATTAAAGTTATATGGAGAACAGGCAAGGTGGGAATCTGTGGGCTAGCAGGAGGCTGGTAGTCCATAGGGGAACTGTGGTGCCAGGGAACCACAGTATTAAAGGAAATACTGATCTATAACAACTGAGAAAAGAAATAAAGCTCTGTATCTCAGTTTGTTGCAGCACTTGAAACTACATACATCTTCAAGAACTTGAGCTGTGGGATGGTGTAAAACACCACACATCTGCTTTCCCACCTAGCCTCTCATCATACATTAAATCTGTCTAGGTGGTGAGATTTCCCTCATTCCATATCCAGAGGCTTCCTGTTTGTCTTCTGAAAGGAACAGAGATGGTTTGTGACACCAGGGTGCCCTGCAATAGCAAGTTCTTCCGGATGACCTTTTCCTCTCACTTGCAACTTTTCCTCTCGGTTGCAAGACCAGCAGCTGATACAAGACTGTGCTCCTTGTGAGTGGCCTGAATTCTGTAGTGTGGCAGCACATCAGAACATAATTTGTAATCCCTGGATGCAAGAGACAGAACGAGTTGGGGCATATCCAAATAGTCAGGTGAGGTATAGACCTCAAAGTGAGGGCACACGACAGTGCAGTGCACTTTTTGGTCTTAAGGAGTTATATCTGTACAGTCAAGTTGAAGAAGTTCTTCAGATTGCAGAGAAAACTGGAGAGATACAAGTGGACGAAACTTTAGAGAAGCAATCAAGAGGAGTGGGGAGGAAAAGAGTCTCCCCATTTACTGCCCTTTCATTTCAGATTCTTTCTGCAGAGAAGCACCACGTTAAAAGAAAAATTATTAAACACCCCAGAAGGTTGTGAAATCTTGTGTAGAAAGCATCGGGGTTGATAAAGTCCTGACAGACAAGTCTGATCACATTTGACAAAGGTACAGGAGTAGAGAAGCTAGGGGTGAGTCTTATCTTCAATGTAACAATTGATGCCCGCATGTAAAAAAACCCAAAACCAAACAAAAACCTCCATCCCACAACCAAAGCTAAGAGCTCCTTGGCTCAGAGCACGCCAGAGGAATGAGACCTGGCTGAGCTACCCTAAACAAAGGTTGAAGAGGGATACATAGGAAGAGGAGGCAGAACAGGAGAGGGAAGACATTCCTGAGATGTAATCTCCTAAGGGAAGCTGAAGCAAGTTACACAAAAGCTCTCTGAACCTGGCAAGGCTCTGGCCCTACGCGCTGAAGCAGATGCCCTAACTCGCGCCCATCAGTGCCCTCGCTGAAGGGACCCAGCCTGCGCTCACGCGTCCGGGAGAGCCGGGGCCAGGCTGACCGCCGGGAATTCGGACCGCTTCCCCGTCCCCGTCCCCGGGCAGTGCTCGGGCGCCTCTGCCATCAGCCCAGGAAGCGCAGCCCCTTCCCGCAGCGCTCAGCCGGAGCAAGGCTGGTACCCACCGCCCTCCGCTCCCACCGAGACCCCGGCCCGCACACCGCCGGCCCCGCGGGGTGGAAGGGCCCTCCCCGCACGGCGGCGGGGCAGGACAGGGCAGCAGCGGGGCAGGACACGGCGGCGGCGGGGCAGGACAGGGCAGCGGCGAGGCAGGACAGGGCAGCGGCGGGGCAGGACACGGCGGCGGCGGGGCAGGACACGGCGGCGGCGCCGCAGCTGCGGGGCCGAGGGGCCGCCCCGGCGGGACGGGGCGAGGAGCAGCGGCCGCAGCTGCTGCCGGGCCGGCTCCTCCCGGGCCGCCCGCCCTGGCCCCTCCGCCTGGTGCCGGCACCCACCTGCAGCGAGTCCCGCTGGAGCGCGGCCCGAGTGAGAGGCGCGGCGGTGCGGGAAGGGGAGGGAAGGAAGGAGGGATGCAGCCGCCACCCCCCCCGCCTTCCCCTTTCAGGCCGGCGGGCGCGGGCGGGGCCGGGCGGTGCAGCCCCCGCCCACGGGCCGCACCCCGGGCCACGCCGAGCCGAGCGGAGCCCGGCGTTGTGGCACGGAGTCAGGGCGAGTGAGGGGCCGGGGGCACGGAGACCCGCACCTGCCGCCCCGGCAGCTCGAGCAGGCAGAGGGGCAGCGCCCGTCAGCTGCCGCTTGTGCCCCGGGCCAGGCCAGTGCGCCTAAAGGGCGTCAGAGCATCTCTCCCCTGACCTCTCCTGGGCCCTACTCGGGCACCCCCAGGGCCAGGACCCCCGTGAGAGGAGGGAGAGAGGAACAACTTAGACTGGACAGCAAAAGGGAAATGATGGTGCACAGGGGAATTGCGATGTGAGGGACAGTGTTCCAGGGCACCCATACAGGGACACACCAGAGGAGGAGGTCCTGTTGGTCCAGTTCCAGCGTTAACCACAGCTGAAACTGCACCAGTGTTGTACAGGGAAACCAAAGTGTTCCTCTACACCAGGACAGAGAGCAGGGATATAGGTTAAGTCTGCCTAGCAGCTGCAAAATCTTGTGAAAGGAGCAGTTTTTCCCAGGAGTATCAAGAGCATAGCTATGAGAGTTTCACAAAGCATTTCCCACCCCAGCACTTGTTGCTCTTGCTTAGTCAGGTGCTGATCTCCAGTGAGGCTCATGACATTCTCTGCATCCCCTGCTGAAACTTCAGCTAGGGTTACACCTTCTCCTACAACATTATGTTCAAGGTGGAAGGCTGCGGCAAAGAGCATTGGTTACAGAGCAACTGAGAGCCTGATGGACCTGGTGATTCATCCCAATCTTTCCAGAGAGGTATAGCACAAGGAGCAAAATTGAGCATACAGCACTCAAGATCTCCACAAGGCCCTATCTATTAGCATGTTTCTTTTCCTTGCACACATGATCAGAGAAGGAAGAAATTTAAGAGGTTACAGAAATTACTTACTTTAACCTGGTATATACAAGATTTTTCAGTTATGCCTATTCTTCTTATTCTCATATGCTGTTTTTTCTTATATGGCCAGCTGCCATACTGCAAATTTGGCAGCAATATTTGAGAAGAACTAACTTGATACTCTAGCGGAATGGAACTTGAGCATTCTCAGTTCATCCTGGTTTCTAGAGTTTTATCCAAATTCCTTGCAGTCACTCAACAGACCTGCACAAGCCCCCTTTCACTTCTGAAGGTCTGTCACGTGACTACAATCATGTAAATAAGACAAGTGGATGTAGACAGATGAAGACAGTGCTATGTTACCCCAAGCACTGGTACCCTCCCTTTTCCCACCCACTATTCCCTATCTTTAACTACCAGATCCACTCAGACTACAAAGGCAGCAATCTTTATTTTATGACATATCAAATTCACACTTTAGACTTTTTTTAAAAACTCCAAAGCATAAAAGCATTTAAAAGAGTTCCAAATATAAGTTCCATATAAAGAGAAAAAAAGAGGGCAAATGACACACAAGATGACGTTTAAGTCCTCATGTAGAAAATATTCTTCCCACCTTCCTTTGGCCTCTGACCTTTACTTTCTTTAAATAACCATGGTCTCCTGGGCCCCTCTGCACTGTAGCCTTGAATGCAGGCACCACAGTGATTGTGCAAGCCACAGGGGAAGACCTGAAAAATGCTCATTTGGAAAAAGCTGCTGCTTGTGTACATGGGGGTGGCTCATCAAGTCTCATCCAACCCTCAATTAGGTGACACTGCTTTGCACACTAATGTAGCTTCCTGTAACAAGGCTGCTCTCATTGGCAGCCTTTAGGGAGGGAATGGAAACATGGAAATCAGGCCCCACAATACCTCTCTCAATGGCTGACAGTTTCACCACACAGAGTGAGCACCTCTCACAGCCCACTACTCCATTTCCCAAACGTGTACTACCATTGTTCAATTCACACTGGCTGTGGGCTCAGCCAACTGCTCCACAAACTAGTTAACGTGAACCACCTAACAGGAGGCAAAGGATTTAGGGGAACCATTTTCTACTAGATGTAAGCTGCACCGTAAGTAAGGAGGCAGTGACACAAATGGAGGGAAAGCAAGCCTGCCCCTCAGCAGCAGTAAGCCTCAACTAGTTTCAATTTTGGCTGCAAGTTTCTGAACTTGTTTGTGGCTCCTCATACTGAACACGTACTTGTAGCTAACACTTCAAACCTTACCACATCAGGCTTTATTTGCCTTAGTGCTAAGGGGAAGCTGGCATTTTACTTCTCAAGAGGGATTTAAGACATGGAAAACAGCTCAAAGAGCAAGTGATCCAACTCAGAAAAAAAATTTAAGGCATTAATGATACATTCATCTTGACTCCTACCAAGCTGCAGCTCACACTGCTGGCAATAAGCATAAGCTGGCACAGTATATGTTCAGAGAGAACAAGGAGTAATGCCACTGCAGTCAAAGCCTCTGAAACAAAAACACGGCAAAAAGCAGAACTGGAAAGAAGGCTTTATCTCCTCTGCCTCCCTACCTGTTCCCTCTATGTGAAACATCACAACCTCCATGCAGCCAAGTTTCTGCACAACTCCAATCCCCAGCTACAGTCCTAATGGAAGTGTTGACAAGATTGCCACAGCTGTACTTTAGACCTTGGTCTTTCTGCCCCCCACCTTGCAACTGCAAGCAATACTGTTACTCAACTACTAAGATGTATTTAGATGCTGCTTCTCCAAGTACTCTCTGGTTAGTAGCCTTAACAGGAGTGCAAGGAAGAGGAAGGTAGGTATTTATTGCAAGGTAAAACCATAAAAACACAGAAAAGAGGAACCCTGTCACACTGCAAGTGTGAATTTGAAATGTCAGGTGGGGTTGGGGATTATAGCCAGAGAACTAGAATCAGTTGTTCTTACAGTAACTAGTCAAAGGCAAAGTTACAATACTTGCCTTTTCACAGGTATCAGATTTTAACTGGCTGAAAAAGAAATGGGAGATTAAAATACAGGAGAATGATTTCTCTATCTTCTACTAGTTGGGCGGAAAACCAAAACCAAAAATCATTGCCAGCCTTTTAAAATAAGACTGTAGAAAATATAAGCCTTGGAGGTCACCCTGCTGGTGGCAGTAACACCAGCTCAAGGATGGTTTCAAATTAGGGGACTAAACCAAACTTAGAAATAAAAGGGGGAAACTTCCAGCCATTCTCCCACATCCCTATACTGGAGCTGCCCGTCCCACAAGGGGCTAGGGGAGGTAGCATTCCAGGCAGGTTTGATATCCATGATGTTCACATGCCCATCCAAGATGTTCTGGTGAGCAGATGGTTTATGAATTCCAAAGGAAACATTCTCAGTCACTTTCAAACTTGACGGAATTGACTTGAGTTGATATAGTGCCCCCACGGTAGCTGCCTCGCTTTTTCTTTGTCTTCTCATGGCGGAAAGATTTGCCTTTAGTGTATTTCAGGATATTGTTAGCCTTCTCACCCCAGTCACCAGCTGCTCCTTTCTGTGAGGGATGAAGGGGGAGAAGAAAAAAGAAATTCAAGTCAGTACCCAAGAGAGTAAAGGCAACATTTTGCAATTTACCCTATCCAGCAAACACTAGTACATTAACACTGGAGTAGATATCGCTTTCCCATGCACCTCCTGCCACTGTTCACATGCTTTTTAACAGCTCCTCCTGGTGGAAAAAGTTCTCACCAGAAACACTCCCCACAAGCACACCAAGGCTGCTCTGCAGACATGTCCTTGCAGAGACTGAGCGATACCACTACCTAGCCCTACCTTTGCTTCAAATGAGTTATCAGCAACACGGGCATCCACCTCAATCTCTTCTTCCCTTACGCGGCGGAATGGAGAGCCTGGCTGTTGAGAAAGAAAATGAGACAGTAAGCACATGTAAACACACAACATCCCTTGGTGACAACCTCCTTCCTTGCCCTGCAAATAGGGGAGCCCTGTTCACATCACCTCAATTTTTAAGTGTTTCTCAGATTTATGGTTCTTTCCCTTCTTCAGATCAGGCAGCTCAGGGATGCTCCTGTGCAAGCATATCCAATCAGCTTTTGCCAGAATAATACTATGCACATATTTGCACTCCCTCTAGGGTTCTCCAGACAAGGTTTAAGTGCTTGAGCAGGGAATAAAAATACAAATAATCCTATAGGCCCAACCTCCCACAAAACCCCCAAACAAGCCTAGTTGTTTAGAAGACAGATACCTCTTCAGCCAGTTGCCATAGTCCACCCTCACTCACCCGTTTCACCTTGGGAACTGTGTGCGGTGTTTTGGTTTTGATCTTTGCTTTTTTACTGTGTGGTGTCTCTGTCTCCTGAACATCTTCCCTCTTTTGTTTCTTCCCGATTGTGCCTGTTAGATGTACAGCAGTAAAACTTTAAAGGGAGTAACTGCAGTGTTGGGAAAGGTAATGGCAGCCCTCCCCCAGAAAGCAAACCCAATGTTGACACAGGTGTGAGAACTGGTCCCTGCATTACTTCACCCAGAAAACAGACTGCTGTACTAGACACAGCCATTTTGGGTCAACAAGGATCTTCCATCCTATCCTAAGGGATAAAAATAATTTTATGGAATAGGGTACCTGTATATTAATGATTTTGCATACTTGAGAGTTCTGTTGGTCAAAGTTTGCCCGGTTTTGGAGTCATACCACATGCACTTGCACACATCATTAGGGCATCACTAGTTTTCCTCCTGGAGGGTTAAAGATTGAGATTGTGCATTGCGGCATCAACCGTGGTGTCCCACTCCACATGGACAAGATCCGCCAGCATCCACTTTGCTGCCACTAAATCCTGTGCGTGCACAGATGGCAACTGGCAACAGCTATACAGAAATGTGCTTCAGCATTACCACAGATTCTACTGCCAGCAGCTATGTAATACAGACAAAAAGGATTCCACCAAATGCAAAACTAGCCCTTCCCTCTCAGTACTGCACCAAATGGCATAATCCAGTAACAGAGATTAGACTGAATATTCTTTAAGAAAGTCTTCCATTCATGTTTAGCTCAGTAACACTGCCTGACAGACCCACTTCCGAGACTGTAGGTAATAATACCTCCATTAACTTTTCCGGTTTCTTCTTCAGAGCTGCTTTCACTGCTACTACTACTGCCACCAGCTGGCTTGGACTTCATGCTGTTTGCTGCTGTTGAGGATGCTTTCGCTTTCTCTGTGGAGGCAGTGGCCTTAGAACCATTCTGTAATCCTTTTGCTGCCTTTTTGGGCTTCTCATCCTCTTCACTGGAACTATCTGATGAGCTGCTGCTACTACTAGAAGCAGCTGCTTTCTTCCCCACAGTTGCTTTTGCTGCCCCTGTAGATTTAGCGGCTGTTTTCACTGCTGGCTTCTTTTCTTCTTCACTGCTTGAGCTATCAGAATCAGATGTGTCTGCTTTGGGAGCTGGAGTAGAAGGTTTGGACACTGGCTTAGCCACTTTGCCAGCTAATTTAGCTGGGGGGGCTTTCTTCTTCTTCTCATCCTCAGAACTGCTGGAGCTGCTATCTGAATCAGAGCTACTTTGTGCTTTCTTTGTGGCAGCTTGTGACTTCTTTGCTGCAGGGGTTGCTGCTTTAGTTGTGGGCTTCACAGGAGCTGCCTTCTTGTCAGAACTATCAGAATCTAGAATGCAAAGGAAAAAAAACAATCAAGGCTAAGTCCCATTCCTTCAATACAAAGCTAACATACAGATTTAATGCTGATACACAGCGCACAATGTTTGAAACAACACTGCAATGGGTATTCCTGTTCAACCACACCCTTCTACCCAGTCTAGAAACAGAGGTTTGAGCAAGATCAACATGCATGTAGAAATTCTCCTTTTCTCCTACCCCAATACCTGAGCTGTCCGAGGAAGAACTGGAGTCTTTCTTTGCTTGTCCAGGCTTGGCAACTACTTTTGCTGGTTTAGAAGTATTCTTTATCACAGGTTGTTTAGCTGGGAGCTTACTCCCTACCTTCTTTTTGTCATCTTCAGAGCTGGAATCTAACAAAAAAATTGGTTTTTAAGTTAGTAGGATTCATGTGCCAGCTACTTTAGTAATAACATATATATAACTCCCAGGAAAGTGAAAAGCAAAATTACTTGAGGCTCAAGGCTGAGCCACTAGGTAACTAGAAACCAGCAGCATTTGATGAACACTTGAATGGTTGGCTTTGTTGGGAGGAAGTGAAAATAAACAGTTTAAGTCCTTCACAATTACATGAAAAAGGAAGAAGATATTTGGAGAATAATATAGGAGAAGAGGGAATAAGGGACTGGAGAAAGTACCAGTATCACCAAGACTAAACTCAGGAAGAAGAAACATTGGGAAAAGAAGGTATGTAGTAAGGATCAAAAAACATACAAGAAACTATGAGATAAAGTTTACAAAGCATGCAGAGCGAGGCAGTGACAGCACAGTATCTCATTTTAACTGCTTCCTGTATGAGATGAGTTTAGCAGCAGTCTGAGGATGGACTGGAGACTCTTGAGTAAAAACACAGCTTTGTATTGTGTGTTACAGGAATCTGGAATACTAAACCTGATCTTTTCAATATTTCTGAACGCTTTATTAACAGCAATCAAGAACTTGACTGTTTTGATAGAAACTAGGCAACAAAACCAGACAGCACAATGCCTGACACTCACTGCAGTGTCACACAATCTATTAACTGTTCACAGACAGACAGGCATCTCCCACCCACAGTCCCTGCTGTGGCACCAGAGATGTTGAGATACACAACAGGAGCACCTTGAACTTGGAGTAGAAATGTAGCCCATAGGGAATTTACATGGGAAATACAGCCCTGCAAACCTTATACCTGATCAACAGGAGCTACATAGCACACTGCCCCCATTTCTAGGGTCACATGAGGAGAAGGCATCTTTTGAGTCTATTTTGAACTTCATATGGTGGTTACACTTTTATTTTAGAAACTTCTCCCCAACACAGTGGGATAACAGAAACCAAAAATCTTAAGACACAGATCCTCAAAACGTTTAACCATTAACCTTCCTGGAGAAACCTGATCCGTAATTCCCCACCCTTTTCATCCGGCAACATGAAGACCTTTCTGTACTTGCCAATGGTCTCATTGTCTCATGGTCAGACTGCACTCTGCATAGCAGACTCCTGTTTTTTCAATTTTTCATCTTGCTAGCCCTTACGCTAAAGATTTCAGCTGATACATCACTATACAGCAACCTGACCAATAAAAACATTTAACACAAAAGAATCAAAACATTATTTCTTGAATTACCTGAGTCACTGTCAGAACTGGATTTAGCCTTCTTGCTAGTCACAGCTTTGTTTTGGGGGCCAGGAACTGTTTTAGCTACTACGGCTTTGCCTGCAAAAGCAAGTGAAAAATTAACAGGCCACATCCACACCAAACCTTTGTTCCAAGATAGAAACCTTTCTAGATGTCAAAAAGCTCCATTCTCAGTGTACCACATATTCTCCAGGTATCTTCTCAGGTATATTCTTCCTCCAGCCAGCAACTGGAAGCCAAGCAAGAACCTGGTTTATTTCCACTAAACTAGATCCTGGTGACTTTTCAAACCACCATGTGTAAAGTAATCCAACCAGCATACACTTCAGATCCACAGGTCTTATAGTGTTGTTTGGGCAGCCTTCAAATTAATCAGAAGCTTCCAGAAAAGCAAATAGCAACACAGACCAAAGGCAAACACCCTTTTCAAGGAAACCAGGACATTGCCAAAACACTGTTGGCTCCATTTAGTACTTCCTCTTCAGCCTCTCCCCCTCGCAACATACCTGCTGCTGCTCCCTTTGGGGGCACCTTCTCTGCCTCATCACTACTGTCTGAGGAGTCACTGCTCTCAGCCTTTTTTGCAGGAGCCTTGGCAAGGCCTTTCTTTGTCTGTGTTCCCTGAGGAGGTGGTACAGCACTGTACTGACCTATGAAGAGAGACACAGCATTCAGATACCTGCATGACAATGCGAGCAGCACATGAGATGTTTGCCGTAGATAGAATAAAGCACTTCTATTCGGTTCCATTTATTCCCCTTCTCTAACTACAACCAAACACACCAGCTTGTAATTTGAAAGGTTATACCCATCCCACTGCTACCTCCTCGTTTCTGCTGTGAGTTTAACTCTCCTCTCGGGGTTCAGCTAACCCAGCCATCTCTGCAGAAGTTTTCTCTGCACTTTTAGAAGAACAGGAGCTCATTGCCAAACTTCCAGAAAAGAAAACAGGTATGTCACCTGTTCATAGTTTTCATTTACTGCCTTCTCAAGTCCTCTGGTTAGAGCATTAGACTGAACTTTGATTATTTGACCCTCAACTCACACCAGCTCTCTACTGGAACCCTAAAAGCATTATACCACACTGACCAGAGCCCATTTAGCCCATCAGCTGGACTACAACTGAACAGCCTTGGGTACTTCACAAAAAAGGAACCCTAAAAAAGCTTAAATTGATGCAGATACAGAATAATCACAGACAACGTCACTATGTGGCACATTCAGTCTCATCTTAAAAACCTCCAGGGACAGAGAATCAAACCATTTGATATTTACTTCCCACACCCTGGCAGACATGAACATGCAAAGAACGAGGCTATCCGACAGGCAAACCAAGCAGGGCACCACAGTCTCTCTCACTCCCCATCCCTTGCTGAGGGAGGAGCTGAACTGTAAGCCCAGCCCAAACAGCACACATGAAAAGAGCTGCTGTATCTCTGGTTCATGTTACCACCACCAGCATCTGGAACCTTGTCTGTAGCAGGGCTTGCCTGTGCCCCACATGCACTTCTCACAGGACAGCAGGACTAGCAGAAAGTATCCTCTCACACAGCAGCAATGGTATTTACTACGTACCAGACTTTGGCTTTTGTTTTGCAGGTGGCTTTTCATCGTCTGAGCTGTCAGATGAGTCCTCACTACTGGAACTTTCCTTGGCACGTTTGTTTTTCCCTGGACACGCTTGAGTTGCTGCAGGTTTCGGCAGAGGCGATTTCTTGGGAACAACCTTATCGTAAGAAATAAACATTAAAAAAAAGGAAGTTGCAGACATCTTGTGGGTTTTGTTTAACTCTACACCTTACTTAAGAGAGCAAATTCTGAAGACAAAGGGAGAGAAATTAATAAATATTCTCAAATACAAATTTTAGGAAATGTATGGGCATTATTATCTCTCTGGCCACTCTTCTACTGTTTTATGCTGCATGAACTGCTAATGAGGAGCTCGTCTTGACAAAGGGGCTCAGAACTGACTGAAATGGTAGCAACTGCCACATGATTATTTTTGTGTTGAAGAAAACATTTTTAAATAATCCTTAGTGGAAAATTCAAAGTTATAGTCAGCTAAGCACAAAAAAGTCATGCCAAAGTGAATATATAATGGAGAAAACGATATGGCTATGACACAATGTTTTCCTGTAAAAGGATGGAACAAAAAATGCAGTAAGGAGCTAGTAGGAAAGAATGCAGTGCATGGAGAGGTAGAGGTATGTACAGAACACAGAATCCCTCTGTATAAAAGAAGAGGTATAAGAATTATGCTGAGCACAGCATCTATATAGTCTGTGCTTGCAAGATGATACACTCAGTCTTACTAGACTTCTATAGTGTTCATGAAGTTTTTCATGGTCTAATTTACCTTTTTTGGTGCAGCCTTTTCCTCATCAGAATCTTCACTACTGCTGCTACTGCTTGCTCCTTTTCCATTGACAACCTTGCTAGCTGCCTGGGCAGCTTTACTTCCTTTTGAGAGAAGTACAAAGGAACATTACAAAACACGCCATGGCAGATGAAGGATAATTACATTGAGCAGAAAGTATCACAGAGAGAAAAGAACCACAGAAAGCCAATAGGGTAGGTTAAGGTAGTCCTGCAAAACTGTTAGTTTATCATACTGCAAGCTTAGAGGAAGTTTTCTGAAAACTGTCTCTTCTAGCTTATAGGACATTATATGACTAAAGCCTAAGTAAAGATCTTCTCTGCTTTTTGAGGGGAAGACACTGGCAAAAGCAAAACTTCAGCAGTTAAGGCTGCTGACTACAGTTACCTATTCAAACAACAAAGCATTCAGGACCAGATGTTTTATTTGCAATCAGTTCTACCCCTCTTCTATGTCAGAAGCAGACTGGACTGGAGTGCAAATGGCAGTGACAACAGATTTTCAAACTGCTATATTAATATATCTGTCTTTGCATGTGGGTACAGTCCCCAGCACTCCTCCCTTGGCTTTTTTGGTTTTACACTTTGACATGTAATACACAATAAGAGGTACCTGATTTAGGTGTTGCTGGTTTTGGTGGCTGTTTCTTTGGCGCTTCTTCATCTGAGCTGCTTGAGTCAGAGCTGGAACTTTCTGCTTTCTTCTGAGCCTGGATTTTGGTTCCAGCTGGTTTCACCACAGGTTTTGCACCTTTCTAAACAACAGAAAAAAAACTGATTAGCCTTCATAGTCATGAAAAGAACATAAGGCTAATAAGTGGGACATGTATAAACAGCTGTCTTTCAAAAAGGTTACCATTTTGATTTGAAAACACCACCCTGCCTAATGGCCAAGGTCTGAAAATCTCTGTAACAGTTTTGCTCTGGAAAAACCTCCCAGAAACCCATTGGAAGCTTCCTTTGCACCTCAGTCTTGAGTTCTGCCTCCTCAAAAATGAGGCAGATCTGAGGCTGGCACCTCCTTCCGTCTATGGATCACACTAGTTTGAAAACTGAAAATACTGAACTGGGCAACTCTGATCAGTGTCCTTTAGTGTACACTAACATCATTCTTCCTCCCCACGACTTTTCAAGACCATTACTGCAGCAAGAAAAAGGAAAGAGAAAATTCTCTTTCTATATAAATATGTATATAAAGATCAAATTTATGGTAGCAACTGCAAATAAATCTTTCTCTGCAAAAAAGTGAGCCCTGGCAGTCTTAGGATAAAAGCAAGAAGACTCGGACATGAAACAAAGTGGGGTTTGGACAAGAAATTGATTTTTCCTGAGACCAGTTCAAATGGCACATTTTCCACTACAGAAATTTCTTGCATTGCACCTGCCTCAGCCTAGACACTTCATAGTTCAGGAGAAGTGAGCCTAATTTCAGAGAGAATTCTGTTGGTCAAATTTACTATTATTTATTACTGTCAAATATGCATCAAAGAGGCAGGGAAAAAAGCAAACCTTTGTTGGCTTTTCCTCCTCCTCTGAGTCTGAATCATCACTGGAGTCCTCACTGCTGCTCTCTGCCTTCTTGGCTGGAGGAACTGCTTTTGCTTTAGGAACAGCTGCTCCTTTAGCTGCAAATATGGGACAGCAAACACTGATTACAAGTGAATTCACAATGTGCACGTACCTATATCCTGCACTAGTGGGTATCAGGGTAAAGGACAGACTAAGATCATTAAACCATGACTGAAGTTCACAACACTGACTTTACTTCTTGAGCAGCATGTGTCACACTACCCCAAATTGGGTAAGCAAGAGGATAGAATCAATTATAGATTTTATTTTTGTCACATACACATTTAAGTGCAGACTTCTATCACCAAAAAGGAGAACCCACAAAGAGCGAGTACCCCCAAACTGAGATAACATTAACTGGGTCTGCACACCTTTCAGCTTAAAGAACAAGCACAGACTTGTGCCTGCAAAAGAGATCCAGTCTCTGTGGTTAAAGTGATATAATAAAGTTCCAGACACTTGAATGTGTTTTAGCCAAATCTACTTCCTGGTTACTGATTGGTTTTTAATAATGTGGAGCAAAAGGAATCATTTTGGTCCACACTTTATTTGCAAGTGTCCTTACCAAATAAAAATCAGATCTAAGTTCAAATTCAGCTTTGGGATGGTTTGAGTTGAAGACCAGTTTTCTTTCTCCCTCTCCCTGTTTAGTCCTTCCCCCTTGCAAATCTCCTGCTAGATATACAAATCTTGTGTACGGTGTAGTTAAGGTAAGATATAAGAGCAATTCCAAGTAAAAGGGAAAAATGCAGCTTATCACATACCAGAATGTAATGGAGAGATGTATTTTTGATAGAATTAGTACACAAACTTGAGAGGAAAAAAAGGATAGTAACCTCCCACAAGCAGCAGGCGAATAAGGATGCCTGGCATTTCTCTGGAATTCAAGCATACCCAGTGCAACTCCTCTGCAACAGGTCATGGTGTCCACCAATACAGAGGACCCTGATAAATCTAAATAAATCCTAGCCATGCAGGAGTTTTGTCAAACTACGAGTATTTTAACAAACTTACAAGCACTCATAAAACCTGAATCGATTTTCATACAAAATCAAAATGAAAAATCATTCTTTAAAGATCTTAGTAAGAGAGCCCCTGGAAATTAACATGGAAGAATCACCATGAGGTAGCTTCCTCCCAGTACCTGCCCAATCTGCATACTCTCAAATCCCAATTTCCCCCAGTATTTAATGCAACGCATAATCTGAAGGTGCCAAAGCAAGTAGGTATAACCCTGCTGAGATATCCTAGTGAGTGTTTGGAAAGTAGAACTCCAGTCTAGACAAGGTAATGAAGGCGCTACTTAACAGCATCTTCAAACTCAATGCAGCCCAATGACTTCCCCAGGCTCAGCCTAGGGAGACAAAATAAATGGCTAACACCTTCTAGGGGACACAAATTCTGATGTGCCTAAATTCTAATAGGATAAAAACATCACCCTTAGTTAGGATGAACGTATCTTACATGTCATGGGCAAGAGACCTGTCTAAACCGAGATCGGATAATACAAGCCCAGTACGTGATAGCTGCTGTGGGACCTCAGGAGAGCTGCTGACGCTCGACTCTACACGCGGGTGAGGAGCCAACATCAAACACAACCCCGACCTGCGCCAGGGTCGCTCACAAACCCCACCTGGTTTCTTGGCTGGGGGTTTCTCGTCCTCGTCACTGGAGCTGCTGGAGGACGGCTTCCTCTTCGCCTGGCCGCCGTTCGGGACCAGCTTTCCCTTCTGGGCCGCCGGAGACCTGCGTGGAGAGAGGCTGAGCGGGGCCCTGCGGCGGGGGGAGCGCGGCGGGGGGAGCCCGGCGGGCCATCAGCGCGGCCCCGCGGGGCGGAGGGAGGGGGGCACTTACCGCAGCCAGTAGGTGAAGATGTCCAGGAGGGAGGCCGCGTTCGGGTCCTGCTCCTTCTAAACCGAGACAGGCCACGTCAGTGAGCGCGTCCCCGGCCGCCTCCCGCCCCTCTCCCGTCCCTCTCCCGTCCCTGCTCCCCCCGGTCCCCCCTCACCGCCGCCGCCTCCCTGGCGAAGGCGCGCGCGGCGCCCTGGCAGCCGCTCTCGCGCAGGAAGGCGAGCACGAGCGGGAACAGGTCACTGGGCACCGCGCGCCGCTCCGCCATCATGCACACACGCACGTGCCGCCTGCGCGCGCGCACCGCCCCCCCGCGCGCCTGCGTGCGTGCGCGCGCCGAGGCCCTGGCCCCGGCCCCGCCCCGCCGCCATATTGTCCGTGCGGCAGCGGCGGCACAGCGGCTGCGGGGCAGGGAGGGGGGAAGGAACTCCCTTGGTGTCGGTGCCGCCTCCCCGTACTGCGGGACGGCTGTCCGGCGTGCAGGAGCAGCAGAGGAGGGGCTGGGAACCCGGGAGTGCCCACACGGCACTTCAGGACTTAGGTCTCCCTGAGCCCGATCCCCCTACTTGTAATCCGCTTTGAACGCCGTCACTGAAAGGAGAGTGCTAGGGAGCAGGAGTGAGGAGCTCGGGGAGTCGCCGTCACTGAAAGGAGAGTGCTAGGGAGCAGGAGTGAGGAGCTCGGGGAGTCGCTGTCACTGAAAGGAGAGTGCTAGGGAGGAGGAGTGAGGAGCTCGGGCAGTCCTGGGTAGCGGGGATAAGGCTGCTCCGGGGAGGAGAACAAGCCGGTGGCTGTGGGCAGCCGGCACTGGCAGAGCCCTCACCGACACGGCGCAGCCCCACGTGGCTGGAACACGGGAGGCAGGGCTGAGTACTGATAACGGGCTTCATCGGGTGTCTCGGGAAAAGGGAGCTATAATTCCGAGAGCAGTAATTCTCCATTGCTCGGTAATTTTACACGGGCCTTTACAATGTAAGCTGCTGTAAGGGTAACTGCCAAAGGAGCAAGTTTATGAATGTTTTAGTTGAAGTAGTTACAACGTGAGTATCCAGTTTTTGACAAGAGGCGCTGAATAAAGACGTTCTGTAACCGGCTGTAAAGACGCTGTTCAGCGGACAAGTTCAAGTGAAGTTCAAGCTCCAAACGACCACCAGGGACCCCTAGCGACCAAATAAGGCCTTCTGAACAACTTCTTACAGCTAATTAACATGTTTGAATTTTATGAGAGAAGTAGTGAATACGTAAGACATTTGATGAAATATGTAAAATTTTAAGTAAATATTAGCTATGCTGACTGAAGCTCTGCTGACCGAAAAACAGGACACAAGATTAGAGGAGCTATCCTCCCTGTGTGTTCTGTGCTGATGATAAAGAATGCTCACAAATTGAGTCTTAGGAGTTTCTTATTTGCCACTTTCTGGTAACAAACCAGGTCTGGGACACCAGATAATGAATCCATACAGGAACAAGGGGAAATGGTGCTAGAGGAAGTAATAATAATAATGGCCAGTCTTCGCGAGCGAAGATCCGGGGAAGGTCTTTACACCTTCCAGCCTGCGCATTGGATTTCTTAGGTGAGACACAGTGTGCGCGGAACTGAGCCCACCCTTTAATCCTAAGGTTCATCTGCCGGGGCCAAGCGAGCTTGGACAGTGGCAGCGAGGTCCTTAGGACGTAGGTGGGTTGCCTTTAAGGGCTAACGAGCCCCACCTGCCCGGAGAGGAAGTAATGCTATGGTCCTAAAGCACAAACCTGTAAGAGAGAGAAAGGGAATGTGAGGTAAGGCTGCTTACAATAAAGGCTTGAAGAACTTCAAAGAGGCAAGGTTAGAAACAGGGCATGAAACAGGTATACCTCGAGCAAACACTGAAGACCCAGGCCTGAGCTTAAATGGAACTTCTGGGCCTATGGGCAAAAAGTGGCTGTGGCTTTAAGTTAGTAATTTCTCTAGGGAAGTTTTTTTTCTGTAAAACTGAAGGTTTGCTCTGATGGTTGTAGCTCTTTGTTCTTCTTGCCTTTGTGATGAGGTTTTTCTTGATTCTCTTCAATAGAATGTGCTATAAAACTTGCTGAGGGCAAAGGAAAAAGAGAGTCGTGTGCTGAAAGTCCTGATTTAGGGCTGCTAGGGTAAAAAAGAGCAGTAGTAGGTATGTAGCATTATGCTTTTTACATGTTCTCTACCTAGTGTTCTGCACTTAATGATTTCCAAATTACTGCTGTTCCTGCTGTGTGGGTGTTCTGTCCCTCTCCTAGTGCCTGATGAACACACACACTTGGGTGGGGCTCTGTGCCCAGCAAAGGATTCCTGTTGCTGGTGTCTCTGGAAAGTGCCACGTTTGCACTCATGGGGAAGTAAAAGTCAGCTCTTGTAGTGGTATGTTATACTGTAAGATCCTGTAATTTTGGACAGGTGCTGTAGCCTGTGGTGTAGAAAAGGGACAGGCAGCTGAGAGTTGGTTAAATGTGTGTACTTGTTTTCAGATGTCCTTGACCTGCCCTGCCCCTGTTCTGTATGGAATAACACAGGGCTGTGTTGCAGAAAAGAAACCGTTTCCAGGAACTAATATTTCTCTTAGTTTTTGTAGCTACAGCTGCAAGCTTCATCTGCAAAGGTCAGCAAACTTGTGCTTTTGTCTGTATCTGAAAGGAAGACATGCAGCCACTGCTGGTAAACTGTCCTTATTTTAAGTCATGCTGTCTGAAGTAACTGCTGTGAAGAACCAGGGAAGTTACTGACTCCCTTTGTTTCTCATCTGGTTAGTATCTCTCTTTCCTGCCCAGCCTTTGCCAGTAAGGTCTGTTCCCTGTGCTGTGGGGCAGCTTCTCTTCAGAGATGTGTGTCTGTCTAGGTGTGCGTTTCCCCCGTGTTGTGCCTGCAGCTGTTCAGATGACCTTGCAGGGAAAGCCATTTTGCTCTTTATTCCCCAAGGCAGTAGTGGGAGATCCTGGGATCTAAAAAGCAAGCAAATCAAACTGATTTATGCTATTGCTTGTAAATTCCTTTGCTCCACGTACCTATTCCTCATAGGTCTTTTCAGTTTTCCCCTTGGCTGTTAAATCTCTTTTGTTAAGGCTGCAGAGTGACCTAATCATCTTGGAAGAGAACATTTTTGTGAGAAGTCTCTGTTCTTCTACTCTTTTTGTGGCCAAGAAAAAGTGAAGAGAGGTAGAATGGGTGTTCAAACACTTACTGAATCTTTCCTTGTTACCCCTCATAAGTACCTAGCGAGAAAGCAATGTCTCTAGAAGAAGCAATCTAGTCCTTTTCTTTGGACAGGGATAAGACAGACCCTTGAGAATAATGCTGCAAATGCAGCTGTGGTTACATGCTGCAGTGATTTGAAGTGAGGAAAGAGTTGCACAGTCAGTTTTGGGCAAGAGAAGATGAAAAGCTCTCTCTGTTTCCTTTTTCTTTCCTTAGTTCGTTACGAGCTGTGTAACTGTCCCTTAGGCCAGCCTAATGTTCTAGGGTGTGAAGGGGTTTTTGCCTTGATTTATCATCTGAGTTTTTAGGTGGTGGTTGCTGGAACAACACACTAGCAGTTACTTAACTGCCTCATTTGTGGAGGCACATTAATTTCACTTTAGAGACTTGGGAAGCTTAAAGAGGTTTCCCGTGGACTTGCATTGGTTAAATAAAATACATATCATGCCAAGTGACACTGATACATATGGATAAGCCCCATGGGTTCCCACAAAGCAGGAAGATGATTCTGCTAGCCCTTCGTGTGATACTTCAAGGCTTTAAAGAAAGAAAGAAAGTAAAAGCTCATTTTATAAGATCACGTTGAAATCCTCATCTAACATCAGAGAGATGATTTTCTTTTTAACTTTTTATATTGGAATGTAGAAGATAAACAGCTTTACAAGTCAAATAATGTGGAACAATCAAAGTCGTACATGTGGTTATCCATCTGTTTCAATAGTTTTTAATATATGTTTTCTATTCCATAATAGTCAATTTATTTGGCTAGAGACTCTAGTTTCTGATTAGTTAACTTTTGTCCTCCAGATGAATCCCAAATGGATTCTGTGTTGGCACTTTTCTGCAGTGCCTGTGTGTTCTTTATTCTAGTGTGTGTTTTTGGGATGATTCAGATGGGAAAGTTATGGTTTCTTCTTTGCATACCAGAAGTTTCTCATAACACTGTGCTCAGAAAGTACTTTCTGTCCTAGTACTTCCTTATTGTGAGAGCAAACAGTTTGATTTTGGAAGACAGGCTGTGGCACAAGTTTGTAAGCTTAAAGTGGGTTTTGAGTAAAGAAAGATTTGGAGATAACAAGAGAGTTTGACCAACTTCTAAGAGTTGAATAGTAGAAAAGAGTTGGTTCCTTTCTGCTTGTAACCATCACAGTTCTAACATTGGTGTTGGTGACACTAAGCTGCATTCAGAATGTCCACCTGACTGCTTGCAAATGACTGCCTTGACTGGGAAAACAGATTATAAGAAGTCTGCTTTTGCTGTGCTAAGTGCATCAGTGGTGCTCAGCGAAGAAATGTTTCTGAATCCAAATCAGTGCAAATGTTTTTTCTAAGTTTGCAAAGGAATAGGCAGAATTTGTGCTTTGCCTCCAGCAACAAAATTAATAAATTGAGTCCTGCTTTCTGAACTCTAACAGTGTCCTTCCACTGCTTATTTTCTGTGTACTCAAACATGAGCATGGGCATACGGATTCTGGTAAATCTAATTTGAAAGGCAGCATCTTCTAGATCAAAACCTGTAACATCAGTCTGCTTCATTCTACATGAAACAACTTGGTTTTTCCTCTAGGAGTTTTCCTTGCTCATAGGAGACAGAAGTCAAAACGTAAGTTAGCTGTATGCATAAAGCAGGTTTCGCTTGTTCTCTTCCACGACTCTTTCTCCCAGTTTCTCATGACTGAGGGTACGGAGTTTCTGTATCACCGTAACATAACTTTTCCTCGTTGTAGCGCTGTTCCCATGGCCACCTATGGAGTATGTGCCTGGAGCCAGCTGGAAAAGGCAGCTTGGTGAAGAGTCCCGCCGAGCACCGGGAAGGCGAGGCGCGGCCGGGCGGGAGCTGCCCGTGCCCGGCTCTGCAGGGGGCGCCCCCGGCCCGGCGGGCGGAGGCGGGGCCGGGAGGAGCCCTGGGCCGTGCCGAGCCCTGTGCGAGCGGGGAACGGGGACGCGGCACCGGGCTGAGGGCTCCCCGCCGCTCCGCCGGCGATGTGAGGAAAGGGAAGCCACTCTTTCCCCGCCAGTCCCGGACCATGGCGGCCCCCGGTAGGTGCCGCGCCTGTCGCCCCGGGAGCCGGGCGGAGCGGCGGGGCTCGTCCGCCCGGTCGTGCCGCGCTGTGCCCGGCTGTGCCCCCGCGGCCGTGCGGTGCGGTCCGGGAGCGGCTGTCCCCGCTCGGTGCCGGTCCCTGGGGCACAGCGGTGCTGCTGCGCGGCTCTGCGCGTCCCGGGCGCCCCGCTGCTGGGGACAGGGGAAGGAGGGTCCGCTCCCCGAGGTCAGGGGAACCCTGGGGCTCTTCGGAGCAACGCTGGCTCCTTTGTTCGCTCTTTTCTTTTTACCTTGCCTTGCTTCACTTGGCTTGAGTTCAGGGCAGGTGCTGGCAGAGCTGTCCTGCGTCTTAAACGCACTTCGGGTTGGCAGATCGGCGAGCTCTGAGGGAGGGTATTCCGTAGAGGAATCTGTCCCTGTCCGTCTTTACTACTTATATGTTTCTCTGTGATGTTTTATAGGTAAGTCAGTTCTTCCTAAATACGGCTTTATGCCCCTACACTGCACTTCCTTTTGGGGGTATGACTTGGTACCCCTTGCGACAGTGTCTTAGGATCACGAACTGAGCTAGGTTGCCATAACTGAAAATGTTTTAGCTAACATATGTGCTGGAAAAGCTACCTAGAACGGAGCTGTAAACTCAAGGGGACAAGGGGTTTAGCCTGTATTGTGTAAGTCTTGCTAATGCCCAGTGTGCAAGTTCCTCTTCTTGCAGGGAAGTGTATGTTTTATCTAAAAAAGGAAAAACGTGCCATTCTCAGGGTGTAAAGTAACGTTTGCGTTTCACTGGCGCGTATCTCCTTGTGATGTAAAAATAAACTAAACGAAGGCCTCAGGAGACTCGTGGGCAAAACTACTTTTCTCCTTATAAACAGAAGGTGATTTCACAGACACTCTTAAAAATAGAACAACTTTAGATTAACATATCATAATGCAAATCTCATGTTCCTATCACTGAAGTTTGGTTTGCAGAAATTTTATTTGCTTTGATTTGCTATTTCCTCTTGCTTGTTTGCAGCACTTTATTTAAAATGAAGATTTTCTATTCCAGTCAAGGTAAGAAGTCTCACTAGGATGTTAATAATTATTGCAAGTGATCACTATTACTTTGCATTCCATCTATGCAAAGAATGTATTTGTTTCCTCATACATCACTTAAATACATACACTTCAGACACTGAAATATGAAAAGTGCTGAGGACTTCTCTTAATGACCCACCAATAGTTTCTATCACCTCTTGGAAGTGCTCCCTATTTTAAAAAATAAGGAGCTTGAGTTGGGTTTTATTTATACCATAGGCAATTGCCTTTCATGAAGAGAGATTATTATTTTGGACTGCAATATTTGTGTATCTTCCACACATGGGAATCTCAAACCAAACCGGAACAGGCTACATAATGCCTTTCTTATGTAGTCAGAATTGAAGGTGGATTTTTTCTAGCAGATGAAAATAGATTTGCTCCCCACTGTATGGGATCATCTGAGCTGGAGTAAAGGATTTGTGGCTCAGTTCTTTACCTGATCTCTGGGCAATGAGAAATCATGATGTACTTCTGAGAGGTATGTGAAAGATGACACAGAAAAGATGTGTATTATTACAGGCCCTGAATTTTCTTTATGGGACCTACAAGTACAGTTGAAAACTTTATGATCTGTAAATTGAAAAAGGTCAAACCCTTTGGCTTGTGGAATGAAATAGTAGATAATAACAGTTGATATTGTAAGATGTAGTCTTACCCAGAGCTGATACGCCAACTTCCCACAATATTCTTTATCTATTTCAGTGGTAATCAGAACCTTATGATATGACCATAAACCATTATCCCATGCGTGCTTTTAACTTGAAGACTGTCACCTTACTACTCTCAGACATAGTTCGAAGATGAGCCTGATTTGTTTGCTTCTCAGAGAGGGACTGTGAGGGCATGACACAGTCTATCACTATAGGATACTTCTATTCACTTGCCATGGTGATTGCCCAGTGATTTTCACTGAATTGTTTCATCCTCTTCCATTCTGCCTGCCGTTTGTAAGCTAGGGAAAGTTTGTATCATGTTCTTTGTCTGTTGTTTGGTCTGTGGGCCTTAGACCTCAGTTAGTGGTCTTAGGTATTTGTATAATACTGGCTTGTAATCTCATCACTCTGTTATCATTGGTGTATAATGGAGTGTGCACCTAAGCAGTGAAGAGGTAGTTACAGCTGGAAAGGAGTATAAAGATTATGGTTTATCACTGCAAACTGCAACAGACTGCACCTTCATGATTTTCTATGAAATAAATAAATATGCCCCGCAATATTGTTAATAGCGCTGATACTTTGTAAACAGAGGCAAAAGTAATTTTAATACCCTAAGTTCAGGAATGCAGAAATAAGGTATTGTTAAAATTTAAACTAGGTTACTTGTAAGAGTGTGAAAGATTATTGAGATGGTCGGCTGGCACAAGTCTTTCTTCATCATGCTATTTTATATAGTTTTCCTATATTTCTTACTTTATTGAAAACTTCCTTGTGTTTGTTTTTCCAAAACCGTCCTGTCAAAAGCATTGTCAAAGCATCTAAGGTCAGGGTTTAAGGAAATAAAGTAGTTAGTTTTCACCTAGGCATTTCCCTATCTGTGTACAATAGGCAGAGTATACACGGTGCTTTGAACTGTGCTCTGTGAATTTTCCTGTAACTGATGTGTGAAGAATTGTGGAAAAAAATGTTTTGTATTCTTCATTACCCTTTTCCCTGAGGACTGAACAGTAGTTGGTGCTGCAAAGGGAGCAATTTGGTTAGACAAATAATAGCAGAAAGCGAGTCCTGTGTCATCTTTCTTTTAAAAGAGAATGTTGCAATTGAAGTTATTTCTAGATTTTTCTTTTATTTGAAGCAGCTCCAGTGCTGACTTAAGCTTTTTTAGCTCTGCAAGACCCACTTCCAGTATTTTTGCTTATGAACATAGAGTGTTTCTTTGGCTGTAAAGGTGGAGTCAGTAATTTTATTTCTCAGTTCTCCTTTTAGTAGTATTGTTCCTCAGTTTGTCGTGTAAGTGTAGAAGGCTGTAGGAATTGAGGTAAGAGGGCCTGAGGAGAGCTGGCACAGCTCTGTTAAGGGGAATGGCGCACTCATAGAGCAGCATTAGCTAGGGAATCAGTACCTTTCCTGAACACTGGGTGAAATTCTTTCCTGCTGGATGCAAAGACTGCGCTGCTCTGGCAGGGAACTTGCAGTGAGTCTGTCAAGTTTGCATCTTGCGTACATATCAGAGAAGGGAGGCTCTCTCAGATACTTAGTGCCACTGCAGTGCAATGGGTTTTTAAAATCAGTGGCTCCTCCACCCTGTCTCCAAGGTCAGCTGCTTCCTTTCATGAAAGGGCTGGAGAGGGGCCTGTTGGCTAACAGGTTTAGTTGTGGAAGATGTGCACTTTTTAAAGATGAATGATAGGTGTTCCGTTTTAAGAACATTAAAATGCCTGGGAGGCCACTATTGATTTTCCCAGAGACTGGAGGTGGGACTTCTCCTAGAGAGCATTAGGGCAGGACTTTAGGAGCCTTGGACACACCTCGGAGAGACACTGTCTCCCCATCTGTCAAGAGTGGGCTTGGCTGGCCATGATGCAATGTGTGGGCTCCATTCTCAGCAGACAGTTGTGCTGTCTTTTCCCGCTGTACTGCATGTAAATCAGCATGTGACTGTGCAAGCAGAAGTCTGTGGAACATCACCCTTTCTAGAATAACACTTGAATTCTGCTTGGTTTTCTTGTTTTTGCTCATGTGATTCTGTCGTCTTTGTCAGGTGGTGTTCAGCCACCACTGTGATATTTTGGCAATAGTGGTGCACTCACTGGCGTGAAAGCCATCTTTTTTTTCACAGCAGTTCTGCACTCTTAGCTTGAAGGTCCCAAGGTTTTGAGTTCTTTTGGCTGCTTTATGAGTTTGCTGGATTCCCTCCTTTGGGAATGCTCTCTCCTGCAAGCCTCCATCTGGGGTCAGGAGCTGTGTTTGCTCAGAAACGTGCAGCTGTCCTAGTGAATACTGCAGAACTGTACTGTCCATGGTGTCCATGGCTAGGACATCATCCTTTCACTGCTAGAGACTTCCCATTTGTGCAAGTAATCATAACACTATTGAGCACAGAGCACATCTCATGCTTTACTTCTAAAGTGTATCACTTTTGTTGAACTACAGTTTAAAACTGCTAATTGTATAGGTCAGGGCAGGGGTCCCTCAGCCTAGATGTCATTTCAGCCTTAATTTCTTAATGAAAGTTCTGGAGAAGGTGGTAGAACAAAATCTTTGGAGGCTGTGAAATTTTGGTTGAATTTTTATATGCTCACTGCAAAACTGTCATCTTCAGTTCTGGTAAATTCACTCTCTGCAGGTCCTCCTTTTGGCATGCCAAATTTTAGGCACTGCCTTCAATTTTAATTAGAAAACTCTGCCTTTGCTTGCTTCTGGATGGACATGGGTTGGAAATGTTGACACTTTGAAAGAGTCAGACTGAAATTAGAAGAAGACAATTTGCTAATACGATTTAAAATGCTCAGCTCTGAAATTTACCATGGGACTAGAGCTGTAACCTCAAATTTGGGTAACTTCACAGGTAAATGGGAAAATTAAATTTAGCCTTATAGGTTTTCCTGGGATTGATGGGAGAGGACTGCATCATGTCCTGCTGGTTCAGTCTGCATCTGCTCTTCTTAGCAAGCTGGTAACAGTTTTAAAAATACTTTTGTTCCAGAGCACAGAAATGTATGAGTCTGTAGGTAGAAGCTGTCTCTAGAGAACTATGGAAGAAGTCAACTTTGGTGACGATATTTTGTACTGTGTTATGGCCCCACTATTGTATTTATTCTTTCCCTCTGAAGAGAGGGTTTGTCTTGCCAAAATTGTTGGGAAACCTTTGTATGACAGCTCTGGGGGAAGGACTCTTAACGCAGGCTTGCAAAATGCCTGAAGGCTGAGTTACAGAGTTGCTGTTCTGCGAGTGCTGGGGCTGGTGTATCCTTAGCTGCATGCATACTTTGCAGGCAGTTTGCTTTCTGCTGCAATGAGAACAAATGTCTAACACTATGGAAGCCATAGTGACTTCCTGTACGCATCGTGGGACCTCATTTAAATAAAGGGCTTTCTTATTTTAGACGTGTTGTTTAGTGTATGCTCCATTTGATCATGTAATTGATCATGTAATGAGAATGGTTGCAGTTGTGCTGCACAGACCCTTTCCTTGCCTAAAATGATTCAACTTCATACGCAAAGGTGAACTCCCCTTTTCAAGCGAGTTTGTTTTGGAGGTCTGGTTTTTGTGGTTTTTTATTTTCCATCAACATGCTTTAAATCTGTAAATCTCGACATGTAGTTTGCTTCACTTGAAACTACTCTTCTTTATAGGAGAGCCTTCTGAGAATGAAAAAACTACTTAAATTTTGGTGGAGTAGATGCAAGTAGGAGTTCATCCGCCCTTAGAATTCCTCTGTTTCTGTGAACACCTCACTGTGGATAGAACTACTGTTCTTTTGAAGTGCTTTATAGCTTCTGACACAAATTATAGAGACAGAGCTGTGGGTTTTTTGTTGGAAAGCTGTGCGTCAGTTCATGCTTTGAATTTAATCTTTTTTCCTATGATGGTCTTGCCTCTGTACAGGAACCCCTGGAGAATATGACGTGCTGATTGTGTATGCAAGTGACGCTACTGAATGGTGTCAGTACCTCCAGAACCTCTTCCTCTTTACTTGGCATATTAGAAAGCATCGGATTCTGACCTACCAGCTGGAAGGCGAGTCTGCCATCTCCCCCCAGGAGCTGGACCTGTTCAGCAGAAGTCGGAGCATCATCCTTTTGCTTTCTGCAGAGCTCGTGCACAGTTTTTATCTTCCTCACGTCCTGCAAAGCCTTCAGGAAGCTTTATGGCCTCCGTGCAAAGTAGTCAAGCTGTTCTGTGGCGTTACGGACTGTGACGACTATTTGACCTTTTTCAAGGACTGGTCTCAGTGGCAGGAACTCACAAATGATGATGACCCTGATGCTTACCTTGCAGCTGTCAAGAAGGCTATTTCAGAAGGTAAGGTGGTAGCCATGAAGTTGTGCTTTCTGGTCAGAGGTTGGAGGAGGGAGATACATTGTTCTTATTTTAACACTGTTAAAGTTCTTTACTAAAATAGAAAACAAAAGCACCTTGTGCAACCCGTGTAAACTAGGAATTTTTACACGCAGGTTTTTCTATGCCTGATTAATTGGTCCCTAATTCAGAAAAGTTTACCAAAGACTCACAGAGAACTTCTGAAGTTGAGGTTGTCGTAGGTGCCTAGTTTTGAAAGAAAATCAAAAATTAAAACTTTACCTTTAGTGTTCTGCCTGTAAATATTGTGCCCTGAAATTTATTGACCCAAATTACTGGAAAAATGTCTTCTATGTATTTAAGGAAAAGAATCATCTTTTCCTTCAGACTTACTTTTCTGTCATACCAAAACCAAAAGTAAGATTGTCTAATATGTATTCTCTAGCACCGGGCTTAAAATCAGAGATGTAACCATACGGTAACAGATCAGCTTGTTACCTATGATGGAAAGGCAGAGATTAATTTGAGAATTGCACTGATGGCCTTAAAAATAATGCAACCAATCTAAAAGTGATCACCTTGTAACTAGCACAGAAGTATTAACAGCTGGAGACTATAGAAGCCCAATGAGTTTTAATTGATTCAGAACTTTCTAAAACTCTATAAGAGCCTGTGGTGTTTCTTTCTGTTTCTCTTGAAGTGAAGATGGAGAGCTCTGGGGAGTCATGCTGGTCAAAGATGTTTTTATGACATTGCCACATGTAGGTTTGTGGTATTCTTTGTCAGTCTTAGCAAGATTGGAATCTTGCAGTTGCATCTGGGACTAAGATTTGTCTCTGTTTAGAGGCATAAATGAGGCAGTGCAGTCTTTTAGTGTGTCTAGTGTTTTGTGCATAAAGATGCTTTATGCTGGGATAACAAGTGCAATATCCACGATAACAAATTTATCACAGTAAAAATAAATTGTAAAAGTCATGATTTTGGCTTAAATGGTCCCCCTGAAAGAAGATAATTTAGGCATTGTGCTGAAGATGTCATTCTCAGATAACTAGATCACAACAGATATTTCTTAGTAAATTTTAAAAATCTGCATAAGCTGAAGTTTGCATCTCCCTTTCACACACCTCTAAACCATCTTGGATTCCCATTGTATAACCTAGAACTAAAGTAGTCTTTGCTTTTAGTCTGGAAGAAAACAAAAAACAGTGGCTGAACTTTTATACTCTGAAAAATAAAACTGAACAGAGATTAAATAGCTTTTCTGACACTTTCTAGCAAAAGTAAAAGTTTAATTATTGTATTTCTCCAAACTTGGGTCTAGAGCATGGCACCAATGTTTTATTGATTTTTAAATATGCTGTTCAAAGTTAGGAAGGTTTAAACATCTCACTGGACTATTAGTGTTAGAGTTTTTACTTAACATGTCCGAGGACTGTCAGAGTTATTTTAGGCCAGACTAGGAGTAAGTTCTCCTGTAGTTGAAGAGTATGTGAGAATACAAAGGGATGTTGATCCTGAAATCTTTCCCCAGAACCAGCTCTCACCAGTCTCTTCAGGCTTGCTGCATTTTGAGCATCAATTTAGTGAGCTGCCTGTCAGACATCTCTGTCAAAACTTTTTTAGGGAAAGGCTCTACAGTCCGACTTTTCATAGGTGGACATGGACTTCTTCTCCAGAGGTGCTGTCTGTGCTGCAAGTTAGCACGTGCTGAAAAGAACTGTGCTTTAGCTTTATGTAAATGGTGTTTTGAAAGGGAGATTGTGCTTTGGATTTTTGTTGTTGTTTCTACGTAACAAAAAAAATCAGCTTATTTTCTATTTTCTCACTTTAATAAGCATACATTGATGTCAAACTGAATTCAGCATATCCAGAAAATATTTGAATGAGAGAAAAAAATCAAACTCATTTGCCATGGAACATGCTGTAGCATGGTACAGATGGTTTGGTACACAAAGATTCAGAATTTCTGGACTTCTGTTACTGTTGTGAGAGTCCTACCTGATGAGAACTGTCATCTGTGTGCAATGTCAGGTTTTTGATCTGTGCACATCAGAGCAGTTGCAAGGCAAACCATCTGGTCTCATGCTGACTCTTGTGAAGGAAGAACCTAATTAAGATGGGCTACTTTCATGGCCAAAGTATTTGGATGAATGTATCAGATTCTACTTCTGTGGGGGGAAAAAAATGACTGTAACTTCTTCCATTGTGTGATTCTACAGACCACGTTTTGTGAATGGCCTCAAATGCAAATGTTTTGATGTTTCCTCTGAGAAGAAGTCAGTCCCAGGTGTACATAGTTCCCTTTTTGGGTGAAACTGTGAAAACTTTCTTCTTGTTTGGTAATAAAAAAAAAATTCAGTTTGGTTGCAGCCAGTCCCAGCATGAGTGACTTAAGGTACAAGTGTTTGTGACAGCAGACCTCTCCCAAAGAGAAACACAACCTAGCTCTGCTCCCAGGACTTCATTGTTAGGATTTTAGAGGAAGTCAGGAGCTCTTAGAAGGTCTTAGTTAAATCATAGCAGATTGTGAACTTTTCCTGAGTAAGGCAGCCCTCAATTTTTACAGCACTTAGCAGAGAAAGTTTATGGCCATATTTGAAATTATTTGGGTCTGGGTGTCTTTCTCTGGGAAATACTTCTCTTCACATGTGTTCACCAGTACTTCTAATGGCAGTGTCAACACACACTGAAAAACTAAGCCTGATGCTAAAATGGCTGAACTTCAGCTTCCTAATTGTTGAATCCTGGGCTAGTGGGGCGTGTGAGACATGATACAGTGAGGGCAAATTCTGCTGAGGCTGCACACTGGCCCTGCTCAGGCTGTGCTGTTGCTGCTAGCACAGCTGTTGGCTGCAGTTTGTTTAGGGCATCATGGGAACATGACACCCCCAGACATCACATGCTGAAACCTATTTTAATTTTTATTAGTTTGATATGAATTCAGAAATGAGGAAGCACTTATCTGGCCTTGTTGAAAACTGTGTGCTGACATTGACTCTTGCTGTCTTGTTGATGGGGTATTTTTACTTCTACAGTTTCTCAATTCTAGCAAAATGCAGAGGGCATGAAGGTTTGCATTTGCAGGCACTCCTGTTATCTCTGGGGAAGTTTTTCAGGTTATGCAATAGCTGTGCTAAGAACATGGAAATCATAGAATTATTAAGGTTGGAAAAGATCTCTGAGATTGAGTCCAACCATTAATCTAACATTGCTAAGTCCACCACTAAACCATGTCTGTAAACATCTACAAGTTTTTTGTAGATGTTCTACAAAAGCCACATCTACAAGTTTTTTGAACATTTCCAGGAATGGTGATTGCACCATTTCCCTGGGCAGCCTATTCCAATGCTTGACCACCCTTTCAGTGAAGAAATTTTTCCTGGTATCCAATCTAAACCTCCCCTGGCTCAACTTGAGGCTGTTTCTTCCTGTCCCATTACATGTTGTTGGGAGAAGAAATCAACCCCCACCAGTCTACAGCCTCCTTTAAGGTAGAGAGCAGTAAGGTCCCCACTGAGCCTCCTTTTCTCTAGATGAAACATCCTTGCTCAGGATGTCTCTGTACAAGCCAGCTCAGGTCTGGCAAGGTATAGTCACCAGTCAGGGTGCAGTGACCACCCTGCTACTTCATCCCTCTCGTCTGGCTTGTGATATCACACCATGCTGTGCTGTGTGCAATGAGCAGCTGGGAGTCTGTGCCATGCAGTCAAAGTCAGTGACCTTTCTCTTCTTCATGTGTTATCAAATCTCAGTTGGTGTTTCAATTGCTTCTCTTTATTTCAGCTTCATACCTATGTTGTCTTGAAACATTTCAAATTTCTTACTTTAAAAGCTGATGTTTCCAAAGCATTTATGAATTAATCAGTGACTTTGAACCTGTATCCAAGCAAACTCTTGCAGGTTGTCATCTGCCTGAGATTGCTAAGGTGATACCTGAATGTGACAGCAGCTGGGCTGAAGGAGCTGAAGGACAGGCTGAAGGACAGCAGCTGCTGAAGGACAAGTGCAGCCTTGGCTGTGCAGAGCTCTTGTGCAGTGAAACAGACAAGAAGAGGAGTACCAGCAAACTTCTTGTGGATCAGAACTGGATATAAGAAGTTATATGGTGAATATGGAGGACAGTGGGCAGTTAGTTAGAAGGAAGATGAGAATTTTTCTGGAACTCTGTAGATCAGGAAGAGATGGAATATTACTCTACCTAGTGAGGGGCTCACTGAGAGATGCCAGAGACCAAGGCAGTGAGCTTTTTTGAGAGGGAAAGGGCATAACAAAAGCCACATAAGCTGTATCATTCTCCTTCCTATTTATGTCAAAGAATTGAATTCCTGGCTTTCTTCTGTTGCACTGATGAAATAACAATGAAACTTGAGAGCACATCACAGAATCGTTCAGGTTGGAAAGGACCTTTTGAGATTGTCTAGTCCAGCCTTTCTGCTCAAGAGTGGTCAGACAAAACAGGTTGCCTGAGATCATGTCCAGTTGGGTTTTGAATCTCTCTGCAGGTGGAGACTCTGCAGGACTTTACAACCTCTCTGAGCAGCCTGTTCCAGTGTTTGACCACCCTCAAGAGTAACAAGTGTTTTCTTGTATTCAGATGGAACTTAATGTGTTTTAGCTTATGCTCATTGCCCCTTTTCCTTTCAGTGGGCACTATGGAGAAGAGTCTTTGTACCTCTTTTTCATTCTCTCCTATCTTATCAATATAAGATCCCTCTGAGTCTTCTTTTCTCTAGGCTGAAGAGTTTCAGCTCTTGCAGCCTCTCCTCTTATGAAAGATCCTGTGGTCCCATAATCATCTTTGTGGTCCTGTGCTGGAATCAAGCTGTAAAGATAAAGCAACCTTGGAATAGGCTACTTGGAATTTAAGGTCAGGTTGGACAGATGCATTAGATGTTCTCAGGTGTGTCTCAGCCCAGAGGGATGAAGTTGTAGTATGCAGGAGATTCTTTTCAGCCTGACATTTGTAATTATTTGATTGCTAACTTTTGCTAATAGCTGCCATTTAGGGCTAGAGACCTAAATTCATAAGGATTTTTTAAGTTTGGCAGGAACTGCCATTTGGTGTTTACTTCTGGCTCTTAGTGCTCTGTGGAGGAATATGTTCTGAGTAATCCTATCTCAGATAAATATATTCAGCATTTATTTCTGCAAACTTATTGCAGTGGCCTTGAAGACATGAGGTAGCATGCAGTCCTCCCTCCATTGCCCCCTTTTTATCGCTCTTTGAAGTGGAAAAAGTAAGTGAATTCTTAAAACTATATTTTTTTCTGTTGCGTTGAAGCAGAAGGATATGCTTCTCTGACCCTGCTCTTTGAAGAGGAATGGGTGAGGTATTAGTCAGCCCTCTGGGTGCAAATGAGAGTCCACTTTGTTATATGGGAGCTCAGCAGCCTGGCTGGTTCTCACTGCCTGCCAAGGAGAGGAAACTCTGACACCCTTGCACAGGAGTTAAGGCTGAGAGAACATGCTGGTAGCATGCCTCTCATTGCAGATGCTTGTGTGGGTATAAATGACTGATGCTGGAAACACAGAGACTTCAGAGATCTGGTTAAAGCAACTGGAGAACCCAAGTGATACTGAGAGAAATGTATGAAAGTCCTTATCCATCTGTAGCAAATGGGATCAAGCAGTTGAAGTAGTCTTCCCAGCTGCAGGATGGATGAACTGTGTGTCATCAAGGTGTTTCATAAAGTCCCAGTTTATGCACATCAAAAGCAGTACTTCATGGCTTGCCTTTCATGACAGAATAAAATTCAAGCAGTGCTAGCATAGGTGAACACTAGCTTTCTCAGCAGAGACCATGAAATGATAGCCCAGAAATAGTAAAGTACAGAAACTGGTGTGGTTAGGAAGTGTCAGGCTATAATAGTCTTCATGCACATCATAAATACTAGTATTTCTCTGTGGCTTGTGGTTCTGATAATCTTCTCACAAGTTGTTTTATGGTAGTGTCTAAAACCAATTCTTGGTATCTGCCAATGTGAACTGCAAGGCTTTAAAACACTTGTCCAGTGACCATCACTGATCACTTTCTCTCAAGTCTGGAACAGCTGTAGTGATTTCTGAAAAATCTTTGCAGAAATGTGTGGTCAAACCAAAGATGCTTTACTGAGCAGGTCTGAAGAGATCTGTGGAACAGAATTCAGATTGTTTCAAAGACCTTTGTTGTGCACTTGGACAGTTTCTTGTTTCCAGGACTGCATTTTGTAGAATTTTCATGGCTGTTTGTTATTACCTCAGAAAATTTTTGATGTGATTTTCAAAGGTGACTTGAGAATAACAGTGGATCTTGAGTTTCCCAGGGGAAAGTTTCATCAGTGGTGTAGGCTGACCTTATCATGGAGTGCTGCGTAAAAGTGGTCTGCCTCATTCTTCACCTTTCATCTGTCTGGAAGATTTGGTGTGGCATTGGACTACAAGGGTGGTATTCCAAGAGAGACTACATGAAGGAGAGGGAAAGTGGGACTGCCCTTTCAATAGTAAAGTGGTCTTAAATCTGCTGAAACCACTTGTAGAACCACACCTTCAGTCAAACAGTGATCTCCTCATTGAATGTTTCCAAAGCAGCTACCCAGCTCTCTGTGGTGGAATTCCAGCTTCGTAGGCTTTTACAGGGAACGTCTTTGCTGTCATTCAAGTGTTACACATTGCTCTTAAACTGAACAAAGGAGATACGACAAGATGAGATACTGAATTGGCAAGTTGGATGTTTGTGTTTCTTACCTGTGGCTGCTCAGGAAAACTTGAATCATTGGTGGATGTAATGTGAATTCTTGGCACCCTCAAAAGTCATGCATACACTTTGTCAATATGTGTTGTCTCCTTCTGGCACAGGGGATGGAAGTGAACTATTCTGGCCTCTCTTTCTTGAGATTTTGGTCATGTACTCCGTGTCTGTTTTCTGGGTGACCAGAACCCTGCTTCTTCCTCGGAAAGTCTTTCCTGCCTCTGTCCTGTTCCCATGCACCCCAGCTAGTTCTTTACGTTTATACACATTATCCTGTCATAAATTGACCACTAGACCTGTGAAACCCTCAGCAGAACTTGATATAGTAAAATATACCTTATTTCCTGATGGAGGATGAGAAATAGTTTATTGTAGTTTCCAGCTTTACACAACATATGAAACATGACCATGCTCTTTGTAGAACTGAAAATCTGTTTGTAGGTGCTGTGCTGTGCTGCTGCCTGGGATGAGGGGTTTGGAGAGAAGGGGAAGTTTTACAAAGTCTTACATTTTCCTGTGTTTTGTTCTTCTCAATTGCTTCTTTTCTGCTGTTTCTTTCCATTCTGTTGAAAGGGGAAATGTTGCTACAGTATAACCCCATTTTGAGGGCTTATCACAAGATGTTTCACTCATGAGTGCTTATCTCCTTGGTAAAGAGGTTAGCATGATGAAAGATAGCTTTCCCCGCATTCCCTGACTTTCTTTTGGGGGGAGTGCTCTGCCTGCTTCTTGCAAATGCAGCTGGAGTTGCTCTGGGAGACTGTGTCCTTGTTAACATTTGGAAAAGGAGACTGGCCAATTGCAAGCTTCAGATAAAAGCGGGAGCTCTCTTGGTGGGCCTTCTGTCTTGCTCTGGGCATACTGGGGTGAAAGTCTGAGGCCTCGTGACAGCTAGTTGTCTCACCTGCTCAGTGGACAGAGTGGGAAGTGTTCACAGATGCCAGCCGGGAGTTGGTCCACACAGGCAGCACTTAGAGACCCACTGTTGCCCAGTTGTGCCATTTGCATTACTCTCTGGATGACAAAGTGATCTGGACAGACTGCTGACTCCTTCCAAGCATTCACGTGTCCCGTGGTGTAAGGGCTGACTGTGAAAAACCACAGCTGCCGGCTCCATGCCGATAGCCTGCCAGCTTAGCCGGGAGGAAATGGATGACAGAGCGAGCTGTGCGGGCTCTACAGCAGCAGGCCAGAATAACTGGCTGCTTCATATTAGCTTTTAAAAGTGCTAAATGGCTCTTGAAGCACATGTTCATGCCTCCATTTTCCCTGGGATTTTCTCTGGGGTGAGTTTCTGCAGGGCAGCTGTGCAGTGAGCTCTGCAGGGCAGGCGAGAAGGGTGTGGGGCTGCTCTCTGCAGCTCAGCCACTGGCACTTCCCGGGGGGGACATGTTCTTCAAGGGGAAATGCGGTTGGGTTTCTTGGACCGCATCTCCTCCGCTTGCTGCTTGTTCTCACAAGTATTTCACAGACTGTCAAGTGAGGCCTGAGGTAGCCTTCGTTTAAAGGGGAACAGAAAGGCAGAGCCATGAACTGTTTTGACCTACAGCACCTGCTCATGGAGAAGCTCAATTCAGGTATTCATTACTTTTCTAATACGTCTGTTGATCTCCTTGGTGATGGCCTCTCTAGTGTAGGTATCATTATAATAATATAATCACTTAATCTTTATATGCAAATAGGTTGCGATTACTCAAGTATCTTAGTGAGTGGGAAGCCTGATCTAACAATGCTTTAGAACATGGATATTATCGAATGTAATGGGATGGTTTCCTCTTCCAGTTCTTGAGTTCATGAGTCAGTCAGTCATACATGATTGGAACTTACAAGATGAATCATAGGATCATTTCACTGCTTATGTGGTACTTTGCAATTTCAGTATTTTCTGAATGAAAAAACAGATGAGTAATTCATACCCGAAACTCTGAGTGCCTGTTCCATCAGCTGTTAATCCAATTACTGATTAACATTGCTTGCTTCTTCCTGCATTACCTAACAGCTCTGTGCTCACGAATGACCTCTGGGTAGCCACCTCTGTTACAAGAATGCAGAAGTGCAGGACAGGGTCAGGCAATGGCAGAACTTCCTAAAAGCTCTAGTTATTCTTCATCTGTTAATTTTTTTCTAGTATCAAATAACATCATTAAAGCAGAGAGAACAGGGGCTTGTTTTCTTCTTGCCCCCTGTCTTATCCTTGCTTACTGTAGATGTTGTAGCTGAGATCCACAGCTTTAGGTTTAATTTTTCTCTGAAAAGGACCACATGTTGGCCAAATGAGGTAAAAATTACCACACTAATGATTCCATATTGGGTTGGGGATGATACCTTGAGGATCAGGATATTGGCAAGTGTCCATTTATGCATATATTGCAGGAACATTAATGGTTTGTTGTAATTTGGTCATTACTGGCTCTCTCATCTGCCTTGAGCTTAGTGTTTCTGTTTTAGTCATACTGGAAGAAAGCAACAGAAATTACAGAGAGACTATTCTGGTAACAGTTGCCTTTTCTGCTCCCCAAAATACATGACATTTTGCTCTACATATGCCAAATATCTGATGTGATAACTATTGTGTAAGGGAAGGATGTGGGATCAGTGCTGTATTTTCTCCTATATGCAGCTGGGCAGCCTGGCACTTCCAGGTGGGAGTAGTGCATGTTTCTCTCAGAGAAGGGTTCCCAAAAATGTGTGTGGCTTTTGCAGCTGATGACTTTGAACAGTATAGATTAAAATATTGAGTTAAGGAATATAAAGCCTTAGTTCATTTTCTCTGATACTTGGTACCACTGTTTAAAAATCTGAAAGACCACCTTCAGTACAGCCTTTAGCCTTGTGTCAAAGTAATTGTTTAGTCAAATCTTCAGACTTGGGTTAGTGCAGTATTAAAATCTATTTGCTAAGTTACGTGCATTGTTTTAGGTTTATTTAAGAAATGTCAATATTAGTGGTGATGCCTTAGTTGAACTTTAGAGCTGTAAATTTTTGGCTCCAATCTTTCTACAGCAAACATTAAAGAAGCAATCTACGTGTACTCATGTGAGTAGGCTTAGTTGCTATGTGGAGAGATTCACATACTTAGTTAAGTGTGTGCGCACCATTGTTTGTGACAAAGATTTCAGCTGAATGATTTGCTAAAGTTTTGTGGCTTAAAACTTGTCTCTAGAAAGCAAAGTTGATTTATTATAATTCCTAAAATCCCATTTAAATGTATAGAAAATATATTTTAAAAAAGTGTGTGAAAAAGAATTTCAAATATCTTAAGTCTTTGGTAATAAAAATAATAATAATAATAATGATGAAGAAGTCTAGATTTAAATTCCTGACTGACTTCAACGTTTGAAACTAAGAGGACATGAACTCTTAGTGGTGGCCTGCTTTTACTAACTTTGGCTCTCCTGATTTGTGGAAACTTAATGTACTTGAAGATTGAGGGATTCTGAGTAAAATCTGAACTCTTGACAAGCTTGACTGGATGGATGCCACAGGTTAGACAGCATGGTTGGTCACTTAGATCTTTCTCTTCAGGACAGAGCATTTTAAATAGAACATTTTTTACTAGTATAAAAACTCTGTCAGTCCAAATCTGAGGTTCTATCTAGTAAGTAATTTGTACTTCTTTTTACAGATGTGTTTTATCCTAAGTAGTAAATGACAAATAACTTTCAAAATGTTGTCTTAAATTCTTGACTGCTCCACAGTTTTCCAAAGTTTGGGAAATTTTGGTCATGGGAGATAGTTTTAAGAATTGATGTCAGTCTTCTGACAAGGCGAAACTCAGTCACTTTCACCCCATGTTCTGGGAGACAGAGGGAAAAAACCTAGTGGGACCATGTGAATCAAAGGTAGAAACTAGCTAAAAAAGTGTTCTCTACTAAGTAGATACAAAATCGTCTTTTGTTTCTTTTCTCTAGTTGAGAAAAGTATTTCCTGGCAGGGGTAAGTAATCTATTTTAGTTCTGGCTAGGGTGGTTTCTTTTCAGTCAGTGATATCAATTCAGTTTGTTTGCACTTCCATCAATATCTGTGCTGGTTTTGGGAAATGGGAGCAAGAACATTGTTTTGTACACACTTATTTTGGGCTTACATATGTTTACTTCTACTCTTGAGACTGCTTAGGTAAAGTGCTGTTACTTTCAATGCTAAGGCTCTGGTACATTTCAATTTCACTCTTGTAAAGATACTGGAGCTTATAGTTGTTGCTCAAGGAACAGAACCCCTTCATGCTACTGCCTCATGGTGTATTCTTTGATGCAATAATAGTCTTGGGAGTTTGGGTGAGCAACATAAGCAGGGTTGAGAAAACTGAAGATGCTACTGACATGACAGAAAAGTTGGGTTTCATCATTTACTTTAGGAAAGGAACACTAAAGGCTGCTGGCCATCTTACAGTGTATCAGAGTGAAGCTGGAGTCAATTGAGTCCAGTTGCTGATCATTCTTACATTAGACATTCACATATTGATTTTCCTGTCTAACATGAGAGGGGATTTTCCATCTCAGCAAAGAGTGGCATTGTTGTTTGTTTTGTAAGCATATTCAGTGCTATTCCCCCACTTTTATGTCTTTGTGAATCTTCCCTGGAAAATCTCTTAAGGGAAAAAAAGAGGAAGCTCTGTAGTTTCCCTTTCCTCAACTAGATCCCCTTTTCTCTTTGAGAGGAATGGCAAGTTCCGCCCCACTACCTCCCTGGCCATTTCTCAGGATGGATGAGCGTGATAGGCATTTTCAGCAAAGGGGAGTGATGTAACAAGACTCTCTATGCTTTATTTTAGACTCCGGATGTGACTCTGTGACTGATACAGAAACAGAAGACGAGAAGAATCCAGCTTACTCCCACAGTCTTGCCATGAGTGAAGAACACGGATCATCCAAGAGCACTGGGGACCATCCAGTGGTGCAGCCTGACCGCATACAGTGTGGGGTACTGTATGTCCACTGTTGGGCTACGTTCTCACTGTGTGCTGGTGCAACCCATTATGTTGCTCTGTAATGGTCAGCTTAACAGGCCTGGGAATTAGTCCCAAATTCCTTTTCTGTCACTTTCGCTCTCAGCCCCCTGTCCTCAGTGTCTCTTTTACGAGCTTGGTTCCCTAGGCCCAGGAATAGCTTGGTAACATGCAGTGCTCAGTGCAGCCAAGACTGCTGTGTCGCTGGTTGACAGTCTCATTAACACAGATGCTTGGCTTGTGTGCTGCGAGGCAGGTTCACACCCTTCCCTTCCTCTGTTCTGGTGGTAAGTGGAGTAAGGTGATTGTAATGAACAAGTTAACTCCAGAGCTTGGATGCAGTCTAATATGACAATTCTGGTTTGTGCCTCATAAGTGACTCTGAAGAGCTTGAATTAGGGCTTCTTGTGTGAAAAATAGCACTTTTTAGTATGGCATCTCCTCAGATGGAAAGAGCCTAAGTTTCTTCTTTTCTTTCTATTTAAAATGTGGCTGTGCTGCTAGAGCGAAGAGATTGATAGAGTTGAAACTAAATCATTTTATAAATCTAGCTTTAATCAGTATATAAATCTATCTGAATAATCTATAGTTTTATCAGTTTAATCCATGTATCTGTGCTGGTGCAACCTGTAGCAGAAGCCACCTGCCCAGTTAGTCCATGACTGGAAGATGCTCCTGAAAACCATTCAGGACTGTGAAAATGACAGATGGTAATTCATGTGTTAGTTGCAATGATGACAAAATTCCTAGAAAATGTACTTAACTTTGTGTTGAACCTGTGTGTTGTAATGCCTTTTCTCTTAGGTGCAGACAACAGTTTATATTATCATGAAATGTAAACTAGATGGTGAAATGAAAACTGAAGTTGAATTCTCTCCAGAGAATGCATCCTCTGTGCGTGTACTGGCTGAGATGGAGAATGAGTACACAATCTCTGTGAAGGCTCCAAGTAAGCTGGACTGAGATTTTCCCCACCTCCTTCCCCCATCGCTTCCTTTCTATCTCAACCTGCCTGTCCTGAGAAGTGCCGGAGGGTAAAGGTTGCAATGCAGAAAAAATTGAGGCTAGAAAATCTTGGACTTGCATTCTCATATTTTGTTATACTTTTGTGATGAGGAGCTAAGAGAGACTGTTGCTTGGGGTCTCTGTTTTCCCCCCAGCAGCAGTAGGTTGCAGTATGGAAACACCTTGAAGCTTGTAAAGCATGTTGAACTTAACTGTGTGATGACCACCACCACATTAGCATTGGCAGGGTACCAGTGTGCTAGTTAAATAATTGCATGACTATGACAGCTTAATGTGTAATGATCTCTGTGATTAGAACTGAAACTATTCTGGCTTGCCTTTTAATTTATGTATGTTCTGTCACCCTAGATATCTACATTTACAAAATTAAAGGTTGTCTAAACTTCAGATTCACTAAACTTTAGGGGCACAATTTCAGAACCTTAAAGATTGATAGTTTCCCAGCATTATTTTATTTAATCTACTTTGGTCTGTCCTCTTGGAGAGTCATTGTTCCAGCTCTGAGAATAGAGACTAATAGTCATTATAGTAACTCCCATAAAGTCAGTGAGGTGGGTTGATTTAAAGAAGGTTACCTCACCCACATATAAAGGTTCAGTTTAATCTGTCTTAAATTTAAGACTTATAATTTAAGCAAAGACCTCAAAACTAGCTTGTATTTGAATTACAAACGTGATCTTCACATTGATGGAGTGTACGGTTGAAGTTCTGCAGTTTCTAACAGTAAGAGAAGTAATTTTTAATTCTTTTCTTGTGTGACTGTAACCATTTCATCATTTCCTGAGTTGCTAACGGGGAAAGATTAATTCAGTGGGTTTCAAAATATTTGTGTTTCAAAGAGAAAGTCCAGACTTGTGAATGCACACTAGACAAAACATCAGGAAGCTCTCAAAGTGCAGGTAGAAGAAAATCCTATGCATGGATAAAGTTGCAAAGCTGGAATTCATTTAAATTGATCTTATTTAGAGACTAATGAGGCTGACAGAGATTACAGAATTCTCAGTTACTTTTCAGATTTCTCTCCCTTCTCTTGTATTTTATGGCACGGCTTTAAAGAGAGCTCCAGAGAAAGCCAGGGATGGAGAGATGTGAGGCTTTCTAATTTGAGGTGAAGTACTGCTCACATCAATGGTCCAGTCTACTGTTAGCAGAGGACCTAGCAGGTCACAGGCTATGTGCACTGATATAGATATTAAGAAGGTAGTTACGAAGTACTTTCCTATTTAATGTTCAGACCAAGGTCATGACTCTTTTTATGACTCTTCGTGAATCAGTACAGCAGAAACTGTTTTGGTATCCATCTGGCATTATATCCAAACTCCTGTCCTCACAGTATTTGGTGCAAACTCATGGCTACTGTTTGTTCTAATGGTGATTTCTGCACTTTCTTTTCAAAGATTTAACCTCTGGGACAGTACCTCTGCAGATATATTCAGGGGACTTGATGGTGGGAGAAACAAGTGTCACTTACCACACGGACATGGAAGAAATCAGCAGTCTGTTGGCTAATGCAGCCAACCCCGTGCAGTTCATGTGCCAGGTAACGACTTTAGCAAACATAGAAACTGTGCTTTGGAAACCAGCTTCTTCAGAGGCTAAGACAAGTGGGCATAAGCAAAAGTGCTTGCCGTGAAGTAGCTCTTCTGAAATGAAGAAATGCAAGGTCATTTAGGGATTATCACATGACCTTAACACCCCCTTCTAGCGAAAGCATGGGTGCTTTTTCTGTCTCTGAAGGACATAGCTGGCTGAGTCAGGTTATCCAACTAATAAAAAAAAGTGCAGTCAATCAACACTCACATTTAGATCTTGATGACTTGAAAAGCTTGGAATTACAAAACTTGGTATAACAGAAAGTACTGTAAAGAAATAAACTGTTTGGGAATTTGTACCTAAGTGTTCTTGAAAAAGATGTGAATAGAAACAAAGGTTCATATTATCTGAAGGAAGCAGGGTAACATAAAATTATTTGTTTCCTCTTAGCACTTCTTTAACAAAGCCACTCCTCAGTTTTCATATTGTATTTTGCCCAGTTGGGGTACCTGAACCCTCTTAGAGGGGTAAAGCTTGCACAAGGCAAGCTCTCAGGTGTGTTGCCTTGCTGCCTGCCTGCATGTCCCTGGTTGGCCGGGTAGCAGAAGCCTACAGAGTAGTGCTGGTAGTCACCAGTATATCTGGGGCAAGGGAGACTGTGTTTCCTTTACTTTTTAGTTCAGCTTGTGAAGAAGTTGGTACTGGTTGATGCCTGTGCTTGGGGAATAGGCATATTTCCCAGTGGCTAAGAACCTGCTCAAAAGCCAAACCCAGAGTTTATACCAGAGTAATTAAACATGGGCTAGTGCATACTTAAAGCAGGAGGAACACTTCATTGGAACAGTTTCAGAAGTAAGATTGTACCTGTCAAGAAAGTAGGAGGCAAGAGTTTTCTATGCTTGCAGTTGAATGAGTGACTTTCTCGTTATGCTCTGTCTTCTTGTAGAGTGTATGATTCTCATCTCGTCAGTTTAATGATACTGTGTTTCTGGACCAGGAAGCTATTCATGTTCTTTGCTTGACCTGAACATTTCTACCTTCCATGTTTACACCTGCTGTTTTCTGATTGCGTTTAATAAAAGCACCATAGAAATCTCACCTTAACTGAATCTCCAAACTCCTCCAAACAAAAGCACTTTCCATTTATCTCTAGGCCTTTAAAATCGTGCCATACAGCATAGAAGCACTGGACAAACTGTTGACTGAGTCACTCAAGAAGAACATTCCTGCCAGTGGTTTACACCTGTTTGGAATCAACCAGCTGGAAGAAGAAGATATGACAGCAAGTAAGTTGAAAGATTCTTGGTTTATTTTTAAACTTTATTTGTATCCCTTGTTTTACCTTGAAGTGCCTTAACGCCGTGGAATGTGGTACCTGCATAGGCTGCCTCAAGAATCTTGGATCTCAGCCAAGAAGCTAAATTTCTGGTGATTTCTTTATTAATTTCTATAGAAAGGGGATTGCCCTTGAGTCAGCTGACCCCTTTTTAATTCTATTCAGCAGTCTCACTTCCTAAATTGTGACAGATGCAGCTGGGTAGACAGCTTCAAACACAGCCAGAGTGAAAAGATGATGGTCCCCAAATGTCTCCCATATTTTCTCCTTTGTTTCTCGCCTTTGTCTCTTTTGCTGCTAGAGAAAAACCTGCATTCTTACGGGTTCCTGTTTTCACAGATCAGAGGGATGAGGAGTTGCCAACACTGCTTCACTTCTCTGCAAGATATGGGCTGAAGAACCTCACTGCCTTGCTGCTTACATGCCCTGGAGCGCTGCAGGCCTACAGTGTAGCCAACAAGTATGGCCACTATCCAAACACCATAGCAGAAAAGCATGGCTTTAAGGATCTCCGCCAGTTCATTGATGAATATGTGGTAAGAGGAAGCAGCAGTCTTTCTGCCTTGTCCCACAGAGAGTGTGGGCAGTGGCACCGAGCTTGGCACTTAAGTGTTGCGTGAGCAGGAGTGATGAGATGATAAATTGTGCAGTGTAGTGTGTTAGGGTGTAGAACACAGACATCCAGCCACACTGAAAGCTTCCAGGCAGGAGGGCTAGGTGTGCTTCTCTGGAGCTAGGGAAATTCCTGGAGCTTTTTCACAGACCAAGTAAGATGGAAGAAGAGACTGCCATGCTGGCTTTCCTTGTCATCCATTCATCTAATGAAGTTTCTGCGGGGATGTGGTTGGGGCCTGGTGTACTCCTCTAACTTCTCATCTTTGGAAAACTACAGTCCCTTCATCCTGCTTACTTCAGGGAGTAATATGGAAACAGAATATTTTTGAGAAGATACAATTTGAGGTGTATCTGAGGTACAGTCAGATTGACGTACAGTCAGATGAGCTTATTGGCTCATTCACAGCTGATCTGTGCAGTCTACCTCCTCCACTTGATATCATTTCTTCCTGCATCAGTATAGCTGTTCGTTCCCCAGTTGCTCTATCTGGGATCCCAATTCACAATTCAGTTCTCTTTGAGCTAACCCCACCCACAGGAAGCAGCACTCTGACTTGTCCAGATTATGACATGGACCTGATTCCAGCTGCACCAAGCAATTGTTTCTGTGGGGTATGGGTTATATGGAGTTTGGGTATGCATGGAGTTTATCCTTTCTTTTCAATTCGAACTGTTTCAGGCCTGTATACTTCAAAATAACAAGAAACTCCTTGACTCACATCGTATGAATTCTATTTGCCTTTGCTTTCAGTTGAAAAGTTGTGTGTAATTGTCCTTAAAAATTGTCAGAATGGAGGGTGATAGATCTGTTAGTCTTAATGTGGTTCTGCCAGCCAATTGCAGTAGTATTTAAATCCTATTTAGGAGGTATGGGTGGTTCTTGGATTTGGGGCTTGCTTCTTGATATGAGCATGAATTTAGGATTATACATTAGAGCTAAATAAAAGTTATTGTGCGTTCTGAGATCAGGAGAGCTCAGGTAATGAGGGTAAATGAGAGATGTGCAGGAAGTCCTTCCAACCTCTTATTGCAGTACTGTGCTCCTCCTGTATTCTCTCCACCAGCACAGTGACAACTGTGTTAAGAGCAGGTCCTGCTTACTGACTGTCAAGCTGTGCAGCATAGTACCAGAGCACACAAATCATCTGCACTGGTGTGACAACTGCAAGGTAGTGACTAGAATCACTACTAGTGTGGATATCTGAAAATCCCAGTGAACCCCTTTACTCACCTTATTTTCTCTCTAGCAAAGGTTCCTCTGCACCTCTGTAGAGCATCTTATGAACTACTGGCCTGACTGATTTTGACCATGGAGGGAAGCTTGTGTAGACAGTTTTGACCCACATGCCCTGTGGATTGAGGGCCCTTGAGTTGTCATTTGTGGATGGAAGAATATCTTGTAGTATTTTGACTGGTTAAGATGGCTGTGCTTGTGACATAGCTGGAACTTGGGAGTAGGATGGGATGAAACTTTACATTTTGCTCCCTGGTGTGGTTTGGTGAAGATCTGCATTCTTCCCCTGCTCCATGTTGCAAATATGTGAAAAAGGGTTCTGCTGTCCTGTGAATTAGAAGTTGCCTGTATTATGTGAACAGCTGCCTGCTGTGAGGTTTCCTGTTAATATCACAGGAAAGGGTCTGTGTACTCCCACTCTGGGTGTTGTACATGCTGCTGCTAATGGCCAAGAAACTGAAACTGAATCTACATCAAAGCTAAAACTTCACTATCTTGCAGGTGCTCTGCATGTGGCAAGCTTTCCCCCTTATGGTTAGCTACGCTTGCCCCAAAATAGCCTTTGACAAGCGTTTGTATTTTTAGAATGAGCTATGTTTATGTTCTGGGGGTTTGCAGATATTGGGTAAGACACAAAATTTAAGGGGTAAGAGGCTGTAATGGCTATTCAGAATGTGTTAGCACCAACTTGTTTCACCTTCCTTACCTATTACTACAACATAGATCTTGAAGGCTTGGGCCCAGTCAGCTGTAGTGGGAATTTAATTCATTTGAGAAGCCTTAATCTTTGGGAATGGGCTACCTTTAGGTGTTTTTTTCCATAAGTGATGGGAGAATGAGGAGAATCATTTGCTTGCTTTGATTATCCACATTCTTTATTTAAATGAAACTTGAATTTTTTTTTTCTTGCCCTCCTTCCTCTCCAGGAAACTGCAGATATGCTGAAGAGTCACATTAAGGAAGAGCTGATGCAAGGCGAGGAGGATGAATCTATTTATGAGTCCATGGCTCATCTGTCCACAGATCTGTTAATGAAGTGTTCCTTGAATCCTGGCTCCGATGAAGAGCTTTATGAATCCATGGCTGGCTTTGTCCCTGGTGCTCCAGAAGATCTTTGTATGTATATTCATAGAATCACAGAATCATAGGATGGTTTGGGTTGGAAGGTACCTCTAAAGCTCACTTCATCCAACCTCCCTGCAATGAGCAGAGACATCTTCAAGCAGATCAGGTTGCTCAGAGCTCCTGCCTCTCATACACAGTAGCACCTCAGTTACAGCTTTTCTGCTCTCACCACAAGGAAACTAAGCTCCATCTCTAATATTGGCTGGCTGAGAAAATTGTTCTTTTTTTTTTTTTTTGATTACTAGTGTACAAGATCAAGAGCTGTTTCCTCAGTGTTTTGAGGACTCCCTGAACCTTGAGCAAGTAATGTACCATATAGAAGAGACTACATTTTCTACCATGTTCTGCTTCTCCCTCCTGAGAACCGGTGGCCTAAGGGCACTCTTGACTTACAGACTCCCACAAAAAAGATGTGATTTTACTGACAACAGGGAAACGGAAAAAACAAGGGCTGGGCTTTATTTAGCACAACTTCAAAGCAAAAGAAAGGGAGCATATAGAAATACATATACTGAAAAGATTATAACTGAAAAATCATTATTCTAATCCAGTCGGTTTATGCAGATGTTTTAACTTTTTCACCATTCCATTAATATTCAGCCAATTGCTAATATCAAGTTAAATACCTATGTTAAGCAATTGTAAATTTGCTTTTCTTACTTACCTACCTATTTGGTCTGGCTTCATCCCACTGACATATTTTATGATTCCCATGATGAGCAAAGAATCTAGCTTCTTATAATTTAAGTACCTCCATAAGGACTTCTAGTGTTTCTTCAGGTTTTAAGTGTGCTGCCTCCAGGGAAAAGTTTCCTTTCTGAAACACTTTTGCTTATAGGCTATATTGGTCCTGGGCTGTTTTTCTGCTCTTTTAGATTACATGATACTATAAAACACATTTTCCTTGATTATTGAGTCCAGAAGACTCTGTCAGTTCTTTGCCTGAACTCATAAATTCTTCTCTGCAAGTTTTGTTTGGTCGCTGCAGGGATGATTCTGCTACCAAAACCAGGATTGTTCTGCCTTCAGGTGGAGATAAGCACTAAGTCGGGTTGGACTTGTAAGAAACAAAGCTGCTCTTGTTCGCAGTAATGGGGGTGAGAGTTTCTAGATGATTGCAAGGTCTGCCTGCAAGCAGTACACAGCTGAATGGAGTTGATCGACTAAGCCTGTGCAGGGGGAAAAAGCAGGCTTAAAACTACTAAGCCGAACTTGTTTTCTTCAAAGCCTGAAATGCCCATATCTCCCAGAAACTATGCAGGGGATATTCCTTTCTTTCATGTATGCAGATCAAGCTCCCTGTGATTTATCACTTTTGAACTGGACTCTGAAAAGCCTCTCCTGCTTCTTCTGGAGTTCTAGTATATTGCCTCTGCACACAAAGCTCTGCTGCCTTTTATTCAGGAGTCTTTTACTGAAATTCTCTGTTTCTCTTATGTAGTCTGTTAGTCTTTGCCTGAAGAATATTTGCAGCTTGTCTGAACGGTGCTTAAAAACTACCTGTATTGTAACAGGTAAGTTTAAATTGGCACAGTTCTTGATGCTTAGATTGGTTCTCTCAAAGTTAAAGGTGTTTCATTATTATTTAGAACACAAGCAACACACAGGCAAACCCCCACTGAAATTAATGGGAGTGCTGGCTGGTTTAGAACTGCCATCACAAATGAAGGATGCAAGCTATTGTACTGACTTAAAGGTTTGTGAGGATGAAAAACTCACTAGGAAATCATAATTAACTACTACTGAGGTACTTTCTCTAGGAATTACTCTTATGTGAATAGATACGACCGTGGTGTGGAGGACAATACCTGGGCTGTTTTAAGTAGCCATACAGTGTGCCTATTTATTGTGGTCAAGGCAGGCTTCCACCTCAGCTTTTCAGAGACTGATCAAAGGAAGGTTAAATACCACAGGGTCAATTTGTCTGGCAGGAGGAACTGGTTTGAGAATAAGGTAACACAGGACTGGAGCCATTGTAATGAGATAAAAGCAGAAGCAAATACTTGGATACCAGAGTGTTCTGTTGTATTTTTCATACCACTTCTGATTTTTCAATGCAGTTTTACTTTTTTTTTTGTCTCTGCATGTGGTCTTGGAAAACATTTTCAGAGAAAGTGCAGAAGCTGTGGAAGGGCCCTGTTTTGCTTAAACTGACACTGCTTAAGTTGCACACACCTGTGTTGCATTACTAGCTGTGCCTTTAAGGTTTGGAATAATTGATGGAATTTAAAAAGATGGAAAAGGTTTTGTTCATCTACAGAACACTGCCTCCCCTCCTCTGAAGGGGAGCATTCTTTCCCACCTAGGTCTTAATGACCTGAGTAGTGTAGGTCATAAAGTATTCCTAACCATATCAGTGGGTCCTTACTAGCTCTTGCTGTACCCAATTTGCTGTTTTTTACTGAGTTTGAATTGCCTTCTTTAATTTTTTTATCATTAATCTAATTGTTCCTTCCCCAGAAGAGCACTTCCCTCACTCTTCACTCTTACTACACTTTTAAAATACCTGTGGAGTTAAATATAATTTTCCAGAATTTGCTTCAGGTTTGTGCAGGTTGCAGGTAAATGGCATTTAGCTGAGTAACACAGTTGCTGAACAGCAAAAAGAGAGGGTTGCCTCCATTGTATTGGGCTGGTACTATGAACTACAGTATCAGATAAAGCACTTTCCTTGTTCTGCTTTCCTTCCACCAGCACCTCCTGCTGATTTTTGCAAAACAGTATTTTGAGTAGGCTAGAGTTGAGCACAGAGGGACTTGGAGAGCAGGGCCTCTTCAAAGTGCTGCAAACCTGTTTGATTTGTGTGAAGATTAAACAGTTTGGTTTGTGTGTGGTGTTAATGCTCTTTTACTTTGGGAAAGAGTTAGGCTGAATTCTCAGTGTCCAAGGTCTGACAGTGACAGTAGCTGAGAGCTGGTTGAAACATCTGGACTCATAACACTGTTTCTATGTTTATGAACTGTGTGGACAATCAAACTCTGTATAGTGTGAGTTTCATGCAGAGATGTAATCCTTTAACCTAGAGAGTTGACTAAAGTCTATTGACTAAAGTCTAATTGACTAAAGTCTATTGTCCTGTAATTTGCAGACCTCCAACACCTAAAGAATAGATATTAGTTCATGTATGAATAAGTTGTGATGCCCTTATTCTACTCTCTTGCATATTCCTTCCCTCCTCCACCATTTTATTCTCTTGAGACCAAACTTTCAGCACTGTTCTCATTGATTTTTATTTTTGCCTTAGTTAATGCAAGAAACAGTAACCTCCTTGTCATCCTCGAGCAAGCTGAGAGAACTGTGCACAAAAATATAAATGCTTATAAAGTTCCAAGTTGTGATTTATGCCAACACATTGAATCTTTTGTCTTGCATAATGAATCTCTGTAAAGAGGTAGCTTGCTTTGTGTGCAGGAATACCTGGCATCTAGTGTTCACAAATATTTACAGAGGGAAGGGTCTTCCTACTTTCTAAAGGGTGTCCACACATGGATATTTTAGCTGTTGCGAAGGGTCTGTAGGTCATAGTTCATCTTCTGTATGTCTGTTTGCACGTTGGTTGAGCTCTCTTCTGAAGCTTTAAACCCTGCAAAGGGAAACTGACACTCTCTGAATAAATATCTTTTAGCTACTAAATTCTTACTTCTAGGAACTGCTTAACCCTCTTCCTGCTAACCCTTCAGACCAACTTTCCCCAGTAGCTTCAGGAAAATCTGGTGACCTTTCCTGTAATACCCATTTGTGTGTGCCACCTTCTTGTTTGTCACTTCTGTCTCACTAGCCGGTTTTTGCAGCAAGTGGAGCAGGTGGTGTCACTGACAAATTCGAGAACTTCTTTTCAGTTATGGTATATGAATGAGGTGTTAGGTCTCCTCTGTATGCAACAGGCCTGTGTTCAAGAAGGTAGCGAGGTGGCAATCTTGTCTTCTGAGGAGAACTAGTTAGCTGATTAATTTAACTATACTATAGAAAGCAAAACCTGCAGTACCCTGTTGCACTGATGGTTTAGTAATCCTGCAGAGCACAGCCAAAATTGGGAAGGTACTGTTTCCTACACAGAGAATGAAAGGAACTTTGCACACCTGTCATGTTCTGTTCTGCCCCCAAGCCCATAAGGAAGTGGCTTTCCTCTGGGCCTGTGTTTGCTACAGGTTCATTTCTAAAAGCTATGCTAAAAATAATCAAGGTGGCTATAAGGTGGAAAAATTCCTCTACAGAAAACTTCAGGTCTGTAGTGCTGATTCTTTAGCGTGCTCAAATGTCAAATCTGTGCTTTCATGTAATGCAGTGACACGTACGTGAACTTTGTATTTGGTTGATGGTGAGGAGATTAGTTCCAGCAGCATGCAGTGTGGCACAGACAGCAGAGCTCCTAAGAAGCTGCTGATGTGGTTAATCCACACAGCATGCAGTAGTGCTGTGACTATGTTGGAGGTATTCCTGCAAGGTTAAATCTAGGTTGAGTGCAGTCACATGACTGTCAGTGAGTCCTTTGACAATTGTTGATTTAAAAAAAAAAAAGAAAAAAAACACACCACAAAATCTTGCTGGCATATTCTTATTCCTTTTTCACAATCTCAGCTTTGCAGGAAAATGATAAGAAATATTAGAAAATATAAAAATACATTAATAAAAATATTTCATATTCTGGCATGTAACCCAAACCATCTAGTTTACATGGCAAGAGAATTATGACACAGTAATAGATATGCCTCAACAATTCACTTACTAATCAGTCTTGTTTTTAATATCATCAGGAGCATGGTTACCTAACAATTTTAGTTTTAGGATTAGTTTTAGGGTTACAGTGAGGTTGACCCTTTTTTTAAAAAATCGGAATTCTTTATGTGAAACACTGAATTAACAAAGTATCTTACTGTTTGTTGTCACTCTTTTCTCAATACTGGATTATCATCTGACCCCCTAAACACCTTCCAGTCTAACTATTTAACTCAGCCAACTGTTTCGACTTTTAGCTCAGAAACAAAACAAACACTATTTTCTGGGTCATGGGAAAATTGCCTTCAGTGTCTTGCCTTGCGAAATCGCAGGTTTCCTCTCGGGGAGCAGAGGCCAAAACTTTCATCTGGCCAAAATACTCTCAGTAGTAACCAATACTTGGTGCCTGCTTGAAGTGTTGTCAGAACTTCTCAACAGCAGTGTTAGTCATCCTCAAGTGTAAGCATCAGGCAGCTGGAAAGGATTTGTGCAGAGTGGACTGAACATGGCAACTCAGAAACCTTTTTTGAGGAAAATATCTGGTCAGTTGCCCAGCTTTTTCTTTGGTTGTCACCGCAAACCTAAGGTCCGGTCAGAAATACCACATCAGTTTATTGTATTATATTACATTGTTCCACACATTTAAGAATATAATTAACAGGTTCATCATTCTGATTTTTTTTTTTTTTCAGATGTAGAGATGCTTCAGTCCAAACCAGACACTCCAGCTGCTGGAGATGAAGTTTCACTAACTACAAAAGACTCAATGCTCCGCAGGTTTTTAGAAGGTGAGACCTGTTTGGAGGGAGGGATGGCAGCAGCACAGTTAAAGCAATTAAATAGAATTTGATATTTCTCTTAAGGATAGGAGATAGTCCACATTGTTTGCTTATTTCAGACAAAGGAACAATTCTCTTTAGTACTTTGTAGACTGTCATAAATAGGTTTTGGAAACCAGTGCTCTGCTTGATTTGTTAACTATTACAGTATTATGCCACTAACTGTTCTTCAAGTTCTTAAAAGGAGTTAGGAGGTTTTTCACTATTTCTTCACCAAAACAGGTGGTGCAGGTTTAGTGGCAAACAGTTATACACTACTAGATGTTCATGACTTTATCAAGTCAAGTTCTGTCCTGAAGGGCTTTGGCACTCTAAAGTCACTGCAAAACTGGCTGCTTTTGCCTGTGAAATGGCCAGCTTGGTAAAAATGTGGTACATAATGCATCTGGAGGGATCCAGTGTTCAGTGAAGTGACCAAGTTGTTATTCTTACAAACTGTACTCTGTTGTAGGCAGTAGCGTGGATGTGCCAGATTCAGAGGAAGGAGTTTACGAGCCGTGTGTTGAAGATGTATACTACCGGGTGGAACAAGATACTTTTCCACAGGAAATGGCCAACAGACCTCCAGTTCCTGTTCCAAGACCAGAGTCTAGTTCTCCACAGCCAGACAATGAGCTGTACATCTCCAAAAGTGAGTTGGGTACCAGTGGAAATGTAGACTAGTCAACTGTAGTATGGCATTGACATTGGCTTCAGTTGCCAAATAAATGCCAAGAAAGCCTAAACTTTTTGAGATCCCTGTATTATTTTACTCTGGAGTCGGACCACCTTTAGGATCCAATTTCATATGTTTTTCATCTTCTGTCTACTCTGAAAATACGGGGATGTTGTATCTCAAGACTGTGGCCTGAGCTTGCTCTTAATGAAATCAGCAGGATGACAGATTACCCCCAAATGGTATAAACAAATCCAACTAAATAGGAAAGATACTGATATTATAAGGACACAATCAAGCTAATAAATTGAGACATTGCTGCTCAGTAATAGTATCATTGATTCAATCACATTTATATAAGGCATGGTTTTATATCTCGAGATCTCCCTCTGATGTGGGGTTTAATTGAAACTGAAGAAGATTGTGCCTCTTAGTTTGCTAGGCAGTTTTGGAAATCTCGGTCATATTTCACACACACAACAAGAACCACAGTACCATGTGAGAGAGTAATTTCAGTGACTTTCCTTTCTCCAATGACAGGACTATGGGGAGAGCATGTCCAGATTTCTTTTAGAGGTAACTGGGCTAAATTCTTTGAGGTGAATAGAAAGGGAATTCTGCTGTACAGATCTTTGTTTTCTTCAATGGACTTAGTAGGGTAACAGAAGCTGTAATGCACTGCAGAATTGTACTTCCCATATTCATCCTTGCTATTCCTGTCTTTGTGAGATGCATTTCAGTATCTAAAGAATGTTTGTTTTGCAGTTTTTGCACAGAAAGCTCAAAGACCTGAGAATCTTTATGTCCCTAGAGGAAGGATTAAGAAAGGTAAGTCAGAAGTTCACTGAAAATCCTTCCAGTAATCCAAAAGCAGATCTGCTGAGATAGCTTCATTTGCATGAAATATGACAGAATAGACTGTTTTACAAAGTTTTGGTGATAATAGTCCTTTATGAATGACCCAACCTTTTTGACCTTATGTGACATTGGAAACTTTTATAACTATATCCTTTTATCATGTACTCTACATGTGTCCCCTGTCTTGGAGTTGATATATCCTCAGTCAGGATCATAATGGTCATTGAAATCCTTTTTTATGGTGTGAACCATATTACTTCATGCGAATGATGTCCCACTTTTAATGTTCTGTATATATCCACTCCTTGTTAATCATTATTTCCCATGATTTCACTTTTAGCGAACTGATTGCCAATGATCTTTGCAAATCCAAAACTCTGTCCTTATACTTTCATTTCTTATCCTATGCACTATTAGAGTGCCAGGTACCACATCTAAGCTTTTAGCTCATGTGTTGGGAACTTCTCTCTATGTTACAAATGAGTTACAAAATGCCAGCATCAGTAGAATGAGTTTTCAGTTTCTGGACTTACACTGTACAAATTACCTAGGAAGAGTCTAGCTTTGTGACTGCCAAGGTGAAAGCTCTGTTTTGTGGATTGCTAAGGAAGCTGAGCACTTTAAGGAATGTATTTTGTTATGTTCTCTTAAATTATGATTTTAAGAACAGATATTATGTCTGGAAAGTATTTGTGTACAAGGCTACCTCTCAGCTGGGCTTTTAGCCCTAACAAATAGCAGGATGGCCTAAGATCAAAACACTTCTTAGGAAACTTAAAGTCTGTAATATTGATTTTTTTTTTTTTCTCATCTAAGAGTGCTTGACCTCTTTGTATTCAGTGGGGAAGGCAGATACCACAAGTTCAATAATACTTTTGGTGGTGTTCTTTCTTCAGAGACAATAGTCAGGCCTGTAAGGGACCTGTCTCAATCAAGCATATATGATCCATTTGCTGGAATGAAAACCCCAGGCCAACGGCAGCTGATTACATTACAGGAGCAAGTGAAAATGGGCATACTCACTGTGGATGAAGCTGTACTTCATTTTAAGGAGTGGCAACTGAATCAGAAAAAGAGATCAGAATCATTCCGGTTCCAGCAGGTACAGACTTACTTTACTGTTTAAGAAGTACAGCTGTCTCTCTAGGTTCTATCACAAGCCGTTTCAGAGCGGGTACATTCCTTTCCCAGTTGGAGCAGGCAGACTGCTAACGCAGTCCCCCAGCTAGCACACTTCTCTCCTGACACGGAGGGGCTGTTCCCAGGCAGCAGCAAGCAGGTAGCTGTTTTACAGATCCATTTTTCTTGCAGCAATATTGTTAGTTTTTGGAGATCTGTGCACTACCAATTGGACCAAATCCAGTTGGCTAAATTACCTTTCCAGAGGTCACCTAGCAGCTACCTACTGGCAGGGGACTTCTGGCATGAGCATTTAGCTTGTCAGTTCTCATCCATTTCAGATCATTGAAGACTGTGTCCCAGATGGTGTGTTGGCTGTGAAGTCCTAGGTGGTAGATGGTCTAATCCCTCCCTGGGTGATTGTTGATGGCTCCAGGACTGTTCTTTGCAGCTGGGCAAGGTCTAGAAACAGTCATTAGTAAAAGCAGAGTGTTTGGGTGGCTTGACTGAATGAGGGGAGTCATTTTGTTGGCAGCAGCGACATAATGACTGATGTAACTAGCTTACATAGTTTAAAATTTTCATTCTCTAGTTCGAGGCTCCCGCTTTAAAACCTTGCTTGCTTCTTTTGCAGCCTTTTGCTCGTGCTGTGGCAGTCTGCTCTCACACTTGAGGTGCTGGTCTCCAGTGTGTGTGATGTTGTTTTGGAACTGTCGGAACAAAGTCGAGGCTTTTCTCATTCTCACTTGGAAGGGTTTTCTCTACCCAGAAACAGTCAGAGGAATCCCTTCTCCCATCAGTGAAGAACACAGTGCTACTTTAGCACTTGTCTGTAGAAGAGATGAAGTGGTATGCTCTGTGCCCCATCCCATGAGCAGCTTTCAAAGTCTCTGCTCCAAATCTTGCTTCATGGTACAGCAATTGCTTCACCTACTTTTCCACTGATTCCACCGTATTTCCTCTCAGATATGTACATATTTCCCTGCTGAAAAAAGTTGTCTTTTTTCTACCCACCATTTCACATGGTAAGGTGCAGTATGCTGCCATACAATGGTGAAGAGACTTTGCTCCCAGTTACACTTCCAGGTGTCCCCTCTTGCTTCACTGGGGATGTCCTGAATTCTTTGAGTTGTCCCTCACACTCTGGGATGCGTGGCAGCCTTTTCTGTCCCTGCAGTCAGAATTACCTGTTTATTAGTACAGAAGGGACTTTGCAGTTATTTGATTGTGGGTCTTGTTTCTGTGCCAGTGTCACAGTGAAAACAGAAAATAGAGGGAATTCTAAACCCAATGTGCTGCTTATCTGCAACTGCCAGCGAGTGTATGAACTGGACCTTAACATACACAGTGAACATCTAAAAAATCTTGGTTTCTGAAAGGCACACATGGATTTCTGAAGGGAGTAGATTAAAACCTGTTGATATGGTTTGGACTTCAGCCAGGTCTAGCAGGCTTTGTTACAGCTTGGCTGCAAAGTTAGATGAAATATAATATTAGTTTTGTCAGAAAGCTGCTCATCGTCTTTTAGCCAAAGCCCTGAAAAAAGTATCTTATGATGTTTCTAGGAAAATCTGAAACGTCTACGAGACAGCATAACCAGGAGGCAAATGGAGAAGCAAAAAAAACACAAAAGTGCAGGTAACAGTCTCTGATTCACACATTCTCTGGTAATGAAGCACCTAACCATTTTAATAGGCTCTTCAGGCAGGAATATGTCCGTGTATATGGTATTTCTGTGATGTTTTAACATGCACATCCATGTGCCAGTTGGCAAAAATGTAGGGAAGTTTCTTCACTCCTCAGTTTCACAGACAAGGAAAATATGCCCACATCTGTGGAGTGCATCTTGATTCATTCATGTATAGTTACGATTCTCCTTATGTGATTGTTCTTAAGTTCAAAACCTTTCTCGGAGGCTATAATTTCACAGGTCCTTCTGAGGTGTTCATTTTCCCTTCCAGATTTAGAAATTACAGTACCCATTCGACGTTCTCATAATACTTTGGGGAGACCAGAATGTGGAATATATGAATACACCCCCAGGAAAAACGTTTTTCCACCAAAAAAGGAGTTAAAGCGAGGAGACTGGAAAACAGAAAGCACATCCAGCACAACAAGTAAGCAAGCCCTGAGTGTCACCCTCTCTACAGGAAACCTGGATGGAAAACACTTCCCCAGCCTGACCCTCGAGTCAGCTCAGGGGAGAGGACTTCTGTTCCTGAATCCCAGCACTGACACTGCCACCCCAAACCCTGCATGCCTCAGGCGGGCTGTTCTCAAAACTGTAAAAGCAACTCCAGGTGTACATCAAGTGGTTTGGGCATCTTGTGTCTGCATCTCTGCAGGAGGAGTACCTGAAAGCTGAGCAGAAGATTCCTTTGAGTAGTTCTGGGGAAGGCATACCACCTGTCTGCAGTTCTTAAAAGTAGATGGCAGCTGCTCACTTACTGGGAAGGATGCTCCTGTGCTGTGACTGCCAGCAGGCTGTGTGCTCTTCTGGCCTGAAGGGCATATTTATATTTCAGGCTGGAAACCGGTCTCTACGTGTCATTTCCTCAATTGTTGTAGAAAAAGGACAGCATTTTTCATTGGTAACTGTGGGACCTCTTGAGTGACTTGAACAGTCTGCACATTTTTATTATCTTTGGTTTTCATTAGGTTTAATTTGTGCAAATTAAATCCCTGCATTCTTGCTCTTACTGCAGACTGAGCAATTCTTGCAGAGAGCATTAGGATCATTTTGGTCCTCTGAAAGGAAAACTGAGTCCCAGTGAGGTTATTACCTTTGACTCTTGGCAAGATATAGCTGGCACACATCGGGAGTAGGTGCCTGAGGCAGCCTACTGAACCATTAACTTGCATACAAGCAGTTGTGAGAGAAATGTTAAAAGTCTGCAGAGTTCTCTGTGTGCAGCTTGGTGCTCTTTCTCATGGTATGATTGTGAGAATGGACCATACTACAGTAGTTAGCACTCTTAAGTGCTGCTGTTTGTACTAGCTGATAAAGAGAGTTATGTTACCAAAGCTAGTAGGGAGGGGGACTGCGTATTAGGAGAAAACCTGTAGTTACCATTTCAGTATAGAGGTTTCTGAACATTAGTGTCCCAGTATTTCACAGTCCTATAGAACATCATCTGTCTACAGCTGAAACCAGCCATAACAGTGTAGGATATGTTTGTGAGTTGCTGTCACCTTTGGAGATGGCATGACTGATTGCAAAATAATCCCTCCTCTGAGTCCGTGACAGTTGAATGGGTTTGTATAGATGGTTACTGAAGGTTGTTTGAACAAACTTGTCATTTTAGCTTAGAAACAGACTAGGAAACATTCTTGCAATGAGTGAGGGTTGTTGTGAGAGGAGGTGGTAAGCAGCTATTTGGAACAATTACTTCTCAAGCAGTCACTTTTTCCAGTTATGAATATGTGACAGTGCTCAGAGCTGTCTACTTTCATGCAGTTGTTAAAGATATGGGGACTGATAATTTAAATATATATAAACGCTGGGTGTGTAACCCTTGTGAAAATATTTGCCTGACTTGCCTGGTGATATTGGCACCAGATCTTTTCAGTTAACTTATGGTTATGAGCATTTAACAGAAGACTGAATCTAGATAGGGCAGAAGTCTTCTAGAAAGAAAACATAATTGAATGGTGTGGCCCTGTGGTTTGTATGAAATGCTGCTGTTTGGATCCTGAACATGTGAAAAATAACAGTGGAAATAAATTAAGCAAGAATTAAATTATGTGTGCAAGACTTAAGCATGGGGTTAAAAGAGCCCTGAGTTAGTGATTTGCAGTTAAATCACCAGAATTTAATAATCAGTTTGTTTTCTCTTGCTTTCTAGGTAGTGCAAGTAACCGCTCCAGCACTCGGAGCATACTGAGTGTCAGCAGTGGGATGGAAGGGGACAGTGAGGTAAGCTCTCACCTTTGCTATATACCGCTGTTCTTAAGTACATGGCTTTCTTTTCACACAAAAAAAAAGGAGCTCAGAGATGGCACTGCACTTGCAGAAATGGAAAAATGTAGCCACTTCTGTTGTGAAGCTAGCAAGAAGCAAGTTTTGCTGGTCTGTAAAGACTTCTCTCTGTTTTGTAGGACAATGAAGTCCCAGAAACAACTCGGAGCCGCAGCCCAGTCGCCCACCAAGCAGAGAGGCTGCCTTTTCCAGAAAGGCCTCCCAGAGTGCCTCCTCGAGGTGCAAGCAGGTAAAGCTAAAAGGCAGTTCAAACATGAGTTTTCCATGAATCCATATGGAAGCCTTGGACAAAATTCGAGGCAGGCAGCAGAGCAGGAAGCAAGTATGTCTTTGAACAAAATCTACCAGACTGTTATCTGTCCAACACACACCGTTAGGAATTGTAAGATCCTTGTTTCTCATCTGTAATACCTGGACGAATCAGTTTCCTAGTTGGTAGAATTCCTACTGCAGTGCTGTCACTGAGGTTCTTGCACGGCACCACAAACTTCAGTAACTTGTAAACATTCCAAACAGTGCAAGTCTATGAAGTCCAAGCCCCAAAAAGTTATCTCAGTACAGATACTAATAAAATTCTCCAACTGCTAAAGCAGTAATTACCACTGTGTGGGTGCAGCAAGTTCTGTATGTTGGCTTGGCTCTGGCAAAGAATATAGTTGGAATTTATCTGTAGTCTGTTGGAAAAAAGATTTAGAATCTTTTAATCTGTTCTTACTGCTTTTCATATAATATTCAGGAGAAAGCTACCATACTATCAAAGTTGTACTCCAACCAACTATTATAGCATCTCTTTACAGTAATAGTAGAATTACTGCAGTTGAAGAGCAGAAGAAATAGCTTGGACAGGAACAGGCTTTGGCAGCTTGGCATCTGCTCTGTTGCTGAATCACTGATAGCCTGTTTTTCTTCCTGTATGACTATTGCTTGTACAGTATTCTCACATATGATGTTATTGCATATAATGTGTTGTTCCAGAACTCTATTTTCTACTATTTTTACATGCATTTTTATTCTGTCTTTTTATAGGCCTGTAAGCTGTGAAGACTTTTATCCTCCACCTGTACCACCAAGAGGTCGCTGAATCTCTCAACAGCTGTGGAATATGAGATTTTTTCTTTTTATACATGTGTTTGTACAGATATTTTTTTGCTGTCTTAAATTATTTATTAGCAGGACCCAAATGTTTTCATCCCCTTCCTCCTCCCTGAAGCTCTGATGACTTTCCCCATGATTTTCACTGAGACTTCTTGGCCTTCCATATCTTTTTTTAGTTGGAAGAATTTTGGTGCTTTGGGGCTTCAAGAAAAAGTGTCACGGTTGGGAAGGAGAATGCTGATGTGTGTCTTAGGAGCCCTGCACTGACATGAAGTTTCCTTTTGACCAAGAAAACACACATGTCCTTTTAAGAACTAAATGCTGATAAGCATTGTTACTAAACCCCTCAACACAGTCTGCAAGGGCTTGACTGGAAAACATACTTGAAAAACGAAAGAAAATAAGTTGTTTGAAGAATGCTCATGACAGCAGGAGCAGGTGAATATACTGCTGTTAGGCAAAACATTTTGGGCACAGATATACTGACCTTTCAGAAGGCATAGCATCCTCCTCCAGCAATCATTAAACCATGGGAGGATGAGAAATTGTCTGTCCTGAAGAATGTATTTTGCATACAGCCTTGAAAATGCCTTTTCCTTTCCCTTTCCTCCCTGAAGAGGACAGACATTAACAAGGGGGTTGTGTGTGCTGAATTTAACATGAAAATTTCCAAGGTAGTTGGTAAGGAACCTGCTGTATATCACAAACCAACTGTACTTAAACCTTTTTTTTGTGTGTAGGGGGTGGGTATGGTGTTATGAAATCGTAAGACTGGCCTCTCAGAGGAAGGAACTGGTGGCAGTACTGTGTTCTGTATCTCTTACATGTGGTCATCACAGAAGCAATATGAAGGCATTTCACTTCATGCTCAGGAATAGTACAGTGAGTCTCCAATTATCAGTGCACACACTTCACAAATACCAGCTGTGTTTTAGCTGGCTGCAGTGGAAACAGGCAGCCTGGGGGCTGGACTCTCCTTGCTCTACAGTTCCTTTCTAGCAATGTGAATCCACAACAGCTGTGTCCAGCCTTTTTTCTGCCTAAGGGCTTACAAACTTAAGGAGGCTTCCTGGTTTGGCTCTCTTCCAGACCTTGAAATCTTTTGTGCATATCCTGGCCCTTGGGCGACAAGTATAGTCTTGGTTGTCCAAGAGTGACACAGATGGGAATTCTTCAAGATAACAATCAGGGTGGAGAATTAAGCATCATTACCTACTTGGTTTTCAAGCCATTCTCCCTCTCCAGCCCTGAAAAAGACATAGATACACCTGTGTTAGGTGATCCCTCAGGTGCAGGTAGGACACATAAAGCTTCTGTCCAATCATGTCAGCTCCTCTTCATCTGTGAGAGAGCAGGTCACAGAGTTGCAGTTCCTTTCTCCTGTAGGGTGGCAAACCCAATGTGTGAAGCTGCAGGAGTGACAAGACAGCAACTCTGACTCAGCCAGTACTGAATGAAGATGGAGAAGCCCCTGCTGCTTTCAGGGGTATAGGCACATGTTAAATACCATCTATGCATTGAGCTCCCAGTGTATGACTCCAAATATCCTCTCCTTTTGATGATAGAGGGATGCGGGTGTTGTGCTGCAGACCTATAGTTACAGAGGTGTCCTTTCTGTTTAGGGTTTTTTTCTTATTTAAAGGACCTCAGTGCCTTCTCCAGTAAGTCTGGCATTATAGACTCTCAGTTACAGTTTGCTCTTTGTTCACAGTAGTCAAGGGAACAGTGAGGTGGGAGCTGCCTTCCTGTGCTCCCCTTGGAATGAAACAAGGTTTCCACCACTATTAGGTCAAATTGGAAGCAGGGAAGGAGGTTTTGGTGCTGAAATGAGGAAAACAGTAGCAAGGATAAGTGAAAGAATTAGGGATAAATGAAATAAACCAAAAGAGGAAATTCACCACCTTGATTGTTTTCAGCTGCCACATGCTTTGGTTTGCAAACTCCCTGGTTCTGTTTAAATTTCCCCATCTCCTTAGTGCTGGTTGCAGCTGTGTCCCAGAGCTTGGAGACGTGATGTGATAAGAGGAATTTATCTGCTTCCACATCTGTCAGGCACAGCATAAGGTAAAATTGTAGGATGTGGGGAAAACGGTAATAAGGCAGGAAATTAAGAGAAAAATATAAAAGCATATTATGCAGAAGATTTCCTTTCAAGGCTATTGGACTGAAGCACCCCAGGGATCCATCTTCTCAAGCTAATTTTTAATGTACCATACTTAAGCGTTTGCCTTTGCACAATCCTGATAACATGTCTGTGAACTGGAATTTTATTGTTAGTGCTGTGATGAGATGGTTTATATCTGAACTGCTGAAAAGCACCTCATAAGTAGCCTTTCAATCCCTCTCTCATTTGAAGCTCTGATACTTCCTTACTCTGACCTGACCTATCATACAAAATCTGTTTTGGAGGAGAGGTGAGCTGGGACAGGTGGAGCTGAGGCATATTATAAATGCATTCTGTTCAAGCCCCTTCTGCACTGCCTAAGGGAGGGAAATTGAAGATGCAGCTGTAGTTTCAGGCATTCCTGCCTCACTTCTGCTGGATTAATTGCGGATCTCACTGACCAGCAATCGCTGCAAAACTATCACCCTATCAAGGAGAAAAGGAACAGTGCTAAAACGGCTTCACTGTTAAATGCAGGTAAACAGCGGGGATGCAGGCATGACTTCCAAGTCTCTTGCAGGCCAGTAGAGATGCCCCTGCTTAGCCACCAAAGTGTATGTTCCACACAGGTTGGATTCATACAGTTGCTTTAAGCCTCTTACATCTCAATATATGGAGTCCTTCTATCTCTAGACTCCATTTGTGCTGGTGAGCACGTGGTGTGTGTTGCTTCCACCCAGGATGAGAAGTGTGGTGAAACTGAAGCTTAGAAGAGACCAGTGAAGAAAACTGCATGCTACCAGATTGTTGGTCACTCAAGAATATGCTTGGGGGGCAGAGTGGGAATGAAGAGAAGAGTGTTTCTGATGGACATTAGAGTTCAAGGACTGAACAGATAATAAAGTTGCTGGTAAAAGTGGCCTGGCCAGCAGTGGGGGCATCAACCAATCCACCAAACTCATCTGGCAGCTGGCTGGCCCAAGGGAACTGTTTGCTCTTTGTACAGCATGCCTTGAAAACTCTGCTGCAGCAGATAGCTCTGGCTGGCCCTGTTGCTGACTGAGACTTTAATGCTGAATAAACTGAAGATGGTGAAGCCTCCTCTCTCTGTCTCCCAAGGGTAAGCTATTCTGTTTTGGACTGAGATGCAATGACTAGAAAGAAGCATATGCTGTTACCAAAGCTGTCTAGTTTTTCTTTGTGTATGTGTGGGTAATATAATCAGGGCTTTTGCATAGGTTTTGGCAAGTATCTCTCTCTGCAGGGACCTTCTACCAAAACAGGCAAGACACAGTAGATGCTCTATCTGGAAAAGGCTTTATACAAATGCATCTTGCAAAATATGTTTGGGTTGGTAGACTGACTGTGTAAGACCGTAAGGAGAAAAGCTTCTAGTCTAAGTATGGTGGTCAGTGGTTAATAGGAACATCTGTTTTTGCATCATTCGTACAAAGCATGGATGGCAGGTACCAGCACTGAGCAGTGCCTGCCTTCTGCTCATGTCCCTCATTGTCTGTTTGTTGGCTTGTGCAATATTTGAGAAGATGGTGTAGCTCCCTTTTTTTTTTTTTTTAATATCAGATAGCCTCTGAATGTTTTTACTGTATGTGTTGTTTAAAAGTTGTCTGATGAATTAATCCTTAATACCGTGAGCTTTTTGGATTGGGGGATTTGTCTGGGGTTTTTTACTTTGGACTTTTAGCTTGATGTAGTTCCAAGTTCACAGGCAGGTTTGCAGGCTTTATCTTAGCCAGCACTGATGGAAACCTTCCCCTGGGTTGGGTCCGGTTGTGGCTGTGTCGCCTCAGTGCCCACCCTCGGCCCCTGCAGCTCCTACTGCCTGTGCGAGGGGTGTGAAGGGTGGGACCCTGTACGATACAGAATCAATTAGGCTGGAAAAGACCTGCGAGAGTCCAAGCTACGACCGAACACCACCCTGTCACCAGCAGCACGGGACTAAGTGCCGTGTTCGGTCTTTCCTGAAACACCTTCAGGTATGGTGACTCCATCACCTCCCTGGGCAGCCCATTCCAATATCTGATCACCCCTTCCGTGAAGAAATTCTTCCCAGTGTCCAACCTAAATGTCCCCTGGTGCCGCTGGAGCCCCTGTGCTCTCGTCCAGTCGCTGGCTTCCTGGGAGAAGAGCCCGACCCCCCTGGGTACAGCCTCCTTTCAGGTGTTTTTGGAGCGATTGTCTCCCGTAAGCCTCCTCCTCTCCAGGCTGCACCACCCCGGCTCCCCGAGCCGCTCCTCCCGGGACTTGTGCTCCAGCGGGGACTCCCGCACAGCCCCGCGCCGCGATGTTCCCAAATAACTGCAGATGATTGAATCGATCAGGATGTTTCGATTTTATCAGGCGTAATTAAACCGGGTAAGAGCAGACGCCGCTCTCGCCCGGCCCGCTCTGTGCCCGCAGCGCCGGCGCTCCGGTGCCGCTCCCGTGGCGCTGCCGGGCTGCCGTAGCGCCCCCGCGGTTCCGGCGGCCGGGCGGGTGACGTGGCGGGCGGGGCGGAAGTGTCGTGTGCGGCGGGCGCGGGCCGGTGCCGCGGCGGGGCCTGCTGGGTTCGCCGAGGCCCGAGATGGCGGCGCCGGGGCTGCTGCTGCCGCTCCTGCCGCTGCTGCTCCTGCCGCTGCTGCCGCTGCGCGCCCGCGCCGACGAGCACGAGCACACGGTGAGGCCGCGCCCGGCTTCCCCGGCAGCGGCGCTCGGGGAGCGCGGCCGGGCGGGCGGGACGGGGGGCGGCGGGCCGCGGCCGCGGGAGGAGCGGGCGGGTCCGGCCCCGCGGGGCTCCCCCGCGCCGCACGGGCTGTGGGGGAGCGCGGGGTCGGGCCCCGCTGGCCGGTCGGGGTGAGCGGGGCTCTCGGGGCAGGGCCGCCGGGCTCCCTGATCCGGCTTGCACATCCTTGTGCGGCCGGGCGCGGTGTCCCACCTTTTCCTGGAGCGATAAACGCCCCGGCAGGTACGCGGGCTGTGTTTGGAGAGCGCTGTTTGCCCCTCCCGGCAGGATGTTTGCTCTCGCTGCAGAGCACAGCCCCGCTGTGACAGGGGACGGGCTGCGGGGCACAGCTCGCCTTGGGAGAGGGGGGGATAGCTGGGAATGGGCTGGGGAGCGAGGGCAGGACAGGGACACTGACTCGAACCCCTCGGGAAAACGGGTGATGCGATACTGCTGACTTGAGCGTTCACCCATTGGCGTGAGCGCAGGTTAAAGTGCTTGCAGTATTGCCCAAAAAGAATCTTTAGGAAGGGCTTCCTCAGTTCCAGGTTTTTACGTCAGTGTCGTTTCCCATGGCTTTCGGTGTGGGAGGGTGGAAGACTCTGCGATGAGCTGAGATGTGATTTTGGAACGAGACCTTGCCAAAAACCATCCCTGTTTGCTCCAAGTGTAGAGTGTGGCTGTGATTAAACAGTGTCTGTCTGGCTGTCAGGACTTTCAGTGCTCTCTCGATCAGCCTGGCTGGCGAGCGCTTGCTCAGTTTCTTTAAGACAGCTTTCTCTAGATGTACTGTGGTAAGCTTAGTAAGTGTTCTTAATAAAACAGATTAACGGTATTGGTGGTTTTTGTACAAGGAGCTGTTAATTATTTGCCTCGTTCCATGCATTTTTGAGGAATTGAAAACTGCTTAGGGTTGTCTTTATTTTTTTAAAAGGAAAAGAATTTATCAGTGTTACAGTTAATGACAGAAGAGTTAAGCTAATATTGAGTATTTTCAAGGAGCAGATATTCTTTGATAGAGTTTAGGTCCTAGTTTTGTTACTGAGCCTGTGTTTTACTTTTCCACGGAGGTGAGATGGTTTTCAGTATAGCACTGTGTTTATTTTAAAGCCTGGTTGACTTAAGGGATTATTCGTTATTAATGCTGGTAATCTTCTGGGGGAACAAGAAATCATAATGCTATCATTTAATTTATTAGGTTTTGAACTCGCCCTTCAAAAGTGATTTCTGATGGTTTTTAAGTTTTCTGAATGATTACCTAAACAATTACCAGTGGAAATCACAAATTCCTTTCTAAGGGCTTGTCGCTTTTTTTCACCTAAATTACTCAAATCTGCTAGATTATAACTGTCTTTTGGTTTAGTATTCTTGTTTGCATGGTGACCAGTTTATTAATGTCATGTGATAGGTTAGGAATAGTTGATGTAGAAAGGCAGTTACCTTTTTTAGAAGGCTGTCTCCTTGCTTAGATATTTTGATACTTTAATCTTCTATGGGAGATTGGACTGGAAGCATTAGCAGCATGAATGAAACACGAAGAGAATTTTGTAGTAATATGATGATTTTGAGATCAAGAACCTGAAGGAAATATTCCTTAAACACTGCATTTTCATGAATTTCAGTTTTAAATGTGTTTATAGTTGGAAGATTAATTTTTCTATAATCAAGGTGCTTTACTACATTTCGGAGTCTCTGCTCACTTTTGGAGGAGTGGAGGGGAAATTTAGGATTTGGTAACCTCAAAGTGTAAATTTTCACTAACTTTAAGACTGGAGACCTATTTTGTGAATACACATCCGTATGTGCTACCATTTCCTTATTAACTCTCCAGTGTGTGGCTTCTTGTGCTCAAGCACTTGGGCTGTCTGGTGAAGGTGTGTCGGTGCATCTTGCCACAGTTTACTTTTAGCTGCTGATGTGCAGGACCTTATCAGTACTGAGCCTGCTGGGCATGCAGAAGTGCTCTCTTAGGTGTTTAATGCCCTGTGTTAGCAGGTTAATATTTTTAATGTGGTTGCTGCAGCTGTAATATGTAATAGTGTACCATACTTATAAAATTATACAGATGTGTGCTATAATATATTTTTAGGTCTATAAATACTATTGTTTCTGGGAGTGATAGGTATGGTAGTGTCACTGAACCAAAAGCTAAATCCTTTATCTTAAATTTTCCTTTAAAAAGCACATCTGCATTTATTTGGAGGAAGAATAGTGTAAATACAATTATAAACAAATGAATATTTAAAATCAATATTCAAGATAATTTGAATATTTCAAGAGAAATGGGGGTTTCACACAGTATTTAAAATATCCGTTGTCAAAAGGCAGTACAGTAGCATAACTTCAGACCACAGCAGAGCAGTATATCAGAAACTAACTGATAACCTGTCTGCTGATACTTTAACTTATTGTCATGCTTCAGAGTATGTCATGCACTTGCTCACTGCCTGTATTCTATAATTGCACCATTTTTTGATAGTTCTCCTTTTATTTATGGAAGTAATATTATCAGTAGGGTACTGGTGGCCTTATCACAATGTATGCTGATCCTGCAGAAGTAGGGCTGGTCTGCTTTCACATCTTCTCTTGCCAGACTTGGTGGAGTTGATGATGAAACAGACAAACCATAAAAGCATTCTGAAATATTCCGAGGGTTTTGTTGCAGGGGAATGGTCTGAGGAGTAGGTAGCATTTCAGTTTTAACGTTGCTTCAGTTTAATTGTCAGTGCTCTTGTAAGCATGGAAATACATGACAAACACTGAAAAATAAACAAAACCCAGCCTATACTGTGTAGCAAAATTCCTAATTTGTTATGTTTGAGAAAAATATTTTTATTTGACTTACATCCCATTGAAGTATATTAAAGCTCTGAACCTGTAAGGCTTGTTTAAAATTAATACATAAAATTAGGAGCTTTGTATAGTGTCTGAAAATAGTCAGTTAGAGAACCATTGTGGAAAATATTTCAGCACATGCAAAATATTTATTTGCATATGAAGTTGTGTGCAGATGAGCAGCCCGATTCCTCTTTGAAGTTCTCCTGTTTCCATTTTGAAGAGGTGAAATAAATGTTGTGGAATTGGGACGTGGCGTGCTTGAGCAATCTTGTGCATCTAGGAAGTGTAACAGTTAAAGTACTGCTTGTACAGTAGTTCATGCTGTGCTGCTGGTACAGTTCTACCCTCGTTTTGGTGAGGCCTACAATTCAGAGAGAAAGGAAGAAGTGTTACTAGAAATAACCTACTTTGTCCAAAGGAGGGCATCCACAGTTTAATAGGCTATGGATGTAACCTGCAAGCATTGAGTACTATGACAGTGTTTGATAGAGTATCTGGGAACTAGAAGCCTGGGATATTACTTGCCAGTTGAGTCTTGCTTGCTGCCCCCTCTATTTCCTGTCCTGCTTTTACAGCTTTGCTCTGCAGGTAACAGAATGTTGGTCCTTTTTTTTCTCCCTGAAAGATGTACATTGTGGAAAGCCTCATTCCAAACTTCAGTTTGAGAAAAGGACTAAAATTGCATACTTTCTGAAAGCAACTGTCTCAATTTAAATTTATTTTACTGAATCATCACATAAGATTTGGCAGTTGTAATCCTTTCCCTCTCTCCATTTTTTTTTTGCAAAGTGTTTTCATGGTTTAAAGAACATCAACAACTTGACGGTCTCATATCCTTGTCTGCAACCTTTTGTATACTGATTTAATCTAACCTTAATAGTTTTGTCGAATAAATAGTTTATTTCTAGAGTTACCATGCTAATTTCTGCAGTTGTGCAAAGAGAACATAAAGTTGCTTTCCACATCATGAGTGCCCTATTGGGCAACAGGAAAGGAAGATACATGTACTATGCTTAAGGTAGTGGAATAGTTTTTAAATCATATAGACACATGGAAGTTGTATTAAGCCCCAAAGTGGTGCACACTCCCAATTTTTCAGTAGTTTTATTGCATGGAAGAAGTCCACACTTGGCCAGACAGCACAAGCTGCATAGCAGTTCAGTGTTCTGCAGGGAACTAGAGTAGACCCATCTATTCAGGCAACAAGGCAGCACTACAGATGGGTTGGACGTGATTTTAGCTTGCACATGCACAACATCTCTACAGCCCAGTGCTCTGAACAGGCAGTGGGACCATATTGTGCTGCTTTGGAACAGATGTCCCCAGCTGTGATGAGAGTTGTAGCTGATATGTAGTTGCGCTTGAGGTGCGGGTTAGTCCTTCACCACCTAGTTGGCAATTACAGACAAAAGTTTCTAAAGGTTTATCTCCCCTTAATCAGATTGTAATAGCTATATGGTAGGTAACTTGTGTTGATGCTGGGACTTTTCAGGCTGTCCCTATAAAGAGATCATTATATACTCCATATAGTTACTGAAATTACTGAGCTGATATTAGGCTTAGTGCAGAAAAATATGGAAAGCTTACAGAATAAGTACTACTTTTTTTATAAATTACAAGTAAAATACAAATAAAATTGTGGATTGTAGTCTTCTCTCATACATGGAAGTGGTGAACTCTGTGAATTGTGGCACCGTGACCAAGTTGTTAAAAGCTGGTGTCTATGAATATAATTAGGATCTCTGAGCTATATGCTGTATATTATCCTTTTATATGAACCAAAACCAGAAGAGCGTGCTGAGTTATACCACAGTTCAGATTGCAGCATCTTGTTTGTTGACCTTCTTTGTCTTGTCATTTACTATTTTCATCTCAGCTTATTTTATGTTCTCTCTCTTGTAGTGTGACCTTTTGCTGAAAGGTGTGTTGTATGTAAGCTTTCTCTCAACCTAGAAGTTGTCATATAGAGGTTACAGTAAAGTCCTACAAGATACTCTAGTTCCTTGTCTTGCCTAAATAAGAGTTTTCCTTTATGTTGACACTGTTATTTGTTGTAGATGTTTTGATATTATGAGGGAACTAATGAAAAATAAACCCAAAAAACCCCAAACACCTCAAACTCTTTAATAGCACTGTGTTCTTGCCACCAAATTACCCTACCATTAGGCTAAGAATATAAGGATGAGATACGTCATGACAGGGAAACATGTTTAAATGTGAAAGCTCGTCTTTATAACTGAGAATGAGCAAACCCCCAAAAATGTAGGGAGAAGACAATCTGCTTGAGTTTCTACTAGACACCACCTCCAAATTTAGGCTGAAGTTCTTAAGCTGGTTTTCTTCCTACAGCCCCCTTAATTTGGGGAGGCCACTGGGAGCACCTGATGGACTGCAAATTGCTGTGACTCAGGACTGCTTAGAGTGAGGTGTAGCCTGGGCTGGCTGAGGGGCTGTGTGTGTTTATGTAGCCGTCCTGGACAGATTTCTCTTGTGCTGTTTTGGGGGGGGTGCTATGAGAAAGGAGGAAGTAATAAATGCAGACTGAATTCTTTGCTTATGTTTGATTTGGTCCCTTTTCTCTCTGGAGCAGGCTGATGGCATCTTGGAGTCACTGTGGGAAAAACTTATAAGCCCTAAAGGATGACTAAACACCACGCATATAAGAGACAAGCAAAGACCAATTTTTTTATTGCAGATGTTGTAATTACAATGTAGTTACATTATCAGATCAGAAAATGTAGCAAGATTTTGACTAGTGTGTTCGTATTGTGTTGGTTTCTGCCGCTTCTGTCACTTGTGTTATAGTTCCAAAAATGCAGCGATCCCAGCTCAGTGTAAAACAGGTCAGAAAAAAGCGGCTAAGTATAGCAGTGGTCAATGCTTTCTTTATTGAGGCACTGTCAAAGAAGAACTCACAGACCTAAGGATGCTGTCATATTCTATTACTGAAGGTTGAACAGAGACATAGCTCAGCTCACATGTAAGCTGTTCATTACAAGGAGTAGTGCTAAAGTGGGCTCTTGACAAGTAAAGACCATTTTGAGGAAGGGCTGGAAATATGTTCTGCAGCTGTTAGAGGAAGAAACAGAAGACATGCTAGACATAACAGTCTAGGAAGAGATATGGACCAACTTGTCCCGTGCTACCTTGGCAAGAGCTAGAGGCAGATTCGAAGTGCAGATTCCAGAATCTGCTGCTGCAGCTGAGGGAGTTTGAACTGTGATTTTTCTTTCTTTTTTCTTTCTTTCCCAACTTTCTTTGGATAACTACTGCATTGGTATAACCATTCTGGTTGCTGGCAGAGAGGAGTAATGTCTGCTTTCTCTTGCTGTGTTGTTTACTCTTTCTTTGATCCTTCTTTGACATGCTGTATCTGTCAGAAGTGTTCTGATGTGTGTGCACTGCAAGTGGGCAGGTTTGTGAAACTGATAAGTGTTTGGTCTCTGCTGCAGCTCAGAATGAAATAGGTAAGATTTTAAGTTTCTTATTGGAAATCACTCACATAAGAGGCTGGAATGACCCTTGTACATCTTTGTAAACAAAAAAGGTGAGGTTTGTAATAGAAATGATGTGTTAGTTTAAAGGGATTAAATTATTTTCCAAAGCATGTTTGTTTAAATCCTTGAGTTAAACTTTTAAACACCTCATCTGAAGAATTTATTGCATTCCACGTGCACCTAATTATTTGAGTTAACCTCTTGGTACAGCTGTGGTTATTCAGAATAAATGGAGTTGAAGAACCTTTGTTCATTTTTTAAAAAGGGAGATGCAGAACTGTATTCAGAATTTCAGTTGTGCACTATGAAATAGTTATGGCTAATTAACATTTGACTTTCTTTGCTTCTCCAGTGTGTTCTGTGTCTGTGGTTTGGTCTTAAAATAGTACTTTATTCTTCTGTACCTGAAAAAAAAAAATCAGAACCTATGTGATGATTGTGCTTTCATGTATATGTAGTTATAATTAGGTGTTTTGCCTTAAAAGTTATATCACTCTCCCTCCTATTCTGTTGAAGTTATAGTGGGTGAAGAAGTTGTATTGTCTGAGAGGCTTTGTGTAGTAATCAGCAAATCTGATATCTCATCTAGCTGCACACAGATATAGTGCAAGTAATTATCTGAGATCACATAATTCTCCTGAATTCATTCAGTATTTGAATTCTGATAGATTAGTGTCTTTAAATACTTTTTTGGTTGTTCAGAAGTAATAAGGGCTTGAAAAAAATTCCTGGCTCCTAGACAAGGAATAAAATTTTTCTGGCTAACAGTAACTGTGGAAAGTGAAGAGTGAATGTTCCCAGGAAGAATTTTATGGCAGCCACCAGACTGCTTGCTGTTCTGTTTTTTTCACTGTGAGAATGTTGGAAATGCATCAAAATACAGTTCTTCTGTCTGACTTCTTTGCCTCTTGGCTATAGTAGGTATCCAACAGTTTGATTTTAGTGCTTCCTGTGAGGCATTGCACTCTTCTGGGAATTTTGAATGCAGTTTATACCATCAGTAAAATGAAAGGGAGCTGCATTTTAGGAAGATACAGTATACATGTCACTGTGGGTAGATTACTTCATTTCTTTGCTAAGATCTTGTATAACAAGACATTAATTTGATTTTTCCTTTTTCTCAGTGGAGATAAGCAGAATTTTGCTTTGAACTGATGTGTTTCCACAAAATTTGTAAAAAGTTATTTATTTTTGAGACTTCTACTCTCTACATCTTCTGCTTCTCTTTTAAATTTGTATTAATCCACTTCATTTGATACTTCAGTGATAGGCTCTAAGAAACTATATGATCAGCTAAGCTTTTTCTTTGTTAGAAAGCAGGCTGAAAATCTTACCTAGAATCCCTGTCACCCAAAAGTCAAAAATACTCAATTGTCTTTATATGTCACTGTTGCCTGTGATTCAACAATCCTGCTCTCCTAGTTAACATGAATGAGAGCTTCTTGAACATTTTTATTCTGCTCAGATTCTCATCTAACTCAATAACTTTATCTTTCAGTACCAAGATAAAGAGGAAGTTGTTTTATGGATGAATACCGTAGGACCCTACCACAATCGCCAAGAAACATACAAATACTTCTCTCTTCCCTTCTGCGTGGGATCAAAAAAAAGCATCAGCCATTACCATGAAACCCTAGGGGAAGCACTTCAAGGGGTTGAATTGGAATTTAGTGGTCTCGACATCAAATTTAAAGGTAAGCAATTCACAGTGCCTTTAGTCACTTAAAAAAATACATGAACCCTTAAAACTTGGGGGTTTTAACTAGAACTGAAAATTTGTTGCTGCTAGCAACTGAGTGTATCTTGTACCCTTCAAGGTTGTCTAGCACAACTGACTTTTGAATTTACGGTGAAGGTTTCATCTGTGTGCCCTTGAAGGAAAATGCTTGCAGCAGATCCGTGCTTCTGAAGTAACTGATTACATTTTAAAAAGTACAACTAAGCTTTTTTTGCATATGAATGTTTAAATAATTACTGGAATTAATATTCTGAAATTATTCATTCTGAAGATGTCATTTTTCCTCTCATATTGAGTACTTTCAGACTCTCTGCAATTGCAAAGGAGTAGCAAGGGCTCAACATCTCAAAGTTCTACCTTCACGCAAAGTTAATTATTGTTTCCTTCTAGTTACTGTCTCATTTAAAATGCCTTTGACAACACCTTTATAGGATTGGGCCTAAGTCATCATATGCCTGTCAGGATGAAGCTGGTCTGTTTTTTTTTTCCTGTTGTTTCCTTCCCTCTCCATCTTTCCATACTGTTCCAGAGAAGACATTTAACTTCTTTTGCAAATACATTTCTTGGTATTAGGGGCATAATTTCTCTGTGTGTGTCATTTCAGATATCTGTAAGTGGTAGTTGCAGAGCTTCAAATAATAACAGGTTCTTTTTGTCTCTGTTGAATTTTAACATAAATTTCATTCAATTTATGTTTCTGTGTATATGTATCTTTTTTCCTAGAATACTACACTTCATTGCATCACTAGTGCTTAACTGGATGGAGAACTTAAGCATATTATTTCTTGTCTAAGCATTTACAATCAGATGGGATTTAGTTTCTGTAAGTTGTAAAAGTTTTATCCAAAACAGGACATCTGCAAAATAAGAGACTTGATGATGTTTTTGTTATCAGTAGGATAACAAAAATGGAATAAAAGATTTTTAGAAAGTCCGTTAATACCATAAATTCTTTATAATTTTTAAAGTTGCACAGAGGATAGCATCTCCGCATTAAAAGAATTGGTGGTTGAATCTTTCCTTTTAAGAAAGGACAAGTACCTGCAGAAACACTGGGAAATAGTCCTGTTACTGGTTTGTAACACCTTGTAACATGCTGAAAATTGTACTCAATATAGGAGAAATGGTTTTCCTGTCAAAATTCATAGAATATGCTCAGAAACACGAAGTGAGAAGAACAGAGAAGAAAGCTGGCAGTGGTTCAACACAATAAAATGTCTGTTATCCGAATATGATAAATACCTGTCTTCAGAGCTAGTTTGGTGTGTAATTTTTACTTCCTTTAGTTGCCTCAACTTTACAAAGAGATTGTTTTATTCCTATGATAAGTGTACTCTCTAGGTGCAGCACCAAATTGAAAAGACTAGGTTTGTGAGTTAATGTTTACTTCTACAAAGTATCCCATTCACAGAATTTAAAAAAAAAAATTAATTATTAACACCTTGGTGCTGAGTATAGGTTGATAATCGTTATTGGACCTGCAGTGAATTTAACTCCCAACCAAAAGTGGCTGCAGGTCAGATGTTTGGATGTTTTCTATGAAGCAGATGATACATGGTAGCTGGTTGATTATCAAGTGTGTGTACGTGTTCTGTGAAGCTGTACATGTGCACTTCTAGCTATTTTTCCCTTACAGTCTGTGTCCTCTGGATAAAAGATGAAGACCATAATCTGTTTCCTGTTAGCTGGCATCCAGCAGCTTCTGCATTTCTAGCATTGGTCCATGAAGTGAAATCTGAATGGGAGTCAACTCTGGTTTACCATCTTTAATCTGCTGTTAAAAGTATTATTTTTTTTCCTAAATTTCAGAGTAACAAGTATAAATTAATTGTAACAGTAGTTATTAGTAGTTATTTAATATGAAATTATGTAAAATTTGTGAAATCTAAATTACCTGGATATACAGGGTTTTGCAGTAAAAAAATAGAGTAGACGGTTGTGGTGTGAGATTGATTTTTTTTTTTTTTTTTTTTTTAGGCTTAAAAGCTGTCATAAAACCAGTACAGTTTATATCCAGTGCATGTTGGAAAATTTAAATTTCACAGCTAGCCCTTAAAATTTAGCATTTGTATAAAGAATTCTTTTCCAGTTTGGTTGTTAAAAGGTGATGGTAGCTCAGTTTTTTGGCGACTCTTTAATGGTAGACCTTGTTCTTTGCTGAAGCTGTCTTCACTTTTTTTTTTTTTTTTTTTTTTAAATAATAGTAACTAGATAATATCAATGAAATTTTTTTTTTAATGGATAAGTTTTATCTCAGTGTGATTGATATGTGGTCTGATCTCTGCAGCACCAGTGGTCCAGATGGAAACAGAGCTGTTGGTGGTTTTGTGGGTTGGGTTTTTCAGTCGATTTTTTTTCTTTTGGTTTTTTTTAAGGGCTAGATGCTTATGTTTTGGTACCAATAGATTCACATTGTCTTAAGAAGAAGATATGGCTTCAAGGAGTGTTGAGTATCTAAAACCTGCAGCTGAAGTAAATTGAGAGCTGCTCAAGTCCCATTCGATAATAAACTTGTACAGATTTTCTTCATAAATGTGTGAATCATATCTGAGTTAACAGGTAACCACACTTTTCCTTATGTGTGTTTGGGATTATGGCAAGACTAACAATTACAGGCATTTTTTTCTCTTGTGTTGTACGAGTTTACAAAATAAAATTATATTTGGATTTTATACTTCTAGGATTTTATCCTCTAGAGTGAGTAAAGGTGAAATAGAATTGTTCTAATAAAATAACTTCTGCAATAAAAACCAGTTCCATTCTCAACATAGTTTTACTGTACAGCAATAAACGTGAAGCTGCATGTTCATCATATTCAAAGAATTATTTAGGCTGCAGCTGTTACTAACTGAAATATTAAACTGTGTAAGTAAAACTGGCACTTGAATCACTGGGCATTGCTGGTATTTTTGAACTAGAATAAGAAAATTATGGTTCTGCAAAAATGTGTTCTTCTGAGAGTGGAAGTTACCACTTGAATTCTCATAGTGGTGACTGGTGGGGCAAATCTACAGTATATTCAAGAACCCAAAAACTAGTGTTTCTTTTTGTAGTTAAAAATGTGTCATATGAAAGGATACCTGCAATCATACAAGACAGCTGGATTTCCCTTCTATTACAATATGAATTACATTGTTCTTATATCACAGACCTCAAATCTGTATAAATATGTGTGAAGAAAGTAATGAATTATTAACATACATTGTAATATAACTTTAAGCTGGTTTAATTTACTTGTCAAGCTAAAACTAGGGTAACAATGCTTCTTAATTAATATGTCACGTTCTTTATTCAAGTGTTTGGATTGACATCCTCTGTTACACCTGAGACCTAGTAAATTATTAAATGTATTGAACATTGGTATCATAGTGACTTCAGTTAGAAAATTAATTTTTGATATTGCCATACAATGCCATTTAGACAAGATTAATTTAAAGATAAAAAGGATTTTTTAACATACTTGAATTTTGCCCTTTTTCAGAAGTGTTACTAAATGTCCATACTTTTAATGGAGAACTCTACCCAGACTTTCTTCTGCAACACCTCCTGAATATATGGCAGCCATTCAGGATAATGTTCAGTGTTGTACTAGGACGTGGTCAGATATAATGAGGTTTTATATGGTTTACATGTTTGATCTCAGTTCATAGGAAATTTGAAATTTGGCTAAGCACACTTACGTTTTTAATGAGTCATGCTTTAATGCTTTTTTAAAAATTTGCTTAATGAGCTACAGGACGTTATTGAAGCTGTATGACATAGCATGTTGCCTCTTTGACATCCCTGATGTAGACACAACACAAAACATACCTTTAACTTCACCTTCCTCTTGGATACAAACCTGCTAAGAACTCTCTAACATATGCAAAACTTTTGATCTGGTAAAGCTATAATGAAGTAGACATCAGGTTCCCCAGCCACTGAATGCTGTTCTAAGCTTCTTTCATTTAATCATTTAACACAGTGGATTTAAGCTTAACCATCTAATCCTGTCCTGTAACTAAATGACAGCTTCAGCATTCTCCGTGGCTAGAGAAAGGAGCGCTTGTCTTCATTCACTTGTTTTAGGGGGAGGTGGGAGGAACTGTACCTGTGTAGTGTGGCTGAGGGTGACATCCTGTACCATGTGATGTCATGCCTGTGTTTTGTGAGAATTGAATGAGATTGTTTCTAGTGATGCTGCTGGGGTTTTGTGTATGTGCCCTGGAGTAACTTGTAACATACTTGATTAAGATTTGACTGTACTATCTCTATGATGTCCTTTGGTATTTTATATACTAGAAATGGGTCCTCAATTCCAGTGATGACAAAAAGAGCTGAGGAGAAGCTGGAATTCTTTACATTCACTGTGTTTCACTATTTGCCAAGTGAAGAAAACTACTAAGAGGTGCATGAGGGGGGAATTGTCTGTAAATCTGTTGCTGTTTGAATTCTTATAAACATGTCTTTTTTTTACTTGAAAAAGAAATATTAGGGAAGGAAACTGTGATTTGAAAGAATGGCTGCTAACTGCATTACTTAGGGAGAAGAATAGCTTTCTGGCTCAAAGAGATTTGTTTTATTTTCAAAATAATGAGAGTTATTATACTAAACTAGAGATATAATATTGCACATAATAACAAATAGGTATTTGTTAATATTTTCATAGCTCTTGTTAAAGTAGAAGAGGTCTCATGATCTGACCAGGTAAATCTTTCATGAGCTAATGGTTCTTAATTTAGTGTGGGTGAAGTAGCAAAAGGATACTTTGAAACCTTTCCTTATCCAAGCTGTGGGAAGCTTCTGCATGTGGAAGAGTAGATTTATGAAAATAATCATGTAATTGCTTTAACGGTTCCTTTTTAAATGTCCTATTTTGTTACTTACTTGAGGATACCAAGAGGGCTTGAAGGTTTCATCAGTGTCCATTCCTCCAATTGCTTGGTTTGCCTTCGCTTTGAGCCAGCTCGCTAATAAATCTTCAACTGTGCTTTAATTTTTTGCAGACGATGTAATGCAGACTACTTACTGTGAAGTTGACTTGGACAAAGGGAGAAGAGATGCATTTGTGTATGCTATCAAAAATCACTATTGGTACCAGATGTATATTGATGACTTGCCAATATGGGGTGAGTGATATTATGTATAAATAACTGGATTACACCTACACCTACCTGAGTACTATACTAGTGGGTTTCATGGAGTTATTAATGACTAAGCTTTGTTACAAGAACATAAAACATACATGTAAACCTAATCCACAAGAATGTAAAAACAAATAATACAGCCTAGAGAAGAGGAGACTGAGGTCAGACCTCCTTGTGGTCTTCAGCATCCTCACGAGGGGCAGCGGAGGGGCAGGTGCCAATCTCTTCACTCTTGTGACCAGTGACAAGGAAGTGGCATGGAACTCAAGGAAGCGGCATGGAACTGAGTCAGGGGAGGATTAGGTTGGATATCAGGAAAAAGTTTTTCACCCAGATGGTGGTTGAGCACTGGAACAGGCTCCTCAGGGAAGTGGTCACAGCAACAAGCCTGACAAGAGTTCAGAAAGCATTTAGACAATGCTCTCAGGCCCATGATGTGACTCATGGGTCATATTGCACAGGGCCAGGAGCTGGGCTCAGTGATCCTGATGAGTCCCTTCCAACTCAGCATATTCTATGTGGCCTTTATGAACTATTTGTGTAATTGCTGGGATGCTTTTTAAAAGCATGCACGAGTGACAGTTGTTGCTGCAATATTTTTTAGGTTTTTGGCCTTTCAGCAAAAGATCAGTGAATGATTTTTCTAGGCTGGTGGCAGGTATGTAGGCTTTGGATTGCCGAAGGACGATGGATGCTAAGCTGAATTCTTTGGAATCCTATGTGGCTAACAAGTCTTGGAGGCTTTCTTTTTCAGGATTGTTTTTTCTGGTCATGCTTTATCACCTCAAATGCTGAAGAACAAATACACTTACTAAATCTTCTATATATTGACTAAATTTTATGCTCTCAGCTAAAAAAATCTGTTTTCCTGTGATTCCAGTGTTTTTAATGTTTCTCAATAGTATGCTTTGTATGCACAAGAAATCAGCTAATGAACATGTAGAATCTGGGTATCATCTTTGTGAGATATTAAGAGGCTGGGTTTGCTAGTTCTTGAGAAGGAGGACCTCAAGCTGTGACATGTAATAGATTGACTGCAGCATTATAAGAATTGGTAATATTATGCAAGGGTGTAATCTGACATCAGGTGTGAAAGCAAGCAGTGCTGACAATTTTGGTCTGTATCTGCTAGTTTTACCTAACTAGCAGAACTAGCAGATTGGTCAATCAATATTAGCCAGTTTTTTATTCAGAAAAATTAATCAGTTCTTGATGGGGGGCTGATAAAGGAGCGGATGCACCTGAACTGATCAGAAGTGTTTATCTGCAAGTCTGAATGAGTCTTTTAGATCTTTGCACTCCAAGTATAGTTTATAAAACTGTGAATATGGCTTATCTGCATTAATTGTGGCATTGAGATTTGCTGCTCTTTGAACAGTTTTTATTGTAAATATTTCTGTTATGAATGTGGCATGAGTGATACTGTACACACGGCTCTGCCATTTTGCTGCTGGTTTTGAGTGTGTTGGGTAGACTTGCCTAGTGGCACGTAAAGTGGTGGCAGATAGAGATACTAAAGACAAATATCTTTTGCTAAGTGCATTCAGATAAAATTATTCCAGTTTCTGTTGGTTCCTGAATTGCTGTCTCACAGTGGAGAGACGAGGCTTGACTGTTTTGGGACATTCCCTGAGTATATGAAGCACTGTGTTAGTTCACTCCTTCTGGGAGTGATTGATCAGAATGTCCTTTTAAGTAGTTTAGAGGTCTGTATTGCCATGGTTTTGGATAATACTCTGGGGACAGATGGTATGCCAGGTGCTAGGCTGTATGGAATAGGCACAAACTGGCACGTGTGCTGTGTGGATAGCATATACAAGGCAATCCTGACAGATGAGCATGAGTAAAAAACATGACAGAAAAACACCACTGCGCAAATTATAAAAGACAGGTGATGCACAAGTGCCATTCCTTCATATTCCTGCTGCTTTGTGATAGCCTGTTCCATATCCTTGTTACTTTTTCTCCCATTCCCCCCTGCCTTTGTATATCTTGAGTGCTGCTTTTACTGTGAGTTTCCATCTTGTACATCTTGTATGTGATCTTTGGTATGATGGTCTTGATATCTAAAGTGACACTTGTAGCCTGTGAACATGGTGACTGCTAGACTTTTTTTTTCTCTCCAGCATAGTACAGTCCCTGGAATTTTTCTGTAGTAGATGAGACATTTTGCACTAACTTACTGAAAATGAAGAACCTAAACATAAAATGGTTTGAGTTGGATGGGACCATAAAGATAATTTAGTTTCAACCCCTCTGCCATAAGCAGGGACACTTTTCACTAAATCTGAGGTTGCTCAGAGCTCCATCCAACCTGACCTTGAACAGTTCCAGGGATTGGGCATCCACAACTTCTCTGGGCAGTTTGTTCCCGTGCCTCACTACCCTCACAGTAAAGAATTTCTTGTGAATATACATTCTTGGCAAGCAATAGAAACTTATGTGCAAATGAGAGCAAGAAGCATGTGTTGGGGAGTCAGCTAAAGAGGATTACAGAGTGAAAGTAGAATTTTTAAGAGGAAGAAAAAAAAGTTAGGAGATAGATGGGAGACTGGAAATTATAGAGGTCTTGGTTAAGTTATCTTCAGGGAAATTGGATCTGTATTTAGCTAGTTGTTTATCTGGTAAGAATTGCAAATAAAGGTAGAGGAACTGTTGTTGCATCTTCTACAGTGTTTGTAGCTGCATGCTTTTTGTTTAATGCCATAATAAAATGCTTGGAGAGACCTATGGGTTGAAGGTAATCCAGGTATTAGAGTGGAAAAGAAGACCATAATGTCTTCTGTGTTCTCTTTAGTTATGTTGCTTTTTTAGCTGGCAAAACTTTCATAATGCATATTTTTAAAAAATAAATGCACAATATCTGAAAGCATACCTGTAATAGATGCTTACACTTGTTTTCTATGCAGGGATTGTTGGAGAAGCAGACGAAAATGGAGAAGATTATTACCTTTGGACTTACAAAAAACTTGAAATTGGTTACAATGGAAATAGAATTGTAGATGTCAATCTGACCAGTGAAGGAAAGGTGAAACTGGTACCAAATACAAAAATCCAGATGTCATATTCAGTAAGTAATTTGATGATGCACTTGTAATATGAAATTTTACATGGTGAAATAGCTCAGAAATAGGTACTTCTGTACTTACAATATGTACTGCTACATTGGGCTATATTAGAGGAAGATGCATCTTCACTCCTTCAAATATTTTGTTTAATTGCTGAAACACCTTGGTAGATTTATTAATAAGAAGTGTAAAATGATGATATTTGAGACCTCTAAGCAAGCTGAAGCTTCTATTATCTGCAGAAAAATGTTTTGCATCTCCATGCCGAAAAGGTATGGAGACTTGAAGTACAGAGAACCCTCAAGTGTATTCATGTTTGGACCTCTGACATTTGCATCATTTGAACTGGATTCTGAGCTAGGGCAAAATCCCACTGTTGCAAGCCTTTAGTATCAAAGCTTTTTTTTTTTCTGCAATTCCTGTAGAAATTTCTTATTTATATAACCTTATTAATGAGGTTTTAAGGTTTTTTCCTGAAGCTTTCTGCTATTGTATTGAATTGCTGTCATAAAAGTTAATGAATAAACAATATTTGCTATTGAGATAACAAATTGATTTTTCAGTTTTCCTCCTTATTTAGTTGATGTTACTTAAATCTGTAATGATTCACTTGTCATGTTCACCACATTTGTACACTGAAACTAATTCTTAAAGCATTGCTTTTCTACAATGTGTTAGCAGCAGATGTCACCATAAGATTTTATTTCAGAGGATATTCTTGCTGCTGTTACATTGGTCTTGTGCTGAGTGAGTTGTATAGTTTGAAGTGCAGATAATTAGGTTTTGTATGTGCTTTTTAGAATTACGTTTGCACTAGTCTCCCTATTTCTACTGCAAAATCAATAGTAGATATTCTGAAATTTGCTATTTCAAATTCCACCAGTGTTGTGAAGTCCATTTACTCTGAATTTTAAGTTGGACAGCACTGACTAGCTGCCAGTAATGAAAATAACATTAGATGTTCTCTTAAAATACTTTTTAGTTCTGTTGGCACCACTGGGCAATTGCTGGGGGTGTGTGCTCTTTAATTCACAGATTGTCTCTGATGGATTTGTTCTAAGCACTGCTTCATAGTGGCAGATGCTCGAATGAGAAATGTATCTGCTTAACAAAATGTTGAAAGCTATTAATGTTTTGAGCTACTAATCTTGAACAAGTTTGTAATTTGAACTGAAGAGCATTCATATCAAACCTCAAAGGGAGTAGTACTCAAGTCTTCAGGTTTTTAGTCAGTCTCAGGATGGTGGTGAGTGATTGGGGTATTTAATCTACAGTTGTATGCTTTCTTCTATACTCAGTAAAAGAACATGTGTTGGATAGTTCTTTCTCATGTGTTTCATAAAGATAGGGACTTAAAAAGGGACTGCATTTGTTTCAATATCACTGAAAATCCTGATATTTTTAAATTCCGGCATGCTTTGGAAAACAATTTTAGGGTTGACTTGTTTTAATTTTTTAATGCAATTTTGGAAATTAGATGCAATCTTGCAAAAATTCTCAAAAATTCGTTGTGCTACCATATTAGCACCACGTAGTTAATTAATACAGTTAAATTTTCCAAATCCAAAGGAGTCCTCAAGGAGCAGCTTGGGGAGTAACTGATACTGTTACCCTGTGATAGTATGCCCATAAACACATACTTTGCCAGCTGATTTGGAGTTATTTACTGGCAATTGAAGTGTCTAGATTGCAGAATCCTGTGGTCTTACAGGTTTTGGGCTGCAGCTTTTAGTTTTGTAAGCCTTTAAAATTTTGATGGCTGTCTGTTAGGGTCCAGCTTGATCTCTTTTTTCCAGTTCCTTTCCAGTGAGCTTGTATCTCAGTTCATGCTATTTTTTTCCTATTGGCATCTGTTGTAAATCTTTTCTTATATCTTCTCATTTCCCACACTTCTGCTAGACTACATCTTTTTCCTTGGGCATTGTACTCAGGGAATTTATGTACAGGTGATTTCACTGAATCCCAGTCTCAGTTCATGGTAGCCAAACAGATCTCAGTTGCCTTTGGGGGAGCAGAAGCACACGGTGTTGTTATTGCCCAGTGAACACTGGTGAGTTCTCCACAAGCCTCGCTTCATAAAATGCAGCACATGGAAATGTTGAGAAAAGGCAATGTGCTGCCAGCAAAAAAGAAAAACTGGAAAAAAAAATCAAGTGCTTTCTAACATGTCATTCTTGAACATATTTAAACATTCTTTCTTTCTTTAACCTTTGTTCTGAAATCTTGGGCAAGTTTGGGAGGATTTTTCAAAGGTTTTACAACTATCTACTGTGGGGAAAAAGCATCATCTTTGAACTATTCATTTTACAAAACTGAAAAATAAGAACTTTCGATGGATTTGGGTTTTTGTGCCTTCAGTATGAGTATCTTTACAGGCTCCTTCTGTAATCAAGAAAAAGCTTTTTTGTATTTGACAACAAGTTTGCATCTTTGGTTAGCCTCACAGAGACAGTGAGAACTGAGGCAGCGCAAGACTGATTCTTCTTTGTTTTTACACATAAGCATGTACAAGAATAGATCCATGAGGCAAGGTGGCTGATGTTCATTCTATGTTTGACCTGTGTATGCCAGTCTTTAAGAACATCATTCCATTGGTTTTGCCAAAACCTGGATTCATATTGAAAGAAACATCTTAAGTGGCTGATTTTTAATATGCCTTCTGGGTTTCTCTAGGTGATTATAATTGAACAAACTATAATGAGCTTTTAAAATGTAAACTTTTCTCTCTCTAGGTGAAATGGAAGAAATCAGATGTGAAATTCGAAGACAGATTTGACAAGTATCTTGACCCATCTTTCTTTCAGCACAGAGTATGTATTGTTCTAAGAAACCTTACAAAATAACCCTTTGAAATGGTTGCTTTAGTTCAGATGATGTCATGGAATTTTTGGATGACATCTTTGGTTTTTCAGATGTCCCAGGTGTTCTGGGGCAATGAAATGGGGATCTAGGACTAGTTTTAAGCAACAGGTTGTTGTTGCTAAAATAGGATGACTCCAGTCCTTTAGAGTGCTTCAGTAAGTATGCAGGCAAGCTACAAGCTTGCAGAATATACAAGGCAGTTCAAGGAGATATATTCACATGATGAGAAGCAATGAAGCTTCAGGGAAACTGTGCAAGCTGAATAATTGCATTTATGGCCATAGGTATGCTTCTTTCTAAAGTAAATGCAAAGAAAAAGGCATTAACCTAAACCAGTTGGTGGTATCAGTTGCGATGGGTTAAATCTGGGGTTGTGATGTCCTTATGGGTAATATACTGAGCTGTGCTACTTTCTGAAAGTAGAGATTTTGCGTTCTGTTTGGAGCCCAGTGAAAACCAGAAGTTAGGCTTGTCAGAGGAAGAATAATTGCTGCTGCAGATTTTGATCCTGTGCAAAGCAATCGTTCCTTTGGATTTTTGGCTGTGAGCGTCTCTTTTGCTTCTTAGACCTCTTCTCTAGGAAGGCAGCAGTACATTGTGTTGCCTTGTGTTTACCAAGGGAGCGTGCACAGCCAGTTGTTCAAACTTATCACAGCTTAGCTAAGCAGCAGCTAACATTGTCATGGACAAGGCTGGCTCTTGAAAAGCTTTATGGATGGTGCTTCACAGGCTAGTTTTTGAGTGACTTTCTGAAAATGTAGTCTTACAATATGGTTTATTGTTACTTAGCTAGTGTTGACAAGCTGTCCTGCTAGGCAGTGATTTATCCTTATTGGAATAATTTGAAACACATTTACAGTTCTAAACCTTAAGGGTGTGTTTTCTTTTTTAGATTCACTGGTTTTCAATTTTCAATTCTTTTATGATGGTGATCTTTCTGGTTGGCCTAGTGTCTATGATATTAATGAGAACTTTGCGAAAAGATTATGCAAGATACAGCAAGGAGGAAGAAATGGATGATATGGTAAGAACAGTGTTCATGCTTTAAAAACTTTTTTTAAGGCTTGTTGTTTTCTTGTCATTCATTCATTGTGTTAGGAGCTCTGAATGGCTTTCCTCAGTTGGACAGAAAAGTGCCTTTTGTGTGTCTTGAAAGTGTTGCTGGTTTTCTTTATAACATGCACCTAGATTGCAAGCCAAATTCTCTCCATAGTCATTGTGTTAATGTTCATATCCAGCCTTAGGTTAAATGAAGTCCATTCTGACTTGGTAGTGTACACCTGTGTATACTCCTGAATACTTCAGAGGATTTAGGGACAGGGAGGGATTCTGATAGATTTTACTGCATCGTACATTGAGGTAGTAATTTTTTGTTGTCTTCCATAAGCATCTGAAAAGTAAACTTTTCTCCTAGGTTTGATGCATTCAGAAGAGAAGACACACTTGCACTTGAAGTAGCTTTAATAAATCAGACCTTTTGTTTATATCTAGCTTGTGTGTTTGTCATTAATTGTCATGACTAGACTTAAAATTTGTTGTTGTTGTTCCCAGGACAGAGATCTAGGTGATGAGTATGGGTGGAAGCAGGTCCATGGAGATGTGTTTAGACCATCCAGTCATCCTCTAATATTTTCATCGCTTATTGGTTCTGGCTGTCAAATTTTTGCTGTGTCTCTTATAGTCATTGTTGTTGCAATGATAGAAGATTTATACACAGAGTAAGTATAATTGTGTCATGTCTTCCGTATATAAATGTTTAAATGAACAAAATAATTACAGAAATTTGATTCTAACTGGCCTGAAAAAAGTGTTTGAGAGTCTTTAGTCATTATTTGTAGATCAGATGTAATATTAAGAAGTGATCTTTTAATTTGTAATGAAACTTTGTCCTACTGTTATCACGAGTTGGTCTCCTTTGATTTTCTCTTTTAATGCTTGCTTTTTGCATTATTTATTATGAAACTAGTTTGTTGTTCTGCAGAGTCAGATGTAGATGATACAGGAAATAAATGTTAAAAGCTACATATTTCACTCTTGGTTTCATCCAGATGGACAAGATATTACTATATTTCTAACCCTATATTCCCTACCCTGTCCTGTAAAGGCTGAAGTGGGAATATATTCAGTTGTGAACAGTCCTGTTTGCTACTGACAATGCATTAAAGTCAATCTTATCCACAAGTGTTCCCAGGAATGGAGATGTAATTTGTGAAGCTCTTTTGAATACAGTGCTCAGCCTGTGTTGATGTAAAACCTCCTCCATCAATAGGTGGGCTGTGGTCCTGACTGGAGAGAATTAATTTAAAACAAATAGTACTCAAGTTTAAATTTAACACACTACTTGCAATTCAGCTGTTAGCTGTTAGAGATTTTTGGGTTACCTGTTTGTGTTTTGGTTTGCTTGGGGTTTTTTTATAGCAGGTTATTTTTTTACAAGTGCTTTGTTTTAAGCAATGACTAAACTTTCAAATCTCTATTCTTGAATTTCACCTGTAACTATTGATTTTAACAAGTTGTAATACTTCTAATGTGCCACTAGAGAGAACTCTTGGTTTTGAATTTAGCTGCCTTTTAATGCTGTGTTTAAAAAGCCCCTCTGTAGTTACCAGCATCTTGGCATATTTCCTTTTTTCATATGGTGTTAATCCCTTTCTTGTGCCCTATGGTTATATTTCTATATAGGTGTACATACACACTTCTAATTGTGCAGCATGTCAACCCTTCAGAGGAAATTAAACCATTTTAGACTGTTTATGCACTGTAGGGAAGCTGTGAGTTAGTAATGTCAATTGTGAGATGTGTCAGAGCAGTAAGTTTTAAAAGATATGTACACTTAGTCTTTTATTGTGATAGGCCTTTCTATCACTTTCAAAATGAATTTAATTCTGGTCAAATGTAATGGAAAAATTTGACCAAATCTAGTGCAGACAATTCATATGTTTAGGAAAACACTGATGTGAGTGAAGAAGGCTGTAAACCAGAATTTCAAGAATGATTGCCTGTCACTGTTCTTCAGGTCTGTTAAACACCTGGGCATCATGCAGCTGATGCCAACTTAAAGTCTCACAGTGAAATTTGGTCATGTCAGTTATTAATTTATTAATACTGGTTTGTGTTTTGAGAAGCATTTGCATTAGAGTATTTGAAATGTGAGTAAGCTTGTGAATAAGAAATTTTGAGATATTTTAGATTAACAACTCTGGTCTTTTTACCGATGGTCTGGTTTTACATGTGCCACTTAGGACTACCTGGTCTTTGGAGTTTTGCATGTGTTTCTAAATTGTGTTAAGTTAGGATAAGTTTTTAAGAAGCAAATGTTAGTAAAGCAATCTTCAGTGTGTGTGACCATCAGGAATATTTGGTCATGCAGTCATGGAAGCCTAAGTGCTAAAGATTTCTTCTTTGAGTACAGCAAGCTTCCAGTAGTGGTGCCTCAAAAACCAAAATGGCAGTAGACTAAAATCTCTCAGAACAACTACTTTGAAGAAAGTACAGCAAGCTGTCTGAAAATCTACTGCTATTTGCTGTCGAAGAATAGCAGAGGGATGTGGGGAAACAACTCTATTTTAATGAATAACATTTATATCTTACTATTCTTAGACATGAATTTAAAAAATATCTTTGGAAATGGCTTTTGTGATTTAAAATCATTAGCTTTGCCTGTGAAATTTCAGAAAAATTATGCCAAAATGAGTACTCCGACATTTAATGAGGTGATCATTTAAAAATTACTAAGTTATTCTGATTGCACTACTCAGTGCTGATGTGTGACTTCATTATAGTATTTATAGTTTCTAAATCTAATTTTCTGCAAGATGAACACTTTCTGTCTTAAAAGTTAATTTCTGAGGGATGGCAGAAACATTATTCACAGACTTAGTATATTTTTTTAATACTGGCCTTTTCACATTTTATCTGCAGTTGAATCTTAGGCTTAATGTTTGTCATGTAAATAGCTATTTATACACAAAGTACACATGTCCAAATGTCAGAATATTTTTATCAGAGGGAAGATGTTTGTACTCCAGTGAAAAATAAATGCATGTTAGAAAAGAACATAGTATGTCAAAACTCTTTTTCCCAAACAAACAAACTTGAATTAAGGTTGGACAAAAGCTTTGGATACAAACAGTTCTCATTCTTATGCAGATTTCCCAATTTAAGCACTGTTAAATTTTTGTATTACATAAAAATATTAAATAACTGCTTCTGCTAAAAATACATGCCTTGCAGTATTTTTTTTTTTGCTCTAATCATGTTTGGTTTTATATTTCATTTACCAAAAAAATCCCTTCTCGTAGGAGAGGATCAATGCTTAGTACAGCTATATTTGTTTATGCTGCGACATCGCCAGTGAATGGATATTTTGGAGGAAGCCTTTATGCTAGACAAGGAGGTAAACTGTTTTCATGTTTCAGCATTTTCATTGCATTGTTAAATGGAGAAGTTATTATTTTCTACTTTGCACCAATATAGATAAGTGTCCTTGTGGAGTTAGGTCATTCAGATGGAATCCATTGAATTCTGAATAAACAAAACCATTTTGAGTATATTTAACTTTCATATTATCTGTTCGGTATTGGCTACACTTTCTAAAGAGGTAACTGAAGTCTTAGGTTAATTTAAAAGTAACAAGAGCTAAAGAACTGTTAGCAGTTGTGACATATGAATTGCTTGTTATAGTCTTGTATATAATTGTTTGGCTCATGACATCCAGAGTTTAATAGCCTCTCCCTTTTCTGTTACACACTGTTAAACAGCTCATGTCATTTCTGGATGACTCTTACACAGTCCTCCTCTGTAGGTACTAGGGGATTATGTAAGGCTAACAGGAAAAGGATAAGTATAGATTATTTACTACTATTACCATTAATTGGGAATGGGAAACACTTTATATCATCTTTTAAAGAAGGTTATTCTACTTTCTGCTATGTGCTTGACTTTATACTTTGCAAATCACAATGAGCATCAGTAGAGAGCAGAAGCCAAATAAAATTGACACAGCAGATTTGGGCAGGCTGTCTTCAAATGCTCCCCATTGTGCCTCTGAGTTATGACTGGTTAGATCCTTGCAGTCCATTGGCTTCATCCATTCTCTCTGCTGCAATAAAAGTAATCAATATCTATTATCTTCTAGAGTACTTTAGAAAAAATAATTCTGGGAAGTTCGCAAAAGAAAATTTATATCTTTTTAGCATGATATACTTGTTAGTATTCAGTATCAGCTGTACTCTTGAGTTTGGAGGCTAGATGTTTCTTTTCACGTGGCTTGCTTATAAACCTAGCAATTTGTACAAAAACACATCTAGGCAGATTAGGGTTGCTGTTCTGATATGTACCATGCTGTATAGTTGAGCCAGATTTGCCTTTTTTTTTTTACAGATTGAACATGTATCAAGCCATGAAATGCTGACTATGTTGGCTCATGGTGAAAATACATATGATGGTCTTGGAATAAAAAAATAAGCTATATTTTTATTGTTTTTACTTACTGCATATTAATATTATGATGTATTAAATTTAATTATAGACAGTATTTAAGAGCATAAAAAGTACAGGGAATACAAACAGTGAAAATTTTTAAGGTATTGCCCCAGAGAGTTTCTTTGAGCTCCTCAGGGAGCTGTAAACTTAGTAATAACTGCTAACAAGTGTTGCTGCTCCCTTAGAAATCACTTTCCTTCTACCTTTTCTGCTGTTGAAGATGTGAGGGGTTCAGTTCTGCTGTGTGCTAAATGCCGTGGCAGTTTGTTGTATACCAGGGATAGCCAGTTCCTTAATGCGTCCTGAATGTGTGGAATCAGCTTATTTGGGTCAAGACAACATGGAGCAGGTGCTGCCAGGAGGCAGCTGTATCACTGAGTTGTCCTGGGAGCAGTGCTGAGCTCTCCTGTCTCTCGGAATGTGAGCAGGCTCTGCACAGGGCCAGCTCTGCTCTCTCTGTCTCTACTAATCTGCAGCCTACATACACACTTAGGTTTCATATCCCGGCTCCTTTGGCCAGCTTAGTCAGCATATGCTGTTCTTCAGCTGAAATGTTCTCCCGCTGTATTGCTTCTCCCGTCTTTTCACCTGGCCTACTAATTGATAATTGTGCTGCACCTTGTGAGTTACCAGGAGTCAGATGAAACTGTTAGTTCACTCTTGGCTCTTGTATTGATGTAGTATGTTGGTATTTAATTCTTTCACCTTTTTGTGGGAGAAGTTGTCTAACATCTAAATCCTGGAGAGCTTGCTAACACATTTTTAAATAAAATATACTGTATCTCACTGGTCTCATTGGAATGTCCCTTCTTACAGGAAGGCGATGGATAAAGCAGATGTTCATCGGAGCATTCCTCATTCCAGCAATGGTGTGTGGAACTGCCTTCTTCATTAACTTCATTGCCATCTATTATCACGCTTCAAGAGCTATACCATTTGGAACCATGGTGAGTCATTTTATTGGAGAATTTAAACACCACTGTAGACACAGAAAACCACCGGTTTTATTTTTTAATCTAAATACAACTGTGAGTCATAGCTTTAGCTTCCTAGTTAGAAATTTATTGTAGGAGGGGTTTAAGATGCTTCAAGTATAATTCATTTTAATCACAATAGCAACAGCCGCTGGATGCCAAAACCAGTCTTCTCTTTGCTTAAAATGATTCTTCTGCTTTGTGTTCAAGCTTAGTGTTTTAAAAACGTGGGAAGTTAGCAATGTGAATTTTCTTCTGGATGCCCAGTGCACACCAGTTGTAATCTAAAATGAAATACAGAAGGATTTCAAATGAAAGCTGCTTCCAAGTCATTGCAAGGAAGCAGAAAAATAAAAATAAATTATGAGATAAGACATTCCAAGGAAATCTGTGTTTATGAAAATGACTCACTGTTTTCACTTTGTGTAGTGCTATTGAATATCCAGTTATGGTCTGTATATTTACCCAATCACTTGAAAACCTATGCTGTTGGATTACTTTTTCATTTAACCATGATTTTGTCAGGATTTTGTTTGTTGTGTTGGCCCTTTCAAGCAACCTCAAATAATCCTGTGAATACAATGCAGGAAGTAATCACTTGCCACTTCAGCAGAATTTCTGTTTGATCTTGCAAGGGGTATTATTTTAGAGTAGAAATTTTTTTGAAATATGCATCATAAAATTGCTTTTTCTAATTTTGTGCAGTACCACTGTTAACTTATAAGAATATCTTCATACAGGGAGTCTTGTTTTCTTTTCAATATCTGTAGCAAACCTTGGAATTTAATAATTTTTATAGCTTTCTTCTTTGCATATAATTTTTTGTGATATGTTACATTGTTCAGACCATTCAGAGATGTTTGAGTGACCTCGGATTTCTTCTTAGTTTAAATCTACCACAAAAAGAAACTTAGTATCATGCGTTCTTCTTATATATTGTATTATTTGGAATATAATTGAATTCAGTATGTGACTGGAAATACTTCTTAAGAACACATTTTTAATGAATGAATGTGATAGAGATTATAACTGATAACAACAAGATAGGCAATTCTCAGTTTCAGGCAAACACTTTCAATTTTTTACTGATGGAAGAGTCGTTATATGTATCTTGCTGGATCTAGTCATCTCCTTATTAACAGTATTTTCAATGCATGCCTAAATATCAACTTTTTACACTGAATTCATTGTTACTAAACTACTAAATATAATATAAAGCTAAACATGTTTATAAACTCTTCACTTTTTTTTTTTTTCTGATTTTCTTCTTCAAGAAATTACACTAAAATTCTATCTTTGAATATGTTTGTATTAGTCGGTCAGTGCCCCAAAGCAATATTGTATTGTTTTTTCTTCCTTACACTAGCAGCCATGTACAATACTGTCATAAAAGTTTACAGCACTGATCTTTGATATGTGCGAAGAGGCTCTGTTTTAGTGCTGAGCAAGCAGTTATGCTATCGCATTTCTCACTTGTATTCCCATTTGGAGGCCAGGAATGCTGAGGGAAGGGAATTCCACCTGTGCTGAAGTTTTTCTTGTGAATTTGTTCAACTGATTTGTATTTTAAGATCATGGGAACGTGCAACCAAAAGCAAATGGATATATAAATCTTCAGGGTTCACTTAACCAGAATGTTAGGACTCTATTCACAGTGATTTTAATGTTCACAAGTTTTTATGAGAGTGTTTGAATCATTGTGACTATGGCAATAAAACTTGAGCAGAGTTAGCAGGCGAGCAGGTTATGAATCGGAAACTTCATCAGAATGAGCAACGCTCTAATGACTTCAAATCAACAAGCTGGTTTGCAGAAGGAAATAGAAATTGCTTGCAATTACCATGTTATACTTCAGGTTGAAGTCCCCAGGAAGCCCTCTGGCTTTATGGATGAGGTAGCTTTGTAGCTTTCCACCTTTGTTTTCAATGTAAAGAAGTGTCCGGAACTGTAAAATGCAAACTTGCTGCTACTGATTTCTTGGGGAAATAAAACCTCTGTAATCTAAATGTTGGACGGTGGCAAGGTGTGAAGACCTTCCCCGGATCTTCGCTCGTGAAGACTGACCATTATTATTATTATTATAATCTAAATGTACTACAATGCAGAAGTTACTTCCTTTTACCCTGGCATGTCTTGAAACCACCCTCCTTGATTTAAATTGCTGACAAGAATTGTCCCCTGTTCTTGACTGCTGCAAATCTGGAAAAAGCACAAACTGAGCTGCTGGAAAAAGTTCCTGAGCTAAAAGGTTGCTGAGGCCATTCTTGCATGTGTCATCCTGTGCTTTGCCCATTTGGCATTGCCACTTCCCAGTGAACCTAGGGAGCCTCTGTGACTTAATTCCTCCCTCCAGATAGATTTTTCTATGGAATTTAGGCAAGGGCAAGCTGATAGTATCAAAGCCAAGACACATCCAAGCTAACACCTAGTTGCTGCATCCTGCTATCTGCTCTTCTACACCTTGTCTCGAAATGCTCAAATTGATTGGGCTCTTCAGGACCTTCATGCATCTTACTGACCTTGTAGTCTGTTTTGAGCATAAGAACTTCATTCACCTTGTATAACTCACTCCTGTTGTTTGGAGTCTCCACAAAGATGTGGCAGGACCTGGGAAGATCTAGAGCTTCTTTCTGAATTCATTCTTCACTCTTGGGACTCTTCCCTTAGCCCTTTTGGAAATATGTGCAAGCTATCTTACCTCTAGAGTGACAAACCTTCTGCAGTGAAATACACCATGAGCCTGAACTCTTCCCTGGGATATCTTTCAACTGGCATTCCTTCAGAATGCAGTCTAAAATGTGATAGATTTTATTCAAATATGAGAGCTTTTTAAAACTTTTTAGTTTAAAGCTTTTCAGTCCCTAGACATATAAAGGAGATATAAAAATCTCTGCTTTTCTCACTCATCCCTTCACCTCTATAGAAATGCAATGGGTCCTGTTCAATTATTCATTCTTTTGGAGCCCAGATTTGATTTTTTGCATGTATTTTCTATATTATATCCTGTTAACTGGTGAACATCAAGTTCTGAAGTTGGTGGACACCTTGACTTACCTTCTGTTGATGTTTGTCAGTCTTTTCAGTGTATTTATCAATCATCTTTCTATTTTGTTGTGTTAGAATTATATGTAAAAAGTGGAGCATGGAACATTAAAGAAGAATTTTGAATAATGGCATGTGAAGTGACTTCTCCATATATGTTTGAGGAGCGTGGTAGTAGTTCTGTGCAGAAATACTAAGTAATGCAGATTTTCTATTGAGTACAGCATGACTGAATTTGAAGGTGCCATCTTAATTCGGGCATTTCATAAGTTGTGACTGCTTACGTTGTTCTGTGTGCAATACATAATTTAAAGATTTCCATTAAGGCTACTGTGACTAATGTAATATTCTGACTGCAGAATCCATGCAACTTCTATTAACTGTTTAAGATGTACTGGTTTTGTTTTGTTTGAGCAGTAGATTCCTTTGTGGCTAGCATTTCCAGTGTGCATTTTTAATGATTTAATTAAACAAGGTTAAGCACGCTGAATTTCTCTTGGGATTGAGACCCTGTTTGCATCTTTTATACCTTGTTTCGAAAAGAAAAAAGTGTTTCCTCTGACAGAGAGCTTAATCCAGGCTGCAGCTTTCCCTGGCAGGTTTGACTTGATATGAGTATTGACTGCCACCAAAAAAAAAGAGGACCCAGTAGTGCCAAAGATTTTCATTCCCTGAGCCAGGTAAGGAAATACACCTGGCTAAAAATAGAAAAAAATCCCATTACATACATTCAGCAGGATGCTTCCTCAAATTGCTTGGAAGTGACTGTGGAACCCTTGGTCAGAACCCTTAGTTTTGCTGAAAATAGACACAGCTTAATGCTTCTGCCTTCATTTTCAGCAGTTCAATTTATTAGCCAGAACAGCACCCTAGATTAACAACTTGTAATAAAATTAATACCACTTTATTTTGAAGCCTTCTGTTCTTTTCTTGTTCCTGTAATGTTTGGCCAGATGATATACTGAAAACTGTTGCACTGAACAAATTCAGTAACCTCTGTATGGGAGAGAATCTCATGACTGAGAGTGCAGTTTTGGTAGCTGACAGGAAAGATCAAGCTGCTGCTTTGACAGTCAATTTTTATTGCTTTTCTTCCCTGTGCATTAAGCAGTCAAGGCACCATAGCCTGCCAGTAGCTGTTTAATATTAGATATGCTCATAAAAATTTTAATTATCACCTTTGAATGAAGTTTAATCTACAGTTGTCAGAAAATATGAAACACATGACACTAGGACATAAATTATATCCCTCCTGACAATGTTTCCTTTCAAATACGGAAAACTGAGTTCTGCACATTCAGTCAAGGACAGTAGGATATTCTTTCCCCATCAAAACAAAGCAAAAAGGAATTAGAATGCAGGCTTGTTGAGGTTGACAGTCTTTTCTATGGCAACTAAAACCTGCAAACTAAATCAGGAGTTTGTGTACAAATAAGATATTTTTACAACAAAAATGCAACAGTCAAAATGGATTAAGTATTTTTTAATGTACTGGCTTGGTACAAAAACCCATGTAATTGATCTTCAGTAATATGGATTATAGAGAACCTGTGCTTGTTTGCTTGTTTAAAAATCAGCTTTGTTGGTGTAGTATATTTACCTCTTTGCATTATTTATGTTTTATGAAGTGGTAGTTAAAGTGTTTCTCTGAAATTCTCTTGGCTGATGTTACAGTAATACTTGGCTTAAAAGGGTCACAAAGACCTGACTTACTTATCTCTGCCTGTCACACAACAGCTGTTATTTGGGTTTGGGTTTTTTAGTGTGTTACTGGTGATCTCTGCAGGGAGGCTTCTGCAGGAGGGTAGGGCAGGTATGTGTCTTGGTCCTGCCTTCATTTCTGCTTACCATTTGTGATGGTGAAATGGAGGCCAGTAAGTGCCTGGACTGCTTTTACTGTTGTATTCTTGATCTCGAAAACCTTTTAGGCAGAAATCTCGTAATTTCATCATTAAGACACTTGTGTACCCCAGTGCCCTGTGTTTGCTTCATTTTGGATTTAAACTCTGTGGGTTTAGATACTGCCCAGCCTGCATCATCACTATCCTTGCCATCTGTGGCAACAGGACTACTTGCTTAGGTTGGAGGGGGGCCACTGTCTTCACCTTAGATCTGAAATTAGGAGGAATGTGCCTGAAAAGGTCGAACGGCCAGCTATCTCCAGTCATCTCTCACATCCAGAGAAGACTATTACTACCAAGAGTGAAGAAATTAATTTCACCAATTATCAATCTGAGCAGGTAGACTACCTGTGATTCAGACAGCAGGTGGAAAGCAAGAAAGAAGATGCTACTGAATTCATCATGGTGTGTACAACCAGTATCAGTTGTGTTGGTCAACCTACCAGCAAGTTGCTGTCAGCAGGGTAGGCTTATCTCAGAAGACAGAACATTCATGTCTCTTGTTTTGGACAGCTTATCAGAGGCAGGTGGGAGTAGAAGGCATTGCGGAGCCTGCACTATGGCCTATCCTTGCTTGCTCAATTGGGTCTCCTTTGCACTGCAAAGTCGTCTGAGATCATTCCATACTCCTGGATGGCTTCATGAAAAAAGGGAAGAAAACATGCTTCACTTCCCACTGTCCTCAGAACATAGCATAGTGCTGACAGGTGGCAGTTCACTGTTTAAAAAAATGGTGACTTTATCTAATGCTGCTTACTGGGTCTCACTGAAGATGCCAGCTGTTCTGTCTGAGATCAGTTCATTTTTCAGCTGATGGTTAATATAATGGAAGATGTTACATCATTATCAGTTATGCTTTGATCTGATAATGAAACCAAAAGCACTCAGATTTTCTGACAGATGCCAGTTATAAGTGTGCTGAGGACAGCTTGACTGTATTTACTGAAGCCATTATTTAAGGAACCTTGGTCTGTCTCAGCTTGTTTTAAGCAGATGAACATTTTAGATTTCAAAGCTGCTACTTAGTCATTTTTCTGGATAACACAACAGCCAAGCCCTGCTGGATCAAGTTGGGTCTTCTGCTTGCCCACCTGATTTGAAGCCATTCAGCTCTGCAATGCTTGTCATTAGAATTAGATGTTACTGCCAGCCTTTTTTCAGCTAGGAGTTTGCCAGCTAATCAGTAATTAGGCCTGAATGTTCCATGCTTGGATCCTTGTCCAGGGTTATATTCTTTCTACGTATATTCCCCATACTAGCCGTGCTTTACCAGATGGACAAATACAAGCTACTAAGTGTTGTTCCAGGTGATCTTGGAATCCAAGGCTATTCCCAGACAGTTTTTTTATGCAGTAAAGTAGTGGATTCACTTTCTACCACTGTTCACAGCTGGGAAATTTCTGAGATCAAGAAATTAAGCTACAGTCATCTTGATAGATGCAGAAGACAATTGTGACTGGATGAGCAGTACAGATGCCCTTTCACGCTGCCTGGGTCTGAGCTTTCTGCCTCAGCCAGGTATGAAACCTACCTGCTAGAACACCACAGAGCACCATGGGCAGGGGCCACTCAACACACCCAGAGGGCCTTGCTGCAGGAAGCAGAGCACACTTTTCTTGAAAATGGAAATGGTTTCAATATGTTCAACTTAGAAACTCTTTGAACCCTATCCAGATCTTAATTTTTTAACATCTTTTCTACCCACTGCACTTCAAACAAGCTGGGACTTTTTGGTGAGGATTTTAATAAAGGTAGCACTCAAGATGATGTTGTTTGATGTTTCTGATACTTTTTGACGTTTTTCTCTGAAAATTCTCATCTGCTCATTCATTTAGTCTGACCAGTTTTCAAGGGCAGAACCTGCATCCATTAATGGAGCAAGTCGTATACTTCTGTAATTTATTCTTAGGCAACCTCAGTGTCCTACCTAACATATTATGTTTTTTTGCCTGTGGTTTGTTTTGAGTAATGGAAGAAGATAAATGGGAGCTACTAAATATGAATTGATTGTGTAAAACCTGCCTTAATATTCTATTATTTATACTGCAAGTGTAAGTACTACTTAGCTTCTCCGTATTTACCATTGAAGCTTCATATTTTAGTGGCTCATGATGTAATTCTTTAATAACCTCTCCTCAAAGATATACAGAGCAGTCTGGAAAGTGCTTCTGCTTGTTGACCACCACTTTGGTTTACCCCTTCTGTGAAGCATGAAGGCTTGCTCCATCCAGCCCCAGGCAATGTTTTCCATTCCCATCTGACCTAAGCTAGTAATGATATACAAGTCATTAACAGAGGAATAACCCACTGACTGTAGTCAAATGTTGCCTTGAACTTGTGTGATTCACCTAATGTTGAGTTTGTATTGAGCTATCATAGTTCTTGCTTTTCAGCTGCTTGCAGTAGATTTCTGTAGATGTAACATACATGAACAGCTTTTATTTATCCTTGCAGTAGCTGCTTCTTAAGCAAGTCAGTGTGTGACTCTTAAACCTGTTCCTCTGTCCGTTGTTTTGCATTAATGTGCTGCCATGGTTTGCATTCTGATGGAGTGAAAGACAAATACAGCTTCTTTCTCAGGAGGCACCAGGGTGTACACAGAGCCTCAGGCAACAGTGCCATTAAAAGGCAGTATTTTCATATGTTTGCATAGAAAAGGTCACAGGGTCAGCATTCAGAACTGTGGTTATTGCATTATGGGCAACTGTTCTGTCTTTAATTATCAATATCAAAAAGTTACCGAACTGTCTAATGCTAATTCATTTTGTGCTGACGAGTTAAGAGTAGTGAATGTCTTGGTAAATACTTGAACTTTTCCTGTTTTGGGAGATAAACTATGTTGCCTTCAAGGAATAGCAAAAATAGAGCTACATAAGTATACTGGCAAAAAAAAGATGATTCATGGTAAATTTTTTGGGAGGTTGTTCCATTGGAAAGAGCTGGAACACTGGCTTGATTTTGCTGCATTGTGCATAAACTGGAATTCTCTATGTAAGTAGGGCCATTGTGCCTCTAAATAGTGTAATCTTTGCATACCAGTGGTCAGTGTTTACTTGGTCGGTCTATATTCTTAATAACCTAGTTGGTGCAGAGTGGAAAAAATTGAACCCAAAATTTTGATTGGTGACATTCTGACACGGCTTTGCAATTCTCGTGTGGGTCTTTTTTTTATTAGATTAAAATTTTTTCACCTAACAGTTGTAATTTTGTGTGCAACTGCCTAGCTGCTAGATGTTAATTCCCAGGGATAGCACTCTCTGCAAAAGTGTAAGAGACACTGATGACATTTTCTGTTATGAAGTACCATGAAGATTTCCATTTATTTTCTGTGCAGTGTATTGAGTATAATGATTAGGTGGAAACAGTAAAATGGTCTGTAATGGTTCTGTTCTCTCAACTGATTCATGAAAATATACTTAATAATGTTTATTAGAAAGTTTCTCAGGAAAATATGCTTCCATTTGATAAACTAGGTATGTTGACTAATGCTTCATAGTAGGAGTATAAGTCTACAGCAATAACTACTAAGGACTAATACTGGTGGGTTATCTTCTTTTGTTGTCTTATACGTGGTTTTTTTAATTACAACTTCAATTGTTTTGCTTACAGGTGGCAGTGTGCTGTATTTGTTTCTTTGTCATCCTTCCACTGAACCTGGTTGGTACGATTCTTGGCCGAAATCTGTCAGGACAGCCTAATTTTCCCTGTCGTGTCAATGCAGTGCCTCGTCCTATACCAGAGAAGAAATGGTAAAGATGAGCATGAATGTTAACTAGAAGTAATCACTTCTGTACATTTGAAATAACTTCTAAGGTGTTCAGTTTTTCTGGAATAACTTTTTATTTAAATTGAGTTGTGTCTAAAAGAACAGCTCAACTGATGTTTCCATAATACGATTTTTCTTTTGAATTAAAACACCATGGTTAATAGTTGTAGCAGACTTTACATCCTGGATCACTGAATCACGTTTTGCCTGAAATGCCTTTTAGCCCTTTATAGAAGGGATGGAGCCAATCCAGTTCTTGTCTAGTATCTTGAAACTAAAACCTCTCCTCTTTAGTTAATGCCTCTTACAGGTTTAGGATTTGAGTGTGCCTTGGAGGCAGAAGTGTTCCGACTAATGGTCTCTGTGTACAACCCGAGACATATTTGCAGGGTGATGGTGGGAGAAACTTGCAATGCTGTTCCCAATTCTGCACTTTTGTTGATGGCACAGAGCCTAAAATATTACAGATGTATGGTTTGAATTGTGAAGAAGCTTTCATTATTTTTGAAGTGAATGTAAAGGGGTGCCTAGTCTCAAAAAGTACATGCAAGTTTTTTTAAAAATATTAATCCAGTCATTTTTTCCTATTAATTTCATTCTGAAGCAGAAGCAGCAAGCTATGGAAATTAAAATATCCTCAAAGGATTTTTTAAATAGATTTTTCTTGCTTTCTCTGTTCAGAGGAATGGAACAGACAAAGTGAAGGGGGCACTGAAACGTGTACACCTGTGATGTCCATGAAGTGCATCACACTTAGTCTGTTTTTAGTGGTGACTTGTGCAGCTCAGAAGTGATTTATATTGTGACCTGTATCTTGGGAATCTGATGGATTTTTCTGGATCAGCATGACAGATAAAAAGAAATAAGATACTTCTCTTGAAGATGATGAAATAGCATACCATCAACTTAGACAAGTCTCCCTATAAATAATAAAAGAAGCTGCAAATTAAATCACTGGTTAGCAGTTAGAGTCAGCATCATCACAAGTACTACACAGAGGTCATCTTTAGTAAGTGACAGTATCATCTTCAGGTAGCTGAGTATTCATTTTTAGCCATATGCTCATGACTCAGTATAGCATTAAAAATAAACACTGGTTCTTAATTATATAACCATTATCTTGCAAAATTTTCTTTGTACTGTTTGTAGCCATCAACAGCACTGAGTTTTCACTGCCTTCATTCAAGGCTAGTGGATGTCATGAGGCTTGATTGCTTAGTCCCCTTTTGGGCAAGAGAGATTCTTTTTGTGGCTTTAAGGCTGGTTAGATGGTTAACCTTATCGCCTGTAGGTGATAGGTATGAGTGTTATGTTCCTGAGAATAACTCCTTCTTTTATCCCTACACATGACATTTTTGAGGGAATCTTCTTTCTAGCTGGTATGAGACAGAAATATTCTTGTTAGTATGCCTTTTAAATAATGCCCTGTGCTATATTAATTATCTGGTCTTAATATGTTTATAAATGAAAAATTAAAATTGTCCCTAACCTAATCTTAATATCTTTCAGGTTCATGGAACCAGCTGTTATTGTTTGCCTGGGTGGAATCCTCCCTTTTGGATCAATTTTTATTGAAATGTGAGCATGTCAGCTATTTGACAGTTTGATTAAAAGTTATAATAATTTAAGTTTAATTACAAGATCATCTGCATATTTTGTTTACTTTCTTCAGGTATTTCATTTTTACTTCATTCTGGGCTTACAAGATCTACTACGTTTATGGCTTTATGATGTTGGTTCTGGTTATCCTCTGCATTGTGACCGTTTGTGTGACCATCGTTTGTACGTATTTCCTGCTAAACGCAGAGGATTACAGGTGGTAAGTATTGCGTTATTTGCCTAGTGAACCACACTGAGAGTTTTGTAGAAAAGTAATGTTTCTTCAGTCTAGATGTGTCTTTTCCAAGTGCACTGTGCATCTTCTTGGGAAGCCTTTTGGCTAGATGCATGATGGACATGTGTGTTTACTTTTAGGCAATGGACGAGCTTTCTTTCTGCGGCATCAACTGCGATTTATGTTTACATGTACTCCTTTTACTACTACTTTTTCAAGACAAAGTAAGTGGTAGTTTTTTTGCTTGAGTATCGGATTACTGTAGTGCCAAGCAGGTTTATTGAAAAAAAACTGAGGAAAATACCTAGCATAAATTCCTGTCTTTCTTTTTCAGGATGTATGGCTTGTTTCAAACATCATTTTACTTTGGTTATATGGCAGTATTTAGCACAGCTTTGGGAATAATGTGTGGTAAGTTTCAGATATTTTGACATTTTTCTGACAGAATTTTTCAGACTGTCTTATTTCTGAATTTAGCTCATGCTTTTGGTGGTGGAATGTGTGTGTCTGCAAGGTCTGCTCAAAAAAGCTTAAAATCTTTCAGAAGAATCTGAAGAGTTCTCTGCTTATACTTTGTTCTGACCTAATATAAAAGATTTTTGTGGATTGTGTCTTCTGGTAGGAAGATAATTTATGAACTGTGCAGAGAATTTCACCTTCAATGCAAACTTGAAAGACTCAATATTTGGCAAGAAATTCTTCAAAATAAATTCCAAATTAAGTTGAATCCATGCTAGCATTTTGCTTCGCAGTGTTTACTATTGCCCCAAGACAAGGAGCTGGGTATATCCATTGAGGCATAAATGGTAGCACAATACTGATGACAGTGCAGTCTGTATCTTGGGCATGTGTGTATGAGGGTGACCAGAGCAGAAAGGGCTGAACCTTCAGTTTAACATTTGAGAAATAAGTATTGAAATATTCCCAGGTGAGGAGAGTGCAGAGTGCTCCTGTGTGCAGCTGGATTTCATTGCTTTTTTTAAGATACTGTTTTAATAATGTTGAGAGAAAAACATAGTTCCTGGCATGGAGGTCATCTGATAAAGTCAAACAAACTTGTTCACCTGTTAACTTTATTTTCATCCTCTTCTTCATGACTTTCAGAAAGTGCTTCTTGATTCTTTTGCACTTTTCTGTGATGTTATTTGCCTTTTATGTTTGATCTTTATTTAATGCTTCTTAGCAGTGAATGAATGGTCCTGTAGCTAACGGGAGGATTTCTTTTAGTTTATACGAGACACATGACGTCTTACAGGAACTTAATTCTGTAAAGTATAGATTTCTTGATATCTCAAGAGAGTGGGTAATATCACAATGCTTTATAGAAAGTGGAGAGAATTAATCTCTTAACTGTTGAGTACCTGTTCCCCTTTTCTCTCATACAGTCTAGTTTTGCTTCATCAGGTTCTTGGCACATTACAAGACTTCCCTGCTGTTTCAGTAGTCTTGCAGCCATTTTTTTTCTTTAATAGGCTTATACTTTTCAGCTCTAATCTTTTCTTTTTAAAGTGCTCAGGCTGGTATTGATTAAAATGTGTATGATGCAGAAGCCAAGCTTGCCCACCAGTTTCTGTAATAAAAATGTTTTTTAAAACATGGAAAAGGAAGATTGTCAAATGCTTTCTACTCATGGTAGGACACTATTTGATGGAATATTAGAGTAAAATCCAAATTTATTCAAAAACAGAAAATACTTTAGCACACTAAACTTTATTTTCATAGCACTATTGAGATTTCTTTTTGTCTTTTTAAGTGTGTTGGAAGAGAAGCTGTGAGATTCCTTTTTACTGAGAACTCCCATTTTCAGCATGTGGAGTGAAGAAAAAAAATCCCCTGTCAAAAAGCATTTGTCTAGGGAACTTGCAGCCATTGAGGTCTAACAAAGACATTTGTGTTAAGGAATTGTTCAGTGTGTGTGCTCCTGACTGTACGTGTCCTGTGAAAAGTGTGCGGAGCTGTTCTGCGGGGGCTCACGCGAATGGGCGCGCTCGCTGTCACACAGTTGGGTACGAGACCAACTCGTTAGGGCCCGAAGCAGCCGCAGGGAAACTCTGTGGGCATGTGTCATCCAGCTCTGGTTTTAATGCCCCTGACAATGCCTAGTGAACTCAAACCCCACATGTAGTGGGATGCTTTGATTCACAAAGTTTGCTGCTCTCTGCAGAGCATCTCAGTGCTGGGGCTGGACCGTAGGGAGCCCATGAGAACTTCCAAACCTTTTGAGCTCCTCATGTTTCCTCTTAGTGACAGAAAAGAATAAAACTTATTCCCCAACTTAGTGGATGGCTTAGGAGCTACATGGTATAGAAAGGCCTCTTGCAATACCACACTTCAGCATCCAAATAAATACTGTAAGTATGCCTGAAGGGCTTTTAAAAAAAATTCTGTACTTTCAAAGGCACAACTGTAGTAAGTTTTAATTGCTTTGAAGTAATAGATGGGAATTAATCTTTTTTTGTTTTGTAGTTGCTCTTCCTAAGTATTTGAATATTTTTCTTTATTTAAAAGCTTGTTCTGCTGAAATGTGATTGCAGTCTATTTCTACAAAACCTATATAGGCCATAACCAAGTTATAAATATCATCTGGTAAGGTGTTTAATACATAAATAAAATATTTCCCTTTACTCTGTTCTTTTTATTCAGATGAGCCAGCTGCCCTGCATTTGATTCAGGAGGACATTCTTTAGTCCTCATTGCCTAGGCTTTCCGCCTCCCTGCCCCATGTTTTATTCAATGCCTGTGAAGTAGCCTTGAGGCTTAACCCCTGCCTTGGGTATTGGCCACTAGTGGCCTTCATGGATAAGGCTCCTGTGATTCACAATAGGTTATGATTTGTTTATGGGGATGAGAGCTCGTGGTCTTATGTGACTGCTGCTCTCTACTCATCCCCCTCACTTCTATCTCATGCATTCTCTAGATCCCAAGTGAAACACAATTAATGCCTTGCTCTCTCTAGTCTCTGTGATACCTGGCATCACATCACTAGAGGAACTCTCAAAGAACAAGTTCTGCAGTGTATCTGAGTTTAGCAACTAAAATGGGCATTGGGTCTGTTGACAGTGTTTGCTTTAACAGGAAAAACATTACGAGTGTTAAAACCAGAGTCCAGTGCCATTATTTTGTCCATTTACTGCATAAGACAGATTAATTTCTTGACAAGCTACAGAAGAATCTGCATGTTCCTCTGTGTGATTCTAAGCTCACATCACCTCTCTTCACAGCCCGCATTTGGGTCTGTCCAAATGCTGTAGTGGTCTCCCCTTGGATGGGCAGGCTTTAAAGCAACAACCTGATCTTGTATGTGCTATATTTGTTTTAATTGAACCCTACTTCGCCCAAGTTAGTAATGCAGATCTCTCATTGGCTGCCCACCAAAATGGTTGCAATGATATTTATACAACTTGAAATGTTGTTCAGTACAAAAGCTGACTCCACAGGCTCTCTACCACTCCAGAAATATTGAAACAATGTATCAGGTCTGCCTCGTGCAGATTTCCTGATTAGGTCTGAATTTTCAGCTTTTGGGGGTCTAAAAATCAAAATCTTGTGACAGTTTAGTGGCTGACTTCATAAATTAACACGTCATCCCCAGGACTTAAAAACTCTTCAAGATCTTCAAGAATAACTCCTTAGACAGCAATGCCTGCTACAGGTCTATAGGGCTGTAATTTATAAAGGCAAAAAAAACCCTTTATGTTTGTACTGGAAAATGAAGGTTTGGCAGAAAACTTCTAGCATTGGTTAGACTTCTCTATTTAACATGTCTTCTGCAATTCTGATGCATCCTACTTCACTGCAAATGTTTCATGCTTTGCTCTCTATTGCTTCAAGGAGGGAAAATATCTTTTCTCTTTAGAGGCTGTTCTTTACCAAGCATCCAAGCATTTAGTGTTAGGAGTTCTCTGTAGTGAGTTACAGACCCTGTCTTCTCTATCCTTCCCATATTTTATGACTGTGCTGGCAGTCTGACAGCAGTAGTCTAATTCTTCTTTATTTCCAATTTCATTTCAAACATGATAGTTAGCCAAACTGACTTACTCTCATTTTGGTTGGAAGAGATGAAGACATTCCCTGTGGATAAGACCACAGTACTTACTGAGCCTGGCAAACCTGGGCTTCTGGGTTTGACCAGCTAAGTTGCTGAATCTTTTTCTGAGAAGAAGTCTTGGTCCAGTGCATTTCTTTCATTTTTCTGGATGTCCTTAGTACTGCAGTATTTTGGGTTAAGCATAAACTGTTGCCCCTATCAAAACCCAGTGACCTGTTCTTTTATTACTGCTGTGACAATGCATACTCTGCTCATGACTCTTACTAATTTAAAAACCACAGGTTGCAATTTCCTTTAACTACTAACTGCTACTTGTTTAATCTCTTTCTGCAGACCTCCTTGGAGTGTAAGACTCCTGGGATGGGGATCTATTATTATTTGTGCCTTGTGGGAGGGAAAAAGCCATCTGCCAATAAAACACTCATCCAGAAGGCATGTAACTTATAATAAAAACCTGCCCTCCCATCCACCTTCCCTGCAGAGTGGGTGATTGTATGTTTTTTACCCTCTGTTCAGAAAAAATGGACCAGGTTATTGGCAGCAGTGGGGGGGCTGCTATATTTATCGAGGCCAAGTGAGCATGGCCTCTTGGTAAGATGGCTTAATGGATTTAGATTGCTAGACTAGGGAAGTTCTTGCCAAACATTCAGGGGGAGCATGGATAATTGGAGTTAGAGAACAAGTATTGCAGGTAGATAATTTTCTGTGTGCAGGGTGCATGCTTTGTGTGACTTTCTCTATTGAAGTGCATGTGGTTTATTTTGCTGTCTTACTTTGATGATCAGCTCTCTAACATATTCAATGTTTTTGGTTTATTTTGCAGGAGCTATTGGTTACATGGGAACAAGTGCCTTTGTTCGTAAAATCTACACTAATGTGAAAATTGACTAAGGAAATAAGAAAATTGAACTATGGATCAGTTCCTCTTTTCCTGGGGATGAACTTGCACAGCAAAAAGCGAGAAGAGATTTGGGTTTTAACACTGGGCACTATATGGGTCTCCATTTTGTGGATGGCTTAAAGTAACATCTATTCCATTGATCCTAGGTTCTTACTGACTGCTTTCTCCAACTGTTCAGAGCAAATGCTTGGATTATATGCAGTAGGCATTACTACAGTACGTGGCTAATCTTCCCTGCCCACCCCCCCACCAAAAAAAAAACAACATCAAAAAACAAAAAAACCTAGCTCATTAAAGATGAATAGACTAGCTCTCTTCAGTGAAGAGGACAAACGGTTTATTTAAAGCATTTGTTCCATTCAATAAAAAGAGGGAAACTTGGCTGCTAAAACTACTTGATTAGTAGTCTTCCTGGTACTCAACATTTCTAAATTATGTAAAAATACTGTTCCAGAAAGATTACTCTTCTGATTTTTACTGCCATTGCCAGGATAGGAGGTATGTTTTATATTTTGACTCCAGGTGCTTTTTGGTTTATTTGCGATATCAACTACCCTACACTCATTTGTTTAAAAAATAATTTAAAAATATATAAAAAACCCATATGCATGTAATATATCAGCTCTTGTTCTAGTTGGACCAACTTCCCTTTATTTATCTTTAAAGTAATATCCAGCTACATCTTAAATCCATCCAAAGAAAATACAGTCTGAAGACGGGGTGTGATCTCTGCAATGCAATTTACTGTACAGTTAGAAAGCAAAATGTTAAATGAAGAGGATTGTTTGTTTTTTAATGAACACTCTGAGGTCTAGATTAAAACAAAACCAACATTTTAACTGAATGTCTAAAGTGATTCTCCTTTTTTTTTCAAGTTAGTCTTGCATTTTTTTGGGTTTGGGTTGAATGAAGATTTTCCTTTAGACATCATACAAGGGGTAATAAGTGTATATAACATTAAATAATGTAACTTAGGTGTAGATCCCAAATGTATTTGGATGTACAGATTTACTACAGAGTACTTTTCTGATGATTCGGTGTAAAAATGTGTGAATTCGGGTGGCTTTTTACATCTTGCCTGCCATTGCATGAAAAGTTGGGGTTTCTTCACAATGTGTGTATGTCATGCTTTTCTGTTTTATTTCTTTCCTCAAGCTCTTACAGGAATTAAATTTGTAATTTCGAACATTTTAATTTTTGTTAATCCTATCTGAACACTTGTGTAACATCCAAAGCACAGTTGCTTTAAAGTGTTCAGAAAACTAAAATAAACTTTTCAGACAAAAATGTATTGATTGTGAAAATAGATGAGTTTGCAATTGAAAATGTTTGAAAAGGCATTACTGCTGAACACCAGTTTCTGTATACAGTATAAGTGTGGTTTTCATCTATCCAACCCCCATGCTTTGAATTCAGAATTTGCTTACAACTATATTGTGTAATACAACTCCAAAGTGAATGACCAACCCAAAAAGATTCTTCTTGGCTGTGGAGAAACCTGTTTTGTGATACAGCCAGTGTACTGGGAAAAGTTGGGGTAAGCGTGGACTAAAATAAATGGGCAAATAAAGGTTAAGTCTTTCTAAGATTACTGTTAATTATGCACTGTATTTAGCTAGAAATATCCTGAATGTGTTTGTGACAGATTTGAGAGCCACTTGGCTTGGTTTTTTTAGTGGGTTTTTTTAGGCATCTGCCATGGAGAGATGTTTTGATCAGTGTGGCTGTCTGAAATAGAGCACCTGCCATGGAGAAGGCAACTTCCTGAATTTAAAAAATGAGCCAAGTATTTGTATTGACTAGCACTGTATTGTCTCTATATAAAAAGTACTGATAATGCAGTAGCCAAGATGAGAAACATCTGTGTTTTGGCAGCGTTAGGTTGGAGCCTGGGGGAACTGTTCAGGTAGGTAATACTGGGAAGCGATGCATCCTACTGTTAATCTGAAAAGTATTTGAGCTTTCAGCTCTGATTTCCCTGGCCAATTTTAACCAGTCAGTTAGAAAATAATTAAGTTTTGCTTCAAGTGAATCATTGGTATCTATAGGTGAACACTCTGCCATTAAATAAAATAATTTTTTATAGTTTTAAAGTAGAGGCTGATTTTAAGATGACTTTATAAACTGGGTCAACAGCTAGTTTTCCTTTGTTCCAAAACATGGAGACTTGAAGCAAAGTATTAGTACTTCTAGTGCTTACAGCTGTAGGAAACCCTCTTTTCATCCATGTTCCTCTAAATCTGAAGTGAGAAGCCATTATCTCCACACAATATATACATTAAGTACTCTGCCAAGTTACAAGTTTTTTTAAAGGGAATATTTTGATAATGGGTCTGTTTCTCTATTTAGAACACTGCTATGTGATTAGTCTATCAGAAATGTCACTAAACTGTTTGTGAATTTCATTTAATCACTTCTTAATGCCACAGAATGGTGGGCTGCCTACTTGCTTTCTCTGTCCTCTGGCATTATTAGCTTTCACATATCCAGATAGGATTGTATATCTTTTAAAGTGACATTGAAAAGATAGATAGATACTGCACAGGCATTGCTTTTGATTCTACAAGCAAGTTCCTCCGGAGAAGTACTGTGTTTAAATAATTAACATTTTTATACATCCACCCAAGCATGTAAGTTGGGGGTTAGCTTTGTTTTCCCCCTTTTGGTTTCTGAAGGAGTGCAAAATGTGACTAGTTTTCAACAGCTTGTCTTTATGGTTGCTGTTAGAGGGAAGGCTATTTGTCCTCCCCCTCACCTCCCTTGTCTCCCTCCTCCCCAAAAAACCCCGTGGGTGTAGCTTAAACCATCTTGCTTAATAGAATTTGGAAGCTCTCTGCTTAGATGATGTAGTCCTTCCTCTTTTATGGAAGAAATAAAGATCTTACAGACAATACTCCTCTTAACATGGTTGTTTCTTAGGAGTTTCTGGTTCTTGAATTCAGGCTTTTTGATAACTCTTCAATTGGCTGGTCAGTGCTTCTCTTCCCACTTCTGGTACAGAGGCCAGGGAACTGAGTAAATAGTTGCGTAAGCAATAGCCAATCTTGACCAAATGTTTTAGACAAATACAATTGTAAACCTTTTCAATCGAAGCAGAGTGCATATGGAAAGCACCTCTGGTATTTTGTGTATGAAAATTGTTGAAATCTGGATTGGAGGTAATGGAGACTGCAAATAAACATTACATTATGCTCTCTCTGATGTCTGAATGTTGTGAAGCAACAGTGTCTATTAAGTCCTCTCCAGAATTACATTCAAAACTGTGTAAAGGGCACACAATTTTTTTCTGTAGGATAGTCTTAGGTGTATTTATTTAAAAAGTTTCAGGTTAAAGAAACAAACCCCAAACCCTAATACTTTTTACTCTTTTGGTATGAAAACTGGGTAAAATTGATAGAACATTCTTATCACTGTTATTACTGCAGAGCTAACACAAGTGAGAAAATTACGTTTTACTCTGTCTTCAGTATCACCAGCATCTAGCCAAATTTGCCAACGAAGTATATATACACAGCCTCACTGAAGACAGCAAAATTCTGTAATTGTGAGTGCATCAGCAATTTTTCACTGGAATGTGTCCAGGAAGCATCAGCTCAGGAAAAGACAAGTCTCCTCTCCAATTTGTGGACAAGTAAACTGAATCTTTGGAGCTGGAGTAGAGGGGTCCTGGTGTCTTGAACGCATTCTTAACTGTGCAGCTTGTGGTTCATTTTAAGTCTATTGGAACTGTAGATTGAAGAATTTCAGTTTTGGATCCCTTGTATCTTTCCAATCTAAATGCACTGTGGTGGAGCAGCCTTGCGATAGCTGTTGGCACTGCTGCTTGCTAAAACAAGTATCTATTTACCAGGGTTAGCCATGAAGTCATGAAAGCCCCTGCTGTTGGACTTCTGTTGGAGTAAAGCCACACTTGAAGTTTTGAAGCAGTGTGTTTATGGCTTGCATTCTTCAGGAGCATCGTACCTCAGGAGGGAAAAAAGTTTTGGTGCAATTTGTTTTCCAAAGCCTCTCAAGGTAACATTTCCATTTTGCTAAATGGCTTCAGTGAAAAAATTCTCACAACTTGCAGTGGACACATCTGCATGTGAGTTCTACAAGTAGTTCCTCACAGCTTGTGCTTTTATCTGGGAGATGCTTTTTCAGTTCAGAGAAGGGGCTGTTACAGTATTTATTTTCATTACTAGTTCAGTGGTTCTGAAATTTTTCCTCCAATTTTTGAGTTATGGTTTGTGGGGTGCAGTGTGAAATTGTAAAGATGATGAGAGAACCCATGAAGCTGGAAGGCTTTGTGCAGTTCCAGGAAATTCAAGCAGTTCTTGGAGAGTATCACTTTAAAGGGCAGAAATTCACTTGGGAAAAGGATAAGAAAAAGGTTTTTTTATCTGACGGACTAACCTATTTTGAAGGCAGGCCTGGAGACAAATTTGCTGTCACAGTGTCATTGCCCCCAGTCCTGTACCAGTTTGTTTATTTTCATCAGTGTACTTGCAAAGGTGCAAGGCTTTTGCAATAAACCAAGGACTCATCTGCCGTGAACAAGGGGGATCTTATTAGCTGCTGCCAACGTGTTTGGCTTGTTGATACATTAATTTTGTCCCCAGCTCCTAGTAATACAATACAGAACAATATATCAAATCTCTGGAGGTTTTACCATGCTGAGGCTTCTTTTCTTATGAAAACCAAACCCATTGGAACTTTTCTTACATTTTAGATAGAAGATCTCCTTCAGGACCTTGGGCTTGGAGCATTCCAAAACATAACTATACAAGCTCATGCTTATCCTTCAGCTGGCATTATGTCATCACAACAGTCCAGAAAATACATGCATTTTTAGAATTGGGAGTTTATGTACAATTACATAACTGTTACGTTAGGGTTCTCCTAGTATTGTGAGGCACACCTACCCATATGATGCAGCAGTTACCTAGATAGATTCCAGTTCACCAAAGCCTAGACCTAAACCCTATAAACTGGAAATGCTGGATCTGGGGAAAAAAAGTCCAGTCTCTTGCAGTTCTGTCTAGCAAGCTGACTGACCTAGAAAAACATGCTACAGTTAGATACTACATATATGTGTAAATATTTTTTCCTGAAGACAGTGTGTCACAAGCTTTTATTTGGTTTCTGAAATGTTTTAAGATCTGTAGTAACTAACTCCTGAGAAGCTTTCAAACAGGGCAGAGAACATCATGAGAACATTATGCAATATTGAACTCAGGGAAGTTTTTGTGGATGCTCATTCTTGTTCCCCAATGGTTTGTATCAGGAATGTCAGAATGTGAGATGTATCAAAGCACTAGTCAAGGCTTTTCTAGTGCTTTCACTAGTGCTAGTAGAGATGTAATTCTCCTTTTGATTTCATTTTATGTAGCTTTTTCATTCTGAGTCACTAGTCTTACCACTTGATTGGGCTCAGAAAAGTGGGTTATGTAATTAGCTTAGTTTGAGGCTTTTCTTGCTCTGCTACAGAGGAGTAACTGCAAGAATGGGATGGAAATTTTCTCATTTCCTTATAATGTTGGCCAAAAGTTGACAGGTGAATAATGAGCATGACCTACTGTTTGTTTTACAAAGAGCTGTGACAGTTTTTCAGTCAGTTTTTCAGTTTTTTTCATTAACTTGTAAGAGTTGGAGATCTGTGTAATAAAATGTTGAAGAGATGCCATTAAGTTACTTAAAGTTCTGCGTTCAGATTCTGCAGAATCATTTCTTGTAATTTGAAATTGCTTACTGAAAGTTGATTTTTGCTGAGAATATTTTTCTATTTATTTCACTATCAGAAAGTGATCAAACCTTTGTCTGAAGTTGAAATGACAACATTTTTAAATTATATGTATAGTGAAATAAATAATGAAAAAGGAAATCACTATTCCTTTTTTCAGTGATCTCAAGAATGACTTGTAAGATGAAACTATTTTGAAGTATTGCTTATCCAACAAGAGAAAATACCTGCATATTCTGTGCCACAGCCAGGCGTGCGGTTTGGATGAAGAAATTACTATAGATAAATCTATGTACAAAAATCCTGTGCAGAAGTTGTAATTGTGAAAATTCTCCAAGGCAATTCTTCATGAAGCAACATCTTTTCTGAGAGATTCATTAAATTCTACCCCCTTGTGAGGCAGCCTAAACACAGGTAGCATATGTTATCAGCCTCTGTAAAGGAGGCCTGCCTGTGAACAGAGAAATGCAACTATCGCATCTTTGTCTAATAGCAGAAGACTGCATAAATGTTTATACTTTCCCAGATTTATTCCTCTGTATAAAGAGAAAAAAAAATGACAGAGTTTTTCCTATGGCAAAAAATACTTTGAATAAACCAGTGGATTCACCTTTTCAAAATTTGAACTGGCAGATGCTTTTCCAAAGATGTTCCCATGCCCTCCTGCTTAACCTTGCAACAGTGATCACCAAAACCACCAGCTCTGCTCGATGCTTTCCAAGCACAACTGACTCCTGTATGAACCCTGAAAATGGATTTTAAGTGAAGTAATGAAACATCAGTTTGACATGCCTCATTTTGGGAACAAGTGGTCAAGCCAAAATTCATGCTTCCAGATAAGACAGATTTCTCCTCCTTCCTCCCACAGCTTGTGCCTGTACGGCTCAAAATCACCCCAGAAGTAGCTTGATTTTTCTCACATAGTTGATGCAGTAATGATGGGAAAAATACTTGGTGCTTTTTAATATATGGGATTACTTAAAATCCTGCCTGCTGCTACTTTGTTGAACAAAAAGGAATTTTTCAACCATGGCTTACTTCTAGTTTCCTTAAGTGTCACTGCCTGTTTATGACAGGACTGTGTTAAATATATGTTGAGTTTTTGAAGCACAGGTGAATGTACCTGTGACTGCAGTGAGTTCTCTGTACAGCAGATTTCAGAACCTCTGGAACTCATTTAAGCACATCTGTGTCAGCACCTTTAAAGATTCCTTTTGGATAGCAAATCATTTTACCCTTACGGCAGGTATTTCTTGGGTGACAGTGCAATAAACTTGATAAAAAATTACTCTCCCCCAACCTATTTCAGGAGAGACTAAAATGATTGATGGAAAGAAGAGAGAGAAGGGGTCAATATTCATTCTATCACTTGGATTTGTCCATGACAATGATCAAGCTGGGAAGAAGGGATGTCCCAAGGGTGGTCAACTCCATGAGTGATAAGGGGAGTTGAGAGCAATAGGCTGCTAGATAAATCAGAGAAAAAGGAGATGTGAAAGTGAACAGGCTTCGTGAGGTTGGGAAGCCTGTAATGGTACTAACAGAGTAAATGAGCCTCTGATAGGGTGTGCTGAGGCAGAGGGTGATGGTTCTGCAGAGTGCCCCGTGGTGCCTGTAGGCAGGGATGCACAGCACATTGGGCTACACCTGCAGCAGGAGTTCTTTCCTACCATAAAAAGAAGCAATGGAAGAAGTTTAGGGAGAAGTGAGGGGTTCTGGAATGCAAAGGGAAGAAGAAAAGAATGCTTTGGGTTCAGAGGGATGTGCCCCAGCTCCATCTGCCCTTGTATAGGTGATGTAACGAGCTTGGTGTGTTTGGGTTTTTGTAAACTTGCCAAAGCTGAGGAATCAGCAGTGGGACAGGCTCCAAGCAGGAGTGGTGCTTCAGTCACTTTGTTAGATTTGGTGGACCCCAAGTGTTGGTAAGAGGGAAGAAGCAGGTCTTGTGGAAGACCTAACAAACTTTTTGTGTGTTTTGGCCTTGGGATGTGATGTGTGCAGGGATATTCCATCAGCACTAAGTAGCTCACACGTAGCTTTGCTCATTGATGCTATTCAGAAAGAGCTGTGTGCATTCTTGCTCAGTGAGGCTTGAAAGGACAGTGGATTTTGTTTGCATGTGTTGGGCAGGAGAGAATTCTGCAAAGGAAAAGGCTGCCTTTGACAGCGATGGATATGGATTGTTTTCTTTCCAGATAGTTAACTCTTGGTGTCACGAGGTGCACTGCTGATATGAGACTTCTCCGACTGTTTTAGCAGCTCAGATGAAAAAGATCTTTTCACAGGGCTTTCAACGTTCCTTATTTGCACTGATGTGGCACCTGCAAATCTGGATGGCGTAAGCCCATCTCCTGAACACCAGACAGCAGTCATTGCTCTGTGTACACTGTCTTGGCTGCCACTTGCAAACTGATATGGTTGTTACTGAGAGCCATTTCTAGAAGGTTTGAGCAGCTTTTGCATTAGAGACTGCTCTAGTGGGGCAGTCTCTCAAACTTTATTGTTTGTGTGTGGATAATAGTGATAGATTCCTCTGAACTCCCTCACAGACTCATTCTAATTGCATAATTAAGGATCCACATTTTATTTTGTTCTTTTCCTCCTTGAAAGTCCTGTAGTATGTCCTCTTGTATGTCCATTCATGTCTGTCATAGAGCTGCTGCATGCAGAAGAGGTTGGACTCCCAGCGTATATGATATCCTGGGAGAAGTTGGCAAGCAATTTCCATGCAGACAAAAGACTGTTCTTAGTGTGTGACAGCCCAGCTCTCCACAGTGATGACACAGTGTTGACCACTCTTACAAGGGTTCAAGCTTTTATTTTCCAGCTTCCCATACCCTCAGAAAGTAATGTTGCCAAGACCTTCTCTACAGAGGGAAAAGAGTGCCTATCTCATAAAAGCTGGGAGTTCTTCTGAAGCACAGAGAGGTGATCAGCTTTCTGGTTTAAAATTGGACACTGTCTGACAAAATCACAGAAAGCAGCAACCTAACACAGAAAAAATAACAGTTGTTAGTGTGGAAATGAGCAGTATAAAACTCAGGAGATGGATATAGTTACCTTACTAAGTTTGTTCTGATGTGTGTTTGTCTACGTTTCTCTTCAAAAACATACAGTGATGGAAACTCCCTGATTCTTCTGGCAATCTGCTCTAGTATTTCCCTGGTTTACCACTAGAAAGCTTGGCCTGAAACCTAAATCTTCCATGGTGCAGTTGATGCTTATTCTTCCTTTACAAATTTGAATGGACTGTCTTTTCTCTGTCCCCTGTGCAGGTCTCTGCTCAGGTCTTTGAGAGTTGTACCTAAAACCCTTGTCAAATCTTCTGAGGTATCAGGTGCTAGACTGATTTCCAAAGTTACTATTCCTTTCATTGTGTCTGTTCAGGACACTTATCAGTGGATGGGTCAGCATTTCAAATCTTCATGAGTGTGAGCCCTTCACTTAGGGATCCTGTTCAAAGTGCCTGTATTCTTCAGGCTTGATCCCAACAGCTTTATTTGGTGTTACAGCCCAAATTTGGTGACCATCAGTGAGAAGGGAAGGGTGGGGAGTTTGGAATGAATGTCATCACGGAAAGCACACAACCAGGCAGCTGTTTGCCATCCAGCATTAGCAGTAAGTCCTCGTCACAACCTTGACTCATGCATTGAAATGTGTTCTTGTTATTCCTGATTTTGCCTCATTTTGCCAAGATTGGTGCAGCAAAAGGACATTTCACTCTTCAAGTGAAAATATGAGACCTTTCCCATGCAGGTTTTCTCTTCCTACCCTTTGAGTGACAGCCTCTGGAATAGCCTAGGACTGTCCCTCATGGCTGACACAGACTTCCCCACCTGCTGATCCCTTTCCTTCAGGTTTCTCCATTGATCCTCTAGGACCTGCTTGGAAGCACAAAGTGGAGGAAATACAGTGTGTCTTCAGCTCAGCTATTGCCAGAACCACTGATGTTAGAGGCTGAATGCAGGTCTTGGACCAGCTGCTCCATTTGTTTGGACCCGTTGTAAAAAACTTCAGTGTGTTTGATTAGCAGAGCTTTTCACCATGGTCTTTGTGTCAGGATTTGATGCAGCCTTTTGGCCTCTGTGAAGGTTTAGAGAGGATTTTATTTTCCTGACTTTATCTTTTCTGGGAAGCCAATATTAAATGAGAGGCAGGAGGAACAGTCAGGAACAGTTTGCAATAGCCTGTGTTGCTGCTCAGGAGATGCCTGAATCATGTTGTGCCTTTTTATGCTCAGTTATCATTCATTGCTGTAGGCTAGAAGAGAAGTGACAAATTTATGGATAGCTGATGGCAAACTATTATCTGTCTTAGAGAAGGGAGGGTTTGCAGCCCATGCTGTAATGGCAAACGCTGCTTGAAGATCCTGCTGTGGGAACTTGGAAATACTCAGCGGAAGGAGCAGGGTTATGGCACAGGAAGATTATGGGATGTATGTTCACCCCAGGAGCCACCCACTGAGCTTGTACACTTGTCAACTCTCCTCTGCTCAGCAGTATAGCATCTGTACTGTCTCTGCCCAATGCTACATCTGCTGAGCAGCATGAGAACAGATGATCTACCCATAGCTGTTGCTCCAGACTCAGACTGTAACATCTTGTCAGACCAGGGGCTGCCCTATGCAGTGTTGAATTTATATGAAAGCACCTGGCTGGCCCTCTTCAGCTTCTGGTGAGGTGACTGGGCTTTGGGCATCTGCCCTTTCACTACAGTCACTATGCAAACAGCAGAGACATCCTGCCTGTGTAAACTACCTCCATCACAAGACAGCAGCCTTAAAAGTAGCTTTCCGATGTGTTTCCCATGCTCTGCTGTTAGAGATATCCAAAATACTGTATAGTCTCAGGCAGCTGCTGTCCACCAGCTCAGATACCACGGTGTAGATTTTGATGCAGCTGGGCATCTCGCACACGATCCATCTCCCTGACTTCCCAGGCGTTGCTGTATATGGATCATCCCAAAGCCCAAATTTCCAGTAAAACAGCCCAGTTGCCCTTGAAAACTGCTACGAAAAGCGAGCGAGAGGGATAAACGCACTCCCTGATGTTTAGCCCCATCTTTCTTAATTTCGTCCATGCTTTAGTTCGTCGGGTTTTTTCCCCATCGTCCCACATCCATGGTCTAACAACTCCACTTAGACACGGAGGCTGCGATGCGAGATACTGTTTCTCCCGGCAGCGGCTCAGCTAATTCTCTTTAGCTGCCGCTGAAGTGGGCAGCCGGTTATTTTGGGGGGAATAATAACAACAGCAGTAATTAACTATAATACTAATATTTTGTAAATTTTTACTTTCCGCGGTACCCGTGACCGGAGCTTTCCCCGCCGAGCGCGGCGGGCGGGAGCGGCTCCCCCGCCCTCGGGCTCCGCAGCGCCCCGGGCCGGGCGGGGCCGCGGGGCCCGCCGGGGGCGGGGCCGAGGCGCGGGCGCCGCTCTGATTGGCCGCCCGCGCGTTGAGTGACAGCGGCGGCGCCCCCCGCGGCCCCGGTGGCGGCGCGGCCGCTCCCGCCGCGCAGTGCCCGCACCCCGGGCAGCCGCGCCGCCCGCCCCGCTCCGCTCCGCTCCGCTCCGCAGCGCTCCGCCGACATGGGCCGCGGGGCCGCCCCGCTCCGCCGCCTGCTGCTGTCCCTGCTCATCCTACCTGCCGCGGGGACAGCCGGACCGCGAGCCTCCTTAACGCTGGGGGAGCCGGAGACGGCGGAGGAGCTGATGGAGTACCGCGATCCTTGCAAAGCCGGTAGGGAAGCGGGCTGGCTGCAACTCCGGGAGAAAGTTTGGAAGCACGGCGGTGGTGGACAGGTGTCCCTGCGGAGCGCTTCTCGGTACCGCGGGGCCGCCCGGCAGGACCGTGTCCAGGCTCACCTGGCGGCGGCGGGAGCCTCCCGGCCCGGCCGGAGCCGTCTCGGCATCCCGGTGCCTTCCCGAACCCCGCGGGCACCCGGCGAGCTCCCCCGCCGCTCCCCGGCCCGCCGGTGCGGGAGCGTTGTGGTGGTCCCAGCCTTCGCCCCGCTGTTGTGTGGGGGCTGCAGCCCCGGCTGAGAGGCTATGCCTGCCTTTTTTTTTTTTTTTAAATCTCCCCGAACTCCCACATCTCTTCGTTCCCCCACCTGTCCCCCTCCCTCCCGCGCGAGATCCCCTCTGCAAAGCCAGGGAAATGCTCGGCCGTGTTTTGCATTTCGGGGTTGCCCCTCTACTCCCCTCACACCCCCCGCCGCCCCCACTGGCTTTTCCTGTGCATTTTTGCAGCCTGTTGGCAGCTGTTCCAACTTGTCCCGAGCTCTGTCCGGCCCGAAGTTGCGGTGCGTGCCCTGGAGCGGCGGGAGCGCGGCGGGGCTCTCCGGGGCTCCCCGGCGGCAGGGAGCTGGTGCGACCCGCCTCGGGCATAGCCCAGCATCCCGGGGGATCCAGGTACTCGAGAGCTGCCTGTGTCTGCGAGTTGCCGCATCCTCTCCAGGAAGCCTCCAGCTGCTCCACTTGAAGTTTTTCGTTCCCCTGTTAAAAGTGCACTCCGTTAGTTCTGGCTCATTACAACCCTTTTTATCCATTTGATTTCTCCAAGAGCTGCCATTGTCCCTTATGTTGAATTCTATTAATTTAAAGGGAATGTGGACCCAGGTTTTCTCACTGGAAAACTGGGAGGTACTCTTGCTGAAACTGTAACTCCTTTTGGTTCCAGCTATCTGAGAATGTCACGGTCTTAAGAATTGCTTCTCTGCTGGGAAATTGGCAACTGACACCTAGATTGTCATGTTCCATTTACAAATAACTTCTGTGCAAAGTCCTGTTTTCTTAATATTGTAGGAGTCAAAAAAAAGGAGTTTCTTTGTGTGTGGTGTTCTTGGTTCTTTGGTTTAGGGTTTAGCCCCCTAAATTTGCTTCTAGCTTTTCCTTAGTGTCCCTTGGTGATAGCTTCCCTTGTTATCAGCTCTGTCCTGCCTGCTTTGGGGAGACTTGCAGCCATATCTGCTCACAGAGATGAACTCTGCCAAGGTAATGTCTGTCAGAACCCCTCTACCTAGTACAGCAAGTTTAACTGGCCTTGTATGTGGGCTGAGAGTGGTAGGTTTTCTTCCAAATTTCAGCTCAGTCCTCTCCACAGAATATTTTTTGTGCAAAACATTCCCTTGATCAGCAAGTCATCTGTCATTTGATATATAGTTTGGGCTGTACTGTATTTGTGTCTCCTTCTAAATGGTAATGAATTGATCTCTCTCTTTCCAGTGGAACTAATTGTTAATGGCACAGCTATGGTTTAGATTTAGAGAGCTACAGGTACAGTGCTTTGGCCTTCCCATCTGAAAATGTTTCCTTGCTTTCTCCTCCAAATTATAGCAGCATCTCTGGTGTGCCTCACTTGCACTTGTGACTCTTGGGTGTTGCTGTCAGGTCAAGTATGCGAAGGATGAGGAATGCTCTTTTAAGGACCACATAGAGAACATTTACTTTATTTGATTTCCCTACATCTGACAGGGAACCTGTGGCAGAAGAGGGAAAAAAAAGTATCTTCTCAACCTTCCATTTACCTGCCTTTGCTGCAGGACCCATTTTTTTTTCCTCCTGAAGTACCCCTCCTTTCCCAAGCACTTTCCCTCTTGCTTCTGCATGCACACAGAGAAGACCGTGGACTGCCAACAACAGCCTCCCTTTGTTGTATATCAACACTTCCTCTCTTGGTGGGCAGAAAAATTTTGTGTGTTATTCCTGTTAATTCAATTCAGGCGGGATCAATGGCAGAAATGATCTTTATTTTCTGACTTCTTACTGTTTGCTTCTCATGCTTTTCCAATCATTTCTTTTTGATAGAAAGGGAGGAATGAACAAGACCTGTGGAGGTCACACAGGTGGTTCCTTTTCTGGAACTCAGGACCGGGCTGGTGTTTCTGATGGTGTTGGCACACAGCTGTCTGTGGTGGGGGCTGCCAGGCAGCCTAGCCCAGGATTGCTTTGGCTTCCTTGTTGTCTGACCTGAGGCTCCAGCACTGTAGTTTGAGCCTGCCTTTCTCACCCAGTCTGTGTGCGTGTGGAGGACACTGCTTTGCTGCAGCCTCCTGTACCGGTGAGCACTGTTACTGGCTTTCTCAAGTTTCAGTCGTATTTTCTGTGGAAGAAAGAGACTCTGGTTCTTTCAGTCTGTCCTGACTGGCTGTGCTTCCAGGCTCTCTGATCCAGTTTCTCTCCATGTGGCTGTATCAACCTAAAGTGCAGAGCACTTAAGGAACAGGACACTCCTTACATGCCATGTACCTATTTCTGTGCACTGAATGGTTCCAGTTTTTAAAGTGACCCCAAGACAAACCAAACAAGACTTGTACCATGTGGACCTGTGTTAGACCCTGCGTTGCATTCACAGCCTTTTTCCTCTTCCAATCCTAGACTATCAGTGGAGCTAGGCAGGTGTTCCCTGCTGCAAACGCCTCAAAGGGTTAGTTCAGCTAAGATTAATAAGTGAAGAGATCTGTTTCTGCAAGTGAGACAAGGTGAAGACACCATTAATGGAGTTGTCCCTCCAAGAGGGCCTGTCAGGGCTGTTGTGTAATGTCTATTTGGGAAGTCTGTCACACTCTATTCCTGATGAGCTATAATTGTGACAAGTTTTCTTAACTTTCTTGGGCCCGAGTTCTTTTACTCGTGGGACAGTGTCAGTATCTGTCGAGAAGCATGACTGGAGAGAGGGCAGTGGGTGCAGACCTACTGTGAAAAGCTCAGGTGCCCAGTATGTTTTGTGAGGGAGAGTTTTTGCTGATCTGTGGAAACAGAGTTGGAACTGTGAGACTTTTGGTGATGTTTCCATCACTGCTGCAGGCACAGGCTTCTGTGCATGGTCTTGTGGCTGCAGATTGAATGCAGGCTCTTAGCCCATTGCAAAGACAAAAAACTTACATGATTTCCAAAGCTGTTAAAACTATAGTGCTTTACATTTATTTTTTTTTTTCCTGTGGGCTAATGGCTCTGACCCAGAGGCTGTGATGGATGTAGAACTGGCAGGTTATGACATGAAAGCTTGGCAGTTCCTCACCCCTGCAGCTCATGCCCTGAGGTTGAGTGCAGACTGGCGATGGTTGATCTGCTAGACTAGGAGTGAAAAGCCTGGAACATGCTCTTCTCTGTTGCATTAGCAAAGGATATAATGGTCTCCTGCAGCAAGGCAGGAGGGACAGCACAGGGCAGTAACCTCCTAAATCACTGCAACCACTGAGGTATTGGTATCAACACATGCCCAGTCACCAGGGCTCAGCTGATGGACTGTCACTCCACTGCTGCTCAAGCTCTTAACTCCAGCCAACCAGGATTTTCTTTTCCTAATGTGGCTGCTTTCCTGCCTTTTTATAGGGCAGAAAGAAAGGTGTAGATTCCTGAACAGCTGATCAAAGGGCATCTGAGACGGGGCTGCACTGTCAGGCTGAGTTGCCAGGGAAGGTGGCAGTGCTGACTCTGAGGTGGGTTTTGCTGAGCGTTGCAGCAGGTCACTGGAGCTTTGCAAATGGAACGGTACAAAGGTTCTGCCCAGATCTGCTCTGTAATAGATGGAAAAATGTCATAAGCCTGACATGTGCTTTGGATGGATCTGCTGCTCAGGGGATCCAATTAAGGATACCCTGCCCAGTGTGCAGGTCTGAGTGAGGCTGCGTGACAGGCAGGCAGCAGGAGGAACTATGGATGCCTTCTAAACAAAACAAGCATGTCCTTCTGGGGCTCCTCAGGCAAACTGGAACCAAAGGAATTAAATAGGCTGTAATTTGTTCTAGTAGTTATTTTGGTGCGAGCTTATACAAACTTTAATTTGAGGTGAAGAGCAGAATCCTTGAGGTTCAAAGTGACCTCTGGGGATGATATCGTCCAAGTTATGTCAACAAGGGGAGGTGGGAGGTGTAAATAGGAAGGAGAGCTGGGCACTGAGTAACTGAATGTGTACAGGCTCGATGACCCCTTCCCTCCAGCTCAAAGCCCTGAGGCTCTTTGCCACTTGCCAAATCAGCAGGGGAGGAGAAAGAATTGCAGTTTGATCTCAGCATCTTGGTTCCTGGGTACTTTGGCTCCTAGCATCGTACCTCCCGCCCTTTGTGAGCTGGAGGTGCAGTGTTGCTTTCCAAGGCCTGATGTTTCTCCCAGTAGCTTGCCTTCCAGGGTCAATTGAGGGTGTTCTGTGTTGGAGTCCCACTTCTCTCTGCTCTGGGCAGTTTATTCTGGTGTGACATGTCTTGACTACAGGCTGACTGAGTCCAGACACAGGCCAACCCACATGTCTTGACTCCCAGGCCAAATGCAGTCTTTCTCTGTGCATGTCTTTGTGTTAGGAGACTGGCAGAGCTGCCTGCCCAGCCATATGCTCCTGAGGCACAGGCCAAAAGGGTCTTGGGCTCCTGCTGCTTGTGCACGTCTCAAGAGCCCTTCAGGAGGGTTCGTGTTGCTGAGGAAAGCCAGACCAAGGAGGAATTGCATATAGGTACAAATGAGCCTTGCAAGCAAGCTCTGTTTCTTTCTATGAGACTTTGATCTCTCGATGGCTTTTGCTTGCAGTGCTCTGAGCGGGCAGAGCCTGGCCTGGGGAGACTACAAAACAGAGCAGGGCTCTGGCAGGAAGATAGCCCCTAGAAAGGGAGTTACTCCCTAAGGATTTTGTGGAGTACTTACGATGTGAGCTCAGAAGGGGAAGAAGTGAGGCAAGAGGTATGAGCGAGCACCAACTGAGTAGTGGTCCCATATCTCCTTTTTTTTCATACTATAACTAGAAAAGTTATTAGAGAAGTGGCTTGGCAATGATAGTACATCTTTTCCTGCAAGCCACTGCTCCTTCAAGTGTGGATACTGCTTGTCCAATCACAAGGTGTTCCTGTGCATCCGTGTTCCTGTTCCACCTGCTGATTTGATCCACCAGCTTCTAAATGCCCCATACATTTAGAGGTCTCACACTGAGTCCTGTCCTGAGAGACGTAAATTGTGCTTCACTGTCTTTTCCTTGCAGCTCTTCCTCTGCACAGGCACAGTGACTTTTGTTCTGAGATAGCACATTTTCACTGGGGCTGTGGTGCAGACATCTGAAGTTGGGTGCAGACATTTCTGTGGGCAGCTGAGGAATTTGCTATTAGGAACTGAAAGCCTTGAGGGGGTAATCAAATGAGAACGAGGAGAGAGGATCTGTAAAGTCAGGGTCATTTGAACATTGCTTGGGTTTTGAGTGGGATGCAGATGCTGCTTTCCCTGTTGGAAGCACAGATCCATAGCAGGGCAGGGCAACTTGAAAGCTCTTTGCAGGCTGTGCTATGGATCCAGCCCACTTGCCTCTTGACAAGAACCTTCCTGCAATCTCTCAAGTGGTCCTGTGTGGTTTGGCAATGTTGGGAGAACTGGCAGAGTGTGTGCCAACCTGCCCTTTGCTTAGGAATCATAGAAGCCTGTGGAGAAATCTCATTTGCATCTTACAAATTTTCTATAAAGCTTTGAAGCCTCTGGGCTGACATGGAAAGCAGTAGTGCAGCTGTGGTTGAGGTACAAGTGCCTTTGGTGGAGGGTTTGAGTTGTAGATGGTGTGGTGGGAGCTATAGACTTACCCAAGGGCAGTCACTGTGGTGGTGGCAGTGCTGGGTGCTGAATCCTGGTCTCCTGACATTAGAAGACATGTGGCCTTCCAGAAAAGAAAGTTTTCTCTCTTAGCTACCAATGTTACAGGAGTGCTTTGAAAGAAGAGTCTGGGACATGACTCAGTCTGTGGATTCCTTGTTTACTGAGCTGATGCAAACTTTTATAGCAGAAGGAGAAAGGTCACACAGGCAATCATTCCCCTTATATTTTTTTCATGGTACATTGCAGGAAGGGTTAAATACTCAAAGAGGAAGTTGACTTAGTCTTTTTGGGTGGTCTGGGAAAGAATGAGAGACCAGACTGTTCAGTCTTTAATTTACCTGCTTTGGGGAGGTGACAGCAGTTACGGAACAGAAAACAGGTGGGTGAAAACTACTGGAGTCACACTTCAATGATGCAGCTGTTTGCCATTGGGGAGGTGTTTTGCAGTGAGGTAGTGCTGCAGCAGAAGCTTTCTCCTCAAAATGAAGGTTTAAGGTGACTTTTATTATAATTCTGGCCAAACATAAGCTCATGGCTGTGGCTTAAAGAAATAATAACCACCAACCCTTTTATTGCACCTGAGATTCCCGAGTAGAGAAGCCACTGGCCTGGGAAATTTGAGAGCAAAACCTCATAATCACTGGGACTTGAGATCTGAGTCTGAAGTCCTTCCAGTATTCATCCATCTTCTTGGAATCTGACTAAATCATGGTTAATCTTTGACACTTTTTTGGGGTGTGTTGGATCTGCTTGTCCTGCATGAGGTGTAATCCTCAGTGTTATACCTCACTTTGGGATTTAGCAGTGGACAGAACAAGGGATGGGCAAATTTAAGACAGAGGACTTTTATTGTTTTGTTTTGTTTCCTTAAAAAGGCTTGTAGGATGGGGAAGAGGTTTTGGAGTTGTCATGGATACTTCTCCAGAGCTTTTATTGAACTTTGTACTCTGGGTGCAGTTCACAGGTGTCTGCCCTTAACCATAGCCTGCACAGGTGGGATCAATGAAGGTGGCTTCTTCTTCAGCTGTTCTGTGGCATAAGATTAGTAGGTCACAGAGTCCCAGACAAAGGCATTTAGAAACTGTGCTGTAAGTCTTCCAGGACTCAAAAGTCCACAAAACCAAGGGTTTTGGTTGGAGGCACCTTCTACTTATATAATTACATTATACCTTTGAAGTTGCTTTTGGAGCTTTTATTCTCTTCCTGCCCTAACCTCCTGTGTAGTGTGCCTGTGCCTCGCTGGATGACTAACACAAGAGGTAGGTGCATTTTACTGGTAAGCCACCTCTTTCTTCCTGCTAAAACCGTGCCCGTGGGTGTCTCCCAGGTGAGTCGCTGCTGCCCCACTCTGGGGAAGAGCTGTGTGACTATAGATAACCATTGCAACATGTTCAGGCTCACACGTTAGTTCTTGGGAAATTGCCGGTGCTGTGTGCCTCATACACTGATACATTTTAGCCTGCTTTCTCTAATATTTTATTTTCCTTCTTTTTTTTTCCCTGTGGCCTTTGCTGCAGAGACCTTTGCGCTCTCTGCCTGCTTCCCTCTGTGTTTCCTACCGATCCATTTCAGATGCTCCCCCATCTGCCTTTTGCTGGAGCCCTCTCCAGACCCTGCCTGGAGGATTGCTCAGATCCATCTCTGCTTTCTGCCTCAGGTGTTCTGCAGTGCTTTCTCCCCCAGGCTGTGGGGTGCTCCATCTCCTCTCCCACCCTAGCAGTAACTCCCAGAGGTCAGTAGGTTCTTCTGTCCTTGCTAACCCAACAGCAGCCCCTGTTGTGAATCTACCTGCTGTGCTGTGCTTGATCAGCTGGTTCTGTGCAACGCACTGTTTGCTGTAATAGGTGTGCTGCTGTGCCCACCTCCCCTTCCCTTTGAGGAACAGGAGGGGAAGGGTAGGGCTGGCTTCTGACTCAGAGTCCAGAGCTGTCTGTGCTGAGCAGGCGGTGCTGGGACTGGGGGGACACTGACCTGACAGGGCAGGATGGTGGTTTGGAGATGGGCAACCTTGGAAGGAAAGAGATACCTCTGACACTGAACGACCTGGTTTTCCTGCATCGTGAATATTGCAGCTCTTAATCTGCAACAAAATTGCTTTCAACCAGCGCTGAAATGTGTTTTCAGTACTCAGAAGAGACAGATGATTGAGCAGAAACTGGCTGTTGTTTTGATTCAGCTATTAGGTCTTCTGGGTTTGTTTTTGTGGTGGTTTTTTTTCTTTTTTTTTTTTTTTCTTCTTTGTTGTAGCTGAGCTCCCAGAAATGCTGATCTCCAAGGGCACCTGTACTTTGATGTTCAGACCCGCTCTAGCACTTCCTGCACAGGAAGGTTCCCTGCCAATAGAAACTGCTTAAATGTGCAAGGAAGCCCTTGATTAAAGAACTCTCAATGATTGATTGTTCTTTCTTGGCCAGTTTGTGTCAGCCTGGCTTGTAATGGAGAGAAGTCTCTAACTGCATGATGAGAAGTAAGCCCACAGGAAATCTGAGGCATTGGTAAATCTTGGTTTCTCGAGCCTCTGGTTTGAGTGGTACAAATAGTCAGAGACCTGCAGCTGCTGCTGGTCCATGAGTCAGATCAGCTTTGGATCCAAATGGAAATTCACATCCCCTCAAGTCATTTTGTGTTCATGTAAATGTCAGCACTCAAGCAAAAAGCATCTGTTAAACTTCTCCATCCACAAACCCCAAAGCTGTTTGCAGAGCAAACCATACCACTGTGTTAAAAGACAGAAGTTCAAGTTTGCTGAGTGCTTTCTCTCTTCCTGTTGAAAGCTGGTGTTGGAGTACAGTTGAATCCCTCAGTCTCTTTATTTAGAAGAAGCTGGTTGATACAGTACTGGGTGCTGAGAATTTCCTTTCTCCACTCTTCATGTCATAGCTGTAGGTCTTCCCAGTGTCACACTCTTTGTCAGTGTGACTGTGAACTTAAATAGGATTGCCTGCAAATAGCATTGCCTAATCAGCAGTGCTTTCAATTGCTCAGAACTTGGACAAAATTGGCTGTTTTGTCTGGCATTTTGCATGCTGAATTTCAGGTGAGAATTTCAGGTGCTCATTTCAGAGAGCTGACTTTGAAGGAGATGTAATTACAAACTGTGCCCTGCTTCCCACTTACAGTGGCTGTATGTGGCAGAAGGGCCTGTCCCTGCTCCGGGGGCAGACATCTGCTGTGGAAGTGGAGGTCTGCCCACAATGCTGCGTGTGTTGGCAGGATGCTGTGTGATGAAGGTATTGGTTCAGTAAGGTATTGTTTTTGCTTTGAAATTCCTCAGATATAAAAATCCTTAAACTCACCAGACTTGCAAAGTCAACACACTCTCACAGAAATGCCAGCATTAGGTCTGCTTTGGAGCTTGTGATATAGTTTCTCAGGCAAATGATGTGACATGGAACTCTGACTCAAACTGCTACCCTGTGCAATGAGTCTGCTCTACGACCACATCAAATAGGAGTAACAAAGGGGATTTCTGGCTGTATTATCCATGTCTGTGACAACAATTTCTGTGACAGAAATTGGGCAGTGGGTAGCAAACAAGACAACTGCTGTAAGAGGAGCTTGTACAAGGGCTGTGTGGCAGAGGTGTTTGAGCTATGCTGGAGTCAAGAGGCCCCAGGCTGAGAAACATTCATTGGTAAATGATTCTTGCAGGCAGTGGGGGAATGTAATATAGTGACCTACGAGTTCAGTGCCTTTGAAAAGGGATGGAAGTCTTGCACCTGTATTTTCTTCACTGAGTGCCTTGGACCTAAGTAGATCTATTCCTTGGGTTGCTTATTGTCAGTGGCTCAAATTAGAAGTGGGCAGGGGAGTGATAAAGCAACAAGAGTCTGTGCTTCTTTTATGGGGCCTGTCAATAGGGCTCCAGTCAGAAGAAACTGCAGTTCAAAGTTGTATGCATCTGGCTTTGGATGCATTGGATATTCCAGAGGTCTAGTTCAGCCTTCTGTGATCACCAGAGCTTGTACCCTGCCAGATGCTTCTTTGTTGGTTTGTCTGCCTGTGTGTTCCCAACAAAGTTAAGGCACAGCTCTTTATATAAGAGTGACTTTTGAGAAGTTTTGGCCACTGATCCCAGAGCTTTCTGAGTTATTTGCACATTGTGATTTCTGGTGCAGTCTGTTTTCTGTGTTTCTATTGCAGTTACTCACATCAGAGACACATAGACTATTTTGTTTCATCTGTGCTGGTACTGCTGACCCGGGCAGGCAGAGATGCTCTGGCTTTTAGGGCTGACCCTTTAAGGGGGTAGGGATGGCCTGCCAGTCTGGTTTTGCCCTGGAATAGAGGCCTGTTATTTGCTATGCTGTTGATGTTGGAAGTGTGTTTTGCTCAGTGAGGCTCTGAGCTGCAGCTGGCCCCTGTATCAAGCTGCTGATGTGTTGTGCAGTTGACCGCTGCCTGGATTTAATCTCTAACCTTTGATTGTTCTTGAAAGCATGTTCTAGGGATTGCATTCCCACCCACACTGCTCCTGTGACCCCTTCCATTTCCTGGGTGTCTAAGTACAGAACAGAAAAGATTCATTAACCTGGTAAGTAACCTCTTTTTATGGGGGAAGTGATTTTCCGTCACGCTCTGTTAGATCCTATTGATTTCTGTTTTTCCCCTTGTTGGCCTCTTCTGCCATATATTCTCCTCTTTGTCATGCTTCAGTAGGAAGGTGATATGTGATATGCTGGTTGGGTGTTGGTTTTTTCTTTTTTCTTTTTTTTTTTTTTTTTTTTTTTTTTTTTTTTTTTGTTGTTTTGTTTTGTTTTGGGTTTTTTTGCTGTTTCCTGGGCAAAGAGCTGGTCTCCTAAGGCCATTGCTCAAGTGCCCAAGTCTCTGCCTTTTCTTGGAAAGCTTTGTTGTCAAGGCAAACTGCTGGTTGGTAATAGGATGTTGACATGAGGAATAAAACCTCCTGGCTGCCCTCTTTTGTTTTGATGCTGAAAAGAACATTTTCTGTCTTTTGCTCTCTTTGCCCATTGTACAATCCCTCATCTCCTGGCAGAGGTGTGATGTATTTGCCATGTGGTTTACAAGCATGCATGAAATGGAGACCCTCAAACCATCATATGTGCCTGCTCTTTCTGTCCTCCTGGGTTGTGGCAGTGGCTGGATGCCCATGCTTTTGTGGTGATATGGAAGGACCTGCTAGGTCTGGGTTGTCCCACTGGCTTGTCATCAGGGAGGTACATTATGGCAAGTGTGAGGGGAAGAGGCATGTCCTTGGAGCTGAGTGGAAGAGCATGGGCATGGCCCCTGTTTCAGCATTCAGTGCAAAATTCCATGCAGGGAACGGGGAAAGTGTTTGCTTCCCAACCAGTTCCCCTCCTACTGTGCACTTCTGTGTATTTCTCCCTCTGGACAGCCATCTCTGTGCTAGTGCAGCCATTGCAAAGATAAAATATTAGAAACCTAAATGCTAACTGCATGCGCTCTCAGGAAGATACCTTGATTTTGAGAAGAATGTTGCTGTTTACTAATGTATTTGATTATTATAGAGAGCCTTTCTATGATTCAAGGCAGATATTTCAGTAGCTGGAGAAATAGTTTTTCTTCCAAAGTACACTTTCAACTTTTGTATTAAATTCTCAACTTTCGTGGCTCTTGCTAAATTCCTCCTTTGATGCAATTGAAGCATCAAATGCTGAAAATCTAGGGGAGCATTGTTGTTTCTCTTAGACTTCTGTATTGTTACAAGGAGGTGTATTCTGAAGCAGTATCTGGCCTTTGCACTGCCTGTCCTAAGTGCTGGTGAGGTTCAGCCAATCACAATGATGAGCTCTGCCCAAAGGAGAAACAGAGGTTGCTGTGGCAAGGGTTGTCATCTAGATTGTTCTAAAGGAAGATGCACGAAGAACAGATCCAATTTATTTATAAATCCTAGGCTTCACTTTCCCTAAAACAGGCAATTAAACCCCGAGGGGTCTGTGAAGGGGTATGAGCTCTGTTTGCAGACCAAGCAGACAGATCCACAGTGGTGCAGTGTGGAGAGCTGTGCTCCCAGCTCTCAGCAAGACACGCTCTTTGGTACCAGACTGTTTAAAGGCTTGCTTTCATGGTTCACTACATTATGTAGGAAAAGAGGGAAAAGCTAATGGGAAGGTTTTATAGGTAGAGAGGGTGGATACTTTGGTGTGTTGGATATACTAGAAACCTCCTGAAGACCTTACTGGTTCATAGTCTTTGCTTTTAGTTGTGAGCAGATATGAGGAAAAAACCACAACAAGCTCAAATGTCTTAAAATGCATTTGATCAAGCATTTAAAGTTGTTTTCCTCTTATCGCTTTCAAGGTTTTGAACTTTGAGTTTATACGTGGTGGTTTTTGTTTAGGTGTTTGGTTTTTGTTTGTTTGTTGCTGGGTTTTGTTTTGGAGTTTCTTATTTGTTTGTTTTTGAAGTTTCTTCATGTCCTTCATTAACCGCAGAGGCTCCTGACATACCCTGAAAGGGGGAATGGAAATCTGTACATATTTATGCAAGTTGGAGTAGAGATGTTGGAAGGTCTCATAGCAGAATTGGGAAGGCTGGTAATTTGCTGTCACCAGAAGGTGGCACCATCAAAGGAGCAACTGGATGCAGGGCTGGCTAGGGGGCCTTGTGACTCCTGAAAATATGCTTTGGAATGACGTTTGCTCTCTGGTGTGAATGAAGGGCTGGATCTTAACAACCTCTCCCTGCAGGACTGTTTTCAGAATGCCAAAGTGTCCTTCCAGTTAATGTGAAGCCTCAAGGGATTGTGTTTAGGGGCATGCAGGTCTTCCACTTCTTACATGGGAAGTACCTCTCCTCTGCTCCGTGGTGCTGCTGTGCGATGCCATCAGCTGCTGCTTCCTTTAGGGCTGGCCTGAGGATGCCATTGTACTCTGGAGAGAGAAACTCTGGAATGAGCCATGTCCTGAAGGGGCTAGAGGTGAAGGATGGAGTTATGTTGCAGGTGGTGCCTCTTCTCTGCCTCGTTTTGCTGGTGCTGAGGCAGAGAGGATGATGGATAAATCATCTGTGCATCCTGGAGCTCTTGTTACTCATTATCAAAAACGGCAGCAAACTCCGTTACACTGTCACAAGCCGGTCCTGGCGTTGTCTCTATCCCCCTGCCTTGCCGAGAATTTTGCTAACATGCATGAATACAGAGTCCTGAAATTCAGGTTCATGGTTCCAAAGTTCATGGTCTTGAGAATAAACAAAAAACTATTGTGGTGTCTGAGAGCTGTGTACCCCATTAACCCAGAATCATGAATATTTATCGTTCTGGATTACAAAAGAACATAGAGACTATATTGTATTTCCTATAACTTTATTTCCATGGCGTCTTTTCTTGGTGGGTCACTTTAATGTAAGCTTTGCTTATTTAGTTGCACACTTTAAGCCGATTAACTTTTTACTAATAAAATGTGTGTTGCCTCCTTTTGTCCCAGCTACTGTTTGTTTGTACCTACACTCCAGTGACAAAGTCGCAGAGAACTGCTTTAAGCTCTGGGTAAATCCCACTGCTGGAGGCTTTGGCCAAGCTGAATGTGTCTGGGCTGATTTTAGCCATGCATTTTCTCTCTCCTCCTCTTGCTGCCTAGAAGTTGGGCCCTCAAGGCGAGGTCTTCTGAACACCTTTCCACTTTTGAAACCATTTGTGGTGCTCCGGGGTTTGGCAGGTCCCTCTCTGAGCTGGGCAAAAATAAAACCGCAAGTGACGGGAATTTGAATTTTCCAACCATGAGGAGTGGTCTGTGGCTGTGCATCTTCAGTAGTTTCCCAGATGGTAACCACATTATTATTCCCTGCTTATAAAACTTACCCTGTCATTCAGTGTCCAACATAGTGCATGCCTTACTGTGACTTCTCTCTAAGAAAAGTATCATCCCAGAGAGATGGTTACATCCTGCCATTTTATTTAAGTCCCCCTAGAAAAATTATCCTTTTCCACCAAAGTTAGTTCAGACCAGAATTTTAATATTAGTTGGGAGCCAAAAGGTAAGAATAAGCACTCAGAAAATACTTTCTAAAGGCCTTTTATAAATCTGTTCTATTATATCTGGAGCTTTGCTAAAGCTAAAATGATCCCTTAGAAATGTACTGTTAATACTAAAGAATGACTGATCTGCCTCAAAACAAACTCAGTAACTTATATCCATTGGGTAGCAGTAAATGCCAATGGAGATGTAGAAAAGCAGGGTAAAACGGAGTGGTACATCTAAAAAGTCTGACTGCAGTAGACTCCACAATCCCCAGTCCAGAGATGGCTCATTGTCTTTAGTGATCTTGGATAGCTTTGTCTTCCATCTGCTTGCTTTTTGAACCTGTATAAGCTTTTAGCATCTGTAGCCTGCTGGGATGAGAAGTGCCAGAGCTTAACTGCAGCATCCCTTTGCTCTTCCCTTATTCACTTGTGAGTCAGTGCATCTGGTGTCTCAGAGGTTTCGTTAGTGTTGCCTACCCGTTTTCATTCTTGTTTCCTTTTATACCAAGGCTTCCCACATGTTATCTCTTTTTCTGGGGAGATTCAGAGGACCTCAGCTGTTTTTAATAGCAGAAAATGCTCATCCTTTGCTATTGCAGGAAAATCTTTAAGAACTCTGAGATCACACTGGCTGTGGAAAAGGAGGGTAAAGACTTGGGGCAGTAGCAGGCAGTCGTGCTCCACACCTTGTAGAAATTGCTTAGTGCTTCTCTGCAGCAGATCATATGAGCTTATAACTGGCTTTCAGCTGGTTTGGAATTCTTCTTAGAAGCTAGAGGTGACCCAGAAAGACCAGCTTTAAAGGCAGTTGATAGGAGCACTTCCTAGATTGTGAAAGTTCACAACTTGCCCTCATTCTGATGGCACCTGGCAAGAATGCAGAGGCAGAGCACCTCCATCAGGTACTTTCTACTCAGTATTCTCTGCTAATGGCAGATGCATGTGTATTTATGCATGGAGTGCATTGAATAGGTGGAAATGCTTTTTAATGGGGCAGTCCTTCTGGAAAGTGTCTGCATTTTGCATTCCACTGATCCAGAGCTGGCTCTGAGCAGGTGAGCCAGAGGCAAATCTCTTTGCTCATCCTTTCTGCTAATGGTGGGAGGGAAAGGGGTTTGCTACTGCACCCTCAGGCTCCCCTGCTGAGCTAATCCCCTGTCCATGGCATCTTCTGGAGAAGCAGGAGAGACTGAAAACCAGCAGCCACTGGAGGAAAGGCCTGAGCGATGAGTTCTCCTTCTAACCCAGCACAAGTCTCTTGCAGTGAACAAGCCACTTTCTATTTTGGTGCCTTCCTTCTTTTCCAGTGGGACTGGTGACCCTGTCTTGTGCTGATGCCCTGGGTTGCTCACGATAAGGCCTGGCCTAAGGCCGTGGAAGAGGAACTAGTTTGTAGTTTGCATTTCTTTGGGCTGGAGTTTTCTCTGACACTGGTCTGCCATTGGTGGCTGGGATGTGTTTTTAGAGCCTGAGCCAAAAAAGGGCTTCACTGTCTCAGAGCAAGGCTAATACAGGGAGGCCTTACTGGCACTGTTAAATCCTGGCAACTGCTTTAAAGCAGCTCTGTCCCCTCTTGCCTTTGCTTCCTGCTTTTGTCAAACTGCAATCTCCCACTTCAAAGGCAGGCACACTCCTGACACAAGACTGTTTGCTATCCAGAGGGCATAAACAGCTTGTCGGAGGAAGAAGTTGTCTTCATTCCCTGTGTAAAGACTTTTTAATAAGGCTGAGAAATGTCAGAATTGAGGTTTGCTTTTATACCTTCAATCCAACCCTGCTTACGTGTTGTGATAGTCAATAATTACATGATTGCATGACACTGCTTCAGGAATAGATACAGCAGAGTGCAGGGACTGATGACGACAGAGATCCTTTCTCTTCTCTTGCAGAACCAGGGAGGTACACACTGAGCAAGGATGGAAAAAGCTCCTTGTTACCTTTGTGCTTTTCTGGGTGTTTGGCATATGGATCACTTGCAGAAGTGCCAAGTACTTGCTGCTGCAAGTGGGGAGCAGAGCTCTGACACAGACCAGAGTAAAGCACAGGGTGCAGCTGAGGTGTTTCAGAGAGGGATGGCCAGCAGAAGCAGTTATGGTGTATATTTATATATTTGCATAGTTCATATTTATAATGTAATCTTGTTAATGTTTGTGAAGGTCCAGTATCTCTGGGCCAAGTATCTCTGACTGGTGCTTTGTTTTTGGGACAAAGCTGGAGAGGAAGGGATGGGCATACTCAGGTAGAAGTCCATCCACTGCCTCAGAAGGGCTGCTTCTGCTCTCTGAGCCAGCCATGTCCACTGATGCTGCAGTCATGGCCACTTTATTCTGGCTTAAAACTGGGCTGCTGCTGAGGAAGACAGTCTTTCCTTCCATCTTCCTTCTCCCAGTGTCAGTGAGCTGTGGGAAGTGAGCACAGAGGGACTGATCTGGTTGAGAACAAACCGGTTTTTACTAAGAACCAAGTCTTTTTTTACTGTGTTGCTTTCCAGTCATGTGAAGGCTTGTGGTAGCACAGGAGAGACCATAGGAACAAGTGACTGGAAAGGAAGAAGAGAAGCAGAGGTAAACCCAGCTGCCTCTGGGAGTATAATCTACAATTCTGCTAGTTGCATGCTATCTACAGTGAGATGATATTTCTGTTGTGCATGTGTTTGTCTCATCCTGCTTGCTTGTCTGGACAGTTGTTTGTAGTTAATCTTCCCTGAGAGACCCTCCAGTTTCCTTGAAGTTGTAAGAGATTTCCCATATTGACAATCAAATGTGACTGGAAAGCACCGAGTTAGCAGTTTATGGAGATGTGAAAGGTAGATCATATTTACATATGTATGAAAGATGAGCCTTATTAAATATCATCTGCTGGATGCCTGAAGGAGTGGAGCTCAGACTGGTCTCTCTTTCTGGCCTTCCCTGCAAGATGAAGGTTTAACAATGCTTCCTTCAAATTACTGAACACTATATTTTTTTGCTGGCTTTTCACATATTCTGTGATGTGATACAGTGCTGAATGCCATGAAGGGTCTTGAAATGGCAAGTAGCTTCCACCTGAGATCCTCCTGACTTAAGAGCACTTGATTCTGGTCTGGACCTGGATCTACTAGCAGTTATATTTTGTATGAATTCCACCATCTTGCCTTTGGAGATGGCAGTGTGTTGATTTTTCTACTATACCCAATCTCCAGTGTACTGACTTCTGTTCATGAGAGGACTTGTATATTCTACTGTTGTACCCCGAAAAGCAAGGAAGACTGTGATGGAGAACCTTGATACATTCCTAGCACTTTCTGAGGGCAGCCTTCCATTACTGTAGCCTCACACTCGCATGTGCGCCAGGCTTCCTGCGGAGTTCAGAGCATGAAATAACTCCTGAAATTTGGACCCATGGGAAGAGGCTGAACTGGAGAGGACCCTGCACTAATGGTGGAGGAAGCAGAGGTGGCTGCTGTTACCATGCTGAATCACACAACATTTCCATTCAATCCAGCTGTTTAACAGGATTACATGAAGAGTGGCTTCTGCCTGCAGACATTTAGTGCCTATGGAAATCTGCAGCTGTCTGAGTCGGTTATGTGCAAATCCAATGTCTCCCCTTTATGCATAGGAATTTATGAATGATGGAAACCGTGTGAATCAATTGCATGAGTAATTTCTCATGTGGTTCACTCGATGTCAGATTTGAGGAAGATTTTCAGTTAACTGTGTCTCTGGTCCTTGACAACTTCCCCATAGAGGCAGGAGATGCTGCTGGATGGCCACTAGGTGTAGGAGTAGGATAGCTCTGGTGAGTGTGGATCCCCTTGCCTTGGGCAGGGGGAGGCAGTTCTGTGTGCCAGACAATGTGGAGCTGGATGCTTTCATCTCTCACTTGGTCTGACTGCCCTTTCTTAGTATGCCTGTCTTGTGAAGTGGCAAGGAGTAGAAACCCTTCAGCCTCTAGAGAGGGAAGGGAACCCTGGCACCCTGATGCTGGGCAGCAGTAGATGGTCTAATGGTGGAGCATGGGATGGGGACCTGGGATATCCAACTCTATCCTGGATTCTGTGAACAAAAAAAAGTTGCTTCACTTCTTCAGGACAAGCTGAGGACCGTATCTTTGGATGGCTCTTTGGGACACCTTTTTGGTGCCTGCTCCAAGAAACTCTGCCTGAAGAGATGAGGCGGGTTTTACTGTGCAAGGCCAGTTCCAGAAGCTCTGCACTGCACTCCCCTGGAGTGCAGGGAAGCCATTGTTGACAAGGAAAATAGTGGCATCTGTGTACTTTCCCCTTTGAATTTTGAAATCCTTCTAATAGCCTCCCCTGGATTTCCAAATAGAGTTATTTGTTGTCTGCTTCCCTGACTAGATCTACCTTTTGGAGTGAAGACCTTATTGACAGTCCTTCCATCTACAAAATCATTAATTTGGACATGGTCCATCTCTGATATAGCAAGTGACCTGTTGTCGGGCTGGAACAGAGCAGGAAGCCACTGTGGGTACTTTAAAAGTGAGATGTTAACTTCAGGTGGCACAGCAAAATGTGGAAACCTGAAATTATAGCTTATATGAAGCCACAGAGCTTCATTTATGCTTTGAGGAGTTCCAACAGTTACAGCCTGGTGCCCGATGGAAGTATCTGGATAAGGGCTGAGCAAAAAGCATGGCTGTCCTATGAGTAAGTAACTTTTCTGTAACAAGGAGCAGGAGGTGGTTGCACTGCCTGACCTGATAATAGGGTGATGAAACACTGCAACAGATTGCCCAGGGAGCTGGTAGATGCCTCCCCACTGGAAGCATTCAAGGTCAGGTTGGACAGAGCTCTGAACAACCTGATCTAGTTGAAAATACCCCTGTTCGTTGCAGGGGGGTAGAACTAGATGACCTTTAGAAGTTCCTTCCAGCTCAAACCATTCTGTGATTCTGTGATCTGCACGTGTTGAGGTGTTCATTACAGGTCTTTTCCAAAGTCTGCCCATTGTGGTCCATAAAGTGTGTTGCTGCAGTGGCATGATCCCAGGAGGAGGCAGCATTTGGACCAGTCAGCAGCATCCAGCTGTGGAAGGGGCAGAGGAAGCCCAGGCAGACTTGGGAACAAGGGAGCTGTTGCTTCAAGATGAAACTTTTCTCTGTGGAAGTCAGACAATCTCCTCAGTTTTTTGCAAGTAGCAGTTGGTCACAGCCCTTTGGCAACATATGGAAACTGTTTAAATTATCTCTATGAGCCATACGTGAAACAGATGCGTATTCTTGAGCAGGCTTTTATCACTGATGTTTAAGCGAGTGGACAGTGCAGCTGGCTCAGTTGGAAAGTAGGAGCATTTCCTCACCCAGATGTATTTAAGTGCTTAAAGTGAAACAGGCAACCAGCATGTTAGAGGATGTATCGATAAAGACCAACTTCTCATGTGCACCTACTACATAAATAAAATGAACGGATGTAATGACACAACTTTTAACTGCTTTCCTGGCTGCTCACTGCTGGTGCAGGATCACTTGTGTCAAAAGAAGAGTAGGTCCGTGACTTTCTTGCTAGTGTCTTTCATGTGTTATGCTGGTATATCAGTATCCTACTTTAAAGCTCTGAGGTGTGATCAGAGCACAATTCTGCACAATTCTCAGAAATCTTAGTAAACAGAGCGTAATGAGAGAAGTGTGACTGCTGTGATTTTTGGGTGTGAATCTTGAGAGGAATTTTGTATGGGGAGAAATTGCACCCAAAACTGATGCTTCTATAAGAAGCTGCGACAGCCTCTGAAGTTTGAAGCCTTAGAGCTCTGCACACTGGGAGGATTGTGTTGCTACGTGGTCCTAGATGCTCACTGTAGTGTGTGTGGCTGGGACAATAAAAAATGGTCTTGAATATTGAGAACATTGGCTTTATACACGCCAACTGCTATGGGATAGACCAGGGTGGGAGTCACTGAGAATGCAGTGATTGTTGATGTTTGGGTGACTGAGTGTAGCCAATGGGGGACAGTAACACTGAAAGTCAAGAACAGAACATTTATGGCAGTGGTATTCAGAAAAGGGTGAGGAAGCAGTGAAGACAGAGTGCTGTGAGCACTTCAGATAGGGCTGACAGGAAAAAAAGAGGGTTTTTTGGGACATCAGAAAGAACGACCTAAAGGAATCATAGAATGTGCTCAGTTGGAAGGGACCCACAAGGATCATTGAGTCCAGTGCTTAGCCCTGCACAGAGCCATCCCCAAAAGTCACACCATGGCAGAATGCAAATCTCTCCTATGAGGGCAGCAGTGTGATTTTGTGTGCTGCACAGGGATGTCTGCACAGTGCAGTATTCACAGAGGGGTGTGCTGCTGCTGGAATTGTAATCTCACCATTGTGAAGCAGACTTGAAGAGTGCTGGCTGGAGCAGGCAGGCTGGCTCTGTCCTCTGCCGTGCGTCTAGCAGTGCAAATCCAGAGAGGTATTTGAACAGGCTGCTGGCACGCCTTATGAGTCATAGAAGGGGAAGCAAGATGTTCTGTTTACTCTGTATAAATGATAAGGCAATCACTTTTTTCAGGTTTTCTTGCAGGAGTTTAAAATAGACAGGGAATTACCAGAGGGGCATGTGGTGTTTCAGGGGCTCTGGAACCAAGTGCCCTTTCAGCAACCTGTGCTTTGGGCTGTGTTGTGCTGAGCTACCAGCACAGTACCCATCTAGGGCATCACTGTATCCTGCAGGATTGTCCCTTTCTGGGAAAGCCAGCTCTTTGGATTACATGACATTAGAGAGCAGGTTTCAGTGACCGAGGTAAGTTACTTGCTAAATGCCTGTTTCTGGGCAAGGTGGTGGTCCGGGGAGTTTCCTTGAGGTGCATATACAGGTGTGAGTGCCCTTTCTCAGACACTGGTGGGCTGAGCCCTTCTCAGGCTTGAGGACAGCAGCAGCCACCCGACGAGCACAAACAGCCCTTGTGTGGCAGGGATTCCCATGGCTGTAGCATCAAAGGCTTCAAATGTAAAACCAGTGCATCTTCAAACTGACGAAGTGAAACAAACAGCTGTTTGTGATGACAAATACTGGTACTTTGGTTTATGGATGAACCTGTGTGAAACATCTTTTGGGATTTGTTTTGACCTCTCCTTATTTTCTCCATTTTTTTTTTTTGCTTGTTTGTTTTAGTCATGTGTTTCTTTGCTGACAGTGAGACTCACCTGGAAGCATCCTTGTCGCAGGTGTTATTCTAGCAATGTTCTGTGTACTGCAGAAGGTCGAGCACTTAATTTTGCAAGGTTGTTTTTAACTCCTAAATGTTTGTGGTGAGGCCAGTCCAAGATGGTGGCTGGATCCCTTGCAAAGAAGGGCCGTGCTTCGGTGCCAAGAGTGAGTGATTTCCACTCCTCTCGCTCAGGGTGCTTCTGTACTTTTCCATGTGTAGTATCTCCCTCTGCAGAGTGTTTGTAAAGTTAGGTTTTTAGAGAGAAGAGGGAGAAAGGAGATAAAATCTGATGGTCTCCTTTTGTTTTGTTTTTGGTTGTTGGTTTGGTGTTGGGATTTTTTTTTGTTGGGAGGGAAAAAATACATTTTTGTATTTTGCCCCTTATTAACACAACATGAATGCCATGTTTCAGACTGCATCACACCTCAGCATTTGCCTGGGACAGTTCCCTCCAAATTTGTAGTTATCTACTGCTTTGCTGTGTTATGCTATGAGGTGCACTCATCTGTTTCTTTTACTGTCGGTCACCTCTTGCTTTTCCTTGATGCTGTGATTTTGCAGCTTGTGAGGGTCTCAGTCCTGTGGGTTGCTGAACCCTTTGTTCTCTGGAGTGAGCTGTGGCCCTTGCTGGTGTGCAGAGCAGGAATGCAGCATTTGCCTTGCTCCTGAGATCTCGTGCAAAGATGGCTTTTTTCATTTGTTCTGCTGTGACACCTGTGCCTGGCTTAAGGCATGAACTCCACTGTAACCTGGGGGTGCCTTTGGTTACATCCCATGCCCCCACCATGCTGTCAGTGCTGCAGCCATTCTGGCTACTAATCTCATTCTGATCTCTTCATTGTTGTGTTTTTGGCAATCCAAATTCCCCACCCAGGCCTGAGAATTTAGCATCAGCACATTTGCATGACTGATCAGATTTGTCTCGCTTCTATGACGACATTGTTTCTATGGAAAATTAATGGATTCTCACGTTGTATTTTTAATGGCTGAAACCACCTCTCTGCCCACCCTCCCATACCCGAGCTTTCAGAGGGGAAGTCTGTAAACAGCTCAGATTAGCTATCCTCCATAAATAGCTCCTATTTCTTTCCTGCCTGCTGTCCATTTCTTTTTTCTCTTCCAACAGCGCTGCAACACTCCTCTCCTGGTGTTGGTGGAAGAAGAACAATGAGTAAAATGAGCCTATGTTTGCTTTCCTTGTCTGGCCCTTGAATAGATGTGATCTATCATGAACTGCCCCCTTTCATCCAGGACCATGTGGTTTTAAATTGTCAGCCTGCCTTAAAGTTTGCTCCAAGCAGGCCTGGGTTGCTACCTTCCTTTTTTGAGGATGCAGCTCAGTTAATGGCTCTGCTTCTTGTTCATTTTTGCTTTGAGCCTATTGCTTCTGTGGGTGGGCAGGTGGCAGTGAATTTCCTGCCTCTTTGGGGTCACCCATTCCCCTACTGCAGTGCTTGGGGTGAGAACAGTGAGGTTTTGAAACCTGGTGTGTCTGGCCACCTGAAGGAAAAGCATCTCTCCCCAAATGATGCAATTAAATAAGCAGTAATGGTTCGCTTTGCATTGTGAGCATGGCCAGTGAAATGTCATGAGTGGGGGGACAGAGCTTAACCACTGAACTGTTCCATGTGAAGTTAGAACAGTTTTAGTCTTAAATTTTCTTCTGTCATCTCTAAGGTTACATTTCTCAGCTTAATTTTGAGGAATAAATCCAGGGCAAGTCCCATGGTATGGGAATTACCTGAGGAGAAGGTCTGACCTGGATGTCTTCTCTCAGAAGGCTGAAGCTGGTGACCATAAAGCTCACAAAGTCTTGTGGGACAGCTGCTGAAGGGTGTGCAGTATTTTAGGTCAAGGTCTTCTAACTCATGGTATCAAAACCAGTAGTGTTGAACAAGAACCTGAATGCCTGAGACAGAAACTGCTGGCAGCCAGTTCCTGTGGCTGTCCTTCAGGTGATTATGGAGTAAGGTGATCCCTAACCACCCTAACCCTTAAATGGTTGACAGCTGAAAATCAGGGCCTGGGTTCCCTACAAAGCAAAGGGGAAGTTCCTTTGATAAGAGCTTGTTCTATTGCTGCATGGCTGGTTTCCCTTATTTTCCTGCCTTCCCCAGTCTTGGCCTTTGCTCTGGGGGTGTGCTTCCAGCTAAGGATCCTGCTTTCAGCCCCACAAGCCTAAGGTGGGGTGCTGTCTCTTGCTGAGAATAGGTCAATTATTTGGGACCTCAACTGAGCTTTGTATTCCTATCTCCTTCTTTTAGGTCCAGATACCTGGAGTACCAAACCAAACTGGTACCTCAGCCAGGAAGTGGTGTTTGCCAGTGGAATAGGCTTCATATTAATGTTTTGGTAATTGGGATGCATTACTACAAATGGCAGACAGGAAACTATAGGGATTTGATCACTTTATTATTTAGGACAAAAACATTTTCAATTTTTTAAGCAAAAATGATGAAAGTAGGGAAACAAAGTGATTGCTTTGAATTTTCATGGTGGGGGAGGAAAGGGGGCAAGAGAGAATCTGCTCTGTGCTAGCAGAGACTGGGCTGAAGCAATGGACTGTGCAAAGTGTTACTTCTCTGGATGTGATTGTTGCTTGGGGCTTTGGATTATATTAGCGTGGAAAAAATGCCTCCAAGGGAAGGGGCACAAATCACAGCTGGGCCAATAGGGAGGGAAAGAGGACTATAAAACAGGAAATCAATTTAATACTCAGTGGGTGTTTGCATTGTGCTCACCCTTCCTTCAAATTGCCAAAGGAAAGATTAATTAAAGTTATATTGAGCAGCAAAAATGATGGAGGGGGTGAGATGGGGCTTGTGTGGTTCGACTTTCTCCATAATTAATTGACAAAGGCATTCTTGGATTTCATTACCCAGAACTTTGCTGTCTCCAGCTCTTAAAGGGCAGCTGAAGCAATGCTGGATTTCTAAGTCATCATTGCTGCCTTGCAGGTTGAGCTAACAAGGGTCACTTCATAGGCACTTGGAGAAGAGGTTTCCTCTGTCACTGTGCTATTTATGGGTCCTATCTTTTTGGATCAGATCACAAAATGCTTTCATCTGCTTATGGTTTTGTTTCCTGGTTCCCACTTCTGTTAAGATTGAGAGATGTATGCACTGCAAGGTGGAGGTGTTGGCAGGGGTGCTGGTGCCTAGGTCTCTTCTCTATCTGTTGCCTTTATTTAATCAGAATAACTTCTTAGCAGGGTGTGGCAAAAGCTGTTGGAGGCCAGGGCTTGTCTGGACCACTTGCTAACTGTCAAAAAGGGAGAGAATTGTATGTGACTTCACTTTTCCCTGTGTCATGATCCAGCTGCCATCTGTGTCCTTTCTGTACTTTTTGTGAAAAACTGCACCTGATCGGTGCTGTCTTTGTGAGAGGCTTTTCCTTCTTGCACCAGCTGCTTTTCTGGGCTATTGTGTAGTACTTTCCCTCTCTGAGGTAAACTTCAGAGACACTGGGGATTTGTCTTTGTGATGGAGTTTCAGAAGCCAACTCCCATAAGCTGAGATGCAGCTCAACCTGCCAAGGTCTACCTATCTGTGACTAAGAGCACTTCCTCCCAAAATTTCCCTTGAAGACCTTTATTTGGTTTGATGCTGGAGCTTCCCTTAATCCTGGCTGAATATGAAGCTTTCTGTTCTTGTCCTTCTGAAAAGGAGCTGTGGCTGTCCTCTCTGATGCTGTTGAAATAATCAGGGCAAGAGGAATTCTCTACATACTATACTATCACAAGAGAAAAGCTTTGCTGTCTGCTTAGTGGTCCAAGGTCTGGCAGTCCTGGAAGTTTGTTTCCTCTGTTGATTTCCATAATAGATGGCTGGATATGCTCACTAGGCAGGATGGGGACATGTAGATCAGGCTGAGAGAGATTGTTGCTTCACAGTCCACTAGCTAAGTGCAATAAAAGAGTTGTGTTTTCTAGCCTGCCTTATGTGCAGACTCTTTCCTCAAACACTAAACAATTACAAAGGGAGAGAAGTCCATGGAAGGATGAGAGGATGGGAGGGGGTGGTATCGAGTTGAGGGCTAGACATTAGGGTGGAGAGGAAAAAATGCTGAGCTGGCATAAGTTACAAGGAAAGAATCTCACTTTGAAGTGGTGGCACAGAGTGGGGAGACATGCTGCTTGTACTTGGGAAGAAGCTGTATCTGACAGCCCTTCCTGGCTTTTGAGAAAATAAAGTGCTGAAATCGAGCCCCTGCTTCAGCAGAGCATCCTGGCTGTGGTGGATTGGACAGGAATCAGGAAATATACCTGTGTCCTTCAGGCAGCAGGAAGGGGCCAAGGTTGCCTGGTCAGGACAGCTGAGTGAGTTGCAGAGCTTGGTTTCACTTCCATTTGAGTGAGGTCTCCAAGTGAATTTACCTGCCTGCGGGGTGTCTTTGTGGATGTCTGTCTGTCTTGAGGGATAGAGCTCAAGCTACATGCATTTGTGTGTCCATGATAGCTTCTTCCTAAAGTCTGTTTTCTGCCTACATGTAAAATGTGGCCAAGAGGCACCATGCAAACTGCATATTGCTTTCAGGGAGAAAAATTCAGAGATGCACAGCCAGATCCCTATCTCATGTCAGCATTGCCATGGAACATACACTGTCACCTGGAGCAGAAAAGAGAGCAAAAGTGTTATGAAGCTCCCACAGCTCAGTTTAGTTCCCATGGAAGCAGGAGGGATTAAGCCAGTCTCTTGGGTTTTGCACACCATGTTACAGGGGAGCTGCCTCCTTAAACATCTAAGGTGGTCTGAAGTATTGGGCAGCAGAGATCCATCCCCCTGCAGCGCTCTCTTATGACGCTGCAGGTGTTTAACCATTTCAGAGCCCATAGAGGGAGCTGCTTTGCTGCCTGTGGCATGGATTTCCAGGACTGAGTGTTCACATATGCTGTCCTGCATTGCTCATCCTACCAGGAATGGGTTCACAGATCATCCAACTGGAGTGACTGCCATGTCAAAGTGGAAAAGATGAAGACCTTGACCGAAGAAGTAACCAGCAGCAAGAGAGTTATGAATTTTGAAATGAAAATATCTTTCTCCTGACCTAATTATGGCAAGCACTATTGCTCAGTTCCTGGTTAAAATAACATGGTATTCAGCCCAGGCAGAGCAAAGCAGGGCATTGTGTGGGCTCATGTGTATGTTTGCAGTTTTGGACAAACTCAGGCCCAAAGTATTTCTTAGTTCCTGCATTGTCACCTTCCAGGAAAGGAAATGCATTGAACATGAATCAGAATTCCTGGCTTAATTCGGTCTCCACCAGATTACTTCCCAAGAGAGGGTGCTGTGGGAGCACTACACATGATAATTTAGGCGATTTAGGTTTCTACAGAAGTCTGAACAGGGTTGTGGACTCTAATTCCCAAGAAATTTTAATGATTTTGAAATATTTGTTGCCACTTAGAAGTAGACCATCTTCGTAGACATTCCTATACAAACTGAGTCTAATTTCTGAAACAATGTGCTCCCTGGGCAGGGAAACTTCCCACTGAAAGACTGAATCAAGTCCCTATTGCCAGGTATCCCCACTGATGCCAACTCTAGTTTGAAACACCCTTGCTGACTGGAAGGATTTGCCAGCAGAACCTTCAAGACAGCTTATCCCCAAAGCTGGCCAGTGGGAAATTTCTGATCATTCCTACTGAGGAGAAACCAACTGATCTGGCTAAAAATGAAATGGCTGACTGTAGCAATCGTGATCCTTTTCTTTCACTCATTGCTACCACTTGTTTCCCATCTTTCTTTGGCTTGAGTGTGCAGTGCTCAGGACTTGCCTCTATTTCCAAAGTGTTGGTCTGAGCCTTTTCTCTCTCTTCTTGCACTGGTTTCTGACTTATTTTGAGGCTTTGTTTTCCCCTCTGACATAGTTGTTACTTTGCCTTGGGGAATGAGTTGAATTTTTTTCTTGAAGGTATAAATCTTAGCATACTTCAGAATACTGTTCTTCTGCTTCCTGTGCCAGCAGGCAGTTCAGCAACAGGCCTGCCTTGCTGTGAGGAAAGAAATATGGAGGTGCTGGGAACTTTGATCTGTTGATTTATTTTCTTATTGTTAAGACTGCAGAGTGTTAGCCCTAATGAGAGTGTGGCCAGCCCTGAAAATTAAATCACCCAGACTAGTCAGGTTGGGAAGCATCAGAAAATAGTCAAAAATAACTTGGTGTGGTTTTACCAGTGCATGAATAGTCATATTGCTGTTTACCAGGAGGTGGCATGTGTTACTGTGTCCACATATGACCAACACTCCTTGCCAGTAGCTCATGTTGCTCAGGTGGGAGGGACATTGTTTTTCCCTTATACTGTTTGGATATGGCACAGTCAGCTCTGGAACAAAAGGAACTGACTGGTGTCCTAGGATCATCTCATAATGTAGATGATGGAGAGCAGAGAGCTGGGTGGTGACAGATGTTGTGCCTTACAAATACATATGAGACTGATCTCATGGGTGGGTTCAGAACACATCCTTCGATTGCACTGTGAGACCCAAAGAGGCAGTGTGGCTCATCACTTGGGTGACACGGCTGGGTCTGAGGCAGGCAGGCTGTATTGGTTGCCTGATAGTGGCATCTGTTGGTGCTTACGGAACTGGAAATGTCAAGGTTAATTGTGCAAACACTTCTTCCTTGTGTATTTTTGTATCGGGTTTCTGTGGCCAGGTTTTTGGTAGCAGGGGGGCTACAGAAGTGGCTTCTGTGAGAAGCTGCCAGAAGCTTTGCCCATTTCTGGTAGAGCCAGTGCCAGCCAGAGCCTGGAGGGACCTGCTGCTGGCCAAGGCCGAGCCAATGAGGAATGACAGTAACACCTCTGTGATAACGTACTTAAAAAGGGGGAAAAAAGCTATTGTGCAGATAAAAATTGCAGCCAGAGAAGAGCAGCAGCAGAAGCAACCTGTGATGAACTGACCGTAACCCCCGTTCCCCTTCTCCCTGTGCTGCTGGGGGGAGGAGGTAGAACTTGGGAAAGAGGGAGGGGTTGGAGGAAGGTGTTTTCAAGATTTATTTTACTTCTCATTATCCTACTCTGATTTTTGTCAGTAATAAATTTAATTAATATTCCCAATTCGAGTCTGTTTTGCCTGTGACAGTAATCAGTGACTAGTCTCTCCTGGTCCTTATCTCAACCTATGAACCCTTTGTTATATTTTCTCTCCTTTGTCCAGTTGCAGAGGGGAGTGAGGGAGCAGCTTTGGTGGGTGCCTGATGTCCAGACAGGGTCAACCCACTACGGTCTGTACTGGTACAAGTAGTCATGAGGTACCTCTGCTTGAGGACCCAGCTATCATCTACACACAGAGGTTGTGAACACAAGCGAAAACTGAATTTAAGTTGTGAGTACTGATGAAACAATTCTGAAGCATCTACTTAGGTTCACATTGCTCTTTGTTTTCCATGCCTTTTGCTGTACTGCACTGTGGGACACCTGCTCAGCAAGAGCAGCAGAACTGTGTTAGAGCTGTGCTAGAAGAACTGAAAGGAAGTCTGTCAGTGTGAGCTGTGCCAGCCAGCTGCAAATTCAGGCAAGGTCCTTGAGCTGGTGACATACACAACTTAGAAAGAGGGCCCCTTTGGCTCAGTTTGGAAAACATAGTCTTCAATCCAGGTTCAGATCCCATTGAGCACCTAAACCCTGCCATTTCTTAATAAAAGCTTCAGTGAGTGAAAGAGTCTGTGTTTGAGGTGGAGTGGGATGGAGGGAGCTTTCCTGGCAGGCAGTGTATACCTGTTTCCAAGGCCTCTCTTTCTAATCAGTCTCTGTCACAGATGGTCCTGATGGGTGCTACAGGGAAAACTGCAGTGGTCTTCCACAGCATGCAGAGGGTGACTGCTTTGTTGATCCCTGTCATCAGAGGAAATCTGTAGTCTATACTCATGTTGGAATAGGGGCTTCCTGGCAAGAGGTCATGGCAGGCAAACGGATGAAAATTTTGCTCCTGCTGGTGGCTGGAATAGGAGAAGGGAATTGTTTGGGGGTGTTGGTGGGGTGGGGGGAAACAGATTGGATATGATTTGCAGGGAAGAGCAGTGACGTTTTTAGAGAGAAGACACTGTGTGCTGTCACATTGCTGGGGACTCCCCAAAATGCTACTGTGGAAGATGAGGACTGTGAAGACATTGGTGGTTTTGGGCCCTACGTGGTGGAAGCACCTGGAGAAACTGTTGAGCCTGTCCTCTGCCCAGAAGGAAGTGTCCTTCCCAATGCCATCTGCCATACTCCCCTGGCATCGTGCAACCTCTGTGCTCAGCACACAGTTCAGACATCAGCATGTGGACTGTTTTCCAGGGGGAGAAATGTGCTGAAAACACAGACAGCTTTCCAGGCTGCTTTTTTCATTTGGGTGCAGAATTTATTTGTCAAACACAGTCATCCTTCCCCTTTGCCCCAGCAGACAAACACTGTCCAGTTGCATGTCCTGGGAGATGGTGAGGTTAAGCATTCAGGTGGTTGGTGCAGGTTACTAGTCCAGCATAGAAGCAAACTCTCTCACGTTGGCTCTATCAGCCTCAGTAAGAGCTGCTCTGTACTTACTATCCAGAGCAATTAAAGCATCTTCTCAAAGAAAAGCTGGCATGCTATTGCACTGTGTCTTAAGAGTTTGCACCTGGGTGTACACTGCAGAGCTCTGCCAAGAGAAACACTGGTTTCCAAGCTTGTTAGCCTGCTGTTGGGAGATTTAAATTTTTTTGTTTTGTTGGTTTTTGTTTTTTCTTTTTGGAAATCCTCCCACATTAAATTAAAAAGGAGACCTTGGTAAAGGAAATCAGAAGGGAAGGTTTGAGATGCTTCATTTGCCAGCAGTCTCTGAACTTGTGACCTTTTAAAATAAAGTACTTGTGCTTTCCTGTGGGACGGCTCCGTCGGGATGGAGGCAGGCTTTCAGGCTTGTGTCTTTAGGAAGGGGCCTTTGACAGCATAGGAGAAGTTGCAGTGCAGCATTCTCAGCCGGGACTTCCAGTATGGAAAGTTGTTCAGCTGGTTGGGGACTGTGATAAATCATGGTTCCCCTGGAGCACTCTGGGACTGCAGAGAGCTGGAAATAAATGCTAGGGAAATGCAGCTTTTGTAGTGGGCTATCTTTCAGGATGATGTATGGCTTTGTAACAGAAAGAGAATCTTTTGCTAGGGCTGGGAGAAAACTACTGCCTTCCATTGGAAGGAAAATGTAACAATTCTGTTGATGTAAATCCACGCTGCAGGCTTGCCCTGAAAGATGTGCTTTGGCACAGGCTGCCTTGGCCTGAGAAACAGATTGTGTGGTACTAATGGAAAAGAGCCACAGAGAGCCCAGGGTAGTGGCAATTACTTTGGGGCTGTAAGGGATTGGTAGGTTTGGCAGGAGGGTAGGGAATGGGGGTGGTAGTTGGCTGGTATAGTAATGACTTAGCAAACATGGCTGGGGAGAGGACTGGATGGCATGGGATGCCGTTTGCATCTCTGCCTCTTGCCTGTCACATTGAGGAAGTAATTTCTCTGGATGAATAAAATGTCCTCTCTTCAAATTGCAGTTACAGGAGCCTATGCCACTGCTTTCCTCCACTGACAATTCCCAATCAGCTTGGGATGTTTGGCTGTGCTCATAGACTTGTTGCCTGATGGAGATCTGACAGTGTTTTAGGTTCCCTTCACCGAGTGAGGGCTTGAATTGTCCAGAAGTTGGGGAGAGCCTGAGTTCTGTGTTTGTGTAGCAAACAGAGCTTCTCCCCTAGTTATAACTGATGTCAGTCTGTGTATAGGTTTGTCTGCACTAACTGTGCCCTCTTCTGGAACTGAGTTTTGGTAGCACTGTTAAGGAGACCCAGCCAAAAAGCTGGAGCCGACCTCTTCTGAGGATGTCTCCCATCCCCCTGCCATGGCCAGGTATCCAGGGGATAGCTTTGTCCCAGGGAAAGGGAGAAGCAGCAGAGTCACCCTCTGCTCATGCCAGGACTCTGCTGCTTGTAGTAGGCAGCAGGCAAAGAATTCGTACCATGCCCACATCCCAGATCAGTGACACTGGCAAATGTTGTTGTGCTGACTGAGGTGCTGAGAGGCAGAATAGAGGAAGCAAGTGCCACATCAGAACCAGCACCACACTGTGTCAAAGAAAACTCTGAGTTAACTTTTCATTATTCAATTGCCACAGAACTGATTGCAGGTTTCTGATATTCAGGCAAAGGTCTGTATTCCATTTGGTCTTGGCAATAAAAATGAGATGATCAGTAAAACGCATTGGTTTCTCAGGCCTAACGGGCTTTGATCAGTGATGTTGCTCGTGTAGCAATGGGATGTTTTTTCCCGTCAAGTAATGTAAATGTTTTTTTACTTAACAAGAGAAGAAAAAAGCAATTTCATCAAATTTGGTCACTGTTGCAGACAGTGACTTAGTATTGTTCCTTGTCTGAGTTCTCTTGAACTGTATAATCAGTTAATTTACTCTTATTTTTCTTATTTCTCATCAGCCTACACAGACTTCTTTTATGAGTTTTAACAGCTCTCTTTGTGATCTGTTTGTTATCTCTCAAAGATCTGTTATGCTTGGTCAACTGCCTCATTGCCTGTGTTTATTTTGTTCAAATTCCCAAAATGGTAACTATACACTGTGCAGCAGCAACTCAGTCAGGATACTCCAGGGGTATAATTTTTTCCACTCAAATGGTTTCTAGTCTGTTTCTCTGAGCTGTGAATGTCAAGTTATCCGTTTGTTTACCTTATTTTCCTGACTTTTGGCTGAAATTCAAAGATTGTTACAAAATTAAAAACTCTACAAACTTAAATCTAGGTAACTGATCCACAAGGGGGCAAATAACTGGTGTTTCTCCAGCAAAGTGGAAATGGTAGGCTGGCTCTCAGCTTGGATTGAGACCAGTGCAGTGTGTCTGGGTGCTAACTGCGAGTGTGAGGTCCTGAAGGCTGTAGCTTTTACATATACACTGCTGAGCTTGAGTGCTTCACTGCTCTCCTCCCATCTTACGCGTGTTGTTAGCGAGGGGATGGTGCGGATGCAACATCTCAGTCAAGATCTGAGGTGTGACTTAGCTAGTTCCTTCACAGGAGTGAGGACAATGCCCATGACAAACCTTCTTCAGGCTTTAATGACGAGTGAACACCACCACCTGGCTGAGAGTCAGACCAGTGGCACAAGGAATCTCAGCTAATCTTCTCATCTTGGTGGATTTACACTGTAAGTGAAGTGCTGTCACTTGGCTGCCACCAATGTCCACTCTGTACTTTTAAAACTACAGCAGTGCGTGACCTTTTTCTGGCCCATGAAGTCATTGCCTTTTAGGTGTGTTATAGACCCCCTGGGAATTGTACTTTCCTTCCAAAATAAAAGCTAAACTAATTGCGCTTTTTTTCTCTCCAGCTGCCTTTTGGGGAGATATCGCTTTAGATGAAGATGATCTGAAGCTGTTTCAAGTAGACAGAGCTGTTGACTTAACAAAGCACTCAGATGGCAACGCAAGACACACTTCAGGTAAGGGCAGCCCTGGGGTGATGCCTTCTTTCACCCTGTTTAGTCCTTAGGGAGGGAAGAGTTCCATTTCACTTGTGATGCCTGTTCCCACAGCCAGGGTGGTGCATGCAGAGCTTCGTTATGGCTCTGACGGTGACATCTTCTGAACTTTGTTAAATAAAACACAAGTCACAATTTGATGTAGCCAAATCCTATCTTGTCTGTGGGAGAAGATTTTCAAATTTACAGCACTAGTCTCTTTCTGTGAGGAACTACCTTTTGCCAGTTTGGAAGGGACTGTGTTCGAAGTTGGTCCACACAGTGTGGCAGGAGTTTTGACTTTTACTGTGCTCTTCCTTTTTCTTTCACTGTATGATCTTAATGGAATAACACATTTTTCAGCTATCTACCTAGCAAAACCCACTGCAGTCTAGTGTACAGTCTACCCTTGAAGTGGTATGCTAATTGAGATAGGTAAACAGTTGTGTTGATTCTCTGTAAAGTATATGCTTATGTTGCCCCCTTACACAGCTCTTATGTATGCTCAGCCTTATGCCAGACCAAACTTGTTTCTTGACTCAGGAGCTCTGACTGGACTCCAGCTCTAACAGTCTCTGAAATGTTCTGCAGTGGGTTCAGAGGGCTGCCCACAATGTTGTTGCCTCTACTCCACTTAACGGTGCAAGATAGAAATTTCTGGGAATCTGATCTCTGAGAGATACCAGAGGGACTGGAGGCAGAGCAGGTCAGGACAAACTTCTCTCTTTGCTGTTCTACCTCTAGGTTAGCAACTAGGGTGAAAGCTTGGGTAGAGGCAGAAATCAGTGAAACTGTGTGTTCACCTGTCCCCCGTGCAACTTGGCTCATGTATCATTTGAAAGCACTGGTGGCTGGTTCTTTTTCCTTGTGACTGCCTATCATTGGCTGCAGAGCATCTAAGCACTGTGTAGGTCCTGTTGTGGGGATGAGTGCTCCAGCTTCCTGTTGGGATGAATGTGAAAGATGACACATCTGACACAGGCATACTTTAGATGCTGATGTAACTGATTAAATTCATGCAGGTGCTGAAATTATGGGTAGAGGAAACCTGTCCAGTTCTTCAGATTATGGATAGCTCCCTGGAAATGCCATTTTCCTGCATTGTCATGTCACTTAGCCCACTCATGTCATGGTTTGGGCTGTGACACATTGTCAGGTGATAGGTTAGTAGGAGTAGGTTGCCTTCAGAGCAGAAGATCAATCAGAAAATGAGGACAAAGTAAGTGGAACAGGCAGCATTTATCTCTTCCACATCCCTTTGTCACTTCCTGAAGTTAGATGGGGACACTTGTGGGGAAGCAAAGCCAGATGATGTCTGACTGTTTTGGTTTTCTCTGGTAACTTTTTTAGTTGTCATATCAAGCACATTTCTTTTACTTGGCACTGGTGCCAGACCCGTACCATCTGGAAAATGAACTGAATTTTAGAACTCACATCTGTATCATGTAATGCAGCCACTGGTCTCTTACAACCATGGCTCATGTTGTGTGTTGGACTAGACTCTTCTTCAGACTTTTTACTGGTGCATCATACAGTGCTTTGCATTAGATGAATGGAGATGTCATGTCACTCACTTGCCCTGTCCTCATCTCTGGCAGGCTTCATTTGTACCCTGGGAGTGCAAGCTGACAAATGGACAGCCCCTGTGACCGTGATGCTTTCTGCAGAGCACGCACAGAGGGATCTCTGTGTTCATCTGCCCTGTGAGGGGCTCTCTGCAGGGGCAGGAAGGGCTGATTCTTCTCTTATGGGGCTTGCTTGACACTCATGTGAATTGTAAGAGGGTGGTCTACTTTAGCATGGTGGGGATTGGGATTCATTCTTCCCTGGGAGAAAATCCTGCTCTCTGCTTTATTTCCAGTGGGAAGAATGCAACCTCTGTACAAGAAACAGCTTAAGACCTTTTATGAATGGAACCCCTTGAATTATAACATTTCAGAGTTTCCTAAAGCTGTTAATCGGATTAGTTGTATAGTGGAGGAAGTACTTAATACGTAGATACAGACACACAGGCACTTCGCATCTGGGAGTTGCAGTTCTGAACGTGCTATTAGCCAGGCATTCTTCTTGCCCTGTGTTGTTTCCTTGTTCTCAGAAAATGATGTTCAACTGGGAGGAGGAGTAAAAATTGTGCCATTTGACACTGTTGGTTTATAGGTATAACCCTACCTGTTTACAGGTATACACCCTAATAGCTTGTGTGGAGGATCTGCAACTGTCAGGCTCTGGAGGAAAAACAAGGTTCCCATGTATTTAGGGGTAACGGGGCACATGGTTCTTTTCTGGATCCAACTGATGTGCATCTGCCTTGGTGAAAGCTTTGCCTTGCCTGGTAAGGGCTGAGACTGGCAGATGTTTCAAGTTTTCCCCTTCTTCACCTTCTTTTGAGTCGTTATCTAGAAAATAGCTAGGTACTTTCCTGGGCCCTTGAGAGAGAGGAGCAGGGAATCTGAGAAGTGTTTGGATTTTGCCACAGAACTCCATTGTGAGCTTCACAGCCTGAGTGTGCTCCAGGCTTGTTTTCTCCATTAATTTCCTGCTTGCAGAAATGCTGTAGTTGCTTTTCAGACCCTGAAAATTTGTGAGGCTGCTTGTGAGTGGGATGCCTTGAAGTTGAGTGTTTCCAAGCATTTTCTCAGCAAATATTGGCTCTAGTGTTTTATTCCTGATATCTAAGAGCAATGGACTAAAAACACTTTCTTCCTGGGGAAGTCATAGAGCAGGGTCATGGTTCCTTCCCTCTGAGGGATGCTGGCTCAGAGCTCTCTGGCAATCCCCTCGAAGACTGCTCATGTAGATTTTATGGTTAGGGGTGGCTGTCTCCTTGGTACCTTGCTTCAGTGCTTAGCAATGATGTTCTTCTTTGGCGTTGGCTGGATGTCTCTGTCTGGTATGTCTTGATTCTTTTGTGTGAGTGGTCACATAGGGAATTGACACTGCACAGGGAATTTCATCATTTGTGTTATGTACTTAAAGCCTTCTGGAGTGTGGCATGTGACCTGATAGTCCTTATTCACATCAGCAGTCTCATCTTCTCCAAAGAAGCTTCCTTTCCAAGAACTTATATGGAAGAGTACAGGTTAAGTAGCTGAAAACTGCAGAAGGCTTGGCAATAGCATCTTGTGTGCAAACATCTTTCTCTGGTGCAGTTATAAAAGTGGAGTTTTCTTCCGATCCTGTTGAAGGAAAGGCAGGCATGGCAGTGGTCTATATCTCAGTGTAGCCCATTTAATCCGAGTAGTTTCTTGATTTTCATGTTAAAACCCTGAGCTGTGTGAGAAGAGAGTATTTGCATGCAGTGCAAAGTAATTTTGAGTCAATGCCAGGAGAGGTGCTCTTCTGCAGTGCTACAGGCTGGGCACAGAGTGGCTGGAGAGCAGCCAGGTGGAAAGGGACCTGGGGGTGCTGATCAACAGGAAGCTGAACATGAGCCAGCAGTGTGCCCAGGTGGCCAAGAAGGCCAATGGCATCCTGGCCTGCATCAGGAACAGTGTGGCCAGCAAGAGCAGGGAAGTGATCCTTCCCCTGTACTCAGCACAGGTGAGGCCGCACCTTGAGTATTGTGTCCAGTTCTGGGCCCCTCAGTTCAGGAAGGATATTGAAGGTGCTGGAGCGGGTCCAGAGAAGAGCAACCAGGCTGGTGAAGGGACTTGAGCACAAGTCCTATGAGGAGAGGCTGAGGGAGCTGGGGTTGTTTAGTCTGGAGAAGAGGAGGCTCAGGGGTGACCTCATCACTCTCTACAGCTCCCTGAAAGGAGGTTGTAGCCAGGTGGGAGTCGGCCTCTTCTCCCAGGCAATCAGCAGTAGGACAAGAGTGCACAAACTTAAGCTATGCCAGGGGAGGTTTAGGTTGGATATTAGAAAGAAGTTCTTTACAGAGAGAGTGATCAGGCATTGGAATGGCCTGCCCAGAGAGGTGGTGGATTCACCGTCCCTGGAGGTTTTTAAGATGAGGCTGGATGTGGCACTGAGTGCCATGATCTGGTAATCACAGTGGTTGGATCAAGCCTTGGACTGGATGATCTAAAAGGCCTCTTCCAACCCAGTTAATTCTATGATTCTAAGAGGGCTCAGAGCTATCAATTAGTTTATTTCTTGTCCAGACCCTTTCATGATTTCTCTGAAAGTTTATTCCAAAGTGCTGTCCTCCAGTTTTAGATCATTCCAATTATATGTTCTGTACTCCTTTCCACAGGTCTCTCAATCTCAGCTCTGTTTTACCTGAGGCTTAGCTTTACAGTCATCAGTGATCTGGCAGAAGAACTGTTTCAAAGCTGCACATTTGAGCTTTCATTGAGATAAGATTGATCTAATTTCCTAAACCAGGAATATTTTTCCCCTCATTGACTGTTCTCCTTTGAATCTCCTAAACTCAGAGAATTCCCTGTGATCTTTTTATGTGTAGATTTATATTATGAGAGATTCTGCAGACCAAACTATCCCCTACAGTTCACTTGCTCATCCTGTTATTACCGTCTGTAATGCCATATAAAATCTGCCAAACAGGGAATTTCTCCTCCCCCCTTAAAAATGTTTTGCCACTAGAAGGGACAAACAATGAGGGATATTGTTAAAATGAAAGTCTTACTTTGCATTTAAAATGTTGAAGTTAGCTGCCTTCCTATCTCTATTTCTGTGGGATTAAGTTTAGATGTTATGTTTACTATGAAAATCAGGTGTTCTCATGCAGTGGTGTTGAAATGGATACTTTTAGGATTTGGCCCCACAGAGAAACAGTAATGGTTCAAAACATAATGAAATGGATCCAGTACCTGGAGATCTGCCAGTGAGTGCTATCTCAGCAAGCCCATGCATCACCAACTCCTAATCACTTTGATGAAAGGTTTTTCAAAATCTTTCAGTTTTGAAAAGTTTCTCATAGATTTATTTTTCTAAAATGCTAGTAAAAATATTTACTTTTACAATATAATTTTAGTTTAGAAGAAACCTCACTGAAAGCTTTGAGGATTCCTCTACTGCAATGGGAAAAAGAGAATCCACAGACAGGGTGGAAAACTGAACAGTGTCACCTTTCTTTTGGACCCAGATGAGTCCACTGGTGCATGTTTTTATCTGCTGAAGCATTAGCCACAGAGGAAGAAGACCTTATTTCTTGCCATGCCTGTGGGAAGTGTGTGCCTGTTTAATACTAACTGACTTCATTTAAGTCTTTATGGGCATTTTATGGGTTAAGAGGACTTTTCTGATATATTACCTCTTTTCCTGATTTTTTTGTATCATGGACACAGTTTATAGTCCTGAAAGGCACCTCTGTGAGTGAGAAAGGCAAGTTTGTCTCTTCAGGGTTTGGCAGCAGCAGATCAGAAGCCAGGGGAGTCTGGCTGCCCTCACTGATGCCATGCTGTGCTGGGCTTGCTGCTGAGGAGCTGACTCTGCATACCACTGCCGCCAAGAATGCTTTTCAAGAACAGTCAAAACAGGTTTTCTTTACTTCTCATCCAGAGAGCTTTTTAGACTCATGGCTTGAAGGCCTTGATGAGGCTTTCACACTGCCACAAATGACTGGCAGAATAGATTTACAGAGTACCTATGCTAGCTAGAGTGAGTAATACTTCAGATAACAGTGCAGCTGGGAGTGGAATATATGTGAACCCAGGCTTTCTACTGAAATCAGGAGACTGGAGACTCTGATGGCAAATTCATGCAAATAATTCTCTGGCAAATGAGATAGACCAGAGTTCCACATTAAACCTAGTCCTAATAAGAAAAGGGAGTTGCTTTGTTGGCAACAGCTTCGCTGTTCTTGAGCGTACTGCGAAAATGCGGGCAGCTACTCTGCTGCTTCACCACACCTGCACAAGGGCCCTTCTGCAACAGGATGCTTTGCTTTTGCTTGCTTTAAGATGCCTAAGATCACTGACTCTGGTTGCATTATTGAGGCAAGGCACTGATTCCCATGTAAACTGGGATTACTTGCAGGACAGGTGGCTGGAGTGCAGCTCTCCTGCGAAGAGTTGTGCTGCTTCGCTTTGGTGGAGAGTAAGACTTCTCTAGTGGAATAGTTAAGGTGCTAGTGGCAGTCACAGGCAGGGCTTCTGCTATTTCACTTGGTGAGTAGTTGCTCAGTGTAGGGGCTGTAGTCAGTAGTAGTGTTGCACGTTACATTTGAGTCCTCTTTGATGCTCCTGAAGTGTTTCTAATGAAATTTAATTTAGTGCAAAATCCAGGGATTTTTAGACCATGACTGACTGAGATTCCAGGGATGATCTGATTTATGGATTCAAAGGCAGTACTCTTTTAAATTCAGCTGATTTGGCACTTGCATGCCAAACTCAGCTGGTTTTCCTCTTGTAACTCCTTTTTGGTGCTCTACTGTAGTGTCAGCTGGTTCAGAGTAGAAGTGGTGGACTTCAGCATTGGTGGATTTCACAGAATTGTAGAATCATAAAATTTAGGGCTGCTTGGGGCCCAACCTTTAATTCATTTAGGCTTAGAGCAAATCTATGGATTGTACTAACTTAATCTGAGCTGTATTGGTTATAATTGGCCAGGAGCAACACAAATAACTATGTACGTGAGGTAACATAACCCACATCTGTGAACTCTCTGCAGGGGTCTCCTCTTCCACTGGGAAATCTTAAGTGAAGGTTACTTCCTCCTATGTGAGTAGAGGAACATCTTTGTTCCAACAGACCTGTCTGAGGGCTCTGTCCATCTGTTTCCATACTTCCTTTCAGTTTTCCACAACATGTGATGTGCGCTCTAGGGATATCTCTTTGCAATCCGTGCAGCTTCTTAACAGGAAGAGGGGCCTCAAGAGTGGAAAGGTAGGTGCCTAATGCCTGGCCTGATACTGAGGTTTTGCTGCTGCGCCGAATGATTTTCCTCTGACTAGCCCAAATGTTTACCTTTTTGAGTCCATTCAATCAGGGGTTTTACTAGAGCAGACAACCATGAAATGAATTTCCCACAGTTCTGTAGTTTGCTAAGGCAAGGCAGGAGCTCCCCTTTGGAAGAACTGAGTAAGTCCTTTAGGGTTGAGAGTGCTCTTGTTCACATTGCTTTTCTGAGTTACTCTGTCCCAAATGCACATTTCTGTGCAATGAAAGCCTTCTGCAACGAATCTTCTTTGTAGAAAACCAGATACTGTGCTTATTTAATCCCAGCCCAGAGTCTTACAATCCTATTTGCAACCTTTTCAGACCTGCCTGATTTTCTCCAGCATAAAGATAGCTGTCTAGAAGTCCCATGACCCTGGGCTGATGAACCTTCTAATTCCCCCTGTAGTTAAGGCTTTCCTGCTAGGAAATGCTAATCTTTAGGTCTGATGTTTTCACTAAAAATGCTTTTCTTTTTGGATTCCTGAGTGACAGCTTGAAGTCCTTTCTGGAAAATATTGAGAGGGATTTTTCTCTCTAATTGCTGATCTTAGGGATGCACTTTTGCTAGTCACAGGAATAGAATCTGCCAGTCTGGTGCCTGACAGTAGGAGAGGAGAGAAGGTGATCAAGTCAAGATGCCATAGTGTGGGATATGTATGTGCAAAGAGGACAGACCTCATTGCAGTATTCCTTCACACAGTTGGCTGTGGTGTTCCAGACTTGGCTTGTGACAAGCAGGGAGATGAAGTCTATCTCCTTTTTCCCATTTGCTTATGATAAAGGTCCTGCAGGTCAGGGTAAAGACAGTCCCAAGCTAAATACATCTGAATAGGCAGAGCACAACCTGAATGACACGGCCCTACTACTTGCTCTGCATTCCCCATGGAGTAAGATGTTCTTTTTCTCTTGCCTAGGTTCCCTATGAAAGCTGGTCACATGCATCACAACGTTTGTTTTCTAAATGCACTGTTCCCTGAAATCAAGTTTTCTGGATGATGGCCTTCCACCTGTCAAAATAAGTGGTTTGATTTCTACTGTGCAGTCAACGTTCAGCCTTACATAGGGTTTTTAAAATGGTTTTATGAGCTCTGCAATATTGCTCAAATTAATCCATCCAAGCAATAAAGCTTTTTCTATTGTAACAAAAATCCCCAACTATTTCAAACTCTGCCGCTTACTCATCCTTAGTGGAAACTTTAGTTGTGTTTATCTTGCGAGTCCAATTCATATGCTTCTTTCAGAAATCAGCCAGGAATGCAAGTAACTCAGCATCACTCTTGTCAAATGCTGCACTTCAGAAATTAAACAGTACGGTTTTTATTAATGAGCAATTAACATTCTCTAATCACCCAAAGACATCTGCAGAAACGATATCCTTTGATGCCATGGTTGAAGCTGCTTCCAAACAGCCTGTGCCTAGTTTCTTCCCATTCAGTGTGGTGCCACCATCAGCTTTGGGCATAGCTGCAGCAGTGTTGCTGCACAGACGATGCCGAATCCCTGCTGCTCCCTGTCTGACTTTGCCTGGGTTTGGCTCCCAGCCCCACCACTCTCCCCATCCCCACAGTTGTCTTTTAGGCATATCTCAACCACCTGGAAACTGGTGCTGGATGGCATTATTAACCCTTTCAGGAGCTGGGGTAGTCACCATGTATCATTTATAACATCTGATTTCTGTTTGCAACTGTCGTGCTCTTGATCGCTCTTAATTAAATTTTCTTTCGCTCTTGTATACAGCTGGTGTAACACACTTGGAGGCTGTTCCTTTTACTGATGCCAGAAGAGTCTGAATGGTCTTTTGTGTTTAAGTGGAGGTTATTAAATAGCTTTATATTAATTAACTGTGATGCAGGGAACACATGGGCAAATGTACTTGAGGAGATCAGTTTATCCATATGGAAATTACACTGAAAGTTTAATCCATTACCCTAATTGTAAAATTTGACAGTTAGTTAGTCAGTAACTGTGGAATTCACTAAACCATGCGTTTCCTTCAGGGCTGGTCAAAGGCCTAATTTCCTTGAATATTTTCTTAAATGAAAGATTGAATTTGCCTCAACTGCATAAGCTGTCTTGTCATTTCTGAGAGTGTTTTAGGCAAATGAATTTGGAGACAGAAATGGTCAGTGAAAGAGTAGGATCTAGTAAGTTCTGAGAGCAGCCATTGCAGGAGGTCACTCAGCAAGACTGGCTGGGATGCCTTGATCCTCAGGCTCTCTCCTTTCAAGCAGGAATGTTGCTGTGCCCACAAAATAAAAGTAGCTTTCCCCAGTCAGAAAAATGACTGGAAGTTCCAAGAAGCAACTAGTTGCCAAAATGGCTTGATGGACAATAGCAAACAACAAATAAATTAGAAGTTGTAAACTGTTCGAGGTTGATTCTGAACAGAAAGGGGTTACGTTTGTGGAATAAATGTGTTCACTTTGAGCCTGCTTGTTCAGGCCTAATTTGGAGAGAAGGCTGATGCTTGTAGCTGCAGTGGACAAAAACCCTTTGCTGCAGCTCCCCTTTTCAAATGGTGAGGACAAAGTATTTATTCAGCTGTCAAGTGGGGAAAGAAAGCAAATTAGTTTTAGGTTGGAACACTGGACTGTGTTTGCTGTTGTAGTTCTGAGGCCAGATGGTGACTTGGACAGCCCCGGGGAATGGGTAACAAGTTTCTCCAGGGCAAAGATCAGAAGCAAAAGGAAATATTCAGATTATCTTGCTGTTCCACTCCTAGAGAGGAAAAGGGATCGCGAGATGCATCAGGCTCTGTTAGGGAGGAGATTAGCCAATCTTTTTCTTCAGTTGTTGATGTTGCTGAATCTTGGAGTCAGTTTGGGGCAGGTTTTGAGACCTGAGTGCCCCACAGACTGCAGCTGTCCCTAGGATGGACAGGGCAGTGTCTCTGCCAGCAGCTGTCAGGAGGCAGTTCACTGCAGTGAGGAAAGTGCATCTACCACTTACTCCCCAGCTCCCCTGGGCTCTTTTAATGACAGCAAATGATTTGGGCACCTGTTTCGTCAAGGAGTCGGGACCTTGGGAAAGGTGATGGCCTAAGGTTACCTAACAGTGGCTACATTTGTCTTGTGCTCCCAAAGCTTTTCAAGTTGCACTTGTCCTGCCTCAGTGCTGGCTCATGCCTCAGCTTCCCTGATTTGGCAGTTGTTTTGAGGTGCCCTTTAAAAGAGCTGTGATGAAGCTGATAGGTAACCAAGCAGATGGAATGCCTCAGCTATATCTACATAGGCAGCTCAACTACTTATTAAGCCTGGTGCAGGATCCTGAGGTGTAAGAAGGCACGAAAAATTCTCCAAGAAGCTCCAGGACTGTGAGTGTCTGAATATCTAGGCAGAAAGCGAACTGGAAAAAAGGTCTCTATTCTGGCACAACACACTCTCCATGGAAGGAGTTTTAATTGCATTCAAATGCAATTTAGCTTCCAGTGTAGTGTTTTCATTTTGACTTAATTTTTATCCAGTATAAACAAGGCTAGGGGAAAACAAGAGGATTAGGAAGGCTGAATGGGAGGAGCAATCTGGCTGGGCTGCACAGAGCCCACAGCTGGAGTGGGGCAGGGGGCTGCAGCGAGGCAGCACAGGGAGCAGTGCATGGCCCTGTCCAGAGGGGCCCGGGGTGAGCTGAGGCTGAAGCAATTAGACTGTGCAGGTCAGAAATAAAGGGATGTCAGCTGAGGGGGGCCGGGACGCTGGTGCTGCCTGCTAGGACGGTAATGGGCAAAACTAAGCCAGCTCTTACAGTTTCTTTATTGCCTGCAAGTTCACTTGTTTTTCTTTCTTTTCAGAAGAGAGACAGGAAGCAGAGATGATTATTGTGAATTGAGAGTAATGTAGTGGTGGGGCAGACACCTCTTAGGAATAGATCTCAATCCATCGGATTGACAAGAAGTGAAGTGCAAGGGGCTGGGGATAGTTGGTGCTATGCGTTACTCGTTTGATATGCTGGGAGGGGAAGAGTCTTACACTGTGTGTGAGGACCTGGCCAAACAGTAGAGACATGCACATGGCCAAAGTACTTGTGTACTCAGTTTAGCTTTTGATTTTCCCTTGCCTCAGTACAAGTGCTGTACTTGAAGGACTCTCACAGAAAAAATCACTGTGGTGACACAGGTTGTGGGTAACTTTTTTCTTTCTTTTATCTCTCATTTATCTGTCTTTGTACCCTAGGGAGCAGACGTGCTTGTTACAGCCCAGAGGAAAAAACCCCTTTTGGTCTTCTCAGTCCTTCCTTGTCTCAAGAGCATTGCTCCCCTTAAGCATTAACTCTCAGTTAAAAGGTTGGTGGACAGGTTGTCCTCTTTCTTGGAGTGCCTTCTTCAAAACAAGATGCATCACAGTGTAAAAGCGATGCTGCCACTTCCAGAGGAGTAGGGAGTGCCCAGAGAAAACACAGCATGTTGGGAAATGGTGCTTCCTGCACTTCTGCTCTGCCTGCTGTGCCGCTCCAAATACGGCTGGCCAGCAGAAGGGCCTGGTCCACTGAGTGCTTTACAGCTCATGTCTGTGGCAGCCCTGCATTTGCTTAGCTGTGTTCACCTTCCTCTTCTCATGAACTTCCCTAGGAGGCCAGTGTCCTTTCCTGCATGAACATTTGCAGCTGATGTGGAGATGACACATCTGCCTGTCAAACCTCTGGACCTTGGGACTCTCCTGAGTTATTGCAGCCAGTCAACTTACTCTGCATATGAAAAACAGATTCCTGCAGGGAATTTGGGGTTCTGAATTATTCCCTTCTTTAATTTATTTTTCTTTAAGTAAATTGAGGGAACTTCAGCTATTCCACTGACAGGAAATGCTGAAGGATATATCTCAAATAATTTGCTCAGATCTCCAGGGCCCGGGGGTTTATGAAAGGTTTTTGCTATAGACTCTCCACCAGCTCTGTGAAACATCTGTTCTGCATTCTGAATGCATATTCCCAGAAGAACTTGTTTTAATAAAATCATCACTTTTTCTGTGGTTAGAAAAATCCAGTGCAATAAAGTTTTTTCTGTGCTAAACAGTTTTTGACCACTGGTTAATGAGGAAGTTAAAAAGCTGTATGTAACATCGTTTGACTTATCATGTTCTTCCAGAAGCTTTTCTGATGGTCACAATATGACAGAGTTCACCAGAACTGAAACTGAAAATGAGTGTTTAATGTTACCTGCACTACTTTGTTTTGTTGATGCTTCATTGTAGACTCTGAAATCTGGTCTCTAAGCTGTGGCTTGTGACTAACATATATATTGGATGAAACTATGAAAGCAGGGTGTTCTAAAGCATAGGTAGGAGAGGTGAAATTGTTAACAATTTTTAAAATGTATTTTTTTATCACTGGGTTGTGTCCCAGCTCTGAAATGGCCTTTTGTCCACAATAAGATATGGTAGAAAAAATCCTGTGGTTTGATCTACCTGAGAGCGAATAATTATGTGCACAGCCAAGTTATTCTCTGCTAAATAAGAAAAATGGGAAAATCTGGCAAAGTCCCAGTGCTCGCTGTGAACTCCTTTGTACTCGGCAAAGGTGATGAATGTATGGGTGGTAGCTACCTCCAAAGTTCAGCTGTGGAGCCATTTCCATGTGTGGACAGGAACCACGGAAAGGAAAACCCAGTGAACATGAAGAGATTCTTCTGCCCTATGTTAGTGGGGTACAAGGGAACTGAAAACAGCACAGTTTTGATGGGATGCTTTGTGCACTCTCTCTTAACGTGTTGTCCTTTATTTTGGTTTCAGCTGAACAACTTGTGCTTCTTTTAACAAAATTGGATTTTCATTTTCCTCTCCTGGAAGAGTGGGATAAACTGCTTTCTTCCCAACAATGCCCCAGCCTGCTGATTTCTGCTTCACTGGACCCTTATTTACCACCTCAGGCTGCCTCTCTAGTTCCTGAAAACAACTTTTCTTTTTTTTTTTGAAAAGCACCTGTTCTTCAGCCATGGTTGCAGGCATGGTGGATTTATCTCATATTTGTGGTGCATTTAAGCTACTGGACTTTTCTTTCAGTCAGCCAAGCTCCCTTGGCAGTGCTGGTCTGTGAGAAACAGAAAAACAAGTTGTTTTACAAGTGCACTCTAGGTAGAAGATGAAATATTCCCAGCCTGGGTAGAGAATCTATTGTGTGTCTCTGCCAGGTCATGTACAGAAACTTAAGTTATCTAGTTAGGGAGTCAAGGAGTCAACCCCTTACTGGGGTTGTTAAGCAGGACAAATTATTGGGAAGAATTAAATTGCAAAAATGTGGAGGTTAAAAGAATGTAGGAGATCTAGTACAACTCTCTGCGTGGAAGTCTGATCTACCAAATTCTGTATCACCCCTAGTAGTGGGAGAAGCAGACAGTGAGGCTGAAGAAAGGTGAGGACTAGTCTAGCACAGCAGCCCATGGGAAGTACTAAGGATGAAAGTGATTTTGGGGGGCTTGTTAATTGCTGGATATCCATTAAAACAGAAAGGTCAATCCTATTTTGCTCATCTCATTGCAGATTGCTGTAAGCGGTAGACCAAGCCTGCTTTTACTGGCTTTCCACAGAGCACAGTGTCAAACTGAAAGTCTCCCTTCTCCTCTTCAGTGTTTCCAATGATAATGGGCTTCAATACATGCATGGGCATTTCATGCTCTGGATCACTAACACTTGAATGTGCTCTGTTCTTGAATGTGACAGAGTAGTCCAACAGAGAGGTATAACTTCAGGAATGTGTTAAGGGGGCAACAGGATCTGCACATTGTCTGCAACCTATATTATTTATTGATTATGGCATATCAGTTACTTATCTTTGTTTTTCTAGGATCCTGCACTAGCCCTCTCTTGGAAAAAGTCAGAATAGGGCTAAATGTCTGTAAAGTCACTTTAATCTTTGGATTATGTTTAGGCATCATGATGATAAGAAACAACTAAAAGCTCAAGTGAATCAGAACAGGATCTTCCAAACTTTTCATGTTTGATTCCAAAACACCCATGTGGGAGAGACGGCTATGGGTGCTCCCTGTCTGTATGAGTGAGATTAGTAATGTTTGAAAATATCCGGTATATCTGCACACCCATATCTGGCCTTTGTGTAGTGCTCTCCCTTTTCATCAGCTACAATAAGACAAAATATGCAAAGATGTTGTAGATTTCATTAGTCACACTAGTTTATTCAAACTTCTTCTTTGCATAAGAAACCAAGGCCTGCACTGATCTCTGGGAAAGAATGTGCTCCCAGCTTGGAAAAGCAGTGTGCGCAAATGGCACTGCGGCACGGCAGAGGTCAGCAGCTCGGGCACAGGAGAGGGGCCCGGCTCTAGGGTTTGGTGCCATCATTTGCAATTCAATCCCATACAGCTCCTTCTTAGGAGAACAATTCACTAAATACAGAGTTGTTCTTTTTCCCTAATTCACCATATAATTCACCTCCCAAGTTCAATTAAGAAGCAATCTGTTTGTGACTGGAAGCAAACTGCATTTATTTAGAAATACAAAATTATCCTTTGCCTCAGCAAAGACTGCATGCCTTAATAATTCTGGTGATGAATGGCTAGTTGGGGTTTCCTTTAAATGGAATGGGATATTGTGTGAAGAATAGCATACTTGCCGGGGGGTGGGGGTGATGAGAAGTCCTGGGGATGTAAAATTTAACTGAGAAGAGGAACTTTTGTTGAGCTTGGGCTTAAGGAAGTGACGAGGTCTGGGCATGAAAGAAAACAAAGGGAAATCTTAGGATGGGACATTGAGGCTGGAAAGGAGTGATAGAGTTCAGAGCAATCCATCTTGTTGAATCAGGCTTGTTTCTGTTCACACATCTAGTGGCTTTTGTCCAGTCAAGCTCTGTTAAACTATAGCACTTCCTTTGGGAGACAATCCCCTGATTTACTATGTCTCTGGGACCAGGAAGCCTTAACCTATAGCCAGCTGACAGTCTGGGCATTTTATTTTATTCTGGTTCATTTTGTTGCCGTCTTTCATCATCACTTTCCTGGTATTCTAATTAGTTATAATAGTATAATGTTGCAGATTTGATCCTTTCAGTCCTTCTCCAAGGTGTCATGCATGTACATTTTGCCCTTGGAGTGGCTGGAGAAGGATTTGCAAGAAGCCAATTCCACAGCAAAGACAAGTTTTCTAGCTGGCAAAGCAAGACTGGTTCAGTGCCTGGAAGGTGTCCAGCTGTCTTGAAAGTGAGACATCCTCTTGGAAGTGTCCACACCACATCCAGCAGCGCTGGGTAACAGTATCTTCCTTTCTGCATGTGGTGGTTTATCATGCTCTTTGTGCTTTACCTTGCCACCAAGACTGCATAAACTTGCCTTGCATTTAATACCTCTACAGAGATCAGCTCATTCAGCCTCCCTTCTGATCACAGAGGTCCCAGGATACCAAGATAGGGAAGGAGGAAGAGAGATAACAGTGGTCGTATCAGCACCACCTTCTTAAGGCTGCAAATGTAGTCAGTGCAAGTTTTATTTATCTGTTATACATCTTACTGTTTCATGTGTTTGCTCACTCACCTTAGGCATCATTTTTGAGTTTTCCTTCCTACTACAGTCACCATGGAGAGCTTCCCTGCCAAAGAGATTGTAGTTGGTTTTCCATGGTGGGTCTGTGACTGTCCAGTGGCTTGCTGCCCAGGTTTCCTTTGAAATAGAAGTGTGAACAAGTTATTATTTGTTCTACTCAGTTTCTGGAAGGGGATGACATTTTAAATCTTCTTCTGTGGCAGAATGGGTGCAGTATTAATGGAAGATCCTGTTTTTACATCATAAAATCTGAAAAACTAAAATCAAATACTGGTCTATTGACAAGTACTGCAGTACCTTAGTGGTTAAAAGACTGGTAGGGGCTATAGACAGGGGACCCTGTCTCCCTTGTCTAGCAGTGTGATTTCACTGGTGGGGAGAGGAAGCAGCAGTGCTCTCTGGAGGAAAGGAGAAGGTTGGGCACAGTGCTGGTACAAAGATGCCATGGAACTGATGTGGTTTCTGTGCCCAATAGCTGTAACATCAAGCAGTCAGATCCCTCCCTCAGCTTGTTTGTGTCTTGTGCATCACGGTGACATCATGAGTTGGTTTTTCATGGGGACATGGGAAAGCCAGGCAGGAAGGCAGTCAGTGTGGGACAAACCAGTTTTGTTTTGGTGACTGAGCTGGAGGAAAGAATGTCCATGGACAAGCTGGGGACCTCTGTGTGCCTGGCAGGGCTGTTGCAAAAGAGAGGGGTATTTGATGCTGGATGAAGGACAAGAAATATCCAGGGACTAATAATGCAGTTCTTGCTGCTTTGGTAGCCAGTATGTATTAACGTCACAGAGAAAGACTTTTCAGATTAAAATTAATTCAGGCCAGATGTACTGAGTTGATAAGAGTGTATTTGTATGAATGTAGATCATTCTTTGCCTTGACAGTGTACCTTTTTTAATTTGAAATTTAATAGCGGTAATTACTATTGCTACCATCCTTGTATAGTTCCTGTTCTCAGTAAATCTCCGTGAAATTAGCCTTCCCTAGAAGAGACTTTCTGTCTATTCAGCATATGCAGAAACTAATGAATGGGATGGTAATGAGTTGCAAGGTGTCACTGCTGGCTAGAAACAAATCCAGGAAAAGAGCACAGCCTTATGAGGCATTTAATCCCTGCTCCCTGTACAGGGAAAGCAGAAAATTTCTGTGGCCAGCAAACCCCCACATGGCATCACTGATAGCTGCTGTCCTTTCCACATCACAGCTCTGCCAGCCAACTCACCAGAGATATCTCTGCTCTTTTTTCCTTTTCAGGAGGCCTGGAAGAACAGTCTCTTGTGTCAAGTGAGAATGCCAGTTCAACCGATCATAGTAACAAGGCAGTTAAAAAGGGTAATGTGGTACCCCACCCAGACCTTTGGGTATCTTTTATTTACTTTTTTACCCCCTCTAAAAACATATTTTGTCCTGTTATTTACATGTGTGCGCCTCTGTGCCTGGAAGAACAGCCCTACTCAGGCATCTGCATTTGTTGCTGTTGGTGGACTCTCTGAAAGGGTGGGTTTGCCTTGTATAGTGTGGTGGCTTGACCCCAGCCAGAAGCCAAGCACCCAGTCACTATTCCCTTCCTTCAGCAGGATAGATGAGAGAGCAGGAAAAGCAAAAGTGAGAAAACCCATTGGCTGAGATAAAGACAGTTTAATAAGTGAATGAAAGAGAAAAAAATAACCAAACCAAGTGATATAAAGACAACTACTCATGCCCATCCACAAGCAGCTCCTGCTAGAAGGACATGTCAGGCCTCTCCAAGGACCACTGCAAATTGATGTTGTTAAAGGCTGAAAATTTTATCAGGAATTTGGAGCAGTCAAGAGCTGTTGCAGGACTGCTACAGAGAGTTTGCTCAAGAAGGTGTGTTACTGGCAAGGGATGGAAGCATTGGTGATACAGAAATGTGGACCCAGGGTCCTTTGTGCAGAGCTCCTGATGCCCCAGGCACGGGAGAGCGTGGGGCAGATAACTCCTCGTTTGGCTTTGCTGGCAGGAGCTGTCTGTGTGCAAATCCATTGAGATTTTGGGCAGCCCCAGGAGCAGCTTGTGAATGGAAGACAAGACTCCTTCTGTCTTGAGATCCTCTCTCTTCTTCTAACTGTAGCCCTCGTAATGCCAGTGCCTGGTACCAGCAGGACCAGATGTATGCGAAAAAGGGGAAGGTGGTTCTTTTGCTGGGAGAACCCCCAGCCTCAGAGCATCTGCCTTCCAGGATCCAGCAGCTGGCTTAGGGATGGGGCAGCTTCTGAAATGCCAGGTACGGATGGCATGCCAGGGAGATGCTCAAGTGGAAGAGGAACAAAAGGCAAATTCCCATCTTTGTCCTGCAGCTCAGAGCAAGATCTTCAGCAGGAAGGGTTGGACTTGGTAAAGCAGGAGAGAGGGTTTAAAGTTCATTCTTTTCATCTCCCTGCACTGCCTGAATTTCCTTCCCATTGTTTTGATCCCCTCAGCCTTGACAGTAGTGATTTGCTTACCGCTGCTTCAGCTGGAGGGATGAATGGGAGAAGAGGCTCTCAGCCGGGCCTCTAGTCACTAGAGGAAGGTCTTAGCAGGACTTGTGCTTTTTCATAATCCAGCAGCCCATGTCCCTGACTTTGGAGGCAAAGCTGTAGCCAGTCTTTCTGATTTACATACAAATCACAAGACCACAACAAGAGCTTGGATCTTGGGCTTCAGAGAGGTTCACCAGCACTGGGGAGCCACCATCAGCAGTGCTGCCCCTCAGGGTGACAGGAAGTTCACCTTCGTGTGACCCTTTAGGCCAGCACTCTCTCAAGGCATAGCAACCCCTGTGCTCTGTTATTCCTTTGCCCACATCCAGATAATGCGTTGGCTGTGCAATACAGGCAGCTCTTCTAAGAAGTGGTGTGTCTACACAGTCCTTACACATGCTAGTAAAGCCCAGCTGGACTATGGCTGCTTTGAGGGTTTGAGTTGCCCATGGCACAGGGGGCAAACAGCCAGGAAGGGTGGGGGGTGAACAGCCAGGAAGCTTTGAGTAGAGGATATTTTCTTTGGGTCAGACCTACGTCACATTAAAGGTGCAACTCACGCAGGCACAACTCTATGTAAGCAGAGCTGCAGCAGCACAGATGCAGGGCAAGGTACAAGGTCTGCCTAGAAGCCTGTGTGAATCCTCTTTAAGGCTTTAAGACGAGCACTGAACACCACACAGCCAGGGCTCCTCTACCCTTTATGAAAAGAAATGAGGCATGTTCTGCTTTCCCTTTTGTATTTTTGCTCCTTTTCATTACAATGAAGAGAATCAGCATGGATGGAGATTTGTGCCTCAGCTTTTCCATCCTGAGCATCCCTCCTCCAGCAGAGACTGTCTGATCTTTGCAGATTTCCAAACCACCTGAGACCTGCTATGTGAAACCAAAGTAATGCTTTGAGTACAGGTTTCAGTGTAAGAGGTCTGTCACCTTCTTCCAAGGCCAACTCAAGTGAGTAGTTGTTGCTGTTGTGAAGTCAGCCGTAATAGAACAAATCTCTGCAGATCTGGGTGAGTAGGGCATGTTGAGAATGTACAGTGATGCCTGGGCTTGTTTGATCCCTACCTCCTGTTCTCCTTGTTTAAGTACTGTGTCCCCATATAAGAAGTTGCTGTTGCAGAGAGAGTGAGTGGCTAGAGACAGGAAAGGATGTCCTTTTACACCTTTATGGGAGAATGGGTTTGGCATAGTGCATATGGAGGCTCAAAGACAAGAAGGGTCAGTTTTCTACAGATTAACTGTCTCTAAGTCCCAAAGAAATCACTGGAAAATCTGGCTATCACTTCTGGTTTGGTTTAACACCTTGCTTTTTCTTTTTATATTTTTTCTGAAGCTCCAGGGTACTACCTGAGGGCTACAGGTGGAACTAAAGAGAATTTAAATGGTATTGCCATTTAAATGTCTTGCAGACAGCAGGCAAAACACAACGCTTGCAAGGAGCCCGAAGAGGAAGGAATATGAAGATGAGTCTGGGATGGATACACACTCGTCTCCCAGAGTGCGCAGGGCAACCACATCCAGGGCTGAGAGAATCTGGCCAGGCGGGGTCATCCCCTATGTGATCGGGGGAAATTTCACTGGTCAGTAGTGAAAATATTTTTCCCTGTTTGCTCAGGGGTGTGTGTCTCCAAATGTGTGGGAAATCGCTGGAGCAGTTTTCCCACAAATTACTTGGATCCTTGGGAATCTCTGTCCTGAGGTAGAAGGGGCATGTGGTTGCACAAGGAACTGTTGGAAAACTTGGCTGTTCCCATATCCAGATTGAAGTCCATTAGAGATTTTCCTGAAAGGCAGGCCTTCACTGTTTACTCTTCTTGATTTCTATTTCAGGAACCCAAAGAGCTATCTTTAAGCAGGCAATGAGGCACTGGGAGAAGCACACTTGTGTGACGTTTGTGGAGAGGACTGATGAAGAGAGCTTCATTGTGTTCACGTACAGAACATGTGGGTAAGTGATGAATGCGTTCCCTGCAGCTGTCTGTATTGCCAGCAGTGACAAATGGCTTTGACCAATGGCTACATTAGAGAATCTATCACAAAGATGCAGTTGGTCACTTCCAGTAAGGATTGCTAGGATTTTTTTAGTATTTGCTCAGAAAGTGCTACATCTTTCTGGGTTCTTTTTCCTGGTATAACATTTAAGAGTGTATATGCATTTTTATAGATATACACTCTTTTCTTTATGTTTTCGTTATGCATACGTGTAAGTATGTGAGTACAGTGTATGCAGCTGCTGGCCTGTCCTGAACCCTGCCAGATGCCACCCTGTGTTCCTGTGTTTCAAACTTCCTCAATTCGCTGATGTGCTGCATGGGTTTGTGTGTTCTCTTTTCCAGATGTTGCTCATATGTGGGTCGACGAGGAGGGGGCCCTCAGGCTATATCCATTGGAAAGAACTGTGACAAGTTTGGCATTGTGGCTCATGAGCTGGGTCATGTGGTAGGATTCTGGCATGAACACACACGACCTGACAGAGACCAGCATGTCACAATCATCAGAGAGAACATACAGCAAGGTGAAATTGCACTTCAGGTTATTCCACCTGGCTTTTGGGTGGGTAGAAACGTTTCTTGCTAGACCAGGGTGGAAAACCCTGGTGGTCTCTGAGCTGGGATGGAGAAAAACAAATATTGCTAGCCATTGTCTAGAATAAGGGTCAAAATAGCTGGATGACTAGACATTTTGGACCTCCATTTGGAATTGCTAGAACATAGGACCATATCCTTTTCATTTCAGGCTCCCAGAGGTAGAAGTGTTTTGGTTTTGTTTTTGTTATTTTTAACCTCTCTTAAAGTGATTTGTTTCTGTTCCTTTTTGTTTGTCATCACAGGTCAAGAGTACAACTTTTTAAAGATGGAAGCTGGGGAAGTGAACTCACTAGGAGAGACCTATGACTTTGACAGCATCATGCACTATGCTAGGAACACATTCTCCAGGTGATAATCCAAGGTTACATGTCTTTAGGACTACTTTTGGTAGTTGTGGTTGACTCTAAGGGATAAGTAGAGCTTAGAATCTCTATGATCTATTGTAGAGATATGTGGCAGTAGAGGTATGCAGCAGTGAGCTCTGATGCATTGCAAAGCATGAAAAATATTTGAAAAAGCAAGGTGGGTGCAGTATTGTGGACTCTTGTTTTTCTCTTCCCACTATATTCACTCAGTAATAATACTGGTAATCTCAGAGATCTTCCAAAACCAAGTTAACATTCTTTGCAACATTTCCAGGCAGCAGATGTGTATCTGTGTGTGTGCCTGCCCACGTGCAAGGTGGGTAATGCTAAAACAAGCTTTGAATGTCTTGGTTGTCCAGCTTATGATTTGGAGTTGCAGTATTGCCTTCAGAGTCTCCAGTGGCTGTGCCAAGGGAAAATCTAATTCTAGATCATGATCTTTAATGATTTAGGGTTTTGTTGTTGGTGGGGGTTTTTTTTGTTTGTTTGTTTTTGTTGTTTTGGTTTGGTTTTTGTTTTGTTTTTGGTTTTTTGTTTTGTTTGTTTGTTTGTTTTTTGTGTGTGTGGGGTGTGTGTTTTGTTGTTTTTTTTTTTTTTTTTTTTACCATTTATGCATGTTCTTTAGATCATGGCCTCTGCAGCTGTGTGGTTCTCTGTGACTGGGTTTTTCATGGAGAAGTTATCAGTACTGTCCCAACTAACTGTCTAACTTCTGCAGAGACTTATTTGCCCTTGACTACCATCTCATTCCTCCAGACGAAGCCCATTTTCTGATCAGACTGCTCTACTGGATAGAGAGGTGAAATAAACATAGTTATTTATGCCCTCGATTTGAAATTAGAGGTACTGGATGATCAGCTTCATTTTGCTGCATTATTTGGAGTTTTTTTTCAAAAATCCCTCTATTGTTCTTTTCTAAGAGCTCTCTAACACTACATACTATGAGTAAAAGGATTGGAAGGCAGAGTGGAAATATTCACATTCTTGACAACTTTTGTTTCAAAAAATAAAAGGTGTCTTTGGGACTTTTTAAATTTTCTTGCTTCCCAGTTGTATGAAAGGGCAAAGCCTGTTGTTTGGTTCTTTTCTTTCTGGAGCTTCACATCAACCAGAAAATTATCACTGCTACTTGTTCTGGCAGGAGGAGATGGTGACTGGGCAAGGGTGTCTTGCAGCCTCCAGAGATTTCTTTGGATCAGACATCCAAAGCAAACAATTTTTCTTCCCTTGAGTCATCTGCTGGACCCTTCCAGCATTTGCTAAACTCTAAATGGTTAGAATTGTCTTGCACAAAAGCAGGATTAAGTTATTACCCCCATTTATATTGTGGATGTCTTTGAGGCTGTGTCTGCTGAAAACCAGGGTCCTTCAGAGCACTGCTGGGCCAAAATGGGATAAAAATGGCAAGAGACCTTCTAAATTTAAATTGGTGCTTGATAGGATTTTTCAGTCTGTTTTCTTTAAGTCCTTTGTTTCTGTGACCCACCCTCACCCCAGTAGCAGTCTTTGTGCCGTAATTGAACTGAGCACTAAGTCCCTCTGTGGGCTAATTGTGCTCTCACCAGAAATAGGCAATGCTGGGAACAGGCTTTTACTTTACCAAGACCTGCCTTGACATCTGCTCCCGTAAGGGAACAACACTTTGACCAGTCAGTAGAGATTGGTGGGTGTATGCACATCTCCTACCCACCTTACTGAACTCTGTGAGTGCTGGCCAGTTGCAACCCAAGCTGACAAAAGCACAGAGCCCATAAAGATATTAAGCTCCAGCAAGATTCGTTAAGATCAGTGGGTAGGAGAAACTCCCTGTGTGACCCTGCAAGGGAGGGGCTGCAGTGGGAGTGTTAATACATTAGGACATCAGGAAGCCCACGTCAGAAGATGGTATGAGCACCTGACCAGCAAAGATGGGATGCGTGAGTGAGGAGCAGGGGAAGGGCACAGAGCCATGTCTGTGACTTACTCTCTTGTAGCAATTCTTACCTGACATTTAGCACAACCTTGTTGGTTTTGACTTCTGCCAGTATTGATAGCAAATCATACAGTGTTTGCCATGGGCAAATGCTGCTGTAACTCCTGAGCCTTTTTGTTCTAAACTTTGTTGCTAGGACAGAAAAGTACAGTTTTTCTGAGACACAGTCAGTCCTAGCAGTGGAAATTATTTCCAGGCATACTTTTGAGAATTGCTGTAGGAGTCAATCCTCCTTCTCATTTCAACAGCAAAACACTTTCCTCATTTGCGTCTGTGGCTGAAAGGAATAGGAGTGTGGCACGAGAGACTGTAATGACAGCAGTAATAGGAGTGTGGCACGAGAGACTGTAATGACAGCAGTAATAGGAGTGTGGCACGAGAGACTGTAATGACAGCAGTAACAAGTTTTTACCATGGGAATTTCTGTTCTTATCTGTATCAAAAAGTTGCCTGTTTTGCAGAATGTGGCTGCAGGCTTTTATTTCCTAGTGCATTCCTTACAGACGTGGCAGCAATCTAAACTGAATATTGCTGTCTCATTAAACAATTTCTTTTACAGCTGTCAAGGTCCATAAATGGCAGCTTAGCAAGAAGAAAGTTTAAACCTCCACAGAGCCCTAAGCAAATAGTAGGTTACCTTAATTTACTAAGCTGCTTGCCAGTAGAAATGGCAGCACGTCTGGAGTTACAAAACAGGACACAGGTAGCACTGCCTGCATGTCAAGGAACATCTTCTTGATGTATTTGCAAAGCACCATCCTGATCCTGCACAAGATGTATATATACACATCCTCCAGGTTTTACTGCATTGCCTCTCTTCTGCACATGGGGTATAAATAGAGAGTTTGAACAAAAGGTAGCTGTCTGCAACTAGGTCCTTGAATATCTGCTTCCTTGAGTGTTGTTTAAGCACTTGTATCTATTGCCCTGTCTATTGGGGCATGAATGTTTAGCATTTATTGAGATCAGTTGATAATTTCATAACATTAGCATGGCACTTTACACATTCAGAGTACTAATGACTAATGCTAATGACTCTTCTGAGTCTCTTCTCAAGCTCTGTTGTTCTTAGCTGGCAGGAATGGTGGGGTTGTCATGCTTGACTTACCACTGCATAGGGCAGCTAATACATGTGCTGCCCATGCCTGGACAGCAGGAGAATGGGGCACCAGGATTCCTGTGTTCTTTTCCTGCCTCTGGGAGGGGAGGTTAGGTATCGTATTCAAGAGTGATTCTGGTGGTAGACTTCCTGAGCTGCTCTGTTTAATATCTGCTTGGTGTTTCTTAATTTGTGAGTCAAAGTATTTGTTCTTTTAGAGACATTCACCAAATGTGCAACTTAACATTCTCTAAGTGTTGTTAAACAGATAGGGTTTGGGTGGACAGCATGGGACTTCTAGAACATGTGTGGTTTGGCCAGACAGACTCTCTCTCCTCTGTTCTCGGTTCTTCTAATGGTAAAATGAGAAGAACTGTATTTACTGCTTCATAATTGGGAGTCACGTTCAGCAATACTTGTGAAGGGAGTCCAAAATTCAGTTGGAGAAAAAAGCAAACCAAAAAATCTTACTGCCCCAGCCTAGAATACAGCCTTCTGAAAGAAAATGGCAGGTAATAAGGGTAATTTGAGGTTGTGAGTTGTTTGCACTGTGTGAGCAATGCCCTAGGTGTATGCTATGTGCAGAAAGCTGAGGGCTGTGAGTAAACAGTTGTGAGGGCTGGAATGGGAAAAAGAATTAAAAGTTTGTGTGTGCAAGCAGTGTTTTTTCTGTTAAACTCTGTCGTTCTTCCCTGGGTTGACCTTGGAAATCTGCAGAAATCATTTCAGAGGCCACACAAGTATGTCCCTGCCAAATGCCAAGTTCTTCTGTGAACTCCTGAGGAGGCTTGAAAATGTACTTTGAGCAAACTGACCTGTTTCTCTGTTTGTGGTGTTTCTGGAATTAGAAGATTTATTTTTAATACATAACCTTCAGTAAATTCAGCCCAAGGTATGTAGCTGGCATGTAGAATACCAGGCTGAATTTATAAATCAAAATTTGATGGACTCACCTCAGATCTTGTAAGTACCAATTTTGGTGCTTATCAGGAATTTTTCTATTTTGGGAAAAAACCAACATCTCCCATGCAAGAATTGATTCCAGTTTTTAAAACTCCCCCCTCTTTCCTACCCAGGACAAGTATGTTTCATAGAATGATATTTTCTGTTCAATAATACTGACTGCAGATCTGGATAGCTGTGATCCAAATACTCTGCATGCAGTATTTACTTAAAATTAAACCAATGTGAAAAAACTCCTCTAAAACTCCTTCTCAGGGCTCTTACACAGCTGAGCAGCCCAATGAACAGAATTAACTGTACTTAGTGCATAACCCATACTTGAAAACTCTTGTATCAGGATTAGGCAGCACTAAAATTATTGCTTCTGCCCTGATTTCCCGTTGGACTCTACAGGCAGTTGTATCCTGTCCTTCAGAAAGAACAGTCTGCCTCACTGAAGCTGATGCTGCAGTTTAAGCTCACTGTTAGCTTTGGTAGCCCCAAGCCTGTTAGTCATTCAGGGGTGCAGTGAAAGTGTTCCTGTGGACTGGATAGCCTGCCTGCAAGAGCTTGGACTTCACCAACCTGGAGTTTGGGTTTCTGTCTCACTCCCTCCCTGAAGTCCTAATTCTCCCTTGGGGAGTCTCTCTTGCATGCATGCTCTTGCTTGGATGCATGGAGTGCATTTTGATAGAAGTGAGGGCTGAGCTTAAATCCTTCACTGGACTGAGATCAGAAGTAAAGAGTTCCTGAGTATGAAGCACATGGAAGAAATAGTAGCAAGTAAAAAGAGGCAGACACAAGTGGAGTTACTAGCTTGGAAACTTGTGCAGAACAAGGGTAGAGCACTTGATCTTTTTCTCTTGTTTGTGGCAGGCCCAGTCACTGCCAGCCCAACCTCATCTGCTACTAACTCCCCTTTCCCCTCCTCCTTTGGCTTAAACATCCAATCTGTGCTTGTGCTGAGCCAGATGTGCCATGAACCTTCTGCAAGAGTATTTAATTGCTTTTTCTGATTTATGGCAAGGAATGTGTCCATACTCAAACAGAGGCAGCAGCAATCTTGGGAGATCAAAGAGGAATTTACTGGCTTGGCAGACTTGGCTGTACATTTGGAAGCTGTCTGCTGTAGTGAAAAGGCTGTCTCGAGACATGCAGTTATCACAAGTTGTATCACTCTTACTTTTTAGTGTGGGATAGAGGGTCAGGGGGATGGGGTGTGGAAGGCCTGCTAGGATTATGTTCTGTGCATCGTGTCATTGTCCCTACTTCACTGCTCTGTGTCTCTCTGTTCTTCCCTTTAGAGGGGTTTTCCTCGACACCATCCTCCCCCGTCGTGACGATAATGGGGTCCGGCCAACTATTGGGCAGCGTATTCGCTTGAGTCAGGGAGACATCGCTCAGGCAAGGAAGTTGTACAAATGCCCAGGTAAATATGGCTTGTGGAGATGGCTCCAGCTTTATTGTGGACATATGGTTTATCTGGAAGGCATTGTAGTTCAAGAGCACCTTAATGATCCCTTTGAGGAAAGAGACTCTGGAAACGTAGACTATCAAATGCTTCAGGCTGAAGTTCTGGGAGAAGTGAACTTGCCTAACATGTGTCTCCTATTCGTACTTTGCCAGTATTCTTGTTTGGTTTAGAGCTTCAGGTTCTTCTGTTCATAGAAAATTATATCAGTGCACAAGACCACAGAGTGGGGACTAGGAGTTATCAAAGTGGCAGAAGGATATCTGGTAGACTGGGGTCTCTACACACCAATCATCAAATATCTGTTGTAGTTTATATAGTTGTTGTCCCAGAAATGAGCCTTAAGGAAACCATGTGTGTCTCTGTGATTATGGCATGTTGCTTGGGAGATAACATGGCTCAAAGATGCTGATTTGTGAAACATCCAGTTGGGTGCTGGAAGCTGGGTGCTTTGGGCTACTCAGGAGTGGGCTGTATCCCTCTTTCTGCTGCCAAAGGGTTGATAGACTGGGAACAGCTTTGATAGAGAACCCATCTATGTAAGTGTGACATACTATAGACCAATACCAAGGTCCTACTTTGTACAGGAACTGGAAGGATGGACAAAAACAACATTGGGGTCACAGATGTGACTGGGAGATTAGATTAATCCATCAGAACAAGAGAATGCTTTTTAACTGGAGATGTTAGCCAATGAAAGTTTATGCCACTGTTTTAGCTGAATATTTTAATAGAAAAAAACGGATTTCAGAGAAGCAATGTGCCAGACTTAAGGACAGGTTGAGCATGAGGATGCAAACAGAGGCTTCAAGCAAAGATGGCACCCAGTCTGGTGTCTGTGACATGGACTTCAGTGACTGGGAAGGGACTGGAAGAGGTGTGATGCTTGGAGGTGGAAAATTTAACAAGCTCTGTTGAATTTCTGCAGGTTATCGAGATCCATGAGAAGATAGTGGAGAATGAGAGAATTGCCCTAGTTTTGCAGAATTACTCTGTAACTTTTGTAATAATGCAGGGAAGAAAAAAAAGACTTTTGCAAGCACAGCCTAGAAGGTTATCTAAATGGCTTGGTCTGGCCAGCAAGTAGTTCAGTTGAGAGTGGCTTTGATCATAAACCTAATATGATTATAAGTGATTACTCCTCTAGAAATAAACATATCACAAAGAGAGGGGAGAAGGTGAGAAGGATGAGGGCTAAGTTTTACCAGTATACAGAGTCACATCTTAAGTGAGTAGGTGACTAGCACTACTCTGTAAACCATTTTTGAGGCCATGGAGAGTGGTGGATAGCTGATGTGCAAATCTGCTGCTTCTCTTTATCCATATACAGGTCAGAAAGTATGGGTTCATAAGGATCTAGAATGAATTCTGAGGACTTCAGAGTCCAAATGTTTGGGGAACACTGCTTTTAGCTTACAGTGGGTGGTATAACTTTCTTAGGTGTGTTAGTTCTAATTAACTTTTTTTTTTCTTTTTACCACTCATAATTATCTCTAAATTGCTTTTAGTAGAACAAAATATTGTTCTTGAAAAATTATCTCATGGGTTAGTTTAAGGGTTGATTTGTTTCGCACTATCTTTTTTGATTGAGTCAGAATTAATCCAAGCAGGCTTTTCATTCCCATAGCTACAAGAATCAACTACAGATTTAGATTTCTTGAGGCAAGCTGAAAAGCCACTTTGGCCTGAGGTTAAAGTTAAACTAAAAGCTACAAAGCAACATTCTTTAAAATGAGGACCCTTCTGAGTCTCAGGTTTTCCACTTGCGAAGTCGAACTTTCCTACTTATTTTTTTCCACAAAGCTTTAGCAGAGGTTATTGCAGTTCAGAACGTATTTGGCAGCAAAATGATTAGAGCTTTAAGCCTACTAAACAAAATTTTTTCAAATATCTGTTCTTCTGGTTTGGTTTTCTTTTTCTCTTTGCATCAAAAATTATAATCAGGTTGCATCTGAAAGGAGGTGCAGTATATTTAATGACATTAACATCTTCATCTGCTATTTGAATCTGTAGCTTGAAAAGTTCTGTACCTACGCAAAATACAAAGGAGGCGAAGTTCAAAACCCAAGGACTTCAACTGCGTGTTTCAAGCAGGGTCTGAATGAGACTTTAAGTTGAGGACACTTTGTTCAGTAGTCAAGCTGAGGATTTTTAGGTAAAGTGCAGAAACATCATTCAGAAGTTGAATGGCAGATGGCTTCCCTTTTAGAAAGGGAGTCTCCATCTGAGAATGCCTAATAATATCTCCCCCAAAAAAGACCTAGTATGATGGAGGATGAGTTACAAGTATGCACTGGTATAAGCCAGAACAACTGCTGTGTCTGTTGTAAGAAACAGGGCTCTCCAACTTCATTAGATTGGAGCTCATGTGGCTGCTACAGTTAGGGCTTGCTTAGCTTGTCCATTCTAAAACCCTGCTGTTTTAAATTGCTCTTAATTCCCCAAAGCTTGTACCTGCTGGGTTAAAGTTAGTGCCAAGCCAGGTGAAACAATATGAAATTTGCTGAAGGAATTTCTGGAAGGCAAGATGCAGTCTGCTACATAGTAGTTAATGCTAGATTTGTTATGGCTGCATGGCTGAGGATTTGATGAATATAGTCTCTACAAAAGGCTTTTTAAAAACTCATCCTGCTATCTCATGCTCAGCTAAAGGAAAGAGGTTTGTGTGTCTGTGCAGGAATGGTTAAAATATAAATTGAGAATGTCCTGCATTATAACATCTCCTCCAATCCTCTGGGCATTTTCAAATAGATGTAGTGTACCAGTAACCAGCTGATGAGCTGTAAGTGCCTGTCACTCGGCTACTTCATTTGCAAATGAGTTCTGAAGCATTCACCTTTCTGCTCTGCTTTTCACTTCTGTTGCTTTCTAGCTGCTCAGTTTCTTGGATCCCAGAAGTACCAAACAGTGGCCTTATTGGACCTGCTGGCTTCTTTGCTACTAAGTGGAGTACAGTTGTATCACTTCCTGAGATACTCTGTGAGAGACTGTGCTCTACACACAAACCTGCATTGCTTATTATCATCCTTCCCCCTGCACGTGCAAGGAAGCACTTTTCCTCCATGCTGAAAGGGCAGCCTCTCCCAGTGTGTCTGGGGAGTTTCCTCTGCAAGGGTTAGATAGTTAGATAGGTCTCCTTTCATGATATTTGAACAGACCACTCTTTGGAAATAGATGCAATAGTACCTGTTCCATAATTATGCGGTCTTGCCAGGAGCTGTGTAATTACACTTATGAGAATTAAGTCTGGACTGTTGGAAACCTTCACTGTGGTTCAGCTGAGGGAGATAATCCCCTATGTCACTATGGTTATGGTGTATGTGTTTCCCATGATTTAGAACACTCTTTATAAATTCATATTGGTTTAAATAGATTTTTGAGCAGATAAAAAGAACATTCATTTATCTCAGTGAGTTATGGATTGGAATTCCCTCTTTATTTAAAAAAAAAAAATATTAAAACCACCCTTTTTGTGTCCCCACCTATTGTTCACCTAATCAAACTATGTATCAGACTTCTTTAGGGAAATTAAGAAATTCTGGGTAGGTAACTCCTTCTCCCCTGTTTGAAGATATCAAACTTTTTGAATGAGATCAGTCTCTTTTCACCTCCAACTTCCAACCCGCCCATCTAAATGTAATCAGGGCTGCAAAATTAGCGTGTGATAGCATCAAGCAGAGGAACAACCTCTGGCATTTCCATGAGAAAAGGAAGGCCTTGTCGGATCTTTCAAAGCACTGCTGCTTAATCAGGGATTTTTGGGGACTGCCTTACCGTCTCTGAGGAAACCAAGTTGCAGATCAAGGGCAGCTTGTGTGTTATGAAATTGGAAAAAGGACTGGGAAGCAGGCAAGCCAATGTCCCTGCTCCTTGCAGTACGTACTTGGATGTGTGTAGTGGGCACTCTGAAGGAAATGGGAGCTTTGATATTTGTGATCCTCCCACTTAGCCAGTCAGCTGCTCTGTGGATGTAGATGGTCACTCTTTGTTCTGGCTTGGAGAGCAGGAACTACAGTAGTCACAGCTTTCCCAGATGTTGGAAGCTGTGGTTCCCTAAAGGAGCATATGCATGTGCATGTTCCTTGCTTCCTGAAAATCACTGTGGGATCTACATTTCATCAACTGCAGCGGCCACAAAATGGGAAGTTGGAGAGCAATGGGCTGCCGTGCTCACGTTTTGTCCTGTGCAGTGTGATGGCAGGATAGGTGCAGGGCAGCCAAAGCATGAGGCACTGGGGCTTGCCCTGCTTTTGTTAGGATGTTTCAGCCCAAAAAAAGACACTTAACAATGGTAACTAAGGAGAACTTCATTGAGCAGCTTGTAATGAAGGGAAAACAGATTTGCTAGCAGCAATTGTGGGGTTGTGAGGTAGGGTGGAGTTAATACTTTGCATTTGGTTAGTGGAAACCTGAAAGTGCTGGCACGTGGAAGGAAGATGAATTAAGAAGGGTGGCCTCTTTAAAAGTTGTTTCCCCTATGTCCTTGCACTGATCATCTTCTATCCTAGAAATTCTGACAAGTTTCACGTCACCCCTTTGGCAAGGTCTCAGGTGCTCAATGACCTTTGCCCAGTACCATGAACGAGCATCATTAGAGTATCTACCACCAACCCACACACTGCAGCCATGAGCAAAGATTTTGGTAGACACTGATATCTTTCAGAGTCACTCCTTTTTGACAGGTTTTTTCCCCTCTCCTGCAGCTTGTGGAGAGACCTTGCAAGACTCAACAGGTAATTTCTCAGCCCCTGGCTTTCCAAATGGCTACCCCTCCTATTCCCACTGTGTCTGGAGGATCTCGGTGACCCCAGGGGAGAAGGTAGGTGCCACACCAGGACAAAGTGTACTCTGCATTTCCCTCATGTGTGGTTTTGCCTGTGATGACAGTGTTAGTGGCTGCCAGGAGATCTCTGTATGCCTGGGGTGCAGGGATGGAGCCTGGAAACGCTCCTGAGCACCAGTGCTGTCCTCCCAGAGATGGAGTCAGGGATACACGGTCCTGCGGAGAGAAGTACTTCTGGAGCAGAGCCGCCTCCCAGGTCTGGACTGTGTGTTGATCTTTGATCCTCGCTGTCAATTCGAGGCTGAAACCTGCATGGACATCTCCTGTCACCTGCTACCTCCATCTGAGCTCACCTTCCAAAGCCAGGTGCCAGTCAGATGAGTTAGATAAAATGTGCCTGCCATCTGGGGTCCTTAAGGGAGCCGAGGAGCCATGAGTGACATCTGTGGCCTGCCCCTATCACGCAGGCATAATATGCCTGTCAGGGAACTCCCAGTTCCCGCCCTGAAACGCCAAGCCCCGCTGCGCATCAATCACCCACCCTGTCTACCTTCTTCTCAGCTTTTTTTGTTCTATTGATCTTCCTATAGAAATGAAATCTTTCCTTAATCCAGTAACACCAGCCCTTCAGGCCTTTCATGCCATACCAGGCTGCAGGAATGCGCAGTCCAGCTTGGGAGCTCCTTGGCAGAGTGACTTTGCTGAGGACCACCCTCAACACATGCTTAAGACTTGGACAAAGAGAAGTGCAGAGTTCATTCGTTTTGCAACAGCTACCTGGCTCCAGGACCTGGTTCTGTCACCTGCAAGCCCAGTTCCATGCCATGCTGAGCTCCTGCCATCAGCTGCAGGGAGAGCATCGCTGGGGCAGGAGGGCCAAGAGCCATCCAGGTTTGGAAACTGTGGCACTGGGAGTTTTTTGGTGTGGAATCTTATTGTAAACTCTCCCTTTGCTTCTCAGCCTCATCAGAAGAGTTGTGGTGGTTTGGATGCTGAGGCACTAATGTTAAAAAAAGAAAATAAATCATCGATTTCAGATTGAATGCTTCAATTTACCTGTTTAATCAAATGCAGTGATTGGTACAAAGTAGAATTGTAGCACTGAGGTGTTAGCTCAGAATAGGTATTGGGCTTGTAGCATTCATCTGCACAGAAGCAGATAAATCTCCTTTTGCTGTCCAAAGTCAGAAAACTGCAAAAGCGTGAAAAAAGTGAGTGACATCATTGCAGACTGCCTTCTGGACTGCCAGTCAGGACTTTGGGAGAGAACACCTATTTTAGTCTAATGACATTTCTGTGGCAGACTATGGATGTAAATGAATACATGGGTCAAATCTTGTGAGGAAAAAGATACAAGTACACCCCATTGATGACCTCCATAGGCCTGGACCATGGCCTGTGATCCATGTGACAGAGGAAGGAGACCAAAGTAATAACATTTTAGTGCTAAACTGTGCTTGGTAAAGCCACTGAACCTAATTGCATCGTGATGGTGTGAGTCTGATTGTCAGAATGTGGAACCTAATCAGCAAAATTATATTTTTCCTACAAGTGTCATTTATGTGAAGGTGTAGACCCCAAAAGTGTGTTTTGTGACACTGTCTTTCTCTGTAATGTTCACACTGCTGAAAACCAAAGATTCAGTTTTTAATTTTAAAAATCCAAACTGGGCTTTTTTTAAGTAGCATTTTAGTAACTGAGGAGCATTGACTTTTAATTACAGAGTTGATTGTAAAGAGTTATCTGCTGTCATGTACTGTCATGGTTTCATTAAAATACCTTGAGAAACCTTTCATTTTTGAGGAAAGCTGATGTACAAATCCCACCAACTGCCCGACTGTCTTTTCCTGCATACTCACTTAGGCAGCACTGTAGCAAAGATGAAATACAACCTGTAGGATCTTCTTTTTAAAGTAACTCCCTCTCCAAAGAGAAATGTGTACTCTCTCCTTTCAGATTATGTTAAATTTCACATCAATGGACCTGTTTAAAAGCCGCCTTTGCTGGTATGATTATGTGGAGGTGCGTGATGGCTACTGGAGGAAGGCTCCGTTGTTGGGCGAGTACCTGTTTCATTTTAATTGCATTTTGTGTATTGTTCTTGATGCTTTGGGGAAGGGGGGAGGGGGAGCAAACAGAAACAAACCTTCCATTACCTGGAAAGACCCTATGTCTGGCCAGTGGACTGGCCATCCCTTAATGTCTCTTGTGTACTGTATTCATTCCAAATGATCCATACTCCAAGGCCTTTGGTAACAAAGATTTTATTCCTTCCTTTTCCAGCTTGAGAAAGGATGCAAGGAGGGAAGTGAGTCAGGGCCCTGGCTGGGACTAAAAATGTGGTCTCTGGAGTTTTATTATTGCTCTTTCCCAAGTCTGAGGTGGAACTGTCAGGCAGTCAGAACAAAGCAGCTGTACTTCAGCTCCTGACCCAAACTCCTGCCATTATTTTTCAAGTATTTGTGTTTACAAATGCACAGTACTCTGTACTTTGAGCAGGGAACTTGCTAGACCGTGCCTAGGGTGTCACACTGTGCAAGGACTCTGCTCTGCTCCTGTTCCCACTCCCAAAGAGGTTGTGTTGTTCTCTGAGAAGTGCAGCCCCTCTGTATCCTGCCTATTACTCTGCCTCCTGCTATTGTAACTGCAGGTCTTCTGAGTGGTTTGGGAATCCCACCTACTTTTCCACTGGCTCTGATCCTGACTTCATCCCCTAACCTCGGTGTCCCAAACATGTAAAATGCTGCACTGCAAACAGCCCCTTCTGCCTGAAAGGAAAGAAGCAATCAGGTTGTGTATCATCCCCAGCTGTATTAGAGTAGCTGTGCCCCATGCTGCAGCACAGGGCTAGGACAGTCAGCATTGGGTCAGAGGGATTAGAGAGCTTTGGGTACTCTCCTTGGCCCCACTGGACTTCCTAGCCCTGGTACCAGGTAAGGTGCTGAGGCTGAAGCCGTGCTGGTCTCCAGGTTTCTGTGGGCCTACCTTTCACTGCAGTTGGCAGCTTTACTGCTTCCTGCCTGTTTTGGATTTGGCAGCATTTATTGCTGTTCTCTGCTGCACGTGCGTCAGGTAACATTGCTCCAGCAGCTGCAACTTAGCTCCTCGTTATTTTTTTTTTCTGCAGAGTAATTTAAAGGTATTTCAGAAGCCAAGTACCTCCCCGTCCCCCTAGTGCAGGTGGACTTGGGAGTGTTTCCATCTGGAAGGAAACGCTGCATGAGTGGCCACGGCTCCCGCATGGGGCTGAGCCCATGAAATTAGCTCGGAAGAGGCAGACAGACGGCAATTCAGCAGGGGGTGGGGAGGGGGATTAGTGTGACTTGTGAAAGCACAGGCTTCTTGCGGAGAGAAAAAATACATGTGTGCTGCATATTTTCCCAGGGAAGTGTGTGAAAACCCAGCCTTTAAATGGTGTATAACTTTTTATGAATGGGCCCTTTATCACACTCCGAGGAGCTTGCTCATTCTTGTTCCTCATCTGCTTTTCCTCTTCTTGACACCCTTGTTAAACTCCAAGTCTAAATCCAGGAGGCAGTTGCTGAGTGACCCTAGAGGAAGAAGCTTTGCAGCACTGATGCTGTTTTTAGCATCCCCTTTGGGAGTGGAGATGGGAGATGCTATTGGTACATTGCAGGGCTGTCACGCTACCCCAACAGTACTGGGCAGCTTGAGGGCACAGTAGTAGCTGAGTAAAGCTGGGTTTAAGATAATATTTGGATGGGGGATTCTGCAAGGGAAAAAAGTTGGCAGTGAAACTGCCATTCCCAGCCAGGTAATGGGAACTAAAAGGCTGTCTTGCAGGTAAGGCATTAACCAGGTTTTTACCCAGTGGAGGTTGTTCAAAGCTGCCAAGATCCCTCTCACCACTGTCCTGACTGAATTCAACCTGAAGAAGTGTTCTCTGCCTCTGTCAAAATCCCAGTGGGATTCAGTTGGACAGGGTGCCAAGACCATGTTGAATTCATTGTATAGCCCTGCTGATGTCAGCTGAAGTGAAAAACCATGTTTGCGTTGTGCAAGCTCCTGACCCAAGTGCAGGTTCCTGATTATCAGGACATACTTGGTGCTTACTCTGTTTCTGTGAGGAGCATCTGGCTTGAATAGGTAGAGAAGCACCAAATTGGGGTTGTTGAGGTTGTTTGGGCTGAAGATGCATCTGCAGCTGTTCTGTTTCAGGATTCATCCTTGACTGCAGAATTTGGGTATTTGCCAGTGCTGGTGCATGCCAGAGAGAGCTTATTGCTGGGGGAACCATGGAGCAAAAAGGTCTCTTTCTCTTGACAGCAATTAAGTGACTGCAGAAGCTTAACTGGGAGAAGTTGAGCAGAGAATAAGAGTTTTTTCCTCACCAGTGTGGCCATGCTTTGCCCTTGGTTTGACTTAGACAATTTTTTCTTGGGTGCAAAATGCTGAAGGAGTTTCCAAGGCCTAGCAGGTGGAAAGAACGTTCCCTAATGTCGCATCTCTGGAAGGACTGCAGATAGTTCATTGAAGCTCATTTGCCCAGTTATGTGATCAAAGCATGAGCCCTTTTGAATTTACCAGGGTAACAGCAGGCTTCATCTGTGACTACTGGATTCTGCTCCCAGCTGAAGAGAACTTTCATTCATTTAATAATTGAAAAGAATATGAATTAATGGAGGGGGGACACAGAAACTTATTTAAAAGCACAAGTGATGGGAATGAAAGGGTGTTTTCCACAAGCACAGCTCCTTTAACCACAGATTCTTTGCTTCCTGGAGCCACAGGTGCCTGTTACACCTGCCTGCCCATCAGCCAGGAGATCACAGAGATCCTGATTGTCTCTTTCCTGCCTTGTAGGTAGATTTTGTGGTGACAAGATTCCTGAACCAGTAATATCCACGGACAGCAGGCTGTGGATCGAGTTCCGGAGCAGCAGTAACATCCTGGGGAAAGGCTTCTTTGTGGTCTATGAAGGTACAGCCCTTAGCTAGAAGTCTGTCACATTGTATGGAACAGGCAGAACAGGATGCAGAGGGTTTATGGGTTCAGCAGGAGTTCTGCTGCACTGGGGGTTTAGATACAGCCATGCTCTTGTTGTCATGGGAATTGGCAGATTTTGTGCATTGTTTCAGTAGACAAGTCATGGATCTTCCAACAAGATCCTCACGTTTTGGGGGGCACAATAGGAGAGCAACACAAAGCAATAGCTTCTGTACATAGGCCAGGTTCTGTTTGCTCTAATCACTCCTTGCAAGCAGCAGTGTGGGGTGTAGCAGGAGTTTCTTTCACTATTTCAGTAGGCAAAGTTGTGTTTGGGGCCATACATTTTGTATCACTTAATACAGCTTGTCTTGGTGTGGGTTTTTTTTGTTCTTTTTTTTCTTTTTTTTCTCAAGTGCAAAGATTGTTCTTTTGTTTCTCCCTTGTATGTTTTACTTACAGAAGATTGGAAATTAGCTAGCATGTCAGATCTTCTACAGGTCAGGTACTTTAGAAACTTCCTTTACACTGGGATGATGAAATGACTTTAGAGGAGGAGCAATACTGCCACAGTTACTACAAATCAGTAACATCCCTTTTCCATATATGCCGTTTTTTTTTTTACAATAATGATTCCATTATTCTCTGGGCAACAGGCATTTTCTTAGAAGTACCAGCGTTGTCAGCAGTGTTGAGGTTGACTGTATTGGTACCAACATTGCATCATCATCTTTCTTCAGCCACAGGAACAAGTATGAAGCTGGAAGCCCAGTGCCCAAGTGTCCAATAAACTCATGAATAATGATACTAACAGAGGGAAGTGAAGCAAACATGGGACTGTCAGGGAAGTGCAAATAAAGCACATGAGGATTTCACAGCAGTAAGGGGCTAATAAATCTGTTTCACAGGAGAAATATCTGGTTTCTGCAGGAATTGTTGCCCCTGAGACAGAGGTAGCTTGCCTGATTTCATTTTTTTTTCTTTTTTAATATTTCTTCTGAAAAGCAGCTGTTGCTTGGACCATGTGGTTTGTAACACCCCTTAATGGTAGTTTGCTGGAATTAGAAGTGATCAAACTAGGGTATGTGGCATCATGCTTAATATTGCCAAATGGTATTGGAAGAAAAAAAATTTACATTGGCTACATTCCAAAGTCACTTTTCTCTTGATAATTTCCCATGTTTCCTGTTGATTGATAACTGATCCCTAAAGGTTCAGTAAATATGAGCAATGCTTGCTTCACTTAACTTTTGAATAGAGCAATTGGAAGTGGAATGTGCATCTAGTGGTCAAACAAACTCCAACTGTTCATATTTCCCTGCCTCTTCAAGATTGTTTTTTTATGTAACCCTTTCCTGCAAGAAATTTCCCATTGGAAAGGTATGAAATCTATGGCTATGCCTGAGAGCAAGCACAGAGTGTGACCAGTGGAAACCAGCTTGTACTACAGGAATAGTGCTGGCACATTGCATAGTTCTTTTCTTAACTCAAGCTCCTCCTGTCAGAGCAGCAGGTAGTAAGATTATCTGCATCTCTCTCCATAATTTATTTGCTGAAATAGGAGATTTTCTAAAATACTTCCTTAATCTCTATTTCCCTCTAAAGCAAGCTCTGGTTTTAGCACTGCTTCTCTGTTTTCTGCTTTAGTGAGAGTGCATGTAAATGTTCATGCATCTGAACTTTACTGGAAGCTCTGTGGGTGAGGACTGATTTTTGGATTTGGATTCCTCCGAGTCTTGGACCGAGAGTTTTCAGACGATGGGAGGAAAGAGGCAGAAGCATTGTAGCCACATTATGGTAGAATTACTTGATACTAAATGACAGATAATGTAGGGAAAGTGTCCTCTTAGTTCAGTCATTCTGTACCCTTTCTTTCATAAGATTCAAGATGGGAAGATGTTGGTGGTTTTGCCCTACAGCATTGCTGGCAACCCCAAATTTGTCATCATTATTGCCTTCTCAGGCTCTGTCAGCAGATGTTTTATCCATTTTGCAGTAACTCTTTTCCAAGTATAGTTGTCTGAACTACTGCAGTGGATGGAGAAAATATTATTTGTTGGCTGTCAGTTTTATGGCTTTTAAAAAAAAGGTCAGTTCTCTGTTCTTGTGGTCCTCTTTCTGTTAGGTGGGGGAGACAGTTCTTTAAAGAGCCCCGTAGAGCTTCTCTCAAGCACCACTTGTAGCTCTGAATGTATGAACTCAAACTGCAATCTAAATTGTGCTCTGCAGCTGAATTTTTTGGTACAACTGTTTAGTGGTGCTTTAGCACTAATTCTCTAAGAAAGACTAGCACTGCACTAATAAAACAGTGCTTTCAACTAGGTTACATTATCAGCTTACAATGCAAAACCAAGACCCAACGCAAGCAATTTCCAGGACGCTATAGGGAGACTCACATGCACTGTGGAGAGAACCCAGTGGTGAGGATGGTTGATGTCTGGCAGGTGTCATTGCAGTACCACGTCTCTCATACTTACTTCTGGTGCTTTTTGCTTGCTTGGCTCTGAACACAACCAAAACATTCATATGTCTTTTGTAGATATGTGTATTGTGCATCATGGGGTAACACAGGTTTTAGCCTGTGATCTTACTTTTATTTATTATGTAGTCTTGCAGACAATTTTGTTGAACTGTTATTGTCTTTATATATAATGTTATTGTCTGATGTCTCTACCAGTTTTTTATTAAACTAGATTTTCACTGAATGTTCTGTTCTTGGTCTTTAAACTTATTCATTCTCACATTTGACACTGAAACTCAATTTTTCATGCACAACCGTCATTCTGGTGGTGAACAGCTCAACTTGTGCTTGTTAATATTGCCATCATGTGGCTGGATTAGATTTGCAGCTTTGTTTTTTATTTTTGGGTTTTGTTGCTGGGGTTTTTTGCCAACTTTTCTTGGTTCATAGTGCTGTTAGCAGGTTTCAAGCAGATATGAAGGCAATCAGAAGTATGAAACCCACAAATTCATAAGAAGTTCTCTGTCCCAGTGAGTTCACCTTCTAAGAAAGTTGGCACAGCAAGACAAGAGACACTGTCACTAAGGCAAGATGTTAGATTTGTAAAAACCTCCATGACTTGTGTCTTGCCTTTGTATAACAGGTGATATTGATACAGATATGAATTAGGAGCAGGCTTTACCTATGGAAAAACCTGCAATCTCATGGTTTTGCTGTTTCTTTTTTTATGAAGCTATTTGTGGTGGAGAAATTCAGAAAGATGCTGGCCAGATCCAGTCTCCCAATTACCCAGATGACTACAGACCTTCCAAAGAGTGCATCTGGAAGATCACAGTTTCTGAGGGTTTTCACATAGGAATCACATTCCAAGCCTTTGAGGTGAGAAATGTCATTGTATATTATATTACAGATACTATTTTGCCTTCGTAGGTCCTTTAAAATTAAGAAGAAAGTGGTATAAATAATAATTTTTTAAAAAATCTTTTGACTACTTCAGAATATCATTTATTCTCACCAGAAATTTGCTCAGAGATTTTGAAGCCAGGTTTTAAATATAATGAGTTTTCAAAAACAGTTGCTTTAGACAAATGTAATTAGAAGGTACTCAGAAGTGTTGATGATGTTAAATAAGGGCTCATGAGTCCTTAAATGTTCATCTAGTAAAATGAAAGTAAATGGTCACAATCCAGGTGAAAATCTCTTTCTTATGTCACTGGGACTTCGCAGATTGAAGGATGTGACTCCCCAAAGAAACATCATGTTCCCAGATGGCAAACAGGCTTTGAAGAGCTCACAGGTTTTCTCCTACTGGTTATAGGATATCTTACACTCTTTAGTTAGGTTCCCAGTGGTCTGTCTTTGACAACTGATGTATATGTCATAGACAGGAGTGGACAGGACCTTAGCTGCTGCATAAATCCCATCTATCCCACAGGCTGTTGTAGCTTGGGTACACTTACCATGTGTGTCCTGTAAAGGGCTGATACCACTAGCTCCTAGCTGTGACCCTGCAGCTGTTTCCTGAACCTTTTTGTTTGCAGTTGTTCTGCTCTGTTTCTTACAGCTTCTCATGAAAAAGCAGTCTTTAGATAGTCAGGGCCTGGGTTTCACCAGATGATAGCCAGAATATGGTGGTAGAACTGAGATGTGCCTAGGCTTGAGTGCAGTTCCAACTGCAGGAAAGCTCAGTGGCAGCCATGAGGCAAGTACCTTGTAGCCAGTTGTTTGGGGAGCTGATCTCTGGCCAAAGTCTATCTGGGGAGCAAACCTGGCTTGAAGAACCCATACTAGCGAGGTACAGGCACACACTTTTCCTGTTGCAGATTGAATGGCACGACGCATGCTCTTATGACTACCTGGAGATCCGGGATGGCCTCACTGAACACAGCCCACTGATCGGCCACTTCTGTGGCTACGAGAAGCCAGAAGACATCAAATCCAGTTCAAACAAAGTGTGGATGAAGTTTGCATCTGATGCAACCATCAATAAAGCAGGCTTTGCAGCAAATTTCTTTAAAGGTATGTGATTTAGTACCTTTCACAGTCAAAACTGGGTACGATTCATCCCTTAAACTACTGCCATCCCCAAATGAACAATTATCATGGTATCTACTAGTAGTTAAGAGCTGTAATATTTTTCTGTGCAACTGCAAATATCAAATTTACATACAAATTGCTTGATACTGAGGCATGAACACCACCTCTCTGATTAGGGCAGAAAGAAAGCCTGCTGGGCCAGTATCAGCAGAGGTACTAATACCTGGTGTGGCACAGCTGGACAGAATGTCACCTCCATTTAGCCATGCCAGGGGACACTGACATTTTCAAATATGGTACTAATACTGCACCAAGAGTATTAAAAACAGCTCTATGCTTAAGTTCTATTCCAAAAGAAGCCTCTGAAGAGATGATAAATCTGAATGCAAGTAGAGTCCCAGAAAAAAAATCTGAGTGCTTTCAGAGACAAATATGTTCCTAAACTGAGATTCTCTTCAGGAAGATGTGAGTAAGACTGATTTTTTGTGGGTTGTTTTTGTTTTGTGGTTTTTTGTTTGGTTGGTTTTTTTGTTTGTTTGTGGGGGTTTTTTGTTTGTTGGGGTTTTTTTTGTTTTGTTTTTTGTTTTTTTCTTGTTTTTTTTAAGAGATAGTCCTTTACCAGCATCCTGGTGACTTGACAGAAGCAAGAACTAAATACCTAACTGCTTGGGAAAATACCTGCAGAACTGCTGCAAGGTAGACAGTCATGTTTCTCTTAGGTTCAGTGACAGTTGTACAGAAATAATAGCTGCAGTGCCAATATTTGGATTGCAAAAGTCCTTTATTTATTTCTACTTTAACTTTTGTCTTGTGTTAAGGGTGTCATGGTCCACTTAGATTTCTCAAATTTGCAGGAGAATGTACTCTGTGAATTAAAATTTAGTTCATGAGCTCATTAAGAAATATAGCAAACAAACCTGTTAGGGCTCAATCCCCTTTGCTCAGATTAGTCTATCACATGAATTCACTTCTTCACCATTCAAGTCATAAGATTTCATAATCTATAACCCATAATTCTTAAGCCATGCACTTATGTGCAGAAAAAAAGAAATAGTTAAATAAAGTTTAATTCACAGAGTACATTGTCCTGTACATTTGAGAGATCCTAATGGACTGTGACAAAGGGTGATTGCAAATACTGTGATGTTTAATTCAGTCCCTGAACAACTCTCATAGTGTCTAGACTTCCTTGTTTAAATTTTTCATGTTCCATAAAGACATAGAGGGTACTTCTTCCTAAAGACATTTTGGCTTCTTTCAGGAGTGAACAGTGCAGGCTGACTGTGGCAGAATGTCTTTCAGGGATTAGCACTACATGGAGACACAGCAAGTCATTCTCTAGAATCTGAGGTTCTCCTGCAAGTTTGTAGGGGAAGAAAGTTACACACCTGAACCTGGAGTTCTTTCTTTGTATGTAGGTATTTTCTGTGTAGTTTTTGCTGGCAGACTAGATCTTCCAGCGTCTGCTCAGATTTCACGTATTTGAACCAGAAACCGTGTAGCTCTTGGATGGGTAGGTTGTTTCTAAGTCCATGGCAGTAACTTCAGCTGAGGAGCAGAGTGTATGTGCTTGGACCAAGCATCACAGTAGACACAGCTGCACAGCTTCTAGCCAGCTAGCATTGTGGGCAGAGTTGATGTCAGTGTGCAAAAGCTGGGTAGACACACCTGCAGGCTACCTGTGGAGTTTCAAGGTGGGATCTGAAGGCTGCAATCTGTATACCAATACCAAAACCAGTATGCAAATATTTATATTAATTGTCAATAAATGAAATTACATTCCCCAAAGTTGAGTCTGTTTGGCCCACAACAGTAATCGGTAGGTAATTTGCCTGTCTCAACCCAGGAGCTTGCTTCTTTTCATTCTGTCTTCTCCCTTGTTTCACTGGAGTGGGAGGGGGTGGGGAGTGAACCAGCAGCTGAGTGGGAGTTTGGCTGCTAGCTGAGGCCAACCCACCCCATGTTAATAAAACCATCTATTCAGAGATGCATGTGGAATCAGGGGTCAGGGTGAAAAGCCAGTACATCGGGCTATCTGTATATTAAAATGTCAGTTCAAGTTGTTGAGAAGTGATTGAAGAGCCTGACTTCAAAGCCCAGGATAGCAAGACTTTATACATCTGTAAAAAGGCAGAACTACTTGGGTATCCTCCCAGCTCCTCAGCTGCACCCTGTTCAGTGGGGTATAACCTCCCTCAGCTCCATTACTGTGGGCACCATAATGGGCTGGTTCTGTCACTCAAGAGCATAAGGAACTTAAAACAAACAGAACAAAAAAACAGGCAGATGAGAACAAAAGGCAGTCAAGTCTTCACAGGAGCCTCTGCTTCCCTCCTCTTGTCTAGAAAAAGCACTAGTGGGTATTAGCAGTGATTGTAGTCCCTTATGTTTTCATGTTTAGGAGTGCTTTAGCACTTGTGAGTTTTGCTGCAGTGCCCACTCCCATGGGGTCAGATGAGCAGCTATTGCTCTGTTCCTTCTGTCCAGAAGGGTTGCATGAGGAATATCAGGTTTGGGTGGTCAAGAAAGTGTGACTTGTTCTGGTTTTCTCCTGCCAGAGATGGATGAATGTTCTCTGCCGGACAATGGTGGTTGTGAGCAGCACTGTGAGAACACACTGGGCAGTTACAAATGCACCTGTGAGCCTGGCTATGAGTTGACAGCTGATAAAAAGACCTGTGAAGGTAAGTAAACTACAGATTGGGGCATATAGGATGGGTACTGCTACTAATAATTAAATGTAACCGCCTTTGGAGATTATTTTCCTTGCCCCTGCATCCTCTTTGTTTCAGTTTATTTTCCCCCACCTAAAAAATTTCTTTTTGTCAACATCTTCAATTTAAAAACAAGTTTTGGTTAAAAAACTGAAAATACTCTGCTTCTCTACTGCTAAACATCGCTAAAACCAGTTGTCCTTCATGGCCAGAGATTGCTGTTCAGACCAGATCTCCCACAGTACAGCATAAGGGAAGGTAGGCATTACAACCTAACCATTGAGTGGCCCAAAAGTATATAAATCTAAAGCTGATTTTTTTTTCCTGAAAAATATTTACTTCATATAATAAAATATCAATGTTTCATCTGCATGCAAAACAGACATTCTCTATACTGAGGAGTAAATTCCCTTGCTCTGTTATGGAGGAAAAAGTCCCACACCTTCAATAGAAACTGTTTATGTCAACTTTCTATTTATAATGTTAATCTGTTCAACAAGTGTTTGCTCCTACCAACAATACAGCTGTTGATGTGCTGAAAATCCACCCATTGTTCTTGTCTCATAGCTGTACCTGTCAGCTGAGACATGAAGGGAGCTCCACACCCTGTGAGTGGTGCTCTCAAAGTCATCCAGGTTGCCCTGACTTCTGCTTTTGTCAAACTTTTTGGGGAAGAGTGCTGTTGACGTGCTGAGGGCAGAGTTAGGTGTGTGCAAAAGGCTTTTGGAAGCTTTACCTTATTTTTTTTTTAATAATTTCTTGCAATTTTGAGCAAACCAATATAACGTGGTCAAGCCAGTATAACTAGGGCAAACCACTATAACTTGGCAAGTGTTTTTTGAACTTCACTCTTAACCTCCTGCTTTAAACTTCATTTGTGGGCAATACAGAAAGGATAGTCTTTGAAAACATAGCAATATACCACAGAGTAAGTTGCTTTTGTTTCTCCAGACATGCTTGCTACACTATTTATATTGAAGCTGCTCCCTTGGGTTAGTTCTCTTAATGCAAAATGGTGCTGAGAACAACACACAGAAAGCTTTTGTCCGTGTAGGTTTTGAAGATGTGGCCATATCTCATTACTCTCAAGAAAAAGCAAGAAAAAATAGAAAAAAAATTGCTTCATTGCAAACAGAATTTTGCAGCAAAAGAGCAAATTGAAGTTGACTCCTTTGAGGTAAAGCCCTACCCTCCCACAAGAGGATGAAGCTGAGATGACCTAAATTTTTTTTAAATGGGATAATAAAGCTAAGTCTTTGACTGTTATTTATTTTCCCTAGAGAAGAAGCAGTCCACATTTAATAAGCCCCTGAAGACTTGACAGGGGTGTCTTCCCTAGGATTCCATTATCTTGTAATTGTTCTGTAACTGATAAACTTGAAATAGTAAGGTTTATAGCACTGAATGTAGGTGAATTTACTGAGCTGGCCTTTAGAACTGTGTTGTGCATGTCGAGTCAACTGATTCACAGTAAGCCCAAGAAGAGAGATTAAAAACGAGATCAGTCTTATGTGGTGCCTCTTGGGGATATAGCCTAACTCTGTGTTTCACTGGTGATTTACAGCAGGTGAGGTTTCTGTCTTCTTCGCAGTTGCCAGCATTTTAAACCTGTTCTGGAGGCTGGGATTTGAACCATCCTGGTTCTGATTCATCTCCTAGTTAACACTGTGGCCCAATCTGTGTGTCTGAACAGAACCAAGTAAACCTTGTGTTCATTTATTGCCTCTCCAGCTGCCTGTGGGGGCTTCATCACCAAGCTCAATGGGACCATTACTAGCCCTGGATGGCCCAAGGAATATCCTACTAACAAAAACTGCGTCTGGCAGGTGGTAGCTCCAGCCCAGTACCGGATCTCTCTGCAGTTCGAAGTGTTTGATCTGGAAGGCAATGATGTACGTAACCAGTCCCTGCATCTCAGAGGTGGGACTATTGGCTAACTCAGAACTAGATAAGTCCTTGGGGTACAGGGAAGAGGAGGCTCTGTCTTACTGGTAGAGCTTCTGGTTGTTTTCCTGCCTTTGATATAATGACACCAGTAACAGTGATTGTTGTCCTTGAAGTCTGAATCTGCTTTCTCTATAGAGTGGAAGGATTAAAGCTGTTCTGTTATAAATACGTGGAATAGTTTAACCCCATCTGGCAACTAAACACCACACAACTGCTCACTCCCTTCCCCCCAGTGGAATGGGGGAAGAATTGGAAGGGTAAAAGTGAGAAAAGCTATTGAGTTGAGATAAACAATTTAATAGATAAAGCAAAAGCCACACAAGCAAGCAAAGAAAAACAAGGAATTAATTTATACTTCCAATGGGCAGGCAGGTGTTTAGCCATCCCCAGCAAAACAAGGCTCCATCACATATAATGGTTATTTGGGGAGACAAACACTGTCACTCTGAATGTTTCCCCTTCCTCCTTCTTCCCTCCACTTTATATACTGAGCATAATGTTATATGGTTTGGAATATCCCTTTGGTCAGTTAGGATCAGTTGTCCTGCCTATCTCCTCCCAACTCCTTGCACACCCCCAGCCTCCTTGCTGGTGGAACAGTATGAGAAGCAGAAAAGGCCTTGACTTGGAAGTGCTGCTCAGAAATAACAAAAACATCTTTATATTATCAACCCTGTTTTCAGCAAAAATCCAAAACACAACCCCATACTAGCCACTGTGAAGAAAAATAAATCTACCCCAGCCAAAACCCGCACAATGGGCTTCTTTTCTCTACCAGTTTTGCATAATTGTAGGTGTTTTCCATCCCTGATAGGTGTACCATCCCCCACTTCCCTAGTGCTGCCTTTGCAAGAAAATAATTGAAAATGAACAATGAAGTAGAGTTCTTCAAGGATAAATTAAATAACCAGTAAAAGAGTCTGTTCTCTGTCCTGCCAAGGGCAGGGTGGAGTTTGAACAAAGCATTCAGGTCTCATTTTCCCCACTGTAAATGGGAGCAGTGGCACTTCAGCAGCCTACTGAATTAAGGAAGGTCATTCAACACAAGCTAAATTATTTTAGCTAAATTAAATGGAAGCATGGCTGTTCTGATAAACACAATCCAGGGCAACAAGGGAAGGGATGAGAAAACTGACAGAGGAGATTTTGGGGAAGTTAGGAGTGTGTTTGAGTACAAGACTGTTTCTATTCCTTCTCAATGAAGCCTTTGTCCCCTTCTTCTGAAATTCTCTGTTCCAAGTCCACAGAACTGAGAAATCTTCTCTCTTGTCAGGTCTGTAAATACGACTATGTTGAGGTTCGTAGTGAACTGGCTTCTGACTCCAAGCTACATGGCAGATTCTGTGGCTCAGAGAAGCCTGAAGTGATCACATCCTATGGCAACAACATGAGATTGGAGTTCAAATCAGACAACACAGTCTCCAAGAAAGGCTTTAAAGTTCACTATTTCTCTGGTACGTGGCTGTATCCTTTCACTTGCTTAACTGTCTCTTCTGACCAAACCTCTTGGTTTTGATGAATTTTCTTCAACCTCCTGTTAGATCAGGCAGAGCCTGACATGGTTACATTTCAAAGCATGGATTGCATCGATGTCTCTAGTCTTTCCACAGCAGAAAACAATGGGGAACCCAATCCTAGAAGTTATCTCTGTCCCTAGAGTCACTAAAGGAAAGCTTTTTCCTCTGAAACTAGAAGATTTGGAAAACTTCCAGTAGTGTTCTATACAGCAATTATTCCCATCAAAGCAGTGTGTGCTAGTCGAAGTTCTTCATCCTCTGTTCTGAATACCTTGTGTCAGTGATGGACCTTGCTGGCAGGCAGTTCTGGAAGTTAATTGTATGTCATTTGGAAGTAGAAATTCAATTTCATGCTGTCTTTTCAGCAGAGATCAAAGGCTATTAATGAATTCTGCAGAGGATGATCAGGCAAAACGGCCTTGAATTAAGACAGGTACAGAGTAGAATCAGGGCTAGGGGTTTGACTTATTAAATCTAACAGGAGGAAAGATGAAGTGGGTATGTTTCATCTGGTAGTATGTTTGTGAGTGAGAAGACAGATGGGTTAATGAGATCTAGGGAGGGCATTGTCCCAAGAAAAAATAACTGCTCATAAGTTAAGTTGAATTGGAAACTACGAGCAGATCCTATGCTCAGAACAGTGAGACTGAAGAACGTAGAGTCCTGAACATCCACTGGGGCATATTTCAGCTTCAGAGATCAGGTCATACCTTAGATCTTCTTCCTATCTGGCTGTTTGTGCTTTCAGACAGAGCATGTTTAAAAATAGAGGCTCATCAGAGCACAAAGGAACTTGAAAGTATTAAGGCTGTCCAGTACATTTTTGCCTAGGCTAGTGAATTTATGTGATACTTTTCCTAGACTCTATTTTAAAAGTATGAGACATGGCTATAGGTTTCTTTTAGGCAGGGGTCTTTAACTATTAAACTTACATTATAAAATAAAATACATTTGGGATGTATTTTATTAAATGATAGACAATTGAAGAAAATAATATCTGGGCTAAAAAGCTGACTGCACTAATCCAGCAGTAGAGGTTGAAGGTTTGCACTGCTATCTGCCAGCCTGGGAATGGGGCTGCCAGTTGGTGACTGTGGTAGTCTGTCTCACTGTCAACTCAGTGTTTGTTGTTTTGATCCTGCCCAGACAAGGATGAATGCTCCAAAGACAATGGTGGTTGCCAGCACGAATGTATCAACACCTTCGGGAGCTATATATGCCAGTGTAGAAATGGCTTCGTGCTGCATGAAAATGGCCATGACTGTAAAGAAGGTAAGGTCCCCACTTCCTGCCCTCAGGAAAGCCAAGGTACTTCCAACATGGCTTGATTCAGGGTCCTTTCTGCCCTGTGGTGGAAGGAAGTTTGTACAATGTACCAGGCTGGGGCACCAAAAAGCCCCAACTGAAAAACTGTCCAAGAAAAAGGGATAGGGGACTGACCCATTCCCCAGTCTTGCCCTCTACATTGCTGTAGGGGAGACAGGATGGGAATAAGAAGTTGGGCTAGCAAAAGCAGTAGCTGTGGGACATCACCATTAGACTGGTCACTGCTGCTTCATTTAATTATTGTGTTTGAGTCAGAAGAAAAACAATGGGCTGATCTAACCATTTGCTGGTGCCAAAATTACCTTTCTTCCTGTACCACTAACCCTGCTGTGTGCTGCCATAGCCTTTCTGTGTATAGTGTCTGGTCCTTGTCTGATCTCTCCATGATTCAGCTTCCCAAGTTGGCAAAACAATGCAAGGCTGAGATAGCACCAGAGTCAACATGGTGCAGGGGTTGACACCATCGCCCTGGGAGCAGGAGAATAATTAGGGAGTGAGGATGTAAATGAGGTTAATGAGGCCCAGAGGAATGAGATGGTCTGTTTCACTAGCTGCCAGGTTAGTTCAAAAAAGTATAGGACAAACCCACCAGAACTATGCAGTAATTCTAAAAGGTCTTGTTTGGTGACTGAAGCCTTCCCTGTCTCTGCCCTGCTGAGGGGTCTCAGATGGCAGAGAGGAGCATGTAGGACATTAGAGGGTTCCCATGTGAGACTTGCCTCAATGTGCTCTCACTCTCTCAAGCTGGTTGTGAGCACAAGCTGAGTGGTGCAGAGGGAATGATGAGCAGTCCCAACTGGCCTGACAAGTATCCCAGCCGGAAAGAGTGCACCTGGGACATCTCTGCAACACCTGGCCACCGAGTGAAAGTGGTGAGTAACCAGAGAGCGGGATTGATGGGAGAAGCAGGCTGGGTTTGTGAGGAGCTCAAGTGACTTCCTGCTACCACTGTGTGGCAGGTTGATGCCCACAGGTCCTGTTTGGGCCTCTTGGAGGAGAGTGTTGTGGGAGGCTGCCCTGGCTTGCAAAAGGGCAGAAGGTCTCAAGAGAGACACCAAGAGGGGAGAGGCAGCTTAGAGGAGACTCCAGCAGATGACAACTGCAGAGTATTGCCCTCTGTTTACAGGCAATAACAAGCCCTCCCTCCCACCTCTCCTTGTGAACCACTTTGTTGGGCAGTATCTAAATAAGGTGGTGGCTGAGCTGGTCCCCAGCCCCGATGAGGGAGGGACATCAGGATCATTTTACGACATGGCCTTATGGAAATGACAGGACATGCCCAAATCTGTGCAGATGGCCCATGCATTACTTCCACTGTGCTCAGTGGAAGCAATATTGAAGTAATATTGAAGAACAGCCCATTTGGTGTGCTGGGCAGGGTTCCCAGTGGAAAAAATAAATGCTTATAAGGCTTGCAGTTGATAACTGTTGTCATGCACCTATGTGAGGCAGAAAAGCTAAGGCAACATGGCACATTGATATGGAATTCTGGGCTCTGCCACCCTGAGAACTTTCTTGTCTAAAAGCCCACTGCTCTGTGGGAGGAGTGGGACAGATGCACTGTTTGATCTGTTTCTCACTTGGCATTTTGTCCTCTGCTAAATCACATACTCAGATTTACAGATGTCTGTCTTAATTCTCCGAATTCTTGCTGTAGACCTTCAATGAGTTTGAGATTGAACAGCACCAAGAATGTGCCTATGACCACCTAGAAATGTATGATGGACCCAACAGCAAGTCACCTATCCTTGGCCGCTTCTGTGGCAGCAAGAAACCAGCCCCTGTAGTGGCTTCTACCAACAAGATGTTCCTCAGGTTTTACTCTGATGCTTCTGTGCAAAGGAGAGGTTTCCAGGCAAAGCATAGCACAGGTAAGCTGGTTGCCTGCCAATACCCCAGTGCCATAAGATATCATCAAGTCTCAATACATTTTTTTACTAGGCAAAACCAGACACACTTTTCTCCCAAATAAGCTTAGTCTGAACTTTAACTGGTTGTATATTCAGTTCTCAGACCACTGCTGGCACAATCTCATAAATACCAGCTTCCATAACAACTCAAAAGTCTCTTGGTATTGGACATTCCTACTCACGCTCTTTTGTTTAAATTGGAGGTGTTTGATTGAGCAACAATCCCTGCTGTTCCACGTCAACCATCGGAAAAGGAGGTGGTGCAGTTTAGCCCACATACTGGCCCCCACACAAAACAGGCCCACATTAAATTGATTATGGTAGAAGCAGAGCTGTGCTGTGGACAGACACAGCTTGATCCTCTTATCTGTGGCAGCCCAGAGGTGGGCGTGTTGTACCAACATTCACTTCTTTGAAATCCCTGCCACTGTAAACAGGTGAAATGTGCTCTGAGTGGCAGTGCATGAGAGACTGGTGAACAGGCATCTTCCTCATCGGCCGCAGGAAAACTCTATGTTAAAGTACACCTTCTGCACAAACACAGGGCTACTTTTGTGTATTGTCTGGGCAGAAAAGGATTGTTTTGCTCCCCATTTTTTTTTATGTGCTTCAACTTCCTGCTGACAAAATACTTGGGGTCAGAATTTCAGCTACAGGACAAGTGCAAAGAACAAAGCAATTGCTTTCTAAAGCAATACATTTTCCCAGAGTATAATGTGTCAAGAACCCCATCCTGCCAGTTTAAACTGGTCACCTCTTTCCATGCGTGTTCTGTACCAAAAGAACCAAGCTCCTCTTAGCTCTGTGGGTCTATGGATTCATGGGTGACTGAAGAATTCACTGTTTTATGGTAGTTTGGTGCAGTGTTTAATTACCTTCCCTACTGTACTTCAAGCTGGAGGTCTTCTCTGCTCATGACCGGCCCAAAAGTGGGATGAGTCTTTGTTGTGAGGTAAGGCCTTTGAGAGATTGTTTTGTGCCCTTTTCTTCCTTCAGAGTGTGGTGGGCTCTTAAAGGCTGAAGTACAAACTAAGGAGCTATATTCCCATGCTCAGTTTGGGGACAACAACTACCCAGGTCAAGCCAACTGTGAATGGGTGATTGTAGCTGAAGATGGTTATGGGGTGGAGCTAATATTCCAGATATTCGAGATTGAGGAGGAGGCGGACTGTGGGTACGACTACATGGAGATTTATGATGGTTACGACAGCACTGCACCCCGTCTGGGACGCTTCTGTGGCTCAGGGGTAAGCCATGATGGTGGTGATTTCTTAGGGATCACTGGGGGTGGCAAGGAAGAATACTGTCCTACCATTTTTGGAGAGGGGCACCTGTCACAAACCTGGTAATGAGAATGCTTTGTGACTGGGTTTTGCTTCTTCCTCTTTGGCTGGAGATCACAGCCATTTTATCTGATGCACGGAGGTGGCTGGAAAATGGTGCTGACGGACAGTCCTTTTTAGCCCAGGGCCATGTACAGCAGCATGAGACTGCTGCACCACTGTGCTCCAGCCCTGCCTCAAAAGTGATGTGTAAATGTGAGAAACAGCTTCCAAAGGACAGTTTCATTCTCAGTCACTTCCTGCCTGAAACCAGGTTATGTTGTGGCCATGCTAGGGCAAGGGTGAATGGTGGAGGGACTTACAGAGCTGCTTGTTGACTCTAGAATGGCGTGCTGTCTCTTAAACTGCTACCTGAAACCCCATTAACAGGAGTGACTCTAGCATGAGTGACGGTGTGTGGTTTTTAAAATCAGAGGGTCTGTGTTTGACTTAGGCAATTAAATGGAGAAGGTTCTTACTGAATTTAAAGAGAGACAATCAGGGAGTAGATGTGGAAGAAGTCCTCACAAACTGGGAAAATGGTCTGGAAAATAAACAAAGGCACAGCAGCTCAGTGTGAAAAAGTTCAGGGCAGCAGAATAGTAATGTACCTACCTGCACCCTGACAAATGAAGAATGGCTGGGAAAGTGTTGGTCCTGCAGAGAAGCACAAGGATGTTGTAGCAGCTCACATCAGTGTGGGAGGTAACCAGAGTTGTCATGTAAGATAAGTACCTAAGTCGTTGTGCTGCTAGTGAACCCTGGGAGAGCCTCAGCTGCTAAACAGGGTCCTGTTTGTATTGTGTCATTTCCTGAAAAGATAATGGCAAATTAGAGTAAACCTGAAGACTGGAACAAGAAAATCCAGGAAGTCCTGTGAAAAAGATAACTGGAAGAACCGGGATTGTAGATCGGACTGGCATCAGTCTTCAAACATAAAGAGCAAGGACAATATGCTTAGGAAGGCAGATCAGGGCAGGAGGTACTGAGCACTCAGTCTACACGTTTATTGGCCAATCTGTCTTCACTGTGAGCTTAAACTCTACCATCATAGTGCAGACAGTTATTTAATATGTAGACCTGACCACTATGTACTGTCTTCTTTCCTTTTCTGCAGCCTCTGGAAGAAATCTACTCTGCAGGGGATTCCATCATGATTCGATTCCATACAGATGACACCATCAACAAGAAAGGCTTTCATGCCCGATACATAAGTACCAAATTTCAGGATGCATTGCACATGAGAAAGTAGTTTGACTGCTCCTCACAGACATTGCCCATATGAAGATTGAGACATTTAACTGTGATCTTTGTCCCTTTTTTTTTTCAAAGCTTCTGTGCACCTGGCCAAAAGCAGTGTACAGTATTTTCTGTAACTAAAACTAAATCCAGTCTCAAAGGTTTGCCTCTGCAATTATTAGCATGACCCTTTCTTGTTAACATACCCAGGACCAAAAAATTGTCTTCTAATCATACCTGCCAGGGCATAAACGTTGTATTTTGCACAACTTGCCATGAGGCTGAGTGAAACCTGAACTTGAATTGAGAAAAGCCTTCATCTCTTGCATATCTTGTTTCTAGGTGATATTTTCCAAGCATCCACATGAGCTGTCTGAACATATTTTCTGGTGCAGGTGATGTGGACAGATGCCCAGTAGGATTTTTTCAAAGGACTTTTTGAGCCATTCACTCTCCCCTACCAGCCCAAAGTACTCTGTGCAATAAGAGAACAACCAGATGGCTGGACATCCATCACTCCTTCTGTCCCTTCTATTTATCATCTTGCTTATTGTTGAGTGGAGAGCAAGGCAGGGGACGGGGACAGTCTCTTTAGGGCTTCTAGCTACTTGGATCCCAGTAAATAAGAAAGGCCTAGTGTCTGATTAGCAGTAAGTGTCATGATGTACATTGAATGGAGGTACTTTGATGCAGTGCGCAAGGGAAAGGTGGTGGTTGATATGGAAATGTGGTGGTGGATTCAAAGCATGATTCTGTGATGGTGGCAAAGCTTAGCAACAGGAACGCTGACAGCATGCTCCAGTTACTCCACCAAGCAAGGCAGCTCAGAGGACTGTGGCAACAGTCCAGGCCTTATCTTAAATAAGGAATCTCTCCTTCTCACTCCACCCATGCCTGCTTTCTCAACCTTCTTTTCACTGCTTCCTTTGCTCACTACCATTTCCCTGTGAGCCCTTCCTTTTCACAGCTGAGCTGCTCTCCCCAGGGCTGCCCACCACAACATAGGAGTGCTCTGCAACATCAGCTAGCTGGAGCATTTCACCGAAGGGAGTGCTGGGGCAGAGGGAATCTGGGTGTCCCTGAGGGAGAGGGACGCAGGCCATGCTATGGGTCAGCTCAGGTGAGCTGTGGGAACCTGTCAAACATGTGCAACCTGCAGGCATGGGACTAGGAACAGAAGAGCTCTTCTGGTTTCTGCTTCTTCCCCATTTGTCACTGGTGCATGGCCCAGTCTCTTAATGTCATGGCAAGGGGGCAAGTGAGATGGTGACTTAGAGCACTTTGGGCTATAAGGCTCAGACATGCTCTTGTTTGCTCATGGAAGCTACCAAGCCACAGGCTTGAAGAATTAGCAGGTAGCTTGACATTTCTTTGGGAAAAAGTAGGGAAAACTGCGCTTTTGGGGGAACCACTGTAATTGAACTGTTGATATGGGAGTTTAAAAAAAGACTTTATTCTGAATGTTTCATTAAGGCACTCATGGGCAATTATGAGCTAAAAGCTGAGGTGTGCTAGCTTTAATAAAGTATTTATAATCCAAGGATTATTATGTTTACATAACCAATGTGCTGTCAGGCTCTGGGGTGACACCTTCTCTCTGGGGTATGACTGTGGAGAAGTATGGGGCCAGCGCCACTGTCAGGCACAAACGACATTCCTGGAGATGAGAGCATTTTCAGATGGCTAATAAATAGACATAGCCCTCTCCAGAAATCCTTGAATAGGATATGGTCCAAGTATTGTGAATACTAGGAGAAGCAAATGCATGAAAGTATTTTCTTGCTTAGAACAAGAAAAGTAAAGTAATTTATACACACACACACACACAGAAGATTATATGTATATAAAATGTGCATGTAGAAGACCAGTAGTCAAAGCCTTAATAAATGTAAAGTGAACAATACTGTACCATTGACTATAGCTTTATTGCAGGCTGTATAAAATCATGTTATCTCTGGTTTTTTTTGTTTTGTTTTGTGTTTGGGGGGTTTTTTAGCTCTGCTTTGTTTCTTTTTTCAAATTTTGAGGCCTTCTTACAGGTAAGACCTCTGATCTCAAGCTGTTTGACCATGCAGGTCTGGGGAAGTGAGCACTGCTAGACGAGGTGTATGTTTGTCCTTCTTTTTCTTGCTCCAGTTCAAGCAAAATTACAGTGACTCAGGTCTGGAAATAACATGTGACATCAATGCCTGTGAAACAGAAGCAAAGTTTCAGGTGGCAAGCAGCAGTTCAAGTTTCCTGACCCTCTAGTGGCAGCAGTGGCTCTAGGGAAAAGTTACTAGCAGCTGTAGACATGTAGTTTAACATCTCTGTTCCTTGTTCTGGTAATTTCCCATCTACCCCAGACTGGTGTGTTTCAGATACTTGCAATGTGGTTTGACAGATGTACTACACTCATTAGCATTCATCCAGATGTCTCTTGTGGCAGTGTGCTCACAACTGTTGTACTGTGCATTTCAGCCAATGATCTATGTAGAATATTTCTGCTGTACTGACTGGACCTAGCAGTCAATAATTCTACAAGTGTGACATTTTCTTAAGAAAAAAAAATAGTCAGACCTTCTGATGTGTGTGTATGTATTCTGGTATTTGTGTGGTTTTTACATTTCACTAACTAAACCAATTTTTTAGAGGGGAGGAGAGGAGGGTGTGGGGGCAATCATAAATGTACCTGTGCCCAGAATGAGTAAGTGAGTCTCTGCATTTATTAAAGACTGGGGATTCAGTTGCACATTCTGTTGTATGCATGCATTTTCCACTTCTTCAAGGGGAGGAAATTTCTTGTTATATTCCTTGTTCTGCCAACTGTTGTTTGTGTCTTCTGCTAATACCGGGTGAGATATACTCTCTGCAGGAAGCGCTTTCTTGTGAGCCTTTAGGCTTGTCTTGCTTTTGCAATCAAGAGAGCATTAATAAGTGGGGCAGAGAAACAAGCTGGTCAGCCAAAGGGCTACATCATTGTTTCATGTTCTGCACTCACACTTTAGTGGGCTGAGAGGCAGATCTGCAGTGATAAACATTAGGGATCTGGGAATTAGTCTGTAAGTATACCTCAGAGGATGAATCTCATTTGCTACAGGCTATGGCTTTCATCAGCAGGTCCCAAAGACATGAGACATGAAACTCCTGTGAAAAGGATAGCAGGATGAGCATGAGGCAGATGTTCCTTACTGCGAAGTTGTGGTCCACGCACTGTGGCAGCCAAATGCTGATAGGCAGAACCTAAAATGCCTTTCTTCCTCTTTCTGTCTAATTCTTGATGTCTACCCTGTTTGCTAAGAACCATGTCTGTGTTCTTTCCCCAATGCATACCTAGTTCATCTGTGTCCACCACCCAAAACATTTCCTGTGGTGTGTCAAAGCTACCCAAACTGTCATGGTGACTGAATTTCCTTCCAGCTGTTCCCAAAGGCAAAGCAGCAACCAAGGTGATGTAAGGAATAAGCATCCCCATGTAGCCTCCTGCATCAGAGTACCATGGCACAGTATGACCCTAGAGGGGAATGAACCTAGAGGCTGACAGTCAAGACAGCAGGTAGACATGACTTCCAAAATGACACCCATGAGTCACATGGATAGTTACAGTCCAAAGCAATGTTGAAACAATAGAAATGATGCAGCCCAAGTGAAGCTGGTGGGAAATGGGAGGTAAAATAGAAGGTGGGATATGAACTGGAGTCACAGCTGTTAAAGAAACACATAGACATTTGTGGTTGCAGCAAGATAGGTTCTTACTGTATGCACGGTCTATCTATTGTGTGTGTAAAGATCTTTTGCAGTTTTGTAGTTTCTCTACTGTTCAGCTATCATATTGCCTTAATATCTCTTTCCACACTGTGTGCCATCAGTGCTGTGTGACAGGGCTGGTCCTTTTTTTCTCTACTTAAAGAAACAGGACGTAATTTTCCAGAAAGTGTCCAAAGACCATCCAGTCGCCATGTGTGAGTTGATTGAAGGGAATATCCATCGTCTGCAAGAAGATTCTTCATCCTTTAAAAATACAAGTATGCAGTGGCACAACTCATTTCAGACAAAGAACTACGCCTCAGACCAGACAGGCTTGTTGGTCTCAGCATCAAGCCAGAAGAAATCCTTCACTGGCATTTCCAGCAGGTACTCTGGCAGACGAGGTGCTAGCCTTAGAAAGCAAAAGCAGGATTCCCCTCAGTCTGATCTGTGGCTCACCCTAAGCATGCTCTTGGAGCCAGGAGCTGTCTTATTTCCCCTGCATCTGGCAGAGAAGAGGTGGAGTCTCCAGTGCCCTGAAGCCCAGCTTCCCAGGTGCATGCTAGACCCTGCCCCTGGCAGGGATCTGGCTCTGTCAGGTGTGCTGGGACCCAGCCAGGTTGTCTGAGTCAGCCCAAGAGAAATGCCATCATCTCTTCCTCTTTGCAGGACAGCAGTTCATGTATTAGAAGGAAGAGAAACTCATCCTAAAACGAACACTAACCCAGGCACTGGGCAGTCTGCTGTTACTGCTTGCAGGGATTTCTCGGAGAGAAGAGCGAAATGGTGAGTAGGAGCCGGTTGGCTTTGTTTGGATGGAAGTAGTGAAAGGAGGTCAGAGAGGAGGGGAGGTGAGGCCCCTGGACTGCTTATCTATTGGTTGAAAAGCTCCCTGGAGTGTTTAATCCTCCCATTCTCTGCTCTGACCAGATCAGTCAAGCTGGTCCTCAGCTGTGCATTTCCTTATGATGCAACAGATATGTTCAGATATCTGCTTGGATTTTAGCATCTGCCCCAGCTTTTCTGTCCTGGAGGTATTTCCTGGTCTTAGGGCAGTTGGAGCAAAGAAGAGACTGGTGCCCTGGATCATGAAGTGGACCCCTGAGGAGATTTCTTGTCCTGGGAGCTGAAACGTACTGGTATCTGTTTAAAAATGGCCAGGTGAGAGTGGCTGAGAGTGAAACCTCCCTCCTCCCAGCAGCTAGCTGAGTCTGAGGCTAAAGCAACATTCTCCTCTGAAATGTAATAATGAACTAATTCCATGAGAATTCACTGATCAACAGAAGACTTATGGGAGTGCAGCACAGTTACTTGTTAACGGCATACAAACAGAAATAATATATTAATGGCTTTGATGTCTCTAACTTCTGTTGATCTTCTCTCACTTCCCCATACTGGTCCCCTTGGGATCTCCCTTTGTCTCTCTTCCTCAGCCCTACCCAGTGAATGGCCTGTGCCAGCTCCATCCCGGAACTGGTGAGTTGTTACCCATGGAGCTGTATAGGCACCAAAGAGGGAGTGGTCCCTGCCCATCAGCAATCACAGTTTGAGCAAGCGCAAGGAAAGCTAGGGGAAAGCTATGTTGGAGAGCTGATGCTGAGAGGTGGAAGCATCTGTGCTAAAACTGAGAAGTAAATCCAGAGCACCTGATTGTCGGATGTGTGTTAATGGCATTCACCTAACTCCCCTCCCTTCTGGGGCAGGTGCTCTGCACTGAGATGCAGGATCCAGTGATGTGGGTTTGGCTGGGTAAGAAGTCTGTCTCCTTGTGGTCTCTTCTTCTGTTTCCAGGTTTGCAGGAGGCTTTGAGTTACTGAATGGCAAGAAGGGAGAGGGAAGGGTTGCAACGTTTGGTTTTTCTCTCAGCTGCAGTAAAAGGCTTTCTCTCACCCAAGATGTGCTCTTGGCATGCAGTCAGTGCTGTAGGGAAACCTACCTGACTCATATCAGAGTAACTGGTACTCAGAGCCCCTTAAAAATTTTGTAATTAAAGTCAGAAGAGGGCACAAATACCCACTGCCCTGCAAGTCACCTGTTAGAGATTTAACGGCAGAACTAGGTTTTTCCTTTAAGTAAGAAGTTATATGGTCTGTATTCTTGTGTCCCAACTAAGTATTTAACCCTGGTCTGGTACTGTGACGGAATAAGCTAGGAAAAATATTTCCTCTCAAATCAAGGGCTACCAATCAGGTTATTGTGAGTAAGAGACCTATTCCATTGCATACACAAATGTAATTTTGCAAAGAACTTGACCTGTGAAAGGTGATCATATGTAAATATATTATTGATGTGACTCCTTCTGTTCAAACTCTCACTTAACCTGCATGCACAGCCCTAGAAATAATAATGAAGTTCCTTAAGTGCACTGTCTTTAGTCAAGAAGAAAGAAATAAATTTACAGCTTCAAAGAAGGGGCAGGTATGAAAATCCAAGCTCAAATTAACAAGTCAGCTATTCACAAAGCTGTGTTTTAATGAGTAAGTCCAAGGAAGGCACAGTATGAAAGTTGGGTGAGAAATGTCTGTTATATTTCATTCCCAGCTGGCAGCCTGGATGCAGCGGTACCTGCATCTCTAAGGAGTTTAAAAGAGATCCTTTTCACTCAGTGGCTGATTGCTAGCTGTGTCTGCATGCCAAGAGGGATTTCACAACATCTGCAGTCCCACAGCTAAGCTGTTCAAAGTTAAACTTCCAGTACAGTATTCATTGCTTGCATATAAAGGCTACATTTCTAAACAAACCTCCAGCTGGTATCTGTAATGGGAGGATAAATTCTGGATTTTTTGACTTTGTTGTGGATTATGGTCCTCAGCGCGTAGTGCTGTGCCCCACTTCTAGACTACAGGACTTGAACTGATCCAAATCTCTCATGACTCGCATCTTGAGCCTTCCTTCTCCACAACCTGCTACTGACAAGCTTTCACTGCACTGACTTCCTGCTTTGAAGAACCAGGCTCTCCCTCCTCAGTGCACGGCAGCAGAACTTCTGCATGCAGAAAAAGGGCAGCTTTCTGCGAGCTCCCTCTCTACTGGCTTTTTGTGGATGCAAAGCAAAGCTCTTTTGCCCTTTTCCTGACATGTTGCAGAGCATCAGTTTCAGCTGGAAGGGAGACCTCAGCAGCTTTGCTCTTTCGCTTCTGTTAATGTAATTCTTACACATTTCTTGGACTGACTGGTGTTCACACCTAAGTGTCTTAAAAGAGCTGTTTCATACAGAAGTGAATATTAATTGCCTCTGGATTGTAGGAGAGCAACTGCTTGTCCTGGTAACCCATGTCTGAAGCTAAGCTTCTTCTCAGTACTATTCCCAACACTGTCACAAGCACTAATCCCTGCAGGCAGCCCCAGCTGCCCACAGAGCTCCCCATATAATGTGCCCAGTATTGCTTCCAGCAGTAATGCTCCACCAGCAAAAGAGGCTAAGAGCACCCTTCAGCTGTCTCCAAGCATCTTTCTACATTCCTACCGGATGGCAGAGTCTTTATATCCCATCTGACTGACAGACAGCACATCTAACAGAGACTTCTGAATACTTCCCATTCTATGTGTGGGAACAATCTGGTCAGTGAGGAGTTAATGTGTTTCTGTCATTTTCATCTGTCCTTGAATCTCCAGAAGCAGGCACGTGAGATTAGTTTGGGACTCAAAGGTTGCAGGTGCAAGTCCTTGCTGATTTACAAGCTACTGTTGTACTCCAGCTCCCAAACTGTAGTGGAGTTACACAGCCTTACCCTTTCTCATTCGGGAGCTGTCGGTGTAAATGCCGGCATAATTAAACAATAAGGCCATGACTACTCAGAGGCCTTACATGGTATAAACAATTCAGGCAAACAAGTTCATGTTTCCTCATATCTTCAACAGCATGACAGAGTTTTTATTTTCTCTGGGGTAACTAGCATGCCTGACCTGTTCTGCTCAAATTACTATATTCTCATGTTATCATTTCCAGTCACTTCAGAAGCACTCCTCCCCATTCCACACTTGGCCAGAAGCATCTCCAAATTGCTAATATTAAGTTCTGATTTTCTTTCTCCCCCCCCCCTTTTTTTTTTGTTCAGTTTAGTTTGTTTTTGTTGTTTGCTTTGGTTTGTTTCTTTGTTTTGTTTTGTTTTCTTTTGTTTTGGGGTTTTGGTTTATTTCTCTATAGGAACCATCAAAGTTCTTCTCATGGTTTTACAATCCAACAGTAAATTCAGTCCATCACATGTCCTGACACTCAATTAAGATACGTGTCATAGCCAATTCTTTGATAGAAAACACGAGGTTCTTCTCTCCCGCACCAAAAGTTGGGGGCCTGCAGAGAACTGATATTTCTAATCCTACCTTCCTGCTTGTTACACTGTGAAATGTAGTCTCTGTTCTGGTTTTGCGTCTTCCCAGTCAGGGTTCAATGGCATTTCACTCTTTGTTATCCAGCCAGGAATGAGTCGGTTGCTTTTTTCTGCTGAATCACAGTCATTGTGTGCAATCAGTCCAGCCACAGCCTCCCTCAGAATGGGGAAGGGCAATTTTCTGGCTGCTGAGTTGCTGAAAGATGGCTGTAGATGTGGGTATTGATCGTGGCTGTTCTTTGTTAAACAGAACATCCCTTATCTGCGGGGGTCCAGAGAAGACCCATCTGGCCTATGGCCTTTGAGGAGACATGTTCAGCTCTCGAGCTCTGGCCTGTTCCCAGAGTCCTCTCCCCAGGGCTGTCTGGGGGGCATGCTGGGTCCTGCAGCTCTCAGCTGTAGCAATGTCAGCTTGAGATGGTGGGTCGGTCTGGGAGAGGGGAGAAGAGAGGCACCTGCTGTCATAACTGCCTGTGTGGTGGACTTCCTCTTTGCTGGACTGCCTCATAATTTGGAGCTGAGTGTGACATTTTGCAATGGCTAGAAAATGCCAGAAGGTTTTGTGTTAGGGCACATGAGGTTTGCTAGAGCCCTGCACACACATCCAGGCAAGGTCACTTACAGCGTCGTGGGAAGAACAGAGAGCAGACTGTTGCAAAAACACATCTTTTCTGGGTCTTCCCACTCCCCTTTGTGCTGTTTTTCCTTCTGAGTCCAACTTTCTCTGGGATATATTTGTGATTATCTCTTGTATAAGCTTTGTATATGCTTTTTTTTCAGCCTCAAGCCCCTTTTTGAGGAAAAACATATATTCCTTCCCTTCAGTCAGAGACTCTGTTGGAAGGAGGAGAATTTGGGTTCTTGCTTATGACTGGCAAGTCCCTTGGAGTGCAGCTGGGTGCTCCATGTGTTACTGACCACATGCTGTTGTTGGAGTCTTGCAGCTGCTCGCTCTCCCCTTGCTTGCTTTGTATGAAACACTCTTTTGTGTATGTTCTGTAACCATCTATTTCTAGACTTCTGCGCAGACATCTGGAAATGCAACTGTCCAGCCAGATTGCTCTTCTGGGGTAAGAGTATATTTCATTGTTTAATGCAATTGATGACATGGAATTTTTTCTCTCTGCAATCAAACCTCTGCTTCCCCTCTCCACCCCAGTTCACAGTGCAGCTGGCCTGGAAGCTACTGTTTTGATCCAGGGCTTGAGGTTTATTCCTCATACTGGCTTTTCTTGCTGTTCTATGGTAGCCACTCACTCAGCTACTAACTCTGTGTTAGAGGACCACACTGCATGCATGTGACTGGACTGTCTTTCTTTGTGAGTTAGTATGAACCCTGGGTGGTTGGAGTAGCTGCAGGAATACCCAGCATTCTGGCCTTGGTCCTTGCTATCATCTTGGCGGTGGTCTGTATTCTCCAGTGGAAGAACTACAGCTGGAATCAGGTGACTACCTTCCATCTCCTTGCTGCTTCTGAGCCTAGATCTCCATATCAGAAACCTGATTCAACACCCTTTTGAGCTCTTGGGAAGTTCAGGACCACATCCCTTGACTCTCCAATTGTCTCTGCTCTGTCTCTCACAGGCTGGACCTCAGCCTAGAATTTGAAGGGTTCATAAGGATAAAAGATAAATTCATGTTAAAATAGTGAAAGGGTACTGCCAAGTGGTCTGTTTAAATAGCAGGAAATTAAAAACCCACAAACTATCACCATTGTTCTTCAGTGGATTTCTCTCTCATTTCCTACAGGAAATCATCCTCTCACTAAAATGGTGTTATTTGACTCCAGAAACATTGCCAAGGTGTTTTTTAGTATGTTTAGTTTGACCACTTGCTTCCTCTGTTCCAGGCCATGGGGTGGGTCTTCATGCTCTGCCTACATCCCCAGTGCTGGGGTTTCCAGAGTTAGGAGTTTCTGTAGCATCATGGTTTTTTCCTCTGAGGTGAAAAAAACCATCTGCACCACCAAAGGGATAGTCAACCAGCCCACAGAGAGAATGCCATGAAACATTCTGGCATCCAGACATTGACAGTTCCACTTAAAAGGCCCTTTTTCTATCCCTACCAGTTTACAGATGTTTTTGACCAGCTTTTTTTGCATTGTTGGATCTTTGTAACAATACTGAGGGAGACAATTTCCCTGTAGTTGTTGTTGAGCATCTTCCTTTTTCCTTTTTCCTTTTTCTTTTCCTTTCCCTTTTCCTTCCCCTCCCCTGCCCTTCTCCTTCCCTTTTTCCTTTCCTTTTTTATTCCCTTCCCCTCCTCTCTTTTCTCAAGTGTAATGTGAAAGCAAAGGTTTTCCCCTCTGTTAAAAGACCAGATGCATTTTGGATGTTCTTATAAGAGTAGCTGTCAGGCAACATGTTTCCCCTCCACAAGGTCATTCTCGTGGGCAGGTATCAAGTGGACCCTATGGTTGTTCCAAATGAAAGAGTGTTTTGGCATCCAGCTTAAAATATATTGGATATTATGCCAAATAAACACACCCTGTGGTTATTTATCCCCCGAGTATGCCCTGTGTTCTGGAGCTGTTTAGTAACAGAACATTTTCTCACTGCCCTGTGCTTTTCATGCAGTTGTTTGTGACTTGTTGATAGATGTTGTTTGTCACTGTTTTGTTCATTGCTTCAGAAGAATCAACATCCCAACTGGCAGGAAGGACACGAATATGAGTCATCTCCTCCCAGACCTCCCGACGTAAGGCATCTATTAATTTGTCAACATAGCACACGTGCTGCTGAGTTACTGATCACAGGACTGGCTTTAAGGGTAGCCCTAGACTAATAGAAAGCTCATCGTAACCTCCTCCCCGTGCTTGCTTATGTCCCCTACATGACTGCTGTTTCTGGTTGCATGTCTGTCCATTTGATGCAATCCCAGATGAGAGGTCAGCAATGCTTTGCCATTGTTTCAGTGTACGTGGGCATTAGCCCTGCAGCCTTCATGGGCAAAAAGGGGAGGAGAAGGAGGGATGGACCTGAGATGTGGGCAAATAGGATATTTCCTTCAAAATAATGCTAAACGTTTCCCAAGGGAGGTGGGAATTCTTGCACACCATATTCTCTGCAGCAGTCACTTAGTTTTCAAGTACCTTGTGACAAGCAATCACAGAAATTATATTTTGCCTCTAGGACTTTTATATGACCATGATGCAGGGGACAACAAGTATCTATGTAAATGGAGATCAAGACAAACACCTCAGACTGAACATGCAGACACAACTGAGGCCCATGAGAACAAAGGAGCCCAGAAGAGAGTCACCTGTGGTGGAATATTTTTATGAAAACCATCCAGCCTCTCACTGAAGGAGAAGCACCAAATTGTATCTGGGGACAGAAATAACAAGTAGAACTAACAACAAGACACAGCCCTTTCCCTTGACACCAGGGGTCACACGGTTGCAGTTGATGAACAAGAGAGTTTTCTCTTTGTGCCTACGTGAAATTCTATAGAGACCAAGACGAAAAGTAATTGGATGGGGAAAGAACTTGTTTGCAATCATGCCTCTGAGATGTAGAAGTAAAATCAGATTCCCTTGGAGTACCCCAAGTTCTCTGAAAGAGATGGTTCTGCTGTTCTCCCACATTAATTCATTTTAATAAAGAACCTCTAAATCCCTGCTGTGATACTGGTGGTAGAGAAGACCAGCCTGAGGGGTGGTTGCAGTCCCAACTGCTCAGGTACCTGAGTTCCTTTGCATCAACCTTGAGAAAACAGGAATACTTTCTTTTCCTTTGGAAGAAAGCCCCCAGGCTGCAGTACCCCCTTCCCCTCCAACACCATAAGCCTTCCACACTGGGGCTGTGTTGCAGCTGCTCCGATCCTTGCAGGCAGCAGCAGTGAGCGCAGTGGATGAAGAAGGAAGGACCCTTGCTCAGGAGGAACAGCCCTTCCCACAGGGCCCTGGCCACAGGCACTGCAGACCTACTCTGCAGTGTAGCAGCAGATGTGGGCACTGCCCCAACCCAAATTAAATACAGCTCCAATGCTCATAAATAGATTTTTCTTTATTGGGTTGTTAATGTACACACAGGTAGCGCTATCCATCTGCAAAGCATGGTCTTGGTGGGACATGAGCTGCAGGAGCAGCCCCGGGATCTGTGTTAGTGAGAAAACCAGCTGATTGATGCAGCCACTGTGCTCAAGGATCCCGTGCCAGAGCATCAGTGCAAGGGGCTGCAGTGTCACCCAGAGCCTCCTGTGATGGGGTGGAGTTCTGGGAGGCTTCAAAGCTGTCTACTCTGTGCACATATCTATGTTTGGACTGCCTTCCTGGAATGTGGGAAAGGTGAGCCAATGCTGCTGCTGTTGGTTTCAGTCAAGGAGCTGTAAAGGAATAGCCAGGCAGAGGAGACTGGAGAGAGCAGTTTAGTGCTTTTCAGCGGGGAAAAGCACAGAGCTGGTAGGCAGGAGGTAAATTGCCTGTCCCACTCAGTGTTGGGGTTATGTTGAGCTCCTGGGGGTCGACAACAGACTTCAAGTTAAAGTTCTGCAAGATGGTGGCTATGAGCAGGAATATCTCCATTCGTGCCAAGCCCTCTCCAGGGCATATTCGCTTTCCTGAAAGTGGAAGCACAAAATAGCACTCAGTAGGTGTTTCTGAGAAAATGTCCCAGGTTGGACTTGGCTCCCAGCCAAGTGCCTGGACCACAGGGAAAAAAATCTTCCCCTCTCCCTCTCTTTGGACAGAACAAAAAAACTATAGAAAATCAAAGGAACCCAAATCAAATTCCAAGTAACACGCACTTATATATATAAATAGTATTATACAAAAGATATCATCCACAAGGAACCCCCCAAAAGGGGAAAAAAGGGAAAAGGGGACAAATACCAAATACATTCCTTGAGTTTCCAGAGTTTGTACTAAGCAGATGTGTTGCACACATTTTCGAGAGAAGAATTTGTGGGAGACGTTTGGATGGGTGTATGAAGGAAGAAAAAGGAATAGGAGAAGTCTCAAACATGGAGAGAACGTCACAGGAGTCAAGATGGCAGAGAGCAAGGGCACCTAAAGCACAGATGAAAAAGTGGAAGGTTGGGGCTATTTTTAGGTGAGTGGCTGCATGTAGAGGTGTTGGGAAAAAGCAGAGCTACCACAGAAAGACAGGTTGGTTCAGGATGACTTTGGTGGTTGTATAGGAAGGTGACAGGTATTTTAGAAAGCGTCCGTGCATCCCGTTCACGTCCTTACATTGGCAACTCCTAGTAGGAGATTGGAGAAGCCTTCAGGCCTGAACAAGGTGGGACATGCCACTGGAGATGGGAGCAGCAGGGAAGAGTTATCCAGAGAGCAGTGAGGCCCAAGGAAGCACCAGTGGGACCATGTTGGGAAGAGGCAGGGTAGTCACCAGAGGAGAAGGCTGACAGACAGAGAGAAAGCCTGTGCTTTACCTGCTGAGAAGGGCATGAAGAAGTCGCTCTTCTTAAAGGTGCCATTCTTGTTCAAGAAATGTTCAGGGTTGAACTCATGTGGATTTGCAAACTCTTTACTGTCATGGAGGACAGAACTGAGGACAGGAAAAATTGTGGTTCCCTGAAGTAACACAAGAAGAGCAGAACATGAAGGGGAGGTAACTTAGTTTTAACTTGGCAGGCAATCCAATTGAGTGATCTGAGATTCCTAGTGTAGCCCTAAGAGTGCCTTTGGTCTCCCTTTGGTCCCCAAAGGGACAGGCAGCTTTAGGGAGACCCTGGTGGATGCCACAGCAGTGACAGTTTTTGGCTGTTCTTCCATAATGCTCCTTCTCACCTCCAGAACATTTATCCTCACCTGCTCTGGTCATCAGGGGATACCCCAGCTAAGTCTTCCTCTTTCTTAGTGTTTCACAAGAATGAACTTGTAGATGCACCATGGCCCTTCTTTTCTGTGAGCCTCAAAAAGTGAAAGTACACGAAGTTGTGGAAATGAAGCTCACTTCCCCTCTGCTGACAAATTTCTCCAGCCACGGAAATCACAACACCAACAGCCCAGGTGCTGCTGTTGCCCTGCTGCCCACAGCCACCCAGAAAAGCAATGAGCATTGCTGCACTGGGTCAGGTCAAGCCAGGGGCTGCTCTAATCCACCAGCCTGCCTCTGGCAGTGGCCAGCAGAGACTGCCTCAGGAAGTAGGTGAGAACAGAGTAAACAGGTTTTGCTTGTTCCACTGAATGGAAGCATACCCTCCAGCACTTTGTGGCTCAGGGGCTTTCTGTGCTCCATAACCAGCAACTAACTTTGCTTCCAAGCATGTGCATAGGCTGTCCTGGCTGGTAGTGAGCAGCTCCATGACTTTGCTGCTCTGGGTTTTTGTGAACCCACTGTGCTTCTGCAGATAGGTAAAGCAAGGGAACAGATGTGTTGGTCAGCGCTACTCTTCTAGTCTTGGCCCATGGAGTGTCAACGAGGCAGTGAAAATGAGCTACAGAAGCCTGAGGATAAAACCCTCATGAAGATCTGGGTGAAAACAAGGTCAGGCCACAACAGTTCTGGCTTCTGGCTGTAACTGACAGCCTTAGGGCAAATGTGCTGCCACCTCATCCTTGAGCTTAAGGGAGCTTGCCCACTAACCTTAGGAATGACGTAATCTCTGAAGGAGGTGTCTTTGGTCACAGTGTGAGGGACAGACAGGGGGAGAAGAGAGATGAAGCGCTGGATTTCATGGACCACTGCATCTGTGTAGGGCATCTGGATCCGGTCAGCCACACACGGTTTTCGTGATCGTCCTATGACCTGGTCAATCTCTTCTTGAACTTTCTCTGTCATGAGAGGCACAAACCATAAAATGGGTAAATAGAACCAAACCTGCATTCATAGGTTGCCCTAAGCTCTTTACAAATCAGAGATGGCAGGAGCATTGATGTTGGTTTTGGTGTGACTAGAACACAGTTCCACTGCTGCCCATGCAAAGAAAGTTCTCCTTTTGACCTGGCTAAACAGGAGTACTGGGAGATAAAGGTGAGGACACAGTCAGGTGCCAGGTGTGAGGGGACTATAGCTGATGATGATGCCAGTGAAGCTGAGGGGCCTCCATTGGCCACCATAAGGAATGACAGTGCAAGGACTTTGTCCATTTGGGTAAAATATGAGAGAGAAACAGAGAGAGAAGAAAAGCAGGGAGAAGGATGTGGTGTTAGGCACATGCCCAGCTCAGGGAAAATGCTAGAAAGGAAGAGATCACAAACTGGTACCTTGTATCTTTGGATGTTTGAGAAGCAGCAGAAGCCCATAGCGTACAGTGGTGCTAGTTGTCTCAGTTCCAGCAATAAACAAGTCAAAGGTGCTCGTTATCAGGTTCTTCAGGTGGAAACTGGAATTGGGACGATCTTTCTCCTAGGGAAAAGACTGGGTTGTTTCTCTGGCTGAGCTGAGAAAAGTGGCCCTTTCTCATATCATCCCAGGCCTTCCTTTTCACCTAGAGCTGTTCCATTTCTTTGCTAAAGTGCAGCACCATCTGGGGCATTGCAATGCTACCTTGAGCAGTAAACTCCAACCGCCTTGAGCAACCTTCTTTCAAGCTGTGCTCTGAATGGTACTCAAGTGCTTGTTTGCCTTGCTATACCAACTGCTTTCCAGTGAAAAACCGCCAGACGAGAGTGCTGGGGAACACGCAGACCCAGAACTATAAGTTCTAGCACAGGCAGTATCTGGGATATGTCTTCCCATTGCACAGCTGACGGGGAAGGGGTCATCCCAATGTCTGTGTCACTTATGAGAGGGAACGGACTCAGCATGGGTGTGTTTGAGGATGAGCTGGGGCTGCTGCTGTCTCCTTACCTCCTGCATTTTGCTGAGGAAACAGTCAATGAAATCCTGAGGGGAGTTGGGATCTAGGGAGGCTTGGTGCAACTTCACCTCCTCTGCCACAAAGGCTTTGAGAGCATCAAATTCTGCAAATATTTGGTTGTGTGGGCCAGGCAAGTAATCCATGATCTTTGGGAACATCTGGTAGAGCTGGAAGGAAAGAAACAGGAAGGTTGCTAGTATGACCATTAACCCATCCTTTGATATTAACAAAAAAAAAAAAAAAAGGAATGCCACAATTGAGCCAAGCAGAAGGACTATGAATGTGGGCAGTCTGGCAGGGCTGTAGGGGCTTGGTTAGTAGCACTAGGAACCTTAGAGCTGGAGAAGAAGGGTGTTCAGGACTATTGGGAAGCTGCACTTAGCAAAGCCAATTCCATTGGTGAAGGTGCTTCCTGCTCTCAAATGTAATCCCTTCTGTGCAGCAGAGAATTGATGGGCTCCTTATTAAAAGACTGAAATGGAACTTCATTGGGAGGGAGGCCTCCTGCTCCTCTGGGAGAATGTTGCCACTGTGAAATGGCTACTGAATGTACCTGTCCCCAGTGGGAGTTCATCAGCTCAAAGATGTTGTTCATGTTGTTCATCAGACCCAGGAACTTCTTGTCTTTATAATCATACCGCTTCCCAAAGACGATGGAGCATATGACATTGGAGACAGAACAGCTCAGCATGAAGGTTGGGTCAAAAGGTTTTCCTGTGATTCCAGAAAAGTTACAGACTATAAAAAAACCTTGCAAAACTATGGCTACTTATGGCTACTGTGGGTAATCTGACCTCTGGTTGTTAGTGGAAATATCAGATCACAGAAGGGTCTTCCGAAGAGAAGAGTACATGAAATTACTTACACCTTTGTAACGAGGGGTATCTGATGCATGGACCAAATCCACAGGAATTTCAGTTCTTTGCTAAAGACATGAGCTCCCTTAAAACAGGAAATGTTTTCAAATGTAAGATATATTAAAAATGGACCATACCCTTTGTTTTGTTGATCTCTTCCAGCAAGTAGTCAGATTCCTCCTGTATCCTCTCTTCAATGCTCCTCTTCCCCATTCCAAAGTTCCGCAGAGTGGTGAGAGCAAACCGCCGGACCTGTATCCACGGCTCGTTGTTGCTAAAAACAATCCCTGCAGAAGAGAGAAGGAAGAGGGAAGACTTGGCTTGGGCATGCTGGGTGTGGGATGAACAGTGGCTCACAGTGACAGAGAATCTTGTTCCTGGAGAGCACTGTCATGGTAGTGTCACAGAGTCCTGTGATTTGGAGGCAACCTCTGGAGGTTCTGTAGTCCAACTGTCTGATTCTGGCCTTCTCCACTGCACATGCAACCTCCTTGGGAATAATTGATCACTCACATCCACTCACAATTTCTCTTGCTGCAGCTGGTGGCTGTTGCCCCTTGTCCTTTCCCAGCCCATCTCTGAGAACAACTGGCTCCACGTCTCTGCTACGTCCCCCTTTGGGTGATGGAAGCCAGGAATTACAGCCCACTCTGCCTTCCCTTCTCCAGGTGGGACACTCCTCTCCCCTGCAGTGTTCCTTCCTGCATGGGACATTCCAGCTCTACTCTGCTGAACACACCCTCAGCCCTTCCCTTCTCAGAAGGAGCTCAGCCAGCAAACATACCTAATCCATTGTTGGCCCTGTCTCCTACTGGCATGCGTCCTCTGGCAGCAAACTCATCCGCACGATCAATCAAAGCTTCTTTCACCACACTATGTCCATGCAGCACCACCACTGGGTAAGAGCCCAGGTGCACTGTGAACACTGGTCCATACTCTTCACTGAGCTGTAAAAATGCAAGAGAGAACATGGCCATGTAGCAAATAGAGAGGAAGAGTTGAAAAGTCTCCTTGCTGCAGCATCCCACTGCAGGCAGTGAGCCTCACACACCGGCAACATCAAGATTTGGTCCTCTCATGATAAGTGTGGCTATGGAGAGGAGTCCCAGCTATCCGGCCCTGAACAACAAAGGCAACAGCAACAAGGGGGAGCAGCCGCAATCCCCGTGACTCTGCTGCTCCTCTGGCATTGCAATTCATCAAGCTCTAGCCAGAGGTTGTCCCCATGCATAGGTGCCACACGTGTCTCACCCCCAGAAGAAAGAGAGAAAAAGAAAGTGGCATTACCTTGTCGAGGGTTTTGGACAAGTTACTTGGTTTCACCTGTAGCAAGTTACCTAGAATGGGAAGGGGAGCTGGTCCTGGAGGCATCTTCCCCTTTCCAGACTTCCCTTTCCATGCTGCAAAGGAGAGCAGGCAAGCAAAGCAAATCAGGAGGACAACAGTGGCTGCTCCCAGGAGCTCCATTTGTTTCTGCAGTTCAGGAGAAAGTGACTCTGGCTGCCAGAGTCCAAGTTTATATACTGAAGGGCTGTGTTAGCTCAAGAGCGTGTTTTGGCTCGCATGGCTGAGTCAGTCAGTGTTACTAGTCAATCATTTGTTAGATTGCCCTGTGTTATGAAACTAAGATTTTATTGCTTTTAATTGGTCATTGAAGACACACCTTATCTCAAACAACTGCAGAGGCCAACAGAGGCCAAGAAATTTATAACATGCTCATAAATCTTGTTTTGTTTAACCTACAGTTAATTGTTAAAGAGATCACACTAAGGGTGTACTCTTATACTGAGGCACTCACAGTAATTCCCTCTCACAGGAGCATCTTCAGTGCCATTTGGGATTTCAGTTCTTCAGTATCAGTTATGCAAACTCCCAGTGATGTCAGCCATCCTTGATTGTTCCTGAAATCTTCCTGACATTGATAGACTTTGCACTGCATGTGATGTGCCAAAGGACATATAGACATGTTCTCCTCGGTGTACAGCAATTAAATGCCTCAGTCTCTCTGCCTAGGAGTGTCTGGCCTCACAAGAGAGGAAAGTATAAAATATCCATCTAGCAAGGGCAGAAAGGTCTCCAGACATCACAGTAGACAAGAAAGCACTTGCTGGGTGAGAGAAAATAAAGACATAAGAAAAGTGGATGAGACCTTGGGACTCTGACCTCTTCAAGGTCTCCTAGAGGACAAAACGATTGGCAAAAGCAGGCAGAGAAGAGAGAAATGAAGAACTTGAGAGGATCTCTGGGGAATAGCTTCCAATACTGTGCCAGAGATGCACTTGGCAGAGGCTGGGTATAGGTTAGTGCCACCTGGCAACTAGTCCTTGCACTTGTAATGACCAAAGAAGCTCCCCCAGACTACTGCTGGAAGTTGGCACGTAGAAGTTGTTGTTTTGCTATGTCTGATTCCAGTATGAGGAACTGCTGCCCTGGAAGGTCCTTAGGTGCTCTAGAGACAGCAGAGCATGTCTGGTGAAAGGACCCTCAAGGTTGTTCTCAGCTTGCTCAGTCTGGCCTTCTGCCTCTGTCTCTCCTGAACTGTGACCCATCTGCAGGCAGACAGATCCAACTGATCAGGAGTTGCGAGGGTAGGGGACGTAGGACTTGGTGGGAATTAGCGAGAGGCCTGGGTGAACTGAGTGCTTAGTTGGAGTGTGCTAATGTGAGTTTCCCCTTTCACTCAGAGGTGCTAGTGAAGGTCTCCATCCCTTGCAAAAGTTTCTGTACCTTCCCTCCCCTACGCGTTCTTAAGTCACCCTCGCTCTCTTGCATAGGTACAGTAATTTGCTAGTTGTTCTTTTTAAATCTCATTTCACTTCGTAAAGGCCCACACTAGATATTTTGGTGGGAAAACTGAATTACCAACAACTTTTGGCAAGTTGCTGATCTGCTGGCCTAAATTGCTGCATCAGTTCAGATGGCAGGGAAGTTCATGGAAGTTCATGTAGGTTTATGGACTTTTGCCTGATGAAAGTAAAGTTCATGAGAGTTTGCACTGCTACATGAGGTAGCTGCCAGATAACAGCAGTCATGGACTTTCCACGTTGTCTGTAAAGTTCCCTTCTTCCTACCCTCATTGATCAGCTTCAGGCTAGTGGACCACAGAGACATTTGCCTTCACCTGCCTTCATCCTCTGCATGTCCTGTTTGTGGTGGTCCTGGGTGCTGTCTAAACTGGTGCTTACAGCTGGGTCATTGTAATGCAGGAGAACTATCAAATGGGTGAGGAAAAGATTTATGAGGAAGGAGAAACCTGCCCGTTTTATCTCAGCCAGGCTGCTTCCCACTTTCTATAGCAACTTCTTTCAAACAAAGCATTTCATTTCCATGAATTTCAGGCTCATTTCAAGTGCCTCTCATCCCTGTCCAGTGTGTGTGGGTATTAGGAAAGGGCAGTTAGCTGAAACTGTTTGCAACACAGATATTGCTTGGTGGATCTACAGCTCTCCCAGTGTTGTTTCACATAGAATTATTTGTCAACTCCATGCAGCCTTTTTTGCTGTCAGCATAAACAGAATATTGATGGGTTATAGTGTAATTAAAGCTACCTCTCTGTAGCTCCAAACTACTTTGTTTGTTATGTTTTACCCAATTATCAGCAGGTAATGCAGTCAAATGAAGCATTCGGGAGTCAAGCAGTGGTGGTGAGATCTGAGCAAGCACAAGACTCAGCTTCTACAGAGATAAAGCCTCCCTCCCTGCCAAAGTCCAGATGTTTTCCCTGGCTGCCTCTCCATCGTGGCTGCCCAGTGCCCACTTGGTTCATGTGTGCTGCTCAAACCACAGCCCGTCGAGATCCATTTGCTTGGGTTCCTGCTGTGCAGAGCAGCTCAAAAGGTCTTGTACTTTGTGGAACAGCCATCCTGACTGGTGCATGAAATTAGCCATGTGCAGGGTAGGCACAGTGACATTCTTCACCCAGCTGGGATCATGGCAGCCCGTACACCTGCAGAGCAAAGACGGGCTGTGGGCTGAGGTGGAAGAGCAGAGGAAATGGCTCCCTCAGACTCAGCTACGATCCACAATGCCTGTGGGGAGGACTGGCTGGAGGGACAAGTGTGCTGGGACTGCTGCACAGTGCTGTGCAGACATCCAGGAGCTGGAGGGTCTGATGAGGGCACAAGCATGAATGGCTACCAGTGGAAGTGCATTATCAAGGGACAAGATTAGAAATCCCACACATCTAATGCACACACCATGCTGGGATGTGTGTGTGTTGATCTACTGCCAAAGAAATATGCAGAGTACAAAAGAACATGGGTGGCTCAGGCTATGCCAGCACTCCCACAAAAAGGCATGCACAGACACAAATGTGTGCATCACCTCTGCAACAGTGTAAAAACATTCACACCTCCACTGCAGGAATGCAGACACATCTGTATGGAAAGATGGACAATGAGGCGTTCACTCAGTGTGACTGCCTGGTGCGTGGCTAGGGAGAAGGATCTACATGAGACACACTGCAGTTATAGACAGGCAATGGTTGCTGGAAAGGCACAGTTTTCTCTGGGATCACAGAGACTCCCCTTAGGTGTGTTTTAAGCCCATCTGAGGGAACCCCTGTAAGTTTTTGGGAGTGGGGTTCCAACAGAGCACACAGTCCTGCCACCTGTCAGCCACGCCTAGACCAGTCCTGCAGCTTATCCCTGCACAACCACACTGCAAACAGGGCTGTAAGTCCATAGCCAAGAGTGTTTATAGGGAATCACCACCTTTTAAGTGTGCAAAGCCTCCTGAGCTCCATAGTTTCCCACAGATTTCATGTGAAGGGCTATTTTTGTGCTTTCATGTCAGCACCCTATGTCTGGCATTTGAAGCAGTGTCAGCTTTAAAAGAATAAAAGAGCAAAGGAGCGTTGTCACTCAGTTTCTGGCACTCTTGCCTTGTAATGAGTAATTAGAGCAGCAATAGGGCACCTGGGGAAAAGCAGCCAGATGTCCTGCATGTCTCGGCCATTGGAAGGACTCAGAGTGACAGAAAGGATCTGAAGACCCTGCTGGGGCTGTACAGTATGAATACAGATCCACCTCTTCACATTAGCTCAGCTTTTGCCCTGTGGTTTTCTTCAAAGGATGCAAGCAGACTGCTGGGTTCAGGTGAGGGCAATGGAAGGTGCTAAAACTGCTGGGCTGGGCCCACCTGGACACTTCAGGGATTTCTGATCCCAGCTGGCTCCACAATTTAAAAGGGCTAGGCTAAGGAGAGCTACCTCATGGTCCTTGGCAAGAGAGCAGGATGAGTGTTGTAGGACAGTCTGGGGCTGTATTGGGTGCTATGCTTTTCTGGGTGTTTCTTGGTTCCCTGTCTTTGTTTGTGGGTGCTAGTGGTAATGTTTTTTCTGATCCTACCCTGTTGACTTGTGGCCAAGAAAGCTTACAGCTCACCTTACCTCTGGGCTGGGAAGGGAATGCTTCATTGTTGCTGACTACTTGGGGTAGGTGAAGGCGGTGTCCAGAGGCATTTGTAGCCCAATCTTTGCACACTGCAGAGGAATGCCTGGATGAGGAGGAAGGAAGGGGTTTTGATGGGAAGTGCTGCTGAACAGCTTTCAATGCATTTTGTATAACTAGGGGGATGTTTATGTCACCCATCAGTCAAGGGTTTTGGTGAAGTAGTGGGCCTGGATCTAGATGGTCTTGGCTGCTGGATTCTCTCACATGCCCCCTGCTTTTCCAGACCCTAATGCTGGCTAGGACCCTGTTTCCTACAGAAAGGTAGGGTTGCAGTGGACCCTATGTGTAATGTGGGATGTTAAAGCCACTGCTGCTGTCTTCTCTTTCTGTAGATACTGAGGGGAAGGCACATGCTCTGCAGAATGACTCTGACTGTGGGCTGTTGGTATCTGGGACTCCAGATGGCTCCAGGAAAGTACAGGTTTCTTATAGTGGCTGTTATATCTTTGAATGGGTGAGTGGCCTTATGGATTCTGCTGGGACTGTGGCTACTGCTGCTCTGGCTGCCCTGACTGGTGTGGTTTTCCCCTAGGATGGCCATTACCTTCTGCTGCTTGGACTTGAAGGAACAGATGCTGCTGGGCGAAAGGTTCTTCATGAAGAGACACTGCTCAGGTGCCCTGTGGACCTTCCTGGTAAGATTGTGACAGCTGCTTGTATCTTGTGGGGATGAGTGCTATTCCTTTTCGTTGGCTGTTCCTAGTCAGTCTAGGGGCTAGGAAAGGGGATTTATTGCTATGCAGAAAACTGCCTGGAAAAGGGTTTGGACATAGGAACCACCAACTTGCTGGGAACTTGCATGTCTTTGCAAGATCAGCAGGTGAACATGTTCATTGTGTCTCCTAACCATGTTCTGGCTGCTTGGGTCCCTGCAAGTTCAGAGACTGAGCCAGAGACTAGGTACAATGATTTTTGTAACTACCAAGAGTTGACCCAAAACATTTATCTTGACAGCTCTCATACAAGTCCAGTCTCCTATACGTGGCTTCTGGGGGACACTCTTTTGCAGGGAAATGCATGTCCCTTCTGAGGAGGCTTCCATGCTACTTCCAGGCCATGTGTTTAACCCTCACCTGACTCTAATTTCCCTTCATTTGTATGCAGAGTCAGCAGGACACCTTCCACCAGAGTCCTTTGTGTCTTTTGTCCCCCTGCTTTTGTGCTTTAGGTGCCAACTCCTGCTGATTTTTTCTAGCCCTAGATGCTCCAAGCAGTGGTTTCTGTTCGGCTGTTCCCAGCCAGGACCGGCTGCCGTGTGCCTCCTTGCCTGTCAGCCAGGGAAACTGTGAAGCGCAAGGCTGCTGCTATGACCCTAGAGACAGGATAAATCCTTGCTACTTTGGAAACACAGGTAAGCCTGAGCAGCTGTCCCTCCCTCCTATTGAGTTGCCTCAAAACAGGATTGCTCACTCTTTTTGCCTGTCAGGAATACCACGTTCTGTTGAGGTGTCCAGCCTTTTCAGGTGTATTGCAGCGGTCCTGGGTTTATGGCCAGAATCGATGTTGCTGTTAGAGCTGGTTGCACTTGTCTTGCTCTGCTTAGCAATTGTTTCAGGGCTTAAAGGCAGGAGAACTCATAAAACTTTCTGGCCTCATCTTTGCTGTAATGTTTGAGTCTCTTTTCCATCCTCCTTCTCCCTGAGCTTAAGACTGATTATATCTTTTCCTCCAGTGACAGCTCATTGCACAGCAGATGGCCAGTTTTCCATTGCTGTTTCTCGGGATGTGACCCTGCCACCCATTGTCCTGGACTCGGTGCAACTGGCCAGTGGACACAGTACTGGCTGTGTTCCTACTGTGAAAAACAATGCATTTGTTGTGTACCGGTTCCCACTCTCTGCCTGTGGCACCACTTTTCAGGTAAGAGCTGCAGCTGTCTCTAGGCTGCAACAGCAGAAGCTTGCAGACCTGGAACAACCTGATGTGGCTTTGGCCACTTAATGGACACCCTAGAGACTTCCAGAGGCTAAGTACTCTTCTCCAGCCTCGTAGTGATCCAGCCTGACTTTACCACAGTGATGGTGCCTGTCTGTCATTGCAGGTGACTGGAGACCAGGCCATATATGAGAATGAGTTGGTGGCATCCAGGGATGTGAAGACTGCAAGCCTCGGCTCTGTCACTAGGGATAGCACTTTCAGGTATTACCCCGGGGCTGGTGTTGCTGCGTGCCATTGTGCTCAGTGTTACTGCAGAAATTCCTGCTTGTCACAAGCTCTGCATTCACAACAGCACACTGGAGGAACTAAGGACTGGTATGTCTCTAGTTAGTGGGAATAAAGCTGGTGCTGATCAGTGACCCTCTGGAGATTCTCAAATCCAAAGTCCAAAGAGAATGTCAAGAATTTCCTAAAAGGAAGTGTTGTGAGGAAGATTAGGAATACTAGGAGCGTAGCTAATTAAAGTAGGTACTGTGTTGCCGTATTGGGAAAAGGACATATCAGAGTGACTTTTCTTATCTGCCTGATTTGGAGCTTTCCTGTCCTACCAGGTTACATGTGCGATGTAGTTATTCCATCAGTGGGAGCTCCATTCCCTTGAGTGTTCAGGTCTTCACATTGCCACCACTCCCTGCTGTGTCCCAGCCAGGTCCTCTGTCCTTGGAGCTGCGTGTTGCCTCAGGTAGGAGAGGTCTGCAGGACTTACTCAAGCCTCTTGGTGCAGGCTCTGGTCTCTGAGTAATAAGGGAGTACAGACTGGTTAATCCAGCACTACTTCCCAGCCATGGTGGGAACTTACAGATATGGCTATAAAGGATATTCTTGGGATGCCTCTTGCTGTTTCTTCCTGCTCTAAAATGGCTCTTTGGTTTCTTCTGCTCCAGATGGAAGCTATACTTCCTACTACAGTGACAGTGACTATCCTGTTGTGAAGACTCTGAGAGACCCTGTTTATGCAGAAGTCAAGGTCCTTCAGAGAACAGACCCAGACCTGATTTTAGTTCTGCACCACTGCTGGGCCACGCCAAGTACCAATCCCCAGCAACAGCTGCAGTGGCCTGTTTTGGTGGATGGGTAAGTTCCTTGTCAACAACTTTGGGTCAGGGGAATAACTTGCTCTTTTTTGACTGCTTGCCTCTCCTCCTCAGGTGCCCTTATGCAGGGGACAACTATCAGACACAACTGGTGCCTCTGAGTTTTGCCTCAGGACTACAGTTCCCCTCTCACTACCAGCGTTTCACCCTCTACACGTTCACCTTTGTGGACTCTGCTTCCCAAGAGAAGCTCTCTGGGCTGGTAAGATCCTGTCCTGGCTGCCTAGTTTCCTATTGAGGACAAGTAAAATGTGAGCAATAAGAACCATTTGATAACTATGAAGGGCTTGGCCTTCTTGTGAGGGAGACAAGGGGGCAAGGTGGTGGCAGGAGCAAAGACTAGGAAAATCCCCTCCTGAAACAAAAGGGGATAGGTTGATGCAAACTTAATTCCCTGAGATGAATGTGGTAGAGGTAAGATTCGTCACTGGAGGGGTGGGACAGAATATGAGCCTATGAGGAGGTAGCCCTTAAGCAAGGGCTATTTTGTTGCCTAAACTGTTCTGCTGAATTAGTTTAGGTTGTGTGCTCTAGCTATGCTGATCATTAGTCTCTAAACCAAATTTCTTAGTCAAAATGACTTGAAATAGCTTTGTGTATCTGTGAAGCATCTGGGCTCTGAATATTGTGAGTTTCTGCACAGTTAAGTCATATGAAGTTTACCCTGCCTTGTGCTGCTTGCTCAGCACTCCTGGAACCACTTAATACTCAAAAGAGGTCACAGCTGTATCCAGCATTGGTCGCAGTGTAGTGGTGCTTGGGCAGCTGTATCCCAGGTGGGTGGGAGAAGTGCTGTAATGCCGGATTTCACCGAGTTTGAAGGTGTATGGTAAAGATACTGAAGGTGCCTTGCAGCAGACAGCAGAGGGCTCCAAGGCTACAGCCTGGATTTGAAACAAGCGAAAACCACCTGCCTGCCTTCTTTCTGTCACCAGGTGTGCATGATCTGGCTGGTATGGAATTAACTCTTCTCATAGCAGTCCACATGTTGCTGTGTTTTTGGATTTGTGTCTAAAACTGTGTTGAAAGCATTCCGATTGTTCTCGCTGTTTGCGGAATAGTGCTTGCACAGTACCAAGGCTCTTTCTCCTCTCTGCTGCCTGAGTGATTCCAGGCTGTGTTCCATTCTTTCTAGGTGTACCTTCACTGCAGTGCTTCAGTGTGCCACCGGTCTGTACAGGAGTCCTGCACCTCCCCTTGTCCTGCTAGAGCCAGTAAGCGTCCTGCCCTTCTGCTTCACTATCCAAAGGGGCAACAAGGGTCTTGCTTCCAAGGTGCAGGGGTAGGGGACACACAGAGACCATGGACTAATTGCCTTGAGCCATGGACAGCTTGCCAAGGCATTTCCTGCTCCTTTCCACTGACTAAAGGCCCTTGCTCTTATGCCAGAAGGGCAGAGGTCTTTGTGGGCTCCTAATTCTGTGTGGACTCACATGGAAACTTTGGCCTTCAGAGCTTTGTGTGTGTTGAGAAGCTGACCTTGAGGGCCATCCATCTCAACTACAGCCTTCCCATTGCTCTGTAGGGGGTAAAAGGAGCACTGAGCATCACTTTCAGGAGGGTGCCTCCCATGTCTCCAGCAAAGGCCCTGTGATTTTCCTCCCGGATGAGTTTAGATGGGACACAGCAAAGGATGGCCTTGGTAAGTGTGGCAGCCCAGCATAGCCAGTCTGGGGAAGAGGGCTGGTCTAAGGCTTTTCTGCAGAAAGACAGAACCCCAGAGGAAGCATCTCTGTGCCTCACTGGGAGCATTAATTGGGTTGTCTCTCCCCCACAGGAGCAGCTGTGCACGCTGCAGCCCCCTGGGCTCTGGCCTTTGCTGCTGTGGGAAGTGGGGCAGTTCTGTGCATGGTCCTTGTAGCTGTTGTGCTGTGGCAAAGGAAGGTGTCAGCAACGTGTGAAATCAATGGATTGCAATAAAGTGGCCTGTAAAACCACTTGATCTGTGGTACTGCTTCTCCTAGAGACCATGGCTGTAAGACTTTATTGGCAAGGCAAAAATTTTTGTCTGTGGCTGTGAAAGCTTTCCAAATGCTCCCTTTCTGGAATTCTTCTGCTCTGGGTTTGGTGTTCACTGTCTGCTGGTTACAAGAGAGAGCTGTTGTCATGGCCTGGTCTGCAGACTCTGAGGCAGGAGTGATGCTGGTGGGTGGTGTCTGCATTTGCCTCAGTGATTGAGGTAGCCTTCAAAATTACTGTCCTCTGCTGCCTTCCAACACTGAGTAGAAGTGCAGCAAAACTAACTAAAAGTGGATCCTGCACCTACTGCTCCTTTGGGCATGCAGAGCAGACACTGTGACTGTGCAGAAGAGCTGGAGACTGCCTGCTTGCCTGAGTCACTAGGTAAGTCAGGGTTGTCCTTATGTGCCAGGACTAGAAAGCAAGGATGCCAAAGCACTGCACAAATGGACCTTTCTAGCGATTCTGAATGTGTGAACTTACATCTCTTGCCCTAGAAACAGAAGGTGGCACGTGGAATTTTTCTGGGGAATGAGAACAAGGAAATATCATTCTAACTGGGAGAAAATACCCAAAGGGCCTACCTAGGTGGTTTGAACTCAAACCTTCAGGTGAGAGCAGGCAGTTAGGAGTCTTCAAAGCTCTTGGGTTAAAGCTTCTTTGACATCACTGTGGGCAGGAGAAGAGTCTCAATTGAACTGCTTTGGAGCCTTTAAAAGGGAAGAGTAGCTCTTAGACATGGAAGCAAAGAACTGATCAGTAGCTTGCTTGAGGTAGCAGATATTGTTCTTTTGAATTAGGTTCCATTCCAGGCTGGGTGATTAGAGGGTGTTAAGGTGCTGGAATCTGCTTTTGAATTCCTTTCCTACTCCAAGAAACTTCAGGAATCGTGTTCTTATTTTTCCAGCAGAACTACTCTCCCCTGGTACTTTCCAGATAATCAGTGACTTAGTCTTGCCTGCTTTTAATCGAATCAGAAGAAAAGACTGTTCCGAGTTGTACGGTGGGAGGGTGAAGGAGCTCATAGGCTGGAAACAATCTTCAGCTGAAGATAGGTCAAGCAGCCTCCTTCTTTAGGGAGTGCCTCTACAAATTAAATGATCTTGGTACAGGTGGAGCTCTGTCTGAGAAAGCCGAGTGAAAACTCATAATGTGCCTTATGACAAGTCTTTAGCAGCTGTTTGTAGTGTTAATGAACTGGGCAATTAGAGGAGTACTATAAAGCACACCTTTTCAGCCCACCAGGCAGGGTGCTTTGGCACTGGTCTTAATTAAGTGGTCAAGGGGAGACTTTAAAGCCTCCCTGGCTGCTTCTCCCTCAGTAAGGGAGACAGAAATACTTGCTTGGAGAGCTTGGATGCTGTGTGGACGCTGAAGGGGCTAGGAGAGCCAAGTCTCTGCTGCCCCTCCATGGTGTTGCTAAGCCATCCTGCAGTGGCAGGAAGCTCTGTGTCAGTGGCCTCTGGGAATTGGACAGATTTCCCTGCAGGGACTGTCCCTTCTGGTGCACAGCTGGGTCTTACTGTAATGGACCTGCTGCTTAGTGTAGGGTACATGCAGTGCCAAGTGTGTAAACAGAGAAGTGCACTTAATTTTCTGGGAGTCTTCTGTGTTTAAGGCTTGCTACTTGGTCAGGAGGACAGGGCAGGAGCGGTAGAGAGATGCAAGCTGTTTCTGTGAAACCCTGGCACAGGGTGAAAGGCTCTGTGGAGGTTTCCTCCTGTGGTGCATTGGCCCCATCTTCTTTGCTTGTTCTCCAAGTCCCCTGTGGTGTTAGTGGCTCTCGTGACTCCTGCTGTGCAATCTTTCCTTCTGTGAAAGTGTATTTTCCTTCTCCCTTCACAGATGTGTTTCTGGCTTATTTTTTTTCTAGGCCTTTAGTTGGGTCTCACTGACTTTTGAGGTCCCTGCATGTGACTTCTCATGTCAGCACCCTCTTCAGCTCCACTCTGCGCCACCTGGTTGTACTATTGAACTCAAGATGTTGTGATGGGCTATAGACAGTGGCTGAGACTCCTGCAGGTGAAGGAAAGCTGCTCTGTCCAGGAGGGTGCTGCTGGCTGGGAATGAAGGAGCTGAGGAAAAGCAGCCCTGAGGCCATCTGTTAGTTGAGGCTGTTGTGCAGTGCTGCCACTGAACCCAGATTTACAGAAAGAAAACCCTGGTGCTGAGCATCAGCACACTTTGCCCCAGTGCCTTCGTTGGTTCTTCTTGCGGGCTGCCTGTGGCTGCCCGCTCTGTGGCTTTGGAAGCAAAGCCCAGCAACAGCACCTAATACAGGGCTGCTCAAAGTTAACACCTCCACTTTGCTCTATCTGAATTTTCCAAAGGCTCTCTTTGCCCTGTAGATCTTTAAGCACAGCATCTGCTTCAAAAGAGCAAACTGGTTTCTTTGCCAGAGTTCAAATTCTTTAGAAGCTTGGAGGTAACAATTCTTTTCCTGACCAGCTATGCTCACCTGAAACCCTAAAGGTGTGGCAGTTGCTATACTACAAGCCAGGTGCTCATTAATAAAATCTGAAGACAATTATCATAATAGTCATGCTTTTATTAAATTTCTTATGCTTGTATTACAATGCATCCTGAAGTAGAGAACTATACAGTATGTTACACATTATAAATACATTTAATTCTGAAAATACATGAATTTTGTATAATGCTATAATAAAAAAGAGTGCTAGCTCATATGAGTTAAAAAAAATCCAAACCACCAAACTTATACGATGAATGGAGGTGGTGCTAGGAAATGCCAGTTCATGATGCTACATCTTAAAGCACATTAAATTCAGTTTGCACTGATTCACATTCCTTACAGTCTCTGTAAAGCTGGAGAGATAATGGAGGGTGTAAATGCAGGATTTTTGTTCCCTGTATTTATGGAGATATATAGATTATTCACAGAATAATCAAGTAATAAATCTGACTAGCTTTGCATGAAGCTAGCAAGATACACAGTGAATAACCAAGTCCTGCAGCAGCAGCAGCTCTAACTGAAACATTAAACACAGCACCTACTTCAGGCTGCTAACTCTTAGTCAGCACAGACCTGTTTCTTTTTAATTGGGGTTTGGTTATTTTGTTTGGTTTTTTCGTGGTTTTTTTTTGAGGTGCTACCTAACAACAGTAGTAACCCTTCTGAGTACTTGGAGAAGCAGGTGTGGGCTACTGCCTTCACTCACACCTGCAAACCACAGCTGCCCTGGGAGAGCATGGCTGAGCTGCCCTAAATTCCAGAGAAGATCCTGCTCTGGTTTGGAGGACTCCAAGGGCTCCAGCTGATCTGGGTGAGCAGTGGAGAAGCATCTCCTACTGAAAGACTAAGTCTGTTAAAGCTTCTTAAATCTTGGTTCCCAGGCTACTTTGGGTTGGGTAGAGTTTTTAAACACCAATTGCTTTACTTGTAATTCTATTGTAATTAGGGGGTAGAATGATGCTTTATCAAGCGGCAAGGTTAGTTTACTTATCTTTACTCCATGTGCATTAGTTATTTTGCTAGTACCAATGAGAGCTGGTGTGCAGGGACCACTGCAACCATGGGACTTTCCGAAGCGTGCCCTGTCTGTTCCTTGAGCCTGGAATCAGTGCACACGTGGCAATAAGGCAGCCACCAACTACACTCAGGGTGTTACACCGTTCTTAATGTATCCCAAAAGAGCAGCAGTTGATAAGGGTGTATTTGAAGAACTGCCTTGCAGCTCTGCTCTCCCTCTCACCTTTTCCCATCAGAGACTGCTGGCTGAGCCACCCAGCAGCATGACTGCTCCACCTACAGCCTCAGGCCCCCACCTGCATAGACAGAGGACTTAAATGTAGCTTAAAAGTAGGAATTCAAGCCTGGTGTCCAACCTTACTCCTCCCCCCCCCAAATAATAATAAAAAAACCCCCCACACAAAAAAAAGAAACAAACACCAAAAAGACAGAAACATTAAAAGACTGATAGCACAAGAGCTGGGCTGCCCAGTGAAGCAGAGGCACATTGCCCTGCGTGCACCCTCCAGTCTCTGGAAAGGCTGATTCCTGCAGTACCTCTCCCACTGGTCTCTGCAATGAGCACGCACGATGCTGACTTCTGTGTGGGGTAGTACTGGAGTCTGGGGACCTCTGCAGAAGGAGTAGGCTCACAGGATGGGAAGCTAGTTATGGATTCAGGAATGACTTCAGCTTTACAAACTTGGTTTTCTTGCTGGATTCCAGTGAAATGGCACAGCTGGACATATGCTGCTCTGAAGGGAGGAGCTGTGCTGGGAACAAACAGAGACTGCAATTGAGGCCCCCGGTGGGAGGAGGCTGTCCTTTCAACAGCCACTTCTGCACTGGGCAAGGAGTCCCTGGCACTCCTTTAGATGATGCTGTGTCCCATAAAGCTTACATTTATTTGGGCTGGAGAAGGTCTCCAGAAAGCAGTGACAGTCAGTTTAAAAGTTTCAGTGTTTCAGGTAATTTTGTTCCAGACTGAAGGAAGAAATTCTGATTCTTAAAAGTCTCTGTTGGTTATGTTGCCACGATGCAAATAGCAATTTCTCATCCATGACTTTTGTAAGTACACTTAATGTTCAGGAGAGAAGCCATAAATAGCTGAGGATGCATCTGCTTACAGACCTTTCTCAACCTCCCCCTTCCCTCTTTCCCTTTCCATGCTCAAATCAGAGTTGCTCTATTGACAACTGTAGAATGCAGATTGCACAAAGTAACCCCGGGGTTCTTGGGTTTGTGTCCTTTGGTGTTCTCACATTGCCTTTCTGAAACAGACACACACAATGAATGTGAGATTAGAGAGAGATTCTCTGCATTTAACCTGAGTTGCGAAGGTGGGAGATGAACCGAGGCTGGTTCTCATTTAATTTTTATTATGGACAGATTGTCTCTTTCTCAAGACATTTGGTTGGCTTATTATTTGGGAATCTTTTTGACTGACTGCAGATAAATGAATTTGCTCCTGTATTTTTTTTGTAAAAAGGCTGCATGATGTAGCCCGTATGACTATAGTTGCCTTTAAATTGTGGGTTAAAATGAAAAAAAAATACAACAAACCAAAAACTGGAAGACTATTAAATGAATATATATGGGGTGTAAGCCCATATAATCTGAACTTCAAAAATCAGACCTGTTGCTGTCTTTGCATGCTGAAGTATGTATGGATGAAGGAACAGGACTACCTCATTTCTGTTCTGAGAAGGGGCAAAAAAAACCCCCAACCCACAAAGAAACACATGCTGGTTTACTTATTTTACCTTGTTCCATTTGACTTGGGTTATCAGAAAGGCCACATGTTTTCATTCTTTGTATTTTGTCCCAGAATGATCATGGAGTTCCTCTCAGTTTTCTTCAGCTCCGAAGACATAATATCTGGCCTTAACAAATGGAAAAATACAATTTGAATTTGACAGGGGTCGGAATGCATGGCTGTGTTTTTAACATTAATATGCTGTGCATATGTACCCAACATCCAAGCTATACCAAAACAGCTTCCCTTTCTCTAGTCTGAAATTCCAAAACAGATGCTGTCCAAATATTTGTGGCAGCATGGAAAAAGAGAGCCACAAAATGCAGCGCTTGGCATGGAGTCACACTGTAATGGGTGGACACAAACATCATATTGTTGAGAGCAACTGGTATTTTCTACCTAGCTGGCAGCCAGGGCATAGACTCATAGTTGAATGTCACAGGGAAGTTAAAAATTCTGGCTTGAAGTACTAAACAGGAAATTTAGTGTTTTGAAGACCAACACTAAGCTAGCTGCTGTGGACTGTCTTCAGCCTATTTTTTTGTTCATTATTTATTACACATGATTGAAATAAGTGTAATACATCCTGTTTGGTTGAAATGACTTAGCTCAGGTCTCCAGGACTTATGAGAGACAAACCTTTTAAAACACCTTCTAAACATTTCTTTAAAATAGCTTCTGTTTAAGAAAGAAAAGATCTAGTTTAGTTTTTTTAAAAAGCAATATTTGAAAGTTATTTGCAGAAAATACATGGCTATTTACTTCAAATATTTAATTTGAAAAATTTTCAACTCTGAGTCCTGACTGATGCAGTACACTCTTTTTCTTGCCAGCTACTGCTTTGTTTTTTACCTAAATGTTGTATGTTTTTTTTTTTTTTTGTTCAGCTCTTAGTTCTTTTGCAATGGGATGGTCAAACCTCTGCATTGATGTTGTTTTTTAATTCTTTGTCTGTTTCTCAACTCTGAGCACAGGAATCTCCCTTAGTAGTAATTTCCCAAGTAAAGAGCAGTGTTTAGATTTGGGTCTGAGGTTCTAGGGACCTTTTCAACCTTTGCTATACAGTATTGAAGATGGGGTTTTGTAATATTAGAGCTGTACTGTCTTTCCTTAATTACTTCACCCTAACCACAAAGTAGGTGTCATACAGCAGCAAGCTTTTGATGGCTTTAAACTGAAACTATTATCTTTGCCATGAAAAATACTGTATTTGAGGTTAGCTCATGCCCATGCAGCTGCATTAAAGCTACAGCTCCCACAGATAGCCAGCTGGATATGTCTGCACAGGAATGTCAAGAGGGGATCACTCAAAGCTGCTCACATTAGATCCTGTCCTGGAAAGCTGGGTCCATGTGCTGCCTAAGTTCATAACACCATGCTCAAGTCAGTCATCAGCCTGTTCTGCCCCTTTGCACAAAATAGATGTTGCTTTGTAGGAGTAAAAGTACTAGCAGGAAAAAGAAAATGAAATGAAAACCTGAGCCCGTTTAGAACAATGTCTGACAAATCAGAGTCTTGTGCCAGTATGTTTACCTTGGCAGGCTAGAAGAACCAAGTTCCCTCTCTACTATGAGAATTCTTTTGTGGATGTTTTTAAAAAAAAAAAAAAAAGGAGAGAGACAGAAAAGAAAAACAAAACAACCGCCCTGGAGGAGATCATTCATCATACACAGAGTGGGAGCGTAAAAGGGGATTTGCTTTGACCTAGTTACAAAAACAAAAACAAAGAGACTTTCTCTAATTGCCCAAATGACTCAAGTGGGACTGGGTGTCAAAAGCAACAAGCTCTGCTTCCTTTGGAGCTGTATGTTAATATAGGGCACCGGGATCCAGCCTGTTCCAGTTCGAGACCTGGAGCCCAAGGAAGCCGGGTAAGCAAAAGCCAGCCAGCTCCATATGCCTGCATGTACAAACAGGACTGGGAGCCAGGACAAACATGTTTCATAAATTGTAACAAAGACAGTGGCTTTAATGGCTGAAAGTATCAGGCCTTCAAGGGTTGCTTTGCCAAGAGCTGCAGATGAGTGAGACTTTCTTGCTTTACAAAAGGTCTATCTTTCTGTCCAGCAGCATTTGCTGGCCTGTCATTGATCTGGTCTGTTCACTGATCCATTAAACTTAACTTTTTATTTCACAGGAGCCTGAAGGCAACTGCATATCCAAATGCCACATGAGCAAGGTGCCCAAATTTTCCAGGGCAATGTCAGTACATTGTTATTGCTGGGTTTGGGGTAAAAAGAGCAAAATCAAATACAGACAGGGCTAGGGAATAAGGAAATGGAGGCAGATAAAGGGGCATGAGTAGAGGCAAGGGGTCTATGTAGATATAGACGAGAAGAAAGTTAGTAAAAGAAAAGGCCATTCATCAGCTACAGAAAGCAGCCTGGAAAAATAAGTGTACAAGATATCTGGGGCTGCCTGGTTACAACCAGGTAAAAAATTGTCCATTTGACATCTCATTGTATAGCATTTCCATGACAGCCATAGTTGTCCAGTCTAGGAGACTAATTTCTAGGGAGTTAGAATTGCTATTAGGAGCTATTGGGCTGGCCCTTTTTTTGGAAGTAGATCAGTTTAGGCACTCGAGGATCTAGCTTTCAATTCTCATGCAGAAAAGACTGGCACTGTCCTCTGTGCTGCAGAGAAAGAACCAAGCAGGAGATTAAAGAGACAGAACTTTTCTGAAACCCAAATAAAGTCCTAGTTCTATTGAGGTTTAGAGGAAAGGTTCACAGGAGTTTGTATTTTTTCCCCAGATGGTTCACCATCTATTTTAGATGGAACTGTTTGATCTCTTTCTGCTTTGTGTTTCTTTCAGTTTCTCAAACAATAGGAGGAAGTTTGCCTGTTACGTGTGCTTGGGCCCCAACTAAGCTTTTCCCAGCTGGAAAAGTGACTCCATGAACTACAGAGGTTTTTTTCTAGCTGTAATTACAAGATTCCCAGTTCCCTTATGTATTTTGTAAGGTAGGTACAGGCTGTCTTAAGGGGAACAATAGGACATTCCTGAGTGCTTAAACAACTGCTGTTTCCCCACCGTCACCCCCTCTAAAACCTGAGGAGGGCTTAAGCACATTTGAGCTGTTCTGCTCAAGGTTACTGAGTCCTCAGCTGAAAAAACATACAGGGAGGTGCACAGCTCCATGTAATGCTCCTGCTTTGGTGAGTAAGATACCCAGGCTCTTCCTGTTACCTGATTATATACACAAACACTCCAAACTCATCAGACTAGCTGGGAGAACTTGGCAAGCACACCGGGAATATCTGTACAAGGGGTAGCTGGCAGCGCTGTCAGATAGACATGCACCACACAGTATAGCTCAGAGGCCAGCCTGTAACTAGCCTGGTAGACAAACTTGTCTAAGGGACCAGCATGGAACTCTTATTTCTATTAAGACCTCATGCTTGACCCAAATATTCATCTACAGCAACAAGCAAGTCCCACTCATGACCACATACACAGTAAACTTCATCTCCCTTCCTCTGACAGGAAACCATCTAGCTGATCCTGACTGTCCCATCCCATCACACACCATGTGCAATATTCGTTACTGTTCCACTGGATGAAAGGTGGGAAAGTGGACAAAGGAGAGCATTAACCTTGACTGTAATGCTTGGGAGGGAGCAGAAAGACAAATAATTAGACTATAGAGTGGCTCTGGGTAATTGTCATCATCCCCTTGTCCTACTGGGGGTAAGCACTGTCTTTTAGGGACCCTAATGTTTCCGTTATTCTCACACAGGTAACATCCAGTTGGGATATTAGAGCATCTGGGCACTATGGAAGCAAATGGCACTGCTGTCCAGGACCAGCATATGCAATGGAGGGAAGGTAAGGAATGGTCTTCTCCAGGCATCAACAACCAGAGGTGAATCTTCTACCACCTCCTGCCAACACTAAGTGAAAATCTCCCATAGCATTGCCTCACCTGTACAACTGTGGGCAGGACCTCTTCAAAGCAGCAGAGGTCAGTCCCAGCTTGTTCTGATTTCTCAACCGTGTCTTTCTCATAAGATCTCTCATTCTGCCCCAAGCATGGCTCTCTCCCTAGGGAGCAAAAAGAAACCACAACTTGAAGGACCAGTGGCAAGTTGCTGGCAGACTTCATCTGGCCAACATATGATACTTTGGGGGAGTCCAGGGTGGTGAGAAGAGGGTAATGTCTTTCAGACAGATAGGGGTCAGGTTCCACAAAAGAATTTTTAACACTATGCAATGATACCTAGTGGCCAGCCTGTACCTTTATAGGGCACAGGGAGACAGGATGGAAGAATTGTGACTAACACCATCCTTTTTTTGTATTTTGTTTGGTAACATTTTCCTGTCTAGGACGCTGCTATTCTATCTGACTTAAGGGTTCAGAGAGTGAGGGCACCTCACTGGTGAGTGCTGAGTAGCTGCCTAAGGGCAGTTTTACCCTATTGTTACACTGTACTAAAGGAAAAGATTGGTTTGGTTTCCTACCTACTCACATGCGCCCGGGGGCCTTTACAACAGGACCCAAAAAAGCAGTTTGACTCTCTTATCCTTTCTATTAGGCCAGGTGCACTGTTATCAGCCCTTTTCAAGGTGACAACTTTTGTGGACCATGAATTAGAAGAGATCAAGCCTTTGTTTCCCTGTCACTTCTGCAAGACACAGCTATTGGGCCCTTACATTTGAAATGCTAATAGAGATTATCAGAAGGTCAGGGAGTCTCAGGAGGCCATCCCTAATGTTTATTCTCTCCAGGCTGAGGTCATCTGGACTTGTGAACTAAAAGGAGCTAAGCGTCAAAAATGTTAATTTTTTTTCTATATTGTTTTAAATTTCCTAAAGCCATGGCTGGAAAACCTAGGGAACAGAACAAAAATGACCATGCCCCAGAACTAGCATAATGGGTAGAAACGATTCCCATTTCAGTAAAGTTCTCAAACCATTATCACAGTCAGAGCATTGTTCTGCCCTGTCCCGAGGTTCCTGCCCACTGTACCACCAGCAGAGCCATTACTACAGGAGTTGTGGCCACCTTGAGAGCATAACCTGGCAGCTGCCCAGCCACACGTACCAGCCCCAGCAGTGCCTATTGCAGTAACTTCCTGGGACTCTGCAAAGTTTTCGGTTCAAAACTTCAGATGAGGTCACAGGCTCAGCTGAGAACTGCAACACAGGATTCTGTGCTATTGAGTTAATTGTCTGTAAGCGAGACTGTTTACTCGTGGAAATAGCAAACCTTTGTGTTTACTGCTAGGATTAATGTGTGCTGTGACAGGATTTTGGAGGCCTCGGCAGTTAGTCCCTCGTTGTGCTGGTGTTGTCTCAGAAAAGCAAGCACAGGTGATACTGCAGAAAGCCTGAGCAGTTGCCTGCTCCTTAGGGCTGTCGTCTGCAGTGGGGGTGGCAGAACAAGGGACCACAAGGGTAAGTCATAATACCTGTGTGTGTTACTTTGATAGTAAACTTTGGGGGTCAACAAACCTCTTTTGTTCATGTACAGTGCTGTGCAGTACAGAAGCCTGGTCCCTGATAATGCAGGCACAAGTTAAAAATATTCTGCAAAGACAGTACGTACCAAGATGTTCTTGCTGACATCCAGACCCTAAAAACAAAAAGCAAATACAATGATAAATAACAAGCCCGTGAGACCATCTCCCATTGTTGGCAAAAGACTAGGCTTTGTTCTCAGCTCTGCCCTGGCATACACCCATAGCCTTGGTCAAGTCCTTTATCTCTTTACTGTTCAGTCTCTCACATGTGTGACAATCCCTTCTTTCTTTTACCACCTCTCATCTCTCTTTGGTATTTAGACTGCTAGTTCATGTTTATAGTACCTAGTACGCTTAGGAAGAGTGTAGCAGTCAGAATTCCCATACAGTAAGTTCACTGTAGGAATAAACGGGGCATTTCATGTTCAGGTTACAAAACCTAATACTAAGTGACAATACTAAGGTGTGATGTATGAAGAGAGCACAAGGATTCAGTTTAAAGAGCATGGATCTTGGTTTTCCAGTCCTGTGAAGTCATCAGGACTTCCCATGTGCTTAAAATAGTCTGGAAGCTGGCTGGACACAAGCCAGAACATGGAACATTTTTCAGAATTCAGCCTTAATTCGATTTCTGAAGTTCATCGAAGTGTTTGTGACCTATTTACAACTTCGGGGTGGAAATTTCAGGAGAAGGTCTTTCCCGTGAGAGACCTACTATTTCCTCTTTCCTGTTGGGCTGGGAATATTCTGATTAGAGTCTCTGCGCTGGCATTTCAGCACTTCTGATCCCCACCGGAACATGAAAATGCTGAGGCAGCCACAAACAATGGGAAAGAAAGGGAGAGGAAAGCACTCATCCTGGCTCCCTTGAACTTCTGAGACATGGATTCCCTAAAACATCCTTTAGGGACTGGAGCTAATTACATTGATATGCTGCTAGTCTGGTAGTAAGTGTGGCCAGCTAAGGATTGATCCACTAAAATTTTTGTATGTGGTAATGAATGCTTGGTTTAATCTCACTATCATCAGTAGCAAAGATACTTATGACAGAGTCCACACATTGAGCTATTTGGAGTTGGTGAGGGCTAAAACCCATGCTGGTCTCTGCAGTGTTCCTCTCCCCTGCACCAGTGATCCATTTGTGCCTTTCTCGACATAAACACAGTCCTTCTTCCTTTAGATCTGGGAGTAGAAAGACACACCCTGGCCCTCACTGTCCCAGCCCTGGTTGATAGCAGACAGGGTTGGTTTGTTCCCCTGGCACCTCACACTCACCTGCCTGAGCAGAACTTCTCTCTGCTTCTCCCACAGGTCCCACTCAGGGTCTGCCTTGAAGCTTAACACTCACCTTTCTTACTGCAGGGTCCTTTGATGGAAAAGCTTGTCCCTCGGCCATACTACTAGCTTCTCTGAACTCATTCTCCTTGTTGTTCCTATTGTTTGATGACTTCCTGAGCCCCACCATCAGCTGGCTCTTTCCTGATTCCGGGTATCTCTCGCTTCCTGCAATAAAATGCAAGGACTTGCTCACTTTTCTTAGCAGTGTCCTGCTAGGATGGCCTCTGGGCAGTGCTACCAGCAAGTTACAACTCCAGATGGGATGAGAATGCTAAGGACTTAAAGATGGGATGAAACCATATGTGTCTTCATGCCACACTGCAGTGGAGAAAAGGTTAATGCTCCAATAAAGTGCCTGACCATGGCAGGACTTTCTAAGGGTTTCTTCATGGTCTTCTTTTCCTTCCAAGCCTGCTCTGAAAATGCCCGGAGAGGGTATTTTTGAGCCTCAGCACCAGAGATCCCTAAGGCCAGTTACACCCTCGCTCAGTCCTCCTAGGAGGCGTGCTGATGTTCTGTGTTTCATCAGGTATTAGAGATAGGCTGAAATCCAAGGTTTGAAAGAAACTCATTATCCTCACTTAGTGAGCTAGTTTATATCTAATATTGGATCCAGACTTTTCATCTGGCTTTACCATCTGGCCCAGTCTTTCTCAGCCTTCTAGAAAAGTTGGTCTCTGATCCAAGCTTTGCAGCTGGGGCTTATTTCCACTTGGTCTTTAGAACAAGTCATCTTCCAGGAATGTGTTCTGTGCCTACTTGAGAGGGTAGGAGACTAACAACAGGTTAAGGCTTTCTATCTTAGATCAAATCCTACCTTGCCTGGGAAGATTTTAAAGCCACACAGAGGGGCTCCACTAATGGACCCATTTGGGCACGCTAAGTTTCCAACAGAAAGACCCATTTTATAATGAATTTATCCTAATCTTCATAGCCACAGCTGCAGAGCAAAAAGCCCTGATTTGCACAAGTGAAGCAGCCAGTGTTAAAATCCCATGTACAGGCAAAGTATTTTAAATTGCTTCTCTTGGATTTCCAGCTAAGGTTTAGTTCTGCTAACACCTTGCTCTGTTCCCATTGTAATGGTTTGGTTTTAGGCCTCTTCCTGGTAACCAGGTCGAACCTAAGGAAGTACCCATATCCCAATATTCCATTCTATTCTTTACATAAGCCAAAATAGGGAAAAGAAAGTGGCTGGTCAGCTTATTTGACCAAGTGGTGGCAAACAGGAGGGCAGATTAGACGTATCTGAACTCACCATTGCAGCTGCTCAGCTTTTCAGTGTTCGCTCCTATTTCTGGGATGATGGAAAGATCAGATGGGTTTCCAGTCTGAACCAAGAGGCTGTGAGGTCTGCTCCTCCCAGCAAAAATTGTTTTCATGTCTTGATGTGAGTTGAAGAAGATGCTGGCAGCTCCACAGGAGCAATGTTGCAAAAGGTAGTCCTATACCAAACAAAAAGAAAGTGTGCAGGCTTTCAGCCCAAGGTAACTGGACAGTGCAATAGCACAGACAAATTGCCATCATTCCAGCCCAGGGATGTCCATCCTTGTCCTGAAACCCACCAGAACCCAGACAAACTACTTAATTTTCTAAAAGGCTGAGTAGCCTGGAGTTGGTAATAGAGTTTTCATGGATTCATTAGCATTTAACTTAAATTGCCTGACACTAAGCATCTTTTTGGTTTGTTTCCTAGGAAGAACTGAGTACAAGTGTCTAAACACAGAGCTGTGCGGCTAAGGCATTAGTGTAAATAAACAGATCTGTTAAAACAATGACTCAAATTTTAAGATAATGTTATTTGTTTTGGAACATGCACAGACAACAATATCTTGTATTTTTGTTGGTGGGATGCCACAGTTCTCTTGCATGTTACCAGTCAGATTGACTGTATGTGGTATTTCAGCTGGTGTACTTCCTCTGTAGCTCCTGGGGTGCAAAGCGGAGATTTTCTACCTTACATGACCATGTTGCACAAGAATTTAGTAAGGCAGGAAGCAAGAAGCGTTTTAACCAGTTGAAGCAGAAAGGGAACCAAACTGTTTATTGGTTTTGGAATCAGGACAGGCCAACACCAGTTTAGCACCTCTGGAGACAAGCAATTGACAGTTTCAATGTCACTTTTCATCTGGATATGTTGTCACAACACCGTGGCGCTTTACATTACCTTTACCTTTGGGAGGTGCTTTGAAAAGCTGATGAAAGATGCTGGGTTTGGCCAATAGTATTATAGATTTCCCTGTAAAGCAAAGGATGGGGAGCAACAGTGTTCCCTTTGTGTCCCAGGATCCAAGTGTCATCAGTCTCTGTGGTGATGATGTCTGTACTACTCTCAAGAACAGCATTGAGAGCACTGGTTATCTACAATCCTCGTGGCCACCTCTTAATACTACACTAACCAATCTCTGCTTTGGGGTTTGTGTCTTCCCTAGCCATATCTGGGACATGGAAACCTTTCTATGCTCATGAAGAGTGAGTGTGGTTTGTAAAGGAGCCTCTGGACACCCTCCAAAAATATGATGTGGACAGCAGTCTTCACGTCTCACGGCAAATGGGGTAGTAGTGTTCCTCTTCTATGTAGTCATATGTAGTCTATGTAGTCATAAGAACAAAATGGCAGAGAGCTGCTCAAATATAGGAGATGCAGGCACCACAGAGATACCTGGGAGAGTATCCAGTTTTGTAGAGCACACTGCAAGAGCTGAATGTTACAACTGGGGATCGAGTTCCCCACTGAACAGTATGGGACAAACGCATCTCCAGGGGCACTGCTGAGAAATCTTGAGTACCAAAAAGATCAAGGTTTCAAATATTTTAATGAAAGCACAGTGCCTTTCATTTCAGTGGGAGCTGGGGAGGGGGCACATACACCAGATGAGTTTGCAGCTTGGAAGAGTTACTTTGAGCAATGACTCACCGTTGTAAAGCTCCAGGAAATGTGTTAACAATTCCCAGGCTCTATGTAGGAGGCTGCATTCCTCTGAGTATGAGATGGGTACATGGAAATTACGAGCTACTTTGCTCTGCAACTTGACTCAGAACTTGGCTTTGGCTCTGAGGAGGAGTCAGTCACCTACTGCAGACCCAGTCCCAGCAGGTGGGAGAGCAGCACCAGGGGAAGAATGACGCTATCAGGAGAATAAAAGACTCGCCACGGCACAGCTGGGAAGAAACAGCTGAGTGTGACAAACGCCTTTTGTTCCTTTGCGGAGTGATAAAATAAACAAAAAGGCAGGGGAGGAAAAAGACTAGAAACCTTGTGTGATGACTGAAGAAAAAGAGAAGTAGAGGTGGGGTAGAGCTGAACAAAATATGCAGGGGCAAAAAAATGCTGCTTAGGTGGACACTGAAATGATTTGCAAATTTCAGTCGAATTCCCCAGCTAGCTCTGGCTGATAAAAATGACAAATGGGAACACTGAGATGTTTTGTGTCAGAGATTCTTCATCTGGCAGCTCAGAAGCACAGGAAGGGAAAGACAGCATGGAGTTGGGTAGTAGCACCACTACTTCTCTTTCCCATTGTGTTGTTTTGTGAGAAATTCTGGGATTTCGACATTTGAAACCAAGAAGTTTCAAATGAAGTAACTCTTAATTCAAAATACAATTGCTAAGGAGGTTTGTGGATTTCATTTTGATAGCATTGAGGAGAGGAGATGTGTTCCTGGGAAGTTTACAACTGTAGAGAAGTAAAAGCTAATGACTTAGACCTGGCCATCGCATGAGGTGAGAGGGGTGCTTTTTAACTCAACAGAAGCAAGCACATCTGGGAAGCAAAACTGAAGAGGAACAGAAACCCAAGCCCACCCTCAGGAAACTAAGCCCATTGTGGTGAGCAAGGGCTCCCTGAAGTCCAGAGTACCCAGCCCAGGTGGGTGATGGATCTGGTAAATTAGCATCTTCCCTCACACAGAACTTTCTATCTGGGCCATGACTATATAATTTAATGGAAGATACTATAGTGTCTGCTTACCTCTTTTAACTGGCACATCTTCTGCTCTTTCTGCAAGCTGCACACTTGTTTTTGGAGACGCAGGTTGTGCTCCTGCAGCTGCCCGATCTTTTCAATCAGTTGGCAAATGTGTTCTAGGTATCCCAGGCCAGATCCCAGGGCTTTGCTGTTACCTTGGTTCACCTGCAAAGACAATGCATCTTGGACCATAGAGTAACAACAGAGCAATTCTAACTAGCAGCTAAGGGCCCTAAACACTCCTTACAGTCACGTGTGCTTCCTCTTGCAAGAGGCTTCGGTCATAGACAGATTTGAGCTAAAGTATTGCTTGCTGGAGCTCTTTTCTGGATCACTCAGCAATATCCACAATCAGAGGGACTCTTCTGACTGATCACAGGCTGACACAGAGGAAAACCTCATGACAACTTGTTTCTAGTTCCACCTTTCAGGCTAATTTTTGTCTTTTAGTACCCACAGGACCTTTACAAACAATTATGGTTCTACTGTATGGTATAGATGGCTGGGGCTAGTATGGCTCACTTAGCCCATAGTCCTCAGTGCAAATCACGCTTATGCATACTGAGGCTGAGCTTGGCTCCTACTCAAAGGCACACATCTGCAGGTTGCATTGATTTGCTGTGTTGTGGCCAACCCGAGGGCACATTTTGTCTGAGGTACTCAGACTGATACATCACTAGTGAGTTTCTGAGAGAGATGTGTGTATGAATCAAGCCACCAAAGAGAAAGAACGTCTTTCCACTGGTCTTTAGCAGATCCCAACTTACATCCTGTTGCTAATTTCTCAGTCTTCGAGAGATGCTCAAAGAAAGTCTGCAAGATCAACTTTGCTGTCTAGCTGTAGTAGGATAATCTCCACTACCAATCTCTCTTCACCCAGGACTTGCCAGTCTCACTGCTGCTCAGCCAAGGGCAGTGCCAGAGACAGAAATCCTGTGGCAGAGGAAAGGCAACGATGCTTCCCAGCCCCCTGCTCTGCACCTCACCATTTCTGGTCCCAGGACTTCCCTGTGCACAGCAAGTGTCCTCCCCTGTGCCGTGAGCAGGCTGTGTCGGACGTGATGCAAACAAACACATGCAGAGGCTCACTTCCACCTTGGCGCTGCCTGCTGATGTGCGTGTGATATTGGTAAGTAAAATAAGCCTCGATCTTTACAAAAGCAGTGCTCTAAGTTTATCTTACTTCAAAAAATAAGTTCCCTCTACAAAAGCAGGAAACTTACTCTGTCTCCTTTCCCACAACAATCTACATTTTTGGGGAAATGCCAGCCTTGGGACTCTTCCTGTCTTTTCATTATGTCAGAAAGCTCATGGTGTGTTCAAAAATAATCAACATTAGGATTTACTTCTTTTTAAACAAATGATGATACAATGTTATTTATAAACAGGTATTATTATATCCAGATGGTTTTGTGTCTGAGGTTGGGGCAGAGGTTGTTGACTCCAAGCCAACGAGTCATCCACATTCGTGATTTTTCTTTTCCTCTCAGGCAGAGCCTGCAGAAGTGATAGCAAGACAAGAGTTACTCAGCCATGAAACTGAGTACTCAGTGTGGTTGTGCAGTGGGAAGAGGTACAGCCCTGGGACCCAAAGGGAGACCAAAGCCTGTGTGGTGTCTGGTGAGAAAAGCTTGAATCAAAAGCACTATAACCAACATATCTGAAAGCAGCTAGGGAGTTGGGGGTGCCTAGCTTCAGAAGCATGATTTTCAGAAAGTACATGAGTAACAGCTTCTGAAAATTTGGCCATTTTGAGCAGTCCTGAAATGAATAGTAATTTTTTTGTATGCTGTCCCAATGGGTTGTCAGATGTTCCTCATTATCCTTGAAAATATAAGTTTTCTGCCACAGTCTTTTTGCACTCCCACATCCCCTTCCTGCCGGTTTGCTGTTGCATGACTGTTGGCATGTGTATTGCCCTAAGGAGACACCGAGCCAAATCTAACCCCTTATATCTGTGGAAACAAAAGGGGAGGGTACAAGGGACAGAGGAGGTCTTGGAGAAGAGTATGATATAAAATATTTGATTCTAAACTTAGATTGCAGAAAAAGCATGAAGCATTTATGGCCTCTTTCAGTTAGAGACACTCTGTTTGTTTGTCCTGTACTTAACGCTGTACAGTCCTGCTTCATGTCCACACTTGCTACGTTTGTAGGGCAAAATGGGCAGGGGAAAGAAAAGAGAAGGTGGCCCTGATTTCTAGTGCTCTGTGTCTAGGGCTGAAGGCACTGGAAAGAAAAGGTGTGTTTGGGGCAGGCGTGGAGAAAATCTGGCTTTTAGCAAAAGTTAGACAGAACTTCTAACTCCTGAGAGTAAATAAAGGTGCCCAGAAAATGAGAGGGAAAAGGTGAAGAGTAGTTGCTCCAGGTCTTAGGTGGATCTACCCCTGCAGAGGACCTAAACTAGACTGAAGGTTGGACTTAATATGCTGAAGACCCCTGTTTTACAGCCAGCCTTCAGAGGCTGCTTAGGGCAGGCAGTTTGGCTTATTTGATAGGAAATTTATCTGCATTTTATTGAAGTGATCCCAGAAAGCACAAATGAACAAGAGGCAAATCAGGCAGGGCCTCCTGTGCCCACACATTCTTGCATGGTCAACTCAGTGGTCAGCATGCAAGAGTAGAAACTTTTGCGGGGGGGAGTTGCTTCACCTGGCTTGCCCTGCCACAGGGCCTGTTAGCATCAGAATTGCTCAGATACGGTAGGTGTTTGATACAGAAAATTTGTTAAATGTAGCTGGTTTCCCCCAAAACAATTACACAGAGAGGGCCTCTCTAGGAACCCTTCAAGGACTTTGTTTTTTTCATAGACTGGAAATACCTAAACAGCCCTTTCTGTCTTCTGGTGATACCAAGTGCATAGAACCTGATCTGTCCTATTCTGGTCTAAATATTTTCCTTTCAGCACCTGAGACAGTTTTATGCTAGTAGTGAAGAGTGAGCAACCATAGAAAAACTGCAAACATTTTCCAGGATGAGTCTCTTCCAGTCTCTGTCCTTCCAGTTGAAACTTCCCAAAACATTCACCTAACAAGACTGAATTTTTTCCCACTTCGCACATGGGAATTGTCAAATAGTGTTGGAACAAAAGCTGTATGCCCATTTCTGAGTTGATGAAACCCATGAAGAAGGAAAAACACCTTGCCTACTTTTTTGTAAGGTAAAGATGAGAAGGATCAGACAGATACAATTTATGAATCAAATGGTTGAAGTTGCTCTAGGAAAGTAACAACATAATGTATAAGTAGGTGCTAGACTTTGCTTTTAGGTACATGAGACTGAGTCAGACCCTCATCTGGAAGAAAAGGAGTCAAAGGTTCTCCGCTGTGCTGTTCTGAGTTACTCCCATTATGGTTTTGACCCTGCAGAGTTGAGGTTCACTAAACTGACTTTATACATGTGTGACTAAAAAGAGATCTCTGCCCCTGTCAGTGCTCACCTGAATAAGTTTTGGGGACAGCTTTTCGATACATGTGTCTCTGGTAATAAATCACTACAGTTGTGCTGGCCCACAGATTTCTTAGGAAGTTTAAAAACACAGGATCACTACCTGCACTGGGAACTATGGCTAATCCAGAGCCCTCGAGGCAATATTTTGACTAGTGTAAAATCACTTTTCCTCTGAGGCTACCTGAGTTGCAGAGGCGGAAACCTGTCCCTCTTGTCTCTGTGTAACATTGTGCTCCCTGCAGCATCTGAGAGCTACGAAGATTTGAAGTTCAGTGGGAGCTGCAAGAATGACAGTTACTTTCAAGCCCCTTGTCCAACTGATCTATAATCAAAATCTGCATTTCTGGTCACCTAAGCAGCAGTTTGTCCTGCCTCATTTCAGCCATTATCTGTTACTTGGATACATCTGGTGTGCTTTTCATCAGTTGGGCTCAATGGAAAACTGTCCTGGGCTGGACCTGGCAGCAGGAGCTGAAGGTGATGGGCAGCTTGCAGGAGAAAATTTTCTTCCTTCAGACAAGAGCTCATTGGTGGATTTTGCACTGCCTTAGGTTTCTGCGCTTCACGCAATGCTCTTCACTTTCTCTTATGGATAGCTTTGAGTTATACTGTGCTCCATCCGCCCATAAATCCCTCATTGCATGCTCTTGCCACGTGAGCACGGCCAGTACAGGGGCAGCGCAGTCACTGCACCGACCGCCACCAAGGAACATAACTACGAGCCTCCCATCATGGACTCAGAGTGCCTGGTTCGTGACGCCACAGGTTGAGCGGGAAGCATTTGTCACTGGAAGCTGACAGCACCATGAGCCTTGTGAATAACAGGAAAGAGAGGGATCGTGCTGTATATTTCTGAGTGCTCCACCCTGCTGTCCAGGAGGGGCTGTGCTTGCCGATAGCATCTGGTTTCCTCTGAGCAGCATGCACAGGCTATGGGGATGACCATCACAGGTTGCTCTATTCTTCCCCTGAACCATACCACTCTGTAGAGAAGCATTTTGACTGCTTTGGCCCAGGATAAATTGCACTGCATGAATAATGAGGGGTTTTTCATTTAATGATGACTATGTTCCCACCCTCTCTCTTCTTCTAGGATATGGGCTGACTTTAAATGTAAACTTTATGAAGTGCGAGGAAGTGTTTGTAAAGCAAAAGCATCAAAAGCTATATATCTTCAAACTGACCCCGAACATTTAATTTTGATTAAAAGGAAATGCTTTTATTTAGGCTTCAAAGTTCTTTCTCTTGTTGTTTGACAGCTTCCACTTTCTTTCATCTTTCCAAATGCAGGCAAATTTCAAAATAACAACAGTTCAAAACAAAAGATCAGAAAGCTTTGTTTAAGAAATGCCAGACTGAAATTATTTGATGTATATTTTCAGCCAAAGCCATTCACCAACTGAATCCAAATGGTCAAAACATTTGGTTGTTTCCAGTCTCTCTTTTTCAGTATTTTCTTTCCTGTTCTCTTGGAAGTGGCCCTAGCAGTGAGGGAGATCAGGAGGACATCAAGGGGCAACCTCATCCAGAGACTGAATCCTTGCTTGGCTGTGGTGAGCCAGTAAGCGCAGTGCTGTTGGCATTGCCACAGCCAGCTGGGCTAGGGAAATTCAACTGCTCTCCTCTTACTTGAAAGTTGTGTTCCCAAAACAAGCAACAGAACTGAGGAAGTTGCTGTCACCTATAATTAAATAATGCTGTCACTTAGCATTAAATATAAGCCAGTGTAAGCACTCTTGCATGTCTATCAACATTATTGCAGCAGGAATTGATTTGATGGAGCAATTTGGTTTGCCACATTCTTGCCAAGCAGGGCGGGAATACCCTGTACTGGCCGGCTTGCTTTCAGACAACACTGATTGCATTTCTAGGGGTATCTGAATCCCTTGGAAGACATCAGGCCATAGAAGAGATTGGCTTCTAAGTACCACGTTGTGACTTGGACAGGTTACAGGCAAATGTGAAAACCACGGAGTACACCTGAAGCAGAACCTCCAAGATGGATCCACCAGCTGTATGGACAGGTGATCATCTGGACAGTGCTTCTGAGCAAGTGTCACTGTGTCCCGCCTCTGTTATATGACAGTGAAGACAGGTCAGCCTTGTGCAGATTTGGTGAGGGCAGAAGGCTCTGCAGCTGTAAGAGGCTGTCCTGGTGCTCTGAGGCACACAGAGCAGCACTAGCACAGGGCTGTGCAGCAGCCAGTGGGCATTTCTTGTCCCAGTCAGCTTGGGTGCTACTTGGCATCCCAGCAGTTTGAAGAGTGCTGCTCTTGAGATACAGCAGCCTGGAGGTGCTCTGTGAAGAGGGCCAAACTTCCTCAGCATCTAGGTCACAGCTGTATTTATACAGCTCAAAAAACAAAGACAGAAAAGTGCTCTGGGGCACAGAGCTTTAGCACTCAGTCAGTGAGGATATTAAAAAGGAGGGGAGATAAGCCACCAAGAGCTTCATTTCCTCTTCAGCTTCTTTCTAATTTATTCTCTTGTTTATTTAAATGCTCTGCTTTGGGAAACTGAGGCTCCATTTCACAAAGGATTTAAAAGAATTTCACGGGCATAAAGAGCTGTCAGACAAGACCAATCTGGCTGCAAACCCTCCAGAGTGCAACAGAGATTTTAGGTAACTTTTTATGAAGTCTCCTTATGGTCAAACTCTGCTGCTCTGATCCTTTCCTGAACTCTCTGCCAAACGAACAGATCGCTGACTGTTTCGCATCTGTGAGAAATAGGCATCTGTCTTCTGCCATGTGTGAGACAGCTCTGGGGAGGAAGAGGCTGCTCAGATGGATTGTGTGTTGCTTGTACTGCCTTGGTATGCAATGTTAACAGAAATGGGACATCTCTGACCTTCCTTGCTGCTTGAGAGGGTTTGGCATGCTGGAGAGGAAGTCCAGCGCCTGATAGTTCATGGCTGGGGTAGAGAGGTCATGGTTAAATTGTATGCACGGCACACATCACTTGTTACTTGGCTTCCTCCTACCCATCTCCCATTCCAATTCGTCGCTATTACTGCAATGAATGCCCTAAAAAGAAATCCCCACTATGCACGGTTTGATGCTGGTTCTTGGAATCACTGCAGTGGATTTGTCACCACTTCAGCAGCATGAGGCTTCAGGCAAAGCATGAGGGTGAGTGTTTGCCAGCATTTGCTACAAGAGAAGATGCACAGAAGAGCTTTTTTTCTCCTGTCAGTGGCACAGTGTCCCCAGCAATGGGGAATAGAGGAATTATGGAATGGGACAACCTGCTGAAATTATGTCTTTGCAGTTTGGTCCATCACAGCTGTGCTGGTGAGTTAAAATGGCATCTCCAGCTCCAGCCCTGCAAAGATCCGAATCTGTGCATTAGCTACCTGCTCATATATTATTTAGGAGAGCTGGCTCAACACGACACAACAGGCCTGGACAGAAATGTAATATCCCTTAGACAAGTTCTGTCCAAATTTCAGTGCCCTAACAGCAGTCCAGTTGTTCCCAGGTATGATGACTAACTTCACAATCTTCATTTCGAGACCAGAATCAAGACCATCTTCTACTCTGGGGCTTTTTGAAACATCACATCTCCAAGAGCCATTTGTCATCCTTACCCAGACTTGATATTTATGAATTACTTCAGAATTTTACTGCTGTGAAAAGACATCTTAAAAATCAATTACCATTATTTACAGCTTACAACAGTTTCAGGGGAGATACTCTAAACTCACTCAGATATGTTCTAGTTTGTGACGAAGAGGACTTGAACCTTGACTGGGGTGTTTGGACAGGCCTAGATCTAATATTCAGTTTAGGTGTTTCTTACCTCACTCAGTCTACAGCATTCATCCATGTATTCATTCAGACTGTCACTTGTGGGGTACTTCTTCAGAGGATGTTCGTGGATCTGAAGGTCTTGCACGCTGCCAAAATTCTCTGGGATATTGTCAGCAATTGTCTTTGGCTCTTCTATGGGACCTGGGGTGGAAAGAGTGCTTTCCCTGGAAAGGTCCATCTCTGGGGTAGGTTCCTTTTCTGGAAACTGCTTGTCACTCTGGTCGAAATGTTCATCAGGACTTTCTTCCTGAGGGACGCTGAAGTCTTCAAGGGAAGCTGAAGGATCCTGCACAGCATCTGCCTCCTGGCTGTAGTAATCATCTTGCTTTTTGCTCTCTGGATCTTGGAGGCTGACTTCTCTGGCATGTTCTTTACATGTTCTCATTAGCTGATGGTCAATTTCTGGAGAAGACGATGTGCTAAGCACACCCGAGTCACAAAAGGAGTCTCTGCTGTGAAGCACAAAGCTCTTCTCTGAGCCAGTCGGCGTTGATGGAGAATTAGCCCCACTCGGCAATTCAACCCCCGAGTCCTCAGATTCAAATTTGGAGAATCTATGAAGCCGGCACTTGGACTCGAAGGTGCTGAGGTCAGGCAGGGTGGGTACATAGTCAGTGTTTGCCAGGCCATCTGCACAGTCTGGATCTGCCGGTGCGGCTGCTGCATTTGGATTTCCCAGGCAGTCTGGTGGGAGGCTGGCGCCGGGAAGAGGGGACTCTTCTGTGCAGGCTGTGTCTGCTGGAGCCTCTGGGATTAACCCTGGGTTTTGAATTCCTTCATTGCTCAATATCTTCATGTGTGTTAACACAACTTTGTCCTCAGCAGGTGGGCTCTTCTTACCTGCTTAAAAGAAAACAAATAGAAGGTCACAGAAGGTAACAAAACTCAGTGTCTAATGCATCCCCTGAGGGATGTGGAATGTATATTAACTGCCTATACTAGGGTGATAGAAGGGGGCAGCCCTAATTTGTTTTTCTTGAGCTATATGAAGCTTTCTTGTAAGCTTTGCTACAACAAAAGCATTGTGTTTCATAGCCCTTGAGTCCTTTAGGGGACTCATAAATGCATACAGAGTTCTGGTTTAGTAGATAGGTAGAAAACAACACATGTACCCAGATGACTTTTTAGTGATTACCTGCATATAGATGCAGAGAAGTACGTGTTCTTTTAGTATGACTGACATTAATTTAAGGCAAATATTTTCTCTGATTTAAATGCATTCTGAACCAGCAGAAAAAAGAGTAAAACAAAATCTGTCTTTCCACATGCTTGAGTGAATTTTGGGTTGCAATAACCAATTTGCAAACTGTTTGGTAATCCCTGCAGTATTCTCTGCACACATACAGGTGACAAAAAGCAAGTACTGACAGGAAAAGCAAATGAGGCACTTTTACACTCCCTGTATGGTTTTAGCTATGAAGTAATTTCTTTAAAGGAAGTCCGACATATTTGTAAAGAGTAAGGAGATGGGGGCAGCTTTGTTCAAGAGCTTTTTGCACATAGACAAAGACGATTTGTTTTCAAATCACAATTATTTTACACAGTAATGTGGTAGAACAATCTCTGGATGAAAAGCTGATCTTCAGCAGATGAAGATCTGCCCCCAGGTTTACTTACAGTTTTTATTAATATAATATTTCATAGTGCAGACTTCTGGATCACAATGGTATGAGAGCCGTTTAGCAAACTGCAAATCTCAGTTCCAAATCCAAAGATTGTGGATTTGGAACCAGGAATTACTGCAGTACAAAATTTCAGCTTCTCTAGTATCTTTTCCCTTATTAGTGCCTAACCCAGAGCACCTCAGAGGGCTACAATGCATACACTTTTCTGGATGTGTTACTTCCTACTTCATTTCCTATCATTCTCCCCTCCTCTTTCCTTTCTTTTCGCCTGAACCAAACCAGTAGCAGCTTCACAAACTCACTCCCAGTAGTGTAAATGCGCCTCGGATCCACACTACCAGTGGTGGAGCAGGGAAAGCTCTGCTGTGCAGCTCTCCTTCATGGTAACCCAGAAAACTCCCGGTTTCAGCAATAACCCATTTTCCAGCCTTCCCTCCTCCAGCTCACATTCTGCAATATACACAGACAAGGCAGACTTTTACTCATTAAGGCCAAGTGAACTAGTACATGGACATTTTCTACTTTATTTAAATTTCCTTTATTTGATCTTGTGAATTTCCTGGGATACCACTGAAACATGCCCTTTGCATAGACACCCACAGATTTAATATTTACACTGGATTTTCATAAAGGGCAGTCAGTGATAAATAATCCTATCTGATGGGCTTTTTTGTGGCATTTGGGCACATAGTGCTTATAACACCTTATATAAGATCTTGTTTATCATATAGAGAACTGCACTGCCTCCCTTAGCAGGATTGACAGGTATCTCTCCAGTACAAAGAGTCACATTTGGGACAGTCAGCACCAGACCTCAGCAATACAACACCAGTACATTGCTGTGGTGAGGCACAAGAAAAAGACATTGCCCACAGAAATGCCCAGGGAAGCTCACTGGGAGCTGCCTGTGCTGGGCTATGTTGTCCCTTCTACTTTTTGGATAAGCATCCTCATGCTGAACTGAGGACAAAGAACAGGGTGGCTGGTTTGCAGCTTCACACACAGCAAAACATCAGCTATAAGAGAGAGCTGGGTGCCAGGTCTTGGAAGGAGGTGGAGCTGAGTCACTTCTGATTTGGAGTGAAGAGGATCTACCTGCTCAGCTGCAAACACCTCTTGGCAGCGAGAGGCAAAGCATGTATCTGCATGAAAAAATACAAGGCTTACAGGCTCTCCTGATGGCATCACCACTCCAGCTGGCCAACAAAACCACTGAGAGTCAGGAGGAGAGCAGTTGCATTCCTGCACTTACTTTTAAGAACAAACCATACAAGTGTCACTCTTACCAGGAATTACTATATGCAATAGTAGTTCCTTCCCACAGACTCTGATTGCCTTCACTTATTAATCATGCCATGCTTTCCTTTGACTGGATTTTCTCACTTCTTTCAATCTGCCCCTTTTTTTTCTTGCTTAACTGGTTTTGCCCTGGCCTACACAAACATTTCTTTGTCTGAAATCAGGAAGCAGCATGTTAAAATGAGGTCTTGCTACTTACAGAAAGAGATGTCAGACACTTTAATTCATATCTTTTATGACTACAAAAGCTGCAATGTGTACCAAAAAGTTTGGCTGCAGTAGAAAAAAAACAGAAAATGAGATGAAATCTCTGACCCTCTGTGTGAGGATTGCCTTGATGCCAACAACAAAGTCCTTTGCTCTCCCCCTACTGTGGTCACTAGCAACATCACATGGTTTCACAGAAATTTCTTGTTTATCTCTTCCAGGCTGCAAACCATTGATCTCAGCATTGTCATATCCTGTTAACTACAGTGTTGAGTATTTCTTATTTATCCTCCCAACCCTTTGTGATGATGCAAAATATTATCATCCCCCTACCACAAGACCAGAACAGAGGCAAAGGATGGCAGGATTTTGCACCACACTTAGGCACCTCATCCTCATTCATTCAATTATACATTCCCACGGTCACTGAGGTCATCTTTGCTACAGCAGAGATCTCCCATGATTAAGGCAGTGACCTGAAACTCAAGTTATTCTTGTTGCACCTCAGTGTCAGAACAGTCTCTCTTCCTCTGTGTTAACTGAGTTATGGAATCTAAACCATGGGGCTTCCAACAAGCAGATTTTTTCTGCTATGTATCTTGAAAGAGGCGTACAAAAGTGCTCAGCTCTTTCAAGCACATTGCTAACAAACACCAGAATGGTGCAAATAAAGCTCATCTGTGCAAGTAAAAAAAAAGAAAAAAAAAAAATTGAGCCAGAACCTCAGCTGCTATAAATTTACTAATTTCCAGAGCCCTTAACAGAACTGTGTTAGCTAGCTAATTTTGGCTGATGACTTGGCCTGTAAGTGCTTTGTTAGGAGCCCTAAGCAAAGCAAGCAAGGGAGATGAACCTCTGCCTGGCACCGGAGGGAGCATGCTGCAGGGGTATGGTTACAATCCTGCTCGGAGACTTCTGAAAGGAGGTGTGAAGAACTTCCCAAAGCTGAACGGTGGCATTAACGATGGTAAGATGTATTTAATTGTGCTGGAGGCCAGCCAGGTTTGACACTGCTGCTCCTGGGAATTCAGCCAAGATTTTTTTGGGGTTTTTTTGTTTCTTTTCCCCTGGACTGGTTTTCCACACCCCTCTGGGGTGGGGGTAAGGTATCAAACGCTGCAGCTTTTAGGCAGCTGGCTGGTACACTGGTATGGCAGCCAGGGAAGGAGTGGAGTTTTGTGTGCATGTTTCAGAATAAGTATAGCTTCTTGAAGTATCTCGGCATGCATGCCCAGGCCAAACGTTGACTCAGGTGAGCTTATGCTACTTGCCTAGTAGCCCTCTCAAAGGGTTGTATGGCTCTGTAATAACCCTAGAGATAAACAGGGTTCCCTGGATTGAAATATGTGCTGTAACTGATGGTGATGGATTATGCGTAACCTTGGGAAAGTTGCTGGGTTTCCTGTGCCTGTACAGCTGGAGAATAAGATTGCTTCCCAACTCAGGGGAAGGTGGTAACACTGAACTAGCTATTCTCTGAAGGTAGTTAGTAGGGAGTGAAAGGAATGGATGTGTCCCAGCTAAGTCTCTAGAACTTTGCTTTGCATCATTTCCAGATTGTATTCTAGGATATTTCTCTGTTGGCAGTTAGCATAGCCTAATAGGGAAACATAAGTCTTTCAAAGGTGAATATCCTCCCATCAGCTCCTGTCCCAGGGCTTCCCTTTTTTGGAGTTTTAAGTCCAAGTGTATTTTTCCAGTTGCATAATAACTAGCAGCTGCCACAGCTCAGCTTGGTGCATTAATACAGAGATTTCTGACCAGGAGAAAGAGGGTGGATATCTAAACATGAAATTGCTTTCAAGCATTTTCTTTATCCCAAGTAACTTGCATGCAAGAGATGAACTCCCAACAACTGCCCAGGCAAAACTCCTGTCCTGCTCAGGCCCAATTCCTGCAAAAGCTCTCATCTTTCTAGTAAACCAATCCAAAGTCTGTATCCAAATCCCTATGCCCTAAAGCACTGGAACCCATGCCTGTTTTTTTTTTCCTTTTTTTTGCATCTATGCCTGTGGCTCAAAGCTGTGTTTCACTGGCAATTCCTTCAGTGCAAGCCTCATTAAGCTACATCCCTGAGAGAGCCCTTGGCCTCTGACTTAAGTACCATAGCATATGGTCTTTGGATGTATCAGGCTAACTACTGGATGGGAAGAGGCCAGGCTGGCAGTGGGATGAGTGCTGCTAGTGGCAGTAAAGAGCTATACTATACAGCACTGCCCTTTGCTGCCCTCCTCCCTTCCAGTCTCTGTCCACGTGTCTTCTCAAAATGTTCATCCTCATTTGTAAGGTACTTGGCAGAGGAGGATCTCTGTTAAACATAGGCAGAGTGACTGGCACAACTGGAACTAAAGCTCTCCTTGTCTTCATCTGCTGCTGGAGCAGCACTGGACCCATGGCAGCCTTCTGCTTGTCCACAGAGCTGATGCAAGGTCCGTGTGCACAGTAAACCCATCCACAGTGGGTGGTGCTGGAAGGGTTGTGCAGGGTGAACAGTCCGAAGATACTCAGAGAATCTATTCCTCCCCCTACTAGTGTCTGCCACAAGACATGCAACACCCTCTACATTGTAGTTCACATGGCCAGTACTTTTCAGCTGTACTGTGCCAAAGGAAGAGAACACCAAAAATAAAGGGCATCCCCAGTGACTTGGGTTGTTAGAGAGAGGGACTTTGCATAGCTGCCCTGCAAAGGAAGACCAAAGTCAAACCCCAGCACTCCTACCAATCTGCTTAGCCCTGAGTACAGGAGTAAGATGCACACGCAAAGCCCCAGAAAAGGTTTTTCATCATCCCATAGAGTACGCACACAGCTTGCCTAGCAGCTCCTCTCTAGGCCCAGCTTAAAACCCTGTGCCATGCAACACTGGTTCTGTGATGGGCTTGTGGCCTTCAAGTAACAAACTAAGAGATGATCATCGGCTTTTGAAGAATCATTAGGTAGTAGTGACTAGTGAGCTGGAGTCAAGCTCATGACCTAGAAATGAAAGGCTGCCTCTCCCATTAAGTCTTTGCATTCCCTCATTTTCCTTCCTTCCTTCCTTTACAAAAAGTCTCCCTTTAGTTCTGTCACTGTGCCACATTCTCTAACACTGCTGGCAGTACAGCTCAGGTGGTATTTCCCTTTAACTTGCAAGAGGTGATTTTTTTTCTCACCAGTGATGAGGTCTCAATTTCCCAGCATTTAAGAGAAAAGGGGTCACTTCCTTTCTGAAACAATAGGCATTTTTTGCTGCTGACTCTTCCCCCATATGTGCTGAGGGGTGGGGCTGGGTGCTGGGGCATGCTGGTACCTCCTCGCCACCAGTGGCCCCCACACAGGGCCTGCGGGAGTTGTGGTACTTTCCTGGCTGGGCAAGGGCTGTCCCTTACAGAGAGCCCTGTGGGCAAAGGGAAGCACTGCTTGGACAGGACCTCAGTACTCACAAGAAATGGATTACTCTTATGCTGCCAAAAAACTAAACCCAAACAAAACAACCCAATAAACAAAAAAAATCCCCACCCCCCAAAAAAATGCAATTACTACCAATTGACGCTCTATCGAAAATCTATCTCTATGGAGCTTTGCCATGGATTTCCATGGGGCAGGGATCTCCCCAGCTATCCAGTGCTTTAATGGACTGTTGAAGACCAGATCCCAGTCCAGGCAATGGCAGGGGTGCTGCTTGGCACTAAGGGTCTGCAATCTGCCTTCCCAATGCCTTTTAAGCAAAGCATGCTGTGTGTGCTGCTGGATCTTGGGCTGCCCAATCTGAGCAAAGGCTTCTCCTAAACAATTTGGACAATCATGAGACTAAGAATTTCTAAGAAGAGCTTATCAGAAGGCCTTATGTCTGCAGTGTACCAGTTACAGCTTCTATCTACAACAGCAGAAACTTGTGAAGGCACTTTTTTTTTTTTTTTTTTTCCCCCCAACCAGAGCTGTGACTGGAAAGTTCACATTTGCAGAATGTGGTAGCTGAATATTTGCACCATAGACCAAATTCTTGAAACTTCAGTTTATCCAGCTAGGAAACTAAAATGCATGTGGATTTCATGAGAGTACATATACAATTTGATTGCTTGAAATGTTGAATGTAAGGGCATAGTTATGACAAAGCTGAGATTTTAGACAGTCCTTGGAAAAAGCACAAATTTCTTGGTTCCTTTGGCTCCAAGGTGGTCTCTAGTCTCACTGTTAGATAAGTGTGTGAAGTTCCTTTGGATCCTAGTTTGGTAATATAATGTGACCAGAAATTTTATAGGTCCCCACAGCTGCATCTGGTAATGATAAATCCATATAAAGTAGATGCTGAGAGAAAGATAACAGGGTTCAAGGACTCTGACTGAGGAGGCATTCATTACTTTAGTACATATGTTTTAGAAGAGGAGGAGATAATTATAGCTCTTTGCAAGCATTTGAGGAGGAATGAGGAGGAGATTGATTGTTTACTGATTGATACAGTTGGGTGAACTAAAGAGGAAATGGATTTCCAAGTAGAGAGGCCACTTGACACTTTTACAGCTTGCTTCTATTCATTCCAAGTGACCTGCGAAGTTTTTGAAACCTAAGGACAGGTCTGATAGATTAGTGACCTCTGGTAGAAAATCCTGGGGCACAGCAGGTCCCCACAGACCACCTGGTTTACCAGTTATTTGTGTAGGCTGTCAGTGTTCAGTTTTTAGACCAACACCTGACCCTGTGCATAGCGCCAGCTGAAGAGCCTGTCCCACTCATTACTGCATTTACCCTGGAACTTATTTCTTTATATATTATATATATGTGTGTGTGTTATATATATATATTAATATTTATATATTATATATGGTCCAGTGGGAAAACTGGTACAAGGATAATTTCAGTGCACAAGGCTCAGTGCCCAAGTCCTCTCCACTCTGCGATGTAAACACTCCTGGTTTTGGGGGGTAGGTTCAGCTCCCACAGTGACCCATGGTGCTTATTTGTGAGATTTTGTCAGGGAGATGACAGCTGTCACTAAAATCCTTCTCCTTGGAAATTCCCATGTGCTCCTTCAGGAGAAAGGTTCAAAACCTTAACTAAAGGAAACAGTGTTTTCAGGATTAGCCCTGTTTAAGAGCAAAAGATTGTTTAGCACACAGGTCACAGATGTGTCTGACCAGAAAATGAAAACAACGGAAACAAATATACCACAAATTGGCAAAAACTGTCTAATTTAGGACATCTTTTCCATGTTCATCTGATCTGCAGGCTGCCTCATATCATGGAGGATTATTCAGCCAGAAATGAACTGGGAGACAGGAGGCCCTTTGCAAGGATGGAACATGTCCCCCAGGGATGACAGGTATGTAGTAATTCAGGTTTTATTGCCTATAATAAGCTTGGATAAACAACTGTTCAATAGCCCCAGACACCAAGGCCATTTAGACACCAGTGCTTCAACTGAAGCCAAAGTAACTCGTGAATTGTATTAGAAAGGTCACTGTTAACTCATTCTTCATGTGCAGTCATTGCTGTCCTTAGGCAAAACCCCAGAGAGCCGCTTCTGCTCAAACAAGGTAGCAGTGGACAGGTGTAACCATATTCTTGCGTGTCTGAAATCTTTTATGGTTGCAGTGAGAGCAGTGACAGTGTTTTGGGGTTTGTTGTTCATGCTGAGGCCACAAAAGGACCTTGTGGAAATTAGGAGGAGGTGGTGGTGATGCAGAGTGATTCTGTAGCTGCAGTGAACTGAACTTGCAGGTACGGGAGGTCCTGCCACACTGACACTTCTGCTCTGTTAGACTCAGCCCCCTCAGGAGAGTGGAGGGGGTGGCAAAATCCAACCTATATCTCTGTTACTGAGCTGCCACTTAAAAAAAAAAAAGTTTTATTTGGTTTAAGTTCTCTATCTTAAGCCTCAGTTGGAGATACAACTTTTAAGTCCCTGCGACAAAGCTTGCAAGAAAGAGCATTTTTGCTTCTTTCTGAGTAGAGATGGGGCCAGGACACATACACATTTGGTACCTCCTTCTAGCTGAGGTGATTAGGGAGCACTGTCTCTGTTTATTATTTGAGAAATTCTAGCTGAATCTCTCTTTGATTCCTCAGTTCTCTGTGTGATAAGTCTGTTCCTCCACCAAAGCTTTCACCTATCCTGCCAGCAATACTGCTGTGTCTGGGTGATGTGGGACACTTCTGGAAGAGCAAGCTTCCTTTCCCCTCCTAATCCTACCATTAGGTTTGCACTATATGTCTTGGAGGAAATGAGTTCATGGACAAATTACATCCAGGGAAAAAAGGAGCAGTTTCTACCATACTGTGAAACGACACCTCTTCAAACACTCCCCACATCTTAAGGCGATGCTGGCATGCTCTCCCAGCAGCACTACTCTAGAGCCTTTGTGTCCTTGGGTAGCAGACTCCAGACCAAACCCAGGCAGAGCAATGTGCTGGCAACAGTGCCCAGCAGTTACCTGCTAGGGCACCTCAGAGAGGCTCCAGTTCCCACTGAGCTCTGAGTAGCTGCCCCAGACCAGGATAGCTGGGAAACACAATCCAAGCAGTGAGTATCTGAGTGGATGCCCATGGACTTGGCATCTCTGGTGACTCCGTGGGAACTGCCTGTGCTGCAGCAGTCCAAGGAGATAGGAGTTTGGCATAAAGATGGGAAATCAGGACTCCAGGAGGCAAACCCACCCCCAAACACAGTATTTTGCAACATCTTTACCATCTTGCTGTTGCACAGCAGGCTACATTTAGACTCCGGCAAACACTCTCTGGGGCCACTTCCATGCCAAGCAAACCAACCCAGTGCAGTGATGCTAACGGGACAGAAGCTGCCGATCTCGTTTACAGCTGACACAAGCCAAGCTGAGGGGTGAACAGGGGTGTTAAAAGAATTCTGCTACCTGGGGCTTGCGATCTCAAAGCCTACAGCTCTGGCTAAGGAATAAGATATATTGGACCCGCTACGCCTGAAAAAGACATACTGAGACCACATCATTTGTTTTCACAACAAACTTTACAAAGTTACAAAGTGATCAGCTGCAGAACCATAGCTGCCTTCCCTGCCAGGGTCACCTCCTCTGCACAGAACCGGAGGGAGCAAGTAGAACATTTCGAACCCGCGATAGAGTTATCTATCTGCTGGATGGGGATGTACCAGCCTAGAAAGCGACCCGCGTGGGGCCGGGGGCAGCGTGTGCCCAGCCGCTCCGATGAGTGCCGGTCCCTGGGCAGCGCGGACCGCTCGGAGCCTCAGCGCTCCCGCCTCTCCTGCTCCTCTCTCTCGAGCTTTGCCGCGCTTACCAAGGCGAAATAAACCCATTTAAAGAGGAAATCAAACCGGTTCCTGAAGCGCGATCCTAGTCCCCGCCAGCCGCGGGGCAGGAGCGGAGCGGCCGGGGCTGAGGCGAGAGGGGACGCGCTCACGGCAGACTCACCTGCGTGGGGACAGAGGCAGCCGGAGAGCAGGGAGCGCAGCATGGGGCCGGGGCGGCCCAGGAGCCAGGCGGGCCGGGACGGGCTTGCCCTAAGTACCGTCTGCGCGGCCGCTGAGGGGAAGGAAGGGGGTGGCGAAGCGGCTTTGGGGAGGCGTTGGCAGCCGCGGGGGCCCCGGGGAGGGCGGCGGACTCACCTCTCCAGGGCGCTCCCAGGGTGAAGCTTCGGTGCCAGCTGAACATCCCGGCAGCAGCCGCCCTCAGGGGCGGGCGGGGCACGGGAACGGGGGTGCCATCGCTGCTGGCTCTCCCCGAGCTCTGCGCGTCCCTCGGCAGGCGAGCGGGACAGGGCACCGGGCTTAGGGCATGGCCGGGCAGCGGGGGCAGCGCGGAGCGGGCAGCGCTGCCGGCGCGGAGGCTGCGGAGCGGAGGGCGGGCGGGCGCACGGCCAGCAGTGACTTATAAAGGGAGCAGCCCAGAGGAATGCATCTCCTGCGTCTGATAAGCCGAGATGACTGGAGGGGTTTGAACTACCTTTGCAACCCCCGGAGGAGAGGGGGGAGAGAGAGGAAAAAAAGGACGGGAGAGAAGAAAAAGAAAAATATTTCACTACTTGCATAATGTCAATAAACAACTCCCCTCTCTAGTGGCAGGAAAGGCTGGAATGTTTTGGGTGGGGAGGAGAGAGTAAAGTGGGTTTGGTGTTTTGTTTTTGTTTTGTTTTCAGGTTTTTTTCTTGTTCTCTATTTAAATCGCGTGTTAGTTGTTCGTAATGCAAAGGTGCCTTGGTTGTCCCTGGGGCTGCAGGCTATGGGTAAGAAGAGTGAGGAGGAAGTGGAAGTACTGTCGCGGGTGCAAAATCTCAGGGGCAGGTTTGTGGTGTCACCCCACTGGAGTGAACTGGGAATATGCAAGCTAGGCATGAAGAGTTCTGGGATGCCCTGGGCATGGCTAAGCCACCTGGAGTGCTGCCTTGGGAAACATGGAGGAAATTACTCCTAGGCTAGGCTTAAGCAGTACAAGTTCGCTACAACCAGCACCCCCATAACCTATTTGGGGTCTCTGCTTGCTAAGAGAGCACCAGTCCCTGCATTACTCTCCCATCCAGACTTCTGCTGACACAAGCACTCTCAGAAGAAAATGTCCTGCTCCACCGGTTAAACCGGCCTAATTCTGTGGGCTTCAGCTGTCCATTGGATCAGTGGCCCCAAGGAGATCACACAGAGGCAGTGGTGCTACAAATACCATGAGAAAGTGAGGCTGGGGGAGATCAATCCAGTTGCCCCCTTGCCCTGTAGGTGCCGGTCCTCCTGTGCCTCTGCAACACTCACCTCAGGACAGGTATCAACTGAAGTAAATAGACTTTTTGCTGTAGCAGTCACTGAAGTTTGCAGATTAGCACCAGTTACAATCTGAAGACAGGGTGTTTAATTGCCCCTTTTCTCCACCACATTGCTTTATTAATTGTTCCCAAACCTGTGTCATCCAACAAAGGGCATCCTTCCTCCCCAGGCTGGGAGATTCTTTATACTGCTCCCCCTTGCCTCCCACTACAGTGGGATAGAGTTTTTGTGGGCTGCGTCTGATTTTCTTGCAACACTCCTGGCACTCAGTGCATCCAGTGCCTGCTCACGTTTTTCTGAGAAACCAAAGAGTGTGGTTTTTTGTGTGGACAGAACCAGGTTTTCCACACTCTTTGGGCTGGTGAGAAGGAAAGCTGTAGGTTCCCTCGGGGATGGAGGTCCCTGTTTCCTGCAGTGAAACAGTCCCAGGCCAGGGAGGTGTGCAGGACTGTGGTTAGTGCTGTGTGCTTGGTGTGAGACGTGCTGCCATGCTCTACCCGTGCAACCAGCCCAGGCTCACCCTCTCAACTCCCAGCTGCAGTGGGCAGACTTAAATTATTAGAGCAGCAGAGGAATAATTTACAGATGCCTTAGCATGAATTCAGTAGCATTGTTAGCAGCCAAAGGAATTCTGGAGACCAAGTATTACTTTCTCACGTTCAGCTCTGCTGCCCATAAACCATTTCATCTCCTTTCTTTCTGCCCCCTTGTTGCATTGTTTTGTACACTGCTGAGCACATCACACTCCTACATTACCCAGAAACTTTTTTTTCTTAGTAGTTGTTTTGGAGAAGGAAAAAAGCTACAGCGATGATATCTGTAAAGAGCTGCAACCCAAAGTGCTCTGAAATGTATATCATTTATAGTAAGCAAAATGTTTTATGCTGTCAGAAACTTAGATTTCTAAGGAAAGTCTCAAGCTGGCTGTTTCTAAGCTCAGTTTACCGCCTTGTGCTCAACAAATGCTTGAGGCCAACAGAAATTACCATGTTACCAAATATAATAAGTAAAAGAATCCACTGACAGTAAGCTTTTGAACAAGAATAAAACATCCCTTGGAATGTGCACAAGATAAGTACTCTAGCCCTGGGCTAGGGCAAATATGGAATGAAAATGGCTGGCAATGAGCACAAGATTTTAATGCTCCAGGTATTCTCACAAGAGGGGGTGTTTGTGTGTATGAAACTGGTAATTAAATTGGAAATGCCCTGTGTTGATATAATATGGGACAGCAACAAAGTTGTTATTAGTTGTTGTACAGGGTTATTTTTGTCTACACTTAAAAAGTGTTAGTAGCATAACTGTGTTTTTTGTATTTTTTGAACTCAGGTTTATTTACTGTATTAGCAACAAAATGTTTTACACTTGAATAGCTTAGCACTGAATCAGGAAAAAGCATTAGATTGCTTCAAACTTTTATTTCAGTTTAAATGCATCTACCTGGAGGGAGATTTTACCATTTTGTTCTTGTATTATTAGTAACAGTGAAACCTTCCAAAGGGTGGACACCACTGATTGCAGCCCTCATCAGAAACAGCCCACAAGCAAGAAATGAAAGTGATGCCTGGTTTTGGTGTCTAGACTTGAAAAAAGTGCAGAAAAGGGAAACTGATTATTAATGTGCTTTTGTCTAAACCTTGTGAACACCCTTGACATGGGAAAGGTCATATCCCCTGTTTACAGAAATACATTGAACCCTGTTGCTGTTGTAGTACAAGAAAGAAAGGATGCCTCTATCCTGCAGCTTCATCTCTTGTCTGGCAGTGAGAGTATTGCCGGATCTTGCTATTTAATTGGGAGTTTTGAGATAGATCGGCTCGTTTTCCTTAAAGTCCAGCTGGTTAGTGAGGGTGCTGTGGGGCGCTGGGGCTGAGCTGTACGGTGCTGTGCTGGAACTGAGCACAAGAATGGGAAGGAACCCACCTCAGCCTCAGGGACAGCCTGGTCTGAGGACTGGGGACACATTACCAGGTGCCCTGTGGTTTTTGGCACATGCTACATCTGCCGCTTCCCTGCAGTCGCCGGTCCTTTTGCCGTGTCTCCTTCCCATTCACCCGGGTACTGAGAGTGTGGGATAGGTTCTCTGAATTGTAACTGGGCAGGAAATTCCCTCTTGAGCTGCACAGGATGTAACAGGAAGAGGAAAAACCTCTTAGTCAGCATCGACTTCATTTCTGATGGATGCATCAATTTCCTCAGTCATAAGAAAACCCTCCACCCAAAGAAGTCCCCAGTTGTGGAAAGCTGTTCTGTCTCTGGATCCCCTGGGCATACAGCTGCATCCTATCTTTCTCATCATCTTTGTCAACTTGGGGCTTCTGGGAAGCATCTTCAGAGCAGAGGGCACTTCCCTACCGTGGAGAAGTCAGGCACAGGCTCGCAGGGAGATGCTCACACCAAGGACAGTGGGTGAGGGTGTTGGACAAGGTCTGTTTATAGTGCAATTCCCAAGTTAGGCACCTGGAAAGCAGGAGAGATAAAAAGATTTAGTGGTGCCACATAAAACAATGTGGACCATTGTGTTGTTCCCTCATGCCCCAGTTAGTACTGTGCAATCCCAAATCTTCCATAAAAATGATTGCCACTGAGATGTTCTGCAGTTGCAAAGAAGGGTGCCTGTCAAATGTGAACCATGCTTCAAAAAACTCCCCAGGAGCCAAATTATGCAGTAACAGGACAGAACCCTGAGCAGGTGGAGCTCTGCATGGGTGAGCATTCCTGGTTGGGACAGGTGTTCCTCTACTGTTTGGCTTTAGGCATGTCTCATGTGCAAATAACTTCATCTCCTTCTGCTGCAGTTTGTCTGGGAGAACAGGATTTTTCTAAGTAGTTTCAAGACCCATCTTCTTTAAGCTGTATGGCCCCCAAATCACAGGATTTCTCATGCATGTAAAAAACCTCTCCACCTGGCGTGAAGTATTTGTGGTGACGAAAAACACATTCCAGTGTCATTGTCACTGTGGTTTTCGCACTAAAGCACATAATGAAATAACTGTCAACCTTTCATCATATGTATATATTAGACCTTGTTTTCCATCTCATTCCCCGAGTGCTTAGTTAAAGGCTGGATCTGGACAGGTTGCTTGACTAGCTCCTGGTTTGTTTTGTACACCTGCAGTGTGGCACAAAAGGACCCTGTGCAATTCAATCACCTCCTTGACTTGAATATGTTTTCTTTCATTCTGATACAAGCAAGGTTTTGGGATGTAGCTGGCAAAAGGACATTGGATCTGTGTGACAGTCTGGGAAAAAGGGATGGATTTAATGTGGTGTTATGGGTAGGCTCCCTAGCAGCAGAGAAAGGACAGGGAGGACATGGTCTGTGCAGCATCTATCAGGGTTGGCTTGGACCTGTTCCTGATGGGTGACTGTAAGGGGTTGCTCTCTGTCTTAAGTTTCAGCTACTTTTGCTATGCCAGATCAGCCATGCCAGCAGTGCTGTACTGATGTCACTTAAGTGAGCACTCGCAGCACCTTCTGCATGAGGGTGTCAGTGCCATCCCAGGGTAGCCTGGTGCCGTGGGGCTGTTGCCTTGCACTGCACCTGTGTGCACGGCTCGGAGGAGCCCTTACTGCCTCAGCCAGGAGCCCCTCGCAGGAGGGCCAGGTCAAGGGATAAAAAAGAGGTATGGGTTCAAAGAGAAATGGCATTATATTTGCATTCCTGTAAACGGAAGTTTCCAGAACACTCCAGCTTCCTGTGAAATGGTTCTCTTGCTAACTTGGCAGTGGCCTGCATGTGTACAGCTTGTGCAGGTGAAGGTTTGGGATCACAAAAGAGGAAGTTGTTTTACTGCAATGCACTTATGGTGCAAAAAATAGATTGCTGGGGTAGTGAGCAGCTCTCAAATCTGTTAGCAGTAGTGTGTTAACCCTTACAAATCTTGTGTCATGCTCCAGACACTTGTTTTAGTCTAAATAAATTTCAGTTTTTGCTCTTCCCTCAGGGAATCAGATATGCTTAATTAACACTTATTAACCCTTAATACTCAAAATGAGAAAACCCTGTCTGAACAAGCAAAACCCCTCTGCACCTTCTCTGCATCTCTCATGGATGCTGCTGCCCCAAGCCATTCCCCAAACCAAGCAGGGAGAAATCTGCCGCCTAGCTCAGCACCAATTCTGCTTGCTGGTGTGTCCACCAGTGTTTTCAGAGCAGAGAAGGCTCAAATGCCAGGTATGTTTGGATCCTGGAGCAGGTGTGTGGTGCCCAATCCACCCTGCTGGGAAAGGAGCCCTGGTAACCACAAGGAAAGCAGCTGCTCAGCACTCTGCCCTGGGAAGTCAGGGCCAGTGGTTTGCCAGGCACACTGCTTCCTCTGGTACACAATGGAAGCACCTTTGTGCTCATTGAGCTGGGCTGAAGGGACCCTGACTTCCAAAGCTGTTGCAACAAGTGCTTAAGCTCAGGTTGCTGCTCTCTAAGGCTCCGGAGCCAGGACAGTCCCCTTCACTTTCCTAGGGACTACCTGCCCTGAGCATCCACACCTTTCCCAGCCAAGGGACTTACTGGCATACCTCATCAACACCACCCAAAGGCAGGCTGAACTGCATTGTACTGTACTGCGCTGATTATTTTTCCACTGGGACCTCAGTATCCTGGGGGTGCCAGCGGGTTGCTTCTGTGGCCGTGACAAAGGACAAGGCATAGTCAGAGACACTCTGCTCCTGGGCTCCCTGGGGACAGTGAGCTTGGGCTCTGCCATCAGTCCAGCTCACAGCTCTCTCCAGAGCTGGGCCAAGCTGTGTGCTTGCTCCCATAAGTCCTTTCACAAAGACAGCAGTGAGTGGCACTGAGTCCAACCTCACATCCAGTGTGCATACGCTGGCCTGAAAACACTGGGGGGTCATGGCACAGCAGGGCTGGGTGCACGGCAGCAGGAGCTCTTCCCCTCTGCACAGCCCTGGCTGAGCACACTGGAAGAGTGGCATACTTTCATTGTTCTGCTTTGTCAAGAGGAGACTGGTAAAATGAGATAGTAATCCATGGGATCCTGACAGAAAAGTCAGAAGGCATGAGGGAAGAATTGAGGAGTTTTGCACCATGAAATCATATGAAAAGGTAATGAGGAGGAACTCAGAAGAGGGCTGTTGTTGACCTGGGTCTCTCTTTTTACCCTCTGAGGTGTCTGCAGCCCTGCAAACCTTCAGCCAGGTCTGGGCTTGGCCTGTTTCTCTATCCCCATCATGATGCTGCCCAGTCCAGAAAAATGGGTGTCCTCTGCCCTCACTTGGTCTGCTGCTGGGAGGCAGCCAGGCTGGGCAGGGTCTGCTAGGCATGTGCCAACACCGTGTCCTGGGCCAGAGCTGAGGAGTGAGAGTATCAAGAGCATCCCTCAGACTCTTTGTTTCTTTGCTTTTAATGCCTGGAGAATCCCAGCAGCTGTGAAAGTGCTGCTTAAACCTTGCAATTAGTGGGGCTGAGAGTGTGGAGATCTCTGCCTCATTTACCTTGTTGCAAATGCTTTGGTGTTTTAAATGCTGAAATTGCTTTAGTTTGGAAATACTCACTCTCAGTACTGGAGTACAACAGAAGAGTTGCTAAAACATCACAAGAGTTTAAAGCAGTAGCAGTAGCAATTAATGAAATCCTGGGCAATTTGCATTGCTTTTCTCTGAGTATATGTGCAGTCATCAGTAGAACTAAATATTTTTCTTGTATAACAATTTAATTAGAACTGATTAAAGTAAACATGTCTTGAAAGTTTGAATATAATAGCAGTGCTGCATTATAAATGTCATTTTGATTAAATAATGGCTTCTTTGCTTGAACAGGATAACTACCCACCCGAAACACAGAGGTGAAACTTTAGTTAATAATAAAACTCCCACCAACTTCACTAGAGTTATATTTCACCTTAATTGTACTCATAATTATGCTTTCACAATTTGATTACAGAATTTACTCTTTCCTACTTGGAGGGGGTATACATTGTTGTACACCTTCTACAAAAAAAAATGGGAATGGAGGACTGTTGACATGCAGTACATGAGCCAGGATTTCCCCCATTCAGTGAAATGATGGAGCTTCCTTGTCCCAGGATTCAACAGGAGCACTGAAAGTTGCCACACAGGCTCTCACTAAAAAAGATACCATAAGATTATCCTGGAGCAGTGGTTGCCAGTTCCTGTGGATCTGGCTGCTCCGGTATTGGGGATAAGTAACTGAGGAAAGCAGGCTGACTTAGCAGTCATACACTGCATGAGACCTGACCTCCACTGGTAAAGTATACAGGGGCTTCCCAGGCTGAAAAATTTTGAAAACAACTGTCCTTGATGAGCAGATAGTGTTCAGTAGTCAAGGACCTGTCTGGATGACCCCAGGACATACTTTACAAATAGCATCTGTTTCTGCAAACCTGCTATTTAAAAAATCTTTTGCTGAAGCCAAATCAATGCTCTTTCATTTGTGTACAACTCTGCTATCCAGTTCTTGGGTGTGTATTTCCTCTGGACATCCTGGAGGATATCTGTGGCTCCACTGTTTGTGAACTGAAGTTTGTAACGTGACTGTGGATCTTACACCACGGTCTGTGTTCATGACTGTGTGCATGACTGTGGCCCCACAGCTGGCACCTCTTCATGCAGTGGAATAGGCACAGGAACTCAGATTTAGCACCAGCACTGAGGTGCTCTGCTTCCTGGTTGGTTCAGTGCTCTGTGTTTTTCATCTCCCTAGCAGAAAAAAGGAGGTGAACCCTTTCTCCTTTGGAAAGCTGGCTGGGCATTAAAGCTGTGAGTCTGTATTAAACTGTCTGTTTCTATAAACATTAAGTGACCACGGCTGCCCAGAGTAACAAAAACAAGTTCACCATTAAGAGACATTTTTCCCTTCCAAACCAACCCCAAAGCAGGGCTCTTCTAGGTCTAAATGGGAAATGTCAGTGATATATTCATATTCCCTCTGTTCAGGTCTGATTTAAGCCCACCACAGAAAATTAAATACTACCAAGGACTTTCAGGGGTTGGGACCCTTGTGATTTTTATATTAGCAGTACTATTTGTGCTTTTATCTATAAAATTCTTCTTCTCTTTGTATGCTTGTTTAGTGGGGGATGAATGGAGAGAGTCTGGTTTTTTACTGCAGACTTCCCTGAGCTTACTAATTTAAGAGTGCCATTCAGATTGAAATTTCCCGGTTGGCTGATGATGAATCTGTAGTCTATGTGCAGCTCTTGGGAGATATTTCCATATCCTGAAACAACAGGAGGCTTGTGATACATCATTACATGACTGAAGTGCTCTGCGATCTCATGAGAGGGAGGACAGATGTCACCAAACTGTTGTACACCAAAACAGTCACTGCCCAACCATCCTTCACTGAAAGCCAATATGATTGAACTGACACAAAGGCTTCCATGACGAGTAAAAATAATGGGAATATGTCCTTTTTGTGGATTTGTATAATGAAAGCTTTCTTTAGTACCTTCCACTGGTAGTACTCTTAAAAAAAAAAAAAAAAAAAAAAAAAAAGAGAGAGAATACTGACCTCTAGATGACCCAGCTTTGAAACTTCTTGATTTGAAGCCTGGTAGCACAATTTGCTTGCTCCCAAGATAGTTTTAATGTGAATGAACAGGCAAAGACACAAAAAAGTATTGTCCCAAGTTTGCAAACTAAATCAATCAAGATCCAGTCTGTCAAAATCAGCAGTAGGTAGGGGCCAGCCTTACCCTTGCCCCAATAACCTGCATTGTGCAGGCTGAGGAGGTAGCAGGAAACAAGGGCTAGGGAGGGTTGCAAAGCGCTGCAGAGCAGGTTTCAGGTGAGCTTGACTGCCAGGGAGGCACTGAGGTACAGTCTGATTTTTCAGAAAAATCTCCACATCTAACTGTTTCAGGGATATTTCAAGTAATGTTTTTAAATCACACCATTAGAGAGAGCCCTCTGGGAAGCACTGGCTGGTGATTTTAGTGCCCAAAAATGCAGGCTAAGCTGTTCTGAAGATCTACTTCTGTTTGTGGCTGCTGAACCGTTTTAAAAGCCAAACCTTTTTTTTTATATAAACACCAAACTGCCTGATGTCGAGTCAGGTTTGAAAGATAAGATAAGAGTGCTTCAGTGAGGAATAAATGGAGGAGAGTTTATGGAAACCAAGTTATTGTAAATAGATAGCATCAAGAAGGGGGGTTTATGTGGTGCTGTGCAGAGCAGAGGTGGATAGGGAGTGAATACATATTTTTTAGAGCTGTGGCAAAAGAAAATGAGTGGGAGGCCAGGGTTTCCCACCCCTCTCATTCCAGTGGCCAGGAACCCCATGGCACAGGTCTAAGGAAGGGGATCTAGAAGCTGGTGTGCTGCAGCAGCGCAGGTCAGTGTTTCAGAGGCAAGCTCAGAGGGTGATGAGAGGAATGGAGGGAATGTGATAAGGCCAGGGGAGGATTCAGTCAGGGAATGAGCAGGGAAAAGGAGAGGGTGTGGGGAGTGCCCCTTTCCACTGTGTCCCAGTTTCCTCATGCTGAAGGCAGGTTTGGGTCCCTCAGCTGAAACAACAGGGAACTGCTGTACTGAGGGGTGTCCCTGATCCTCTTATGGATGAAGCAGATACCCTGACTAGTGTCTTTTCAGCCAACCCTGGTGTCAGGAACAGTGGACAGTGTGCTGCTAGCAACCAGCAACTAGGCAATAGCAACCTCAGAAATAACAAGCCTTTGTTTTCATTGTCCTTGTGTTTTAGATGACTTGGCCTAAGCAAAGATGAAAACCAGTGGAAATCTCTAAGCTCCTGTGGATGTTCCTGTGTAGACAGAACAGATTTGGAGGATCATAACTTAGAGGGTTTTTTTTAACAGAGAGCTTTTGTTTTTTGAAAAGGTGGAGCAGTGTAATTCCACAGCACAGAAAAAAGCTCAGGGGATCACAAGTGGTTATGCTGCCAGGCTCTGGGAAGCTGCTGAGCTGAGCTATGTGACCGTGGTGTTCCTGAATGCTGAAGGCAGAGCAGACACAGTGGTGCACGGTCACTCCCCATCAGATTTGGTGTAACGTTCCTGGCTCCAGCACCAACCCAAGTGTCTGCACATTTTTATCAGCAAGACTTGCAGGTAACATTACCTGTTTGTCCAGTCAGAATAGAAATAATCCTTAACTCTGAACATCCCTGGCCTCTCTCTTCATATACTAGTCTCTCTGGGTGGACAGTAGATTGATATATTTATATTTAACATTTCTGGCTATATAAATTCATGCCTGCAATGGCAAATGTATGATTGAGTTTGTAAGTCACTTGCTATCCCAACATATGAGAGCTAATGACCTGAAAATTTTGATACATGAACATATAAGCCCTATATCTGAACAACTGGACATTTTCAGAGATTTAATACAGACTTAGATTGGGTAGCTCATTAACACTTTGAGAAAGCTCTAGGAGAAGGAGAGGTAATCTTTAAAGCCATGGGTGGAGGAAGACAGAGGGATATAAGACAGACACAGCTAGACAAGCTGGACAGCTCTAGTTAACGCTTGACTGTGATTTTTTTAGGAGATTATTTGGCATAGATACAAAACCTTTAGGGTTAATTGATCAGCTTTAACTGTCAGTTTGTTGCAAGCCATCATACTTTTAGCTGAAAGCACTAGAAGGATGGTGCTGGCCTTCCAGGGCAGATCAGACTTCTGGCACAGAAAATACTATGTGGAAAGGATTGTGGTAAGCAAGATTTCACAATGTTAGTAGTACCCCAAGGGAGGACAAGGTGGAGCTCTCTGTGAGTAATATGAGGTTTGGTACCAGCAGGTATAAGTATTTCAGATAAAATTTGTGATTTCATCCTGATATTTTGGTGAAGACCTGGCCACCCTGCTTTCCCCTCACAAAAAAAAAAAAAAAAAAAAAAAAAAAAAAAAAAAAAAAAAAAAAAAAAAAAAGGAATAATCTTCCCTCCATTGTTATCAACATGCTGGCCTCCTGCAAGGGAGAGTGCTATATCCCTGTTCTCAGTCCATCCCACAAACCAGGCAGCACAACAGCCTCCTGATCTTTGCAGTGGTGCTTCCCAGACATGTCTTCCTCTATTGAGTGGGCATATCTTAGGCAACCTTTACCTCTTCAAAACCATCCTACTTTTCCCCAAACCAGATGCTGTTTTCTCACCACTACACATACTAACCATGATCTCTGCTACAAAACACACCAACGAGGGTTTACGTCAATGTCAGGTGGGTCCTGAAATGTAACACCGCTCTGAGAATCAGGCAGCTGAATTCTGTTTGTGCTGCAGCAAAGGGCCATGGAGATGTTTCTCAGTGGGATATTTTGATCTCAGTTAGACAATGTGCTGCTGTGTGATTGGTGTGCTGTCATTTTTAGTTGAAGAAGAAAATGGGGAGGAGCCGGCATTAATTAGTATTAAACCGCACTTGGCAGACGCTAACTCCTCCACAAAGCATCTGTCGCTAGAGGGCACGAAAATATACCTGTTGAGTTGGAATGGGTGAAGTGCAGAGATAGTGCCAGGAAGCAGGACTTACACCAAGCTGGTGCAGAAACCAGCATGATATTCTTGGGTGAAAAATCACTTAAAAGCAAGTAGTGATGTCCATAAATTACACCCCCCTTTTCACTTGGGCACTGAAGTCAGCAGCTATTAGGAAGAAAATGGATGGCCTGTTCTAGGCAGGAAAATGTGACTGTGATGCTGAATGTCTGAGAACTCTTGGAAAAAATATCCCAGGACGTGGAAGTGACAATGTGTTTCTACCGGTATTTCACCAGTAGATCTCAAGGTGTTTTGCAGCAGAAGTCTCTAAGGTTATTTTTCTGTGGGGAATACAAAGTTCAGGTACCTGGGTCACAGGGAAGGGAGGATAGTCAGGCACTGTAGTAAACCTGCATAAACTGTTACCCTCTTTAGCAACATGATAATTAAAGCAACTTATAGAGAGCCTTTGGCTGGCACAAAGTCTCAGCAAACTAAAATCAAGGTACCTGCTAATTCATTGCGTCAATTTTGTGACAGTCATTCAAGTGTAAGAATAAGTCTTGCACAGGAGTTGGAAATTTTAATTTTCCTGTTTACCACTTTCCAGCAGCTCAAAACTAGAGTTTCCAATAAAAAAAAAAAAAAAAAGACAAGGTACCAGCATAGCTGACAAAGGCAATAACTCCCTAGGCTCTCAGGTTGGTCTCCCTCTACCAGTGACCTCTTCCTCAGTCAGTCATGTGGGTGTATTCAATGTTCCTATTCACATTCTCATGAGTTTCAGGGGAAAAGAAGTGTCACTTCATTTTTTTTCCCCCCACAAATCTTTGGTTTTACCACCACCACCCTAACAAACACTGAACACAATAGATCATTAAACATAAATTGATGTGTTCAGTATTACTGTAACACAAATAAAGAAAATTTCAATAAAGGATTAAAAATACATCACCTTCACTGTAGCATTGTATGGGAACAGACAAGATTTCTTATTTTATTTGCCCATGGAAAGGAACTGTCATTTTTATTGCTAAAATATTTGTCCATTGGATGGAAATAATTACAAGTGGAACAAAACAAAATGCTTTGATTAAATACAGGGCTGGTCTTGTTTTTTCCAGTAAATGTTTCATGTTTTCAATTCTCTTCCCCCTCTGCTGTGGATAATATAATGGACAGTTAGAGATCACCTCTCCATCTCAGAAAAGCCTAGATTGCATAGGGATCCCTTCCTTTGCCACTGAAATTTTGGTACCCAGGGAGTAAACACCAGTGAGCAATTTATTCCCATAGAGTACCACAGTGAAGGTGAGTCATTTGCTGCAGAGCAGGGGAGTTTTCAGGAGACAGACTGCAGTTCACAATTCATGCCAAACCCAAGGGTTAACACTGCAGTGTCAGATCTGACTAGCCCATGGCTGAGGAATGAAAACCAGCAGCTGTCTGAATTCCAGGGATGGTGCTGGGAATAGCTGCTATGAAACAAAGTCCCACCAACTTTGATCTTGGATCTCCTGCACGGGATTAAAGGAGTAACTGAGTTTAGGCCTGAGGCACAGACATTTGGGGAAGCAGCAGGGGGAATTCACCAAGTTTTCATGGGAGTTTATTAAGCATATGTTGGTAAAGCAAAGATAACTCTTTTATCATTGCAATCCATTTCTTTTAACTGTGAGTGCTTTGAGGCCCCAGCACGATCACAGCAGACTTGTAGTGCTCCCTGCATAGTGCTGCTTTGTTTGGATTGAAGAGGTGACGTTTTGTCCTGGATCAACCTTATAAATAAGAATGGAGCAAAACAAGATTTGTTTGTGCAGATCCAAATACTTGCATCATTTCTTCTGCTTTCTCCCAAGTTTGATGTGATCAGTTCATATACCTGCCACTTCCCTAGTATATGAGCAGCTTCCAGAACCCTCTGTGATTGCTGTCACTCTGGCTCAGGGCATCTTTGCAGGAGTAGCTCCAAGAGAAGAGAATGTGGTCCATGCAGATACAGCATTTGATCTCCACCACTGTCAGAGCAAGGAATCATATTTCCCTCACCCCTGCCCTCTGGGTAAGAAAGGGCAAACTTATCATAAAGGTACTATAATAAGTCTGCGAGAGATGTCTTTGCAACCTCTTTCTCCTCCCCAAACTGGAATGTGCCTAAGCTCCTTCTGGTCTGCTTGTGTCTTTTTTCTAGCAGCCCTTGGGGAAGGCACCAAATACCATTTCGCAAACATTATTTGTGGACTCAGAATGCCAGAAATGTGTCTTTACAAATAGTCTGTACGGTATGTCCTGAGCCCTCCTGTCTGGCACCTACTTATGTCAGTCCACAATGTGCAGATTTCTTTGGCTTTTTGCTGTAAGCCAAACTGACTGATGCGGGGTTGTTTCCACATGAGCAGAGTACTGTAGTGACTGATGAGCTGCACTCATGTGACTTGCACAGTAGCAAGTCCTGATTGTTCATAGTTCCTGGTGATTCCTGCTTAGGTCCTAGGGCTGATGTTTAGTGTTTCAGGAAAAGAGAAAGGTCAGTGCTAGCCCTGCAGTGCCAGTGTTACATTGCACAGCACTCTAGGAAGTTTCACAGAGCCTGCTTGATCTAGGTAAGTGGACCACCTTCTACCTAGCACCACTCCTTTCTGCCATGTCTATATTAATTAGATTCATGTGGGTGCTCTGCCTATGTACCCAGCGCTAAGGTTAAAGAGCAGGTTCACAACAGAGAGCCAGCTGTATGTATACTTTTTATCAAAACCACCTAAAAACCTTCCTTTGGATTAATATCACTGGCTTTGTTAGTATTTCTGCCTTTTCAGGATCAAAACCACAGTATAAAAGTCTTCTGAAAGAAGCTTAGTGGGTTTTTCCTCTTCTCTTACCTAAAATGAAGAGGAAAAGGCTGCCCTTTCACACTTTTATAGCATTTCCCATTCCCTGCGAATCTGGAATACTTTATAAATGAGGTAGATCTTGGTCTCAGTGTAAGAGCATTAAAGGAAATGCCTCACTTCCAGTCAAGAGTTTAAGACAAAATGGAAAGCTGTATCCAATTGAAACCATAGGGCAAGAACTGATCTGAGCAAGAATTTTATCTGTGTGCAAATATTAACATCTCTATTATTCAGTGAATACTGTGTGACTCTTAATGACTGCAGTTGCATGAAAACTTCAGTTTTACTTTTAAATTCAAGTGCTGTATCTCCACCAGCACAGGTCTTGTAGGTTATCCTGTGTTGTTTTCACGTGCAGTTTGTACTGGAATGCCTTCTGTGACTTGGGGGTTAAAAAAGCAGAGCATCACTAGGCTACCATTTATAATGGCTTGTCTTCTTCTTGTTCGTTATGTTGAGTCATTAATTCTTGGACTGTACAGTCTCACAGAAGAAGCTTTCATCAATAGCAGACTCTAGAGGTGCAGAAAATTTCTGGTGAAATCCTGAGAATTTTGACAGAAATTTGGTGAGGAGAGAATATACTCTGACAGTGCAAAATAGCCAGTGGGTTCACTGAGGCTGAGATTCCTTCCAGTTACCCTTGGATATTTGGCTGGTCATCTCAGTCCCTCTCCAAGGCCTCACCTACACCTACTCCTGAACCACTGCACTCCTTGGTTCATCTTTAAGGAAGGCTCTGTTTTCTAGACCAGTGTTTTCTGAATGCTGGCAGAATGGATGTGACTTGATGACTTCAGACAAGGTGCCAAAGCATGCAGAGGGTACTCTACTGTAAACAATCTCTTAGAATTCATTTTAAAATGAGAAAGGGATGAGGGGAGGAAAAACAAAATACTTAGAGATGCTGACTTGCCATCTACAGGCATCCTCCCTTGCTGGTGATTAATCATCTCTCCCTTTGAGCCCAACGGACCAGATACACACATTCCTCATTCTCTCTGTTGATGGAAAAATTTGATTTTTTGCATGCCTTTTGTAGGATTCAAAATACCTTTGTGCTGTGGTGAGTATGAGGGAAGGGAGTTTCACTTCTTAGCAGATATGCTTAAAAGCATGTATTAAAGGCTGGGCTCTCCACCCCACCAGGGTGCCATTTGTGGCTGCCTGATCCCACAGCTCTGGTACATGCTGGACTTACCAGGCTGGAGTTCTGCATGTGTGTATGTTGCTGCCTGCTGCTGGAGATCAACATACTTTTGCATAGTGGAAGGAATGGGATTTTAAATGAGATAAGTAAATGTCTTTGCTGCCGGCATGCTGTGAACTAAGTGAATTTCAGGTCCTATATTACAAAACATAAATAAATCACATGAGTAAGTACAGTTGCAGGCAAACCATGTACCAAATAGATTCGCCTGGAGAAAATCTAAGCTTAGTAATGGTGTCGACGAAGCACTGGGAAAAAAAATTTTAGTGGCACTGACAGGTCCCCTGCTGCCATGGCTGTGGTTCCAGGGGTGATAAAGGTTGTAGCTAACCCAGTTCTGAAGGAGTTACCAAAAGAGAAGGCTGATTATCTCATACAAACCAGCTGTCATCCATTGCAGCTGAATCACCATGACCAAAAGCCACAAAAGAAGGAGCCAATTTATTACCTGTGGACAGAGTTTTGTGAACATTGTGATGCTTGGACCACTCTCATATGTCATCAGTGCTGGGTTTGCCCTGTACATTAAGTGTCTCTCCAGTCTATGTTCTCAACTTGTAGTAAAATTTCAGCATACATGTTTGGTATACATTGAGCTAACAGATGTTCGTGCTCCCCCTTTGCCTGCCAGCAAAAATTTCACAAGAGGGTTTTTTTTTAGCGTGACTTAGTAGCAGTCATTAGAGGTCATTGTCTCACGTGACACTGAAAAATGTAATCATTCCTGGTTGGAACTGACTCTGACCATGGGGAGAAGCAGGGAGTTGGCATGTTCAAACCTAGGTGAAGACTCACTGAGTCCACACCTCTGTGGGTTGCTGTGCAGCACAGGCAAAGCTGCACCTGTGATCAGCTTTTCCAGATCCCTTAGAAATAGTCTGTGAATTCCCAGCATCCAGTAGGACACAAGCTGCAGTTGGTAGGATGTTGGGACCCCCAGGCTTCACTGGCAAATTGGCAAGAGTGATGGACAGGCAGCAAACTGCAGCACAGCAGGATTTCTGTGCTCTTCCTTATTGCCTCACCCGTAACAGTTTAATTTCTTGCAGCCAAAAGCAAAGAGGTGGTTTAGGGACCAGGAGCTTTGTCCAACATGGCTGGATGCCTTCCAGGGTTTGGTTCCACCTTGCCTACCTGGGGTGCCTGGAAATGAAGCCATAAGCATTGATCCTAGTACATATACACATGACAGCGGAATGGAGTTTTGAAGCAGAAGGTTATCGGGATGGGCACTGTTTCTTACTGTGCATGAAACTGGTGTCTGTGTGAATGCATAGCCACAATTCATTGTGAAGAGCTAAACTGTTATGGGCAGAGGAACTAGAAGGGGGTTTCATTACAGTTACCCAAATGTAAGAGAGGAAACACATAGCCAACAGAACTTAGGCTTGGAAGATTTGAACCAGGTGATGAGCTGGATAAAACTAATTTGTATTCTCAGTTACAAGCAGAAGTGCTGAAACATCCAGACCTAATCATAGTGAAAAATCACAAGCAATCTTTAACACAAGCTGTGTATTCAAACACCAGGTTAAGAGCTCACTGAAACTGTCAGACTTATGTGGTTATTATTTTGTCACTTTTGCAGCAGCAAGGAAGAATCCTGTCCCCCAAGGGAACTGATTACCTGCTGAAGAGTAACATCACACTATCAATCCTTTCCCCTGACAACCCTAATCTTGCTCTGTCTTGTCTGGGCTGCATGCTACAGCAGGAACTAGAAAACTGAGAGCTGTATCCTGAAAAACCTTGAGATGTTGATGTATAGAATGGTGGGTGGTGTTACTTAGATGTCCTCACAAACAAACAAATACGGCTGATTAAGGCTGGATGGCCACAGAGGTTTCTGCCTCCCTCTGCACACCCCACCCTTTGCCTGGCAGTCACGGGTGTATCAGGTTTCTCAAAAGGCCAGATTGGAAATGAGTGTCTCAGGAGTTGCTTCACATGTGGTTCAGCTCCCACGGACAGAGACATAGCAAATCTGGAGGTAGGCTGCCTCACCATAGCATGATATTCTAGTTATCTGGTGGGATGCTTAAGTCCAGCTGTCAGCAAATGCCATTCCTGCAGCTTACAGGAGAACTCGATTGCTTACTAACACAGAGGTGCTGGCACACAAACATGTTTCGCTGATCAGCACATCTTACCGTATCTATTTCAGTGCCACAAGCTACACAAACTTGCAGACAACAGCAGTTTCTTGGAGACTGTGCAGCCATCTAGCGTTATTGTATATATAGCATGCTGGTTACCTGCCCAGACCCAGGCCCTTCGGTATTTTTTTCCTACACATCTCCCAGCTAGATGTATAACTTTTAGTCACAGGAGATTTAGTTAAACTTGCTGATCCACTGGACTTGATCTTTGAAATTTCTGACCACCTGAAGGTTGTGTTTGTGGATGGAGAAGAGAATCCTGCTATAGTATATCTTATAGCCATAGCAAGTGTTGTTAATATGAAGAAGAGCAACCAGTCTCCTTGCCTGCTACTGCTGTGTTTTAACAGTCATTGATCCTCGAGGAAGCAAAAAAAAAAAAAAGAAAAAAAGAAAAAAAGAAAAAACTAAATTTACATTTGAACATCCATACATGTTATTTGGTAACATCAGGGATGCTACTGCTATCTGCCAGAGTGCTTTGGAGACTTTCTCATTTTCTCAGAAAGAAGAAAGTCTCATACATATATTGTGAATGAGTAAGACAAGGATCAAATAGCCTGAATTTATATATCTCATTTTTCTCATCTAAAGAAAACCATTTTATTTCAGAGTCCCAGCTTCCTCTTTGGTCATTCGGCAGACAGGGCAATGAGTAAAAGAAACTACTTTTACAGTCTGTAGTAAATAAATTAGATAACTTGTGCAGGCATGGTGCATGATGAAACAACACACATTCTTGTATTGCATACCAGAGTGACAAGTAAATCTCATAGGTGACAACCCAGGGTTACTGTGACTTAGCAGCAGCCACTTGGCCAACCTGAGAACAGAACTGTCTTTGTTTACAATCTGCATTTTTCTAACTCTTATCTGCTCTCTTGCACTGTAACTTCCCCCAGCCCCCTCTTTCTCTGCACCTTGCATTACACTGTAGATGCATCCAGGTGTGTTATGAGGGACTTTCATCTTCTGAAACAAAAGGTGATGGACTGAAGACTTTCTGTACTGCAGTGATAAGTCACTGATTAATGAGGTAAAATTAATTGCTTCTGCATAAAAGCTACGTTACAACTTCTTTGCTCGGGCTAAGCAGTGAATGGAGATTCATTCCATGGAGACACAAAATTGTTTGGATCCTGCTACACTTATGGAAAGTGCTCCCATCTCTGCCTGCTTAACAATGAAACAGCCATATTCCCAATCCCTTAGAATCTACCCCATGAGCAATTTACATAAACACTGCCTTATTCTTCTTGTTACCTCAGACTTTTAATATCCAATACTGATATCTCAGTCTTAAGAGCCGTTGGAGAGGAGCAGTGAGAAGCAGCACATACCCATTCAACAGTAATAGCTGGGTCTGGAGGAGGATGTTTGTTGACATCAGCTTACTCACGTGTACTAAGCCAGGCTGATTGCCCTTGTCTGCAAGACTGGACATGAATCTTTTGCACACTCCCTTTTAAAGTGTCTGTCTGTCTGTCTATGGGATGTTAAAAACAGACACTGGTATGTGTCCAACAGGTTTCAACCACAACTGACTGACCTGGTAGCATATACCTGGACTATTTTTTTTAAAGACATGTTTTACAAAGCTTTCACTGCATCAAGTTTGTGGATGTTGGATATAAGAATGTAATCAAAGAGATGGCTAATTAATTACCATTCTGTCATTTATTTCTGATGACTTTTACCAATAAACGGGGAAAATAATATTCTATCCCTAAATTACAACTGGTTGAACACAGAAACACACTGCACACACAAAGGCAAATAAATACTCTTCTAGAAGCTAACAGAGCCCCTCTCCTGCTGCAGGGCATAGCAAGGGGTCCATGGGCACATGGACGTGGATGCAGCCACGGCAGCTGTGGTGGGAGGGAGGATGAGGGTCGCTGCACAGCAGCACAGTCTCTTCCTGCCAAAATGAATGAGAGTTGTGATGCTGAGCCATCCACAGGGAACCACAACTCCACTACGCACATGCAAATCCCTTCCTCCCCAGAAAGCTGGCAGACAAAGGTGCTGGGCAGAGCAGGAAATGGCTGACACAAAGTTGTCTGATTTAAATGATAATCTGAGGTAAGGTGGAGTACCTCTGTCTCAGAATTCTAAAAATTATTGTAATGATGTTACCAAATAACATGAATGGATGCAAGAATGAGATGGAACGTTTGTATTCTATTATGTATTTTACTGAGAGGCTTATTTTTTTCTTTGGATAAGAGCCATATATTTGTTCCTCACAATTTCTGGGCAGCAAAAATTTTATGTTTTTTTTTTTTGTTTTGTTTTGGGTTCTTTTTAAGTAGTAGAGGTGTTAACATTCATATCTCAGACAAAATCTTTGCAAGTGCTCAGGTTTTAGGTACATCTTTGGAATCCCTGTTTCCTGCCTGCAACTGATGTTCAGAGCCACCGAAGCCATATTCCAGCTTGGATGCCTCTCTGTTGTCATCTAGGTGATTTTTCGACTTTAATGGTATAGTTTGGAAAGCAACTTAGGTCTCACAGAATTAAAGGTGCTTTAGAAAATAAAGGTTTTCTTTGTTTATTCGCTGTGATGCCTTGAGAATACTTGCTAGTGAAACAGAAGCTTGAAAAAGCCTGCATTCAATTGCCACAATGCCAATAAAATAACTTTATTAGGGGTTAATAACATTCCTCCCTGCTAACATTCCCTCAAATGGATGCAGCGCTGTCTCCAGTTAACCTCTAAACTATGCCTTGGAGAGCAGAATCACTTTGCCATAAACCATATTATGACATCCAGAATCGGCCTGTCAGGCTTTGGGAATGAGAAGAATGCCATCCACCTAAGTTATTACTAGACTTGTGCTTCTGTTTCTTCTTTCCTCCCCCTTCCCAGGTCTCTTTTTAGAACCAGGAGCGCTGGTCACCGTGTGCGTGGAGCAGCATTAAAACAGCCATTTGACAGGCGCGAACAATTACCAGCACAGCACTCGAAGTGATAAGCCCGGTTATTTTGACAGCTTGTGAGTTATTTAGGTGAAGCGAAAGCATTTGTTTTCGGAACACTGGAAATATTTATATTAACGCAGTGCCTGTTTGGGGAAAGAGGGTTTTCCGTCGGCTGAGGAAGCGCAGCTCCCACCCGGGTTTCCAGCGTTCCGCTGCCCTCTCGTGGCACAGCCAGCAGTGCCCAAGGAAGTCCCCAGGCCCGTGCACTGACGGAGCCGACCAGGAGGGGCCATGTCCCGGTGTCCAGGTGCCGATGGGCACCGGCGCCGCTCCTGCAGGCGGAGGGGCTCCGGACAGGATCACGGCTTGGAGGAGAGCCCGGAGATCTTCGAGTCCAGCCTGTGACCGAAGACCACCGCGCCAACTAGACCATGACACTCAACGCCACGTGCAGTGTCTCCTCAAACCCCCCCAGGGGCGGTGACTCCTCCCCCGTCCCCGGGCAGCCCATTCCCGCGGGACCGGAGCCCCCCAGGCGGCTCCTCCCGCCGCGTCCGCCCGTGCCAGGAGCCTGCCAGGACCCAAGATGGCCCCCGCGGGGGGGCAGGGGGCATCGCGAGAGCGGATGCAGTCTCTCGCGCGGCTTGTGCAGCGCGCGGTTTTTGCTCTCGCGAGGCGGGCGCTGAGGCGGCGCGCGCGGGAGCGGCGGAGCCGGAGCGGGGGTGATGCCCGCCAGGAACGGGGAGGACGGCGGCGGCAGCAGCAGCAGCACTGAGGGTGAGGGTGAGGGTGAGGGGCGGCCGGGGGGGATCGGCCCGGGGGACCGGCCCGGGGTCACCTCGGGTAACCGTGCGCTCGTTGCAGAACCGCCGGGAGCCGAGATGGGGGAGCAGGCAGAGGCGGCGGTGATCACGCCGGCCATGCTGAAGGAAGAGGAGCAGCTGGAGGCGGCGGGGCTGGAGCAGGAGCGGCAGATGCTGGAGAAGGTGAGGGCAGCCCTGCGGGCGTGCGGCTCCTTGGGTTTCAAAACAAACAAGCGTGGGCGGCTGCGAAGGGCGGGCGGTGACTGGCGCACTAGCGCCTTTTTCTCATCCACCGGAGGCTTTCATTTTTATGTTTATTTTTTAAAGGCTAGCGGCAAGAAGCTTGCTGCGTTTTGTACGCATTGATATTTACATTGAGAAGATTGCCACTTTGCTTTTGTCGTTCTGAGCCAAAAAATGTATCATGCCCTCAAAGTGAGCCGATTTCCTAAAGGGTAGTAAGTTTATATTCTTCTGAATTTATCTGAAACGTGAAAGACAATTTTTTTCTGTTCGTGTTCCTGTATGTGTACATAACCATTCTTTTCCTCCTTGTGGTCCCTATTTAGTTGAAAAGGCCCCACCAAACAAGGTACTTGAGTAGAACTCTGCAGCACAGTTGTATAAATTCCATTTATCCTTTCCAGAAATAAGCCCCGTTATGTGTTTCTTAGGGTAGCAGGTATAGTTTATGCAGAACTGCATCGAGGAAGTAGCCTAGCTTACAAAGCCCAGCTGAAACGATCGGGTTTATGCCAGTCACTGTTGGTCTGCACTCCTGCCTTTCCCTGCACACAGCTGTCCAGGAGCTGCTCCTGACCTGGCGCTGCTGCCAGGAGAAGCGTACATGTGATCATCCTGGGAGACCGTGTTTGGTTTGCATACCTCGGTTTGCTTATGATACAGGAAATACAGGCTGCTTCAGGGAAATGGTACATCCCCAACGCCAGTGGTGTATGCTTCATTTCTCTCTTGCTGTGAGTGTTTTCATATGTTAGTGTTAAGCACTGATTGATATTGACCAGTCTGTTTTGGAGAGAGAACATGAAAGCTCCCAGACCTTTGTGCAGATAAAAATTATCAAGGTATCAGAATACAAGCTTGAAAGAACTATCCTCTTAAATGCTCTTTTGGGGAATTGTGTTCTAAGGGACCATAGAATGGTTTGAGTTGGAAGGGACCTTAAGGATCTTCTAGTTCAAGGAAGTAGTACTATTACTCAGTATACTTGAGAAGTCAGGTGGGTATGTTTTTTTCACTGTCTTAAAAATTGAAGCCTTATTTTAAGGGCATGAAAAATACCAGTCTCTTAAGGCCTGGAACTAATTTTGATTACTCTTTTTCCTTTCCCTACAAATAGTTGGAATTTATAAGGACACACATCCTTATAGGATGCTGTATTTTGTGCTATTGTAGTTAGAAAATAGTACCAGTTTTCCCAGAAGTGTCATGATATTCTTTGTTGCAAACAGTAAATGATGATACAGCCTGTCTGAACTTCAAATATTTCTTGGTCAGACTAGGGACTAAAAATTTGCAGGCAATACGGAGGAAAGAAGGAGGAAACCCTTGTAGAGCAAATTATCCCATTGCACAGGAAGTATTGAGAAAAGGACTTAAAATTTAATTTCTTTCACAACCAACCACTCCTGTAGCAATGCTATAATGTGATAGTGTTGTGGGTTTTTTGTGTTGTCTCCATTTCTTGAGAATCCACAGAACTTCCTTCCAGCAAGGGTTATTGGTCCATTGTCCTTTGTGCTTCTGTCAGTCTTTCTCTGTGCAGTCTGGGACCAGTCAGAACGAGGGGAATTACTCATGTAGTTGACTCTGGCTTACAGGCATTTTGGGGGGAGTTTGTGTGTTTCTTATGCTTGTCACTTCATCAAACCCCCAGCCAGGTGATTTGTACAGCAGGTCAACAAAGGAGTTGCTAGTCCTTTTTGAGGGCTAATGGCAAAATACCGCGCTGTGCAAATACGTATGAATGTAGAGTGATGAAAAAGAGTGGCAAGTTTTTGACCTTTTCAGTCAAAGGGGAAAAAAGTCCCACTTTCATGAGGCTTGAAGGTTTGACTCAAAGTGAGATACCATGAGTTCGGTGCTGTGCATCTTTGAGTTTTCTTTTTTCCCCTTGAAATTTTTGCAGCCGGTCAAGGGAACAGTCTTTCAGTTTGACCAGTTAATGGAAAAATGCTGTGTTCACTGCAGTAAAAAGTGAGCAATAGCAATTTGCTGAATAAGTAGTTTAGTTTTAATTGTATCCTCTCTTGGCATTGCCATCAAGAGTTGATCTTTCTGAGCTCAGGTATTTGTCATCTGAAGGTGAAAACCTGGACTGGGAGAGCAGAAGGAAATAAAAACTGGATGGAGAATCATGAGAATGCAGTCTTTCCCCTCAGAGAAATTGTGGAGATAGATCTTTCTCACATAAAAGAATGAGGTGATAGCTGCTGATTAGAATGACTTGTGGCAAATGAAGATTTGATTTCTGAGGGGAGAAACGTGCTCCACCTTTTCAGTGTCACACAATTTGTCCCATGATTCAGGAAATACCCCATTTCCCTGCCTATTTGTATATTTAGTTTCAGAAGATGCCCTTGTCTTTCTCTCTTAGCGGGCCCTTCCCCCAGTTTCTTCCAAAGGCTATGGCATAGATAAGCATCTTTAAAGCTCTGCATTTTACCTCTCTGGGATTTCTCTTGGAGATGCTAATTTATACCTTTTTGCACTCTTCAACCAGCTGAAGGAGGCTGTAGATAGATGGGGAGTCGATCTCTTCTCCAGGTAACAAGCAGTAAGATAAGAGGAAACGTCCCCAGGTTGAGCCAGGGGAGATTTAGAGAGGATATTCTGAAAAAATTCTTCACTGAAAGGCTGGTCCAGCATTGGTACAGTCTGCCCGGGGAAGCAGTGATTCCACCATCCCTGGAAATGGCGTTCAAAGAGCGCACAGACTTTGTGCTTACAGACATGGTTCAGTGATGAACTTGGCAGTGATGGTTAATGGTAGGACTCGATGGCATTAGGTCTGTTCCAAACTAAATCATTCTATCACTTGTTTGATATTTCAATTTAACAGGCAACGTTAGATGAATGTGTAAAGGTGCATGCTTTTTTACTTTAGGGGGAGTTTTGGGCTGAGTTTTGAAGAGTAATTTGCAAACTTCTAAATTACTAATTCAGCAGAAGTTACTTTGAAAAGTGTGCTTTAGATTTTGTAAGTGAAGCGAGCAGAAGTTATTGTTTTCACCCTAGGAGTTATCTTGAACTCTGTAAACTGGGTGTGATGGTTTCATAGCTACCTGAATATTTTGTTCTTAATGAGAAACTGTAACTTTGTGTGAATGACACATGGAGGAGTCCCAACTAATACTTGGAAAGCTGTACTGAAGTTTGCCAGGTAGGGTTTTTTCCCTCAGAAATTTGGAGGCTGCAAATAAACTTAATTTTAGTTTTGCTCTAAATCTATAAATTGGAGTTAAATTATCTTTGACCCTTGAATGCCATGTGCTGCTTTACTGGCTGTTTGTATGGTGCATATGCAAGTGAATGCAACCCTCAGTTACTTTCATTTTGCAGCACTTCATAGCTGCGTGTGAGTCCATACAGTCATGAATCATAGATGTATAATGGCTGGAAGGAAAAAGGGAGTGTGTGTATGAGACACAATTGTAGTTATCCTAAAGAACCGTTTATATTAAAAACATTAGCTCTGAAGTATCTATAAATACGTCTCTTTTTGTTGGCCAGGCTCGCTCTTCTTGGGACAGGGAGTCAAGTGAAATGCGCTATAAGAGGCTTCAACATTTGCTTGAAAAAAGCAACATCTATTCCAAATTCTTGCTAACCAAAATGGAGCAGCAGCAACTAGAGGTAGGTATATTTTTGTCTTCAGTGGGGATTTTTAGGGTGATGCCTGTTTGGGTTTTTTTTGCCATCCAGTAGTTTGAAGTAAAATGCATTCAAGATTTCATTTGTAATGTTAAAATCTACTGGACCCTACTGCACAGGAATGAAGTGGTGCTTTACATTGTATTCAGAATTTGTTCTATAAATTAATTGATGAATCAGACTGGGAAGAGCGTGAATTATAATTTTCAAGTCACAGAGTAAAGGTGGAACTGATGCCTTCACAATTCTTCTGTTGGCCTTACTGCTAGGAAAACAAGTATTTCGAATAAGAAATGAAGTTTAAGGGAGCTAGAAGACCTGGAGGGAGGATAGAAGATGCAAACAATTGCAAAGTAGGAAGTTTTGTAACCTGTTAGTATTATTTAAGGCAAGCTGAGGATGAGGCGTCCCTTCAAGATGCTAATGTAGGCCTCCCTCAAACAAATGTATAAATTACAGTGATCTGAGGCCATGCTGTTCCCAAACAAGAGCTTCCATAAAACAGTTTTATTAGTTGTTTTTTTTTTTAATCCGTGGGCTTCTGAGTTCATATGAAGCTTTATCTTTACTTTCTTAACTGTACCTTTATGGGCAAGCTTATAAGAATTTATGCCTGAGAGAGGGGGAGAAACTTAGGAAAAGATTGAGGACAATGTTCTCCAAAAAGGGAAATTGCCAGACCACAGGAACTTCCTTTCCAGAATGATTCAGTACTAAGTCTTGCTGCATCTGATAAATACCAAGGTCTCTTATCTCTTTCTCCAGGATCCTTTTGCTTTCAGCAAGTAGAAATAGTAGATGGAGTGAAAATCTTAAGTTCTTCAAGACATAGAAGCACTTCTTTGTTAAAGGCATTCTAGGCTACTTACATTGCTGTCTGTTCTGCAAGGAACACAAGTGGTGACACAAGAAATTAAAGGGAACACAAGGAACACAAGAAATTTTTATTGGAGTCTTCCTAAATTACTGTATTTAAGTGTTCAAAGTATTTACTGACAAGCAATTCAGAACAGTTGCACTTTCTTGTCCAAATTTTGCTTTATCATTTTAAACTGTGTCAGAACAGAGACTTTTAGTGAGATTGCAAAAACAAAGTCTGTAGAATACATGGAACTCTGTATTAGCAATGTAATCTATGCCTGTTATTTCTATAATGGATAGTACTCTTGTGGGTGTTATGAAAAGATAAAAATTGCACGTGTGCTTTTTATTTTGTTTAGGAACAGAGGAGGAAGGAGAAGTTAGAAAAAAAGAGAGAGATGATGTTAAAATCTGCCAAGGTAAGATTAGGTAGCTATTTTATGCAACTTTCTGAATAAAAGGCTGAGAAATTCCAATGTTAGTTTTGATCAAGGTAGGTAAAATAAGTAAGTTTGATTAGCCAGTATTTGACTTGTAGAATCTGTATAACATACCATCTATATTTTAACCATAATAAGATTGTTTCAAAGTGCTTAAAAATTGCGTACCATGTCAGTAATTTTAAAAGAATGTTTCTACTCTAATTAGTGTTACAGAAAATGATTTCACTTTGTTTTGAGGAGTTCTTTTGTTTTAGCAATGGTTTTGTGTTCAACCAAGATACTGAATAAGAAGTAAAAAAGATAAGTGGAGCCTTTTTTTGCTTTATTTTTGAAAACTGCTTAATAGTGGAAGTGTTTCAAGAAGCTTTCAAAGGCAATGATTTGAGTCTGATTACATATTTTATCTCTGTCATGATAGTTAGAGATGCATAAGATGATGAACCTTTTCCTATGTTTATTTTCTAGGGCCAAAACCCAGTTGATGGCAAAGAGGACAAATCAGGTAATGCATTAAGCTTTGCCTTTTTTCAGTATGGGTGTTTTTGGTGTCTTTAATGTTAGATACATTGTATAACTCAAATATTATCTTTATAGGTACAAAAAAGAAGAGAGGGAGGGAAGATGGAACATATAACATCTCAGAAATTATGTCCAAAGAGGTAGGCCTTAACTATAAATAGCCTGTCTGGATTTTTGTTGCACAACTTTTAATGGGTAAGGCAACTGCTATGACATCTCTATTTTAGAGCAATCTTTTCTCTCATACATTGCTACCAGAGATTATCAGCCATCTTTAGTCTGTCTGTGAGATATGACTTTCTTCCAGCAAAGATCCATGTAACAAGCAATCTTTTGGCACCTGTAGAATTTGGATGCTCTTTCGTTTTTTCAAGTCTTGAGGGAGGCAAACTGTGAAGAGTCTGCATTGCCAGTTGAATTTTCAGCTACCCTTTGTAATTGAGATGTATTCTCTGGTGTGTGGTCTGGTTTGTTATGATTGATGGTGTTGCATGGAAAGCTTTTAAAGTATGTTCAGATTGCAGAATAAATGAAAAGATCACATGAAATACAAATTATAGTAGCCTTTAAGGTTGAAAAGCTTATAAGCATGTATTTTTTTCCCCTCCTTTGTTTCCAGGAAATACTATCAGTGGCAAAAAAGAGTAAAGTGGAAAATCAGGTATGTCAGCACATGTTACTGCAGTTAAAGTGCATTAAGCCCAAAGGGAGGGAGGACTTTTTATACTTTGTAGCTCTAAACTTGCCTGTAAATAAACATCTCTGCTAGTAAATGAGGTCCTGAATTAAAGTTTAAAAAGGTAGTGTAAGTGAATGCACTTAAATACTTATTTCAGAAATCAAAGGTGGAAACTCTACTTTATTTTTAAAGAATTGAATTTGAATGTTTTTATACTTCATAGAATGCCTGTAGTTACAAAAATGAAAGAAGTAGGAACTTACTAAAAAGTATTTGTACTGGTGTTTAAGACCTTAAGACAGTAATTTTTAAGCATTCAAGTGTGGAGATAACAAGTGAGGTCTCTTTTGCTTTTGCAGCAGTTCAAATGCTACATGTTTAGTTGAATTGCTTCCCAACATTCTTTAGAACCCACTTACAGAAGGAAAATAGCTGCATTAAGTGCCTGGTGTTGTGAGGAAGGTTTTAAGTCTGCTTGCTTTGTGGGTAGAAAATTATAAACCAGATAGCTTCAATAGGTCTCACTGCTCTTCAGTTCTAAAGGAGTAAATAATCTAAAAAGTGCTCTTGAGTGAACAGATACTGAAAAGAAGCCTTTCTGTCAGGGGCTGACTTATTCCACTGTACATTAAGGCTGGTGTAAATTCGGGAAACGTATCTTAGTTGAGCTTGGATGTGCATTCCACTTGTCATGTGTTCCTTGAACTTCCTTCTATAGGATGAAAGCTCTTCTGACAACCTGCGTCCAGAAGACCTGCAGAAAAATGGAGACTCAAATAGTGTCATTAAGGATAGATTGTGTCAAGCTGTACGACACACTGCCAAGCAATTTCTTGATCCAGTACGGAAATTTAATGGACAGCCAGTGCCTTTTCAGCAGCCAAAGATTTTTACTGGCGGTGTAATGAGGTGGTACCAAGTGGAAGGCATGGAGTGGCTAAGGGTATGGAGCAATTGTTGATGAGATTGAACTTCTGTGTCTTCCTTTCTGTTCTTTTGTGAGAGGTTACTCTGTCACTTGGCAGAACGGGCAGTGTCTGCACAAAGAACTTTGGCTGGAGCAGGTGGCTGTGTTGGCCAGGAGGTGCACCTTTTCCCTGTGGGTGAGGTAGCTATGCCCACAGAAGATACTTGATTATATAAAACTTGAACATCAGCACAGTAACTTGGTCTTTCAGAGAGGGGAACTAAGTAAATTTTTTGGAGTGGCATGAGTAAAACCTGGAATAATGTGAGCTGTACTTGAATTTAAAGCCTTTTGATATAACACTAAGTTACATACTTTTGATACTCTTCTGTTTTTTGCACCATAGTCAGGCATACGGTACTGGAATGCATACATTTACATGAGAGTATTGGGGGTTTACCAGATGCTTGTGTTTATTCATAATAGAGAGAATCCTCATTTGTAATATAAAATGGGTCTAGTGGAGAGTTTCCACGGGTGTTACATTCCTAAAGATCTTTGTCTTTTCCAACGGTGTGTTGATTAATTTGCATTTATTTTTTTTTTTTTTGCATATGCAGATGCTTTGGGAAAATGGCATTAATGGCATTTTAGCTGATGAAATGGGGTTGGGGAAGACAATCCAGTGTATTGCAACAATAGCCCTGATGGTGGAGCGAGGAGTCCCTGGTCCATTCTTAGTATGTGGTCCTTTGTCTACTCTTCCAAATTGGATGTCTGAATTCAAGAGATTTACTCCAGAGGTAAAGGAAATTAAGACTTTTCTTTTACTTCCTTAGGTTTAAAAGCACAAATTACTTAATTTTTCTTCTAATTCTTTGCCTTGAAACTTTCTCTACAGAACATCAATTTATTTAATTGTGGTGTTTATGTGGTTACTACACTCTGCTGTGGCTTGCTATGTATGTATTTACAGCCTTCTTGTCAGAGATCTCCTAATATCTACTGTCTTCTCTTTAGGTTAATATGAGCTTAGTTTCCCTGACTTGTAACCTGTCTTTTACAGATTCCACTGATGCTCTATCATGGAGCTCAGCAGGAGCGTCGGAAGCTGGTTCGTAAAATTCACGGACGACAAGGATCACTCCAAATCCATCCTGTGGTCATTACTTCCTTTGAAATAGCAATGCGAGACAGGAATGCCCTGCAGGTATCTAAGTTCTCCTGGAAGCTCTAGGACAGTGCTGTGCCTCATCGCTGGCAGCAGTGCTTTTGAATACAGTAAAACAACTCGCGTGCTGCCTGTACAGCAAGTGTCATACTGTAGCATGTGTGCTGGCATTCGCTTCTGCTTCCTTGGTAGAGTAGTGCTGGAATTTAATGCTTAAGAAGTTCTTCAAACAGATTATCCAAATTTATTAATTTATCAAAATTATCCAAAAATTAAGCAGATAGTTATAGCATACCTGCTCTTTTCATTATCTTTCTATAGGTGGTGGTTAGGGAGGCTTGGAGTAAAAACTGTACTTAGCATATAAATACTGTGGTTAACATCAAAATGGTTCCTTCAGCAAGATGAGTTTCTTGTAGAAATTTTATTTTAACCCCTAAGCTTACTAAATGCAGTCACCATGAAGCAGATGAGCGGCATTAACTGTTTGGACTCAGCTCTAGGAGTGTGGCACCGGTGAATTACAGTAAATAATAGAATCTTTGTAGCAGGCAGTATCAGTCTCATTATTGCTGCTTAATTCATCTTGCCCCTGTTTTGATGGAATAAAGCTAAAATTTACTGAAATACCCTTCCTTTTTGTAGCAGTGCTACTGGAAATACCTGATAGTAGATGAAGGTCACAGGATTAAAAATATGAACTGCCGCCTTATCAGAGAACTGAAACGTTTTAATGCAGACAATAAACTCCTGTTGACTGGTACTCCCCTGCAGAACAACTTGGCAGAGCTTTGGTCATTGCTTAACTTCCTGCTACCAGATGTGTTTGATGATTTGAAAAGGTAGGTTGCAATCTGATAATGGAAACTATCTCTGTTTTTTTTCTGTTTGAGCATTAGTGTGACTCTTTAATAATTAAACATATATCAGCTTGTGAAGAGCTGTTTTATGGTATGGTTGTAATTTCGTGTGATTATTTGGTGGTAAAGGCTTTGAAATGTCTCTTGCCTCACACTTAGTTGTTTCAGGAAGGAAGGAATTAATTGTCATCTCCATGATAGCAGAAGCTCAACTCTGAGCAAAGACATGAGCATTTGCGGTGAGAGATGTTTGTCTTACCATAAGTGCCTGGTGCTGCTTTGAGATTCTCCTAAGGTGCTGGAGAAAGCTGTGTGAGGCTGGCAGACACAAGACCCACATCTCCTTTTCTGCAGCAGTAGGGGGTCAGGTGGAAGAACACTACCAAGACAGCCTTCAGACTAATTCTGGAAAAAGTTACAGACTAGATTGAATATAATAGATCACAGTGAATATTTCAACTAATACAAGTATTTTTACAAATCGCTTACAGCCTCAAGCGTCTGAATTGCCAGGTGTATTTCGGAAATTCCTTCTGTACACCTTGTATTCATGATGGATATTAGGGCTTTATTTTTCTTAAATCACAGGATAAGAGAAGAATAGTATACTTAATAGCTGTGAAGTAACCAATTTTTTCCGTTCTTTTATTTTTATAGCTTTGAATCCTGGTTTGATATTACCAGCATTACAGAAACTGCTGAAGATATTATTGCTAAAGAAAGGGAGCAAAACATCTTGCATATGCTGCACCAGGTTTTCACTTATCCTTTGTGTTGTATTTTTCACAGTTTATTTTTGACATTAACCATTATTATGAAGTGTATCAAAATCTTGTTTGTGGAGCTGAATTTTGGGTCTGAGGTTTTTGTTGTGACACTTCTGGATTTCCTTAGACTTGTGTGGGTTTCTTCAATCTTTACAACACTTAAAAATGCTGAAGAAACAATATAACTCTTTGATAATGACTCATTTTTATTCTGGAACTGAGTTGAGTTTAATCATACTTAATTACAGTTTATAGGCTTCTCTTTGCCAAAAGATTTAATTAGTATATTTATTTTGTTGAAAGATAACTTTGAGGGAATTTATGTAACTTTGAGGTGTCAAACAGAGTACCTTTTGACAAACTAATGTGCCTGTCTTCAGACTAGCACTCAAAGCTTTTTTTTTTTAATTTAAGAGGGTGTGTGGAAGTAAACGCTTACAGACCAATCATTTTCCCGTGATAAACTGATGGTGAGAGATGTAAACTGTGTCTTCTATATATAATAGTTGATGACTTTATTTATTTTGATTACATGTTTGGAACTTTTCCAGAATAACTTGATTTAGGAAATATAACAAGCAAAAAGAGCTGTTTCATAATAACATTACTTTCAGTTGTTGGAATTTATATGAAAGGTCTGTAATGTAGTTACTACTACACCCTTACTAAACACTTCAAAATTTCTAAAATGTCAGTGGATGTGTTGTTTCAACACGTTATTACCAGCATGCGAGTGACAGTTTAGGAGTAGGCATCCATATTAAAAAATCAAATATATATGCAGATTAACTCCCTTGCTTTAAATTGGCAAAATAGCATTACATTAGTAGACCTGTTTGCGTCTTGTTGTCTTGTTTTTCTTTTAAACTAGCCATGTTGAGAGTCTGAGCAGTTGCAATATCTGCTCACCATTTCAGATTCTGACACCTTTCTTACTGAGAAGATTGAAATCCGATGTTGCTCTGGAGGTTCCTCCTAAACGAGAAGTTGTGGTATACGCACCACTGACAAAGAAGCAAGAAACTTTCTATACTGCCATTGTGAATCGCACCATCAGGAAACTGCTTGGAAATAATGAGGTATCTGCTGATATGGATGTAAGAAATGTGCTTGCTTTTAGTAGTTTGTAGGCAAAACCACATTGGTATTGCTTCTTTACTGTTGTAACTAGACCCTCTTTTTGCTTAAATTTTTAGTCTGATCCTTTTGTTATTTATTTCGGTGGCAGTTCCTGTGATAGGCCTGTGGGCACAGAACTAAAACAAATATAAATATGTTCTTGATTACTTGTAGCTGGAGGGGGAAAAGAACACAGTTTTCATAGAATTGACAGTTTCAGCTTAAAAGGTATTAATGTGGCTTTTTAAAATCAAACAAACTTTCAAAACCTAAAGTTAAAAAATTTACAATCAAAAATCTGCAATTTAAAATTTGTGCTACATTTTCTACTTAGCCAAACTTCAAGCTGCTGAGTCTGAGTAAGGATTGCATGAGGTACATCACTGAAGGCCTCTATTCTTGAGAGTTCTTGGATCAGCATAGACCTTCTAGACTGAAGCTAACTGCTGCTGATGGAAACGTTTTCATTTCCCACAGGAAGAAGTAGTCGAGTTGAGTCCTACAGGCCGACCAAAACGCCGTAGTCGAAAAGTGGTTGATTATTGTGAAGAACATAATGGTTCACCTGATGACTTGGAAAGATTGATCAGCAAAATGCAAGAGGAAGTAGAAAAAGAAAGGTGCCTGCCCCAGAAGATTCTTTATTGTACTGTCTGTTTCCTTCTTAATTTGCTTCCAGAGCTTTGCTTGTTGAAATTGACCAAGAAGAATGTGTTTAGTTATTCACTATCCTGGAAGCTTTATGCTTTGTTTCTTTGATTTTACCTAGTATTCATTGAGCTATGATAGCAATGGTTAGGTTGTACCATCACTCACTGACTCATTATAGTTAACTTCAGGACATTGTTGTGGTTTAACCCCAAACAGCAGCCAAGCCCCACACAGCCACTCACTCACTCCTCCACCAGCAGGATCGAGGAAAGAATCAGAAGAGTAAAAGCTAGAAAACTTGTGGTTTGAGATAAAGACAGTTTAACAAGGAAATCAAAAGCTGCTCACACAAGCAAAGCAAAATAAGGAATTAATTCACTGCTTCCCATGGGCAGGCAGATGTTCAGCCATCTCCAGGAGAACAGGGACCCATCACATGTAACAGTTACTTGGGAAGGCAAATGCCATCACTCCAAGTGTCCTCCACTCCAAGCGTCTTCCTTCTGTTGGTGGCTCATAATTGGTTGAAAGTCCCTCGGGTATCAGAAAAACTATGTTAATCTTCAGGGTTGAAACACATTTATTCTGCTAGTTTTTTACTGTAGTCCAGTGTGGCTTGCAAGAAGAGACAATGAAATATGTTTGTATTAGTTTTATGCTATGTATGGATCTATGTCAGAGACAGTACTTAGATGTAGAAGAACTCAATAGCTATATTAATTGTGAATCCTGGAATGTCTATGTGTGACCAAAATGGGATAGGCAGAGAGCTGATTCTGGAATATCTTATGTGTTGATCCACAGGAGGTCTCACCATGTGATCTGGAGAGGGCTTGGTTCTGTTCCATTTTGTGCTGGGTGACTTGCACAAGCTAAATTCTTGCTAATTACTACTGACTGCCCTTTTGTATTTTAAACTAGTAATGGCAAATTGTTGTGCCTTCGTTGCCAAGTGTGGCACTGTAAGAAGTTTTGTTTGGTAATAGCTTTACTATCTCTGAGGGATTTTGAGGACATTTGATGCAGCATGTGAATCCATTGCTTGATTTTGTTGTGTTTTTTTTCTTTTTAAATATTTGTAGCATAATAAGGTGACACTTTCAATACTAATAAGATGATGTATGTTTTCAAGGCCAGTTGTAGAAGTGAGCATTCCCATGGATTCTGAGGTGAACCTTAAACTGCAGAATATTATGATGTTACTGAGGAAGTGTTGTAATCACCCCTATCTCATTGAATATCCGTTGGATCCTGCTACACAACAATTCAAGGTACATATTTTAAAAGCACTAGAGGAAATTTATTCCAGGCATTAAAAAGCAATAGACTGTGAGCTGATGGCAGTAAAAGAATGACCTTTTCAATGTATTTGGCATATGCCTCCCTGCTGAGTTCCAGCATTATATTGCTTTGTTATTTGAAACTTCCTGCAGCAGCAGTTGCAGAGGCCCATTTAGCCTCTGTGCTCATTCAGTCTTTGCACAGTTATGCCATAGTGTCCTGTATGTACTGTGGCAGTGCTCCTCCTCTGCTGGGAAGGTTGTGGAATGCAGTCGCTGGGTTCTGTTGACTCCAGGTGCTTTAGGGTCTGACTCAAGGTCTCCTCACGAGGGTTATGTTTTGAAACGTGCTGACCTTGGTGAACTGTTCATGACATAAGTTGTACACTCTGCAGGAGGTGCAGCCGTAACATTTAAGTGTGAGTTGTTAAAGGACCGAACAAAGTACAACAGTCATCAGCTTAGAGAATACAGCATCCCTTTTCTTCCTCAACGTGGGAAAAATCCAAGTTATATCACAAAGGCCAGATGGCAGTTTAATCGACACAAAACAGTTGGCAATATAGGAAAGTATGAAGTAATTTAAATTGAAAGAATCTTGGAACAACTAGATGTTGCCTGCACATTCTAAATGTAGGTTTGTGGGCATGTGTGGTCATGTTTTCGTGTTTACTTGTGATAACAGGTTCAGCTGCACTCAGGAGCAAGCTGTTGAAGTTTATCAGTGTAAAGTTAGTGTATAGAAAGCAGATACCCCAGTCTGGGGTGGTGAGGGAAAATTAGTTAATGTATAGAAAATGGAGACTGACAGTTGACAGCACCTGCAGGCATTACTACCTGCTTAGCCAAATATAATCAGAATTATTCAAGGTGGTATGGTTCAAACCTTAGTTTGTGTCTATATCCCTACTCTTGGCCCATAGCAAGAATTAGATCTAACAAACTCTTGAGCAGAAGAGGGGTTTAAGGCAGCAGTGTGGGAACTTGTGCTGTGAACTTCTACCTCTTGGCTGATGCGTACTAACTTGCTCTGCAGTGCCTCCTTGTGTCCAGAAGGTGGAAGCCTTGTGCCTTAGTTACAAGCAGGGAAAGAAACATCAGTGCTTTTCCATGAGGAAAAATTACCAACATCAGGGTTTCTCCTTCTAGAAATGGGATGAAAACTACTTAGTTGTTTTTTTTTTTTTAATTATTTGGGCATGTGAAGTGCCCAGTTTTGGGTTAAATTTAATTTTATCATGATTTAACTGGTTCAAGGTTGTTTGCTGAAATTAGTGTTACTTCCAGTCTTAGACTTTTAGTTAAAAAGATGGTATGCATTTGTTTCAGTGAGAGGCTTTCAGACAGCTTTTTTTGATGCTTCTGAGTTAGGGAAGCCCTCGGTATCCTGCCCTCCTAAAATATATGATCCCCTCTTCCCTGTTCCAAGGTTGATGAAGATCTAGTAAAGAATTCAGGCAAGTTTCTACTCTTGGACCGAATGCTTCCAGAACTGAAAAAGAGAGGACATAAGGTAAAGCTAAAGGGGGTGGGGGAGGGAGGAGATACACTTCTCTTTATGAACAAAAAATTGTATTGAGGAATCTTTCTGGTTTTGTAGGTCTTGTTGTTCTCACAAATGACTATGATGCTTGACATTTTGATGGATTACTGTTATCTGAGAGACTTCAAATTCAGTCGATTGGATGGCTCTATGTCCTACTCAGAGAGAGAAGAAAATGTAAGTAGATGTACATGCTCTTCAAGAGTGTTAGCAAATTCTGCTTGTCCCTGTGACACTGGAACATGATTTTGCACGGCATTTAACCTTTAAAGGGAAAACACATCTATGTTGAAAACTGTCTTTACTTCTGCTTTGATACCTGCAGCACAGAAATACTGAAGCAATAAGGTGTGCTACTAACCTGGGGTATGCCTGGATTGGTGGGTACTCATATACTCTTGTTTCCCCATTTTTTTATGTGCCACTGATGTGGCTGAGGAAAACTAAACCCCTAACCACTGAGGTTGCTACTGTTAAACCTGATTCTTAAAGAGGAAGGGCTAACATGTCAGCAAGCTGTAATGACTTCTTTAAGCCGGTAGAATTTTGTACTACAAGTTCAACAAGGCTCTTCTCAGTTCTGTGATTTGCTTCTGGTGCTGCAGATGCTGGTGTCCAGGAGATCCAGGAGAGGTTATGGGTCTTTTAGAGAGCTTGGGTGTGGGGTGATGGTTTCTTTTTTTTCTTCTGTGGTCGAAGTCCTGAAAATTATATACACTCAGTTTTCTACCAGGGTGGTTGAAAGCTACAGTCATGCTGGCATCAGTGTTTTAGACTGTCATTGTATCTAGAAGTAACTACGTTTTTAGACTTTGCCAGCTTGGACTGTGGACACCTTGCTTGTCACTGGATGGTAGATCATGCAAAGGTGAATGTGATTTGGAGTCATCTCCACTTTGAGTGTAGCTGTCTCATTGACTGGAATCATAAAATAAGAAAACACAGTTGTTTCACTTCTTGGTCTTGTCCTGTCCCAGGTGCATGCAATGTTTCTTAAAGGTTCTGACAGCTTGTGCTGTATTTTATCTGTGTTCATCTTTTTAAACGTAGGTCTCTCAAAAGATAAGCTATGGTGTGTTTGATCCATCTGTTTTTTTTAATGGATGAATTCTCTTCCAGATGCATCAATTTAATACTGACCCTGAAGTCTTCCTGTTCCTAGTGAGTACAAGAGCTGGAGGCTTGGGCATTAACTTAACGGCGGCAGACACAGTTATCATATATGACAGTGACTGGGTATGTTGACAGATTGTTGAACCTCGTGATATGTGTCATACAGTTCTTTCTCTTGCTGCTTTTGACAATCGTTTATGAACCCCTTACAGCATAGACCATTTCTATAACTTTAAAGAGGTGTTACATGAAGATAATAGTATGTAGTGTGTGTGCAAACATTTTGTGAGATAATGCAGCCTCATTTGAGAAGTCCTACATTATGGAATACAACATTAAAAGTTGGTTTCTAAAACTAGCCTGTTTACCTCCGAGTTACCAAAAGCAGGAGGGTTTTTCTGTTGCAGATACATTTCCTTCTTTTGATTTATTACTTAAGTTTGAATGTATCTGGACTTTCTGTGGGTTCGGTGTTTACAACAGCTGCCATATTAGTCCCAGTCCCTTGAATTTCCTCCTGTGGCTTGCCACGTGTGTTTCAGCTAGCTAGGACTGTGCTGCTCCTGTATGTCTGGAGGCTGTGAAGAAGAGAGCTATGGAAGTAAATGACTGAGGACCTCTTCATTTTGTTTTAGTAGACAGTGTTGCTGTTTGCATGACTATTCAGCTTCAGAAGAGCTAAAGCTCCTTTAGAAATGCCTGAAAACTTTTTAAATACTTTTTTTATTGTCCTCAAAAAAATTTCTACAAACCTACACCTAAAACTCATCTAAATCTATCATTAAACACATCTGTATGTTGCAAACTGCAGCACATGGTGCAGAAGCATCCAAGGTGATGGGTTCCTCTGCCTGTGCAGCTACAGCAGCAGAGCTTGTCATGGATGAGATTGAGTCAAAAGATTCAAGAGTCAAGTAGAGTTCTGTTACAGTGTCTCTCTCCTGCCTGCTGCTTCTGCTCTGACTCTGAGCTCACCATTGAAAATGCTGCTTGTGATGTGTCCCTCTAAAAAAAGGATAATGACCTAGCTGAATTGTTTTTAACTTGTTTCTTTGTCTGCTCAGAATCCCCAGTCAGACTTGCAGGCCCAAGACAGGTGTCACAGAATTGGCCAGACAAAGCCAGTAGTTGTTTACCGTCTTGTGACAGCAAATACCATTGACCAGAAGATTGTGGAGAGAGCTGCTGCCAAGAGGAAGCTGGAGAAGCTGATAATCCACAAAAGTTAGTATCTTTCTCTTATGATGTGTTGCTTGTCGTGTCAGCATGCGTTGCTTCTTCAGATCTCAAGCTGTAACAAATTTCAGCATCCTGTTTGCACCTGTCTGGTACATTATAACTACAACAGAGAAGTTCTGTTTGAATGATGAAATAGTGCTGAATAGAACAATAGTCCTTGTTATCATGGATGGAGCAACAGTGATTCTTGATTATATAGCTGGTCATACTTGAAAGTCTTTAGAATGTGATTGGTTTGACATGTCTCAGGGATAAATTTTCTTGTATAGAATCTATAGGAATTCTGCTTTGCTTCTGCATCTTATTCTGTTTGTGACATTTGGATGGTAGTTCTGTATATATAGTGGTTTCAAACATGAAGCTCACTTGAAAAATTACAATTCTTGTGACTTGGTGTGGGCTTCTGAACAGTAACTAGTCTTATATTATGAGGTTAAAAACTTCTCATAGTTCTTATATTCCCATATTAAGGGGAAAAAAAAAGGCATTTTCATGAGGGCATAAAGGGGCAGAAAGGCCATGCCTGTAACTGTCCACTGCATGGTGCACTGCTTTTCAAGCCTAAGCTGTGGTTTGTCTCTGGTTTTGGATGATGTTAGCTAATCTTTGTTAGATGCTTACTCTGTCCTAGCATTAGCCTTCTTCTTTGTAATCCCTTTGCCACTGCTATCCTGGTGTGACTGCCGGGACTGCCATCTGACCAAAAACCAAAGTGGCAAGATTAGCACACAACAGCACATGAGCAAGATGAGCACAGAATGGGCTCTAATAGTAGATTCCTGCCATATACTAAAGTATGTATTTTATATGGGTTTTATCCAGATTTGTTGTAAATAACTACTAGCATAGTCTCCAAGAAACCAGCCTGTGTCAGGGTATTATTTTGTCATGTCTGTTCCATTAAACTGAGGGCTGGTGTCTGCAAACCACGTACCTTTCACAGATTTCCTGTCTTGCGGTTAATACTACTTACTTTGTTTCAACCAGCTTACAATACAAAGGGAACAAACTTCAGCATCCACCATAACTTTATTTACAATGTTTTTGCTGTAAGTAGAACTAATGGCTTTTCTGCTCTGCGTGTGCGTGTGTGCATGTTGAATTGGCGTTTCAATCAGTTCTTCTGCATACTATATATATATACACATACATACACATCATAGAAAGTGAAAGACCTGCATGTAAACCTTCATGTACTCTGAGTTTTTCACCACTTAGACTGTTGGTGTAAGGTGTGTTTATCTGAGGGCTAATGCAATGAAACATAGCATTAATTCTGATTTGCAAGAGTAATTTAGTCAGTATATGCATCCAGCATTGATTTAACTATTTACATAATTTGTTCCAGTCTCTGTACTTTCTTAAAATTTCTTCTTTCTACAGATCAGTTTAAAGGTGGCAAATCTGGCCTAGCACAGTCAAAGAGCTGCCTGGACCCTCAGGAATTAATAGAATTACTGCAATCCAGAGACTATGAGAGGTATGCAGATTTCATGTTTTCTTGGACCATGAGTTTGTAACTTGTAGCTTTCAAGCAGCTGTCAATAGCTCTTTTGTCTTAGGAAGTGGTATGTGGATCTTTCTAGTGGAAAGAATGTCTTAGGGATTCTTCTGTGTGGGAAAACTGACTTCATGCAATACTAACATGCTTTTATGTGTATTAAGAAAAATTATTTCTTCTTCAACAGGGAGGTAAAAGGATCTAAAGAAAAAGTAATAAGTGATAAAGATCTAGAGTTACTTTTGGATAGAAGTGATCTTATTGGTAAGTCTGAGTTTTCATCTGTCTTCTTTATGCAACAGTAAATTCATATTTTGTAAGAGTCTTTGTATATAGAAAGCTACCATAACTTCACTTCCCTACAGCTGTGTTGTCCATCTGGAAAAGGACATTTGGTCTCTTTGCTGACATTTTCAGTTTGGTTTGCTGAAGAAAAACTTAAAAGTACTCCAGAAAACCGCATTCAGGCATAGTGTGCCCTGAGCATACTGTGAATGAAAAGCATAGATTAGGAGGTGTTTAGCAAAGCAGCTTTCAAGGAAAATTGTTCTAATTGATCAAAATAGAAATTATTCTCAGTAAAGGTTTATTTCAGCAAACTTGTTTAAAAACCTTTTTTGATATGACTGTAATTCAAAATATAATCTAACTTTTTTTGGGAAAATAAATGGAGCTTTTCAGAGTTACCATGGCTTACCAGTGGATCAGCTATTTAACAAAAAGCCCAACCAAACCACAGCTTTTTTTCTGAGGTTGTCTGCAAATTCTAGTGCTTCATCAGGCCAAGATACTATTAAAAAAGCCTTAAGTTTCCTGAGAGAGCAAAAATTCTTGTCCATTTCATAGATTTAACATACTTTTCTAAGATTAATAGATTTAGTATGCCTTGTTTCCTTCAGCATCTTTAGCAGAACAATCCTCAAAGCACAGATACAGAAAAAAACCCCAGTCATTACAGAACTTAGAAGTAAAAATTACAGCCTTAAATAAGTGTGCTATGTATAGTTTGCATAAAATAAATTTGTCTTAGGAAACTTCTGCTGAATTTCAGATAATTTAGGAAAAAAGTTTAAGACATTGTTCTATAAAACTGCTTCTGTCAGTTAACTGAGTGCTAATATAGACTATTATTCTTGGTGCATGGATAATATGGTCTACCTCTATCTTTACAAGTTCAGACTTTGAAACAATCTGATTGCTCTTTTCAAGAAAGTGCCATTTATTTTGTGTTATTAGTGTGGAATGTATTCATCATGGTTGTTTTTTTCTTGGCTATACTAAGCAAAATAACTAATAAAGTTGTCAAAAAATGTTAATACAAAGACATTAGTCTAGCATTATGTACTGAATATTTACTGATGCTAACTGCAGTTAATGCTTTAGAAACGGAAAACCACCTCCCACCCTGGTAAGCCATAAGTATTTTATATGACTAAAATAGCTTTTTATTAGCTTTAAATTTACTGGAAGGGCAATAATAGTGATTGCAAGTGCTGGGAAAACAAGTTGCAGGTCTTTGAATTTTAGAAAGAGAATATTACTTATCAGAGCTGTAACTTTCTGTGTTTCTCCTAGTAACTTCATTAAATAGGTTTACTGCATTCTGGACTTTTTTCTCTGGAAAATGAGACCAGTTCAGGCAGCTTTTAGAACTGTTTATCTCCACTCAGATTTAGCCAGAGATGTTGGAATTTTTTTCTAGAAGTATACAACTGAAAAATATTTTCAAACACAAACTTTCAATAGCAAACTCTTGATGAAGGACCAAAATGGTTTTATCAACTTGTTTTCCAAATCCCATGGGAAAAATGTGTCTGCTATTGTAAGGCTGCAGACACTTCTCTTGTTATTGTTGACCTTTGTTTTGTTTTAATCTTAGATCAAATGAAGACCTCTGAAAAAATGAAAAAGGAAAAAATGGGTGTCTTCAAAGTCCTCGAAGAGTCATCAGAGTCCAATGGAGAATGTGTGTTTTAATGTGCAAATGTGGCCTCTGGGTACTCTTGCAGATCTTCCAGAGATGTCACTTACACATACTGATCCTTGATGCTGACTTTGTTTACAGCCTCGTTCAAATCCCTTGTGTTCTTCCAGTGAATTTTAGCATGTTCTAGAGTATAATGCAGGTGATAGTTTGTTGTAGCTTTAGTAGGCTCTCACAAAGAACTAAGAAAATGAGCATATTTCACGTTTGCAGCTAGTTCTTGTGCTCAGTGGTAAAACCTGGCAGTTTGTGTAAAAAAAAAATCTTCCTGTGGAAGTCCTAAAACACCATTTGTTTTGGTTTAAAATATGGTGTCAGTTATGGTGTTATTTGGGAGAGAACTTGCGCCTTTGTTCAAGCCATTTTTGTAGCTTCTGTTTTTAACTTCTGCTAATTATTTTGGTTAAATAAATATCTGTTTTGTTCTAAAGGTCTAGGGATTTTGGCTTCTTAAATAAGTGAAGCTTATTTTGTGTCCATTAATTCACATTTTCCTACTCATTTAGCACATTACTAATCTCACATTTGAAAAACAAGCCAAGCCCCCATTAGCATGGCATTGCTGGATCCAGCACTTGCCTTTAGGTGAAGAAATTTTTCCTGATAGCAATCTCAGCATTTCCTGGTGCACTTTGAGGCCGTCTCCTCTTGTCCTGTCATTTGTTACTTGGGAGAAGAGACCAACACCCACCTTGCTACAACCTCCTTTCACACAGGTGTAGAGAGTGAAAAGGTCTCCCTTCTCCAGGGTAAACACCCCAGCTCCCGCAGCCTCTCCTTGGAAGAGCTGTGCTCCAGCTTCACCAGCTTCTTGCCCTTCTCTGGACACTCCAACACCTCAGCGTCCTCACCATGAGGGGCCCAGAACTGCACACAGTATTGGAGGAATCGGGCAGCTTCTAAACTTTCAGCTCAGGTTTGTGCAAATGCCATCCAGATGTCAGTAGAAGCTGCGGTCGTGGAATTGCAGTTGGGGCTGTCACAACTGCAGTTGTGCTAGTTATGCCAAGGTATAGATACCATGGAAAGAAAAACCCTACCTTATCAGACTACAGAAACTGGTTTTCACTCATTTCACGATCATTTTTGCTCGCCACAGAGAGTAATCTGTTGGCCTGATTTAGAGAAAGTTATTTTGTAATAGAGATATTTCACTGTATCTTTCTGAGGGGACAGCTAAATCTGTTAAGTGAATGAGTAGGCTGGCTTTGACCTTTGCCTGTTGCAAGCCCTGTTTTGTCACTACTTGCTGGAGACAAAAGTTTCCAACTTTTCTGCTCAGTTACTTATTAGCCTGAATAATACAAAATCCAAGGTGTGCAGTCTCCATGTGCACTTACATTTATACACTATGCTACTCTCCGTGCAGCCTTTACTTCTAGTGAGGACCTACACAAGATTTAAGAGTAAATGATTGTGCTGGTTTGGGCTGGGGTAGAATTCGTTTTCTTCACAGTGGCTGGTATGGGGCTGTGTTTTGGATTTGTGCTGAACACAGGGTTGATAGGATAAAGATGTTTTTGTTATTGCTGAGCAGGGCTTGCACAGAGCCAAGGCCTTTTCTGCTTTTACTGCCACGCTGGTGAGGAGGCTGGGGGTGTGTGGGAGGCTGGGAGGAGACGGCTGGGGCAAATGTCCTGAACCGGCCAAAGGGATATTCCAGACCATATGGCATCATGGTCACTATATAAAGTGGGGGGAAGAAAGAGGAAGAGGGGACATTCAGAGTGATCTACCCTACTTCACCTGCCTCTCTGCAGGGCAGTGTGGTGCAAAATGAAAAAGATCCAACGCAACTAGGATTTAGTAACAATTGCAGCCTTCTTAAAAATACATAAACTAGCATTAATGCTAATGGTAACAGCAGTGAAATGGAGAGTTTATCACTGTTTATCAGCGTGTGGAGCTTGATGTGATTTAGACTTTGTGGAGCTGTGGCTGCTTTTCTAGCCCTCCTTCAGAAAGTGAAAGCAATGCATATTTTTTTGCCTTCTGCCAGGGAGGAGCCCCATGTCTTCATCCTTAATTTTTTTTGGCTTCAGAAGTACTACAAATATAATTTATAAAAGCAATCATGGTGCCTTCTTAGCACAGCCTTGCATTTTTTATTCCTGCAGTCAAGAGTAATGACTGCACTCGCTACACACCTGAGCTCTGAAGGGGCCTTGGTGCACTGAATGCCTACAGGCAAAGCAGGGCGTGCCCAAAAGGGGCTGGTGTTTTAGAAAGCAGTCTGTCTTCCTGCAGATAGGTGGTGGGGAACACCACAAGGAAACGCAGTAATGAAAATGTGAGGATCCTATGGGTTGGGGGTGACTGGTGTTAACAAATTGTTCTATGTGAAATAATGTCCTCCTGATGTTCATTAGAGAGAGAAAGTATTTCAGTGGATACAAGACAAATTATTAGATTATATATCCTGGTGATTTGGAAGCAGTGCTCCTGTCCTCTGCACCCAGATACATCCAGTTCTTGTTCTTCTATCTTCTTTGTGGATGTTTGAGTTCTGAGATCAAAAGCATGAACAGGAGTGTGGGATCTTGGCTTGCTCATGTGTTGCTACTGTGTGTCTATTTACAAGTTTTCTTCTTCCCCAGTTTTTCCAGGTGATGACAAGAAATTGTGTGGTAAACTTATGTTAGAATATATGTAATGGCATTTCACCAGCACTCAAATGTACTCTGTACATGCCAACATCCATGCCATATTCTTACTTACCTGCCTCAGCAATGATGTTTGAGCTGCCAAGACCCCACCTTGACAACCACCCGAGTCATTAGCACATGAAACTTGAATGTGAGAGCTGGAGCAACTGGCCATGCTGCTCAGTGCTGTTTTGCTGGGACAAGGGTCGTGCTGATGGTGTGGGCTGTCAGAAGGGGACAGTGAGAGGGAGGTCAGTCTTGAGGATAGTGTTGGGGTTTCTAACCCATTTCTGTCAGTTTTATCTCCTGGGATCAGCTCCATCAAGTTACTGCCACCAGCAGGGTCTTTTTAACTGTGTACACAGTGTTAAAAATAGTGATTCCTGTTCAGGTCAGAAGAGAGATTTGCTACTGTCCCACACAAGCTCTCTTCTCCAGCCTGCCATCAGGGAGCAGCAGGGCACAAATATCTACTGCAGAAGGAAAAAGGTAGATGTGGCGATGGCAGGGAGGGACCGCAAATAGAAACCCAAGTAATCAGTGTTAAAAATGACAGATTGTGCTGCACTGCCCACCTTCATGAGACAGTCCTGGATGCTCAGGAACGAACTTACTTATAAACTGCCCGACACACTTAACACAGGAACCTCCAATGTATTTCCTACATTGTTAACCTCTGAAGCAGGCAGCTCAGTGTGGTTGCAAGGCATGAGTGACCCCATTTAACCTATTTTGCTATTGTTGACAGACCGCAGCTGCCAACTGTTAAACTCCAGAGGAATTTGGAAAGTCAGACTACAGTGAACACTGCAGTTGTCAAATATTGTCCTGAATCATAAAAAATGAATACATTCCTTTTCTCAGCCAGCTACAGCCGAGACGGATCAAAGTCCTCCCCAAGTAATGAACGTGAATTGCCTCAGCTAACATTCCCACAGTAATAAACTGGATCAACACTGGCACCCATGTTTGTTAGAAACCTACACTTCCAGAGCTATCCTACAAATCTTTTGTAGTTCCCGACTCCTGCGTCAAGCCCCACACAATTGGTGTTTTCCCAGCACTGCTGCCAGCAGGAGCTTGGATAGGCGATAAAGCACTGACCCTGGACAAAGCAGGGTTTGTTGCCTGCTTGCTGGGGTGGGGAGGGCGGGGGAAATGCCAGGCACGGCTCAGGCTCTTCCATCCTCACCCCCAACGCGAGAGCAAGCTCAGAAGGTTATCTGCAACGAGCCATCTTTTGCTGACGGATGTTTGTAGTGACCTTGCAGGTGCTGGTGGGCTCAGCCCTCGCTCTGGGGTTGGGACACAGAGCACCAGATGGCCTTGGCAGCCGGCGTTTTCTCTGAGCCAGCCTGCTGAGAGTGGGCAATGTGGAGTGTGCAGTGCTGGGAACAGCCATGGCCCCACAGCAGGGCCAGAGACTGGTCTGCAATGCAGCCAGAGCAATTTGTGCCTACAGGGTTCTCCTTCACCCCGCAGGTCTGTGCTTTCCACCACTGCACTGGCCTATTGTCCAGTCTGGCCCACCAGCACTGCAGCACGGAGAGCCTTTCCCTGTGGAACTGTGCTGCAGAGGGGAGGGAATTAACCACCATTAGCAGCAGTGAGGGGAGATGTCATCCCTGAAGGCCAAAAAACCCCTCCACTCTCACCTTGAGAAACAAAGCCGCTTGTGTTACTATCTGGAGTTTGTGCAGCTCTGTGCAGACATGTGCCGCTGCACAGAGAAGCCAGGCTTTTCCAGGGATGAGCTGGACAAGGAGTTTGCTGGTTGAGCTATGGCATCCTTTCTTGCTTGCCACTGCCCATAGAAGGAGCCTGTGGGGATGAACTAAATTTAGCTGGGTTGGTGAATTAGTCCCCTCCCCAACGTGCCTAAAAGCTGCAGTTTATCTGAACAGCAGGGGGCTTACAGCCTTGGTGACAGGTCAGCTTTACCTCTCATGAGGATTGGGTTTGGCGTTGTGGTTTGAGTTTGGGGTTTTGTTATAATTTGGTTTAGTTTTTTTGGGTCTTTGAAAGGCAGCTGTGCTGTGGTGAGATTCACCGTGAAGGAGAGGAAACAGAGGGCACAGCAGCACAGCATTACTGAAGACAACCAGGACTTTCAGGACAGGGACATGACTCTGTCTGTAGCTGCTGCAGACTCACCCACTAACCCTGTGCTTGCCAGAAAGGGCCTGTGTGGGGTTACAAACTCTTCTGTTTTCAACCTCTGGCAATTAGTTTTAAGGGAAAGATGATGCTATATCTTAGAAACCACTTATTTTTATACCATTAGGAACAGCCAGCATCTCACTTAGAGGTATTTAAGAGAAATAACCACTGCAGAACACCTCTGTGCTCTATGTGGGTGGAGGTTCTGCTGCTCAGGCACCATCAGCCCCTTGTCCATGTGCTCCACTCTCCACATCAACTCCAATGGCACTCTCCAGCAGCCATGCACAGCAGCAGCACAGGGGGGTATTGCCTTGGGCAGCCACAGCACTGTCCCAAATGTCTGCAGACACAAACAGCTATGGCCATGGGGTCTACTCTGAACTGGATGAGGGATGTGCAATGGCAAGAACCACTAGCCTGCACCCAGGCCCAAGGGGGAGCCAGAACAGGGACTATGGCCACTCAAACCTTCCCCTCTTTGCTCTAGGATTCCCTGGTTTCCAGCAAGCATCAAGTGAACATTTTTTCACAGAGCTCAATTTGTGACTGTGGGAACGAAGGGGCACCTGGGTGATGCAGTAACAGGAAACACTGACATGTCTGGTCTCATCATCCTGAAGCAGTGCTGGACACAGAGGCAGCTCCTGGCTGCCTTGCATAAGGGAGAAGCCACCAGTGCCACCCTGGTCTGAGGCCTGGCTGTGCCCACCTGGGCCTTGTTGGATGCCAGCAGGCAGCTGCTCACAGCCAGACCAGTCTGACTCAACTTTGTAAACCCCTCCCATTATTCGCCAGGATAAACACAGCCAGGCACTGGGCACCTCTTCTGCTGCCCAGGGAACCCCAATCCAGTGCACAAAGGAAACAGCAGAAAGTGGACACTTCTGCTTTGTGGATTCACCCTGTTTATTGAAGGCAAACAGAAGGCAAATAACGGGGACACAGAAGAATTGTAATCTGACTTTGGCTTCTGATTTTCCTGTGTGATTGACAGCATAGAGGAGGGAGGGAAAAAAATCTGTGTATTAAAAAAAAACCCCAAACAGTGAAAGAGGGGATGAAAAAATGTTGGACAATTAGTGACATCTTGTGAGCAGATGGAGGATTAATAATGACAAGGAAATCCAAAGCCATGCCGAGCATTCCTTATTGCAAACAAGATTCTGCAGGGGGCAGGGATAATGCTTTCCAAGGAAAAGCAGCAGAGGATAAACCACCCACACTGGCTTTGTGAGCAGCAAGGTTTACTTTGGAAAGACAGTGACCACCTCATAGCCCTCTGGGGGAATCACCCGCTCCCGTGCATGCTTCTCACAGTAGATTTGGTCTTCCACGAAGAAGTGTCCTTTCTGCTTGAGATTGGTGCCACAGTCACTGCACACGTAGCACTCGGGGTGACGCTGCTTGTCCCGGATCTTCACAAACATCCCTCTGGGGAAGGAACCAGCACCCCTCAGTGCCATGTGCCCACCACCAATCTCCCTCCTCCTCAGCCACCTCCCACCCAGCCCAGACCCACATCAGCCCTGAAGGTGGATCGTTTTCTCCTGCTCCTCAGTCAAAGTATAGGCTCTATTTCTGGTCAGGCAGATGTTAACAGCACTTTCAGAAGCCCAACATGTGCTGGCATGGCAGCCCTCATCTAGAAGGTGTTTCCCAGCACTGCCTTGCCTAAGTTTCACCAGGACAATCCTATCACCTGTGGTGATAAGAATTACTGTGATGGCATCTTTAGCTGATGGCTAATGCATTAAATACCCAGGATCAAATGGCAGACAGCAGCGTGATCAGCCGGGGGAGCAAAATCCAGGTCCAAAATGACCCAATGGCAAAATCCAGAAATGACTGCCTGCTAACAGCTGAGGGGGACGAAGGCTGCTCAGCCAGCCACTGCCCTTTTGTTAGTGACTGACATGCCAGGTATGTGTGGGAGAAGCACGGATCCTGGTTCTGATCTCAGACACTGCTGCTCAGGAGCTGCAGTGAATGGATCCAGCCAGATGTGGGCCAGTCCTTACTGGAAAACTTCATAGCTTAACCCAGCAGATGATGAGGAAAACTACACAGCAACTCATTAACTACCACCAGCCACAACACAACAATTTTCCAGTATTGTTTTGTTCCAGCAGCCATCTATATTTTCCATAATTCATTAGTTTTGAGTGCTATTCATAGCTCTGTGCTTTGTCTCCAGACCTACCCAGCTGGTAGAATAATTACAGGGTTTGTCTCTGATTCATGTTTTACAGATATGGATTGCCTGTAATGAGTCTGCTGGTCCAGGTGCTTCAGGCATGCCAGGACCAGGCAATCACAGTGCAGTGGGTCTCAGCAACAATCTGAGTTATTGTTCAGTTTCTCAACCACATATTCTTCCCTGCAACCCCTGTAGCAGTTGACTACAGCAGTCAAGTACTGGTAGCCCACCTGCACATGTCATTTCTCCAATGCTTCCCACCACAAGCAATCAGAGACATGGGCTGGGTCCCTCATGCTGTCACACACAGTACAGCAGCTCTGTATCAAACCCAAACCCTTGCTGTGCTGGAAGTTGGATTTTACCCACATAAAGACAACAAAAAACATGTCTGTGCAGACACAATGGAGGTGTGTGCTCCTACAGGAGAGCAGGGAGCAGAACACAGCTCTCCTGGTCCCCATTCTCCCCATGACCAGCAAGGCAAGTCATCCTACCACGTCTGGGAGTGCCAAGACATGAAATGCATTATATACAAAGGCCCTGAATGGAAAGACCATTTTCTTTCCAGGTGCTGTAAATAGATTTCAGGTAAGAAGCAAAACACTGCAGCAACAACTGCTTCAAAGTTTGTCTCACAGGGACTTGCTTTGGTTTCCATTGATACGGATCTGTAGATGGAAACCCAACTCCTGCCTCACTGCAGGGGACTGCCACGTTAGCATTATTAAAGCTGGTGAGAATAACTGTGCCCTGAGCTGGCTCCTGGGTGCACTGGATGTGGGTAAGTGAAGTGGTTTGGGTGCAGTACCTCAGTCCCTCGCACAGGCATGGGATGCTCAGCCTACAACCCCAGGGACAGGCTTACTTACACAATGCCAGATCCACACTTCTCACACATGGGCAGCTTCTGGGCATTCCCAATCGATGAGGCCACCTTTGTGGTGGGGGCTTTGACACTCCTAAATCCAGATGGTTTGGTAGGGTCTCCTGGAGGTGGAAGAAAAGTGCTTCAGAGCATGTGTGCTGTGTGTCTCAAGGCTATTCCACCCAAGCCAATGCTGTGCTGGGGGGGATGATGTTCTTTAATCCCAGCTCTGAGGCAGGGATTCATGCATGGAAAGTGGGCAGGGATTTAGGGATGTGTGGGGAGGAGGAAGAGAAGGGACACAGCTGAACCTGGCCCTGGAAATTTGAGGGCCTGAGATTGTGGGCAGTCAGATGAGAGTCTCATCTTAAAGCCCATCAGACTTCAGCTGATGTGTTTCACATGCACAGATGCACAAAGCAAAGCAAAGCCTCAGCCTCAGCCCCAGCCTGTGGCAGCACTCAAATCTGCCTGACGTGTCCTGATCACACACTCAGGATCAAGTTTATTTCCAGATTTGGGCTCAGAAAGAGATGGGTGTCCTGGCAAGCTAGTGAGGGCTGTCACAGTCCTTTTCCAGTCTGCTGTCTGCTATACAGTGGAGCTGGCTGCCCCAAGACTCCTGCAAGACTTGGTTAACAAACTCCTTGTTCTTGAAGAGCCCTGGGACACTGGGGATAACCTCGTGCACCCCTGCTGCTGTGTAACATGCTCCAGGGATCTCCCTAGTGCAACTTCCCTGGGGCAGGGATGATCTGCAGGGCCTTAGCAAGAGACATGTGCTGACCTGGATACCTAAAACAGCAGTGGATCCTAGCTGGAGGATACGAGGCAAGCCTTTAAATCTGCAGGGAAAAAGGAGCCTCTTATAAAATGACACCAGTGATGGGACATCTTATCTATATGGCTTTTGCAAGAGGTTCCACACAAGGAGCGTTGCTGAGACTTTCATGATATTTCACCAACACACCTTGGACTGGAAGGAACACTGATAGAAACCCTTCTGACTGGTGTCAAACCAAGAGCACACTTACAATGGGTGTTCCTGGTGCAAGGGGCAGAAAAACCCTTCAAAGGCACATCCTGGTGACCAACAAGGTCAGGGACACGTCACAGCCCAGAGCAGTATCACTGACAGAAGAGCTGAAGGAAAAAGGGGGGAACTGCCTACCACACCTTCCTGTCACCACTGCTCATCCATGGGGCAGGTAATGCTGCACTGGTTTGCCTTTGGGGCAGCCTTCAGCTCAGAGGTTTACACCCAGTGCAGAGATGATGGTCAGAGGAGCAAGTTCCTTACGCTCCAAACACAGCAGGAAGTGCCTGGCCTCCAACAGAGTTGCCTCAAGTGACCCTCACTGGGAAGGACGCAGCAGCAACCATATTATCAGACTCTTCCCTATCACCTCTGCCCCCTCCCTCTGCCTCAACCAGCACTTTGCTCACATCAGCAACACTGACAGCATGTTTTTAAATCTCTCTAAAGGAATCAGCTTAATCAAATAGCCACAGGAAATATGACAGGTTCCACTCTGTGAAACACTCTCCACCTAGGACTACAGGGTGAAGTCTAACCACAGACCAGTCGTGGTGCTTCCCAACACCCGTGCCCATGCTCAGGCCCTGGGGCCAGGCTCTCAGCTGGTGTCAGCCAGTGCAGGTTACAGTCGGCACGCCCCAGGGGACTTGTCCCAGCTGCTCACAGCTGCTATTCACAAGCCATTGCCTGGAGACAGGCTGGGAGAAGCTGCCACCGATGTGCCATTTATCCATTTATCCAGGGACATGCTCTGACTCAGCAGCAGTGTTTGAGGCTGGCCCAGCAGCACGGCAGGCTGGGGCACTGTCTCCTCAGGGACAGACATTCCTTTGGGGCTGCGTAACCTCCCAGCCCAGCTCCCCAGGGGCGATTATCAGCTCACAGTGGAGTAATGCCAAAGCCTATCCTGGCCTGTGATCCAGTAGGCAAACCTTGTGCCAGAGAATCCCAGTAATGCTGCAAATCTTCAAAGAAAGATAAAACAGACTTTTGCTTCTTATCTTCTTCAGCACTACTAAGCACAGGGGTGGACCTTGGCTTTGTGAGAAGTCCCGGCTACTCCAGTCCCTTCCATGCAGGAGCTGAACCCTGAGGGCAAGCTGCAAACACTCAATATTTAAAAGACGCTTTCAGGTAAATATTTTAACAGCATATTAAAGACTCCAAGATTCTGGTTTCTTTCTTCCTATTGTTTCCTTATGTCCTTCATTTTGCTGTTTCCCTACAGATCCCTCAGACCTACTAGCACTTGGCTGATCTGTTTCTCCTTGTGGTGAATATCTCAGCACTAGGCTTTTGTTGGATTAAACTGAATGTACCGCTGCCAGGCTAATAACACAAAAGACACAGTCTCAAGTGGCCTAAGGAAAAATAACGGTCATTCTTGGAATTCTTTTCCTATTCATTTGTTTATTTTATTTTATTTAAGGGGAGAAGAGAGTACAATTTGGCCCCCAACTACGTTAATTGGTTTTTTTATCTTAAACTCTATAGCCCTGAACTGGGCAAGTCCAGATGTCAGATGAAAAATGCCAAGCAGAGAGAATTTTCAGAGGTTAAAAGCTATGAACTGCTCATAACCCAGCTTCCATATTTTTACAGTCAGCTGCAGAAGTGGATCTTTTTTCTTGTGTAGGGGATTTGAGTTCAGAAGCATTAGAACTCACTGAAGAGCACTATCTTGTGTTACCATCCAAAGTCTTGAATGTAAGATGGTCTTTAATCAATGAATATTATCTTAAAGGTGGCCAAACTTTAGAAAGTATAGAAGAGTTTCTGCGACTTTTAAAATTCCTTCCTGATAAGTGTTGCAGAGGTTTATTTCTTGAGCACTGATATGGGCCCATAGATGAGAGAATATTAAGGAGTCAAATTAGTGACAGGGTCTGTAGGTTTCTGTAGAAATAACCTAAACTTGCTATCTTGAACAATCAACTGCTAAGAAAGGAAAATAAAGTTTTAAAATACTGTACACAGCCCAAGGAATGGTAGAAGGGAAGAGTACACTTAGATCAGGTGTGCTGTAAGTACTCACCTTTCTCTTCTGACTCCAAGATCTCTTGCAACACAAGGAATGAAGCAGACTGTCTGGGTGGCTCATTTGACTCTTGATTCTCCTGAAGCATCTTGTAAACCTCAGATTCTCTGCCTATGGCACTGCTGCTTGGGGGCTGATTATGCTGATCTAAACTGAGGAAGGAACAGAGAATACTCTTGTTAAACAGATGAAAACTAAAGCCAATCCCCCTAGCAAAGTTTTCACAATGCGTCACATGACTGAAGAATGAACGCGCAAAACAAATGCACAAGAGGAGGCCATAAATGCAGAGGTGCTGGATGTGCTCACACAAGTCAGCTGCAGCCCAGGCGGGGTCACACTGGGCTGTCTGCATTCCCTACTGTGAACACCTTCTGCACGACTGCCCCCAGCCAGTCCCCAGGTGTTCTCCCTGCTTCACAACTACATACTCCAGGAACTAAAGCTTTCTGCCCAGGAAATCACTGCTCTGTTAACAGGAAAATAAAGAACTCATGTGCTGGGATGGGAATCTCACATGGAAGCTGCATGCATGTTCCTTGCATGCATAAACTACCTTACACTGCTACCATACACCGGTGTGAATCCCAAACTAAGTAAAGTTTATTCCATTAAAAAGAGACCTTTGCCACTACCCTATGAATTAGTTCTAAATGCCACCTTCACAAAAGTAAAAGCTAACTAGAAGATTCTCTGATTAGCAATAATTTTTAAAGTGAGTGTTATTATTTCCATTTTATAGGTGGAAGCTCTGAGCCACAACCCATTTATTGCATTTAATTAAGGTTAATGAGCAGATCAAGGGCAGAGGAGATTTCTGCCTGCTAAGGCTAAGCCCTCCTTTCAGCTGTGCCTGAGGTACTGCTGTCACCCCTCATGCCATGAGGGACTTGCACCCTCAGCCTGAGCTGCTTCAGGGGAGGCTTTTCACAGTGCAGAATGGCAGAAAGGGCAGTCATTGTGCCTGGAAGGGTCTTCAGAAAAAAAAAGAGGCTGGAGGCAGTACCTAGGATGTTCTCTACATCCAGTGGGTACCTGATAAACTACAGGCTTAAACTGCAGGAGGATATTTAGCATATCCCTTGGGAAAAGTTTTCCAACAGACAGACACTGAAATGCCACAGTAGAACGCCATGGACAGGCGAGCAACCTCTGTACTATAGGATTTAAAAATAGTCTAGACAAATATCCACTGGGAATTATTTAAATCAATGGTTTAAATTGCTAAATGCTGTTTCTAGGGGATGGACTGAAGAACACAAGAAGTTCCTGCCTGTCTTGTGTTCTGTAGCTGCAGTAAAACATATACAATAAAATGAGATATCTGACAAGTCTCCTCTGATGGTTCAATTCTATAATGCAGTCTTAAAAATCTACGTGGTCTATTCTGTTTCACCGTTCCTGCACTCTGTGTTTGCCTGAAAAGTACATAAACATCCTGAAGTTCAGACTAAATTGCAGAGGGAAATCCTTTTATTGAGGAGGCAACTGCATACTTTCCATGCCAATGTGCAATTGAATCATCCGGGAGTTACTCTACATAATAAACTCTTCAAGCATCAGAGGTAAAATCATCAAATGTGTTATAAAATGCTATTTCCATAAAAAGAATCTCATAAAATGTTTCCATATTTAGTAATTTTCAGAGGAGCAGGAAGAACAGACATGTAAGCAACTGAAACTTTGAATCCTGAATCTCAGTTACTGAAGCCTCTCATCCAAAATAAAATAATGATGTGCCTTCTGTTAGACAGAAAATGCCCCATGCTCCACATTACATTCAGCTTATGTAAACTCATATACTCCCACCACTCAATCCACCCATAAAAACATTACGCAAGAAGCCTTTCATTGCAGTTTGCATACTAAGAATGTTTCAATAACATGCATCCAAAAAGCAAAGGCTAAATCATCTTAAAGAGCACTAGAGCCAAACAAAGCCATCACATTTCAACCATGCATTGTTGTAGTGGAAAACATACAAATCAGCTCTCCCAGAAATGCACTCTATACATACATTTACATATACAAGACTTCCAAAAGGCTATAAAAAACTCCAAATCCTAGAATTTGTACCAGCAGAGTAAAATACCTCCAACTGCCAGGGCAGAAAAAACTTCACCCAAAAGCACATGTATCTTTTGAAAGGGCAAGGCCACAGACATAGAAAGTATACTTGCAGGTTAATAAGTCTCCTTATGCCAGCTGATTTATGCCACCTCCTGTTACACAGGTACTTTTTTGCAGCAATCACCAGCAATTGGTGTCCTTTTCCAAGCACACAAGTTCCCTGATGCAGAAACTTTGTAGGGGACAACTCCAGCAACCTTTACTGCATTTCAGACTCATACAACCATTACTGGATCTCATTGTTGCTACCATGGGCAACTTGCAATGCTGACTGACTAACATTCTATCACTGAACCTTGAATATTGACAAGAAGATGGGAACAAAACCCCCAAAAAAGAAAGAAAAGTACAGCTTATTTTTTACTAATGGTATTTTACTATTTTATGCCAGCACATTTTGCAAAGTTCACAAGAATCTCAAAGCTACAGGAAGGCCCGACGCTTGGAACACTCACTTTTGGAATGAAACAATTACTGATGTCTGGGACCCTTCTGTGATCATTATAAGTCATCCAGGCCAGCACAGCCAGCCAGCGGTGTGACCACTTCTGGCATGCACACAACTGACTATAGGCCAGAGCAGTGACTTACTTACATCAAGTAACTGCACTGAGTGACAAGGAAGGAGCAAATCCTCAGCCTCCCCCTATCTCTAGGCTGCTGGCACGTGGCAAAGCTTGGTATGTGGGTCCATGGATGAGGACAGCAATTTTTCTGCTCTGAACTACATGGTGGTCAACCCAGAAGGGGACTGGGAGCAGCCAAGGAGCCATGAGATCTGACTGCGTCCTTTCATTCTGTCCCATAGAGGTCACGGGATTGAACACCTCCCTAGATAATGTCACACAGCTGCAAACTGCTTGGTCTCACAGTGGGGTAACTCTGCTGAAGGTTCACAATTCAGCCTTGACTGGAGACCTCCTGTGAGATAGCTAAACGTGCCTTCTGCTTCACCTATCTCGATACTGAAGTCCTCCCTGTAGAACCCTCGAGCCTGTCACTCAAAGGTACGGGCCAGGGGCTTCCCAACTTCCACAAAGCAAACATCAAAGAGCGCCCAGGCCTTGTGATGCTGAGGTTCTCTGCAGGTCCAGTAAACCTCAGAGCATGTTAAGCATCCCCCACTCCTACAGGCAAGGAGGTAGCCTGTGCTGCAACAACCTCTGCAGACAAGCAGGCAAGGGTGGGAACACAGACTGGGCTCTCCACTTGCCTGGTGCTCCAAACCCATGAGTGTTATCAGCCAAAGATGGAGACCACAGGTACCTGCTTCAGTCTGAAATGAAACATGCCCAGCACAAACTCCACTGTCAGTGAAACAAAAGAACAAAGTCGTGTGGCAGCACCTGCCAGTCACAAACAACAACAGTCATTTTAAGTGCAGGAGAAACACAAGCTTTCAGGATAAAGCACTCTCATCAAACCCATCTGCTGCAGATGGCTCCTCCAGGAAAGACACCAGCTGCCATCAGCCCCCGCTGTGAGGGTGTGCAGGGGCAATGGACACACTGACAGGCTAAAGCCATGTTTTGGTGCTTCCCACAGTGTTGGGCACAGACAAAATGCAAACAAAGCTCCTGTGAAGAGTCATGCACTAATGTCGAAAGGGTGAAATGTAAATGCTGTTTTCTTGTGACCGGCCAATGCCATGAGCCACAGACACGGACGAGGGACTCGTGGACACCGAAATGCGGATGAGCAGATGTGCTGAGCTGGCTGCAGAGGCAGTGGACAGGTTACCTGGGGAAATCAGGGCTAACAGAAGAGATTTGCCCCTGCAGGGTGTCCATGATGTTGCTCTGCGAATAGAGCTGCAGGGGAGAATTGAACTGCACGTGCAGCACTTTGAGTCCTGGCACCTCCACTTCCACGGGGCTGTTGGGACAGACCTGGGCCGCGTGCTTCAGCTGCTCGGGCCCCACTCGGACCTGGCTGGGGACGGAGGAGGTGCTGTGCCTCCGCTGCGGTGACCCGGAGCTCTGTGCCTGCAGAGGGTTATAGACGGAGGCGACGGGAGCCTGCATCGCACCCGCTGGCAATGGGCGGCTACGGCCCCACGTGTTCACGTGGGCAGGGAGAGTTGTGTTTGTTTGGGGGTTCATTTGGAGATTACATTGTGGAATTGAGGGAAAAACGCATAGGAGGAAGAAAGGAAAGAAGAAAGAAATTAATGAAGGATAAAACCAAATAGTCCAAGCCATCAAGCGGCTGCAGAATACTGTCTGAAGGACACCCACTGAATATATGACTTTAAAGGCTTCTGGCTAATGCTCTGGCTCTGGTCTTGCACTCCAGGTGTGTCCACACAAAAACTAAAATGCAAGCACTCTACTGATGAGCAAATGCAGGGGTTGTAAGCATGAACATGTGGCAGCAGGGGCTTCACTATGTACTAGCTCCCTGCGCACACACTCATGGTCCCACTGTCCAGACAAGGAATGCCACCTTCATTGCTGCTCTTCCCAAAGCTGCCTGGGTGTCCTCCTGATGGGACAACCTCACCTCTCATACCAAAACAGATGTGCTCAGCAGCAAGGCTTCTCCCTTCCTGCCTGCTTTGTGACACCAAATCTGGTGGAGATGTTTACCTTTTTTTTCTATATGTACCCCAGCCTCTGCATTTACATCACACACCCTTTAAGGATGAAGCATGGACTAGGTCCCCAATCATGTCACCATGTGCAGTGGTAGCATCAAGCTGCCAGGTTCAGATAGGCTGTGTATCTGCAGGGTACAGGATGGGGATGCAGATAAACGTCAGGTAAACCCAGAGCAAGGACAGCCATGTATCAAATAACTCAGCAAAACAGATGGGCAGGAATTTAATGGCAGCTGGAAGGCCATGTGAAGGGAGAACCTACTGGAAGAACCAATCCTGTGCTTGTGCAGTGGGGACACTACAGCAGGGTTTTAGTGGCAGGCTGAGGACCCTGGCTCCCACTGAAAACTGGCAGCAATTCATTTGCTTTTGGTGACACTGTAAACAAAAGCATATTAGCATCCAAGGCTTCATCCACAGTTCCCCCAGCATTCCTTTGCAACTTGCTGTGTTTCAGCAAGGAAAAGATTAAGGAGATGCCATGTACCCCACATGCAGCAGGGCTGGCAATGGACCTTCCTGTTAGGAGGAGTACAGTGAGCCACAGCACCAGAAGGAACCCACTTATTTGCTGATCCCTGAAAGAAAAAGGGACCAGCCACAAGTTTCCAGCCAGATCTACCTGGCTTCCAGGAAAGTGCTCTCACCTGGAGGGGACTCCAGACTAGACCAGAGGTATTATGTGACTGCCAGGTGGTCCCATCAGATTAACGCAAAGTCAGATTTTCCTTGTCCTGCTCTGCCTCTGCTCAGCCCCTGAATGAGGTTGCTGAGTCTATCAGAAGCAAATGAGGAACAATCTGTCACCTTGTCTGCTGACTGCAGCACTGTAACTCTGCCTAGAAGGGACTATGTTGCAGACAGGGCTGCCAATGCAAGGGGCCAGCTTCAGTCAGGGGCAAGTTTTCAGGCTTGTGTTAAACCACAGTCTCAGGTATTTGTACCTTGCAAAAGTAGAGGCTGAAGTTACTTTTGTCTCTCCATTCACAAGGCAGAAATTTAGTTGAGTATTACTGAAAGCACTGGTATTGCAGCTTTTATCGTAAAAGTGGCCAAAGTCTTCCAAGCAGTTTGATATTGTAATGCAGAGACTTAGGGCAGTTAAGTAGCCTGACCAACACAGCCAGAAAGATTTCGGACAGCTCCTGGTTTATTACCTCCAATGAAAAAAGGGAAACTTTGAACTCTAGGATAAAGTAATGTCTTTGGTGAGGCTCAGATGCAAACACAAAAATCAATAGGTCGTTTTAAGGTTGGGACCCTTTTCAATCTTATACATAAAATCACTCACACAGGTATGAATGTTTCAGCTACTTTTAAAGTGGAAAGCAAAGCTTGCTAATAAAACACAGAAATACCCTAACTGTGCCAGAGTCTGTTTATGAATCCTAGGCTAGCCAGGAACAGGGACAGGTGTGCTTCCTGTGCTAGTTGGTACCTTTCCTGCCCAGCACTGCAGCAAAGCCGGCACAAAACACTAACTTTACAAAGTGCTCATAACAAGCTATCAGGCACCTGTTCAGACCAGCAGGTTGGTTTGTCATGCTGAACGCACGCGGAAACTGCGTCGGTCTCTGCTAAACAAAGAAACACAAAAGCATTAATTTCATTTCTGCATCTCATCAAACGATCCCCACTCCTCCGAGCTGTGACCCTGGGAACAACATCCACGCTTGTGCCTCTGCTACTTCCCTTGATCTGAAAGAGAACTTTTCCTGGTTAACAAACTGGTGCTGTCACAGCAAACTCGTGTCTCCTGAAACCTTTCCCCTGGAGGCCTAGAGAAGGATGGGAGGTGAAGAAGGTACTTACGGCTTGGTAGGCTCCGGGGCCCCAGGTGATGTTTTTGACTCCACTGCACTGTTGAAGGTCTGGATGTTCTCTGAGGAGTAGAGGCCTGCCGGGCTGTTGTACTGAGCAGTGATCACTCTGGGGGTAGAAGCTGTGGCAGCAGTGAAGGGCACTGCGCTCCGATTGTGTGCACTTCCTATGTGCCTTATTTCCTGCATGCAAAGGAGCAGAGGCAAAAATCAGAGGTGCTCAGGCATGCAGGTGGATGTGAGAGGGCAGCCTGGAGCAAGCAGCAACTGGTGGCCTTTGCGTGTGGTGTCAGCTGAGGAACAGGCGACCACAACCACCAAAGCAGGTGAGCATCCTCCACACATCATGAGCGCCCATCCTGGAGGGCTTCATGACCACCTTCATGACATTTCAGAGTTGACATACTGGGAACACAAAACCTGAGAAACACTGCCAGAGCTATTAGCTCAAGGTGCCACACACCTAGGAAGTCCTCCAAGCCTATGATAAGCCACAGGACTTACCTTCTCATGCAAGACTATAGATTTTAAGCATTCCTTGCAATTCCTGAGAGGAGGGCTGATTTCTATGGAAAAGTGAAGATGAGGGGCAGAAAGAGGAGCACTGCTCAATGACATTTGAAAATCTGGCTTCCCTTAGATAAGGGCAACCCAAAAAGAAGGGATTTGCCATTACTACAAGTCCTCTGGAGCATCTCTGCTCCTTCAGCTAAGACTGGGGTTCACAGCTCTCTGATGAGCAACTTTGGAATTTCTGGACAATAAACTGCCAAAATGGGAAGGTGACCATTGTTAATATAAAAGACTGTCCACAGGCACTGACAGCTAACTGTCAGCAACTTCTTCAGCATCAGAAGTATAAGATAGCACCTAGATGTTCTGGGTTTGCTGCAAACTGGAGGTTCTCAGCAGTATTAGTGTATACTTAAAAATATGACTGTGACTTAATAAGGGGCAAATCCATGTTAAATAATACACAAGGTAAGACTCTTAATCACAGGCAACGCTAACAAAAATGGGGATATTTCTAAGCTCCAACACCAGTTCAGCAGGCTGGGAATTGGCAGACTTAGGGTAGAGATAACAACATCCAGGGCTTACTTCTCCCCAGAGAAGATACTTGACAAAAGCAAGCAGAGAGTACAATGGGGCCTTACTACAGCGGGCATAAGAAAGGACTAACAGTCACAGAGGTGGCTGAGATATGGAGGGCTAAAAGATGGCACCAAAACATGCTTTTTGAAATGTTTCAGACTGCTGTAAAGATCTGGCATGGCTTCAACACAGGGCTAATGTCCAATGGCACAGGATGAAACAGGGCACTTCTTAGTGTGCTGGGCCCATGGTTCCCAGCTCTAATTAACACAGCCAGTTCCCACTCCCACTCTATACAGGTACTGACTTTTACAGCAATGACGTGAGCCTTCACCACCCTATGAACATCTCACAGCATTTGTTTGATAGAGATATAGTTACAGGATAAGTAGTTTCCAGAAAAAAGTATGACTAAATCCACCTACAGATTTTTCTTTAAATCACTTTTATGTCCCCAGACTTCCTTAGGCAGCTGGATAGCCTTCCCAGACTGACAGATGGGAGTCATCTAATTTCATGGCATTCAAATGCTATTTATGGCATCAAGCAATGCATAGGATCCCTCAGAGAAGAGCAGCATGGACCCAAACACACTCATTACTTTCAAGTCATTTGAAATCAGTGGAGTAGCTCAAGTTGTTCAGGTGTGGGATGACAGAGCTGCTCTCCCATGGTTTTCTGGCCAATGTGTATGGATGTCAGCCATGAAGCTTTCCCACACACCAAAGGAAAAAAGACTCTGGAGTAATTAGCTAATCTCCCTTTGTTTCAATCGCATTCAAACCACAGAACAGCACTTATGAAAACAGTCTTTTCCCAAGGCAAAACTGTAGATTTCATCAAAAGAAAAAAAAGTTACTTCAGCCTGTATATCACACCATGGGGAAAAATTATCTGATATCAGCATTAAATACACATGGTAGCCCACCATTAGGAGGCCATGAATGGGAGAGGGTTACAGATGTGCACATAAACAGTCGCTTTAATGAAAGACTGAGACAGAAGATTTAGGCTAAGGGGGCTAAACTCTTAGGTCAAACAGGCTCAAAGTTGAAAACATGTCACAAAATGTATTGCAGAAACATTTAAGTAATATCCAAGAATTAGAGAAAGTAATGTACAGTATTTTTTTTTTAATTCTCTTTTCCTAAGTAAAGCATCTCAATTACATACCCCACATGCACATGGGCACATTTCCACATCCACTTCTGTCAGCCAAGCCCAAATCAGTTTGACAGTGATGAAGGCCTCAAGGATCCTTAACTTCCTACAAGTGTTCAGAAAATAAGGCAGCTAGACAGAGAAGAGGGACTGACACCACATTAGAACCTTGACTCCAAGAAGAACTGCAACGTACACTCAGGCACAGAATCCACACAGGAGCTTTTGGCCTACTTTTGGCCACCAGGTAGGTTTTCTGCTGTGTAGTAACATCTAAGACTATAAATGAAGCTTTCAAAAGTATCAGGACATCTGTAGTAGCTCTCAGGTGGACAAAGGTCATTGACCATAAGGGAGTTTATAATGGTTAAATAGAGAAAGCGGTGCAAAAGGCAGTGTCTGAAGATTAGAACAGAAAAATCCTATCTGGAGAACAGTGCTGAAGGTGTATAACCCAAGAGTCTGTAGACAAGTATTACAAGAGCAGTAACATTATAAAGGTCATCTGGATAATCCAAATTCTCCAGCACTTCCTGTCACGCCACGCTGCTCTTTCTGCTTGAGCTGTAGAAGGAATTTGCAAAGAACAAGTGCTTTCATGATCCCAAGATCAAAAGATAATATGTTTTCACTGTCAAATATATTTACTCAGGGATTTTCCAGAACTGCCATCCAGGCCCTGTGCTGTGCAGCAGTTTTGTTAAAGCCCCAGCTTCTGGAATCATGTGCTTATGTGAGAGTCTCTGACTTAGTATTGGAAAAAAAGTCAGATATGTGACATTCCCAAAAACCTGTCCACCAGTAAGCAAGTGAAAAACGTTAGTACCAAAATGCTGCTACATGCTGTGTATGTGTGGGGACAGCAGCTGGTTTATGCAGTTGAGGTGCCTGGGACCTGCAGTGTCTCTAAGGCTGTGGCATTCCCAAGACCAACACAAGGAAAAGCAGCAAGCAGCACTAAACAGCATCCCTGGCTGGGGCACACACTGCAAGAGCAATAAGCAACAGTCTGTTTGCAAAGGAAGAACAGGCAGTCAGACAAAAAGAACATGATCTTATCCAGTCAGGACATGACCTGCTCTTTCTTTGACAGTGGTACAGAGGACTGTGACTAACATTAGATCTCCTCAGAGATATCTTCGGTTGGCACCTGCAGGCAGATCTGAATCACTTGCCTCACCCTCCTTGCAAGCCATGGTGCTGCCTCAGTCCCCTTACGCCAGCCCTGTCTGCAGCGGGCTGCAGTCAGCAGCAAGCAGGGATACTGACAGTGGCTATTTTGATCTGAAGCTGCGATATGGAAGTCCAAATCCCCCAGGCAGGATATTCAAGAGCAATATTTTACCATATAAACTGATACTGTGATAGTTGAATTGTCTTTGCACAGACACTAGACCTGCTCCCTTCCTTCCTCTGCAGAGGTATGTCTCCAGAGGCGCTGGCAGAGTAGCCGGATCAAGGTAAAATAGATTAGCAACTGCACAAACTTCTCTGCTAGCTGCTTCTGAACTCTCACTTCAAAATTTAGCCATTCCTTCAACAGTCCCCTCCCTACCTGAAATTACCTCCCCTAAAAGAACAAGTGCCAAGTGGCTTTGGAGCCCGACACCATGTGTTCCGGGCACCAGTGCCAATCCTCCCATCCCACAGAAAAAGCTATTTCTCAACCCCAAGGACAAACAAGGTTTGTAGGATCCCAGCTTTGGGTTAAATGTGCTCATCTTCTGCCAGATGAATTTTCTGGGTGCCAGATGTTAGCAGCAGTAGCCCTCTCGGGGGGCAGATGTGGACACTGCACCACAGCCGTTCCAGCTGGGTGCTAAGGGGCTTCACCACCGTCACTCCAGCCCTGCTGGCAGAGAGCTGCCAGCAAAGGTACCAGTCTGGGGGGACAGGGAAAATATCCCTGTGCTGGGGCAGGAAGCAGATCAGCATTTCCTACTGCACCGGCTGCAGGCTGCGTCATGGGGAATTTTCTGGGAAAACAATGGCCCCTTCCTCCCTCTCAGGCCACGCTTGGTGACACTGACGCCCAGCCTGTGAAAACCCCATAACTATATCAGCTGTCACCTCTATGCCTGGGGCCAGCCAGCAGCTCATGGCGTGGGCAGTGGCTTCCTCTTCACCATACACCAAGGATTGACATGGCTACCACCATGGGACGCGTTTCGTACCAGAAACTGGGATGTGGGACTCCCGAGAAATTCCCAGCTGTGAGCGAGGCAGACAGACAGACAGCCAGTCCAGGATGAGCCACCTCGATCAGCTAAGCTGGGGCTCATCCCATGAGCCAGGGGCACAAAGCCATCTGGACGCCTCCATGGCCTCATGTGCCCTTGGGCAGGTTGGGGGTAGACTGGGGTGAGGGTGGGCTTTTGGCACCCTTCCACCCTGTAGTGACACGTCCAAGGCCATCCTGGCTGCTCTGATCTCACCACCACCAAAAACAGGAAACTGGATGCTTTATATACTCACTAAATAAACTAAACCAAGATGTGAGGGGTCAGACAGCCTCTCCTGTTTAGTGGGGTTTCCTCTCCCCACAGCACAGCCTAAAGGCAGCCAGCAGGGCTGGGGCCTCAGATGTGCTGGCTACTGCCCTGCTGCCACCACACCTACAGAACCCTCTCTCCCCTGGCTGCCCCCTGCCCCTTCCCAGATCACCTCTCTGCAGTCCCCAGAGGAAAGGCAGGACAAATACAAAGCAGGGGGCTGCTTGAAGCCACCAAAAATTAGTTTCAGGTGTGGAGTAATGATTTGGAGACTGGCCAGTAGAGTTATTTCCTAAAGCTCCAGCTCTTGGAGTGGGGGGATTCACTCTGACCTCATGTTACAGATTAAAAAAAAAAAAAAAAAAAAAAAAATTAGCACCCAGGCCCTGCAGTTGCAAGGAAAAATGAAAGCCTCCACGGCCCCACAGAGCAGCTCCCCACCCCTGGAGCAGCTGAGTGAGCCAGCAAAACTCACTGCCCCATAGGGCCCCAGAAACGTGGGATGTTTTTGCATCCCAAGTCAGAACCCGGAGGCTCAGGGCCAGCAATGCTGGATTGCACACCTCGAGAGCCACGCCAAAAGGAAACATGATTAAACATCTCTCAGTATAAATGTTTACTCAGTTCTAAGAAAGCAGGCCCCAGACCAAACCTCAGGGAGCAAGAGCATTCTGGTCCTGCGGGCAGGGAAGGAGAGCAGAGACCAGCAGGCAAACCCCCAGCTCCATCCTTGCCCTTGCAAAGGGCCAGCTCACGCCCAGCTGGTGTGCTGGGGAGGGAGGCTGCTTGTGCCAAACATGCAGCAACAGCTCAGAAGATGACATCTTCATGGCAAACTCTACCCCATGCTATGTTTCATCAGCTGTGATCACAAGTATTAAAAAGTGCCTTTCCTTTCACCTCTCCCTCAGTTATTGTTTGGGGTTTTTCAGCTATGGAAAGATCTTTTGCAATGCTTTGAAATCTGATTTGAAATTAGGAAGGGTTTGGGGGTTTGTTATTGTAGGGGGTGAAACAATAAGACTGGCTTCCCACATCATCTCCCTTCACGTCCCTAACACATTCCACACCCATGCAGTAACCCCTTTTAACCAAAACCAGCAGGTCGCGATATGCCAGCACGGTTCCCTGTCTGAAACACAGTGTTGTTACTTTATATACTTAACTGCTTCATGCATTGCCCACACATGCAAGACCTTATCAAAAGCCAAGCCAGTCACACACCCAGTTTCTATAGCCCCTGCCTTCTTCGTATCCAAGGAAATAAAATACATAAGATGGAAACAATGACATCACTCCGCAAGGATAAGGACGAGCATGGGACAGGCACTTTTAAGAAGTCTTGGGAAGACAGAAGTGGCTGTCTATCTCTCTCATCCTACAACTACACTGATTCACCTTCAGAGCTCCTCTGGATATTTCTCTTAAAAAAACCCCAAACAACAAAACAACAGGCTTTCCTTGTGTTTGAAAGCCCATACCTTCCGTGGCTAAGAGAAGCTGATCTATCCATCTCAAACCAAGAGTTTTCACAGACATTCTCAAGGGCTGATGTTAATACCTGTGCCTTGCTGCAAATGGGGTATGTGGTCTTCAGGGAGCTGGACAAGTTTATTTGGAAATAGTTCTGGTGTTCACTGTCCCTTCTGCTGGACTCTCTCAGCTCTTTCCTGGCATTAGCTCACTCAGCAAAAACAGATACCTTCTCCCACAGAGCCCAGCTCTGACAAGACACTGCACAGTCAGAGGGTGTAGAGTTTTATTGTTTATTTTATCGAGGGGCAACACAGCCATGCACACCAGTGCATGAGTCAAGACCATAATGCCTGGCCCAGGATCACCAGAGCACACAGCTGACTCTGAAAGGTATGCTGGTCTCTGGTCAGTATCATCAGCAATTAGAATTACCTTCTTAGTCACCAAGTAACTTGTTCACTCTTGCTGAGATCACTTTTCTCAAGAAACATTATGCAGAAGGGAGAGGCAGACATGTTATTTTAATCTTTCCAACTGTGGTGAGGAGAAGTTCTTGATGGGAAAATGCCTGTGATGAGAGTGATTGCCTTTACAAGCTGGGTGAGAAGGGCAAGTGAAATAACTGAGTAAATACACTAAGAAACCGTCATTTCCTTCCTCTAATGTTGCCATGGTCACACCAAAACAAAGCTACCTCAGCTGCTGAGCCATCACCACCAATAAGCTGCTGCACTTTTTGATGAAATGCGATTTTGTCACTCTTATCTCAGTTTAAATTAACTTAGAAGGATAAGGATAATGGCAATGAAATAATAATAGGGCTGTATGGGCAAAGGTCAGCTTAGACAATGAAGTCAGTCTTTGGATTCAGAACTTCGGGGAATGCATGGGAGGTTGTAGAATGCCTTTTTGTTTTCCAAAGGCAAATAAAAGTATCTTGAACTTACATTCCAAGTAAGGGAAAACACTTCAACAGGGATGATGCAGCATGTCACCAAATGTCAGCCTCCAAAAGGATTACAGAAGTAAAGAAATTGTCTGTTTCAAATTAGGTAAAAAAATGTGTAAGCAGCGATATTAAAAGTGATCTAGCTAGTCGTACAGTTCTTCAGACAAACTGAAAATTATTTTGCAAGATTTTTTGCAAGATCTAGTAACTGCACTGATAAAATAGGAAGATAAAAAAGAAAGCGGACAAGTGCAAGAAATATATTTTAAGACACTGAAGGTAGGAGAGGCAACAAACATTAATTCTAAGAAAGGTGCAAACACATCTGAATGACTACAGTCCAATTTCTACACCAAAGGTTTAAAAGTTAATTTTTTTTTCCTTCAGCCTGATGTAAGGCTATTCACATGTATGATTATATGTCTGCATTCAAAAGGCTATGGGCAAAGCCAGTGACAACCACTGTCAGATGATAAGGACTTCAGCGAACCCCTTGGACTTAGTGTATCCTATTTTCTTTGGTAAGTGAGTTAATAAGTGTTCTGCACAAGACTGATGCCAAGGAAAGCAAATATACTGTTTTCACTGGCCAGCAAGTTAAAAAAACCTTAACAGCTCAGCACTGCCTTCGAAGATTCAGCTCTACTCAGAGCTTCAACCAATCCTGTTGGAAAAATGAGATCAGCATCTTTGTGGTGAACTTCATAGCAGTTTGCCATGTTGGTATATATATATATGCACGGCATCTTCTGCCCTCTGCTACTGCTGATGTGCAGCAGGCCTGGTCAAAACCCCTGCTGATGCTGCAAAGGCACAGCCCCACAGCAACCTGGCCGACACTTGCCACAGTCTCTGGCAGGAGTCAGCTGCTCTGCTGATTTTATGCTCCAAGTAGACAGACCTCACTACAAACCTTACCTGCTGCACTCAGCTACTAAAGGAAATGGGTATATTTAAAAGAAAAAAAGCCAAACAACAGCCTACCAAACAAAAAACCCAACACCTTAAAAGTTGATGGTGTTCACATTTTGGCACAGCAGATTAGGATGTTTGGGCACTGTTGTGCAGTAAGAGTAAATAGGAGCTTGTGGTTTGGAGACAAGATACATGTCCCCTCGCACTGCTGAATTCCTGTCTGAATATGTGGCATGCAATGCCCTTTAGAGGAAAGCCTGTGCTCTGAACAACAGCAAGCCCAACTCACATAGCCAACTGCAAATGACTTGACTGGCTTAATTTTAAGGAAAGGAAGAAGAAAAGGCAAGACTTCTGTGGAATTTTGAATGTTCCTTTTACACTAGGAAATAACTCTTTTAGTATCAGCCATCAGAAGGGGTCAAAGCCTAATTTTCAGGCAACAGCTGATTCTTGGTACAACAGTAAGACAAGGGTCACTGATCAGAGAGCTTTGCAACAGGAATCTCTGTTTTGGATTGTCTGGAATGTCAGTTTTGCATCAAATTCTCCTACTCAAATCAGTTACACGTTGTTACCAACAAATTCAGTTGTGCCATACTTAAAAACTAGTAGTATGAGGATATCTATCCGATGGCCAGAGCTAGAACAGGACTACGACTGAGGTTAGGATTTAGGAGGGGATATATTACACCACCAGAATTATTGCTAAACCTTGACTAGCCTAACCTTCATGAAGTCCTTTACTTGGACTTTCAGAAAGCAGGGCAAGACTATAGTTAAGGTTGGTCTTTCTCACCCATACTTCTTTCTTAGTCACAGTAAGATCCCTGAAAGAGTCCAGGGCTGACTCACATACAAACACACCACACAGAAGGCAGCTGGCTAAAGGAAAGCCATTGATTAGGGTTAAAACTGACATAGAAAGTGAGTTTAAGAGGTGGCATCTGTTAATTATAATAGCCTATGTTCAGTAGTTGACCAGCAGTGGACATGTATCCAGTGACCCAGGCTGGACTGGAAAGAAAAGTGCAGTGGTGGGGCAGCAAGTGACAGGAGGGCTGCAGCATCAGGTTTCTTGCTGAAGTTAACTAAACTTAGTGAGCTACTTTAATCTCCTTCTTGAGGCACGTGTTGTGCCCTATGTTTAATTTTAGTGCATTTAGCTAAATTCTGGTTAGTGGCTGAGCTGGGAAATTGGTCTCTAAGATCGAGTCTCCTGCTGAATTAAATGACAGCCCTCTGCAGCCTTGAAGCAAAGCCTCAGTGCTGACTCTGCCCCACTACTTTGGCAAGAAATAGTCTCCAAGACTCAAGGCTGAAGCAGAGCATTTCCAAAACTTGGGCAGCAGAAGACAGACCAGATCTCAGCTCAACAGTGTCACAGACAGGTGTCACCACATGGCCCCAGCTCAAACTAAGTCCAAATGGCTCAGTCTCACACTGTGCCTTGGCTGAGTTATGGAATACCTGGAGAATGCTGCAGTGAATTCTTAAGCCAAGCAACACAGAGCAGCTCGATGTGAAAGGGAGCATGGACAGATCTCAGGCCAAGGTCTGGGCAGTGTGTTGCTGCACATGTGCTGCTTTAGTTTCAGGTTCTTTCCAACTCAAACAGCAATATTAGAGCTTAAATAACTGCAGAGTCAAACTAGTTGTATAATCTATTTATTTTGCTAGAAAGACTCACAGAGGATGTGTGCTAGGGCCAGAATCCATGTCACTGCCCTAGTGAAAATCCAGATGAATACCATTGATTTTAGTGTAGTTATTATAGATTTTTGCAGTGTAATCCTCTAAATCTAGTCCAGGTGATGCCCTTGCACAAATCACTGTTATTACTGTATTTACTTGACAGAGGCAGCAGACCATTGAAGCAAGGCTGTCAATAGGTTACAACTCCAGCCTCCTAGACAGAGGCTACAAGATCTGCCACAGAGATAAAAAATGTAACAGGCTGGAGTATTTCTCTTCCACTTCCTCCACAGTTAGACTGCTAGTAAGAGAAAGAAATCCAAACCAATAGAAAACACTGTAAGACTGAATAATATTCCTTGTCAATCAAGATTTTTCTACCCATGAAAATCAACTGGCTTAGCATAGTAGCAATGATTTACTGAGCCACAGCTCTACAGTGCCTTTTGTGCCTCATGGTAGGTGTGAGCATACAGATGGCAGAGGATGCCCCTGACCCAACACACCTTACCCTTGGCAAGGTATCTCACTCGCTCTCACAGCACCAGGTTTCTCACCATGAGGGAGGGAGTCTGTCTCTCCAGGTTTCCAAGGTTCACATGACCCCTAGACGGTATGGGGCAGGGTGTAATCCCCAACAGGATCAATGGAACAACACATGCTCAGCTCCTTGGAGGATCAGGCCAGGAACTGCTCTTACAGGAGTAAGCAGGAACAAGAGCATACAGTTACTCCATCACTTACCTGAGGCTCAGAGGTCAGATTCATCTTATAAGGATGCGTCTTTCCCTCCTCGTTTACAAGTGGTGACCAGACTTTTGCCTCTGTTCTGCAACATAAAAATTTTGAATAGTTAATCTGTTTTCATCAGTGAGCATCACAGCTGTTATTAAAAGACTCAAAGTTAATCAAATTTTCAAACGTTTCCTCAGTCTCTCCTATATAGCACTACCCCCCTTAGGGGGGATGTAGACAGTCTCATTTTAGGCACATAAAGTGGATGACTTAGATATGCTGCATGAGATCCTTGGAGAAAGGCAAGATCTCAGCAGTGACTGTCCTGGCTTACCCTTTGTGAGTCTATGGGCAACACACCCAAGCATGGGCTCCAACCCAGGCAGTGAAGCTGGGGGTTACCCAATAACAGAAGCTGAGGATACTCCTTAGATGCAGATCCTTTAAATAAGTAAGACAATTAATATTGCTATGTGTTTCAGCTTTTACAGGTAGCCAGGGAGAAGAATGATTCTTGTGTTTATTGACCATATAGAGAACATTTTCTTTTTAAAGTTAAACTGCCTTAGATAAACTAGAAGTACTTTTTGGTTCAAGTCTCCAGAGTTTTCTTCTTATTTATACAGTGGTATCCATGCTGAACAAACAGAGGCTTTTGGGAATTATCAAAAAAAAAAAAAAAAAAAAGATTCAAGCCTGCAATGGGACTAGGAACTGAAATGACATCATGTGTCAGAGAAAGTCTACATAACCTTTACTGGTCTGCGGTCTGACCCAATTACTCACAGCAGCCTGAAACACAAGTCAAGATCTGCAACTAAAACCAACTGCTTTTACTATAATCACTTTGGAATTTTGCTATGTCCCAAAGAATGACAAACAAGTGGGGAGGGAGCAGCAGAGTGCTTAGATTTGCTTGAGATACTTTGTAGGAAACATATACTACGTACATTTCTCAGAAGTACAGACAGTAGTTAGCATCTCAAATGGACTAAAAAGTGCCACTGTTCCCAAACTTTTTAATAGTAGGGAATGAGTGACTGCAGTACTGCTGAACGAAAACTGCTGTTCAATGCTAAATATTGCATCATGCAGCCCAGATGCCTGATAAACTCTTAGGATGAGGTTTGAAAACCATGACTTGTTTTGACAGGAGCCCCTTCTGGAATCTGAAACTGCAGATAGATGTACTTCCCAGATATTTGTGGATCTAGGACCAGTTAGGATTTAAGTACTTAGTTAGCAAAATAGGAATGATTACACTGAGAATTAACTGGGTAACTGGAAAGAGACTTTCGAATTAAAGAAAGAAGACTAGAAACAGAAAAGACACATAAAACTGACAAGGATGGAGAAACAGAGTATAGAGCTACCCAAGATAAATTCAGTCTGGTCTGCAACATTACTCTAAAAGCCCTCCAAAGTCACAACATTTTTTAAAGAGCCCAGTCTTAGCTGTGATGCACATTCTGTCCTTGCTTCTAGTAACCTGTGCTTTAAGGTACCTGAGAAACTGGCAGTTTTACCCAGATTGTGGCTATCAAGCCTCACAAAGTCACAGCCATCTCGAGGATGGTTGTATTTTGCATCAGAAGACTGTATTTGCACATAAGGAAGCAGCCTGTTGACCAATACAAAGCCTTATTCCTTTGAAGTGTTTGGAGATCATGTGTGACCAAGTTTCATCTCCTTTGAAAAAACAGCAAAGTATATGGAAATCAAACACCCTGCCAGTCAGGCTGTAAGCAAATGGACTTCAGCTGGAGATGAAAGAGCAGCTCAGAAAGTGTTAAACACTTCAGCTGATTTCTAGCATAAGCATCCCTGTGCCAGTTCTCACAGCAGTGATTCAAGAACTTTTGAGGTAGTGTTTTCTTTTACAGCAGTTTAATATTATCAGCTTTCAGAAGCACCAGAAGGCTTTACTCAGACTGAAAAAATCAAGTCTAGAGCAGGCCAATGTATGAATACAGAACAGAAATTTCCCCCTAGGCACTTGCTTTCACCCCACTGCCCCTCACTCAGTGAGTTTAAGGTGGCACAGCATGTTGGTCTCCAGTGCAGGGGAGGTAGCTATGGCCAACTACTGCAGCCAACAGAGGTTTTGACCAGATTTTTCTCCCTTATTTATTAGCAAGGCAAATAGCTCAAGTTTGTGTCCCAGCCTGCTGCCATTCTGATCTGTCACTGGATATAAATGGAAGCAGCAAGGTCACTCCAAGCTTTACTTTCAATCCAGTTTAAAAAGTTATCCAAATAGAAAGGTTAAATAGCCCATGCATCTGTCCCTCTAAGGCAGGGAAGATAAAGCTTCCCTTTGTCTTCACAACAACTGCAGCAGAGCCCCTCGGCCACTCTCAACAGCCCATTTATGGCCCCCGTGAAACCGCAAAGAGGAGACAGCTTTGCTCCCCCTGGCTTTACACCAAGCAGGCCTTTCAAGGCATGTGGTCCGTCCCACAGCACCGCCTGTGGAGCCCACAGCCTGTAGGTTTTAGGTAGGACCACTGTGGTCCCAGTTCTCAGCAAGGGTTTCCTGGCTCTGCTCCTGGTGTCAATGCCTGTAATTCTACAGAAGTGGTGGCAGAGGGAAGAAAAATAGCACCTAGAATGTGACCTTATGTCTCACTGCTGGCCCAGGGCTTATTTTCTGCAGCACTGGGAAGTGTGGGCACCGCAGCAGGGCAGATTAGACTCACCATGCTTGTATCTCATCTGTATGTTTTCATATCTTATTTGTATGAATCACGGAACAGGTATCAGAGCAGATAGCCAAACCCAAACTTGGTAACAGTGCTTCCAGTTTGTAGCAGGTTGCTACTGGTAATGGTTTTCTGGAGGATTTTTTCCCAAATTTGGGTGAGAGGACCCCCTGTGGAGGGGCTGGATGTCCCAGGTAGCCTGCTGGGGAATGCCACCCTGTCTGGTAAAAACCAGCAGGCTTCAGCATCCTTACTGTACCTCAGAGACTCCTGATAAACTGACGATTGATTTTATAATACAGTTTCTAATGCATATTCTTTCAAATGAGACTCCAGCAGAGATCAATGCTCAAACACGGCAGAGAAGACAAAAACATGACATGAACAAGCCTGAGAATTAGTGTCAAGCAAATTAATTGCAGACACATAGATATACAAACTTCTTCATGTTTGAAGTTTACATTTACGTGCTGTTTCCTTACTACAGGATAGAGAGTAACCAAGACAGGGCCAGGAAATAAGCCATGCATTTGTTGTTTTACCCAGACACAAAACTAAGATCCGAGTTTAGAAAGAAATTTCTCCCATGCTAGTTTGGATGGGGAGGTACTGGTATCAAGAGGAGGAAGGAAACTGCGTGCAAGTCAAGGCAGGAATCTGAAGAGGTATTTATGAAACACAACCTTTTTCAAGCAACTTGGCTTGAACACAGTGTAATATAAGCATTACGAGAGCCTAGATTTTGCTAGCAGTGTCTTTTCTGTTAAAAGTTGGGCCATATCTTCAAGAGAAAATTCAGAGCTGGAAAACAAGGGTCCAGTTCTGTGTGCCAGGAACTGTGTAATTTCCATAGAGAAGAAAGGCACATCTACATTCCCATTTCAAACATTAGGACGGACACAATTAAGAAACCAAAGTAGAGGATAAACCCCCAAAGACTGTAAAGTCTCTTGTGCAACACAAAGTTCGTCAGCTGAAAAATGAGGAAAGATCTAAAGAATTTATCTTCCACCAATCCTGTCACCAGAGTTTTAGACAGGCATTTTAAAAATGTTTAGAAACTAACTACAAGAGCTCTCAGGCTACCAGGAAGATACCTTTTAACCAGCCCTTTAGCTGCAACAGCTGAAAAATACATGCTCTTGGCCCTAAACACGAGAAGTCACCTTTAGCAACAACCCCTTAATGGACATATTCACTTTGGCAAGCAAAACTGTACTCAGGCTGCATGCAGTCCACTGTCAGTTCAAACAGCAATGATAGTCACAGCTCCCTAGAGACAGGAGGCCCCAAATGCAATTTCTCCATGCATGGCCCTCTTGCATTTCAGGTGTCTCTTCACACAACCACTTACACGGAAGAAGCAACAGAAGTTTATTACAAGCAAGTTCATTACAGAGCTACAAAAGATAAGACACACCTGACACTCAGGTTCACACTGCTCTTCCACAAGCCAGCTGCAGAGTTAACTATTTTTACCTTGCCAAAAAGTCTGTTAAATGCCAACAAATAGCTATCTTGACTTGCCAAAAATCACTCTGGATGTGCCAGTTGTTAGTAAAAGCTGCTGGCATGCTCCCAGGAGGACTGGGAGCACCACACTGGCCATGGAGAGGTTGTGAGCAGCAACTCAGGGTCAGGCAACCTGCATGCCCTTATATAGCTGCACACTGAGCAGCTGGCTTTTCCCAGGGCCAAAAGAATTATTAGTAAGATGACAGAAACTGGAAAACTCTCCTTGGCAGGGAAGCAAAAAAGCAAACCTAAATGAGTCAACGGATTCCACGAACTTCCTAGAACACAAATTTGAGCCTATTGTGGCTTTGTGCAACTAGTTCCCACAGCTCAGATCTGGGAACACACGGAGCAAGCAAAAGTGCAACCAAACCTATTGAATGAAATGTAAATGGGCATCACACATGTGCTCTTTTCTTCTTCATAAGCATCTACACATGATCCTTTCTGGCAAAGCATTTAACATGTGCTGGTAGCAGATCTGACTTCCCTAATCCCACCACTTTTCAAAGAACAAATAAATAGCTTCACTCCTTGGCAGAACTTTTAGCAAATTAAAAGACTGTTTTGCAAACAAGAAAGGTGCATTAATATATTATAAGCTGGCAGAAGAGCTGCAGAAAAACAGCTTGGAATTTGAGGAAAATGACAGCAGGAGCTGAACAAGAGATGACATGTTTGGAATCCCTTCTCACAAATATTCCTCTCTTACTGCCACCCCCAAACTGCCTCCAGACACAAAGGGAAGGACAGACCCACTATAGGAACACTTATTTTTTTAAAAAAGCAACATATAAATATATAATTTATCTCTGAGTTGCCTCAGGGCTGCAGTTCTACCACCCATTTGGAGACTATAGCCACAGGCAAAGAGCCATTTGTTTCAGAAATAATTTTCACCTGTGCCGCAGTGAACATTTGTCTGCTGCTACATCTGCAGCTACAACAGAGCTCTGTGTCAAATTCATCATGAGCATTTCCACCGACACTGGTGATGCCTGCAACTTAGGCTACCAGGTGTGTTTTGTGGTAGGAGTATTTGTTCCTCCTGCACCTTCCTTTCTTTGAGTGTTCTTTGTAAGAACAAGTGTCTTACCCAAAATACACTATATTTCCACAGGAAGGTGATAGCTTTCTCCTATATTTTGGACATGTCTTGCTGCTTACCCCCACTAACGGGGTGCAGCAGCCTGGGACAAAACTTTGCTCAAAATGTCAGTGCAGTGATACACACGCTCTACTTGGAAAAAAAAAAAAAAGAAACAAAAGCAAAAGGAAATGAAAAGGAAAAAGAAGAGTAACTCTTCTCAAAGACTCAAGATCCCAAACTTAATTATTCCTATGAATGAGAAAGGCTGTAAAATCTCTCTGAATTTCTCAGTTTAGCAACTAGGTGGGCTTGAGTTGACTGAAGCATACTGTCTTGAGCTTGATTTTATACTGTTGAAGACAATAATGGAACCTTTACTTTGGTTTCTTGAAAACTACATTTCTCTAAAGGAAAAAGCAAAAGGAATGAACAAACACAGGCTCAGAAAATAGCGGGGAGTTGCCCAATGCACTAAGTTCAGCAGGAATTTGGTATATGCACCAACAGTATTGAACACCCACTTTCAAGGTAGAAAACAGACCTTTCCAACTCTGTTCACACATCAAACAGCAAAGCAGTGGCAGTGCCACTTAAAAAAAGAGTATTCAGAGAAAACAATTTGTGGTTGAGTTTTAAATCCTAGGAAATTAAGAGATTTGCACCCTTGGGTGAAAAAGCAGACCAGGCATGTTTTCTTCAGCTAGAATTTTGATGTATTTTTAATGGTGACATGTGTTAGACTAGATTTCCTGCCTACAGTCTGTTTTGAAATATTTTTCGACTGTTACCATCGTTAAGAAAAATACCGAAACAGGAAATGTTGGAATGCTGTTGATACACACAATCAAGTATACAGTGCAAACAGCATTTCCTTTACCAGAAGTGTTTAAGTCCTTTCAATTCTCTATAATTACACTTCTCTTAAATAATCATTAGTACAGCCAAACATGAAGACATCTTAGCTGCTTGACTACCATTAAAAGAGAAGAGGATTGCCTATTTGGAGTACAAACACATTTAAAGGTTTTTTTGGTTCACAGAAGAGCCCCAAAAAAATATAACCATAATACAATACTTCCATAAAACACTCTCCTAGCCTCCAGCTACTTGCAGTTTAAAGGCTTTGTGCAGCAGAGATACCTCCATTGTATATATCAACCTTTATAGATTTGTCTACCATTAATTCACCCACTAGGCTCTTGAAACCACATACACTTTTCACATTCACAGCACAGTAACATAATGAAGTCTTCACTGTCATGATGGTGTTGATCCTTTTGTGGAACTGAAACACCTGATGTGATCTCAGACCTATGTCTAGAATCTTATCTGGCATAACCTTGCTGCCACTCTGAATGCAGGTTAGAGAACATTTAGCTTGAGTAATTATTTAAATGAGTAAACACTTAAAATTCATCAGCTAACAATTTAAAAATCACTAAGGATTTATGCTTTCACAAGACATCTCTACAATGATGAGTAGAAAAGAAGGACTTGAAGACTTTTCACTCTAGAAAACCTCGCCCAGCTGGGCACATCCTCAGTGCCAGCTGTGTGTGATGCTCCAGCCCACAGAGCTGCTGTCCTGTCAGACCAATGGTCTGTGCCAGCACAAGCTCCCTGTACAGCTAATTTGGGTAATGAGCTACAACTGCACAGCATGGAGACCACAACCTCAAGTTGGTGGTGTTGAAGTGCAAATTATATACTTTCCTTTTCATACTCAGCCAACTACTCTGACCACTGAGTACAGCTGCGTTTAGGACAACACAGTGGAGTGGGGACCTAGAAAGAGACAACTGGGCACTAGAGATAAAATATACTCAAAAGAGTACAACTAGGAAAGACAACATGATGAACATACATTTTACATAAAGCAGTGGCAAGCAGTCAGATCATTGCTTTCACATCCTTGCAGTCTTGACAATCTTCTTGGCTACTCTGTCATCAATACTCAGCAATCAGTACAGCAGCAGAAGAGCCAGCACACGCTCATGCTCCCTCATTGAAAGGAGGTCATGAAAGAGTTGAGCTGTGCAAACCCAAAGCCTCTGCACAGTTTTACACAGCTGCATATCCAGCTAGAAATCTCTCCCTGGGCAGCTTCCACACCCAAGGCCAATGAAATGTGCATGGGGTAGCTATAAAGTTAATGACTTTGTAATTAACATTAGCAAACACATTTTACAGACTCAATGATCTGTAAGAGTAAACTTGCCTGCAGGCTGAAAGAGCCCTTGCCACTCTTCCTCTCTCCCAGCCAGAACCACATGGCACTGGTTTGTCAAGTCAAGCAGCTGGATATTTCGGAGAGGAAAAGAAGCACTCCTTTGCAGGAAGATTAGAGGCTGCCAAATTTGAGGCCAGTACGAGAAATTCTGGGGTTAACAGGCTGCTGCAAAGCTCACCATTCATTCACACTGCCTGCACTGTGATCTGCTCTTCCCTCTGTGAATTCCCTCAATGAACCATCAGGCTTTTTTTGGCCAAGACCCATTGCTTCTTCCTGAACTGGGAAATGCCTCCTGGACTCCTGGCATTGTCCAAGCTGTGGTAAAAGACTTCTGTTTATCACAGAAAAGCCCTGAACAACTGAACCACTGTGTCACTCAAGGCATGCTCTTGCACTCCTTTTGAAAGCACTTCCTCTGCATCTGCCCTGAAACTGATGGATGGTCACCCTGGGGGAAGGTAGGCATGGGAAAAACTCACTCCAGATGCCAACACTGTATCTACCATCTGACTTTGAGAAGTGCTGGCACCCATGGCTGCAATTCAAACCAAAAGGAAGGATAAATACCCAGCATCCTCAAAAAATAATAAAAAACAAACCACAAAAAAACTAAAACAAAAAATTAAAAACCAGGCTCCAGTTCTTTTAAGCAGCAACAGGTCAATGCAAAGCAGACCCCTGCCTTCCCATCTCCATTTCCTCTCTTCACAAAGATGGTCCAAAAATAAAGCATAGTTAGGGAAAGGAATGAAGCTGTCCATTTCTCTGCAGTTCAAGATAGTGGGAAGGCTGAAGTCAGCCTGTGCTCTACATTAGTGACAGAGATTGTGGCTCAGCTGTCAGCTTCCTTTAGTTTTTCAGGACTTGGAGAGACTGATGCCTAACAGGCACCTCGCTGCACCCTGGGTCATCACTGTTTAGCACTGACAGTGCTGTTTGATCAGGAGGCTTCAAAATGTACACTTCTGAGTCTCTCTGTGCCAGAAACCAGGCAATTAATCACTTGGAACAACACAAAACCATATACTTTAACTGCTAAATCAGAGCAACAGGAAGGAAGGTCATCTTGTACCTCCTCTGCTATGAGTGAATTTTTCATGAGACCATCTTTGATTTCTTGCTGTCAGGAGCCACAGAATGAGCTGAGAGACTCTGTCACAAATTATCAGCCAATTCCTCACTTGAAAGGTTGCTTTTGTAAGGTCAAGTGCAGCAAATGCAAGCAGCATTAGGATTAAAGGATGAAATGCAGTTCCCTCTTGCTAGCCAGCACCTGCCAGACAAAGCACTAAGAGGTCAAATTAAACCAGTCAGAGAGGTCTACTGTCAAACCAAAACACAGCTACTGCCCACCCTGCAACCCTCCCTCTACCCATCCCCATTCTTGCTCAGCAACGTACCTGCTGACTGTCAGAGTGAGTTCATCTGTGCAACCCTTGATTTTGTTCTGAGCCTCAAGGTGCGTCATGTTCTCTGTGTTCACTCCATCGATGGCTATGATCTGGTCTCCTATACACAAGTTGGCTATTGCAGCTTTGCTACCTGGAGTCACCTAAGAGAAAACAAAAGGAGTAAATGGACTTTTCAGTGAGGAGCTTTCCACAGCAACATCTGAAAAACAGTTGGAGAAGTTGTGGTTTCTGTCACTGGTACCTGGAAGCAAAGAGTTGAAAACTAAAGTAAATTCTCAGCAGAAATCTATCTGGGTCTATTAGATACCCCTCAGCAACAGTTAGGGGTAAGATTTTTTTTTTTTTTTTTTTTTGTCACCCACAGATATAAATTTGGAGAGGAAACAACAGGTAATTTTTTTTTTAAATCATATTTTCACTCAAGGCAATTGATTTCATGCTAGAGAGCAAGATCATCCAGAAAGCAACTCTGTGCTGGACAGAGAAGTGCTCTCTGGAACAAGGTGCTGAGGATAGCCAGAAGTCCAAGCCTCTAAGAGCAGAGGCGACAGAAAAGTATCAGACTCACTGCAATACAGTCAATGCCAATCACAAACACCTTCGCCTGCATCATGATCTCATCTGTTTCCTTCCCTGGAAGAAAGGTTTGGGCTCAAGATTTTGGATTGCTTGTTTAGTTGTAATAAACTGGTTTTGCCCAGGAACAGGTGCAACACTCACTGACTCCAGCAAGACCAATCCCAAAGCAGTGCATGATCTAATGAGCAGAATGGAAGGGAAAAAGGCATCAGAAACTTCATCTTTAAACCACAAGCTGACAATAGTTTTGAAAAAGTAGAAGCATCACCCCCAGCCTGATCACAGCTCACCATGATACTGTCTGCCACATTACATCTCCCTTTCCTCTCCATGCATAGTGCTTTGCTTTCCAGATACACCACTGCATTGCTAAAGTGGTGCTGTGCTCTGCCTGAGAAACGACCGATAGAAGGTGCTTGGGGTAATCTCATTGAGACCCCACACAGAAGACACTATGCAGCAATGTCATTGCTATGACACTACAAATTAAAAAGTCCCAGCTAAAACTTGGCATTTTCAAGAAAATCAAGTAAATGGATGGCTCATTTTTCCCTACTTCTTTTAAAGATGTGTCCTCTTAACAACTGAGAACTCTTCAGGCCAAACGTACTGCTTAGGTGGAGGGTGAATAATGTCATGTTTGTGGCTTTGCAAGCACTATACAAGATTTTGTGCAGTTTTAATGACTTTGTGGAAGGATTGTAATGATTTCTGTGGGCTTTCATCAATTATTTAATAGGCAGAGGAAATGAGAAGAGTGCATTGCTCCCAGACATGAGTACATATTAAAACATGCCTTGCAGCTGAGACATACCTCGTTTATGAGTCCACTGCAAGTGGTATTCATTCTATGCATTCATGCTACGTTTCAGCATGCTGGAAAGCAGCTGAGCAAACCCAGAAGAGCTGTCAGACATAAACAAACATTGTTCACAAGATTTAGAGATCCCTCCTAATGTGGGTTTGGTTGGCAAATCACTGCCCTGAGGAAAACACTCCCCTTCTAGAAGTGTCACACATTAGCAGCAATTACAATTACTGTTTTCCCTGGGCTGAAACCGAGGTTTTCAGCACATCCCCTCACAACTGTGGTGGGGGTATTTTCCCTAACCAGAAGAAAGATCACAATACGCTTCTCTTTTTTCACCTCTCTACTAGGATAGTATTTCACGAAAAGGGGAAGGACACAGACATGTATCACAGCTGTCCAAGGCTGACCAAGGTGTTCAACATTAATCCAAAGAGCTTCAGATGGATCAAACAAACAGTGGGTGTCTACCTGCACACCACTTCTAATGCTGCAAGCAGTCTATGAACTGACAGAGGAAGTACTGCTGAAAAGACCAGACAAGGCACCAGATGGATGTAGAAAATCTGCTTTAAATGTCAAGATCATCGCCTCCCAAGCTGCAGCCCACAGCTGACTGGTGGCCTATCGAGGCCACTGAGTGTAATCTGCAGCCACTCTACTGGATGCACTGCCTTGAGGGTACCTTCTGTAAACCTCATGACAAGGTGTCATGGTTCAACCCCATCCAGCAACTAAGCAACACACTTGTTAACCCCCACCACCAGCAGGACCAGGGAGAGAATTAGAAGAGTAGAAGTGAAAAAACTCCTGAGTTGAGATACAGACAGTTTGAAAGGTAAAGCAAAAGCTGCTCATGCAAGTACAGCAAAACAAGAAATTAATTCACTGCTTCCCATGGGCAGGTGTTCACCCATCTCCAGGAGCACAGGGCTCCATCACACCTTAAGGTTACTTTGAAAGACAAACGCCATTAACTCCAAACAGCACTCCCTTCTACCTTCTTTCCCCTCTTAATATAACTGAGCATGATGCCATATGGTACGGAATATCCCTTTGATCTGCTGGAGTCAGATGTCCCAGTTGTGTCTCCGCCCAGTCTCCCCTGCACCCTCAGCCTCCTCACCAGAGTGGCAGTACAAAAAGCAGAAAAGGCCTTGGCTCTGTGCAAGCCCTGTTCAGCAATAACAAAAACATCTCTATATTATCAATGCTGCGTTCAGCACAAATCCAAAACACAGCCACATACCAGTGTGAAGAAAATGAACTCTACCCCAGCCAAAACCAGCACACAGGGACAGCTAGCAGCCGTGAAGAAACCCTGAGCACTGAAAATTGCCCATAGTCCCACCAGACTTGGGAGGTGTCTAAGACATATCCCTAAGGACCTGTCCTCCTGTTGCACGAGACACAGTGTGGGTCCCACCCTGGCTGCTGGGCCTTAACCACATCACTTGGTTTCCTGGTGCATTTATTTCCTCTGGTACCAAAGGAGGGAGAGGGGCACATTACTCACCCCAAGCTCAGCACACTTATTACCATGACTCATTTTCAATCAGACAAAACTGCCAAAGGGTCAAGAATAACAGTGGATTAACGCCAGCACTGGAACACTGCTGGAGACTCAGCTGAACATCTTACATTTCAAGACTGATAATCTACACAATATGTGGTAGACTGCTAGAAATTATTCTGTACCACCAGGAACAGCTAAGCCGGAGCAGCCAGGGACACTGAAATACTGAAGCCTCCTGAATAAGCACCTAGAGCCCCCAAGGATGAGCATTCACAGTGACACCTCAGCACTTTGCCAGTGCTTGTCGTGTCAGTTCCCCTTCTGTGTCCATTTCAGAGGAATTTGAAATGTGAGTGCTCTTCTCCATCAGGTAGAACGAGGGCTATTACATCCACTCAGGTACCAAACCTCTTCCCTAAGGGGAAGCTACAAGGATGTACAGTAATAAAAAGGGTAAGTGAATTTGCCAAAAGGAAACGTTTTAAAGTCCAGCTTCTTCATTCTGGAAATAACTTGCCCTGAAATGCAACCTTCCACAAACTGCTGCACTGCAACATCCAGCTCATACTCCCTGCCAGGACTGCTCATAGGAAACATGTCTGCACAAGGGCAGGGTACCGGAGGTAACCCATCCCCCACCCTTTTAGGATGATTAATAGCTACTAATAATGTTCCCTTCCCCCTCTCAGTAAGGGCCTAGGCTTATCTCAGTGCTGTCAACGCTGCTTTTGATATTTGCTCACCTACCAGTTAAGTCAGGAAAGCAAAAGGCATTTCTGTTATTAAGTGAGGAGCACAGAGCTGCCACTGGGAAGACCTTTTCCTGCTTTTGTTTTTGTCACATGCCTCCCTGGTCCATGGGAAGCAGCAGGATGGGCAGGCTCAGAGGTGCTCAGAGCACTGACAGCTATCAGCCAGTTTACACAAAGGACTCCATAAAAGAACAAAAGCATTTAGGCTCACAGGAATCCAATACATTTTGCACCAGCTGAAGCTGCTTTGCTCCTGATCTCACATGACCTAAAGCTCTGGCCCAACCTCTTTCCTTACCCTTTGCTCATGACTGAGCATGGAGCAGACACCACCAGGAGATAAGGGGACAGCAGGCAGTGCCTTGCACACCTTGTACAGGCCCAGTATGAGCAGATACAGCTGCACTTCTGCATGGAAAGGCAAGGAGGTGTGAAAGACACCACAAGGAACAAAACCAGCAAACACTACTTTGCCCAAATCACACCTCGTGCAAAGGCACAGCCTCTTGTCTCCTTTAAAAGAGCTCCCTGACTGGCTTCGGCTTCCTTTGCTGGGTTTGAGCAGCCTCTGGCAGATGGGACATGGGCAGCATCACAAGGCGCCAAGAGCCTCCCAGTTCCAGGGATGCTACGGGCGGGTGAATAAAGCCCTGCACACCTTCTAACATCATGCCTAAGGGCTTCCTTTGGAAGGGAGCCATGCCCTACCTTGAGGTGACTGCTCCCAGGCAATTGGGTAACACTGCCATTAGGTCATTTCACTGATGAACAGACAATGCTGAGACAGGCAGAGCAGCACTGCTTCATACTGTATCCAGAACAGGTCCCAGAGCTCACCGGTGTGTACTTATGGTAATGCTCATTTTGGCTGGTGTTCTGTGTTAAGAAATCTGGGCTACTACAGAAATAATCTAAATACTTAAAACCAGACACATCAAACTACACCCTTGACATCAGCTCAGACACATGAGCCACCATATGGAAGAAACAAACAATCCCCATAATCCACGGGCTTGATTGTGCACTCTTTACTCATGCAAAACTCAATGTAGCAGATTAACAGTTTAGATCAGTTACAGGCTTGGACCCCTCTTTTTAATAGAGGTCCCATAGACTCAGCATTGGTTTGGATACAAGAAAAACCTACATTATTTCCTTATACTGCAAAGTGAAGCTTTGTAGACACGTACACACGCACACCCAGGTGTGTGTATATATGTATGTATGTATATATACACTGCCCCCTCATACACACACTTTGGGCTCCACCTTGGCAGCACCACCAGGACTTTGTCCATCTGAACTCAGGCAGTTTGCTGGCTGTTGGAAGTGCATTTACAATAGAAAACACTTTGATTTAGCAGAGGGAGACACATTTGGCTGCTTATTCAGCTCCCAGGACCTCTCTAAAAAACTTCTGTCTGTCCCAAAGCTTGCCAAACAAAACCACATTTTACATTTGATGCAATCCCTCCATTCACTCTACCTAACAAGCTTTGCAGTCCCTGGACAGGGATTAAGGTGCCTGTTTTCCTTCTCCAGGCAAGGATCCAAGAGGCAGCAGTGGGTATATCAAGGGAAGCTGCTGCCCACAGCAAATGAGAGAGAGGAAGGGTGGGAAGCGTTTCTATGAAAAGCAGCATAATGCAGCTCCGTGTATAAAGACAGCTGGGTGGGTCTAAAATTCATTCAATTCTTTCTGGTCTTCTCCCCTCATCCCTTCCAACACACTACTTGCTCACTCTGTCACCTCTTCACAGTTTCTCACAGATCCTACAGCCTCCGGCATCACCCGTCACTCCACACCTACACACACATTGCAAGAAGTGATGAAGAGACAAAATTAACATCAGCCAAGAAAAAGATCTGGAGAAACTGCACCTATGTGCACTTGAGAGGAAAACCCAGCTGGGTCTTTGTTGGACAGGACAGACATGCAGCAACATTCTTCCAAGACCACGAGTGACAACAAGACATCTCTGACATTCAGTTTAATCCTCCCCACCCACACACACTGCTCTTTTACCATGAGTAATGTCCTCAGCGCTGGAGTATTATGCTAAGCAGTCACAATTTCTCCCAGCAAAAGCATGCAGCTGGGTCAGCAGAGATCAGAGGCTATGAGAAAATTCAGGCAAGCACGTTCCCCACCCTTTCTCTTCGGGGGAGGGGAATGACAAGCCGGTTCCTTACAACTGCCTCCAGGAGAGCTCCCTTCAAAGCTGCTCCCACTCTCTGCACCATTACAGTCCAACACAGCTGCAGCCCAAATCTCACTGGTTATGCTGGCCTAGACCACAGCATCACCAAGAGAGAACAAGGGGAAGGGAGACATACCTCTGGCTGGTGAAACCCCTGAGCATCAGCCCACCCCAGTGGGGTCTGGGCTTCCACTGCACAGGCTCCTCTGGCAGCCCAGCCCTCACCCTCCTGCCTGCCTTCACATCCTACCCTGACAGCCAGATGAGTACTATTAACACAGAAAGGGGAAGGCATCAGATACTGCACAGAGAGGGCTGACCTCAGTAAGGCGGTATAGAAAGACATAGGTGAGATTATTTGCTCAGAAAATCAAGGAGTTACTCAGCCTCACTGCTTGTTTTGCAACATACCCCACATTAAAACAAACAAGATAATTCTTACAACACCTCAAAAACAGCTGAGCTTTTCCTGATGGTTTATTTCATCCTCTAAATAAATCAACATGTCCAATAATCAGCAACCATCTAAGATACTGTGTCACTGTCCGGAACAACATCAACTGTTTATGCAGTTAAGGCCTCCTCTAATTTCCCTGTTTATACTGAAAAGAAAAAATAATCATTTTCATGCCACACCCTTCAAATCCAATTAATTTTCCAAACCAACTACATTTCCTGACGGATAAACTGATTTTTGAGAACAAAAGGTACCAAGAAGCCTGCAACCACACAGAACTTGACATCTGGGAACAAGCAGTTTAGGGAACAAAAAGGACTTTCTCCTATGAAGTCCAATATTTACTTTTGTCTCACATAAGGCTGGGGCTTGAACATTCCCTCTACATGTCGAGTTCTCTCTTTAGGTTCTTTAGGGAACTAATCCAGAACAAGGTGGGTCAGACACCACCAAAAGAGATTATACTGGTCACAAAGAAGAGGCACAGAGAAAAGGGAATTCCAAAGTTTGGGTGACATCAAGCTGCTGCATAACAAATTGGTCTGAAAAGGTGAACTGTAAAAAATACAACCCTGGCTCCTAGGAGAGACAAGGATACTGCTCTTGTATGTAACTCTGGTAGGAGTTTAATTAGCATCCCAATTCTTTCAGAAGTTATTTCCAAGATAGAACTGCCCCCCGAGACTCAGGAAACAGGACTGGAAAAGATCAAGCCTGTCCTGTGCCCCAAAGTACTCTGCATTTACCACAAGGAACTTCTGCTGCTTTGCCCTTGCTAAAATTAAGGATGATTTCTTCTCATCCAAACCCTGATAGCCAGGGAGATCAGAAAAGTATTTTCCTCTTCTCAGCAGCCATTTCTATCTTTGAAGCACAGGCCTTCCCAGCTGTAGCAGCTGCCCAGGAAACTGCCAGCGTTGACACTGACTTCAAAGTCTGTAGGGGCACAACCTCTGTTCTCCATACCTGATGTGCTCAGACAGATCAGACAGGACTCCCTCTGAGCAAAGTCACAAGGCATCATCCATCCTCTAAACACCAACCCAACAACTCTGCAGGGCCAGAAGCTCTTGGCAGGTGATCCTAATGGCCAGTGTTCCACAGGCACTTATCAGCTCTCTGGTTCTGGAGCAGCTCTGCCCAGCACCCTGGGCAGTGTGGCACAGCACAGCAGGGCTGATAGTGCCACAGCCCTCACCCCACCCAGCAGCCACGAACAGCAGCACAAGAGTAAACATCAGAGCAGGAAACATAGCCACCATCACCTTCCTATAAACCCCAGCAGCTTTCCCCAGCTGCCTCCCTCTGCCCAGCCAGCCTCAGAACAAGATCCAAGCACAATGCTGGGGTTTGCAGTTACAGACACAAAAGCTGGACAGTGTGGCAGAACTGCAGCCATAGGTGTGCACAACGGGGTCCAGCCAAGGCTCCCCAGGCTGAGGAGGAAAGCCAGCCCAACCCTAAATCCTATCACATTCACCACACCCCATGTTTCCTTTGGCAGAGGGGAGGCATTCCAGCTCCTCTCTGGGAGCAGTGGCCTCCCTGTAAAGCAGCTCTCCCCATGTCTCAGAAAAATAACCTGCAGCCACAGTCTTTTTTCCCACCTGGGGAAGAGGCTGCAGCCCGGCTCCTGCTGTTTGTGCCACTCAGCTGAGCCCTGACATGCTCCAGAGGGAGGACAGTCTCCACCCTCACAAGAGTTGCTCATCAACATGTCCCACACCACTGGGGCTCTCTCTCATCAGTGGCTTTGGGATGCCTTGGCTCAGCTGCTTCCTACTGGGGTGACTGGCTAACAGGGTAAGGACATGAGCCAGTACCAAAGCTAAACCTCATGTCTTTTCACACCACAAGATTCAGGTACATGCTTGCTTTCAGACCATTAAGTCCAGTTTTATCACCAAATCAAGCTTTAGGTTTATAAAGCTGCTTCAGAGGTCTGTGCTTAAACAAAAACAACACACTCAAACACTCAATTATGATCCAATTCTGTACTTTATATAAATTCTAAGCTTTTAAAATACCATGAATAGATAAAACATCAAACTAAACAGGGATGAATTCATATTATTGCAACAAGCATCATGTTGGGATTGCATTTTTTTTAATCTATTTGCATAACTGGTCTGTCTTGAAATCATTTTTTCACTGGAAAATTGTTCACTTTTACAACAAAAGTGTCCAGTTTCACAGACTCTGAGAGACACCATTCCTTAATGGGGCTGGGAGATTTCTGACATGACAAAACAGAGCAAAACTCCACTCTGCCCATATTTTGGGTCAAATGTTCAAAATCACTACCACAAACCACAAAAATAATCTCAATAACAAGGGTTTACAGTTCCATGTATACATTCAACTGGAAACGAAAAGCTCCAATGTTTATCAAAATCAAATGCATCCAAACAGGCAGCAGCTCATGTTACCTGAGGGCAGGGGTCTGTCAACTGCACTGCTTTTCAGACAGCTCCACTTCATCAACCTCTGTCCTCATAAAACATGCTGCTTGCTTCCTCCATCAGCTCCACCAGTCTCAGTGGGATTTAACTGGGAACTACCCTGTGCATAGGTCAGATCTACAGAAACTACTATCCTGTATTGTGTCTATCCACAGCTCAGAAAGAGCTTTTTTCAAATTCTACCCCAGTGACTCACTGTACAGTATCACCCAAAGAGTGATAAAGACTTTCCTACTCCTGGAAGGCAATCCAGCAGACTGTGGTCCAGGGTTCATCACACTGATCGACACAAGTTTAGGGGTTTTTTTTCTGAACAAAGACTGTTATAAAGGGTCCACCAGAACCCTGCAGTTTTGAAAAGAAATGTAAGTCAGAAATATCTGTGAAGCATCCCTCCTAAAGAGAAGGGAAACTCCCCAAAAAAGTCTCATGAGCAGCACTTGTGAAATCCCCACACAGCTTGCACTGGGAGAACTGGTCCAACACAACCAAGAAACCAGAAACATTCTCACAACAAGATGCTTGTGATGTGTTTGAGCCTGAAGCAGGTTTGAACACACATTTCAAGTAGAAAGGGAGGTAGGACAATGACAAGAGACAAGACAGAGCAGCTGTGGAAATGCCACGATCTTTCATCTGCTGCTCTCCTAAGGCACAAGCAGGCATTGGTGCCATGCAGCTGCTGTCAGTCAGAAGCACCATGCTTGGCCATGCTGCTCTGCTGGCTCCCATGCTCACAGCACCAGTGCTCCTCATCCTCCTTGGAGCCAGGACAACACCGAGCTCCAAAGACTTCCTCTGGAGAATGAGATGCCTTGACAACTCAAGCGGTGCTGCCTCCTACCAGCATGACTGGGATAAACCCTCCTTACATCACCATAGGTGAGCTTAAGAAGCCATAAGCCACAAGCAAGGAGTTGAGGTACTGTAGTGATGAGGGCCATAAATACCAAGATAAGCTCAACAGCTCACCATCAGGATGATGCCACCAGAAACCAAATCTGAGCTCCTGGCAGGCAATGCAGGCTGAATTTAGGCACCTGGTTCAAAGAGAGCTGCAAGACACCCAGTTCAGGCCCATGACTGCATGGATGTCTCTCTCCTGGCACCCCACCATGCCAGCACACACCTGGAGCAGCACGGTGACCCCGTCAGTGAGACAGGCAGCCCTGGATGAGGCAGAGACAGGCTCCACTGGCTATGTGCGAGGGGACTTTCTCATACATGGCATACCTGAATTGCAGTGCTCTCAGCTGTCAGTGGCAGGAGGATTCTACTCCCCAGAGCAATCCAGAACGCACACCTGGCCTGGGGCAGGCAGCCCTGTGCACCCTGCTAAACAGTGCTCCCTACAAGCACATCTGTGCACTGACACACCTCCTACTGCTGCAGCACAAAGTAAACTTGCAAGTGCTGAGGAGGGATAGCCACATGACCCCCTGCTCCTAGAACAATGCTCTTATCACAGCTTACAGCCTCCACACCTTCTTGTTCCCCTCAGGTAGCCCCCCATATCACACCTCAGTGGGACCAAGGCCCTCATAACCCTTGGCAGATACGAGTCCTACAGCCAGAGTTCACCCCATCCTGCTAGGGAAGGACGGCTCTGTGCCCAAAAGGGTCTCTGGTGGGAGCACAGGTACCAAATGAAATAAGCAAGAATAACAAAGTTATAGCCTTGTAAAGTCACCACACAAGGAGGATCACATTCTTTAAAACAGGTCAAAACTGGATCAGATAATTTTTTACATGGTAAAAGGAGGACCTGCCAAAGGGGACAAACCTAGGAGCCTTAGGAGCAAGCCACAGGAAAGATTAATCACTTGAAGTCTTGGAGGGGAAATTAAAAATGTCAGAGGGGCAACAAGAGAAAGCCCTGATAAGAGCTGCTAATTGTCAGCATTTACGTCACCACCACCAGAGAGGCTCTTTTATTACATTTTAGTCTCCAGGGCCACAATTTCTCACGAGTGGTTATTTTTGCCACTTAGCTGATCTATGTCCCTTGGTATGTGCCTATAAGCATTGACAAACGGGACCAAGAAGAGGTAACAGTAGTGAGGTAAGGCTTCAGACACACTTTTGCCTGAGTCTTTTGCTGGAAGGAAATAGCCATAATTACCATAACAATGAAGTAAATATCACTTCCTCCATACTAAAGCTGCTTTCATGTTCCAAAAATGCTTTAGAAAAATGAGCCATTATTACTGTAATTGAAGGAGATTACATAGAAAACTAGTAAATCTCCCCCCCTCTGTGGGTTTAACAGCACTTGCCAGCTGTGTCCTTCCTGGAGCTGGCAGCTTTACCCATAGCACCTGAGGTCCTTCAGGATGTACAACCCCATGGCAGGAGACCCTGTGGCAGAAGGCATTTATGAAAATCCACAAGTTTGACCATCCTGGTCTTCTTTAAGGGCACTTCACAGAAGTTCTTGTGTATTCCACTTCCCACAGCCTTTCCTCACCTGGGGCCTGCGGGCACATCAAAATTGTACCATGGTGGCTGCGCCCAATGCTCTCAGCAGCTCGATGGACGCCGTTGGCTTTTGAGCAACTCCTTCATTCCTTCTCCCCTGGGAGAGGCCTGCAGCCAGCCCTGAGAAGACTCTGAGCAGCGCACTCCACTGTGCCAAGCCAGGAAGGCACAGGGAGCTTGGGGCTCACTGCCCCACAGAGGTGCCGGTGCTCCTGTCGGCCTGCAGGGAGCGGCTGGGACAGGGCCCAGCTCCCGGCCAGGAACAGCCCGGCCGAGCACCTGCGTGCACCCGGGTGCAGGCGGGGACAGGGACAGGAAAGAGAGGCAGCCTGAACCGAGCCCTGGCGTTCCACGGGCAAGTGCTGGAGTGGAGCAGGGAAAATCAAGGTACGATTCTATAATCGTTTAGATGCAAAATTTTGTCATTTCCTAACTAATTTCTCTTTAAGGGAGGGGGACAAGAGGGACTTCGAACAGAGTCGGGCAGAGGCACCTAACGCACCTTAACATGGCTTCTGTAAACAAAGACTGCTAACTATACATGGCAAGCAAAGGCAGGCGAGCATTCAACCCACCTCGGGGAGTCGGATTCCCACGGGGTGGGCTGCCAAACCCGAACCAGGGGCTGGCGGGGCTGAGGAGATTCCCACTGCCTGCGCCGAGGGGTTCCCTACGGAGAGGCTGAGGAGGAAAGTTCGGTGGGAAGGAAAGACCCCAGTCTGTTCCAGGTGAAGGGGCTGCGTGGGCCACCACGGATTTCTCCTTTAACACTCCCCCCAACCCCTCCGAAAGAAAACCCAAAACAACTAGGGGGGAGAAAAAGACAATCCACCCCCCCCACACATACACACACCCTCCTGCCACGGCTCTGTCACCAACCCCGCTGTTGTGCCACCTGCCAGCCCGACCAGACCCAGACCCCGGCCCCGGCCGCCCCCAGCGCCGCCCGCCCTACCCGGGAGATGGCGAGGGGCTGCTCGAAGTCCCGGCCGCCCACCAGGCGGAAGCCCCAGGGCCCGGGGCCCGACAGCACGATGCGGTGCGTCCCCATGTGCGCGCTGCACCTCTCGGGTCACCCGGCAGCGCCGCCGCCCGCACCGGCACAGCCCGCCCGCCGAGGGCCCGCCCCGCCGGCACCGCCCCGCCCCGCCCCGCCCCGGGCAGCCGAGCTCCCGCCGCCCGGGGGTCCTGCCGCCTTCCCGGGCGGCAATCGCGGTGTCGCGACCCCTCACCCGCCCGCGGCAGAACTGACCGCGGCCCGCAGGCAGGACAGGCAAATATGTCTCGGCCTGCTCCAGCCTGGAGCAGTGTTAACTCTGGGGGCGATGGAAATAAGCGGCCTTGGCGTGCAGTTTCCCAGCCACGAATTGATGAGTGAGGGCGGGGCCTGGGAAGGGTATTATCTTTCTGCTAATTTATCCCAGGTTCATCACTGCTTTAGGCAGGGGTTTGTTTATATCTAGCCCCTTAAGCATGGTACCACTAACAGAAGGAATTCATCTATATGTTTTTTTCAGCTAACCTTCTCTGCTGTGATTCAGGAAAAATAAGTTTTTCCAGTTGCATGTTAAGCCCACACTACTCTGATGACAGACAAGGTGGGAGAGGTTGGTTACAGCAACGGTGCTGGCGTTTACAACTTGAGTTCAAGCATTGCTGCTTATTTAGTTAATAAATAAGCTCACCCACAATCAGAACATCAGTGAGCCACAGCTCAAGGCTGCTGCTGAGGCAGGGATTCAGCCACAGCTGGGGAGCATGGAGAAGTCAGCAAGTAGGGGTGACAAAGGTCACCCAGCTACGGTCCTACAAGACATGGACGGCTATTAATGATCCCATTGCAAGGCCCACCCTTGCTTCTGCAGTCCCCTTTCTTGTCTGCCTTAATTTTCCTACCTTGTCATTTCACAAATTCTTTTTTCCAGGGTCCATATGTCCAGACTATTAATCTCTATCAGAAAGAAGCAGTTCTTCAACCACATCATTACACATCTCCTGGCAGTGAAGAAAGTGACACTGAAATCTCCTTTCCTGCAGGGTGTGCAGGACTTCAGAGGACTGTGGCACACTGCTGGGTCATCTTGCCCTCTCTTCACTCACAAAACCATTTCTAGCTTGTTCCTTACCTTAGATTAGGATAGAGTGTGACATCAATAAATACCCATGTTCAGCAGCTATAGATGAGTCTCTCTCCCCTCCTGTCCAGGATGCTGTAAAGCAAAGGTGAGCAGTGCTTGTGACTGCAGCAAAGCCATAGCCAGGCTGCTCTTTAGCTTTTATATCAGGTAACCTGCGAAACAGAAAAATGGGCTTCTGTCTATGTGCTTTCTAAAGATACATAAAATAGTTTGAGGCTTTTGTTGTCCTCGTAGTTTGGTTTTAGGATGGGCTTGTTTATAGTTTGGCTTCCTAAAATCATTGTGAGCACAGCCGCAATGTTTATCTGTCTGCTAGACTATCCGGTCACATCACCACAGTTTGAATCTGCTCAATTTTGGCTCAGTTTGAGGTAGAGGTCTCCAAGAAGTTAAAACTCCTTGTGAAATACCAGTCTTTGGAGTGAGCACAGTCCTGCATGGGCAGCATGCAGGAGCCAAACGTATGGAGGGGCGTGGGGCGCATTTGGGGTACTCATGCATTACTGGACCCCAGGGAGCCCACCCAGGTAGCTCAGCTGTTGCCTTCCCTTGCTCTACTCCTTCAGGGTCTGTTCCCTTACAGAAGGCACTGCCAGAAAATCCCAGCTAGCTGTATTGCTGCAGGGCTGGGAGATGTGACATGATCACCACAGACCTTGCACAAACCCCTTGATTCAATGCTGTAGCCATATTTGCCCAGTCAGAATGCAGCTACCACAGAAGTGAGTGTCTTAAAGCTTTTGACCCAAGTCAGGGTTAAAAATGCACACATAAGCCCAATGTCAGTTGACATCCCTTCCTACACACAGGCTGGCATTTGGGGTTTCTTATCTGACTTAACCTATGTGGTCTTCTCATCTGAGAGTGAGTCACAAAGACCCTTTGTAAACCAGTAGACTTGGGTGTACTCCTGCCCCACAGGTCTGCATGCACGCCACAGCAGCTGCACCCTAACCCCACATTACAGTGAGATCTGGGTGTAAACCAATTTTTTCTCTGCTTTACACCCTGGTTTCAAAAAAGTCACAGCCAGCCTATATCTCAGGAAGGAGAGCCAGTGAGCTCAGGCCAAATCACAAGGATCCTCAGGTGCAGAACAGTGGGGAAGCCCATGGCAAACACCTACAGCTCAATATGGACACAGCCAAAGACAGCCACAGCAGGGCACTAGTACAAAAGTACAGGAACAACCAGAATAGATTTTATTTAATAATTTGTACAAGGAACACAATAGTAATTCAATAATTCCATTTATTAATTGTCAAATAGTAATCCACTGCAATAAGAAACAAAAAATCAACACAAAAATAAGTTGCATTTTGTGTGGATATGAGAGTGTGTGTGTATGTGTGTGTGTGTGTAACTTAAACTGACAAGAGCAAGAACCAAAAATTAACCTCTAAACGAGTATGTTATATACAATCAATATCAACATGTTATTTCGCTGGATAGATTAATTTGATGTTATCCAATCTTAGCAACAGGCCTAAATATTGCTGCAAATAACTGGAGGGCAAATCCAAAGCAGAACAACAAACCCATAAATAAGATGCAGGATTCAAGGTATCTTCTGCGGAAAAGAAACAGTAGTGCTTTGTGTCATATCTGAAAGCCTTTCATAATGAATGTTTTGTGCTAAAACTCTTTATGTGAACATACATGGAACTCCATCATTTAAATAAAAGTGGAAAAAAATCCCAACCTTTCACAACTGCCTTGTTTTCCCTCCCTTCACTCAATGTGTTTAAATTATTTTTCTATACAAGGTAAGTACATTGTCTGTACAAAGTTAAATATACATATTTACAGTCAAACTTCTGAGACACAGAGTCTTCTCTTCCACTGACCTAGGCGGAAGACAAGCCTACTTGATTTCAAACCCAGGAGCATGGCTAGTTTATCAAAACATTGCAAGTCGTGCTAACAGTTAGTTGTAGTTACTCTTAATAAATCTGTATAAAAGCATCAGCATAAAAATAGGCATTTTATATTATTAAATACGGCTTATGACAAAATAGCAATCTAACCCTTTGCTATTTGTACGGTAATTGTAGGAAGCAGAGTCTGATAGAACCGGTTTTGTTTATGCTTTTTCTTAATAACAAAATGTCTATCAAAAGAGTATTCAGAGTGGATTTACAGGCAAGCATCCAGCCAAGCCATGTTATTTTTTCTCCTCAAGGAAATACAACAAATCTATGTAACTGGTAGTAACTGCTGGGAACAGCACTCGAAATTGATAAGACTTTTTTGTATGACTAAGAGGCAGCCAAAATGCATGTTTTATTTGAGACCTACCATCAACACTGTAACAAAAAGGAAAAAAAAAAAAGGCACCCTCAGTGATAATGTTGCTCAGATTTAATAGAGCCACTAAGATTTAATGCTGGGAAAGAAGCAAAACCTTCATCCCAAGGCATATACTGCAAAAAGTGTGTGATCCTTTAGGGCCAGCAACAGGGTATGAGGAGCAGAGAAAGTGAACAACTGTAGGACTCAAAACCAGGATTTGCTCTCACGGATGTTCTGCTTATTGGTTCTATTCTTTGTGCAGATAAATGTCAAAGCCAGGCTGATTTCTCTTTAAAAACAAGGACTCAGTTCATTTTGATGCACACAATACACTCACACACACACACCCCCCTGCACAAAAGAAAAAAACCTGCAGAGATTAGTAATGTTATTAAAGGGTTTGGGATTTTTGCACATTTGCATTATGCTTTATCTGACATCTCTGGATTAAACCAGTCCCAAACTCCTTTTCCACACAGCGCCCTGCAGTTTAACTCTGTCAGCCATCCTCTGTCTCTGCTGGGTCTTAAGATGCATGACATGAAGTGGAAAGCAGAGCAAAGTGAGTCTTCAGAGAGGCAGAAACTGGGAAGAAAGCCTGACCTCCCTGAAACTTGCCAATGAACATGAGTGGCTGCGTACTGCCCAAAGCACTATCCTACCTCAACACAAACAAAACCTATACCACTTGCTTCCCTGAAGCCTTCTCAGAGGTAAGTACTCCGTACAAATTAAGATTATCATCAAAACTCTTGCCGAGGAAGGGAGAGGAATACACAAAGGCAGCACTGTAAACTAGAAACTGTCTCTTCTTCAGCAAACAAATCACACCCTGACTCCGTGGAAGCAGGGCTACACATTCAACTCAATACTGTACCACGTAACCACATCCTCCTAACACATCTCGTCTCTTGTCCATTACATTCATAAATTGTCTGTTTCTTCACTGTTTAAAAATATCATCTGGAAAACAATCCCATCACTGACATGGTGGGATCACTGTTATTTTACAGGTACAAAAGCTTCACGTAGTTGCCTGGGAAGGTGCCGAATTGCCTTGTTCTCCTGGATGTACCTGTTGCAGAATAAAACACAAGGAATCCAGAATAAGAGGGAGACATGCAAGGAAGGCTTAGGGGTTTAAAAACGAAGAGGTGACAACCTCTTCTGCCTGGAGGCATTGATTTCTAATACTAAATAGGAGTCCTGATCAAAAAGCCTTTTGGTACAGACCAGATCACAATTAGTTCTGCTATTCATCACCTTTGGTCTTCCTTTAACAATTAATAAGGTGCTGGTGAAAGCTCCTATGCCTATAGGCTAGAAGCCAAACTCCTGTCAGTGTAAGTGAGCTAATCTCCGTTAAGAAATAACAAGTCTAGATTTGCAGTGTTGAGATGGAGAACACTGTCTAGACTTGCACTCTTTTAAGGTAAAGGATTTTGCTAAACATACAGTTGAGTCTGTATTTTCAGGGACTGCAACTCCTACCCATGCGTTCCTTTCATCCCCTACTTTGCCACTTTCTGTAACTTGTCATGGCTCCCTTGGCTTTGGAAATGCTACAGAAATCCAGTTTTCTTTGGTTCCCTCTGTTGCTCTGTCACCTGCCTGAGCAAGAAGGATCAGGAAGAAGAGGGGAATGGAGATACTAAGATAAAAAAAGGAAAACTAAAGACTTAGCAAGGAAAACAAAGGTCCACCAACCTGCAGCTTAATTTCAATATTCTTGTGGGAAAAGATCAGAAAATTGTGGAAAAATTTAAGTTGATTTTTTCACCATTTTGACCCCACAAATGAAAGCAAATTCCAGATATCCTGCAAAATTGCTCATCCCAAAAAGCTCTGCTGACATGCAAGTATCACACTCACCCACAAACCAGCCGTCATCGCATTTCTCCATGACATCGACAATGTCACCATCCCTCAGTTCCAGCTCATCATCATTCTGAGGAGTATAGCTGTAGAGGGCTTGATAGCTAACTCTAAAACCAGAAAGATACTACATGTTAGCAACTGGATTTCTCTGACACCCCATCAAGAGAGGTTTCCCTTCCCCTGATTCCTACTATGTGTTGTTCAATGCAGTCTGGACTTGTGTTTTCCTCTTGAGAGCTGGAAGCCAACTGCATAGAGCTGGCTGTGGTCAAAGGGCCACGATAGTAAAAACTGTCATGCCTGCACCATGTGGGATACGTGGAGAGCTTCTGTTTCCTCTTTGTCATGTAGTTGTCTGCACAGACTGAAAGAACCAGTCTTCCTAATATGTAGCACCTAGAGACCCTATGAATGCAAGCCAAAACCTGGATACACTCATTCCTGGCTAAATGAGACATCTGTTCCCTTACCCAGACACATAGGCAGGGCTATGAGTGACCAAATGACAGAGGAAAGGACTTCAGAAAAAGATACTGCCTACTGTACGGCACTAAGTTTGCTGGATCAGTCATGGCTAAGGAGGTATGGTGCAAACAAAACCCAAGGTTGAATCCTGCCCTGAGACAGCAATTGCTCCAGAGGAACTCTGTATTTGTATTTATTAGAGGAGCCTTACGGAGTGGAAACAATCAAGTGGGCAAATTTGGGGAAGCTTCAGTCTCCTGCCTGTGGGAAGTGAAAACAGAACGAATGTGAGACTTTCTGTTCTGTATAAAGGGAAAGCAAAGGCTCCTTTCATGAACTAACTGCCAAGGAGCAGTCCCCAGGACACAGTCAGTCCCCAGGACACAGTGCAGGCTACTATTCTCACCTGCGGAACAGGCCAACAATGCACCAAGTGGCATCAGTGTCGAGACAGCTCACTGTACTGTGAGGAGCTAAGAACAGCAGTGAACACACTGATCACACCATATGAGTCAGGTGTAGCCAGTGGATATTAACTTGTCTCCAGCTTCAAGATACAAAGACATTGAGACCGTCTCTATAATAGAGACCCAGTCCTGGATCATGAGGTCATTGTTTCAAGTGCTATACAGACATAAAGGTCACAGTCTGAAACTACCCGTGATGATACGTGGCTATTTTTGTTCTTTAAAGCAAAGCTGATGTTTCTGCATAATTCTAATTAACTCCTGAAACACTGAAAACTCTCATATCTCCCTATCTTCACCACCAGTCAGAAATAAGGCCCCTGGAAGAGATGGGAACCAAAAGGACTTACATGTCTCGTGGTGTTTGACTTCGCTCAGGGCTGGCTCCTTGCTGCTGTGCTTGAGGTTGCTGAGAAATGATGAGAGATGGTTTATGGTCATTAGTGGTCACCTTGTGGCGAGAGTCAAGAGGCTGAGAAATAGTACTGCAGTAATGAACAGACTTTTCTGCAATGTTTATGATCTCATTGCAAACAGCTTCCTGCGTGGTAGGCAGCATTGACATCCAAGAACACCCAAAGGACAGTCAACAGGGGGAAGGGAGGGGAAAATATAGACAAGAAGAGATGGGACATTCCAGTTGCAGCACATAAGTCCAGTAAAAAAAAAAAAAAAAAGAGTTGTAGATCCAGGTAAATATCCAGGTAGTGGAGTGCAGAAGGGATCCAGGTGTAAGCATGGAAAAACAGGCAAGATACAGAAGAATTTGGCATTTAGTTTGAAGATTTGTAACAAATATATATGCATATATTCTTAAAAGCAGCAGCATAAGAGGTTGCAATTAGTTATGCAGTGGCACCATTACAAATGCTATGAAGTCAGTTCAGAATGCAAGGTGATGTGGGCTGCTCCATTCATGCATTTGGCTTCATTTAACTTATACTCAGGGTCTGGCAGCACAATTAGCCCAACTCCTCGTTGACTATGACAGTTTTTCTAATTGTTAAATTCCTTTTTTTCTGTTGCAAACAAAACCGTATATGCAGATAGACAAATATGTACCTACTTTGCAATTAAAAATAGTGCTGGCATTTTATCTCTACTGAGGTGTTACTGTCTGGGTGAAGAGTGTCTAGGACTACACATCTGAGTCAAACAGGGGCCTTACCACATAGCTCTTTTCAGACTCTGTGAGATCTGGTCCAGCTCTCAATGAATGGTGAGAAGGCTGTGTGATCACCAAGCAAATGATAAGGAAGACATTTTAGCAGATGTTACATTGGTCAGATTTTAAAAAAAATGTCAGTGGAGTGCAGACAAAAGAAAATGAACAACTCTTCCCCTCCCCACCCCAACATCACACTTCTTAGACAGCAAGGTCCTTCATTTACTCAAGAGACATTGAGGCTACAGTAACACAACTGCACTGCAGCACACAAAATGCTGCAAAGAGAAAGATGACAGCAAAACAGAAGCTTAGAGCAAGGAATCAGAGTGGAAGGTTATGGACACAGCTACAGCCAGAAATGGTACATAGTGTCATATTGCATTCCTGCAGGGGAAAAAGAACAAGGACAGGAGCACATACTTGAGAGCATCAAAACTGAAAGGCCAAAAGCATGCTGAGAAAAATCTGCTGCTCAAGTCCTCAATGACTTTGACATGGAAGAGAACAGCAAATCGCTTTCTTCTTAAAAAAAAAAAACAGTTCAGGTCCTCAGAATGCCACGTAGCCCCGTCAAAATCACTTCAGCCTGTGCCAAGCAGGGATCTGAAATGTTCTGTTAGTTCCCACAACAGGCACAGGAGGATCTGACTGGAAAACCCATCTCCAAACACCACCACCAGTGAAGCTGCTGGATTCTGCCCTGCCTCTTTCCCCAGTCACAACTCTTCACAGGGACTTGCGTGTGTCCCAGGGCACAGCAAGGAAAATCAGGGTGTTTGAGGATGAAGGTTTTATGAGGAAGGGAAACATCACTGAAAAAGTCACACAGGTATCCACAGCCTGGTTTGGCATACTTTTGCATATTCATACACCTACTGAAAACAAGGGGCATGCTGGGAGTAACTGGGATGTCTGAACTAGTGTACTGCCTGCAATGCTACTTGGTAAAGTGGATTGGATAAGATATACAGCATGACCATCTTCTGTGATCATTCAACACAAATTCCAAACTAAATTTCAAAGGTCTAAATTGTTATGCTTTCTGTCTACCTCTTTATTCACTTCAACAGTGCCCTTGAGTAAAAGGCTTGCTTTCTCATGGCATACCAAGACACAGCAGAAGCGGAAGATAAAGAGGTCTGTGTGATACCTTCAGCACAAGCATGCTCAAAGAGTCTGGAGAAGAGAAGTGCAGGGTGATGAGCTCATCCCTGTCTAATTCCTATTCTCAAAGCTCCTCTGAACCACATCTTGGACCTCTGGAGCTGTGCCCATCACTGTATTAAAGCAAACAGTCTCTTTTCTCTAGGACTGTGACCCACGCTAGGCCAACCCAGCCCCACAGCAACTCCTTTGTTGTCAGCTCTACTGTCTGGGGCTGGAATCTGGGATCACTGCCCTAAGAAGCAATGCTCTGTTACCATGTACATTTCTATAGAAAGAAAATTAAACATAACTTGAATGGACTAACTGCAGTGCAATTTGCAATCAAAGCATTTACTGGAGCCTGAAATTGTCACAGGATTTCTAGAAGTCCTTCCTGCCTGCCTGTCATCAGGCCTGAAAGGCAAATGGAAAAATTACAAATTTGAAGTTAATACTGAGCAGACCAACTGGATATAGTGCATCAAATATGACAAGATCAGAGCTAACTCAGGTGGTTAAGTAGCTGGGGAAATCAATTTCCAGGCTGAGGCAGCTGTAAGAATGATTTTTTTTTTCTTTTATTCAAGAAAGTGCCTCTCGACTCCATACTAATAAATTGACAGCTGGAATTGCTCCATGAGCTCCTAAGACCACATGGTCCATTTCCCATTGATTACTTGTGACCTTCCTGACCCACTTTTCCTCCTGAAAGCATTAATAATGATGAATTAAATTAGTTATTTGAAAGCTAAAAAATTGACACTACCTCTGAATGCTCCATGGTGCAAGCTTGTATGTGCATAACCAGTAGGTGCAGCCTACCAGCAACAGAACCCTGGCCACATTCCCTTTCCTGGCAGGATTCTCATAGGAACTTCTATGAGGCAGCTGGGCAGGAGCAAAGGCCAAGCAGTCCCCTGCCCTCCTAGCAGCTTCCAGTTCCTGAAAGACACACGACAAAGCAGATCCCTCTGGCCTCTGCTCCAGAGATCCAGGCAGCTCCTACCAAAACACTGGAGAAGAGAAGTGCTCCTGGGCTACAGCAGAGCCCTGCAGTGAGGCCATGAAACACCATACAGTCAGCAACTATGCAGTATCAGCCAAATAGGACGAAAAACCGACCAGATCAAATACTATAATTTTAGGTTGTAAATGTACCACCCCACTGCTTTAAACAAGTGACCTTGATAGCATGATCTAGCTGGCTTCTTTTTTTTTTTTTTTCAAATCAGCCAAACAAACCCTACACTATTCTTACAGGGAGATAGCAGATTAAAGGGAGAAAAAAAGTGTTACAAGTCTAAATGCTCTTCAAACACAGTTTCAGAAAGCCTATATGCTACCTATGTCAGTGGCTCCTTGTGCCACAGGTGGCTGAGGAATCAGCAAGTGTGGGGCACAGCTCCGAAGTATAAAACACAGAGGTTCCCCAAAAAGAGTGAGCCAGCCCTGCTGCTGCTGGAGCAAAACAGAGGGCCCTAAAAGTGACCAAGTATTCACAACCCATGAGGACACCTCAAGTCCTACCCCTCCAACCACACTTTTTGTAAAGACTAAGTGAATAAACTTAAGCGAGTGCTTAAGTCTCTCTGTCTCCATGTCTACAGACTATGTATACAAATATGCAGTACAGTCAGTCCTAAAACTCAGCTGACCACTGTTTCCACCTCATATAGTGTTTGAGGATGGGTCTAAAGAGCACCACAAGTTTGTAAAATTACCAGAAAAAGGTTCTACATTAAGAGCCTAGAAAAGCTCTAAGGCAGGTTTTAAATATTAGGAAGAGAGATGCTTGAGCTCTCTCTGTTCCTAGACAGGTCAAGTAGCATCAGAGCATCTATCCACTGCAGGTCTCATTTACATGTCTTCTTTCATCCATTTCAGCTGGGAGTTAAAGGACTACATGAGCAAAGAGAAAGTTAAACAGAACAGACTGACAGATAGACAAGACAGTAAGACAAATTGTTATCCCCTCAGAGAAGGGCAAACATCAGCAGTGATGCTCCCACACGTGAATGGAGAACCATGAGCAGGGAGGCTTCTCCAGCCCAGGCAAAAGAAAAAAGGAAAACCCCTGCACATAGCAAGCCCCAGCTCTGGTGAAAGTGAATGGAAAGCTGGCTGAAGAGCTCTCACAAAGGACACTGAAAAGGCTGCAGAGTGGAGCACCTGACCTAAAGGCTGTCATAGTCAGTGGAAAGACTCCCCAGCCCCTGGATCAGAAGCTAAAGGCTGTGTCTACAGCAGAAAAATGCATTTCCCATAAGCAGGTACCAACGCCTGCTGCAGGCTGGGCAGCTCTGCCTTGGACAGTAAGCACTCAGCAGAAACACTGCCATGCTGAATCTGTGGAGCAACAGGGAACCACTGGAAGGAGGATAAAAGTTTACCTTGGATATGGTGCAAAGTAATTAACATACTAAATAAGGGTAAGTTGGTCTGTACTAGGGAACATGGAGGTCTGAACATACACCTCATATGCTCTCCTCTCTACTGGCCAAAACCAGGTGAAATTACTCACCACTCTGCCAGAGTGGTTTTGTACAAGTGCAAAGGAGCAGACAGGTCCCCACTAACAGCCCTCATGCTTGCAGGTGACATAGGGACCTTTGGTCAGTCACTCCTGCCTTCTCCACCCCACAGCTACAGCCCAGCCCCAGGGCTGAAGCTGTTGCACTGATCACACTGTGCTAGCACCACTGCCGACTGTCACAGTGTGCTAAAAGGACCTCAGAGTAAAACAGGAATTAAACTGGAAAATTCCTGTAGGTCCCCCGAAATAAACTGATTTGACAGATTACATTACTCCTTAATATCACGTTTTTCTAGAATATTGAAACAAATTATCGGTAAGTTATACTTAGAATATCTTTCACGTGCTGTGGAGTGGTTCTGTTTTCCTTTTAGTTTGAACTAATAGCAAACAGAAGGAAAATTCAGAGTAGCTCAAAGAGCCATTGCAATTTATATTTTTACTTAACAGGCAAGAACACAATCCTTACACCAGTCCTGTACCAAAGGGGTCCTTAACTTGCAAATAACTCTCAGTCAGAATTTTATAACTGGAGAGGCTCTCAATGATGAGAAAGAAAACTAAAATTCAAGATCGTAAAGTACCTCATACACCAGGGATGGACAGCAATGGAAACAAAACTCAAATGTAATGGCTCATTTCCATGTCTGCTAAGTGCTTTTCTCATTTGATTAAAATCAATCAAGAGGTACTGATTTTTGAAAAGCCTCCAGGGCATTACCTGAAGTTCTGCTGAAGCCATCAGCCTCTGTATAGGTCACACAGATAATAAGAAGTCATTTGCAATATAAATACCACTCCTGTTCCCTAAAAAATCATAGATTCAGAGCTGGAAAGAAGGTCAAAACTACTGGGTAATGTCACACACAGTTTTAACTTGACGCTGACAATGCTATGATTGTCAAGGCATATAAAATATAAATATTGACTTGACATTGACTCCAAAAAAAGGCCACAGGGTCCTATTACAACCAGGTGCAACATTCAAAATAGAACTGTGTGCTAGCCATCCCTTGGGAGAAACGTCTTTCTCTAAATGCTGTTTCAGACCACATATATCCAGTGTAAACACCCACAGGACCAAGCAGATCAGGGGTCAGGAGAAAGGCCAACACAGGAAACTTATGTGGATTTTTAACATGAAGCAGAACACGTATCCTATTGGACTCAGATATTGAGACTGAAAGGGAAGCAGGAGGTGGTTGTTCAGTAAAAAGTTGTGCAAGCTCACAATTGGAGGAAAATCAGTAAAGGTAAAAGGAAAATGTCAGGGTTAAAGCTATATCTCTCATAAACTGATCAAGAAAAGAAGTAACATTGGCAACCGCTTCCCACTCTCATCTTACACTAGCAGCATGCTTGGTTCACTGATCAAGCCAAAGATTGCTTCCCCAATATCCATCACTAAAAAGAGTCCAGATTTTGCTAACTGTGAGTTTTGTTTCAAATATTGCCATCTTGTGGAAGCTGCCTGGAAGGACTGATGAGGTACCAGCAGTTGTGAGTACCACTCATTCTCAGAACCTGGGAACCTCAGCCACACAGTGCTAAGCCTGAGCTGCACAGACCCTACTGCATTCCTCTTTAAAAACATTTGTAGCTCTCATCAATAGAGCTCAGAACCTCTGAATCCTACCTGAGAAGACCAGAACAGGCCTCTGACATTGTGGATACCAAGTTGTGTATGCCTTATCCCCAGCTCTAAGGTGCTCAAATCCTGAATCCTGATCTCAGGTGGTTAAACAATACTCAAACCAAATTATCTCATGCTACATCATTCCTGCTAAGGAGGTCACCAACACTGCCTTATAATGCAACCAAGATGTAGGAACTCAAGGTCAGAACTAAGTAAGCCCTGAGTTAATCTTTTGGAGGAACAGAAAAGCAGATCCTCAGCTGGTACAAATGGGCAGAAACCTGGACTTGAGCTATGTGGATTTGCACCAGTTGAAGATTTTGCCCATATATGCTCTTCTGCACAGTCTGGAAGTAATTTTTTTTTTTTTTTTTTTTTAATAAAAATTCTAAATGAGAGGAAAATTATCTCACCTGTGGAATCAATGAATGGCTAAATAAGCATATGACAAAACAATGGCATGGCATGGAGACAACTCTAAGTAATGGAACAGTAATCAGCAAAGATGATTACCTGTGGCTTACTGATTCTGCGTGTAAGTCTGGGAGGTGGCTGTGTTGTGACAGTAGAGGAAGAGAGGGTAGAGGAAGTAAGAGAAGCAGATGAAGAGAATACTTTTGAGTCTGTAGTCTTTTGAAGAAAAGAAAATTTGGTCAGCTTGGCACACACTCTCCTATCACAATCACTGCTAGTGATAAGAGCATCTACTATCCAGTAAATTTAAAGCACACACAGCAACAGTAACTCCATGCAAGGGCAAGTGCAGTTTCTAGTTGGTTTGTCTGAGCTGATCACTTCATTTTATTTTAAACATGCAGGTTATGTCTGTAAAAAATGCTACTAAAACACATCTAGATGGTAAACAGTACAGTCTTTACACAGCTCTCAGTATACTTCTGGTTATGATTCAAGTAGAAATCAAATTATTTGTCATAAGATTTCCCAGTGTGAAACATGTCATCTTGGAAACCCTAGTTTCTCATTATTTAATGTTGTCTAGATGGGGTATGTCCATCTAGATGGAGGCTTTCGCAGTCCATCCAAGACAGTATTTATAATTCTATGATTTTGACCTCTCCGAAGTTCCACTCATGGGGGTGCTGTAATATATTTGGGCTGGCTGTAGCCCACAATGGACACCTCAAGTCAACTGAGAGCTGCAAGGAGAGGCGTATCTTCTATACTAAGACTGAGGGCAGAAGACAGGTTGTAGAAGCTATGGAGAGTTTCACATGTATCCTTTCATTGTAACATACGGCTATATAATTGAAAACTCTTGGGCAGAAGTATCCCTAGGTCTTATTCCCATTAGTGGCTACAGCCTTTCATATTGTTTTAGGAATGCAAAGGTAATAATTTCCATTCAACACAGAGATAACAATCAAGACTCCCTTAGTCAGGCACATCCCAGACTAAGGTTCACTAAATCATAGGCTGCAGGACCAACAGGGCACAGCTTTTGTGATTCTAGGAGCCAGGCTTTACAAGGCTTTTCAGCCCTTGAATTTAGAAGGAACAAACAAATTGTATAACCAAAGATGATCCACACTGGAAAATCTCTGAATAGCAAGGAATTGTCTTTATTCTACACAGTGAGGTATGCAGGCACGAGGCCTGTGTGATACTTTGATCTGACACATTTGGTAATAGCCACTATCTGGGACAATCACCTCATTAGACGTGGCTGATTGTGTCAGTCCTGCATTATTACCCATTCTAAAATAATTTTCACTACACTGCTCTGGAGCCCTCTTCTAAAACCTTTTGATCTGCTATCAAGTGAATGCCACTGGTGACCCCTGGAAGACAGCCTTAGGATCATCAAAATGACATGTGGCAGCCACTGGCTCTGCCTGGCCAGCAGAGCAGCACAAACCTCAACACGCCAGTTAAATAAAAATCAGCAATTCAGAGCAGCACACACACATGCAGGAGAAGTACCTTCTTTTCCCCGCTTTGAAACTTTCCCAGATCACCTTTCCTCACGTCTTTTTTCTCTGTTTTACCTCCCTGAACAATAGCCATTAGCTCCTGACACAACTGGTTGTCCTCAGAGGAACCCACAGGTCTCTTTTCTGGGCTCGCACGCATGTCTAGTTGGGATGGTTTCAGGCAGCGCTCAACAGAGATCTTGGGAACAGCGTGAGCGCTCTGCTCGGGGTTGCTGCTGCCCTCTCTAGTCTTTTGGAACCAGGCTTGGCTGCCAGTGGTGTCCCGCTGCTCTGCCAGGATGCTTTCGGGGCTCTCCACTGCCCAGCGAGAGGAGTTAGAGTAGGTCACGCTGGGAGGAGGGGAGTCAACAAACTTTTCTTCGCTTTGTGGAGTGGCCTGATAGAAACTGTGGGCAGAGGACTGAGGTCTAGATGAGTAAGAGGGCAATGGGGACTTAATGGACCTGGGAGTCGAGGAGCCAGAGAGATGAGAATGGTGGAGGCTGAGTGTGGGGGAAGGGCTGGCTGCAGCAGAAGGCGAGAGATAGTCAGCGTGAGAGAGGGAGGCTTCAGGCAGAGGAGGCAATGGAGGAGTTATGGCAGGAGTGGTGCTGGGAGACACTCCCACGGTCAGAGCAATCCACTCAGAGGTGACCGCCTGCACCTCTGGAGATAGGGCGCGGCGCGCGAAAGGCAAAGGCGGAGGAGTTGGTGTATGGAGCAGCTCAGAGCTGGGAGACTTGAAAGAGACAAAAGCAGGAGAGAAAAAGAAAGAAATGAACAAAAAAATAATAAAGGAAATACAAAACTGAGCACAAGTAAAAGGAGAGAGAGCGAGTGTAGAGAGAAGCAGATCTGTGACCACGTGCATAAGTTTTCTATAGTGCATCCTGTTGGAGAACATGCTGTCCCACAGCTACCCCAACCACAGGGTCCAGTCTGTATCTGTGTTGCTAATACCCTTCTCCAGACTTTGCCAGGATCCCAGACACAAAACATCTTGTGGAAGACCTCTGACTTCATACCATATGCCTTAAGTTCCTCAGGGAGCAGTTGAAGCCATCACCCATGATGGCAGAATGCAGCATTTGACTGGCCTGGCAGCAACAGCTGGGGGCCCATAACTCACACTGCAGACCCAGTCAGAATTCACTGCTGCAGCGAATTTTGACTTCATCCAACTCTAGCATGAGCAATGCCTTCTCCTCAAGAAACTTATATTGAGGAAGCTGTGGCAGGAGAAAGGGATCACAAAAGCCACCTGTGGCTATTTGCTCTTTAAAATACAGTAAAATACATCCTATGTTTATAAGGGCAGGACATATACAAGTCTTGCCCTTAGCTCTTACCCTGAGTGACATCAGTGAGAACAGCTACATTAGCATTGCTCAGAATAGTTCTTAGTCCTCTGCTAAGTCAGGCAAAAAAGCAGGGAGAAAATTGATTTACTAGGGGAGGAATCAAAAGAATAGCAAAGGAAATCAAAAATAGGTGGATATAATCCCTTCTGTCAGAAGCTTGCAGAGAGCTTGTGGCAGATAGGCCACAGCTATGGAGAGGCTGTCAAGCTCAAACAGAAAAGCTCAGCCGAAGTCCACTTTGACAGGCAATCCCAAACAAGCAACAAGTTTTTCCTCCTTACACAGTGGCTAAGACTAAAACCACTCCTTTTCAGGAATATCCAGACAGACAACAGGCACGAATCATGGCATTTTTTTCCTTTTTTTCCCATCCATCTTGTACTGTATTATCCCTTCCTCCCAATCCCAATTCTTCACCTATGTTCCTTCCAGCCTTAACCTCAGAATGACCTTGCTTTGGTCCCACAGGTGAGAGAGGGATGCACCAGAACCTCATGGTCATGACCCAAGTAGGTATACTGACCTTAAGTATTATATATACTGAACTTAAGTATTATATATACTGAACTTAAGTATTTGCAGGATGGGAGCAGAACAAAGGGATTTAGAGACTTGGTGCCTCTCTGATAAATTTTCCACAGCAAACATTCTGGGATCCCCATATCTGCTGCCATGTTGATTTCTGCTTTGAACTACAGTATGATTCATAGTGAATCTAATATTCATGGCAAATGCCAGACTGACCTGCTACCAAAACTCGAGTTCATTTAGCACCCATTTTAAATAATACAGGCTTCTCTCCTGAGCCTGTCTCCCTAAATCTTGTTCATGAACTGGAACAGATAGGGGCAAGTATACAGCTTAATTCAAGCTGACTGGGATCAACATAATGACTATAGCAGTCTGTGACACCCTTTTAATAGTCATAATATGAAATTCACTCATCACAGTGAAGGTCTGTAAAGTGTAAACACACACTCAGGAGAAGCTGGATCACCAATTCATTCCATCTCTGGCAGTGAAATTTAATCCCATGGCTGTGAACTGCAGCCCTTGCAACCTGGCCTGGATTGAAGCTACAGATCAGAGGTAAAAAGCTGGGTCTCCAAATCCCCAAATGATCCACTCATTAACCTTTCTGGTAATGAAACATGACCTTTTCCTGCAGTTGCAGCATACTGCAGGGAGCACATGGTTTTTATGGCACAAAATACTAGTCTTAGCTACAGCTTTTTTTCAGCTATTTCTTCTTACACAGCAATGGCAACATCCCTCTGTTCTGCAAAGTGCTGAAACTGGCTGCACTTAGTCCAGATACCTGTGGTGAAGCTGTGATGCTGCGGCTGGGGGAGAGGGACACTGGTGGGTCAGGATAGTCAATGGCATTCTTGACCACTGGCCGTTTGAGCACTTCCACATAAGTGACAGGGAAGATGCCTTGGCGACTGGTGCCAGAGATTCTTCCTTCATACCAGTTCTCATCCACTCGTCGAATCAATGTGATCCTTTCACCCTACAAGAAGGAATAGCAACATAGTTCTATTTTAACAAATTTCAACATTCCAAAGCAGATGACATTTTTAATCTTGCTGCAGCTGACCTAATAATAATCAGCTTCCCCTATTTCCAGTTATGTGATCCTAACCCTAAACTCTGGGTGGGAACAATATTTTTCAGCTGAGAGAAGGAAAAAATGCAGATTTTCTGGTGTTGACTTGGGCTGCCTGCAGACTAAGTTATGCTCACATTTTCAAGACCCTACTTGCTAAAGCCAGTTAAAAAATGGAAACCAGCAGTTTTAGGCTGACCACAAGCCTCTCAGAGGTATGAGGTGTACAGAAAGTATGCACAGGTCTGCAGTTTAACCTAGGTCTCTCTATGTTCTCTCGTGTTTTGCTGACAAATGAAGTGACTTTCAGATCCTTAATATAAACTGCAAGTCCCAGCTTCATGTGTAATTAAAAGAGCAGACAGACAAGATCTAATCTGAGCATCAAAACAGAAGGTCGGTTGAGATGGAGAAATACTGCTACTTAATCTAAATATGGCTGACTTTGTTCTGAACAGCCATTACACAATCCCTTCCCACCTCTTCACTCTGCAGTCAGGTCTAGTCAGTCACTCCAACACCACAGAGCTTCGCTTGCTCAATGATTTGGTTTGTAGTATGAAGGAAGGTGAATCCAGTTTCCTTCTTTACTAAATCACTATTTTTGTGGACTGTGTGCATCTCCACTGAATACTCTCAGATTGGAGAGGCATGTCACCAAGTATCTAACTTGCCTTGCAGAGACAGGCTTTCAGCACTTGTGCTCAAAGAACATTCTCAGTTAGCCCTAAGGAAATAATTAACACTTCTTGATTCAGCCTACTTGCAACAGTAACTACAATGCACTAAATAATGACTGTAGAGTAAAAACACGGATAATGAGAAGTAATCCTTCCTGAATAGAGAGTTCATCTTATTGGAGCTTTCATTTGGACATTGCAAGTTACCAATGCTAAAAACATCACCATGTCTGAATTCAATTCATCATGACAACAAAAGTCCTACCTTTCTGAAGGACATTTCCACTTGGGTATCCCCATTGAAGTTGAATTTAGCAATAGCATCTCCATATTCCAATACTTGCAATGGTAATGGCTTTTTGGGCTGAGCTTTCTCAGCTGGTGGAAGGAGCTAGAATGAACAAACAATCAGGTAAGTCTCATATGAAAAGCCTGTAAACTGGTCACTGGCAGAAAGGGAGTGGACAAAGAGAACACCTGCAAGGAAAGCAGCTACCTCTATGTATGATCGTGGGAAGATGCCAACTCTGCCATGGTGTTCACCTTCGAACCAGTTCTGGTCAATCTGCTTGTAAATGTAAACAATATCTCCTTTTTGCAGAGGAAGTTCCCTGTTAACAACACAAGCACTCCATCAGAACTTCACTGGAGAACAGATGTGTTCTTTTTCTGTCCAGTAATCCCTAGGTACCAAGGTATGCATCAGTCTGTTGATACACAGTGTGCTCTACCCCAAGTGAAAGTTAAATGTTGAGAATTACTCTGTTTGCATTGTGATGTGCAGGGACTCTCTGGCTCTTTGAGCATCCTGTTAAAGAAAGCTGGCTTATAAGTGCCCTACTAATCACACACTCTACAGCAGCAATGAGGTCAAGCTTAAGCCAAAGATGACACTGGCTGCTTTCCATGTTGGATATGATGAACAGCCCTCAATTACTGTTTTGAAACAGTCATGTCACAAGTGCCTTCCAAAGCAACACATGATTTTAATGTGAGCTAGTTTGTTGATTAGATTAACCTCCTCACATGCCAATGTTGATCCTGCAATGATTACATTTCTGGCCAGCCTGTGGTTGTGCAACCACTGACCTCAACTGGGCTAACAACTGGAATTTTAATCTACAGTCTTCAGTGCTAAATTTAGGAATGTCTGCATCTTGAAGAACGTCTACTATGGGCAGCTTGTACTAGACTCATAAACCTACTATTTGGATCCCCAGAAGAAAACAAACAACATAGCCTTTCCTAAGATGTTTTTCACAAGCTCTCCTTTTGTCTGGCACCCTGGTATGTTCTGCTCAAGAGACACAACAGTTACACCTTACATCTGCCTCAGTTTTATTAGAGGTGCTGGGGAGATGCTATGTAAATCATTACAAATCATCACCTGTACAACATATAACAAAAATATTCCCAGGACATTAGCACCTGAGAAGAAAAACAAGAGGTCCTTTATTGAATTCTGTTCTTCTTTCTTCCCTCCTAGCAATATTAAAATGAGAGCTTCTCTAGCCTCATGCAGAGGGAAAGGCCTTCCAGGCTTTCTCTTCAAAGCAGTGTTTCCCAAAAAGAACAAGTAGTGCTGTGTGATTCACCAAAAGGACCATAACAGGGCTTGGAGGTACAAAAATGACACCACAAACACCCGCTATGTACGCACAGATGCCAGGAGAGCAGTGACCACTCTGCAAACTTCCAGGCCCTAAATCAGGGAAATCCTGAGTCAAGGGCCCACCTACACACTTAAAGCTAGGCATCTTTTTAAGTCCCTTCTGTATTTGGGCTATGCTTGGCATAGTGAAGTGAATGCTGCTCTCCTGTGGCTCCACCCACCCTCAGAGGAGCACTCACTTGTTCCAGTAAAGAATGTGGGCTGCCCTAAAAATCATGGGGGACAGAGATGCACTGAGAAATAAGATATTTTCCTTAAGGTCCTTCAGAGGCTATGATCTGTGAGACTCATATTACTTTTGCTGCCTTAATAAGGACACCTTTGCTTTGAGCTGCTGGGAAGACACTCCCAAAACACGAATCCAATTGCATGACACTTCATAAATGCTGCATCCTAGAGGAAAAAGCGGAGGAATAACACTCAAGGCGGTCATAACAAGCTGTACTCACTTTAGCGTCTGTGCTTTAAAGTCAAACTTGGCTCTAGCAGGTCTCATCTAGAGATAAAAAAAAAAAAAAAAATCAACACATTAAAATAATAACTAGGTTTTCAACCCTCTTCTGAGGAAAAGCACCCAAACTCTTCTATAGCTAACATTAGCATGGGGAAAAACTTGGATGCAGGTATTCTGCTACAAGCTTGCGTGCAACTGGTATTACAGTCCAAGTATGCTGGATGGGCATCTCCCACCACGACACAAAGTGCCAACTTCTGGTATAGCAGTAATTAAGAGCTCTACAGGAAATGGATTTAGCAGCAGTAAATGTTTAAATGTGACTAATCCTGAAAAATGAAAGCTGCTTCAGTAACTAAAGTTACTGGGGCTCCAGGACCAAATTTATTTTGAGATTTGAATGGAAAAGAAAAATTTACTAGCTGGGAAAAAACAGTAGGATATTATTTGATGTGGCTCTTATTATTACCTGACCCTGTTGAATACTGCAATATGACCCATGTACTCCATATCAATTCGTAGAAAAGAGACAAAGGTGAGGAGAAAATATAAATAAATTAAGTATGTGTCTAAAAAAGTCTTTGGTGGCTACAAAGACAAAAACGATGTTGACAGCAGGCGTAGACTTTAAAGCTTGATTTACTCGGCTGATTTTCTAATGGCCACAAAATATTCAGACAATTTTAAAGTCATTTTGATAATAGAGCATAAAATAAATAGTAGTCACATTCATGAGGCTCCAGAGCATTTGAAACCAGATAAAGGGCAGACAGGTGTACTCTAGCCATACGGTGACCACCCCACCCATCACCACAATGCAGCACCTCTGGGGAAACAGCTGATGCCAAGAGTCCAGCAGCAGTCCATGTGAGGCAGAAAAAGCATTTGGCCATGACACCTGGACTAGGATCCAGTCTTTGGAAAAAGTGCCTTGGGGCTCTTGGAAAACCCATCTACCTCTTCCTTTGTCTCTTTCAGAAAAGTCCAACCAGGTCATACGCAGTGAAATATGCTGAGACTTTTTCCGATTGTTTCTAGAGCATATTAAGCATATTTCAAGAGAAAAAACTACGCATTTCTAAAAAAAACACCCTATGTGACACGGCCAGGATCAACAAGACATGAAGTTTCTAAGCATAAGGCACAGACAAGAAGACAATGTAGCAATATGATGCAAAAGATGTAGAATGCCTTTGATTCACTAAGTAGCTGATATTTAAAGGCATGCATCACAGGTGTGCACCAGCAATTCTCAGCAGGCATGCTTTAATATATGCAGCTTGGTATAGAGCTATCAATTAATTTACCAGGCACAAGAGTCAAAGCAGATCTAAATGAAGCCAGAATGGGAAAGGGGAAGGTGGAAAAAAAACAACAAACGACATTCTCTGAAGAGCTAATGTCGGCCTAAAGCACAACATTGTGAGAGGCAATTATTGCTTTGGGTCAAGCAGCAGACTGAGGTAACTAAAACAGACCTCTGACCCAGATTTCCTCTTTGCTGTATCGTCTACATTTAGGAGGTCCCCAAATCGCTCATTAGTGATAAACTGATGGTGCGTTGGAATAACCCCTGTGTGCCTTCTAGCTGCAATATCAGCTTCTTCTTGCTCACGTTTAAGCCGTCTCTGGTCCTCTAAAAGTTTCTGCCATAAAATTGCATAAAATGGGCAGTAAATCATCTAGTTAAAGGCATTCAAAAGCTGCCATAAATGTGACCAAAATTCCTGAGGTCCCTGCAAATATCTGGCGTTTTACAGTTCAATATCAAATATTGATTCTACTAACTACACAATACTCTTTCATTTTGCAAACACAGAAGGTACATCATCATTATGGCATAACTGAAATCCATCTCATACAGAGGCAATATACAATCCAAAGTTGATGAAAGTCAGTGAGTTTTTTTAAGTTTTGGGCAGCTCCCAGGAACTTCTGAGAAGATTGCTGATAACGCAGAGAGCTGATCCAAACCCCCTTCAACCAACAAACAAGGAGTTTCTCTCACTGACTTTCAAGAGACCTGAATCAGCTGCAGTGGTATGTTCTGAGGTGTTGAACTCCCCTGAGCCTTGCAAGTGGCTTGGGAGAGTGTGTAACCACATTCAGGTTCTCCCACGCTTCCTTTCGGCTTGCGTAACACACTTTGTAAAATAAAGTAAATAAACCCCAAAGAATTATTTTGGACTTCTTCAGTCTCCAGCACACTAATGGAAAGGTGCATTCTGGAGTACCTGGGCAGAGGAATTGTCCCACCTTTTGGGGCTGACTGTAGGCTGAAGAGTTCAGCTCTGTGCTCATTTAAAGCTAGCAGGCCTTCCTGAATTCAGAGTTCTGATCTTATACGAGTTCTCATGCTGGATTTTGGAAGTAGGGGGATTACTAACTATTTCACAGGGGAAGACAGCAAAAATAAATTTTTCACACAGGAATTAAGAGTAGGTTTTACCGTATTTCAAAGCACAGATAAACATTATTTGAACTCAGAAAGTTAACACTAAAAATAAAACTTTTTTTTTTCCCCTCCCCCAGGCAGGGGAAATTAATTCCTGCTTCCTGGAAAGCAATCATTTTATAACTTCTTTAACTCAGCTTGAATACAGTTGGTGCTGAAAAGTCTCTGTGGCTTTTCCATTATTTTGGCTTGTCCCAGTGTTGCTCAGCCAGTCCAAAAAGGACTGGTACAGTCTGTTGTAAACAACTTCAGACACCATAAAGAATTCCAGTTTGCACTGAAGGAAAACCTCCCACTTTCTGACAGCTTAAAATATCATACATTTGCTGTTCAAAACCTGAGGACCCCCACAGGAAAAATACTGTTTTTCACCAGTCTGATTAACACCGACTCAAGTGACTTGTATGAAGAACAATAACAGGCTAACCTTCTTTATCTGAGAGTACTGAGGTGTTGGACCACATCTCACATATATCTCCAACCTTTTTTATATTAATTAAGGCCCCTATATATAATTTTGTGTAATTGATAAGATATAATTTTGTGTAATTGATAAGAACTATCAGGTAAATCTGAAACAAAAGCTAAACTGAACTATACACATTATACATCAAATCAGTGATAGATATAGTATTGAAATTAAAACATATTAGTTTGCTTGTTGCTCTACTTTCCAGTATACAGCCACAGACGTACATGCTGTCCTTATATAAGGCTGAATGCTATATTTCTTCTGTGTGGGGCTCCTACAACTGTTATTAGACCATAAAGGAGAGCATTACCTCTTTGTCATCATGCCGCCTGCGGATAATTTCTTCTGGAGTTTCCATGTAATCAACTGGTGCAAAATGCCTTGGTGATTCTGAATCTACTTCAAAACAACATAAGGAAGTTAAAATACAGATGGATTTATCTAGCATAACCAGAAAGGAAAAAAATAGATATTTTTAAACAATTTGTTTCCATTATAACAGTAAGGATTCTCAATTGCCATTGACCAAATTGCCAATCAGATGTTGATAATTTATCCATTTTCATTTTTTTCCCTTTTGGGCTGTACATGTGAACAAAGATCCAAAAATAGGGAGAAAATAACGGTACAGGAAAGGGTAAAGACATAGAAGGACTTTGTAAAGAAAAGGTTTACTGCCATCGAAGAATGATTTGGCATTTTACTGTTGAGAAAAGTTTAATACACACACACACACGCAAACACAACTAGACCTTGAGAAACTACTCCTTTAAAGCAAATCATCTGGGTTTGCTTTATAATTCCCATGTGTGTAAATGATACAGGACAAGAAACATCTCATGTTGAGATTCTTGCATCCCCAAAGCTGCTTGAGAGATAAACTGAACCTGATGTGATTAGAAAGGCAGTGGAAATCGTTTCTCAGAAGTGCAGCTGTTAACAAGTCCTGAACAAAAATGCTGAGCAAGACACGCAAAGGATGTTAGACACACTAGGGGAAAAAAAAAAAAAAGGAGTCAATGGATGCAAAGGTGAGGAATAAAAATGCAAGGGTTGTGGAAGAAAAGGGGAGGAGAAAGGAAGCAAGAAGACAGATGAAGAGAAACTGATAAAGAACACAAAAACCACCTCCTAGGTACGTCCCAAGTTCACTTTGCGGGTTGTTGTTTGTGTCCAGGCTGTGACAGAGAGCATATGGAACAGGGTTCCCATTGTTTAAGGAGCCAGGAGTGTCAGCCCGGCCCATGAAGCTATCTCGGCTAGGTCCCACGGTGGGGAAGTAGCCAAGCCTTTCCACAATGTCAAAGGAAGACAGGCGCCTGGGGGCAAGAGGCCTGCTTCTGGAGAACAGTTGGTGCTGGGAGTGGTGACTCTTGTTTCCTACATTCCCCTGCAGCTGTATGGGGTCATCTGGGTTCTCAGGGTTGGGCACTGCCAGGCTTGCCAGGCAGTCTGGGGGTGGAGTTCTGCAGGATTTGTGTTGGAAGGGCTTTTTCAATCGAAATGGGAGCGGGCTCATTAGGTAGACATTTCTGGGGAGCATGTGCCTGTCCCCATAGACATCCCCTTTGGAATCAGGGTTCCTGGAGGCTTGCTGCTGTTCATGCCTTCGGATGGTAGTGAACCTGGTGTAGGAAGCTGGGCATGGGCCTTTGCATCTGTTGATTTTATGCTTCTGAGGCCCATTGAGGTTGCTGCTGCTGCTGCCACTGTCATTGGAGGCATTTGAGAGAAGATCTATCTCATCTGTGCAAGCTGAAAGTGTGTCCATAGGGATGGCATCACTGACATCTGAAGCCGTGTCCTCCACATTGCTGCAGGAGACAGAGGATTTGTCGGCCAAGCAGGCAGCATCCTTCTCTTCTAGGTGTGCTTTTGACAAATCCAGAAGAATCTCTGCAGAGTATGCAGCACTCAGACAAATTTTAGACTGAAGAGAAGTGGTGGATTTGTTTTGTCCAGCAGAAAAGTCAAGTGAGGGCATTGATCGTGATCTCTGGATCAGCTGCTCAAAGGCACTGATACGGGAGGAAACAGTGTCTTTGGGGATCTGCTCTGAATCCTCTCGACTAAGGCTGTGCTCCATCTTGTCCTTTGCTTCATTCTCAAACTGAGATGCAATATCCTTCACGCTGCAGGAGGAGACTGTGTCCAAATGGATTCTGGACCGGTTGATCTGGTGCATGTCTTTATAGAGTGTTGTAAACTCCATCCCACTTTTCCTGGAGGCAGGGAACAGGTAGCCTTTCCTAGAGTTGGTGCCATACTCCTGCAGGCTCATGGTACTGCCGGATTTGATGGCATACTCTTGCTTTGACTTCATAAAGATGTTTTCTATGCTTTCCCCTATATCTACCATGAGAGCCTTTTTATTATCAAACAAGGCAATGGAGCTACGAAGGTTTTCGCAGCTTTGAGCTTTCTCGTGAGACAGCAAGATACCCGTCTTGTCCTGCACAAGAGCAGCTGGAGCTGCTAGTTTGGGTTTGAATTTAGAAGGGAGGATTTCAGTAATGCAGGCTTTTGCAGCTGATAAGGGCTTCTTATGTTTACATGCGTGACCTAACATACCGGTATGACTAGCGTTAAAGGTTCGGCTATTAACTGAAGAGGGTGCAGTCATATGAGCATTCCCACCTTTACGATCCACTGGTAAGCATGCAGAATAAAATAAATACAACCTGTTAGCTGAAGTGCTAGAAAGCTATTGAGAAAGGAGAAAGAACATGCTTGGATGTCATAAAATGCACTTTAAAGAAACAAAATTCCAAAACAAAGAAAAGCAGGAAGAAACTGCAAAACAAGCCACGCTTAGAGGAGTGGGTGAAGTGCTGCTAATGTCTCTAAAATGAGGGGCTTGGCCAGAAGCAGATCTGGAGCACTTTGAAGGTACCCTCCTAAAAAGTGCTAAGCATCACCAGCTTCCAGGGAAGCTGTAGCACCAAGGAAAAGGGAACGGAACTCTGGGCAGGATCAGGGTGTCAGCAAGAATGCAGAGGCACTAACATTGCAAAAATGGCTTAATACCAAGCCTGTAATCACACCTACTATGGTCTCACCACAGTGCTTGCCAAACAGCTTATTCCTGGGAAGGAGAAAACAATCAGTGGCTGACTGTGCCAGCACAAGCACACCACATCAGCTGACCTTGCCCAAGAGATGCCTGCTTAGAGATTCCCCATACTAGGAATAAGCTGAGTGTCCTCCAGACAATGTGGCTGCTTTAAATGTCTGCTTTAAAATTCAAGGAGTCAAATCAGGACATTATTTTTTTTTTAAGAAGGATCCAGCCTGGTTTCAGCTTAGAGTGCAGTTTTTAGGTCTGTTTCCAATTTGAGTTCGAATTCAAATGTCAAAATAATGATTCAGGTTCAATTGCAGTTTGGGGAAAAATAAATGAACAGATTTTTTTGTTCAGATCCAGTTTGACTCCTTGCCCTACAGGCCCAACAAAATGCTGAAAAACAGCTGGAAGATAGAGACAGAGAGACCTTTTTGGTGTGATGTACTATTTTTAGGGAGAGCTGTTCAGAAACCCAGCACATTCCTTCTCCAGTCCTCTCCCCATCTCAAGCCATTTTTAGGTTGAAGTTGGCTCAGAGATACATTCCCCAGTACAGCTCCCTGATGGGAGTCAGGCTCTTCCTTGTCCTACTCTTCTAGAGAGTCTGTGATGGGGGGAGGAAAGGGGAGGAGATCGATCTCTTCTGGCTCCCAGTCCTGGAGCCTGCAGGGCTGGTTCAGACAGCAGTTGCTGTTTCAGTGACCCATGCATTCTCTGTACATCCCTGGCAGGCAGGAGGCTGTGGAGCACACGGCACCAGCTACACCAGGGTAGCCAGGCCAGCAGACTGCTGTAGCCTGCTGAGGTAATGCAGAGGCAAGAACAGAAAAGGCAGGGAAGGGCTCTAGCATGGCAAGGCAGTGGGAGCAAATGGATTACAAGGCCAGCCTAAGCTGCCTCAAGGGAGAACATGAGAGTTTGGGGTGTGCCTGAGGTGCTGGATGGAGGGAGCTGGTCTCTCTTGGGAAGAGGAACCTGGATCAGTTAAAGGCATCATGAAAAATATAGGCCAGTGTGTTCTGAGAGAAAAAAAGGAGGGAACAGGGAGTATGGCAAGGAGGAAGGACAGCATAAATCTCAACTGGCTTGAATAGGACTCTAAACCTTGCAGCAGTTTGCCCCATATCACCTGGCTTTTGACACTGTGCAGAATGGAGAAGATGTTAATGCCCGAACCACCTACCTTTTGTGGAAGCAGAGCTCGAAGGTCGCTTGAGACCACTCAATCCCTGGAATGGGATATCTCCACCTTCCAGTACACTCTTGTAAATCTGCCTTTCATTCTCCAAGGCAGCAGGGTCTCCCAGAGCTTGCTCCGACTCCCTCTTCACTGCATTGTAGTTGGGTGAATAGGTGGAGCTGGAATACACAAAAAAAGGGGAGGGACACCAGGGGAGGGACACTGTTTGCTGAGAGTTTCATGTAAAGCAAGGGAAAACCACACTTTTGAACCCCGTATATGAAGAACTGGTGCTGAATGAAGAGGTTACGAATACATTGTGATAATGTTTTAGGTTTGGCACTACAAAGCATTCTCCACCTGAGATGAGGTGGAGCACTCCAGGTTCCTCCTAGAAATCGGTGGCAGGAAAGCACTTCTCTATTTTACAGATGAGGCAATAGTCAGGGCAGATGAATAATTTCTTTGCAGACATTCACTGGTTATCTAGAAGTAGCACAAATACCTTCCAGCTCTCAGTTCTCTCTCCTTAAACACTAGCCATGTCTGTCTCTTGCTTATAAAGCACAGTTGCTCAGGAGTTCACCTCAACCAGTTCAGCTCCCCAGCCAACACTACAAGACTCCCAGAGCAATTTTTGAAGCCCAGTAGTGAGGAACCATGCAGAGAAGCAATAGTACAAGGCTATAGGCACTACTCTTTTAATTGACAAAGAAATTCCCAGATGTGCAGAGTTCTGCTCAGCTTTGTCTCAGGCCTAATATCTCAGGGAATAAAAATCCCTGGACTCTAGGTCTACTATGCAGATGTATAAACAGAATGCTGTTAAAATGAGTACAATTTTAATTTAAGAGGCTTTTAAAGACTGGAAATTTATTGCAAATTCCTTTTCTAGTCCTGCACCGACAGAAGTATGCTCACACATCTGATTTCTAGATTTCACTGTTTCCTCTCTAAAAGATTAACCAACAATGCCATGGTATAAATGATGTTTCAGGTGTAAAAACTTACTAAGCAATCAGGGAGACTATGTTTTCCTAAAAGCTAAGCTCATCTGATACCATTTCTTGTGTTCAACTACACACTTCAGAATAAGATTGAATCTCACAAAAAGCTATTCTGGGGCCAAAGTATGACTACTGGAAAGTCTGAAAAAAAAAAAATATACATATTTGCCAATTAATAGAAATATTTGACATCCTGATGTCCAAGAGTGATTCAAATTTATGTGAATGTGGAAATGCTTGTGGTTATGCCTGCTTGTTGTGGATAAATCTGTACATGCATATGTTTATTCTGGACAAACACTGTACTTCTGGGGTAAAGAGAAAGCTTTCAAACACATCAGAGGACTGGCTATGGAGGTGAAATTACACAATGTCTGGATCACAGAGACAATTTTAGTTTCCAGACAAGGAAAACCAGGTCATATGCAGTCCTGTAAATTACTTTCTGGAGTAAAAGCTCATGAAAAGCACCACAAAAGGGGAAGGGAATACTGCCACTTTTTCGACCTAAACAATGCTCAAACAGGCCCACTGCTACAAAGCTGTTGTTTCCTGTAAGAGTTATCCCAGTGCTTCTCTTTGTCAGGTACCTGAGGAAGTCCTGCCAGATGCCACAGGGAATAGCTTACCCTGAGTAAGTTATAACTTATAACCCCCTCACCTGGGGGAGAGAGAGGAGGTATTTCACAGAATCCCTTTACCAGCTGCTCCCTTATTAATAAGGCCAGCAAGCAGTACTGAATTAGGAGTCTGCAAGATCAGGATTGGGTGAATGGAGAGAAGTATAACACTGAAGTATAACACAGACAAAAAACTCCAGTGATCTTTTCTCCCTGCTCTTTAAAAGCAGGACAGGAAAGAGTGTGCAACTCCACTGGGCCTCGTTATTGTGTCCCATTCCCAGCATATCCAGGTTGCTTCCTCTCCACTGGTTCAGACACTGGCACTCTGAATGTTTTGGGTGGCACAGACAGTGCTGCCACGGGCAGAAACCTTACCAGTCATGGGCAAAAATAAGCTATTTATGCTAATCTCTGAGATGGCTATTTATTTTATTGCTTTCTTCCTACCAAAACAAAACTAAAGAGTCATTGGAGCAATCAACAAGATGCAGCAGTGTGTGAGTTTCCCAGCAGAATGAACACAGACAGAAGGGAACTGAGTTGAAAGAAGTACAGGAAACCTCTAAGACCCCCAGGGGGGCCATGAACACACATGGTATTAATGGGTATCTGGAGGAGAATTTGCCTTTTTTAAACAAACCATCCTTGTAGAGGGGATCACTGTGCCTATGGACAATATTAAGTATTCAGTCCAATTACAAGGAGCAGCAGGCTCACAGTAGGAGTTGGCTCCATGGCTCGAATAACTCAGTACGACTCAAGTAACTCAGCACAGCTCAGCATCTTCCTCTGGTTTTTTTTTTTGGTCACGTGTTCCTCTTTTAAGAAAAAACAACTCATTTAGACAGAACATACTGCTTATTATATATTCCTCTGAAAAGTCAGTGCCACGTTAGATCTTTGAGAAATATTGTTACTGCTACCACTGCTCCCTTTCTGTAGACTGGGAAAATACTGCCTTCCATCAACAGCATCCTTTTGATTTGGTGCACAAAACAGTGAATATCTAGCAGGCACCAATCTATCATACAAGTGTAACAAACAATTTTTGTTTAATCCACACAATAATGTTACTTGCATGAAGATACAATCAATTTGCAAACTTCATCAAGATGAAGTTAAAGGTCTGTTGGGCTTTTTTGAAAGCCACTGCCTGGTACAATCAGCAAATCTTGTCTAGACAATCCAATCTCTCATGCAATCACTTCAAAATTCATTCAAGATCAAAGGGCAGATATTGTACCTGGACTCATCTAAAGCATCCATTTAATTCTTATGGTACACACATTTGCCTATATCCATCCCCAAAAAATAAAGCCAACCCATTTCCAGTACACAAAACCCTGTCCTACATGACCTCAGACTGCAAAAAACCATCAAAAAGCAATTGAAAAACTTACTAGGAAGAATGGTCTGTGGAAGTTTCCAGAGGAGTAACACCTGCCGTATTCTGCAAAAGTCCAAACAAAGGAGTCATTGATACGCACTTACACGTGAGAAGAACAAAAAGGCTTGCTTAAGTAATTGTCCATCTATTGCTTGAATATTAGCCTATAGGAGACACTGGAGTTTAAGTCTAAAATGCAGTTTAAGCTGTCAGTGTCTTTGCAGAAAAGCAACAATTTCTGAGTTCCTTCAGGGCAGTGACAGGTTTTTAGCACAGCCGATGCCTTTTTGCAGTGCCTATTCTTTTGTCTGCAAATGAGTCATTGTGAATAAAGCCAAAAGCAAGAAGAGATAACCAGCTGGGCCATGACCAGGAGACACATGCTTATAATTATTTCCCCAAGCTTTTCCCCCAACCGGTCACTGCCCGCCTTTGCTTTAAAGGTATATTACATTTCTGCAGCACAGTACATTCCTCAGCGTTCAAAAAAAATATCAAAGCTCTAATAAGAAAAGCAATGTTTCAATTCAGTTTCCTTACTTAAGAGAAGCAATGCCAGCTGCACAGGTTCAATAGCAAAAGCCAGTCCTTATCCGCTTGCTTTAAATCCATCTAACACTTCCTAGGCACATTATTTAAAAATTGAAGGCAATTTTAGCAGAAATGCTCTATCTCGTGTCCCCTCCTATACGTGAGGATTCCCATGTAAGAAGAAAAAGCAAATCTTGTGTTTGAAAAAGCAGCTTTTTCAAGTCCTGGTGAAATGCCGCAGCTTCCAAAGAAAAAAAAAATCAACAACAAAAAAAAAAAAAAAAAAAAAAATGGCGTGTTACCAATTAATCTATCATTTCATGGTTCAGGTCCTGCAGACCCTCGAAGCAGCAGTTGACCTGCCCTAGAAGGCCACAACAAGGTGCAGTGTAAGGAAAATTGTATAAAATCTCTTGGGAATATCCAAAACCTTGGGTAGGCGTGAGCTCCTAGCACAGAGCAGGGCTTGTATGAAGGGAGCGTAGATGGCAACACGCTTGAAAGGCACGAGATGATGACGTGACACGCCAACCAAGAATTTTAAGCTGATTGCTGCTGCCTATTCATGTGAAAAATAGAGAGGGTTTTTTTTGCAGACGCTGAACTCTAAACCCGAAAGGGGGACTGAGATGGGGGTGAGGGGCAGCTGAAAGCAAATGGGGGAGAGAGAAAATCACTGTATCTGAAATGGATTTCAAGCCGGATTCTCAGCATCACGTTCTATTATTTCTGACAGCGACACAGCAAGCCATGCAGTCAGAACGGTCAGAGCCATTATTTATCCCAACCTCATTTAATAATCATCCAGCAGTGAATAGATTAGAGCAGAGAGTTTGGAAACAGGGATTGGCAGCATGAAAAGAATAGGAAATACCTTCTGTGGCTTTTTATGTGGCGCTTTATAAAGCTTCTCCATTTTTTCTAAATCTGCCTCTAACTCAGTCTGGTAGAGGTAGAGGTCTTTTTCTAGATCAGTCTGGTTAAAGAAGGAGAAGAAGAATGGGAAAATAATGCTTAGGGTTAGGGGAAACCAAAGGAATGTTAATTTTGAAAAAAAAAAGCGAGCCTTTTTAATTGAAAAAAGATGAAGGTGGTATGAAAAATACACAGAAATTCACTAGCAATTAATCATGTTTCAATCATTACAGAGGAAATAATTTTAAGCATTTAACATTCAAATTAAGAGATGCACAGGCCTGCTAGAATCTATTTCTACAAACCATAAAGTTATAAAACCCACCTGTAAGAAAAAAACAAAGATACTGTAACAATATGCATTATGCTGTTAGTATAATTATCATTGCAAGTCAAGATAGCAAAACCACCACTCTACATTACAGCTGATTATGATTTAAGAATTGTTTATTAAATCAATTTACTAGCTACTTAATTGTTAGGCTAATGAGCTCAAGCCCAATTAAAAAAAATCACTCACAAGCACACAAAACCCAAGCAATGTTACAAAAAAACCCAAACAAAACCCCACATACACACATACATACGCGCTGGATGCTGTAGTGCATGAGACACAATTACCTTTCTATCCTCTCTAGTAAGGATAGAGCAATCTCCAGGAGTATAATCCCAAATCTTTTTTGGAGGCTGATGGAAAGCAGAGGAAGGAAATGAGGAAATGAAGATAAGGAAAGACATCACAGAGAATGTGGAAACTGGATTAGAACAGAGGGGGAATACAATAGGGGATTTGCATCAACACTGAAAAGAAATTATAAAAAACCAACAAACCACAACAGAGAAAGAGAGAGAGAAAGACGGATAAATCTGCTATAGCACAAATATCAAGAAATCATGAGGGGTAAAAGGGAACGTACATGCAGTCTGCAAGGGGCTGTTTTCAGTAGTATGGGAGGAAATTTTTATTTTTGCAGGGTGCTTAAGGGTTTTTGGACTCTCAGAGGGAGCCCACAGCTGTTGGTTAAAGCATTCTTAACAGAAAACCAAAACAAAATGGGAAAAAAAACACATAGTCATAAAAAGCATTTGTTTTGCTCATTCTTCTTTTTAAAAGGAAAGGGCAATACAAGGGCCTTTGATAAAGAAAAGGGAAAATCTTTTCCACCCGCGTCTGACTATGTATACATACCATGTGAACAAATGGCTGATTTTCCAGTGGTGGCATTGTGGGGCAATGAGAATGCAGATTTGTTATTTTGTATTTCACTGGTTTGGGGTTTGTTTGTGATGATTTTTGGCAGAGAGAGTGGCACACATGAAGGCTGGGGAACTAGTTATTTAAAATTCATCCTACAGGTGAAGGTGCCAATTTCAAAATAGGATTTTCCTATTTGGATGCCCATGTAAATATCAGGGAGGATAAAGTGAAAGATCTTTGCCCTGACACTCCTATACAAATAATGCCAAGATAGCATCCTCATTTCACCAGATATGACCTCTCACTGATATGCTCAAAGAGACTTCATTCTTATTTTGTGAAAACAAATACATTTGCTTTGTTTCCAAACAAAATTAACCTCTGCTGCCTGGCAAGCTTAGCAGTTTCCTTCATGTCCATACTGACTTCTGTGATTAGATCACTAAGTGTCTCTGAGTCACTGAGGAGGAAATCTCACAGTTATCAAAGGCGAGACTGAGCTACAACACTTGAGTCTTAATCCAAATTCCTTTGTAGACTGCTTGGATCTGTATTTTGAATCTGTACCATTTTGCATTCAGACAACCACTGTATGGATGCACATACTAAATACCTATTTAGTGACCATTAGATCAGTGGCTGTAGGAGGGTAGATGGTGTTGCAAAAATCAAAGATTGAGATTCAGATGGAGGAACTGGAGGGCATTAGGTGTGCAGGCAGGACTTGCACTTCTTTTTCCAGCCCCCTGCTTCTCCATGTATAGTAAAGAGGTTAACTCAGTGCTGTAACGGGAAGGGCTGGGAGGTGTCCATGTGCGTTTTCCCACAACGACAGAGGAGAACAACTGAGCTCTAGACTGACTGTCAAGTTTTGCACATGGGCTCCATGGAGGTGTGGAGCCACAGGTCAGGAGAAAGGAAGAAGTGTGGGGATTCAGTCTCAGCAGCATGAGAAAAAGCATCCCTGCTGCATAGATTCATCTGCCTGTCTGCAAGGCACACCTGCAGTCCACAGAGCTGTCCAGAAATGCACGTCCAGCAGTGTGTCACTTCAGTTGCCCTAGGAAACACATCTGCTTTCCTCAGAGGGGAAAGTAACATCCTGATTATTCTGGTGTCTTTGGAGAGCAATACCCGCAAGCTCACAAGAATTCTGTGCTTCCTTTACCAAGTGTTTCCTGCCCACACCACAGAGCTGCAAGTAAAGTCGGGAAGCCAGGGGAAATCATGCCTCTAGGAGCTCACATTATCTCCAGCACTGGAAAGAAAGCTGGTACAAAGACAGAGTGTTTGAAATGCCCAGATACTAATGAATATAGTTTGAAACTCTCAGCTGAGAGGCTTAGCCACTACCTGGTCACAAAAATCTGGCCCTCCTGTGACAGGCGTGAGCAAAGCTACAAAAAGCATGCTCTTTTGGCTGTGATAATGAAGCTCAGAGAGGCCTTTGCTAGCTATAAAAGTCTGAGATGGCATCCTGAATTCAAGTGCCTGATGCTGAAAAACTATTTACAGAGTATGACATTCAGGAGCTGGCACAGTTCTTGGGGAGCATGGCTGCATGGCTGTGGAGCTGGAGCAAGTTGACATGGGATATCATTTCAAGGAAAGCTGTAATAAAACAGCACTTAACAACAGTGCCCTGAGCAAGACAGAGAACCTGTCACTAGAACAGATGCTCTGCTGAACTCAAGACGGATTGCTGATGTAGCCTGAGATGCCCTCTTCTGAAATAAGGACAAGGTTGCTTGACTGAAAGTAAAAATCCACACTTCTAAAGAACAGGTATATCCCCACAACTAGAAAGGACCAAGGGCACAAATGCTCTTCTTTCTTTCACATATTTTCCATTAACTCATGCTAAGTCAATGAGAGGACAAACCTCCACTCATTGCAAAAGCATATGGCTATTAATTACGTGAGCAAAGAGAAGTGGATTTCTTCTCACTGTGGAAATCTTAAGCCATGACAACTGGTAAAGGGTTAAATCCTTATACTGACAACACTTAAAAGCCTCAGTGAGGTGAGATTTATCTGACTTCTACTGCCTAAAAATTAGGGGGTCTCATCTCCAACATTGCTGAAGTTCCTTCTTTAGCTTAGGGTGGAAGGTCCATAGGTATAAAACATAGTTTTCTATGAAAGAATGGACTACCAACCGCTGTACATGTTTGCTTCTCAGCAAAAATTACACTATATTTCTATGATATGATCGTAGTGAGCACTCAACTCCAGGCAGCTACATTCTGTGCAGAGGAACTTTGACACTTCTGTCAGAACAAAGACTACATTTAAAGAAAACCTGCTCTCTGGTGTTCAAGTGCAGTTGCCTCTGAAGACAGTACTGAACCTTAAAACATATTTCTGTTTTATTGTACATGCAGGGAAATCTCACCAGCACTCAAAAACGGAGTGTATGGGAATTTGACAGCTGACCTCAAGGAGAAAGGAGAAGTGGCAACCAACCACTATGCTTGAGCACATGTGAGAGGCTGATATTGACCCCCTGGTGCAGTAAGAATAGATTATTAAACAGTATGTAATAACAAACTTAATAGTGTTTAATCAGTAAGAACCAGACCATAAAATGCTTTCAAGTCACATTTTTTGCAGTAGCCACGACCACTGATGTGTCCTCTCCATCAAAATGTCCTTTGTCCTTTTGAATAATTAAGCTTTGGTTCATCCTTTTCCAGAGGGAAAATCAAGGCTTTTTTTTTTTTCTCTCTCTGCACAGAGCAACACAGGTCCATTTGAAAAGAAAGCACACTGTTCTCAGACTTCTCTGGTTTCAGGGAATGGCAAGGGCTATTCAACACAGACTGCTGCCCTCTGTTTAGGCAATGGGAAGCTACATGCATAGGGAAATCATCAGGAAAAAGTGTCATGATCTGTTTATGGATAGTTGGAAATTACTGACTTGTAGTTTATGAGCCAGGGATAGGAATAAATGATTCTCCTTGACTTAAAGCTACCTCTCAGCTATCCTAGATCTTGTTAGGCAGAGGGAGAATAGAGGCTTTGAATAATGAGAAGAGGATATTATTTCTAACATTAACATCAAAAACGCAGTTTGAACTATGGTGTGTGAGAAAATGTTGCCTTGTTGATACATGGTGCTGGAAGGTGGGGAATGTTTGCAAATGGCCTCAAAATACTAAAAGTGGCCACAGAACAGCTGCTTTACATTAGTACCGGGATGATGTTACGTACAATCACATCTTTAAATGAGTAAGAAGACAGCTGTTTCAGGTTTAGGGCCTAGCAAAGAGATGTGACAATCATTTAAAAAAAAAAAAAAAAAAAAGTCAGATTGACTTCATTGGTCATTGCAACTATCAAACTTACCGGTTTCCCAAACTCCAATTCCGAAAAGAATTTATACCAAGGTTCATTCTTTAAATCTATCTCTTCTGGGCTTATTTCCCGAGTCTAAAGGAGTTGGTGATAGGGGAATGGAAGAGAGAGAAGGATAACATTATGCAAAGAATACACAGAAAGGGACTGTTAGAGATGCAGATCCTATGGTTTCCATTCTGAAATGTAGATATTTAGCCTTATAATTTGGAATTTCTATAGCACCTCTCTCATAAATGCCATGAATTTCTTTGCAAACATCAGTTAAGCCTAATAGCATCATTGTGAGCAACATGAATATGAATGAATTGCATTTTACAGATCAGGAGACCCACACAGAGAGAGATTATGCAGCTTGCCCAGAGTCACAAGAAGACTCAATGGAAGAGCTGGGAGTCAAGGAGTCCTACTGTCAGACACTTTCATCAAGTCCAAAGCTGCATGTATTTTAATGTTGGTTTTTTTAAATCGTTGTTTGGTTAAAAAAAAGAGATTTAGTGAGACCTAAATCAGATACTGCATCTTTAACAGCACATGAATATGTGAGAAACCCTGTTCTATACACTGCAAACAGAGTGGAAGGTGGTTTTCTAAATCAAACGAGACACAAGTCAGAGGGAGTGCACCCTGAAAGATCTCTGAAGGGATGGATAGAGCGACAATATTACATGTTTCCTCACAAATAAATGTTAGAGTATCAGACAAAATTACAGTGAAGGAAAATCAGACAAGACAGAAAACAGTACAGCTGAAAAGGAAATTCCCTTTCGTTCATACCATCTGTTTTAATGAAACAAAAAAGGTTGAAATAGTTGTAGCTGTTTAAAAACAGTACTGGTAAGGTAAGAGAATAAAAGTCCATTGCTGAGGCTTATGAAATGCCACTCCCCAAAAGGTATCTAGCTAATTCTTGCATTTCAGTATACTTAGTCTTAGACATAATGGATCTTGGTGCATTAAAAATATAAACACATTATGTCTGATGTGCCAGTGTGATCCCAAGCACTCCATCACAACGAGCAATGAGCTACACAGATGCATCATGTGTCTCATGGAAATTGCTCTGGGATGGGGTTACTGAGGCAGTTGGCAACAGTGCTGGACTTGTATGTCCCAGACTCTGACTCAGCCATCAGCATCACAAAAAAAGCTCTAGGACAAGAGCTCAGGATTGATGCTGAATGAGAGGCAATGCTCCAATCTGTAAGATAAATAGTTACATCATATTTGATGCCTGATGGACTAGAGAATCATTTGGCTATTTCTTAAAGGCAGAATAGAATCAGTGCCTCCATTTTTTATTTACTGCACTCCAACTAAAATCACTATCTTCTTATATAACTGCCTTTACATTAAAACAAAGCTCACTGATGTCAACAGGAGGCTCTTTGTTGATCTGAAATAGTTTTTGGGTTGGGATTCTGATAGTCACAGCTAGGAGGTTACTAGGAGTTATCCACAAATCTCCTGCACCCTTCTCGATAGATCTAGTCCCTAACCACAACTGTTCTATTTAATGAGACTGATGGAGAACTATGAAGACCTTCTTTCTTCTGTGATCTATGGCTTTAAATTAAAGCTCATAAAAAAACCACTGGAAGTAACAAAGCTATCACATTCATCTTGGTTTTGACGAACTCTGTACGTACAATTTTTCTCAATTATGCTGATGATGGTCCTGCTTGTGGCTTATAGACTCTGATTCCACAGTTCAATTAAGTATCTGATGAAGTCTGAACACGTAAACAGTGCCACTGGTGATGACAGACCTTTTGCAAATGCTTAAGTACACAGATGAAACCGGCCTTTTGCCACAAGTTTTAATCTTGTCTGTTTACCGTGAGACAAAATTGCCGCTTAAGTCAGCAGAAATCTTGTTCCAGGATGAACTGCAGGAATGGAGGTGTCATACCATGTTCAAACCAGTCCTCACTGGCACTTCTCTAATGGGCTGAGCCAATGCCCAGTAGTATCAAGAGGGAGTCATCCACCACCCATTTCAATAGGCACTAGGATCATGCTCCCATAAGGAGCAACTTTGTTGAAGTCAATGAAGGGACACGGGTGTGAAAAGAAGTTGGTTGCAGGATCTTCAAAAAGTGATGGACCTTGACTGCACTTGGAAGGAAAAAAGAAAACCCACCAAAATACTAAGGAGAAACATCAGGTCCCAAATTAGATTTGATTCTTACATTTCCAGTGATTTAAATTGCCATTCATTCTTATGTAAAATCCTTGGCAGGTTTTCCAGGAGCATTCCTTTACCTACTTCATGCATGGATCAGTGCCTGAGCTGTTAAGGCACAAAGTCCAGCAATTAGTGCTTCTAATTGAATCCTTCAAATTAATGCCTATATAGAACTATATGTACCAAACTTGCTATACACTACTAACATCATTCCAGTATTTTCCAGGACTTACAATGTCACACTTGCACCACTGAAGGACATCTTAAATGATCTGTGGTGATTTACACAGTACTGGCTGATGAGGTTAGCATTACCTCTCTGCCCTGTCCTTTGTCATGTGTTCTCAGCCAAGGCTGCAGGAGGGGACTTTTTTATGTCCCCTAGCTGTCACAATTCACAGCATTTTTTACTAATTTCATACTCAAATTGGCAACAGCTTGCTTAATACTCCAGGTTACCTTCCAGCACAGTTGGGGAGTTAGCTCCCTTTCAATCCTGCCACCCCTGCCATAGAAGTGGTGAGATCCAGCTGAGGAAGAAAGCAGCCCAGGGGAGATGGACATGTCCTAATGCACCTCAGAGGCATCCACTGAGGCACATTACAGGCATTCTAAAAACTAGTTCAGTGTTTAAATCATCAGAGGTACAAAGAAACTGAACCCGCCTGCTCTGTTGCATAATGCCTTCAACTTTACTGCATCAGCTAATGCTGTGCCCTAGAAAAAGTATAGCTGGCAAAACAGCTGCTGAACAGGTCACAGTGTCAAACATGGATTAAAAACTAGGGTTAGTGATCCATACTTAACACAGAAAACAACACGTCCAAAAGGAAAGAAGACTCTCAATCCCCCTGGATCTCGCTCTATAGAGAACAAAAATGTTAGGAAGTTATGCAGAACAGTTTTCAAAATCTATCACACGAGCACTGCAAGGTAAGCATAAGGAATCCCATCTGCATAGAACCGGACAAGCATTTGGAGAGTATTTCATAATCGCAGGATAAAGCCACAAACTAGGATAAATCAAACATTACCATCTTTTCATTGTTCAGAACGGAGGACTTTCCTGGTTGATAGTCATAAATGCTCCTGGGTTCTGCACGATATTTTCTGGTGTCCACCTTCTTGTCTGGAGGCTCCCAGTCCGTCCTGAGAAAAGAAAGGTTAATTAACCCAAAATAACCGTGGTTTCTGTGGAGACAAACACTTCATTTTGACAGGCACTTTTCTTCACTAATTATGGTTTAATCAGGGTGCATATTTAATCTTGAAAAGGAGTCTGTTGCAAGAGGAACAGTTCAGATGGGGCTCTGGACATATATTTTTTTATCTATAACATACAGAGTTTGATACGGCTCAGCTGCTGAAACCACTGGAGCAGAGGTTATTCCAAGTACTTTCAATAAACTTTCATATTTCCAAATCTTTCCTCATTGGAAATAGCTTCATGATGGGCTTCAACTAAGCTCAAAAATATGAACATGTCCAAACTTTGAGAAGAACGCAGATTAAATCTCTTTTGCTAAACGTCTTCATTTTAGCCACATTACTGATGACCTGACTACCACTGCTCTGGATTCTGGGGGCACTCTGGAGTCCAAGAGGAGGTCTTTTCTAGAGACATGAATGAATTCTCTCAGACTGGTATACCTAAAGATGACTAAGAACAGTCCACTGACTACCCAAACCACTATAATTTTGTGCAGTGCCTACACTGGCACAGTTCAGATAACAATAGTCACAAAGCATTCAGGGTCCATATCCTACAATGTTCTGAAAATTAATATACTTAAACACCTCATGCAGAAAAACAGATGCCCCCCCCCCCCCAGAAATCAGGCCATTTAAGATGTTAAACTAATTTTGATTTTGCTTCTGACATGTTCTCTTTGATGGGCAATGTGTATGTGGATTCATCTCACCTAGCATTCACCAAACAAAAGGGAGGCATCTAACCAAAACTACTGTTCCACATTTCCTTACCCTACTGATCTGGTTAGGATAGGAACAAACCACTGAGTTTGAGAGCCTAAACTCTCTCCACTGGCTGATGAGAGACAGAGACAACCAGTTTAATTTTTTTTTCTTTCTAAAGTAAGGCAAGATGACAGCCAAAATGACTGGCCCACAAACACTGTACAAATTTCAACAAGGTTGATTTTTGCTGTCCAGAATAACTTGATTGCTTAAGATTCCAACCCCAAAAAATTCTCCCTGCTGAAACACTCATTTGTCACTAGATAATAGGAAGCACTAATTATTGTAATCTTTTCACTTGCAAGAGTTTTCTCGGAGGACAGACACACTATGCCTTGAATACCTGTGTCAGGAAGAAATATTCTATCAGTAAATTTTGTCTCCTGATCTGGTGACCTGAGATGCTCACTAAATTAGCAATCTCAAATTACAGCATCGCTCATTTGCAGCAAGTCAGTAAATGAGAAACATTAAATGCCTGTGGAAGCTGGTGAAAGAGTAAGGCGCAGTTCAAGAGCTGGGAGAATTCAGCAGGACATAAATATTCATTGCTCATTCTGCTTTCCTTTCATTTGGTAAGTGCATTCATTAGTGTTACAAAAAGGTATAAAACATGTGATGATAAACAAAGCAAAAAAGTCATCCTGAAAGATCATAAATGGCACTGCTAACTAGAACCTACTTCCAGTAAAGTTCATGTGGGTGGAACCTCTCAGAGCTGGAAAATGTAACAAAGCTTTTATCAAGGTTCAACATAAATCCAAATTTTGCTTCTCCGCAATTATCTCTACTTGCTTGTATTCTGAGGTGACTTCATAGTATAACACTGAGCCAAGAGTTTCCACCGTGCCTATGTGGTAGGCACGGTATAGGCATGACACCCAAGGAAACACTCCTCACCAAAGCAGGAGACCATGCAACAGACTCTGTGATGTCTGATAAAAAAGACAGATGGAATGGGGGACTGGGCTATGACAATGAAGGAGTTCACTGCTGCCTAGTAGAAGACTTGGGGTGAAAACTATATATCCAATTTCCCATAATAGTTTAAATGCAATAGTGGACCTAAACGTCCCACTTCTGTCCCCTTCCCATTCACAGCTCTCATATATCCTTCCAGTACCAATCCATATGTATCTCAGTTCAGGTCACCTTTCTGGGCTTGATTTCAGTGATGAAGTGCGGTTTGGAAGTGGCAAAGTAGCAGACCTCTTTACAACCTTCTCTGAATCAATATTGTCCATCTCACTCTTGGACCGGGGAACTGAAAGCTGGGTTCTGCCTGTAGGATAAGTCAAATATAGGAATATTGGTGAATTGTATAGGAGGCAAATAAATACATACTTTACATGCCCTTTTTGTTTGACAGATTAAACAAGAAATGTGAATTACTTACTGTCCTCGGAATAGGAATAACGAGGAGAGTATGAATCAGAATCTTCATCTGAAAGACAAAAGCATTTTACAAGTGAGTTGAAAAAGTCCCAAAGAAGAAGCACCAGAGACCCCTTCATTTCCTCTACTAATACATTCACCATAATCTGAGTGATATGCCCAATACTTACCATGGGGAGAGGATCCTAAAAAATAAAATCCCAATGAGGTTTAAATTGCATTTAAATATAATTCCTAGATTAGATATAAATATGAACATACTACTTACACTAATACTTTTCTCCAGGCTCTCTAAGCACTTTAGAACCTAAACAATCCCTTTTTATCACAAAACTCCTGTACACCATGGGTTGTATAATTTATTAAAAGTTGAAATGGGATCTACTTTATTAAAAGCTGAAAGATAAACAGAGGATCTAAAAGCCACAGTATAGGATTAAAATAATTCATTAGGTGCTAGACACAGCAATAGAGTTGAGGACTGCTCCCATTTACACATGATAATTGCTGGGACACCTTTCTTGTATTAACTTGCACACCAAGTTGAAGCACAGTCACTGACTCAAATGATCCTCTAGGCACAGATGATGTTTCTGGCACAAGACACACACATAAACCTGGACCAAGTGACAGTTCTTGTTCTGACGAGCTTATTTCTTAAATAGCAAATATGTATAGAATATATATAGAGATATCAACACAGCTCTAAAAGAGCTAGGAATGACATCAGTATAACCAAGTGGTGCAGTCTGGCCCCCAAGTTGAACAACCTTCTCTCTTTGACAGTGACAGTGTTTCACTGCATCAACACAGCAATGTCCTTTCCAGGACACAGCTGCTACTGTGGGCCATGGAACCACATAATGCCTTATTCAAAGATAACACAGTACTGTATGCACAGATGTGCCCAAAAAGAAAGGAGGGTGGCAACATCACCACCTTCTACTCTACAGATGATGGTCAGAGGAGACTTTGATTTGATAAAAAATCTTGTGGTATCCTTCCACCATCTTAAACAGGCTTTGGAATGAATCCTCTGTGAACTGCAGGTAGTAGCAGAGGGAGTTCCAATCAGTCCTGAAAACTGGACCCACAGGTCCCTTTCTCTGAAGATGAGGGTTAAAACTTGCAGGGATGTGTGTATGAGAGACATGTACAGGACTTCCAAGGCAAAATGCACAAAAGTACAATGCAAGGACTACTCTACTCTGCACTGGTGCAGCCTCACTTTGAGTACTGTGTACAGTTTTGGGCACCACAATATAACAAAGACATTAAGCTATTAAGAGAATATCCAAAGGAAGGTAACAAAGATGGTAAAGGGCCTTGAGGGGAAGCCTTATGAGGAGTGGCTGAGGTCACTTGGCTTCTTCAGCCTGGAAAGACCAGACCTGAGGGGAGACCTCATTGCAGCCTATAGCTTCCTCACAAGAGGAGCTCTGGTGACATAACCCAAGGGAATGGCCTGAAGTTGTGTCAGGGGAGGTTGAGGCTGGATATTAGAAAAAAGTTCTTCACCCAGAGGGTGTTTGGGCACTGGAACAGGCTCCCCAGGGTACTGGTCACAGCATCAAGCCTGACAGAGTTCAAGAAGCTCTCAGGCATATGGTGAAATTACTAGGGCTGTACTGTGCAGGGATAAGAGTTGGACTAAATGATACTTCTGGGTCCCTTCCAACTCAGAATAGTCTGTGATTCTGTGACTGTAAAGAGAGCTGTGAGCAAAAGTATCACTAACACCCCTGTGAAGAAACCACTAATGTGACAGAGATAAAAAGACAAAAAAACCACCCCAAAATTGATAATGGTAGAATGAGGTAGATAAAATAACATTCTAAGAAAGTGTGAATTTAGTGATGCCAATTAACAGATTGAAACAATTTTCAAATTTTCTAATAAGGAGAACATCAATCAGCCACTAAAGCCAATCTCATCTGCTGGAAAAAACAATCTGGCTAACACAGCTGACCTGAAATTGCACTCAAGCCTTAATCAGGCCTTTCAAGGAGGCTCAGGGAAGTCTTAACTTTAGCCTCTCTTCTTTAGTTCTCTTGGTGAATTAATTAGAAGGTTTAAGTTGCAAAAAGATGGTTATTGACTCTGGTGTGCTTATCATAACTTTCAGGCTTAAAAAATAGAAAAGGTCAATTTTCTGGCCAATTCCTGTATTTTAAACCTTAATGACAGAAAACAAATATTTATATTATACTGAATTGTTGACAAAATTGACTGGTATTTTTATATATAATTTTGTTTTATTCAGATAGCAAAATACTAGGTAAATCACAAAATTCTCAGTCCCTACCAATACAGATGAACAAATGTCTAAAGCTGTCTTCACAACCATTCATTCACTTCTAATAATCTTATTTAGTGCTGGTGATCAATAAAAAATAATTTGATTACTTACTTGAAGAGAAATATCAATACTTATTATAGCTCATCATTCAAACAAGAAAACTATACAATAAAGACTTCACATAATTGCTATTTTCCAATTTCTATTATTCTAATATCCACAATAATATGGAGAACATGTATGTTTTGTCTCTGGGTATCTTATCAAGAAGAATGTCTACATTTCTTTCCTTTTTACAGCAAGGAATACTGAAACACAGAAATCTGGAATGACTCCATAACTTTAAAACAACATCTCCCGTCTCTCAAAGCTGCATTCTATCTGTGGGACCATCCTTAATGGAGCAGAGTATTGCCAGTTTGTCATTTCAAAATCTGATTCCTTGAAAGAAAAGAGACAGTTGCCTTGCAGATCCTAGAGAATCTGCAAGGTTGGGTTTCTAGAGACTCTAAATGTAGAGGGGAGCCCAAATCTTGATATTTCTAGGAGATCCTATGCATCAATCCAATCTGAACCTAATTGTATGAAACTGAGGCTCCAACCCACACTCCAACTCATCTACATCATCAAATATTCCTTACCAAGGAAAGAATCCAAGCAAATATTAGAGAAATGTTTCTCAATGTATTGAGAATAACAATTAGTGTTAGGTCCACTTAGTTTCAACTACTTAACAGCAAATTACTTTCATATGCACATTTGTAGGTGCACATGATTTGCAAGACAGGACTCCTCACCTACAGGTTTCACCAAGAAATTATCAAGTATCTTGAATAACTGTATTACACTTTGTCCACACTCCTTTTAACAGTGAAATGCACCTTACATCTTGCCTTCTTTGAGCATCTCAGCTCGTATTATATGCTTTCTTCTTACACAATCCCCACCAGATGTTTAATATTAACATTGAATTAAATGGTTAATTAACAGTCTCACCAGGGTTGGCTTGAGGCACAGGCTAAGTAGGCAAGTTCCTAAATTGCAGGATCTAAAGTGTCACCAAAGCATCAAGTCAACAAGGCTGTCACCAACAACTTTCCCAATCAGGAAATGTTTGTACACCCAATGTGTGCAGCAGATTCCATTGTTTCTCATATATAAGTATTTTGCAGAGTTACATGATTAACACTGCAGCAGATGTTATTTCCTCATCCCTGAAATATGACTGCAAAGGATTCTGATTTGAATATGAAGTTAAAAGGAATCTGCTGAGCACATGAAGAGAGAAGGTAAATACAGTGTTATTTCAAGTTGCAAGATGTGCTGATGAGACCTTCAAACGCTGTCCTTGCCTGGATATGCCAAGTGCACCTAAGGCCAGCCCTGAACCTATGTTATGTTTATTTTAAAAGACTACATTGAGAGACCGATCCAAAACCCACTGAAGCAAGCAGCCTTTTACCAATAGGCTTCAGTGACATTCTGGATCTGGCCCTAACACTATGTTAATATTAAAAACCAGAAGCAAATAATTAGTGAAATTTATTGATCTGGAAGGAGGGGGAGAGAAATCTCAGTTAAACATCTTTACATGTAAGTCAGCAATCTAGACATGTTAAATAATCACCGCACGCAAAACTGATAAGCGCATAAAACCAAGCAAACCCCAAGTCTGTAGCATTAGTCAAATACTAGTTACAAAGCCAGAGGAGCACTGCAAAGCCAAAAAGGCATCATACAGTCAAGGCATTGCTTAGAGTGCAGCAAATCATTATGAGGCAGCACAACGCTCAGCAACTAGAAAAAACTCCAGGAAGAAAATAAATGGATAAGGCAGCATTTGTGCAGAAAAATATATATGGACCTTTATGATTACCTTCAGAGATAGGACTAGGAGTAGACGCAGGAAACTGGTATGTAGGAGAATAAGGATTGTCTTCTGCAGCAGAGAAAAGCAGTGGATTTTGAGACTATCCACAATGAAGTGGAGGTTCTGCTTCATCCCCCAATTTCCTATCACTACATGATTTTATTGCCTACTTTAATAAAACTAGGGTAGATGGCATCATACTTTAAAAAAAGATTAATGGATTAGCAAAGATTTAGTTATTTTATGCATCACATAAGACATAATGGGCATAACTGAATTTCCAGCCAGTGTAATGTAACACATGGGTAACAGAAAGCTAGAACCTGAATCTAGTTACTATTAGGGTGCTATAGTACAGTTAACTCAAAGCACAAGACAACAGATACTCTGACTAAACTTCTGGTACCTTCAGTTTTTTGCTGGATTTCAGGAAGTTCAGGAAATATGTAGGTAGGGCAATAAGGGTTTTCTTCAGGAGTGTCTAAGGAGAGGAACGTGATTTGCAAAAAAGAACAGAGAGGACAGATTTAAAGGGGAAGAAGGGCAAGACAAGAATCCATTCAAGCTGACTGCAGAACAGGCCCTCTCGTGATGATCTTCTATCATAGCACAACCTAGAATGCCTCTTTGCTCAGTGCTGCCTTGCATGTCTGGGCCTTGTGAGAGACCCTGAAAGCCAAGGGAACTGAACTCATTCTCCTCCATCTGAGCATGGGCTCTGGCTGAGCTGAAGATCCTCTGTTAGGAGCAGTAGGATTAGGAAACAGTTCAACTCCTCCTCGTTCCATCCAATATAACACAGTATTTAATTATGCATAAAGCTCATCATGACAGCACCTGCAGCACCAAATACAGCGCCAGTTTTGCATGCTCTACATTTTATTATATAAGCACAGATCTGAACTGCATTCGCCTGCACATCAGGCTGTTCAGAGGGTTCAGTTTGCAAATGCTATTGTAGACATTTCTCACACAGAAGAAAAATCTGAATGTATCAGCAGTCAGGCAAAGAAGTGCCCCAAGGTGGGAATCCCCTGAAGTGCACCACCACAAAGTTTGCAAGTGCTCACCACAATTTTAGGTATTGAAGGAAAGAGCTTAAGGTTTTGAAAATGCAGAGTTCAGATTCTGAACTCATCAAAAATCAGTGGAAACCCTTCCGTTGGTTTCAGTGAACTTCAAATCACTTTGTTGTGCAGACACTAAAGCTTTACAGTGTAAAAAGTTTTCTCTTACACACAGAGGAGTTTGAGGGATAACCTACTGTCTTTTAAAAGTGTATGGGATGGGGTTGGCTCCTAAAACAGGAGTTCAGGGATCTATTTTCTCTAACTATGGAATTATCATCTGTCTGGTCTCAAATAGTACACTTGATTTCGCGAGGGTACTACAGTTCACCTTTCAGAACAACTCAGACCTTTCTCTGGACTTCACTGTTCTCTCACCTTTGATTTCAGAGATTTTAAATACATTAGTTGAGTTTTGTGGTGTAGAGCAAACACTAGTTAACATAAAATGCTTTTATTTAACATCCGGTACAGTTCTTTATGTGAATGAAACAAAATGTCATCAAGGTGGTCTTTTAAAGTAAATAAAAACCATCTGTGCTACAGTACCTCTATTTAGCTTGTGAATCTGTTTGAACATCGTCTTGTACCAGTCCTTCGATCTGTCTGTATTCTATTGGAAAAATAAATACAAATAATAACAACAATGACTTCTACCAGACTTTCAAAGTTATTACAAATCTTCCAGAAATGAAAGAGGTTTACACTCTGCTATGTAAAGGCTGTATGACATTATTACTCTGAAATATGAGTGATTTCCCTCAAGATATACCATCTCACATGTAACAAAGCTATAGGTTTCACTCAAGTTACTAATTAATGTACAAACTCTGCAGAGGCAGGTTGTAACTTCTGTAGAACTGCAGATTGTGTGGAAGGTTTTGCATATTAATTTGATTTGACATCTAAAATTAGGCACCTTGCCTATTTTAGTCATACATACCAATTTCCTAAGTATTCAATGGACAGTTAGAAACATTTAGTGTTCAACTCACTCCACATAGCAGTTGTAAGAACAGGTTAATTATTATTTTCATAATTTCCCCTGAACACTGAATGAACTTAAAGATATTGGATAAAAGAGATATCTGACTTTAAGATGGCTAAAATGAGACATAACTCTCCTTCAGCTGATAGCTGTGAAAGAAACAGAGGAGCAGAAAACAGCAGTTTCAAATATTATGAGAAGAAATATAAATTTTTAATTTTCTTTTCCCCTGAGGCAGCTGAAACAGGTCATTGATAGCAAATGGAATCATTCATCATAAAATACATTGAAACTAGAATTCTATCTTCCCTTATATCTCTGCAGCTTTAGTGAATTCTCTCAGTCCTAAGGTAGGCAGAATCGATCCCAAGTTTTATGCATCAACCACATGCTCAGTGTTGTCTTACCCTCAGTGGAATCCCAATATCATCAACGGAGGTATCAGCCATGTGGTGAGGGCTCTTGATAGTGCTTCTCTTTTCCTCCATTGACCTCTTCTCACTTGGCACCGTCTCCTGAACCAGCTTGTCCCGTACGAGTGCTGAATCAACTTTATCAGAAACTAATCTGTCTGGCACTGAATCTGGAAGTGACAATGGGGGGGGATTTTATCTCATCCCAGCATTTCACTGCATCGCCATATTCTGCTCTTGTAAGGCAAAAATCCCAGCAAGTAATTGATGAGACAGACTGTGTCACTGCTAACTGTGGTTAGCAGCTGGACTCAAGGAAATCTCCCAGGAAAATGCCTGATGCCAGCAAAAGCAGGCTTGCATCTCTCAGGTAGTTACTGTCACAAATTTCGCAATAGTCTCAGCTGTCATACAAAACAATGGAAAATTTTATTTTTAAGGGCTGTTTGAGATTTGGGGGTTTGTGTCCTTTTGACTAATTAGCAACTCTTCAATCTCATTCTTCATCAAAAAGCACCAGCAATAAGTCTCCTGGACATCTTTTTTCTGCTGGTGTTGTCACTTTAAAGGAGCATCCTATGTGGCAGTGGGGCACTACTTTTTAACAGCTTGCACTCAGCTGCCTGACAATCCCATTTGTTACAATCAGTATATGATGTTTCCAATTAATTTGTGTGCCCCAACCAGAGTGTGTAAACAACAAATTCCACTGTTTTTAAGCACACATATGACATACGATTGCACGAGTCTGCATAAAGATGGAGGGAAATAACTAACTGCTTCAGACCGCTTCCAAAACTGGAATTCAGGTTTGCTTCCAAACTAGAATTCCTTGATGCTATCCAACTGACACTCAGAGGCAGCAGCAGGCACCACCACTGGCCAAGGAACCCAGGGACTTCAGGTTGCTCTGAAGCTCTGCTATGCTCTGGAGAGCTGCAGCTCAGCAACTTTAAGGCTCAGTCAAGAATTTTTTCTATGTGGATTTCCTGAAGGGGGAACATCTGTAATTTTACAGTCTGCCTGATCAAGACTTTGCCAAATCCTATCATTTTTATATCACTGCATGCACTGAAGAGAGAGAGAGATGTTTATTCACATGCACACCACCATACTGCCCAAAGCCATTAGATGTGCAGAAATCTGAAAGGGCCCGATATCAGAGGAAAGGCTCATGCACAGCAATGCATTGATCTGTTGGTACCTTGAGCAAACACAATTCTGCCCCCTGCAATTCAGTACTGAAGGATTTGCGTTTAAAAGGCTGGTTTGTAATTACTATCAACCTTTAAGTTTTCCTCCTCTTTAACATAAAACAATAATGTTTATATGTTTATGTAAAATAGTAACGTTTATAAATGTTCAAAAAGGAGCAAAGCATCTATTAAATCCTTGGTTGGCATTTTCATCCTATTTCCCCTCCCTGTGAATGTGTTTGCAGTCTTTCACATCCCTAGTGTACAGAATTTTCCATTTTGTAGGACAGTTGAAAGAACCTGGTGTATGAAGTTCAACCAGGTCAGCAACTGCCTCAGGGGCAGATTCTGTCCTAGTGGGACAGGTTCTGTTAGTCCAGGGCCCACCTGAGAGAGTAGGAGCACGCAGTAGGAACACTCTTGGGTTTCTACAGTGATACTGTGAGTGCTTAGGCACTCTCCAGGACTCTCTTCTCTCTCACCTCTCCATTTACCCTGCCATGGCCATAACCACAGAAGGATAATACAGCATACTGCTGTTCCTGTAACACCCACTGCAGACTGAGCTACTTCTAGCTGGGGTGTGGAAAGTAAAAGATGACTGGGAAAATGATTTGCTCATCTTTCAAGGACAGATTCTCACACCTGTGCAGAGAGGGGTAGCAGCACACATGCATATGTGTATACAACAATTTTACTATATATTTCTTGACATCTAGCACAAATACTCCTGCTCCTGGAGTCCTGTAAACACTGATTTTTATTTATCTTCCTCTCCCCTCACAACATATGAGACTAACTGTACTGGGTGTGTAGGGAAACATGAGAATATGCCCCCAAGGGAATAAAACTAAAGGCTCAAAAGGCAGCCGCAAAAGTCAACCAGAACAATCAAATCGTTTGTAAATCATTTGACTAGGAGGGACAGATAAGTAATTTAGTGTTTTGGTATATTCCTCTGCAGTTCCTGGGCAGTGTGTTTGCTAAAGGTACTCCACAAGCTACCAGCAGCAGCTTTGCTCCAGCACAGGCAGCAGTTGGGGAGTAGCAGACCTTTCACATCATACCTGCCAGGCTACTAAGCCTTTTTTGCTGTTCTGTGGTAAAGGGAGAAACAAAACAAAAAGAAATACAGAACAAATGGGTGAGACATAAACAGCAAGTGCTCTGGTGCTGCATTTCTGACAGGCAAGAAATACGCTGTGGACAGAATCGCAGCAGCTGCTGGAGAGAATCTGTTTTCAAATACCCTGCCAAAATGACAGCCCACAGTCCCTTCTCCACACAGCAGCCTCGTGGAATAATACAAATCTCATGATGCAGTGACCGATACATTTGCAAAGAGCACTTTTATTTACATTTTCACTTTTTTATAACATCAGAGAATGAAATGTTGGACAGGAGATAATTTGAAAAACCGTAAAAATTCATGGAGTCAAACAACTTGATAACTAACTGTTACCATTAGCATGAAATACATTTTGAAATAATACTACTGTAGCATTTCATATATGGATATAGGAAAGGATCAAATAATTGTTGGTGCTTGCTGAGTCTCATCACATTCCACTGAGCCACAGATTCAGTGATTTGCGCACAGACACAGCTTGAAGGTTTTGATTCTCGGAACGGTCACCTAAGTTAGGGGGTCTCGTTAATGAGTTTCCAGACTGGGACATTCGTGGTATCTTTCAGCATGTTTGACCACCCTAAAGTTGATGCTTTCTAAAAGGATGCCCATATGTCTTGCCCAAATCACAGCTGGGAATAAAACCACAAATTCTTAGCACTAGCCCTCCACTCTCTGCTTTTTCTACTCCCTAGAAATTAATCACTTTATTTAAAGCATGAAAGCCATACGAAGAATAAACTATTTTACTGACATAAAAAACACAAACACTTTTGAAAGCTGATATTGTTAGTAAAAAGATTTCAAAACTTTAATATATTAAACACACCCGTTATATATGTGCGATAAACCATGCCATGCAATGCCTGCCCAGGAAATAACTGTGCTTTGGGGTGGCATTTGACACTTGCCAAGTAAGTCTGCAGCAGGTCACAAATCTCCAGGTATATGGTGTTTGCTAGAAGAACTCACACCTTCACTGGATATTTGTACTAAGTGGATCATCTCAGCAAGTGAAACTGAGATCTTCCTCCTCTGTGCAGATCCCCTGTCAATACCTATGAGCTTTGTTCTTCAACCCCAGCCTTCTGCCCTGCTAACCACCAATGGAAAGCTGCTCCTGTGCATTATGTTCACCTGAGAGCTGCCAAGGAAACAAACCCCAGTGTGTGCTGGGTAGAAGGAACCAAAGAGCAGATGGGAACCCCCTGCTGCAGGGTTCATTGGTCTAAGCAGGCCATCAGCAGTAGGCTGCTGTAGTATAAGAACACACAAATGAGAAATGCCAGGATGCCCATTTCTGATCACTTGAGAGAAAAAAAAGCAAGTCTCAGCAGAACTACGTTGAATCACTAAACTCTTCTGACAAGAACATGTGGTTTAAAAATTCAGCCCTATCTCTTTTCCATGGGGAGAGAATACCATGAATTAATACACAAAAACAAAAACATCCACAACTTTTTATATGAAGAGGAGATTTCATTTTCACTTGTATCTCTGTGTAGGAAAGGGAGCTGCTGATGGAGGGGAGCAAGAGGAGCAGGAGGTGTCTGCTACTTTACCCTCCCACCTGACCAGAGCCAGATTGTAGCCCCAGGTACACACCAACTAACTGAGGCTTTCACCCTTGATCCTGTGTTCTGGGACTGTAAGCAAAGGCCAAAAACTTGTAGGCTTCTCAGAGAGAGAGTCAAGCAGAGGGATAAAACTGCCTGCAACAGTGAAAGAATGATTACAGATGCCTTCAGAGTTCCTCCAGAGGAGGGAGCACTGGAGGAGAGGAAGACTTGAAACCAGTAAAAAAGAGGGAAGATGAAACAAGTATTTGAGAACATGTTGAGTGCAAAATAAAGATGTCAAAAAGAATATTTATCCAGATGCCAACAGCACCATGGTGCTAAAAATGAACTAGAGGATCTGAAATTACTTGTTTATAAGCATGAATTTTATTCAGTTTATATTATTGAAATCCAGGAGAAAAAATTCTCAGATCTTTCATCACAACTGAGTAAGATCAAGTAGACAAAAAAGGATACAGTGTATTGTCTGTGTTTCAAATTCCATTACCTGTTTCTAAGTCTCTGATAGCTTAAAATCTAAGGATTTTACATGCAGATTAATGAACTAGCAAATAAAGCACAAAATACTAGTAAGTAATAGTAATAAGTAGGTGATATCTGCTACAACAGTCACTTCAGAGTATAAGAGAACTAGCTGCTTAAAAAGCAATCAATAATCCACTAAGGAGAAAGAAAGCCACCTTATCCATCTGGAAGACTAACTAAACTACTGGAAATCTCAGACTGCCAGCATTAAAACAACCTTGAAATTTCTAATTCAGAGAGTATTTCAGAGCACACAAGAGGAATTTATATTAAACATCATCTTGACGTGAAGGAACTAATTTCAGCACAAAACATAATTAACTATTCAGGGGAAGGTAAAACACAACCTAGTAACAATTTGTTATATGCCATGAGACCAAACGCGTCTTGAATAGATAAGGTTCATAAAGGTGAAACCAAATATGAATCATGTCAGCCAGGACAGAAATTCAATAGATAACTAAGATCTGAGAACCACTTAAAAACAGTAAGTTAGCAGAAAGATATCTTAATGCTTATGCTGGCATAAAGCCTAGATAGGAATGGAAGCATAAGGAACCGTAGGAAATCCTCAACACAGAAAGAAGGAAAATAGGGAAATGTACATGTATAAGTAGGTATGAAATGAGAGAAGATTATAATGGAAGTAAAAGCATTAACAGAATGTCTCAGACTCAACAATGGAGTTTGAGGCACATGAAGAATAAACAGAAATCCAGCAATGATCTTGTTCTTTTACCAAATAGGCTGTGTGGAACTTTTAATAAGAGGGTAGAAAAGATGACACATCTGATTACTATTTCCATTCTGCACTTGAGAAAAAAAAAAGAAGGGGGAAAAAAAGTATGATGTCCTACTGCCTGATGAAGAAATATTTTCCACTTCAACAGTAACTAAGGACTCTGCTAAATGACAACAACTGAGGTTGGAGGAAAATCAGCACATTGATATAAACTGTAGTTAAGAATTTTAGAGCAGTTTTCTGCTCTAAAAAGAGAAGCTATGGAGATTGCAGCTCATTGGACCATTAACATTCAAACTCAGTATCTCTTAGAATGCAAAGGAAACTCCACAGGACAAGGAAGAAAGCAAATGTTGTGACAACCTTTAAAAAAATGTTAGTTTGATGGCTGGGATATCTGTCTGTCAAGTTGACATAAAAAAATTTAATATTTTATATGAGATTTTCTAATAAATACATGGTATGACACACAATGTCAGTCAATATGTCAGTATGACTGAAATGCCTTATCAAACCAGTTCAACATGACTTTTGGAACTTACAAGTTTGACTAATACAGATTGAAAAATGGGCATCAGAATAATACACTTTAAGATCTGATCAATTTGCTAATCAGGTCATGATCTATATCACAGAAACAGGATGAGAGAAGGCTTTTCAATCTATCAGGATACAGTATCCTGACTAATAATGGTCAAAAGCACTATTCAGACAGGACAAATAGTTAAACTGAGAAGGTAAATAGTAAACAGAAGAATTTCACACCAGCTCTCAGAGCCAGTGTACATGTGTATCATCATATTACACAAATTTATCTCTCATGTTCCTAAAGTCTAAATGCTCCAAATTTAATGGAAAAAAAAAAGAAAAAAAGAAAAAAGAAAAAAAAGAAAAAAAAAGACCAAAAGTATATCCCACTTCAAGAAAGCCAACAAAAAGCTTTGAGATTTAAAAAGGCTCTCTCAAATAAGGTTTTCTCCTCTTGAAGCAGTTGAGGGCTCCAGACACCCTCATTCAGAAGCATATAAGTAAAGCTGCTTCAGATGCAAGCAAAAAAGGAAGAGATAACTCACTCACTACCCCTATAGGGGGCTGGGCTACAGTGAGGACACTATCTTCAGGATCAAAGACTGAAAACTGTTTTAAAAGGGCACTGAAAATACTCCATGAGGGACTGCAAAGGAGCACATCAGTGTTGTAATTAGAATGACTAACGTATGAGAAGTGCAGGCCTTGAGCCTATTTTCTGATTTCTTTTCTTTGCAAAAGCAAGCCACAGCACCGTAGATTCCTGGAGTTTCCCAAGTCCACTAAAAATCAAGGCAATTTGGACTGCATCTGAGTGGCCTGTTATAAGCTGCAGTCTTTAGTGACGTAGAATGAACTGGGAGGCTGGGGTAATGCCAGCCACCAGGAGAACTAGAAAAGACAAGCAAAGTTTCCCTTCAGTGCCAGAGGTAAAGAGATGGAACTATCCACTCAGATAGAGCTGCCATAAGAACGACTTTGATTGCTGAACATGGGAGTTCTCAAACAAGGTTGTTTTGCTCATATGCAAAATCCAGAGTCAAGGACTAGTGCAGTATGAGTTTGAGTTGACCCAGTTATGGATAGAGGAACAAATTGCCCAGTTCAAACCTGTGGGACAGTAGATTATTTACTATTGGGTAAATTCTGCAAATGGTGCAAATTCAGAGGTCAAATCTCTCCCACAGTAACAGAAAATAGAGCTACTTTCATACTGCAGTAGCTGAGAAGTAACCTATCACCTTTTCAAGTGAGGGAGAAACTACTCCAAGCTACCTTATTTCTACTGACACAGTATGCTCTGAAGGGAGCATATGCCCTTTTCCACCATAACAAGACACTTTTTACCCTGCAACAGCTTATTTATTTGTCCATAGCCCAGTTCAAAACCTTCCCCCACATTTCAGACAGTTTCTGATCCACAGGTTTTAATTACAAAAACCAGGCCTTGTCCCACACCACTAAACTCTTACTTGCCTGTTGTACATTCCAGTCACTACAACTTTTTTGAGTCAGCTTTGTTAGTTCTTAGCAGTCTGGACCTAATTGTCCACAGCACACACATTCTCCAGTTCCTTGCAGCATAGCAGGTTGCTCGGTTTGAGCTACAATTATCTATATGCAAGTCTCCTTACCTCGGTTGTGCTGCAAGAGGACAATAGTGGGATTGACGATTGTGGTAGAAGGATAGGCAGAGGCAGATTTGCTGATTGAAGTGATGGAGGTTGGATAGTCAGTGCCAGTGCCAGGCTGGGGCACTTCATTTAGCACAGGACCTGGGTCCTGAAAAGAAGACCAACACATCATTAGTAACGTGCAAAAGGCTACTACACTGGGAAAATCTGGAAAAAAACCCCAACATTTTAAGCTGAAAGAGAAGCATAATAACAGCAAATTTTAGTATAAAAGGCATAAGCATGAGTGTTACCCGGCTCCTTGTACATAGCCTGCTCGTTGTTAATGGAATTAGTTTGCTAAGGCGGTACTATAATTATTTGGTGTTGGGTTTCACAACTCCAACTCCAAAAGAGGACACTAAATTCATCCAGTAGACTCTTTGGAGCAAACATAAGGTGCCAGAAATGAGCAAATCTGGTTGAGGGAGAAGATGCAGACATCTTTCCCCTGATACATACACACAAATATTTTATTCCAAAAGTATTCCTTTCATAGCAAGTCAGACATGCAAAACTCATGCAGTTCTAGAGTGAAACATTATTACTGCAGATGGTTTGGTAAAGAAAGTCTGAGAAATTAAGTTAGCATCATCACTCAAGAGACAGTGTGACACCTACCTGATTAAAAAAATTACATAAAGCCCCAAAACTGATAGGGGGTAAAAGGCAGGACTCTAGTAAGGGAGATACTCAACATGGCTTTGCTGCTGGAGCACAGAGAGCAATCTGTTCTTGCTCTCCTAAAGCATCCAGCTCCATTATTTGCTTATTTCAAAGCCACCTCTGATATCACCACAGCTCTCACTGTTCTGTAGAAATACAGGCTGTGTCAGCAGGGAGACTTTGAAAGTTAGCTCAGCTTTGAACAACCTCAGTCCAGGGATACTGGGCTTTGGGTGGTGGTAAGGGGAAAAGATAAAGAAGGGATGATGACTGTGTGTGTGCCAGTTTACACTGAGATTGTTCAAAGCTTCTTAAGGAATTTGGACACACAATTACTGTTAATGGGGAATGAGCATCCAAACAAAGACAGTATGGAACAGTGGACCAAATTCCTGCACTCCTGCTGCTCTACTGTCAGACTGAAATGCTGCAAGCCACTGATCCGTAAAATCAGCTGAGCATTCAACAATACTTTCATCACTATTAAAAAAAACCCCTGAATATGCATAGAATATTGTTGCATAAAAATTCCTACTTCTGGCTTTTCTGGCCAAGTGTAACTGCAACTCAGTACCCTTCATACCCACGAGCATCAGAGGAAAGGACTTAGAGCATCAAGCAAGGGGCTGAACAGGGCCAGAGTGAGGTCTGGCACCAGAGCTGAGATAAATCATAGTGAGAATTGGCCATACTCAGAACAAGCATCTACAGTCTCTCCAACTTAGAGGGGAAATGGGGAAAAACAATCTTGTTCTGTTAGATGAAGGTGATCTTGGTCCAAGCAGCATCTGGTCAGGTCATAGACATTTCATGGGGACAGAAAAGAATCAGTGGTCTTCAGAAATATGTGTTCCCAAGAGAGAGACCCATCCCCATTTTGCTGTAATAATATTCCAAACAATGCAATTAGGAAAAAGGAGCAAGAGTCAGGGAGGAGTATAAGACTTGGGTTTGAACTTCACTTTGATAACTAAAATACAAATAAGAATCCCTCCAAGAAGAGGGATACTGGCTCAGAATAGGCTCAGGAGCCCCAGAAAAGTCACCAAAGTGGGTGAACAAAGACCATTTATATCATAGTGGAAAACAGCTCTGTGACTATATGCCTGAACTGAGCATGTCCAAAAACATTTCAAAACTCTCATCTCAAGAAAGTCAGATACAACAAAAATCTACAATTTGGATGCCTCCTGATTTTTTTCTGGAGCCTGCAGATAGGTTCCATTTAAAAAACAAACAAAAAACCACAAAAACCCCCAATCAAAAATGAAACACCAAACCCAAACTTTGATTGTTCTCTGCAATAAAAAAGTAGAAAGGCCAATGCTGAGAACTTTTGAAAATATCCTCAGTTGTTTTTTTCTTCCCCCCTTTCACATGCCTATTTGCTAGATCCCTATAGAGCCAGAGGGCAGACCAAACATCATCATGAGAGAAGGGGTTTTCTACTGAACTTCTTACTTGTCCTTACAAGCAAGCATATATATATATATTAAAAAAAAGGTGGTTTTAAGACTTCCAGTGCAAGAAAGGTCGTGTACTTTTTGCCTCCTCCCTAATTTTAACTAAGAGCTACTTTTCCTCCTTGCCCCCAAGGACTTTTTAAAATAGGCAACATGCTTAAAGAGGAACAAAACCTAACCCAAGAAGAACACAGTAAATCCCAACTGTTATGGACTGAATTCTTCAAAATTTTCAAAGGCAAGCAATTCCAAAATGAAGAGACACTCTCTGCCTAATCTATCCCACAGCACCTACATGCTTGGAAGACACTTAGCTCAGTAACTTATAACTTGTAGGTCACTGGATACTGGCAGCAATCTTACACTGATTTCATCAGGGATTTGTGTAGAGACCATATGGTCTTGTAGCTCCAAGTGGAACAGAAAGCCAGCCCTAACCTTTAACTGGTCTGCTGTTGCTGCTTTAAATGTTAATCAAACACAATTAAGGATGCTATTAAAAGAGCCTGAAGAGATCAGTTAGTTGCAGCTATTCAGTTTATACAGAATCCATTATTCTGAGCAACTCCTGTGAAGATTCTGATGGTGTGCATCACCTGGCAGAACGGGTACAAAGGGAGCCAGTCAAATGTTGCAAGAAGTCAACAGAAAGTTCAGAGCTGCACAAGGCAGGCAAAATGCATGCACTAGCACAGGATGCAAACAAGGTTTCAGTTGTCATGCTGCTGGCAGGGAGTGAGTCATCGCTCCTCTCTCAAGTTTAGTATTGCAAGGAGAAAGTAATTTTAATCTGGGAATACAAATTTAGGAAAAGGGCGAGGAGGGTACTTGGCAAGCTTACTGTATGTGAGATGACTCCAGTGGTTTCAGGCTTCAAGCCCCTGTGCAAAGCCCCTGTGACTGGAGGGACAAGTGAAGGTGGTGATGAGAAGAATGGCAGTTTCGGGTAAACAGAGGGTAATGTGCCAGATGTGGAAGGTGCTTGGTTATGGTGGGAGCCCCTCTGGAGATGTGGGGGAATGAAATCATCTAGAGTTGGAAAGGTCAAGGGTGAGCCAGGAGAAACAATCTCAGGGAATACGGAGCCTTGCCCAAAAGGAACCAGAGGCGGTGGTGGAGTGCTGGAGCTGCCTTCTTGTTGTCTGTCTGGATTAACCTGGAGGAGGGGGACTACTATAACTCCAGGTTGAGCTGTGGTGGTGGCAGTGGCATCCTGTAGGAAACAAGGTGTTGTTATGCAACGGGGGAGGACTGATACTTTAGTCTAACGCAGCCATATAGTGTCATGCAAGGAAAGTACCCAAAATGATACACAGCCCCACCAGATTTTCTTTCCTTAGGGAGACATACTTATTCAGGCTTGCAGCCCTGGCCCCTATGAACATATGCTTTTCCACAAAAATCTTCATTCCCCTCACCACCCTTCTTCTCCAATGCTGCGTAGAAAACCACAGAACAGTTCTGCATTCGCCATCACTTGAGAAGCACTAGCCATCACCATACAGAGTTTGCTTCTTTTACACCTCCCTAAAATGGAAAGATCCTCACCAGCCCAACCCAACTCCCTACAGACACCACACACACACAAGCACGCAGATCAACGTTGAGGGGGCACGCGTGGGGTGTTAAATATTATCGAGTAGAAGATCACAAGATTCAGGTGGCACAAGAAGTGCTCAGAAATTAGGTAGGAGGGAGTAAAGCATTAAGGGAACATTGTAATGAATTAAAGAACTGTTCGCACGGCTGAAAGAAAACAAGGTTATGGAGAAAACATGTACCATGCTGCGTCCCATTGCCTTGTATGGTGGCTGTCGCTGCTGAGTAAGGTAAGGCTCTTTTCTCATCCTGTCCTCTGTGGCAGTTGTGCTCTGGGGCTCTAGCACTCTGTCCCTCACAGCTTGCGGAGCTGGCGACTGAGTCCGGGAGGGTTGGCCCGCACCATAACTAACTGCGTCTTTGCTGAGGACAATGTAAAAGTACGGCCTGGGAGGAATAGGAGGAGGAGGAGCAGCAGGAAGAGACTTTTCAGTGTCTGTTACAGAGGAAACAATGTTGGTGGCTGGTGCCTGAGTGAGCTCAGCGCCCAAACTGGTGCTGGCTGCTGGGTCATGTGTGGTGCCAGCGGAATTTTGAGATGCGGCTGAGCAAGTGCTGTTAGATAAACAAGCTACATATAGTTTGCTGACCTTTTTATCCGCCTTCGTCTCATGACTGGAATTCATTCCAGCCTTACTACTGGGATCTGCCCTGTCAGGGTTGTGTTGTATGGATGATGCACCCGATGAGGAGCGACTTTCCAAGAGTGGCTGCCCAGCATGCACCTCATCTCTGGGGCCTGAAGAGGAAGAATGCCCTGCTGGCAAGCCTTGCTTCCCGCTGGGGACGGCCCCATAAGGGGTAGGTGATGACAAATAACACCGTGCACTGGTGGTTGGTGATGCACGCTGAGTATAAGGCTTGGGTGCATTCAGGTACACGCAGTCCATGATGGGCACTGGCAACAGGTTGGTCGCTTTAGTGTCAGTGCGGGGGCGCCATGCAAAGCTTTCCTCTTTGGGAAGAGGAGGACGGGGAGGAGCAAGGGCCTGCTGAGGCAGAATCAAGGAGATAGAGAAGGAGAAAGGAAGCAGTATCAAATAAAAGGAAAAAGGAAGGAAAAAAAATTAAATTCTAAGAATGAATTTGATCAGTGGACTTGGGTTAAGCAGGTTTTAATACAGCAAGAATAAAAAGCAAATACAGTATCTGGAAGGTCAGTGCAGAACTCACTCACATACATCATCTCATGCATTCTCTCTTTCTTAGCACAGCTCACTACAGCACACAAAGTTTATCCAGCTTTCACGTCTCTGCCTACATGTTTCTCTCTGGGCAAAATAAATCTCAATACTGTATTGTTTCAAGAGACCTGCACAGCAACATCCACCATGCCCCCAGGAAAGCCCAGATCAAGATTTAACATCATGGCTAACTAAACTCAGGCTCATGTATGTGGAACTAAATACTTCCCAGCACTGGGGACATTTGAATCGCAAAGCCAAATTCAGAGCTCTAGGCCATATCTGCATGTTAAGTGCACTGCTGAAAAATGAACGTTGTGAAGTTTCACCAGTGCTAATGAAAGCAGACATCATGAGAATACTGTAGCCTACCACAGCTGGCTAAGTAAAAAATCAGCATTTCTTCCTTCTAAAGGCTAGCCCCAGTTCTCTTCAGGATTTTTCCATCCTGAAAATGCTTTTGGGAAGACCGGAACAATTAAAGCTTCTCAAGAAACTGAGTTCATCAGAACTTGCCTCCAGAATCAAGATCACCAACAGAGAAATCCTGCTGCTAGTAAATAATAAGAAAAGCTTTACTGGTTTTGGTACTTAGCAACATATAGCTTGCTAACTCCAAATTGCCTGCTGACTGCAATTCCAATTAGAGTGAATATTTTTCCTGAGAAAAAAACCTGAGAATGGAGAAGTCTTAACAGTTTGCAACATTCAAATCTGAAAGCAGCATCCACTAAAATTCATCCACATATGACAAGGTGTGGTCAGTACCTATTCTTGTTACATGAATATAGATGTAGAAAAGTTTCATAAAATTACAGCTAATGTCCCAAAATCTACTGTCTTCATGCTGCCCCTCTGCCCCTCCCCACCTTCCCTGATGCATAAAGAAGTACAGAAAGGGGTTGGTAAGTGCTATTCTGAAGAGTTTCTGCCTCTGAACAGGCTCATTCTTTTTGAATTTCTTTCATTTCAGCTTAGTTTGAACAGCAGTTCTTGAGACTTCTATAACAAAGTGCACTCATGTGCATGAGTTCTCTCTCTGTTCAACAAGATTAGGAAGGGGCTACAGGACAGCTGTATGTATTGAGCAGAAATGGATCTCTCTTAATCGTGCTGCTCCTTCCCACACCTTCATTTAAGCTGTACCTTCTTCCACTTTCACTTATGATTTCAGGAACGGTGTCTGGTCTGTAGCATTGCTATAGGACCCTGATGATTGAAGCAGTCACATTGATAGAGGGAAAAGGCTTTAAAGGGACTCTGTTTCACATAAGAATGCAGTCTCTAATGAAAGGCTTCCTTACAGGCTTTCAGACTGCTTCTGTGCAGACTGAGCACCCAAAAGAAAATCATGAAGGTACACTTCTCTTAACAGATTGACTTCAACAATTTACCTTCAGGTACAAGTAACCTTTCCCTTGTTAGCTTGTATCAGTTACAGTGTTTAAACTGAAAGACATTTTCTCAATATATTATTTTGATGTAGGGTGCAACTGATTTCAGCCTGCAGCAACCTCTAGGAAATAAAACCAACATAAAATACAAAATAGTTACAGTTGACTACTTCACCTTTTTTCTGCACAAGCAGCATTGTCCTCCTCCTTCATCCACCAAGGAAACACTGTGGTGTGCCTGAATAAACGAGCTCCACAACACTTTGCTGACATAAGGGTTGTCCCCATTTTAAAGGTAGAAAAAGCTGAGGCACAGTAACTTACCCATCTGCAGCCAAGTCTGGAGTTCAGCCCAGGACTCCTGACCATGAATCCAGCGATTGAACCCAGATGGTCACCCTCAGGGTCACAGAAGAAAGGCTTACCTGTGGCTTGCTATCTGAGGAAAGGTTCGGACGCACACTCCTATAACCCTTGGCAGCCAGAGAAGACGGTTGGGCATCCCCATTGGCATCAGTAGTGGACGATGACCTCCAATCATCTATGGTGGGAAAGAAAACTCAGATCACAGAGGATTCCTTCTAGCTACAGGATAAGAGAAAGGAGAGGACTTTTCTTCCATTTTTTTTTCCTTTTTTTAATCAGGCAACAAGAAATAATTCCAATAAAGCAACAGAAGTAACAGCATAAGCAGCCAATGTTTGTACCTGTTTCTGAGTTTTCTGGCTCCAGACCTAAGCATTTCACGGAAAGGATGGACAGAGGAGGTAGGGGTGGAGGATAAGCAGAGAGGAAGAGGAAAAAAATAAACCATTACATTTACAGAAAACATGTACCAACTGAAGTTAAGAGTCAAGCTACTTCATTTCACACATAAAATGCTTTCTGACAGGGCTGCCTAATTACCATAGAGACCGGCCCTAAACATGATGCCCTCCTTGTTTCTGACCTTTGTAAACACAAGGCAATTCATTCAGAGCAATGAAGAAACAATTGTTCATTGACATTCTTATTTCAGAGGCAAAAAGGCAGCCCAGCTTGCTACTTTTTGAAGCTGCAGCTTGACATCCAGACACCGCAAATTACTGGAAACGTAGGGACCCTGTGTTCAGCCATGACACGGATTATGAAGACATATCTATCCTCATCAACATCACTATATATGATTAATTGAGATAAAGGACTGCCAACAAATAGATCAGGTTTGCAGAGTAAGTGCATGAGGGGAGTTATAAGATATGATGTCGCTTTACAATCCAGTCCCTGCAGCTACACAAAGCAGCCTCATCACATATTTACCCATCTCCCACTGGGCTCCTCCCCACCCCTCATTTTGCTGTTTAAGTTATATGCAAAAAGCTTTTCCAGCTCCAAAGTACATTTCATAAAGCGATTGAGAGAGTAACCAAAGGAAGTATTAACGAGCTGATTTCCATAGTAATGGGCTCATTGCCATTCAAGCTGTTGGAAATTTATGAAGCCATCAACAGAAAGGAGAGAGGCAACAGTGGGGGGTAAGAGTGAAGAAACAGAGAATGGCAAGCATTAAAAGAGGGTAGGTCACGGGTGGGGCAGAATGGGTGAAGACAGAGCAGAAAGTGGCACGCTGGGGCTGGAATTAATGGAATTGCCCTTTCTGCAACAATACAGTCAGAAACCATGTATGCTTTGCTTTCAAGAGCAAGTTTTACCCCCTCCCCCCTTAACGGCATCTTGCCTTTGGGAGTTCATCCTCTCTGCCAGACCCACGACACTGGCCAGGTTTGTTATGCTTTGCCTGTCTTCTACAATTAAGTAATTACACGTCTGCTATTGAAAGATGGCAGAACTCTGTGGCGACACTGTCTGTCTGGGACGCCATCCCCGCTCCCCTGACAACCCAACTGAATGCTGTGGGGGCAGGAGCACCACTCTGCTTCTTTCTGTTCCACCTCACGCCTGGGATAAAAGGAGGTGACACGGGCCAGCCAGGCGAAAAAAATTATAAAAAAAAAGAGAACTGAGAGATTCTGGCAGTGATGACAAACTTAAGCCAGTAACTGAACAGTCATGAAACCTGCACCAGGGAAAAAACACAAGTCAGTCTCTCTCTGCTGGTCTGGGTCTTGCAAGACATTTCCAACTATGCTACAGAATTCTGGGCTTTAAACCATAGCTAAAAAGTCACCCCAAGACCCTGGACTGACCTGTCTTGAGGTTAGAGTGAGTAACATATTCCAGTTAACCTTCCACCAACTTACTTTCAGGTTGTTCAACATCCTGAGGACATGGCGAGGTGATATTCCGATTCCCTTCATGGGCTGGAGTTGCCCGGAGGGTTACAGCTCCTTTTCCACTGCAGACTTTAGTGGGATCTGTTTCTACAGGAAATGCACATGCACAGAAGAGACACACAGAAAGGAATGACACAAAGCTATTAGGAGCCATCAGAGCTCTAGAGTAATTTTAGCATGGCTGCCTCCAGGTGAATCAATCTAGTAATGTTTGTGCAGATGAACGTTAGCTCTGTATTTAAAGCATTTAGAAATCAAAGCAGTTTCATATTCATGTAATTGATGAATGTAGCATTAAGTTCTGAGTTGGAGCAACAGAGCTAAGAAAGGAGGAAAAAAGGATGAATGTATGTTTGAACCAAATGTCACAGGTCCATTTGCTTTATTTGTTCTGCTTTGCATGGAGATACTGTGCTAGCAAGGACAGTCTACTATTACACCTGTGGCTCTTCTATAGGGATTTCCCAGTGGTTTAATGCAATACGATTTTTGTGCTGAAGCTTAAAATTGCCTTTTGTGGAGGACTGAAAGAGGAAAAAAAAAGACTTATAACCACTGAAAGCCAAAATCTTGTAGCTATGTTGAATATGATCTAAAAGCAGGGCACTGCAAGCCACCTCTTTGCTATGTCCCTGTTTCATGGCAGTGTTTCATCTTCTGACACAGGAACCCAGATCCAAAACCTAGAAGGAGATTTAACATATATCTGTTCAGATTAACCTGCGAGTCAGATACCAGATCATACCAGTGTCCTTGCTGAGGCACAGTTCAGCACAGCTTCCGTGCAGGCTTACCTTTGTGCATTTCAGTCCATGGATTTGGGGTTTCTCCTCCTGTCATCCTATTAAGTAATAATAAACCAGTACCTCAAAGCTATCTTTCTCCCTCTACATAAAATCTTTCTGGAGAGTTGTTTCCTTTCAGATACCTATAGAAACAACAAGCCTAAAGAATCTCTCACTTCTCTAAGCTACTTCCACAGAAAAACACATCACGATCCCTTCTCATGCACTATTAGTAACCCAGTAGCTGCCATCAGACTTCACTTTGACCTACCTACCTAGAGATACCTACTATGACACTACACTGGAAGCATGAAGAGATAATGAGTACATGTTGCATTACATGAGTGACAACATAATGATTTTGATATTTTCATGAGATGAGGATCATATCTCTGCATTTTGAGGGATGCAGCTCCTCTCCAGATCCATATTTAGGACTGTGGAAAGGATGGTGTAAGTAAGAAATCAGAGGATACTTTACTACAATTCAGCCTCTAGTTAACTTAGGCAGCCTCTGTGAAGGGAAAAACTATCCATGCAGACATATAAAAAGCTGTTTAATTCTAAAATATGACACATTTGCACTCACACCACACACCTGATCACAACCTAAGATCACCCAAATGCCTCGTGAAATAGAAGTTGACTTCTCCAATTGATTTTCATTTGATTCAGAAAGGGTCAGGATTCCTTTTGCCCAAGAGTGCAGTTCTGGCTATCACTTCCATCTATGCTGCACAACATGCAGCCCAAGGACTCTATGGACTCACTTTCTAACCACAGGACAAAGGTTTAAGTTCCAAGACTCCAGTTATAAGAGTGCTGGAACTCTAAGGTATGGACACACTGCTGGGAGTCACTGGGCCTAATTTAGACATCCACAAAGAGTGCAGGGTAGCTGTTCTACAACCCTATGCCTGTATTCCCTTCACAGGCACTGAAGAGAAATGGAAACACTGAAAGTTCAACATGTCATATATGACTAAATATCTTCTTCATCATATTGGAGCAGAATCAAATTTGGGAATCAATGCCTTTTTTTCATTTATTTTTCATACAACATATTAAACCTGTATACTAAACCAAAAAAATAATAGAAAAAAATGGTCTGAACTAAAAAAAAAAGCATTTTGAAAATGTTTGAAAATAAAATCTTGCCAGACTATTTCATCTTGAGAGATGAAGAGAAATACTTAAGATGTTGAATTCCCTCACAGTTTAGGTGAAATGACAGGAAACAGAAATCTGAGTTTCTCAGCATAGAAATACAGCAAATGATAATAAACAGGACATTAGCACTGTACTAGTCCAACAAAGCACATGTGTAACAAATTAGGAGAGACAAACAGTATCAGCTAGACTAGTCTGATTGTCCAAATCCAGGAAAGTACAAGAATAATCTTGTACTTTTAGTGCGCAAGCATGTTGTGCTTGTGGAGGGGTGACAGGCAGCCTAACATCCTTCCTTATTCATATAAAGATTAAATTCAGTGTGTGTAGAGAAAAAAACCATCCCACCAACGCTGAACTATGCTTGAACCATCTCTTTTCATAACGACCAAAGATATGCAGGAAACATCCTTTGGTTCATCAGGAGTTTGATTCAAAATGAGTCTGTAATAATAGTATTTTTCATAATCAAGCATTAGTAGAAGAGCTTACAATGATCCCAGATTCAAGCAGACACAATTATGTCTGCAGAGGAGCAGCATAATTGAGAACAGTGCATTGTGCCATCAAGAGCTAACTGCATTACCTACTGATGAAATCTACAGCTCTGGGAGGAGTGAGAAGAGGATGAAGCTGAGAACTAGCCAAAGCGCGTGGGTGAAGCAGAGAGACAGAAAGGGAGAGAGAAGAGAGAGAATGATGGCCAACTAATGCGTGGCAGGGGAGGAAGGAAGAAGATACCTGTAGGCAGCACTAGGTGAGGAGAACTTTTCACTTTCTTCACAGGGATTATTTTAACGGCAGAAATAGAGCGTGTACATAAAGGGACGCCAACAGCTGCAAACACAAAAGTGTAAATGGCACATCCAAAAAGGGAAGAACAGAGTTTGGGAAGCATGCCACAAAATTTTCTAATGTACTTGGAGACACAATAGCAGGAAATTTCAAATACAAAAGCAGTCTACAGAGCAATGATGCAACCGTTAAAAATATCCCTCAGTTCACCCTAATTCAGGATGTGTCTGTTTTATGCAGCATACAGAACTGCTTACTGAATGGACTAACTGCTGACTGCCATGATGCTGCAGGCAAAAAGGATCTGGAAGCATTAGTTTTTAGAAGCCATCAAAAAATTTTAGTGTAGTCATTTAACTGAGGTACACTACATGCAAAAATAAAGATGTTAAGTAAAACATTAATATGGCTCAGTTAAAACAAAGTGAAAAAACAAGGACTGAAATGTTGAGAGAAAAACATTGCACAAATTCTGAATTTTATGGCACATATTTAACAATATGTGCAACAGAAGGAAGTGAAATGTGAAATCATCTTGAAAATAGTCCCATACCAAAGGGTAGCATCCACATAGTTATTTCAGAAAAAAACCCCATCTGTATAAACAGTAAATTGAAGAGATTTCTACTGGACTCCATCAGCTAGCACACTATTTATGCTGGGGGTAGTAACATTGAGGAAAATCACACATATCACTAAGCAAAATCCTAGCAATTGTTACAAAACCATTCAAATCAACTGGTACAAAGAGGGATCATTGTGAAAAAAGGCAAAACTACTCAGAGGTGAAGCTCAACAGAATGTCCCAAGATAAACATCCTGGGTATCATCCCTCTACCAGAATAACTTGTGTTCTTGATTTCTGCAGGGCCAGGATTCTCTCCTTTAAAACCTGTTTTCTGCATGTATTAGCTGCAAAATGCTAGATGCCTCCTCACGTTCCACGGCATCTCTCTCAAGCCTGCAAAATCAGGAGTAAGAGGAACCCCATTCCCAGCACTTTACACACTAATACTGAGCACTGGGCTAGCTTGAGGGAGACGTTGACATCACGATAGTGTGTACACCCCCCTCTTGTGGCAGATCTTTCTGATTCCCGGCAAAACTGGAAAGCACAGACTTCATCAACCTAGAAAAAGGATCTCAAGCAAAAGGATGGGGGAAATGCTCAATAGATTTTCTTCAAACTTCAGAAAATCATTAGTTTTTAATTTGATAGGATTGTTTTGAGTTTTTTTCATAAAAGAAGAACCCAAATAAAATCCTGTTTTCCGTGCTTCTCCCTGAGCACTAGAGACCCTGTGAATACAACAGATCCCAAATCAAACAGCCTGTGGTTTAGGAAACAATCCTAATTCTGTTCTGCTCTGAAACTGACTGAATTTATCCATCCACAATGCAGTCAAAATACCAACCACTATAAAAAGACATCAAAGGAAAAGAAAGGAAATTAAACCAGTAGAAAAGCAACCCATACAACCACATACTTCCACCCTGCCAAAAGAGACACTATCACCATAAAACCCAGAGTGCTATAAAGCACATTGCAAACCCGTTGATGTTAATATGAAGACTACTTTGCTTAGGTTTTTTAAATCACTTAAATGGTTAGTTCCTGCCCTTTAATCCTGATCTTAAGCCTCCCCCTCTCACTGACACAGGCACCCATAAACCCATGCTGTCTCAGCACACTAAGATACTGATTCACAGGTGCTCACAAGTACCTCAAGTAGTGTACAGCTTTGCTCAAAACAGCACTAAAAATATACAACGAGGCAAGTCCAGCCTGCCACTTTTAAGAGACAAAGAACACTTGTTGAGCTAAGAAACGCTGCTGCTATTAGCATGGTGCAGCACAAGGCTCTTCTTGTATCAGTTGCCAAGCAAACTAAATTTGGAAACCCCTGCTACAGTGAATTTCCGGGGAAATCAACCACATCACGCAGCTGACATGCAGGGGGAGCTGCAGAGGTGTCTCTGAAGCTCTTAACCCACCTTTTTCTTGTCCATTGCTGCTCAGCCCATTGACAACAGTTTTTGCAACATCAATTTCTTCGTGTTCTGCAAGACAAATGCAGAAGCGGTTTTCAAGACAGATTTTTAAAGTCTGCAACGTCCTCAGCTGACTTGAATAAAACTGGCTCTTGTGAATTCAGAGAAACATAGGAGACAGTGCTTGAAAGGACCACCAAAGGTCATCTAAAGCCCTATTCCTGAACCATTACAGAAACAAATCTACCTCTGTCACTGCTGACAAATGTTTTCCTAATGAGTTCTTACAAACTTCCAGCTTCAACCTAAAGCAACCTGTTCCAGTGCTTCATAGCCCATGAGCTTATCAGTGCTTAAACCAAGTTCTGAGGTCATGGTTTTCTGGACTCTCTTCAAACAGTTCACATTTTTCTCAAAATGTGGTGCCAAAATCAGGACATGATACTTCAGCTGAGGCTTGCTAAGATGCTAAAATCAAGTGGCAATATTATTCCATAGATCCTACATATGGCACTTCAGTATGGCATCTTCTTTGGTTTTCATTCTGATTTATCCTGTTCCCTGGGCAAGGCCAGAAGTTTTCCTCTTCCCAGCCAGCCCTCATTTCCTGGTCCCTTGTTTTTCTTTGAACAGCTGATTTTTCCTATCCAGATGTCAAACTCTGAATTCATCTCTACAAAAACATACCAAATTCAGATAATTTTTTCAGGTAATCAGTAATTCTGAATTCTTGTATTCCAAACTGAAATAAGCCAAAGTGGCCTACTCCAGCTCAAGATGTTTCTGGTAATTTTTTTAGCATTATGGGTCAAATTCAAACAACCAATGTGAATAATTGCATCAGAAACGGCAAGAATATTATGAGTAATAAAAAGGAAGGCCAATGGCGGCAAGTAGAAAACAGCAGAGACTTACCAGAGCTCATTGTGGCAGAGGGACTTTCCTTTTTTACTTCTGGATTTTGTTTATGTCTGTTTAAAGGGAAAGGCAGAATGATTACATTATGTTTCATGTCAGCCTAGACAGCACTGGACACGATCCTGAACATTCACAAGAGTCAAGACAGTTTCTTTAAAAAAATTAGTTTCAAACGCCAAATGGATTTGTGTTGAGCACCAGATACATTTTTTGCTGATAATTATCAGAAATTAAAGAGTATTTCCACCCAATATAGGTACTACTTCCAGATTTAAGACTAATCTTTACTATTAAATTAAACTATACTGATTAAAGCCTGAGTCTATACAGGGCAAAGTACAAGTCTGCCTAGTTTCTAATACATAAAACATGCATCACCTTTAAAAAAAAAAAAAATTAAAAAATCAAAGTGACACTAAAAGCTTTGAAAACCTCAACTTAGAGCATTTCCATATTTCAAGGCAATCTGTTGCTCAGACTAAAGTTTGTCTCTCCTTTGAAAGATATTACATTACAGAAGAGATGCACTTGTCAAAATGCCTATTAACTTCTACACCAATCATTTCCAGTTCTATGATGCTGCTGATATTTTCAGGATCAGACTCCAGTAAGTGAAACTTGAAAATTGTAAGTTTTAATCCTTCTGGGACCAAAGGCAGTGGAATTACCAACCCAAGGGAAAAAATACCAGATGGGGATCAGAAGAGAAAAAAGTTAAATTTCATGGTTATGACAGTCTACAGAGGACAACTGTGAGGCTTATTTGTACTCACTCCTGTGGGGACTTGATACCTGCAGCAAACAAACAGGTTTCAGTGTCACAGATTCCAGTTTGAATAGCCAAAGAGCAGCCTTTCTACAAAACAAGTCCATGACAAGATCTCTCAACTCTCTAAAGGTCCTAGGTTGAATCAAAACCTCTTTAAAATCTTGTGTTCCAATCTCCACCTCCCCCCCCCAAAAAAAAAAAAAGTTAGTGCTAAAGAGAGTGAGATCAAGCATAACTTCAGACAATTAATGGCTTCCATGACACAAACAGAATTATGTATCTGAAACCACGAAATCACACACAAACAAGGACTGCAATCAGTGAAGTATAGAGGAAAATTGCTCAGAGAAACAAGAAACTAAACAAGAGAGTTGGAGATATTTGTTTTCTTGTTACATGAACTGGAGGTAGCAGTGGGACATTGTAAGAGGTGGAAATTTTCTTCAGGGAATTGAATTTGCTCTCTTGCTTCAAGTGTCCCCATCCTTAACTAGCATTTGTTTCATACCAGCCAGAATATAATGAGCATGTTCAACAGTCACTCAAAAGGAAAGAAAATTCAACAAGCAAATATAGTAACAGATGAGTCCATAAAACCAGCCAATATCTGGGCTCCCCAGCATGCCACCCTAGGAACAGCTGCCCATACTTAATTATTTAAATATTTTTGTTCACTGAAATAACCATTCAGGATATATATTGCGGGCTGGTGAAGGCTCAGCAGGATGCAGCCTAACTCCAAGATGATCCCAGTAAAATACACTGTAAAGTGAAGGGTGCAGTCTAAAACCAGTCAACAAAAACCGAGTCCAAATTAAAGGTCTGCTGCCTGATTTTGCCTGCCCATACAGTGTCTGCTTTTTGTTTCTACCATTTCATATTAGGAGTGAGTACCCTAAAATAGTAATGGTTGACACAGCCTGAAAATACAGACAAATGTACTAAATAACAATGGCCTTTCTGATCTCCAAATGTTTCCACTACAGAAAGGTGCCTTAGTTCAAGTAAACCAGAAAGAAATAGCCTAAAATGATAGCTTATCCAGCCTAAGGAGGTTTGTAGCAATATCACACTCTTCTACACATAGAGAAATGTTACATGCTAATCTGACTGGGATAAATACAAGTCCTTCCATGGGGCAGGGAGAATACCACAACAAAGGGCAGTACTGCAAAAAATCTCAACCCAGCTGTAGGATTAATCCCTCTCTGAAGCTGAGGAGGTTGCTGGTACCCTGAAGTTTTAACTCAACACTGGCCCTTTCCATAGACTTCATGCAAGTCAACACAAAGTTTCTTCCACTTTAAACATTCCCAAAAGGTTGCAATGCTTTCCTCTGATATAGAAGATAAAAAAGGAGAGGAAAAATAATTTAGTGTGTTACCTTTTCAGGGTAGAAAGCGGATTTACTAGGTCTCATGTCTGGGCAAAGGCAGGGTCTACTACTGTTGCAATCCCAGAGCAACACATGTTCCCTTCCACAATGGCAGTATCTGAGCAATTAAACTCGTGACCACATGCTTTATACTTTTTAAACAGCCATTTCTTTAGAAACAGCGACATCACAAATGCCATAAAACTCTGTTTTCAGTGATGTCTTTTTGATTCAAGAGTGTTGACATTGCTTACAGTGTGAAGTCCTGGCTTCCATTGCATTAAGAAAAGCATTTAGAAAAAAAAAAAAAAGAAGGTACAATCATTTAGCATTAATAGAACAAATTATTTTTTACAAAAAGGTTATTTGAGGCTAAAAATAAAGTGATAATTAAAGAAGCTCACTAAAATGAAAGATCAGAACTAGATCTAGAAAAATTACTTTCCCACATATCCCCACACTTCCTAGAAATTATAGAATTCAATTAAAATAACAAACATCCAGTATTCACTCACTGTGAAACTAATCCACATCATTCACGCACACAAACATATGCTTAATGTAAGCTCACATACACAGAATGGATTCAGCGTATTGAGGATGAGTGGAACCAACCCTGAGCTCCTGGGTTAGTCTCACTCCAGAAAGTCCATTTAAAAGTTGATTTTGATCGGTTGAGAATCTGCATACAGAAACTTGCTGTATACAGGTAGAATTAACTCTTGTTTAGATTGACATCTGCATGTTTGGAGTTGAGAACATGCTTTGGCACTTCTTTGCATCAGGGCTACAGTTACTCTAGCTGTCTCCTGTGTACTTAACCCAAACCACATACTGATGTCCTATTAGGCCTATCTCAGCCCTGAGCTGCTCTTGGGACCAGACAGACCAGCCAGATTGCATACCTGGCTCCATGGCCCCACTACAGCAAACTGTTGGCTGCTCTAACACCTGGGAAGGTACACGCTGTAAGCCAGTGTGCCATGAATGTTTGGATGTAACATCCTTAGACAGAGCAGTCTCTGCCAGGTTGGACAGGCAGGTTGTCCCTGGGAGCAAGTGGGTCTGGAAACATTTGCTGCTCCCAGTTCACCTCAAGAACTTTGTGTAGACATGGCCAAGCCATTCCTTAGACATTGATGCAATTATGCACAGCAGCACTTCAGAAGGAATCCTTTCAAAGGGAACCAAGAATGAGGTCCCTCATGTCAGTATTAAAAACAGAGGAACCCATACTGACAGATCAGGCAAAGAAAATAAAAAGAATTTTAAAAAGTACTCCAAAACAAAACCCCCAAGTGTCTCCTTCCAGCTCCCTGCTCTAACCAGCTAACCAGTACCTCCTTGCCAGTCTGGAACTAGTGCCTTTCCTGAAATGTGACAGACATAGCAACAAAGGTTTCAAAGCTGCAAACGTTCTAAACACAATAAAAGGTAATGAATTCCTCAGGGCATAAGCCAGCAGCTGTAACCCTGAGCGTGCCAATGTCCATATGTAACATCCACCAACTCCTTGTCAGTTCAGTCCTACCTCTAGGCGGATGTTTAACATTTCCTTCCTCCCTTTCACCCCCCAGCACATTTCTTCCAAGGCTGCAGTTCCTTCCCTACTTGGTGTGGAAAAGAGAGCAGTATGTTCAGAAGCCTATTTAGGAGGAATGCAGATAAGTGGCAACTACTTCTGTACAGTGTGTCTGGATTATCTCACATGTTCTAAAGGTTTGAGCACTCCCCCTGCAATGGCAGGGGGTAACAAACAGCTCATTAATAGTTCTGAGCAAGGACACACGCTCTTAAGTCACTGGTATCTCAGCTAGGAGTCGCAGGCGGTGGTTATTTTTGGTGGTCTAATGCGAGTGTGGGGAGAAGCAACTTCCTTTCGTTTCTTCTCTTATTATTGACAGCTCTGATGACTCATATAGGATTTTAAAACAATTGCTAGACATGAGATGGGCATTCAAAACTTACTGGGCTGGTCCTTTATGTTCCTGAGATTTAGACTCCTGCTTTATTTTCTCAGTTCTGAGTTTTTCCCATTTTCAAAGTTTTCTCTATATATACACGAGTTTTAATTGGTTTGTGGCTGCATTTAAATTAAATATCAAATTCTTATTTATATTATTATAATCTAGGAGTTGAGGCTTTCAGAAGAATGGTAAGTTTTCAGACTTAAACGATTATTAACAATCACAAAACTTACTTTTTACCTGATCAGGTCTTACACATCACTGGTACCACTCATTTGTTTCACCCCCAGCTCAGACCCTTTCTCACAATGCCACCCAGTCTCCCTGACCCAAAGGCTCTGCTCAATGAGCCATGTCAGCAATGTGGAGTCCCATATCTGCAAAGATGGCAAACAGCTCCACTGCAGTTAGTGCCTCCTATCAGCAGGTTCCTCTGCTTAAAGGAACTTGCTGGAAAGCACATCTCTGTACTTCTCACTTTGCATCACATAAAACGTGGCAAGAAAAAAAATAATTAGAATACAGTAGGCAGCGCCAGGTTAACCCAGGCAATCAGCTCTCTCCAAGTATCATTATTCTTTTATTCTGAAGTACTGCAATACATTGCCTGTCATTTTTATTTTAAGGGTTCAAGAACATCTTGTCATTCCTTCAGAATACGTTATGCTCCTAAGAATAAATGTCATGAAAAGACTGAGCAAGTAAGCAATGCACAAAGAATCATACCAATTCTGTACAAAACAACAACATCCCCAAGCTCTTCAGCACATGTTAAGACAGCGAAGAGAGAGCACTGAAAGATCACTAAATGAAACAAATGGCAGCATTAAACACCAGCTTGGGTAAGATGTTCTTATAAATAAATGAACTTACGGCTGTTACAATAAACAAACACAGCACATTTCATATGCACTATTACTTCTCTTTTTTCTTTTAATATAATGTATGTTTGTTTTCTTCCTAATTGGTAAAATTAAGTTATGTGGGGCATATGTGCCAGGTTTTGGGAAATGTAAGAGGCATGTGCCTCTCTCAATAATAAAAGTCAAAAAGGAAATGTAAACTAGGAGATGTGGCTTTAAGACTTCAGAGATGCTTTTGAACTAAGTCATCTTACAGTCATCAACTTCAGAGTAAACAAAGTTTATCTGCAACCTGAGTTAACTCAGTTCAAGGTCACCACTTTTGGAGCAGAGGGCAGAAAAGGATCTCCTGGGTCATCAGGCCTACTCCCATGCTATTGCAGGCAACTGTGTCATACAATACTGTGCAAGAACACTTCACATTCCAGCTTAAAACTGGTAAGGTTTCCCGCCTCCACCACTCCTCCTGGAAGCCTGCTCCAGAACTCATTCCTCTTATGGCTTGAATGTTTTTTCTAATTTGCAATCTTAATTAAATTCATGAACAGCTACAGCTAAATTGTTTTGCACCAACACAATCTTTTTGTTTAAGTAGCTGTTCCTCCTTACGCTTACCCCCATCCGTGCATTTTCAGAAAGCAGTTGCACCTCTGAGTCTTCCTTTTACAAGCCTGTAAACAAGCATTTCCAATTAAATTGGTTGGTATGTTGTCACCCATCTCATTAAAATCTGGCAAATAGCAGAAGACTGTAATAGGTCATCAGGTCAAAGTCTAAACTCCACTTAACGTCACAGAACCAGAGAACAAAGCCTACAGCCGACATGCCCAACAGCTGTAAAGGTAAATCAGCTTTTTTGGTCCATTCTCATTCCAGTCTGTCTACTAAATTGAATTCCATGACCATGTCTATGGGAACCTCCCTGCAAAGAAACAGACAATTTCACACCAGCCACTGAACCTTCCCTAAGTGACATTGACTTACACCTGGAGGGTTGTAGGGATGAAAAGTGGTTCCTGCTTGAGCCATCAAGCTCCTGCTCGGCTACAGACTCAGGGCTTGAAAAACAGCCATCCAGAGGGTTTTTTTGGCACAGAGCAAACTCGACATACAATGCATCACCGGTTCCCTCTGGGTAAGTTAACTGCTCACATCCATCACCTCACAGTCAAAAACATTTCTTCTCATGATAAGAGATTCTAAATGCACTGTAACTGGGCTTTGACTTCCTCCTGAGTCTGTCATGATTGCCCTTTGTCTTTAGTATTTGATGGCTGAGATCATGGTGACAGCAGCTTTGGCGCATGTATCTTGGGTGTCTGCTGAAGAAACAAATGCCTTTATGCCACACCCATATGCCCAAGCAGCTCACATTAACATTTTGAAACTTCAGAAAGAAAAATAAAATTTTCTAGGTTATTTTATTTCAAATCTCACATTCATCTTAGGAGGAGACACAAAGCACAGCATTTGAAAGCAGCAGAAGCTGAGATTTCTGTTCAGATTTACCTGTGATAGGTATGCTTACACCTCATAGATGGGAGCATTATATAAACAAGCCAATGTACATCCTATACAAGTGAGCTCACTGAGCTCAGCTCTCAGGCTGCCAGCTCCAGAGGGAGAGATGTCAATGACTTAACAGCACACCACAACCTGGGACTGTTCAGGACCCTTAACTGAGATTCATACAGGAATTGTGCAGGGAGCACGTAACTACTGAAATTGGGATTTTGTTATATTTAAGGGGTAACTAATTCAGTGACACCTGATTTATCTTCATTGTAAGAGCAAAATCTTTCAGACAATCTGCAATGGCCACACCTAGCCAAGAGGATGCTGGTTTCATTCTTCAGCTGGAAGTAATGGAAGATTTATTGAGTTCAAGCTCCTGTGAAACTACTTGTCAGAGTAGTGCAGCTGGGGTGCTCTGGGTACTGCACTTAACTCTGTACACCTCTGATATGGGGCCACTTGTGTCTCTGCAGAACAACTGCTGTAAATAAACAGACACAAATTCCAGAAGCCCTCATTATGTATAACAATGGATCCATTCAGCTGACTGTGAGATTGGGGGACACAAACAGTGCATTGCATTTACTATAGTGAATGGCATTCTATAAATACTATCAATTAGATCATCTAAACAACATCCAGCAGCTTCCCTTGCATGATTTTGTATAACAAAGACTACAAAGGCTGTCTTCACCTCTGTCACACACTATCAAACAGTGAAGTAGTAAATAAGAGGAAGTTGCATTAAGTAGAAATACTAATTAGAGATTGACAAGTGTTACAAAGTTCAAATCCAGTTTACAAACATTTCACAAAAATGGGGGTAGAGAGAATGTACTGATGCACCCCTGACATATAAAACATACTTAAATGCTACAGACCACCTTATACCATCCCAGACATCCTAAGACTTCCAGTTGTGCAAGGCAGAGGAATTGCACAGGCATTAATGAGTGCTCACTGTGGCAACCACACCAAACATTAATTTTTAATTATGACCTCTTCTAGCATTATCTGCTCGGAAGCTTTGTACAAACACTGACTAAGCAAGAGCTAACACTTTCAAGGTGTATAGGTGATACTTTACACAGAGGTGGAAGACTTGGGCCTCTATTCTACGCAACATCTGAAATCAGCTGACTGGCACAGTGTAACAGGGTCTTACAGATATCAGCCTTACAGGTTGGTTTTTTTTTTTTAGTTTCAGAATAAACAAAATCAGTTTGAGAGTTGGTCTCATTTACACACAACTGCAACAACCTCCAGGGAACTACATATAGCTAAGTCAAACCAACGCACATGGACAACCAGGCACACAATACTTCCAACACACCTCTGACAAGCAAATTGAAATTAGACAGGGTCATTTTCCTTAGCCTTTGCCAGCCTGGAAGCATTGGTACTCTAGAAAAATTGCCATGGAACTGATTCATCTACCTGGGTATCAGACACAATATGGTCTCAGCAAAACTCAAAAGGCTGGTGGTCACTGTCAGGCATCCAAGGCCAGACAGCAAACCTGTGCCTGTCAGGGAATTCAGGCTGGAGTGCTGGCTTGCTAGCCTTGCTGGACTGTGCTGCTTCTAAAGTCACCTACACACTAGAATGAAGAACACAGCAACTGCCTCTCTACTCACTACTGAAAACACTTGCAGGAAACCAAACCGATGGGTCAAGCAACAATCTGATACTCCAAATGTCTCCAGAAATAGAAGAAGGGTACATTCCAGAAGCCAGTCCTCATTTTCACTTCCCTCTGACTCCTACAGCCTCAAGTGACCAAATCCACATATTGCTGAGAACTCCACATCCACTCTCTTCACTTTCCTTTTAGTAACAGCCTCAGAATCAGCATTCAGGAACTGCTTTCAATCTCTCCTTCCCATAACATACTTAGGAGAAAGATCCAATCACAAATGGTTAGGAGGCAAGGAGATGCCCATTTCTCTTAGTGAGAACACAAATCCATGTATTACTACCTTGATATTGCCTCTTTTCCCAATCAGCAACTGGAAATACCTATCCAAATGAAAGCAGCATTCTGAAAAGCAGTGTGCACTGCCCCACCAGACCCACCCACTCAGTGTACATTAGCATATGCCAGTGCCAAGTACAGTCCTGAGAATTTAGCTCACAGCAGCTCAAGGAGAGCTAGATTTGACTGAGACTAAAAACCCTACCAGTGTCCTTACCTTGATTCAGGCTTTTCAATCAATGGTGCCATTTTCTTAGTCTCTTGATTTCATTCCATGAGAGGTATGAAAGAGTTAAGGAAACCTTTCACTTTGTTGCCCAGTCACTTGGCTGCTGAGATGTAACAAGAAATTTGTGGAGGCATCTCTCTCTCTCTCTGGCACCCTTAAATACTTTGCTCCTCCTACTGCTGTGCTTTAATTAGCCAGCTGGTTCTTAGTCACTCCATCCTGTCACTAGGCTTGCTCACCAACAGCCACCCCCACCCAGCCTGCCTGTCACTCCCCTGCCCCTCTCAGCACGAAGGACACTGACTCTTCCTGCAGCTCTGGAGGTGGGGAAGGGAAAAAGATTCGAGGTGACACTCCATGGTAGCTTTAGTATGGGATGCATTTCAGAAAAGAAGGAGCAGAAAGACTTTGAAGACATATTAAAGTACTTGAAAAAGCACCTTTTTTTTTTTTTTTTTAAACCAGGCAGCATCTGCTTGTCAAGGAAGGAAAATTTTCATTAGCATTGGACATGACAGATCCTGTTTCAATGGGTAGGAGCTGAAGGGGCAGCTAAAGTTTCTGCATTTGGCAGCTGAGATTTGTAACATAAATACCTGACATGACACAAGGGGAAACTAACTGCTTACATATTATATGCCCACTCCATGGGCATCATAACAGGCATCAAAGAAGCTTCTGAGCCACAAGCTATATCACGGTGCCCCTAGAGTGGAGTGTCCTCACCACAGAGCAGCTTAGCTTCCCTTTAGGCAACCTAAGACTTGCACTGGAGTGGAGGAAGTGCCAGCTTTTAAGAGAGCGAGGGTATACTCATATATCCCCAGGCCTGGGCAGCCTGTCGGTGAGCAAGGTGAGTTGCAGCACAGAATCACCCTTCCTTCCACAGCAAATGCCTACTAAACAAACCACTGGGAATAGGACTTCTTCAACTCAATCCTTGAAGTTGGCTAATGCAAGACCAAGTGGTAGCTTAACAGTGGAAGTAATTTGAAAGAACCCCCAAGTCCTTTGCTACTTTCCTTGTCACCAGCACTGCTGGCTTTCATGACTGACACTCCTGAGTGTCTCCATTTGCCGCCTGTCTCTGGATTTTGGTTCCTCAAATACTCATGTACAGGCATTGATCTGCTGCCACACTCACAGATTAGTAAAATATACTGAAAGTTACTGCAAGATGAACATTAGCATTCAAACAAGACCTAGAAAGCAGCAGAGATGGCAAGAGTTGCTGGTTGCAGAAGGGCACAGAGCAAACTTTGTGAGTCAATGCTTACTCTAACTTCTGACTCTCATTAAAATGTTAGCAAAGGACACAGAACAAAGGTCTCCAAATACCTACACACATAAACTGATGCACTGTGAAATGCTGACTGAGGTTCAGTCAGCAACACAAGTCCTCCCTTTTCCTCCACCATTACATCTTTTAGCATCCCAATATTTACCTCCCGTCAAATAAAGCTTTTAATTGTTAAGCAAAATTCTGATTAGGCACAATTCTGATTGGGTACATTGGCTAAGGGGCCAGAAGCAGCTGGAAAATTGCTCTGTTTTACTTCATTTAAGACCAACCCCAAACCTCAGTGTAAACATACCACTGGTAGTTCTAATTAGAGTAAACAAAGGGTCCAAGAGCCCACATTTAATACTGCATCCCAAAGACTAATGTTGGGGAGCTTGTTCCTGGGATTTTGATTTCTTTTACCCCAGCAGATATCAGGTGCTACTAGCAAAACTCAGGTTTTAATCTACATTTAGATTCTAGTCCCTATAGAAGTCAAGAATATTTGGTTTGGGTGGAGGAGGAAGAGGGTTATTTCAGACATATCAACAGTCAGAATAAAGGATGATGGAAAATGGTATGTTTTGAGTGGTCAGACCCTACTCTCCTCTCTGAGAAACAAGCAAACAAACAAACAACAAAATCCCCAAACAAAAAACCACCAAAACCATGTTGTTTCCAAAGTCAACTTTGAGTGTGGGATAAAAAGCTTTATGAAATGTTGCTGGTTTACCATCAACCCACAGAACTAGTGTACTGTGCACCACAATTCTCCTGGCACCTACTGCTGCACAATCACTGCTGTATTTTTCCCCATAATATTCACGTCTTTGTGAAAGATAACTTCACCATAACACCTGAAGGAAATAGCAAGAGGGACATAACAATCTGAACAACAAAGGGAGTCTTTGGCACAACAGAGGCAGATGCCAATTCTCGGGTATTCTGGACAACTGCTCTAGTAGCCACTGAAGAAGCCTGCTTTCACTGGAGGGAGTAGTTGTCATAATTACAAGCTACCCTGGAAAGTTTTGCTGCACAATCCATATGGTTTTTCCGTTTTGATAAATGTCCCACAGCCATACTAGTTCTTTTATGCCACCCCAATATGCCATGGGACTAGCCACCAGAAGGGGTCAGGGGTGTTATGACATGCAGTTTAGAAAAGGATGGAAATTGATAGATCTGAGAGATGCGAAACAAAAGTGATTAAGGTTACTTCATTCTGCAGATGGACAGGGAAGGTAAAGCAAACTTACATCACACTCATGCTTTTAGTTCAGTTCTGGGGTTTGAATTGCAAAACAAAACTCAGCCAAAATAACACCTTGCTGCTGGAGTTCCACCCAGTCCTGTCAATGCGTACAAACTCATTCCCCCAACATCCTCATCCTGCTGGGCTGGAGCTCCTGCTTTGTTACAAAACAGCCACCCACGTTCTGGTTGGGATAGTTTTACAGCAACCTCCCTGATGAGGCTCATCATAAAAGATGAGCCCTACCTTGCCCCAAAGCTCCCAACACCCAGATCTCCATGGATGCCTCAGACCTGAGCCTGAACTCTGCAGCTCAGTCCTCCCTAGCTGAAATCCATGGGAACCAGCACCACCACCAAATGAAACACTGCTGTCAGCAGCCCCTACAATATGCCAGGCCGTTCAGTGCAACTGCACAAGGACTCAGGAAGCACTTACAGCTGAGTCTGCAAGGCGGGAGGGGTTCAGACTGTCACCGAAGGCTGAGCGAAACTCCTTATAAAGATGTACACAGGACTTTTAAGAGCTCTAGATAGTAACTTAATCTGTCGGTAGGAGTCCAAGTCTGCAGGGCAGAGGTTAAGGGCTAGCAAACGGTCCTTGTAACAATAAGGTATGCATTAATCCAGTGAAAGCACACAACCTTTTAAGTGTACAGAAAGAAGAACACGGACCACAAGACAAACTGCTACAAAATTTTCTCAGGTGGCTGAGAAAAGCAAATGCATAATTCGTCTTCCTTGCTGAAGAACTGTCCTAGTGTCCTTTTGGCTGTTAGAGATAAGGGCTGTGCTGTAGAATGGTGATTCCTCATTTGACAGAATGAAATTTAACAGAATGAAACACTACCTGGTAGGATCATAGTTTACCAGCATTTGGGATCTACAGCATCTTGAGAGAAATTTCAGTGAGAGGAGTGGCATCTGCTGCTGTTGTCTTCTGACTGCAGAACTCGGCAGGAGCTGGAAAGCACTCTCACACCAACACAAGCTGGGAGTGACCAGCTGTTTAGCAGTCACCTGAGCAGCAGTTTCTCCCAGCTCTCACTGATCTGCTGACCTATTTAAACTCCCATATATACAAGAAAGTATTATCTTGCTCCTCTACCTTGCACAGCAGCTGACCCTGGTCCAAGCAATTTTAAAGAATTCAGGACCTGCTAAATGCAATGCTCCAGGAGAAAATTTAGCACTTGCTAAATTGAACAGTGAAGGGGAAAAACTTAGGGCTCAGCTATGTTTACCCAAGTCCTAAGGAAATTAATGACAGTTACAGCATACAATCAACAAAACATGCATCTTCACCTACACATAAGCATCTGATGCCCCTTGTAGCCTGTATTGCCATTTACACTCAGGCAAAATGGAAGCAAAACTGGTATGCTGAAATCTGTGGCATATGTACCAAACTGAGGTGTGGGACACAAGAATTATACTCATTGATCACTGGATTGCATGTGGCAGGAGAACCCAGACTCTGTCCCTCTACTACAAAAAACCATCAATGGCAGTTCACACAGCAAGTTTAGTTTAGGCCAGAGCCATACTTACTGATCCAACCAGCACCTCAGTCAATGAAAGGCACTGCTGGCTGTGCAGGTAACAGAATACACCCCAATCAATATTAAAAGCTTCTGTAATGGCACAACTTGTTTATCAGTGCTCTTAACTTTTGTGCTGTAGAGCTTAAATTAACCTTAACATATGGTCAGGACAAAAATCACCTCTATATGCCACACAAGGAAACTGATTTTTGTAAAGCTCTCTCATTTTTCTTAAGACTCAAAATACTCAGATATTTAGCATAATCTCTGTGCCAGCAACTGATCTTACTCCCTTTTCCAGTGCAAGTGATTTGCTAAATTGTTCAGAGTAAAAAAAGGAGAGGTAAGAGTGCAATATAGAAGGGAACTTGTAGAAGCAGCAAAGAAAATTCAGACTGTGCTCTCTCTCTTCACCTCAGTATTTTCCTGCACCCTAATTGCTAAAAACAAATGAATATCACAAATCAGGCTATCCACAGCTTCTGTTCTCCAGAAACAGAACTACAGAGCCAAGAGGTAGCATGCCTTCCAGCAGACAAGCCTGGACATTCATGGAAGCTAAGTCTCAGCAGTTCTGCCCAATGTATTTGCTAGGTGTGTCATTAATAAGCAGAAATCCAGCCCAAAACACCAAGCTGAGGAGAAATTTGGATTTGCTTCTAACTTGGCCAGCTGGATGGAATTATTAACCAGTTACATTTGTAACTATGAAAGCTAATGAGAGACTAATCATATTTCACAGTTCACAGCTGAAAGTCATTTCCTTTAGGAGTTAATGAAAGTTTAAGTGCTCTCTTCTTGTTGATTCCTCACCCTCAAACTGTGGCTGTCAAAGAGTTTTGAAGGCCTTACTGACTTTAAATCTGTCTTCTAAGGGCAATACTTGGGTGCAGGTGTATTGAGGGGAAAAGTGCTTGAATCTCTTCAAGGAGATGAAGACAAAAGCTATCTTCCCCCATTCCCTCCCATCACACCAACATTTCTTGTCAGAGCAAAGAAACAGCAACTGGATGACTAAGTAATGATAATGACTGCTGCTCAGTGCACTGCTGGACTCTGATTAGATTGTTCTTGGCCTCTAACCAGATTTAAAAAAAAACCAAATCAAACAACCAAAACACAAAACCACCAACAAAAAAAAAACAAAGAAAACACACTGGCCATTTAGAAGAGGCAGGACTAGCCTATTAGTAACAGTACAGCGTGCAGTTAAGATGCTACTGGGTCATTGTCTCTGTCCAGATCCTTCACTTTAGTGACCTGGAATGAAGTAAACAAAGACATTGCCCATCAGGCCATGAGCTGCTCCCACGACCCTTTGCATCAAGTTCCTTAGCTCAAAAAACACAGCTAAATAGGCCTTGGGAAACATCCACCTCTGAAGACCTGGGGGCGTTGAAATTTTCACATCCTATACTAACTGCCTTGTGCCAAACAGAAAAGGAGCTATGAATCTATGAGCAGATTGGGAAGACATTAAGGAAAACGTTTGAAACACACTGTCCCTTCCAGAATCTCTGCCTCATCGACTCTCCATCTGTTCCCAAAAGTTCAATGGAAAAAAATGGAAACTCCATTTTCCTGCTTTCTATAAACTTACTCTCACTGTTACTGCTCTGTTTTTTTGGCACAGTGCTGCACCACTTAAAACCTCTTTACAGTCTAAGATGAGCAGAGCCAGCGTGGAGCCGGTGTGACAAACTGGCTGGAGCCAAAATGACATTGTGGGCAACACCTTCCTCTAGAAGACGTTCTGCTCTGTCTCAAGGGAAAGTTGTGAAAGACTTATTGCACCTTATAGCAGCCTGTCTGAATAACCTTCAGCATTCACCTGAAGAAATGAATTCTAGAACTGAATAATGCAGCAGCTACTGAGCAGCTGGCCCTGGGAAATCTGGCCATCAGTAAAAACAGCAACTCTTTAGCAACCTCTGCAACAGTTCTGTGTGTGCACTAGGGGCACTTTTTCTCCTTTGTGGGAGAAACAATTTCTGAGCTTTGGACTTCCTCTAGCATTTTCCACGCTTTGACTCCTCACCTATGACAGCAAAAGATACAGTCAAGATATACCCACTGTGTTTTCATCCATTTACTTAACTTCCTGGTGCACTGGGTAGATATTTTCTTCCCTGCCTTTCTGTGCCTTTGGTTCAGCTTGACAGGCCTGGAACTGTTTTGTCTTCAAGTGATAGATGCCTGGACTAAAGGTGTGAAGTGAGTAACTGATCTGCAGCATGCATTACAAGTCACATTAAAAACCAACACAATACCTTAATTTGAACTTAAAAAACATAAAAACAAAATAGCATGGTATACAACTACTTCCCTGTATTCCCATGAGCCTCCAACTAAAGGAAAAGAATCAGACAAAGAAAAGCAAATAAGTTTCTCTCATATAAAAAGGTAATGTAAAAAGAGCCATTCAGGGCTTCACCTAACCTGGAATAGGGGCTGCAGAGTAAGTCATTCTCCTGCAAACTCCTATATGGGCTATCCAGACCCTGATACTCAATCTGTGCACTCCTTGAAGAACAGATGTGCCATGCCTTGATGTCACTTGACAGCCAGAAGGCATCAAAGATAAGGGAAGAAAGAAATGCAGATGTCATCACTTAGCTGATGACATAGGTCAGCCACAGCACAAACATGAGGCACTGTGACTCCGAGGCATGTCTCTGAGAATCAAGGCTTCTTGGAGATGCTCTTTTTCCAGAGCAATGACTGACTGTCTCTCTGGCTGGAGGAGAACCAAGTATCACAATCTCTTTGCCCTAAAGCAGACAAACTGAGGGACAGAGCTTCCCTTCTTTTTACAGCCAAAGTACAGGATCATATTCAGGCCTGGTGTGAAACAGCCCATCTCTAGAAGAGACCAAGTAATTGTGTCAGTTCAATAGCGGGGTGCATGTGATTTTGCTTATAAGGCAGCAGTAGAATGATGTAAACTTTGGCTTGATATCTCCCAAAAGTTTCTCCAGTTTCCTCTTCAACATCCTGAGCTTTCATTCCTCAGAGAGAACAAGTTCATAAAAGACAGCGCCATCAGGCTGACAACAGCTGCTGCATGTTCAGCATGCAAGAGGCTGATGTAGCCCTACTGGAAGGGTTCTATATCCTTAGAGGAGGAAGACATAAGCAACCCTTGAGAATCACAGTATGAGTATGCATGTGATCCTGGCATGGAGACAAACATCAGGTACGGTGTTATATGGGAAAGAACTTGAGATTATCATATGGAGCTGAAACTTGAGACCACTAGAGGATCTATGCAGAGAAAAGGGAAGGGGAGAGACAAGAGAGATTGATGCTTTCAGCCTTTTAGTAAAAAAGAAAGGAGTAGCCAAAAAGAATTTTGTCATTTCTAGGATGCCAGAGATTCAGTCTTCGGTAACTGCTGCTTTGACCTTTGCCTTCCTGATCACCAGCAGGCTCTATAGAACAGTCATCCTAAGGGGGAAAAATGGTCTCAAGAGCTTGACATGTGAGCCTCAGCCTTGATCATGTCTCAGATTTCTGCTTCAATGCAGAGTTCTCAAAAACTGAGGCACTTTTGCCTCAGGCAAGTAAGAAAATCAAACCTCATCTCAGAACTGTCAAGTCTCTTTTACCCCAGGACTTAATCTTAGACCAAACAGTACCAAAGACCTCACACCATCTCCTCTAAAGAAAACAAATCAGCTTCACCAGTATTTGTAGTTGTCTTGTCTGTAGCTATCCTAAACCTAGCCCAGTAGCCCACTGGGGTCTGATCATCATCAACTCTGTAATTCACCCCCCAAAACAGTTAAATCCCAGTTCAAGAGCTCCTGCCTGCTCTAAATCTACACCAAGTCATCACCCATGCTGACAGCCACTCAAACCTAACCTAATGGCCTCTTACAGATGAGGCAATGAATCCAGCTCTCTATTGCCATGCAAGCAAGCACCAGTGCTAAACCTGGATTTGTAGCCTATTCAAGGCCAACTGTTAAACTTTCATCCTTATCCTAAAACTTTACTACTCCAATTCCAAAATCCCACTATCTTCATGTGTTTCTGATCTAGAATGAGGCACAAATTATTTACTGGCACTAACATCAATATCAATAAAAAAAGATGTCACAAATGCAGACAATAAACAAGGAGGATGTCAAAAACACAGACAGTAAACAAGGAACACATCTAATGGTGGTAAAAGTGAATTTAATCCTTGCTGGGCTACTGTGTTTTATCTAATGCATCCGTGAATCACCATAAAAATAGCACTCAGAGCTTTATCCTCTTTCAAGAACTGGAACTTTTGACTGGCTCACGTAGCAAAATAATGTCTATAATACAGTGATACTCTCACCACCATAAAGCTTTCTGCTGCACAACCCAGGTAGGCTGCTACTAGGATGAAAACTGCTCCCATGCAAGTCATGAGAGACGGATGCAATTTTGGTGCCTCAAGTCAGGATAAGGTCTCCCAGTGATGTCCTCCCTCCCCTCCCTTCAGGGTACTCACATCAGTCAGCTGGATGAACTCTTCAGGCCCAGCTTAGGGCAGGATCCTCTGACAATGACTTCCACTCCGTCTTCTCTTCACATGCAACTGCTACGTAACAGCTCATACCTACAAAAGCCAAAGAGAAAGAAAATGCTTATTAGCACCACTAGTCCCTCTGTCCAACACAATCACAGAGGGCTGTACTAAAGCAATCAGCCTTCACAGAAATAATGCTACTTTTAGATAAAGCAATTCCCTCTGCTTACCATGCAGGAAGCATAGCATAGTTAGTATAAACAGCAGTCTGACCAGATCTGCATCAGAGCATCCCCTGTGTGAGAACCAATATTTACAGTTGTCCCCAGGGAAGGCTGAAACCACATCCGTTTTCCTGCCTTTCTGCTAGAGATTCCCCCTCAAGGAGCAAGGACAGCTGAATAGCACAAATAGCACAAATATTCATGCCTCCCTACAACCTGTTTACTAATGTAAATTGCTGCTGATTTCAGCTTAACTTAGTATACTATTATGCAAAATGCAAAAAAGGAGAAGTAAATACACATCTATGCAGTTACCTCTGATGTGTGAATAGGCTCATCTGGTACAGAGCCTAGTTTGGGAGCTAGTGGTAACAAGCCATGAAATATAACTCCCCACTGCCAGGAATAAAAACCCTCAAAGAAGAGCAGGTAGTAGACACATATTAAGAAACATACACACATCAGGTTGTCTTAGGACAAATTCCTTGGTTAGGGTACACAGCTAGACAGACAGAGGCAGAATTTACACCAAAAAATTTAATTTTTTTTTTGCATGCATTGAGAGTTAGTAAATGAGACTATTTAACTGCAGTCCAATATTAAGTCTAAATGGTAAGATCTGACATTGATTTAATAAAGGGCTGTACAGTTTTATTGTTTCACTCCAAAATATTTACAGAAGTCTGCTTTAGTGAGATGTCTTTGCAGTTTGACTTACGAGGTAAGTATTGACATCCCTCAACTTTAATCATGTAATTTATCAGCTGAGCTACCAGCCAGTCACCCTGAGCTTCTGCTGTACTGAGTGGACAGAGGGCTGCTTCCAGAGGACAATGCAACCTCTCTCCCCACTGACTTCATACTTGTCTGTATTCAACAACTCTAAAAAGAACTTGAGGAGATCAACTAGCAAAGTTTCATGCCTACACTGGATGATTGAACAAATCGTCATGAGTGTTTTATTCAAGCTCTGAGGAGAGTGAAATCACACTTCTACTGAGTAGCAGTTTCAACAAGCAATGCAAGACGAGAACCTTCAAGGGTCCTGTACAACCAGCGTGTCAGCCAATAAGCCTCTCCAGTTAAATATTCTTATGACAGTGCAGTGGGGCACAAACGTGACATGGAGAAAACAGAAGGTGATGCTCAGAGATCAAAGCACTCGATCAAGCACATATCAAGGACCTTGTCTAGGAGCCATCTCAGAACATGCTCACAGAGCTTCAAGATGATGTTTTTACAAGCCCCAAGACTTCTTTCAAAACCCACAAATACCCCAAAAAATGAGCCTAGAAGAACCAGGCTAGTTTTTCAATAAAACTAGAACAGTCCTAGGAAAACACAAGTTGAAAAAAATTAGAGTTTTCTGTCCAGGACAGTCTAGCAGCTTCTCCATCTCCAACAAGTAGAAAGGGATCAATGAAAGGACACACATTTGAAAAGCCTATTGCTAGCATTGGAAAGAAAATTTCCTATAAAGGTGCCCAGAGTATGCACCATGAGAAAGTTAATACTCCAGTGGCAAGGTCAAGCCCTGGTTTTCCCGCAACACAAGAAGCTGCCCTGCTGGCATTAACTACAGTTTGTTTGCTTTCCCAACCTGCCTTGTCCTTGTGAGTTGGCAAAAGGCTGAAGCTGGCCAGAGTCCCAGCTACCAAAAGCTGCCCAAAGCAGAGAAGTGTTATCACAAGGACTAAGAGCTAAGTTGAGAGGGGGAGGAGAGAGTAGTAAATAGCACAAAAACCAAGGGATAGAAACTTCTCTGGTGCTGAGAATTGTTACAACTAAGTTTATAACCTGGCACATAGCCAGGGAGCACAGCAAGACACAGGAATACAGAGGCAGGTTATGACTGGTCTGTGCCCAGGTCTAGAAGAAACACCTAAACATTTAAACTTTGCCTTTGGAAATATGCCCCACACTAGCTCCTGGAGGACCCTAAGAAGCTATTTTTTTCTGAAAAATCAATGAAGGATTCACAGAAGGATACAGTTTAGACAAACTTTATACCCACTGCTGTTAGAGCAAAACTTCCCTTTCTGTCAGTGGCAGCAAAATTAGGGAGCTGACCGTGTCAGAAAGGAAGGACACTGCCAGAAAGTTTTCAACATATTTTAATTTTAATTTTGTTGGTATTCAGCTGTGTTATGGCTTTATCTGTTTTTAAGAGTTTGATTTCCAATAAAACTTTCTGTAAAAGAAAAGCCTGCTGAAAGAGTTTCCTATGAATAACACAAAAGGTACTCGGACTCTGCCTGCTCAAGCAGCCAGCACGCTGGCACTGCTGGAAACCAAACTGCTCGGTAAGCGACAAAAAGCAGCTTCCACATGGAAACTTTGAATGAATGCAGTAGGTGAGCAAATCAAGCAACAATAAACCACCACAAAACCAAACCAAAACCTTACCACACTGCTAATAAAGAGGTTTCCCTGCAGGATTATCAGGATTTTCCTTTTTTTTTTTTTTTTCCCCCCTTTGATTTTTATAACTAGGGATTTCCCTAATTCTACACACTCCTAGAGTTTAGAGACAAATAAATCACTGTGACTTAGAGTAGCTTGTGTAGTTCTGATACATTGAGCTACAGCACCAGAATGTCCTGGTACCCAAAGCTGCCATAAGAGGCTTTTCAGAGTGACATGGGAAGAGAATAGCAGGAACAAGATGGGGAGAAGCCTAAAGTACAAAAGTAGAAGGTCCACAATTTTACATGTGTTTCTGGAGGCTGCTTTATTCATGCTAAGGACTGATACACTGGCTGACAATACTTAGGTAGTGCAAAATCAAGCTATATAGCTCCTTCTCCCTTTTTTGGATCAATAACCAGAAATCTGGCACTTCTTAAAAGGGTTGGACACAGGCCACAGTCAAGCCACATACCTATGGAGAAAGGAACGCTGCCAAAAATGAAAAGGAGAGGGTGAGAACAAGGAGAAACCTTTGTCACAGACAGTGGCCAGGCACGATCCAGCAGGACACATCTATCTGTGAGCACACTTGTGAGCCCCAGCAATGACACCTAGACACAACTACCCCACTGTAGACATGAACACCAGCTCAGCACGCTGCTATTCTTGCAGTAATTTTCCATCCTTCACAGCCTGAGCTCACACACAACCAAGCAGACAGCACAACTTCCAGTACCCCCTTCGGCAGTGAGGAAAAACACTGTCCAAGTGATCTCACACCTGAACACAACAGGAGGGCAGCACACACACACACAGAGCCTCGAGCTCAAGAACTGGAGGCGCCAAGTAAAAGAAACATAGGAGTTCCACATTGTTTTCGAGGTAAAAAGAGAAAGGGGCTGACCCTGCTTGACTTCATCATGTTGTTTGTACAGCACCCTGTGCTTTGGGCACGGAGCTGCAGAAATCAAAGCAAGTACAATGGCAATGAAAACATAATCAAACACATCAGTGTGAGGCCAGCTTTCCAATGGAAAAGCAAAGGGTTGGAAACTAAAGTCAACAAACAATACTCAGATCTAAAAGTCATTTAAAAAACCTCAGCAAATTCAAGCAGCTCTGTAAGACTAGCAGGATAAAAATATTATATTTTGCCATTGTCCACATAAGAACAGGCAGCCCCTTTTCAAGGAATTTAAATGGACAAGAGACTTGAAGGGAAAACAGATGCATGGATGAGGAGTGATTTGTCGTGATCATCTAACACCAGGATCAGTGCCAGGAACAAACTATGACTCCGGCTTTCCTGGAAAAAATGCTCCTTTCACTGGTCTATACTGCCTCTAAGGCTGAAAATTAACACTGACCTTCTGAAGGCATTTTCAATGAAAACTGCTTTCACCATCCCACCTGCTGGAGATTACAACTCCCCACGGTGCTGGTAGCAGAGGTGTCCATGTGAGCACTCCATAATCCACAGAAGGCTGAATTCAAGTTAAACTGAACAACTTCTGAAGATAAATTAAGCTCATCTACTTTCTCAGTGTTGATCACACCGTGCACACATGCACTCTTCAGCTGGCAAAGCTATAAGTGAAGCCAACCATCAGCAGTGTAGAAGAGAAGACAAGGGGCCCTGTTTTCAACCTGAGCAACTGTTTCCTAAGTTGATGCTTGTCCTTAGTCTAATTTATGGTTATGTCCTTCCACTCTGGAAGTCCTAAGACTTGTGGATGTTTAAAAATTTTTCCCTGAGCCACTCCATCAGAGTTCTGGCTTAGTAAAAATCAAATACAACAAAAATTCCATCTCAGCCTCTATCTATGGCTCACAGAATGACTCACAGAATATTGCTTTGGGCCAACAGGAATGTTACAGACAACAGTGATGCTGTTACTAACCTATATGCAAGGCCAAATCCCGCAAAAGCATGTCATTCTCAGTGAAGTCAACAAAAGAAGTGCAAGTACATTCCAGGATGGATGTTGATCTCTCAAAATGGGCTTCGATTTTCTCCAATATAAAAGTGAACTCTTCCGACTGACAGACCTTTAATTTTAATGAGCTTATGTAAACGAGGGGCTTTCTTCACCCACTGCTCAACAAACACCATCAATATAGTACGTGATCTCCAAACACAAGTTCCTTACATGGACTACTTGGGCTCAACTCTGTTGAGAAAACACTGCCAGCACATACCAGATTAGCTCAAGCTGCCTCCTCAGGAGAGGCTGCTGCTGAAATTCCTCCTTCTAATTCGTTCAATTCATGCCCAAAAGACTGTTTTTACCTGCCCAAATGATTTCACCTCTTCTCCAAACGCAGTGCAGGCAGCATACACCTTCATGGCACAGGCAGTGTGCCCTGTGTGGCAGCAAAGCACCCCTATTTGCTCAGGTGTGGCTGTCTTTCTGGTTGGGCACACCGGCAGGCAGCATACCTGGCAGCATATTGCAGAAGAAAAACTGCTCAGAAGCAGCTAATATATCAAAACTAGTAATGCAGACTTCCCGCCCAAAATACCCACGAGTTTACACCTACATACAAAGGAGAAGTGGATAAACAGAGCAAGTATCCTGTTTCTAAATTCTTTTAAATCCTCAACTCAAAACTGGGGCCAGGAATAAACAGAAAACAGACATACAACCGAACAAGGTCATGATACATCTTCACAACGATCACAGAGAACCAAGCTTCTAGATCAACATTGATCCACTCTCAGATTTGGTCCTTACGATGTAATTTCAACAATATGCATTTGCTTCCCCCTACAATTCATTGGTTGCCTTTTGAAAGGGAAAAAAAAAAAGATGTCACCAACATGTAGATGGTGATCAGAAAGAAAAACACTGCAGCAACGCCAGAGCTTAGGGCACATTCTCACTTTGTCGCCATTTTCCATTAGCTAATATTGTCAGCTCCACAGAGGTGAGATACGACTTACCCCAGAGTAATGCCATCCAGATACAGAGGTTACTCTCAACTGACCCCAACCTAAGTGAGATTAGAGTCAACCCCTCCCCCTTACCACCTCTTTCACCACCTCTATATTTAACTGCAGATTAACTCATTTCCTCTATCCACATGTGAGATTAAAGTGCACCAAGTGCTTTCAGCTCAAGCAGAGCCTCAATGCATCCTCATGTAAATCACTACTCAGTGCATATATTAAAGCAAGTCAAGGAGAATGAGTCACACACTTCATACTCACAAAACCACACACTTGCTTCTTAAGAAGTAAAACTGGCTGGCAGCCCAAGTCCCCAAAATAGTAAGAGATAGCTCTAATTCTAATCTTCTCCTGTCTGTTACATAAATCTTAAAGACATAAGAAGTGCCACTATTTACCAATGTGTTTGAATGAAATGTGGGTCAGTGACCAAGGCAAAGGGTCAAACACACAGTGACCTGGCCTCTGGGCACCGTATTGGCTACACTTCTCTAGAGGAAACAACAGCCCCTCGTTCCAGGGAGAGAAAGAAGTAAAGCAACAAAAATCTCACCGAGACGTCGCACTAACCATGTTTGGTTCAAAAAGGTCGAGAAAGAGAAGACAGTGAAAGTCTTCTCCACTGTGTGCAGTATCACTCTTGAAGGTTTTGTACAAGGATGAAAATGCTACTGTCAGGCTGTAGATCTCCATCCACTGTGAGGCAGAGTCGCAGGAAGGAGAGGGGTACTCTATACTGGGAGGGGGATGGTAGCCACAGCTCCAGGGGCTGCAGGGATCCCACATTCTCTGGTCACAGCACTGCTGTCCTCTGGCCCTGTAGGGCCATAGCTAGCCCCTGTCACTCCCATGAAAGGCAGGTGCCTTTGGCATGTGTATCCTCCCTCTGTGTCTCAACAACACTATGCCAGGAAGACAGCATTTTATTTCTACCTGACCTCTCTGCAAATCACCTGGAGTCCTAAGTTATAAGATGTTTATCACAGCTTGAAGCAAACATCGGGTAGCTGCAAATAAAGCTGGGACTTTAAATCCAGCCACATGAGTTAACTCCACAGTGAATATAATTTTTCACAGCTAACAACTATGGTAATTAATTTTACCTCAATGAACGCAGAAAGGGTGAAGCATGCAAAATTGAGAACAGGAGTAAGTTTCTTGCCTTAGATTTTATATCAATAATCCTTTAAAGTAAAAGCACTTATTTGCCTCATCTCCCTAATCTCCCTTGTTCTAACACTTCAAGCAATGAGGTCCCCTTAATTTTCAGTGGCTTAAGTAACAGGCCTCTGTATTTTTGCCAAGAATAATAGAAAATCAATGTGGACAGCACGCAGGGAAACACGCAGAACAGCCACTGGCATTTGCTTCAGCTGAACAGCTGGAATAAGTTGTCAATTCCCCTTACCATATCCTCCAGCTTCACTGTCCGGCAAAGGGGGTTATTAAAAGAAAAAAAGATGCTTATAACAAGCTTATGACACATCTCAAAAGCAACCACTGTGTCTCCATTATTCAGGAAACTCTGGAACGATAAACAGATGGAAATGAGAAAACGAACAGTGGAATGAAGCTTCAGCCATAGATTGCAGAAGCAATGGGGCACGTCAGGCAGATTTACCATTGCCAGGGCAGAATCTGTCTGATCTAACACAGAGACTGCATTGCCTGAGAATGAAATCACAACATGCTGGGCAAAGATAGACACAACTGTTAAGATTTGGTGCTGCCATGCATATACCAAAAGGGAGAGGAACATATATCAAAATATAGAGAACAAAGAATAAAGTGGCTGAAATCTCCCATGAAAAAAAAGATCTACCTTGCAGAGATCAACAGCCACGAAGGTGGGGGTGATTATCTTTCAGCTCAGGCATTCCCAAAGGGCTATAAATAGATTGCTGTGATTTGCGAACATCTTCTGTTTATTTAAGGGTAGATTTTGGGCGGAAGGTGTCTCAAAATCTTTTTTTTTTCTGCCAGTATGAGGTCACTATATAAAATTTATGGCAAACGGGACACATCTTAAAAATCAACAGCAGGTTTCTAATGATTTGAGAAGCTGAAACACTGAACAGATGGAAATGAGAAAAGGAACAATGCACTGCATGGGGTCACTATCAGCTCACAGAAAAGCTACAAGCCACACTGTCCATGAGCTGTGTAATTGATGTGAAATGCCCGTCTGCTTTCTCTGTACATTAGCTCCATCTTGCAATGAAACTGCAAGCGTGTCTTATGGAAGCAAGTCACATTGCTTGCTTCTATCCCTGTCTGCCAATGGGCTTACACAGCCCTGTCCTGTTTGCACACATGCCTGTTTTATTTTTCCACCGAGAGTTTAAAAATTGAATTCTTTTTGTTGCTCTTGTAATTCAGAAGTTAGACTCAGACCCTGAAAACATGGTCTGTTCTCGGCAAAACAAAGGGCAAATGCTAAGGCTCTTGATCTACATGAAAATCAGAATGCTTCCTGTTCTAAATAACTAATTCATGGTTTGTATTTCTTTCAACCTCATGTTGTTTTGATGTCTTTATACAAAATGGAAGGAAATTGACTGTAACCAACATAAGACAAATCCTCATTAGATTCCCTTCCAGCTCTGTATCTTGGGCTTGAACCCTGCAAGTGATCAAACAGCTGGCGAAGTTACATCGTGTGTGATTGTGGTTATGCTAACAGTAAGGCATCCTTAAAAAGGGTGAAAAAAAACTTACAAAGAAACTTCTGCTCAGACAGCCCTTCTAGGAGTCTAAACTTTATTTAACAGCAGCTGTCAGAAGATCAGTGTTTGGGCCAGAGGACGTCAAGTTACAACTACTTCTAAATGCAAGGTACAGCTACAGGGTGCTGAAGGGGGAACAGAGGGGACAATTTCAAGGCTGGTATTGCTGCTGGACTATACACCACCCTGCCTATGGTGGAAGGGCCTCACAAACATGATTTAAGACAATTCCTTCATATCTTAAGCACAGGAAGGGAATAACAGAAGCAGCAGCCCTGAATCAGGTATGTGGAAACTGTGGAAGTCCTGAGACCACATCATTACCTGGGCTGGGATTCATAACAATCCAGGCAACAGCCACAAAACAATCAGGCAGACTCTTGGAGCAGCTAACCAGAAAATCTGACTCATTAACCAATGTATAAATTAAATAATACTGAGGAACCTTGTAAGATTAGACAACTGAATCAAATCAATGCCTAAGAGACTAAAAATGACAAATATACATTGAGGTTACAAGGAAAGATTAGAGGAATATTTAGCTGGAAAAGATGGAAGCAAAGAAGAAAAGCTGATTAATTTCAGGCTGCAAGTCAAGTAATGAATGAATAATTGTGAGGCAAGATTGGGATGCACAATTTATCCTGTTCCTTGCTATAAAAAGGCATTAAGTGTAATGGAGATTATTTTATAAAAATAATTTTTAAAAGGTGGCATAAAATCAGCCTGAGGAATTCATTACCACAGGGCAAGGAGGGAACACTGTAGGGAAGTAGCTTTACTGGCTTTTAAAAATGATTAGACAATTATATTAACATAAATAATAGCTACAACTGGGAAAGCTACATGAAGAGTTACAAGAATAATCAAGCCAAAGGTACCTTTCTCTTTCATTTGCAGCCCCATATTTGTGCCTTCAGGCAGGGCCTGCCCTTTCTAAGTCATTGTTAGAACTAAACAGGCTGTAAAATTCCTACTTGGCCCTTATATGGTTTTGTGTGTGATGGATGCTCAGACCACAGGGGAGAAATGGTTCAGAGTCTCAATGGTTTTGGATTGCACCAATGCCAGTAAGCAAAGCTGGAGTTTTGTCTGATAGAAACAACCACTAATTCTACTCCTTTAGTGAGCTGGGAAGCTAAGGACCACAGCAGCAACTTGATTACTTTAGCTCAAGCATCCTCCACATAAAGTCTGCCCCAGCTGTGACTCAGCCTGCTCCTGTGAATGAAGATGAACACCAAAAAATTCCATCTTTGGTCTTCATACTCAGACCTCCCTGAAGTGCACAAGATTTGAGATTAATTTCTCGTATAATGGCTTTAAAAGTCATCCTGTCTTCAACAAAGCCTCCATGCTAAAAAACGGCCCAGATTTTTAAATTCCACTGTTAGAGTAACTGAAATAGTTCCAAAACATCATTGCAAAAATACTGAAGTCTTCACACGTAGCTCTAGTCAAGTAACAACATTCAGTCTTTTACCAAAAATCTCCTGGGGGATTGTCGAAGCTTGAACCCATTCAGAATTGCCCACATGAGAGTTTCTCTAAACCATATAAAATCTCCCAGTCAGTTAAGAATGGGCACAGCACAAAGTGTCACCTCCCAGTTTGATACACCCTTGGGCACTGCATACCTAGAATGGTATTCTCAGCTCTTACAATGTGCGATGCTTTCATAAAGCCTGATGCTTTCACACCTGATGGAAAGGAGAGATTGTATGAGAATTTCAGCTTTCATCCAAGATAAATAAAAAAGCAATCCCAAAATAAAAGAAATAAAAAAAAAAAAAAAAAAAGGAAAAGAGGAATTACTGACACTCATGGTGAAGAGAAAAACTTGAAGAATCAAAAAGATCAGAACCAGAAAGCAAAGGAAAGTAATTCTAATGTATATTCTTACATGACAGAGATTGCTTAATTTGAGATGGGGGGACTCACATGCTAAATCAAGAACATCTGAAGTTGCAATACTATGAATATACAACACAGGAGTTCATGCTGTTCTCTGGGCATTCACTCTTGGGAAATACTGATCCTACTTTAATGCAGAGGCCTACAAAACAAAGGGGGGGAAAGTCAAAAAGTAAGAAGCTGAACCGCTGTCAAGCAGAATGATTTTCTCCCTTTGACCATCACATGAGCGCTGTGGGTGCTGGGGCAGGACAATGTTGTGCTCAGCTGAGGATCCCACAGCGGGGTTCAGTGACGTCTGCCTGTGCACAATGAGACCCAGAGCAGCAAACACATCAGGCTGCTGCTACATTCTGCCTGGTGTCTGGCATAGCAGGAAGAAGCCAAACCTAAACAAAATCAGGGGTTTTCTTCAGCCTCATAGCACTGAAGCACATGGTGTCCAGTAATTTCAGAAGCTCAAGAGAAGAAAGAGTTGAATGTCGCAGGGGACACTGCTTTCCCATCTACCTTGCATGAACTTGATGGGAAATTGTGTCCTCCTGACACAGGAGGATGTGCCTTGGTCAGCCAGAGAAATGTGAGAAGAGTGAAAAGAGGCACAAGTGTCAAAGCAATAGTTCTCCTTGACTCCTGTTCCTTTCACAGTTTACTCTGTGGCAGCATGAAACAGAACTCGATCCTGCCTCGCAGGAGGGTTTCCCTCCCTGTGAAGTCAGAGGACACTAACTGGTAGCACGTCAAATGTGAACTGAATGCAGAAGGTGCAATCATGCCAACTCTTGTGCTTTGACTGCAATTCCCACAGTAGCTGGGTTTTTCTGCAAAGTCTGCAGCTCGTGCAGTAGCCAGGAATCTTAGGTTTCAAGTAAACAAAAAAAATGACGTTCTGGGAATGCCTGCTCTGCACAACGCAGGGCTACAGAGAGATACACAAGCAAGCTCTGAGCTAGCTGCTTCCTAGCTATGGCAGCACCATTCTCCTGGGCACAAGGAAGGCTGCTGATCTCAACTGATCTCCCCGTTGAGATCAATTAAGTGTTTCATGTGGGTATTTCTAGTATAAGTCTACACAAGGCCAAGGCAGTGGTTGCTTCTTACATTCATGACTTCCCCTTAAAGACCCTCCTTTCTGCCTCTGAAGGCCCAGGTTGTCAGCATCATCTTTCAGAGCCAATAACTACCTGCACTTTCTGCAAAAGTGAGCACTGTACTTCCACTGCAGAAGACCTGCAATGCCTCCATTGTCTTGCAAAGCAGGTACAGCCATCAGGTTAAAGGGCTAATCCTTTTTTTTTTTTTTTTTTTAAATTAATGCACCATATAAATATTTAAGAACCTCAGGTGTCTTTGTGGCTACAGAAAGTAAGTTTGAAAAATATTATCAAAAGCTCAGAAAAAAACAGCAAACAAAATGGCACCGGAAGATTGCAGTGATATTTAAAAATCCACATACCTCTTAACAGATTAACCACAACAACCTTGTATTGCACTGAGAGTCCTTCAATTCATTGGGATTCTATGAAAGTGCAGAGACAGATACACTTCATAGCTAAATATCACATGGAATGTGAGATACAATGGTAACCAGTTAAGTATGGAGCACATCTGCTCAGCTTGCACAGAACATCCCCCAGAATTTCTGTCTACAGGAACATCAATGCTTCCTTGTCCTGCACTTGCATGTTGGCCCTTCACATTTTAAACATGTCACTCAGGATGGTGAAAGGGTACAACAACAGTATGACCTATATATCTTTGTACCTGCTCCAAGAGCTCACTTGCCAAAATAGATGCTATCCATGGATCTGAATAACTGGCCTTTTCTTGTATTTCCCATGAGATATTATTAAAATGTTTGTATCTGTGAACCAGTCAAGCTCTGATTACTCTCCTCTTGTTTACAGCTTTGCATAAAATGCAGGCCATCAAGTCAAGTTGTTTTTCAAATTCTGTAAGCACACTAAACTTTCAGAACTAATCCTATAAACTAGATTCTCTGGGCTTTCAGAGGTTCCCTAATATGGTCATTAAATAACTGAGAGATGAGGACACCTCACAAAAACTCAAATGAACTATAAACTCTTCAGACTTATCGTTAAAAAAAAAAATCAGAGACAAAAGATATGGCAGATTACAAACTGGCGCCAAGACACAACTAAGCCGTGTGCTTGATGAGAACAGCAAAGATGTCTAGGATAGCACAGACAGGACAGTCAAATATGGTAGCAGAATTTTGAAATGGAGGGAGGATACTGTTTGTAAGGTTAAGACAAAATTCTCCAATGGTCTTGTGATATTTACGATGGTCCTGAGGTGACATTACTCCATTATTTTCATTTTTAAAAATAAGAAAAAGTATTAAAACCTGAGAGAAGTACACGAGTAACTTATTTGGCATCAGACATCCAAACTTGGCTTGTTCTTATTCAGTGCTGTATAAGATTCCAGCTACTCTTACTGATGTCTTTGCAAATCTTTATACATTTAATAAGTCAAAACTTCAGCCTCAGATAGTGCTGCCATTTATGAGAGCACATCTTGGTTAGATGAATTCTCTATTAACCCTGTGCCAGATCTTGCACAGAGCCTCTTCCCCTTCAGACCCTAGAACTGAAATCTGTACCTTGACTTCATGGAAATTCATCAGCTAGACCAAATGAGTGCTGTGGAGAAACAAGTATCCTTTCATCCATCCATCATCTATCACACCTGCACTTCTTTAACACAGGCTTGGAATTTAGCAGACACTTATGTAAGCAGCTCACCTGCCCTAGCAGAGGGGCTGCTAAACAGAGCCTGACCATGCATTCAGAAGCAGAAAATACTTTGACTCATGCAGACAATTTCCTCTGGATGGTAAGGGTAGGGAAGACCTGTTGAACCTGACTTCATAGTAAATTTGACCCACGTTTCAGAAGATCAGTAATTCATCTGCTTTGTATTTATCTACAATACAATAAATACTCTTTCCTATCCATTCAGATAATAAAGGGCTTGGCTTGATTGTAACACAGCTCAGCTAGCTATAATGATGCTGGGCCAAAACATTTTCAACAAGTTGTTCAAACATTATTAATCTTGTCCTGAAAAGAGCAAGGTACTCCCTTGTCTTGGGGATTACTTACTAAACAGATGTTCAAACACTAACAAAGACATGGAGTGTCCAATAGCTAAGCTCTCAGGATCTTGGGAACTTCCACTGCATTGTGCTCCTGATTTCAGCAAGCGTAAGTCAGCACTGTTTCACCACATTTCCCTGTAACCGGAGTAAACAGAGACGCTCCCAGCATGACAGGACTGGAATTACTTAGGAAGATATCCCAATTCCAAAGATCAGTATCAAGAGGCACAAAGCATTCAGGCTCAGTTCTTTGTTTCTTGACTGCTAAAATCTATGAGGCCTGTACCCAGTGAAAGTGATGAACTGTTATACTGTCATTCGCAATGTGTGCTCATGACAATGTATTCTGCTCCTAAAACATGTTCAAACTTTAGAAGGAGAACTGTTTAATTCTAAACCCTCCAGAGTTCATATATTTTACAATAGTCCCAGTTGTATTACATGCCAAAAGAAGCTGAATAAACTTTCACAATAATTAAAAATGTTACCCCATTTCCCACATTTTATTGAGCCAGACACATCATGTTTTTTGAAGTGGGGATCAACAGAACAGTCTAAGGAGGTCCTGTAATAGAAGTTCCATTACTTAGACCATCCAGGTACATACATGCCATGGAGCTAACTACATGAACAGTTTCTGTCTCTTGAGCCTCAGCTTCACCCCAAAGTCACCTCCAAACTGGAAGAATTTCTTAACCAGGCCTACAGCTTTCCACAGCTCCTGGATCCAGCAATTATCACACCTCTCTGTCTGGTTGATGACGTCGTGACAATAAACCTTTTGTGTTCAGGAGATGAATGTTGCATACTCTATAACAAGCACTCATTGGTTTCAAGGCATTTTTATGTGAGTGAATTCTTGAGCCCCATGTCAAAAGCAATAAAGTAGCAGCTCTTTGTTTAACAGGAATAAGACCAGGACCCTTGCTAAAGGAGGGAGCTGATGAAATGAAAACTGATCTGCTGACATACGAAGCATGATCCATTACTAACTTTACCAAGCTTGTGTCAGTGCAGTTATATCCATGTACTGGGATTCTGCTGTTACTTTTTAGAGAATGAGGGAAGTGGAGTGATCTGTGTCCACAAGGTGCAGTTATTCCATAACTTACATTCACAGTATGCACACATTTCTGTCACAGTGTACCAGTTAAATGTTCTCGTGGACCTGACTTCTTGTAGAAGCTAATCCTCTCTTGCTTTGTTATCAGAAAATTGTCATGTAGTAACAAAGAAAGAGGAATGCTGCATGTACTTTGTGAAGAGATGGGTGACTAAATGTTTGAATGTGGTTTAGATTACATATCTGAGAGTGAGTTATCTCAGTTGTACAGAATGAGATCTTCCAGAGAAGACTGATTCACCGAGATCTCTAGTACATGTGTTTCCTAGAAAGAGACAGAATTCTGCAATGCAAAGAACTTCTACTCCAGTTACTTCTGTGAACCAAATTTGGATGTATTCCGGCCTGTTTTGTTCTACTTTTATTTGTATAATTCATGGGAAAGCATTCAGGAAGCCTAACCCCAGACAAGCAAAGGACAAATTCTAACTTACAGCTTTCAGTCAAAAGTCCTCACATAGATGATTCAACAGATTTGATACTGGTAACTAAGTAGTATCTGCAGTTAACTAGCTTGCAATGTTTGAGATGTTTCCTATGATAGCTTTACAGAAACAAACAGCTGACATTTTATCTTCATGCATAACTAAATTGCATCACAAACCATAGACCTCTCTATCAGCAGAAAACCAGCAGTGGCTCAAACCACATCTGGAAGTTTCAACTGCATTCTGTGTTCAACAAAACACTGTAGGAGCTCTTCTGAAACAGAAGATGAAAGTGAGTTTCGGCTCCTATGAAATCTTATCATTCCACTGTATCGCATAGAGAACTATTCTAGGGGTTCACTCCAGAGGTAGGTCTGCCACCCCACAGGCTGGAGACAAGGCATCTCCTCAGGGGCTTACAGCTTTTTCCACTCTCCATTTGTCATTCAGAACTCTGCGCTTTCCTAGCCCCAGGGTTCCTCCTTAGCTCAGACTGAGTAGGATGTACTTCACACTTTGCTGAAGTAAATCACACAAACGCTTTGCATATTTGGCAAGCGATACCCTTCCCCAATCACTTCTATAACTAGATGCCAAGTCACGCTGTTTTACTAACTCAACTGCTAGAAGTTAGAACAGCACTTTCCATAAAGCCCTCATTGCTCCAAGATCTTAGTTGAGAGGTTTTGTCTTTTATTCTGAGGGGACGACTTAGAGTCAGTTGCCTCACCATGAGGCCCTTCAGGGGACATCAGCACCCTCGAAGCAGTATTTTGTCACACCCCCCACTCCAAGTGTAAACCATTCCTCATTCTTGGCTCCTGCACACAAAAAAACAAAGGATGCCTTCTGTGGGTCAGAGGTAGCCATGTCTTGCAGCAAGTTGGCTTCCACCAGCATTCGTCAGGAAGCAGAAGGCAAAAGCCAGTACTGTTGTTTACAGTCAAAAGTTAATGCTGTTGTTTACTGATGACAATATAATACATCTTGTAATACACGTGGTAATTGCCCAGAGTAGCAGAGTGGCAGTATTTGACTAGAAATTGTTTGTGACAGGTGACAACGCTGTTGGCAATTAGTCGGGATTTCCATGCAAATTGCCAGCGGCAGGCAGCCTATTACCAGATATAGACCTGTGAGGAGAATCACTGTGAAAACAGACTGAGTGCACTGTTACCTTCAGGGCCGGCTGCCAGTTCCAAATGTCAGGACTGTGCTACTGCAGGTCTCAGAATCCTGTCCACTGTGGGAGCCACTTGACATCTTAATAGGCTTGCCAAAACAAGGAAAGTTAGCTATTCAAACCCCTGTCTCTCTCTTGCATCAACAAGTCACTTGTATTTTAAACACTGCTAACAGCACTTACTGACGATGCAGAAGGGTGATCAACACTCAGGAAAGCAGCCTTGCTTCTGTCAGTGCCAGCATGATAAGTAAGGTGAAGAGGAAACAGAATGAAAATATTTAAGCCTTATTTAGTCTCAGCAAAACCTCGGGTAGTTCAACCTGATCTACTGCCAACCCGCTACATCTGGACTTGGTTTCTGATGAAAGCATCTACAGAAACAAATAAAGTGATATATTCCAGTCCTAACTAATGAGCAAAGCTTAGAAATAGTCTGTCATGACAAATGGAAACTATGCTGTTACAAATAGCAAGAAGTTGCCCAGATTGCAGTAAGAGAACTGCTATCAGAGCTGAAGTCCTGGAACTCTCTTCTGAAAGATAATTACAAGGGGAACAGCAATGCTGCATTTGAGTCACAACAAAATGATACACTTCTGTAACATATGTCATCTCAGCAACTTCATAGCAACTCTAAGCCGAGAAGTCCCTCTTGCTATGACTAAGCAAGACTTATCCCTGCTCTGTCAAGAGAGAAATTTGAAGCACCAGCAGGATGTTTTGTCTAAAGTCCCAAAGAAAGCCACAAGTGGCCTGACGAACTGAGTCTACAGTGCAGTCAGTTGTCAGTAGACTCCTGAAATGACAAAGAGCATCCTTAATAATACAGCAAGCCCTCTCCAGGCTCTGCTTCTCTAAATAAGCAAAGTGATTTGGGGTTTCATGTCTACAATAAAGATAATAGGAGTTAATTAATATGTTTATACAGTGAAGTGTTGACTCCCTTCAACAGACACACTCCACAAGAATGCCTAGAGAAGCACGTAAACAACATAATGAAGAAAGTGGATGACTGAAGAGAGTCACTCTCTACATAATAACTGCTCTGACAAAAGGATCTTGAAACCAGTCCAGGAGCGAACAGAAGTCATCTCCATATTATAGCTTCACTGGACTGTGTGAAACAAGTTATCTGCCCAGTGCCTCACGAAGAGGAACTCATCACACATGCATGAAGGTACCTTCCATACCAGGAAACAGCTTAGGTCACATCAGTGAAGCAGTACTACAGACAACAGAGTGAAATCCACCACTGGTACTAGACAGGGACACAGTATTTTACTCCTTCCTCCCACCCTCAACAAAATTCAAACACAACATTGGCCCTCTTGCTGGGATGATAAACTGAGTCTCCCAGCATTCTACATGTTTAGGAAAGCCCAGTACAGCTTGGATACCAGCAGGTACAGGTTTCAAAAAGCTACAAACAAAGGATTTATCCCTGTAACTATTTAACTCTGTGCTGTAACTTTAAGGATGTAGTCAGCAGCATTGCAGAAGGCTACTGAAGAGGCACACCACTTAGGCAACTGCCACTGGACTTCACTAAACAGATTTAACTTCACCTCTGGCTTCCTCCGGATACTTACATTCTTTGAAAATTCATAACAGTAAGGTTTTGCAACAATTATGTGTTCAGAGTAGAACTGTCGATTCCTAGTTAATAGCTTTGCATGTGCAAAACGGTAAAATCCCACTCAGCTCCAAGTAACCATTAAAGACATCATGCACCTGAAGCATTTGTAGCACAAAAATCTTGTATTTTTAGGTTCTCAGAAATTTTGGATCTTGCAGAGAGCTGTAGTTTTCATTATCTCTTCATGATCCAGTACTTTCTATTTCCCAACATGACCAGCCACCAAATGCTTTCCAGCAGTAAAAAAACTTAAACACAACAAACAAACAAACAAACAAATTGCCACAGTGTCTCTTGCAAATCAGCACATACACATACAGGAACTTTTAAAAACATAATCCTCATTCAAGGTGCCAATGATTCTAAACATGAACATTTCCAAGTGAATAAACATGAGAGATAAATAGTAATGGCAGGATCCACTTCACCTAACTGGAATTAGCAAAATGTCAAGCATCTAGACAGTTACCTCTGCAGTCAATGATGAGTGACAAGGGCTTTGAGAGGACAAGAAATCCTGTCCTACAACAAGCACATAAGCTGGAACAAATCACCACGTGGCAGTGCTTTTCTTTCTCTACTTGCTATGGAAAGAGCTTGGACATCTAGTTTTTGTACAGAGGTATGTGAGGTGCTTCCCTCAGGAAACACAGCAGTAACACCTCTGTCACAGCCTCAGCTGGCAATAGCCAAGATCAAGACATCTAGGTAGAGTTGGATCATAGCACACAAGCAGCAGTCCCCATTTGACAGGCTGCTCTCATTCCCTGCTACATGGAGATGCTTAATCCTTAAAAAAAAAAAAAAAAAAAAAAAGGAAAGGGAGCAACAGCCATGCAGATTTCTTCTCCCACCAGAACAGTACATACAGTATTTAAGTAGCATCAGCTTGTAACAGACTCAAATCTGTGAGTTTTAAAGTTGTGTTTTGGCAGAGAGATTGTTTGAAGCCAACCATACTGGGGCAAAAACCACAGCTGAAGGTGTCAATCCCAGGCTGGAAAAGTGGTTGTACTTAAAATATAGACCAGGCTATGCTGGAACATTTGGGATCTCATGGCATTATGATAACTAACCAAATGCCATATCATACAGTTCCTTGGTGAAAGCAGGATTGGAATGCTAAAACAGCAGTTTCATAACATGAAACTTTCACCTCCCCAAAGTTCCCGTGGGGGCTGTGTGGTTGAGCATTCAAATTAGACTAAAATCCTGGCATCCCTCTCTGCACTGACAGAGGTGAGGTCAGGGTCCATTTTCTAAAAGCTGTATTAGGGTCTACAGTCCTAAGATGAAAAAGTTTGCACCCTGGCTAAAAGCACAGTCCTAAGGATGGTGATTAGTCATTGTTGGTCTCTCTGAATACATCATCTTTGGAGTACTGGGGCATCTGGCCAGCTGTATCAATTGTAATACAGTGTAGCCAATAAAGTATAATGCATTTAAACATAAGCTGCTTAATATACACTGCACTGGACACCAGAGATGGTGAGGACTTCTCTCATCAGACGGCTACACAGTTATTGGAAAAGTGCTGATTTACTCATTTCCAACCTGCTTTACTGCTCCTGTGTTAACAAACCCCAGTTAGCCTTCTCTAATTGTAAAGTCAGGTTGCATTCCAGGAATAGTCAATATCAGCTGTATTTAATAATGTGTTCTGGCAGATCCTGTTGATAGATTCCAATGTTGACAGAGACAAAATTTACAACACCAAGGAAATACATATTAAGTCCATGAAAGATGTACACTATTGATCATGTAAATCCAGAGACAACACTATAGAATGAAAACTGAACAAGCTGTTTCCTGAAATAACATTTTAGACCATGAACATTTTTGCACCATACTCATCTATTTAAAGGGATGTCAAAAGCTCTGTGCTTCAAGGTAACCCCCCTCCCCCAATTTGCAGAGAATAACCATGCTGTATTCTTTATTTAGGATTTGATTTTGTAATTTCATACACAAACAGCCTTTTCTAAGCAAGTCCACTGACAGCGAGGCAGTCACTTACGTAGGCAGAGATTTTTCTCGCAGGGAAGGGTTTGTAGGCATCTGTTAGTATGTGTGTTCCAATTAAATTAATATTGTAGTCTCTTAATTTATCCAACAACCATTTCAGCTCATGTAGTGAGCACCCTTGAAATATATTTTTATTTTTACCTGTGTTAGTACTTTTAATACAAAGGGAGTGATATGACCCCAAGCTACAGTGTGACATTAATTTGAGCTCTAGAACGTCAACAGGAGAAGAAAAGGCAGTTTATCAGGGTAACAAAACACTCCATTATCAGTCTGCAAAATATACATGACATTTAGAAGACAGTGATCCTCATACCCTTTTGAACTTTTGCAAGGATCTGTTACAAAATGCCCTGAGCAACTGGTAGATTCTTGTAGCTTTGGAAGAGAAAGCAATTGGCTCCCATCAACAGTCTCGTGACCTACAGTGTGGTGAACACGGGACCAAACTCCCTCCTGCAACGACACAACCCTGAGCATCAGAAGTCCTCAACACACTCCAGGCTCTTAAATTCATGACCAACACATTGTCTCACTAAACTAAATTACTTGGATTTGGGGATGTTTCTCAGAGAGATATAAAATACAATAAAAAATTTTCACTGATCAGTAAGTTACTTCAAGTTAATTTTGCAAGTTGACACTTTAGGCAGCACTGGACATCTTCAAAGAGCAGACAAACATTAAATTAGCTTTGCTGCATTTCTATGAATTAGGTACATGATAGTAGGCTTATTTTTACATTGGGAAAACATGGAAGCTGAAGTTGAAATTACTAAAATGCTGCTGTGTTTTTTTAATCTTGCTTCCACAGAAGTCAATGGAAAAATTGTCAGCGCCAGATCTGCATTTCCATGGGGTCCCTTTATACTCCTTTGGTTGGGCAAAAAGCCAAGTTTTAAGTATCTTGACCTTGCCAGGCAGTGTAATGGAGTCTTAGTGGAAGTAAGAATTAGGCCTTCATCAGGTTGAATAGGGATGGATTTACATAACTGCTGTGTGCTTTGAAAATTCTACCCACAACTGGATGATTCGACCAAGATGACACAACAGGCTTATGGCAGAGGCAGTATGGCAACTCTGCCTGACATGGAGCACTAGACCAAATGAGTCCCTCTGAATATATTTCTAGCTTGGAAGAAGGCTCAGTCACACAGAAATCTTTAAATTATTTTAAAGGATATCTTAAAAATAGAAATGGTATACAACATTTGATCCAATAGTTCTGTTGATTATCCATTACCAAGGTGCTCAAAAAGTAAATGCTGTCTGTGATAAGCTACTTTAAAGGGAGAACAAGATAGATATGCACAGGGTTCCCACCACTAAAATATGGTGATATCAAACAAGTTATTTCAATAGCACGTGTAAAAGATGGACAAAGGTAGAAAGGCTAAAGAATTATTGTAGAAATAAGATTCAAAGGATCCCGGTTAAGAAGATGGGCCTGGATGGAGCATAGAGGCTACACACTGTACTCATTCTATATGGATACTTAATTCCTCTAGCTGTCAGCACAATTAAGGCTGAGGAATGCCCTGCATGTGAATATATATGTATGACTTCGGACTGAAATGCTGTCTCAAGAAAACCACCCAAGTTTGTTTAAAATTCTATCAGTTCAGTAGGTTGTTCCCTCCATCCTTCCACTCCACCCCCAACCAGCAGTTACACTTTAACCATGTATGGAAGAGATTTCAGAGGTCTGAGTCATTAAAACCTACAGAGAATAGAAGAACTTGGCAAATATAAAAGAAAAGCATTTTAAATGGCTCTAAGACAGCCTGCTCTCCCTTGCTACTGAGGATGTGATGCATGTGTTGCCATTTCGGTGTAGAAGCTGGTGATCTGAGATTTTGGACAAGTCCATAAACTTAATTACACACAAATGTGCCCCCTAAACTGTTCAAATACAAATTATCATGTCAAAAACTGCAGGAAACCTTTTGATCTTATTAAAAACGACAAACAACAACAAAACCCCCACATGCCAACATTTAAAGTAGTAGTCTTGTGTGTTATCTGCAGACAAGCTTCCTGCCAAGTATTCTTGTCCATGCCAAAACCTGTGCTTATTTTTGGATAGTTTCTTATTTACAATCCTTTCATGTGCACAAAAACGCCTTTTTTAAGAGTCGCTGGTCACATGAAAAGCTCTAACACATCTCCTCTCACAGCACATGATCTATTGGGGAGAATATTACAGCAGTCTTCCTCTTTTCTATAAGAAACAGACGTTTCAGGAAGAAAAAAAAAAATTCGACACAACACTGAGGAAAGATCCAGGATACAGGAAACATTGTGTAGAAGCTTACACAATGATAAGACATTACCCAGAAGCATGTGGAATTTACCATGGACAACATCCTGCTCCTGGTAATACTGTAAGATGCAAAGAAAGCTAATGGATATGTTTCCCCCACCCCTCCATATTTTAGAAAACATTTATCCACACATCTTCCAGATTTGCCTTTATGAAAAACAGATTTTCTGATGACGCTCACTTTCCAATTTTTAGGATGTTCCCATTCAGAGTGTTGCTAAGTAATCACAACTCAGCATGATATTTCCTCCCTCAAGATAATTCAGCAGACTCAGATTCTCACAGAGCACATTGAGAAACTGGAATTCAGGAAATCTGAGCTTTATTCCCAGCCTTCTGCGATCACTGCATTAGAGAACAGTGTCTCATTTTCTCAATTAAAAAACAGAACTAAACCCACCAGTCTCCTTTTCAAACATTTAAAAACTTGATTAATAATCAATAAAAGCTTTCTCTTTTATCACCATAAAAGTATTTAAGTTAAGTACTCAGTCCCTCCACCTGAAAACAATCAGATTTTGACATTTATTTTTCATACTCTCCTGGAATATTCCAGACAACATTTACACCAATTCAACCACAACATGATTATTTAAGAGCAGAGACTCCACTTACTGCTGCATCAATCCAGAATAACTGATTTCAAATGCAGTTAGTCCAGGTCCCAGTTCTATTGCTGTAAATCCAAGTTGTGCCCCTCATCATGGAATCTGATCCATGACAGTACTTGCAGCCATACAGATTCTAACCAGAAAGCGTGCCTTCATCTGTCCGATTACAAAATAATTTAGCAAGGGTAACAGAGAAATACAGATCCAAGTGATTCCCAGTGCCATTTGATTTCTGACAGCATCATTAGTGATTCCTTTACTTCTGTGAATCCCACCTTCTCTCCTACCCCCGCCATTCTGACTCACAACAGGAATAAATTGGGAAAAATGAGAATACTGCATATATTGAAAGAAAAATGGACCTATGCCTTTTAATTACTTCATGGATGACAGTTTTTCTATGCATAGTGTCCACATCAAAGTATATCATTACAGATAATTAGTACTCTATTCTTCATGAAATTAATTCATTTAAAATGTCACTCCCACATCAAGCAGAAAATCATACATTTAAATAATACTCTCTATAAATCTTTTACCATTTTACCCTCTGTCTCTTACTCATTAATGAGAACACAAATTTGCTGTTCACATATTTTTCTTTGACTTTTTTACCCCAACATCAGAATCAGCAGAGTTGAAAATTATTTTGTCACACAGAACATATTAGAACACTGAGTGAAGGTGAAAACTCTGAAGAAATATCTGGGAGCAAGCTGTAAAACAGGTTAGCAAAGATTTGAGTGCCAAAAGCTTCTCATTACCTGGAAAAACAACAAGATATAGAACAAAAAAAAAAGAAGATAAGCTTCAGAGTTTATTCTCCATAAAAATTAAGTGGGTCCTACAAGTCTTCGTTGCTCAGAACATACAACTGTGGAAATTCAGAAACTAATCAAGTCAGGGGCTGGATGGGGTTTCTTGTACAATAGGACACCCCTGAGTTATGTGCTCTTGGCCCTGGGGAACCTACCACATATACAGCCAACAGATTTTAATTGAATCTAAAAATAATTTAGAAAGTTACATTAACACATGGTCATGTGCTAAAGATTACTGTAGCTTGCCTAGCAGGAGACATCAACACATAAATCTCTGCTTCCCTCCTTTCAGATATTACCAGAAATTACAAGAAGAGACAAATCTCTCACTTCTATGGATTAACTGGAGTAAAGTGAAGAAAAACACACATGCTCTACGTGACAGATACAACTCATTTCTATTAAAGCTTTCAGTGGTTCTTGAATTCAGCATAAGACTTTTGTATGGATAAATATAGATGAAGCATTTACCTGAAATAATGTTTTCATATTTCAGTATTTTTATCACAGCATTACCTAAAGGTCCAGTTCAAATCCAATCCCTCATGTGCTAGGTGTGAATAGGACTATACTCCTTATCAGACTGTTTCAAGACAAAGCATTATTACATTCAGAGGTAGGCAAACTTAATGCAGACAGATAAAATAACATGCCTGAGATCATATGGAGTGCATGCCACAGAGTTAAATATTAAACTTGCTCCTCTTAGTGAGACCCAGTTCACTGTCCAAGCTCATTTTCATCTGAGGTTGGAAAAGTTGGGAGGGGAGGTTGGAAATTTGCTGTGCCCATTTATGCCTGCATCTAGTTATTACTCTCACTTGTTGGCTGTGGACAATAGGTGTGGAAGACAGTAAACTATCATATGCTGGTCATATAGAGAGGATATTTTGAATAAGGGAAGACAGTTCAGTCACCTCAAAGGAGTCTCAAGGGAAATCTCTGGTGTAGAACAGGCAGGAAGCTGTCTACAAGGTGCTTTAAAAGCTATTACCCATACTCTGGGTTCTGGCTCTTCCTTTAAATGACTGCCTCTGTTGAACTGTTTGCCTTAGGAAGTCGTGAAATAACAAACTTGGTCGTTTAATTTTCAAGAAAATATTCTAGAAAAGCTTAACAGAAAACTGAGGCATGGTGTTCAGTGCTGCTCAGCCTCCTGAGCTCAGACCATTAGCAGCCATCTCAAGCCACTGATGGGAGAAGAGGGAAGACACTTACGAGTGCTGGAGAAGGCCCTGCAGAGCAGGACTCCACTTAGGAGCAGCAGCAGGCAGCCTTTATTTGCAACAATATATCATGTAGCTCCAGCCTTTCAGAATGACCACAAATTACTAAACAATTTGATGAATACCTAAAGGAATCAAAGTTGAAGTCAATAATGAGAGAGACTGGAGTAGAATAAAACTGGAAAATGAGATTGAAGATCCTGCCCTGGTATCAACCACAGTGCTTGTCCTAAAGTCCAAGCATCTCCATACTCAGAGACTGAAACTTTTGAAATGAAACGAATTCTCCCATATTTATGCCAGCATAATTAATAAAGACCTAACTCTAGGTCTCATTGAAAGTGTTCTAAATGTGCTACTAATTATTGAGTCAAATCACCAAGTTTGAGACTAGTCCTAAATGGTTCCAGCTGCAGCTGAGAAATCTAGAATTAAACCCAAACTTTAAGTTTCAAAGGCTTAGTGTCAGCCCATTTCTGTTAAATTAAGGCAATAATTTAAGCCCAAAATTAATTAAGTTACTAAGTAGGCTTCAGGCTGAGCCCATCTTCCAGTTCCATCTTCCAATTCTCAACTTGAATTTGCAGTTATATGTATGGCATTTCTTTTACTTTTGTTTCAGTATGTTCATTTGGGGGAATTTAACAGGCAAGAGATGCCTATCTGAGAATGGAATCAATCAGGAATGCAGTTACAACAGAAAGAATTTCAGCAAACCATAAAAGAGAAAGACAGGAAAAAAGAAAAGCCTAGTACAAGAATAGTCCAGCAAAATGCAACTGTAGTGAGTTTGGGCTGTTTCCCAGTACTCCGGGGGGAATTCTGCTATTTGCTGAGTTTAGTGAATGTAATCTAGTGCAGAAGGAAAAACTGGGGGGGGGGGGCAGGGCAGAAAGTGCTGCTGCTTTCATCATTTTCTCAGTTCTATTTCGTATGAGAAATCATATAAAAGACAGAGAAATGACTGTATTACTGTGAAAGCACACAGAAACTTGCAAAGCAGATGTTCTCAGCACACATAAGAAGGACTGACTGGACATTGAATAAAACCATACAACCAGAATGAAAAAAAATAAAGTCACTCAGCAGGCAGAGATGAATCAAGAAACAGGGGACACAAAAAGCAGTGTGGAAATAACATCTGCAGTGGTAAGTCAGTCTCATTTTGTTATAAAGTAAAAGGGAGTCAATACTTTCCAGTACACTTTATAGGCAACACCATTTGAGTTACTTTCCTCCAAGAATCTCAATATGCAACTTTAGGGAAATTAAAAATCATTCAGAAGACATAAAAACAGTTAACAGGAAGTATAAAATTAAGTAATTCAAACAGAATCTACCTCCAAAACCAGCAGATACTCCACGAGTTATTTGTAGCAGAAAATTTAGAAGAGATTGGAAAGGTCTTAAACCTCCTGAGGTTTTAAATACTTACTTCTTGCAGCCAAAATCACATCAGTGGAATATCCAGGAAAATTTTAAAAAGATTGCATTAAGGAGCATAACTAGTTGAGAACATGATGTAGCCTTTCCTCTGGACTGTCCAGCCATAGGCATTTACTCATTCAACAGAAGCACAGAGCATGATACTGTAGTGCAGCCTCTTACATAGGGATGCCAAAGAGGGGAAAGGGAGGGAAAAGCCCTTCCCCAAAGACTTTAGTTCAGCCCACTCATTAAAATACAGAGTGGAAACAGCTGCCGCAGAAAGGAGGAGGATGTCCAGGCTATTTTTTAACTTTCTTAGGTGTAAAATCGTTTCATTCTGGAAAATGAGTAAGAAAAATAATTTTTCTTTTGAATTTCACTCTTCCTCTGCATTGCTCTTAAGGAAAGTGGCACTAACTCAACTTAGCAGTAAGTATAGCACAGTGGATAGTCCCACTCCATTTTCGAAATCATTACATCTCATTAGGGGAAAACAGATCTCTCACAGACACTCCCTCTCCCCCCCTGCAAGGACTAATACAAACACACATGTGCTTTATAGTGCTTAAGTCTTCACAAAATGTAATATTCAATTCATCTCCAGCGACTTCCCACCAGTAAGTCCCAAGCAAACAACAAATACAAGCTCACAGATAGCAGCATTTAGAATTGACAGCATGCCTCTTACAGATTAGCACCTCAACGTTAAAACTAGTTAAGGAACAGAGGAAGGTGATAAGAACAATGAAAGCTCCCCAACTATTTGACGTGGAGACACTGAATAAACAAGGATCCTTCAGTCTAAGAGAGCATGCTATTAAATCAGTGAAATGCACCAAAAATACTGATCTGGGAATGGTGGCTGGTAACACAAGAACTAAGGGCCACCAAAAGAAATCTTCAGGCAGAAGTTTTAAAACAAACAAAAGGAAGCTATTTTTTACATAATGCATAATTGAATTGCAGAGCTCTTTGCCCAGGATCTTGTGGAGGTCCGTTCTCAACAAATGAAACTCAAAACCAGTGAAAGAACAAACCTAAGCTAAAACTCTTGACTTGGGAAATTATCAACCACAAGCTACTAGAAGGTATGGATATCTCATGTGAGGTCACAATTTAAATTTGCCATCTAGATTAATCCTTCCCCTGAACGGGTGACACCGACCACTGCCAGAGCAGCAGACTGCATTAGAAGGATCTCTGAGCCACAACTGTGCCCATTCCCATACTCATATTTGTCTAGCTTTCACAACACTCCTTAATGAGAAACTATCTGTATTATTAGATCCATTTCACAGATAGGGAATTAACTATTTACATCAGGGCCCAAAGCAGCACAACTCTTTGGAAATTTTGACTGGTAACCACAATTCAACAGTTAAGTGCTATTTCTAAATGTCATCCTGAAGTGACTTTGTACTTCTAAAGGGCAGCAACTGAGGTGGCCTGCTTCTCAAACCTCTGCACTTGTGACTGTTCCTTGTTCACTCCAGTACAACAACTTTCAGGAGTAAAGTTACTAATGCATGCTGATAGTGAAATCCAACTGTAGCAAAAGCTATTTTAAATATATATGTGCTTTTTAGATATTATAAAATAGCATTTTCCGTGTAAAGCAAGTTGGCTGTTCTTAGAGCAGCAATTAGCAAATAGTTTGTGCAATCAAGGTTGTTGTTCTGAGTGGTTAGTTTTTTTTTTTGTGGTTTTTTTTTTTTTTTTAATAAGAGACATACTTTAAAAATACCCTTGTAGTGGCCAATCATTCATTGTGTGGTAAAAGGTGTAACCTCCCACTGACCTTGCTGATTCAACAGCTGGTCTTAATTAATACTGAGAAACAAGATAATTCTATGCAAAATAAGCGAACTGAGTTGAGATCCTTTTCATATAAGGTCTGAGAAAAGCAGACAGAAACTCTGCTTCCTTTCTCTGCTCCTAATTTTAAACAGGGCTTCATAGCTGTTTGTCTGTCTCTGTGTGTTTAATGTTTCCTGGAGGCCTGCAAAGGCATGCAAAATATTTTAGTTCAGGGCCTCTATACGGTTGTAATAGGAAATAGATGTCTCCCTTAAAGAGACGGGTTAGTATAGAAACAGATTATCTGAATGACAGCAGAGTCTTAAGTGTTTATTTCAAAGGGAAGGAAAGGACAGATAAATATTTACTGCTTTCCATCCACATTGTAAAATACAGATGCTGCCTATTTTTGGTTACTTCTTGTCTAAGTGATCCAGGTTAAGGTTTGATACTGTTCTCTTTGTCAGCATTTGTCTTCATATTAAAAAGAAAGCTCTGATGCCATCGTTGCCAGATAGTTCCTTCAAACTGCAGAAGAGCCTCACAAAGAGAAAGCTGGTTTCTAAATCCTGGGCTGGTGAAGACTTCATGCTTGTACAAGATGTGTGGTCACCAGAAAGAAACAAATCACAGACTTTTATATCTGCTTGAGAAAATGAATATTTCCTGTGTAAGGCTGCACACTATGCTGAATCAGCCTTTTGGAAAAACTCTGATTGTTTTAGTGTTAACAGGTTGAAAAATGGTGGAGACGCAAATGTAAGGAAGGGTTTGCTTTTATTCCTATCCCCTCTCTTGCTTCACACAACCTGAAGAATAAGTATCATCCCCTCCCCAGCAGGGTAGAGGATGACAGACCAAGAACAGGCATTCTTTCTTCCTGCACAGGCCCTAGTCAATAATCTTCAGGTCCTGATATTTGATCCATTTGTGGCAGCAAACTTTGGTTCCAAGTTTCCTATTTCCTGACAAGTCCATCCTTTCTCCCTTTCACTTTATAATGTATCTACTTCTAAAGAACCAGTAAAACTAAAATTAACTTGGGACAATTTACCTTTCCTACATGCAGTCTTACCTTCTCTACTTCAAGACCTGATTAAAACGGATGAGATCTCTCTTCCCCACCCCTTCTTTCCCTTTTTAATTAAAAGTTGCATGGTAAATCAAGAGGAATCAAGATTGGCTTACAGCAAATCTCATTATCTTCCTTTAGTTGCAACTACACCTGTTATGTAAGAAGACATTAAGGAAATGGCTGATGGAGTAAGTGCAGTAGGTGCAGCTCAGTGGAGTGCTGGTTAATGAAACAACAGCCAAGGAGCAACCATATACTCTGTTTGGTAGATGAACGAAAGCTCAATACACTGATGGGACATATTCTGGGATTCTTCTGTGTCCACAGGCATTCCTCTTCATAAAGTCACTTCATAAAAATCCCCTGAAATTAGCAGACTTCTGACAATTCAATAGCTGGATAGCAAGTCCCTTAGGTGTTACGGAGGAAAATGGTCATTCAATAAGTGCTGTTCTGCTCTGAACAAGTACCTTAGCACAAAGCCTTCAAACACAAGTGTTTTTACAGATAAGGAAAGTTGCTATAGCGTTTGAAGGTGCAAATGGATTGCCTTCAGCATGCCCAGTTGATGAGAGTTACACCTGCATTATGAGCTGAAACTGCTTAACAAATTATTGCAGCAACTGCAATCCAACAAGAATATTTTCAGTGCAGTTCCTCTGAGTTTTCACCTTGTCTCATTTACAAAATATATTCTTCTTTTAAAGTAATAAATCAGGTTTGGGATCAGTGAGTTTCTCCTAATTCTGTTTCCTCCTTATCCTCTTTTCCATTGGGTGGAGCAAAGAGATGAAAAGGAAAGGAGAGCAAAGCTATTTAGATTAAGGAAGAAGAAACAGAAAGGAGAACAATTTTTCAAGGAAAGGAAGGGATTTCGAAGCTGAAAAGTGAAAACTTTCTGTCCTGTTCTGAAAACAATGCATTTATTCCTGACCTTAAAACTGAAGATATTCTTTCACCACATTTTGTTATCAAGTTTGCATTGCCAATTGTCTCCCTCTGGAAACATTCACAATTATCTCAAATTAAATACTGAGAGGGAGAGGTGAGTTGTAATATAAATGGACTGAATGGCCAAATGCATCAAAACAACAACCTTTTGGCTTTTGTTTCTGGAATGGCATGCACTGTAATACTAGTGATGCTATTGTCTCTGGAAAATTCACAGTGATTTTATGACTACCTATTTATATAATTAATAATTATGAAGATACACAAGATTATTAACTTTGGCTTTAGACCAATGTTTCTATGACATAATCAGGGGGTTCCCAGGAATCTTCCCAATTTCTGCCACATTTGACTTTTTCAGGCCAAAGTCTACATTGAAAAACAGCTTTGTGCTTCCACAAAGACAAAGATCACAGAAAAGCTCCCAGCGGACAACATCTAACCTGACTGCAAAAAACCCCATAAGGTAGTAAAGGGCTACAGCTCCTTAACTAGCATGTGCAGCCAAATCAGTGGGCCTCAGAAATCAGACATAACACTAGACTACAAGTGCAGTTCCTTTGGATAAGCTCTCAATTCCCACTTTCAGCCTAACAACCATTAGTAAGTTCCTCAGCAGTGCTACCTTTTAAAAAAATAAGCACTTTTTAGCAAGCTTCAGTGCTCAGCATTTTTAATTTTTCAGTGCTTAAACTGAAGTCCTGTGGGATATTTCAATACCCACTCTGAGCACAGAAGGTTCACATTTCTCAGAATCCATTAAAAAAAAATGCACACGCTTTATGGAACCAAACTGAGATTGACTCAACTTGGAAAGCTGGAAGGCTGAGGAATTGTGATCAAGCATCTTAGATGCTGAGCAGAACCTCAACAGTCTCAGTCTGTTCTTTGGATTGTGAAGCCTCTCCCTTCCAGCTCCCTTCCCCACCCACCCTGAAAGCACTCCGCTTTGGGAGTGGCTTTTCTCACCAGGGAAGCGAAACTTTCTTTTAATGTGGTTCACAGAAAGTTTAGTTGGTTTTCTTCCTCCAGCCCAGCTAGGCTGGAAGAAAACATTAGTCCCAACCAAAATCCAGTATAATAACTCTGCCCATCTGTGGACAGTTCTTTTCAATTTGTAAGGAAGCAATCCCACAACTGCAATTTCTTCTGGCTGATTATGGGAATGGTGGTGCAGCACGACCACAGGAAGAGCTGTACTGGGATTGTTTGAGCACAGTTGTCGTAGAGCACTTTGAGATGCTTTCGTCCAAAAAAAGGCTTTATGGAAACGGGGATTAGATCAATTCTAGTCTCTAAGTCAACTGCAGTCTCTAAGTATAGGGGGAACTACCGACAAACTCAAAGGGTAATAAAGGCAACTAAATGCATAGGATGAATTTTATGTAACTTGTTTTTAATGATACACCATGGGATACAGAAACTGATCTGTGGAGTATAAACAGTACAACCCCCAGGCATAATAAATGGATTTATTTCTGATCCAAAGTCTGCTATCAGTAACATGTATCCTGTTTCTGCCTTCAATGGGCTTTGGATCAGTCTCCCATGAGCACCATGTAAAGGATATGAAGTCAGACAACTGGAGAAACAAGGACAGTGTAATTTCAGCAATGGCGGGGGGGGTGGGGGGAAGGGGGAAGAAGAAAAATTACTTTCCAGAAAAAAAGGACCTGGGAGATACCACATATTATCAGATTACTGATTTACATAATACAAAAGCCTTTACCAGTACCAGAAGCCCCAGGGTCACATACAAGAAACCAACCAGCAATTCTGGGGAAGTTGCAGCTGGCACAAAGCAGCTCCCCCATGTCAGTGAGGCACCATTTTGTCTTTTCTGGGTAAGTTTTTAGCTGGATTCATTCTCAGTTCACCTGATGTCACATTTCACATCAACACTAATAAGGGTGAAGTTAGAGTAGGGGTAGCATGCAGCATATTCTTTCAGTATCAGCCAAGGTTTGGATCAGTTTACACCAGTCATGAAACCACAGATCCACAGAAAAACTTAAAAGATCTTCTACAGCTCAGTGCAACAAAGTAAAAGCCAAGAGAACAACTCAGGTTCAGAAAACCCGCTATTTGGGAACAAGTAAGATTATCTGTGCTTCCAGAGCAATCTACCTGGCACTTCTGAAGACCTAGAAACAAACATTTGAATTGACTCATAAACGGCTTGAGGCCAAGTGAAGAACCTGTGGTAGAGTAAGAAGCAGAGTCTGGAAGCCCTAACCTAGCACCTTTTCTCTTTGGCTGACTTACTGTTCTCCAGACAGCTTGTTTCTCTCCTGATTACAGGGTGGTAGCTCCCCCTCCACAAAGGACACACCATTTCTGATAAATCATTCTATGTGTTCACCACCTACCCTGCTTTCAGCACTAGTCCAAAGCACCCTGCTCCTTTCCCTGAGATGGGTGTAGGTTAAAGGCAGTGCACTATCCACAGATACTCCAAATTTTCACTTTTAAGACTAGAGAGGTGTCTTGGCCATAAAGTTGCAGTCTGGGTCCTCCCTCTGCCTATTTCTTTGATTTGGCTGAAGCCTTATCCTAACACTGCCTCCTCTTCTCTCCTGTTTCTCACTGCAGCCCTGGTGGTCCCTGCATGCAGCACAGCTGCTTCTCCTTCCCTCCTGTCTAAGCTTATTTCTAAAATGCCTCCTTGGAGCAGATGTTTCCCATGTGTTTCACCCTCTATTTTCTTACTCACCCCCAACTTTTTCAATGCAAGTAACAGACTATCTCCTTCATCTTCCAGATCCAATCCTAAAATAGTGCAAGCATCCCTTAATCAGTCTGCCCAGCTTGGTTCTGGGGCAAGCAAAAAACAACAGTCTCTACCTTTTCCTCTGGTAATACATGGGCAGGAGACAAAAATAAGTTTTAACGTTGGCAATGCCTGTGGTTCCCATTTCACATTGAGATGATCAGCTTTGGCTTTGGTATTTTTTGGTTTCCTTTCATGATTAAATTTTATTTCTTGGAAATATTTTGTTAAACAGGATTAATATCTGCATCATTTGCCACCTTCCCTTCTTCCTCATCCTTCTGTTTTCTAGCTGCCATTAAAGCCTTATTTACAGGTACAAATCTTAAGTTTATACATACTTCATAGGTCCCCTCCCCCTTCTCTGTGACATTTCCCTCTCTCCATCTGTCTTCCCTTGGACCAGTGCCTGCAGTGGCAGTAGACTTTTACACAAATTACCTTCACTCTGCTTCATGTCTCAGAAATTGGTTTCAATATCAGACCAATTCAATCTAGTTTCACAAGCTTATGTTAACTGTAGCTCAGTCCTAAACCAATACACTCAAGCAGAACTGGTACTGTAACACCCATTTTAAGGTACCAGAACTTCCAGTCTCTCATAGGTAGAGATAAGTTTTGTGGGAGAGGGATGGGTGCAGCGTTTCCAACCCCTCCTGTGCAATACTGTGTTTCTCTGAGCAGGATTACTCACTTTAGGCCAAGTCCTGAACACCACCATCAGTTTGCAGCACAAAACTGCATGGTATGGTCAGCCAGCCCTGCCCCAAGGAAGGGGAGAGCATCAGAGTATGCAGTACCAGCAGCTGCCAACAGAGAGATCAGCAGAAGAACCCAAGCACCTAGAAACCTGAAAATTAAGTCATGCAGATTTTGTCCATACCACAGACAGTCCACAAAATACTAGTCAGTGGGGATTTAATTCTTTAAAGTCCTGAATCTGATCTCAGTCTCAAGCAGGGAGTAGCTGGTAGCTGTGCTGGTTCTCAGTGTCCTGCAGCCATGGCACTTGTCCCTCCCAGAGGGCCTTGAGCTGGCAAGTTGGCAGGCAGGGCAGGCAGCGTGATCAGTCCCCTTGCTCCACGGGCAACTGTGGTGGAAAACAAAGCTGGTGGCAGGACATCCCTTTTCTGACAGCATTAGTCCTGAATTTGCTGTCTCCATGCAAGTAGCTCTCCAGCATGTGATTTCCCACATTCCACAAGTGCTCCGACAAAAATTGTTGCATTCAGCCAAGTATTTACTAACTCCCCTGATATCTGTATATTAGAAAGTACTGTGGGGGTGAGTGAGAGCAAAGAGAAGTGTAATGATCCACAAACATTAAGTGTAGTGCTGGGTAAAGAAAAAATTTGCTTTCTAAATGCCGCATACAGATTTATTGCAGGGGCAAAATGGGCGTGTAGGCACTGAAAAGCTGTAGGTAAAGACCTTAATTTCATTTTCAGCCTCACCCAGAGTCCTTCTCCAGGAATTGAGCTGTATCACTTCACTTTCTGGTGTTTCATAAACACCAAAAGTTTACATTAATGCTACATATTACTAAGGTTGTATACTCAAGAGTCTTTCATTATGCCCAGATCTGAGATGAAACTTCAAGGCACCACCAAACAAAATCAGCAGAAACGTCCATAATTTTGTAGCACTGACATGAAATTTTTTTTACCAACTACCAAGAACTTGCACTTACTGGTTTTAACAGGTGAAAAGCTCCCCAGCAGTATGGGCAAGATTGAATGCATTTTAATGGATGTGTCAAAACTGCTGTGGAGCCCTGCTGCTCCCAATATTGCCAACAGACAACAAGGACGAATAGTAGTAATGGATGGCACTTCTTTCTCAACACTAACTACCTCACTGCTTCACATAAGCTTTCACTTTGACTAAAAGTTTTAGTTTTACCAGCTAGAGAGGACATGAAGGGTTTTTGGTTTAAGGGTTTTTTGTTGTTTGTTGGGGGAGTGGTGGTTGTGTTTTGGTTTGAGTTTTTTTTTTAGGGCTATCTAGTACCCTAGACAGCTCTTCTCAGGGCCAGCCCCTGTTATAATATCACTATTTCTCTCTTCCTAGACAGTCTACTAGACTTACAGATTTACTGAGATTCCATTTGGCTGGAAGCTCATTATGCAGTGTTTCCTGTAGCTCCCATATAGGACACATTCCAGGCAACAGATAAAAATATCTGTTCTACCCTTCGTTTTTCAATTCCTTGATATGGCTGTAAAAAAAAAAAAAAAAAAAAGGAGAAAAGGCAAGAAAAGAAAAAACTACAAGAAGCCTCAAGAATTCAGTATTAATCTAGGGACAAGAAATTCAGATCAATAAAAAGAGCTTCCCAGGTGGAGCACTGAGAACGGAAAAAATAGTACAGAGCTCCAAATACCAAAAGGTAATGAAAAAACACTTGCAGTTTTATCAGGATAGACCAAAGTAACTGTATGTACTGCTTTAAAGACACAGTCTTTCTCAGACTTTATTCCACTCTGTCCCATCCTCAGTACCTGCAAGACACTTTCAATCAGGTCTGCATATTGAAGACATTGCCTGAATGTTAAAAAGTGGCAAGAGAAAATTCTTCTATCTGTTCCTGGACATTTCATATTCAAGCTTATCTCATAGCTAAGAACTTCTCTTCCATTCTTTACTACTTCCTAGACTTGTTATCTTGCTTCAATTCCCATTTTCACTCTTTTTACACCACCTGATTTGTTACTTCCTAGACCTGCAAATCCACTTCTCCAGTCACTGTCTTCTCAGAAATCACTTTTCCTTCAAATGTTTCTCACCCTTCCTTCTATAAGCAGCTGTGCTGTATGTCATCATCTAGGTGGGATTTAGACTGGTGACTCTACAGTGCAAAGAACAGGCCTTATTTATGTTTGTGAATCCTTGTCTGACTTTATGCTGCTGTATAAATGTTTAATAGGTACTAATGCATTTGCTGGAACAAGTTAATACTCAGTGTACTGTCTGGATACAATCCTTGCTGACTGTCAGAAGCTTCTGGAATTAAAAAAAATGCAATTGTTTGGTGACACTGCAGTTTCAAAGTGAAAGGATCCAACAGCTGAAATAGTCTAATGAACCATCATTGGAACCAGCACTGGAAATGGCCTTATTTACTCTTCCCATGTTTGAATCAGGACAGAGTTTGAAAGCTCAGTACTGTGGACGTGAGGCCATACTCAGCTACAACCACTGTACTTTATCTCCTCTGTGTTATCTATCTCCAGGCCCTCAAGGTCACAACATTAAAAAAAAAATATTTCACATCTTTGGTTTCTCCTTAATGTTGGCTGAAGAGTCTAGAATGGTCCTGTGCACTTTTCACAATGGTCTTGGTGTGATTTCCCTCTGGGCTTGACTGTATCAAATCCTGTGTAGCATTAACTGGAAAACAGAAACCCCAGTAGCAGACCAGATGCAGAGTTTTTATTTCACAGACCAAATAGAAGCTGTGATTCACCAGTGACACCACACAAGCAGCGACTGCTCAAGCAAACAGGGAATGCATGATGTCTGGGCCTCAGGGCAAGTGAATAAAATATGCTGATGCTAACAAAGAAAATCCAACAAGGGTGGCAAGAGTGTCAGGATTTCATGTCATCTAGTCTCATGCTAACGCTCATGGAGACAAAAAACCACATCACAAATTTCCACAATTAGTATGAAAAAAAAAATAATCCAGGGTGTGTTCTCTCTGTACCAGGTTGCTCCTAATGGTGAGCCTACAGGTAAGTCTTATCCCATAATCTCAACAATTTGTGCACTGTTGCCACGAAATCCAAAGCTAGAAAGAACCACTGTTATGGCATGTTCATAGGGGCTCTGAAACAATGAGTGCTGGATGGTGCCCATCCAGCCATCCACTTTCCAACACTGCCTCCTACGATCAGGTTCTCTTTCTTAATAATTTTAATACAGTTTCAATAACAGTATTTCTAATGTCTTACCCTTGAAAGAGATTTGACCAAGTGAAGAACTGAGAAGGTTTTCACAATGGGCAGCGTGCATCAGGAAAGAAAAATCTGTATCTCATGGAAGGAAGTCTAAGCAAATGTCAACTGTAATAGAAAAAATCCTGCAACAGTAAAATCTATTGGACTTTATACAGTTTCTTCCATGGCATAAAACACACTTCAGTCATTTAAAAGTAGATTGGACCAAGAAGTACAAAAATATACTGCAGGGCCACAGCTATATCAACACAGTAGCAAAAGAGCTAATACTCTGTTTTCTCTCATGTTCAGGATTATGCATGACAAGATTTCATTACTAGTCAACATCTATTTGCCTGCAACCAATGCAATTTTCAGAATTCAGATTTGGTGTAAATTCCTATCTGTTTGGGAGGAAAGATGCACATGATTTATCAAGTGGTAAGCATTACAGATCTGAAGAGAGATGAAGGGAGGGGCAAGGCTGCTTAGTGCAAATGAGTTAGGGACAGAAACTTTCAGAAAGCACAGAACTGAAACCCTTTAGAAAATATGCCCCTATATGTCTCAAAGCTGAACTTTTTACAGAAATTCCCATTCAGCTCTTGTGGGGAAAATAAGCACCCAAACCTGTCCATAACTCTACCTACTGCAACTGGTGTCAGGAACATTTCCCCTGAAGATGTAATTTTCATGAGCTTTCTAGCTCATCAAATATCAGACCTCAAATGTGAGAGGATTTTCAGATGAGAATGTAAACTTCTTGGTGAAGTCCTCATTGTTTGAGGAACATTATTTTCAAATTAAATTAACTGTTGCATCACAAGCTGGACAAGTGGTACAATGCCTTTGTGCTTAATGCAAACTAATTTGCAACAAGGAGGAGAAGATAGAGGTCTGTTTATTGTTTTATTTTGCCTCTAAATAACACAGTTTCAAGTTATACAAATAATCAAAATAATAGTAAACTGAGCAACTAACCTTCACAATCAATTCAGAGCTCACAGCTTGTACCAACTCCAAACCTGCTGCTGAAAGTATGCCCCACCATGAATTCGTTTTGTCAAGGAATCCAAACCTAATTCACAACAATATATTTCTGTAGAAACCACAAAAGTTCTTTCAGAGACATTTTGCTTTGTCTCTGACTGCTTTAAAATGTAACAAGCTCAGATTCAGATATGATTAGACTAATCTGCATTCATTCTGGTACTGAACGGATTTATGGTGCCTTGTATATTCACAGAAAAGTCACATCTTCAAAAGGTTTCAAGGATGAACTGCTAAGCCTTGGGGACTAAAAAGCCCTTTAAAACTGGGGTCAAGCTAGGCATTTAGATTCAAAAATAATAAATAAATCCACTTGGAGACAAAGGCCTATTGTATACCAGTCTTCCAGGAAAACCCATGGGTGGTTGAGAATTACTTGGGAAAACTTTGCGGAAATTAATTCTGATTCATTCTCAGTTCTTTCTTCCACACTGAAAACAGGGGGCTGTGGAGGCAGAAAAGCACTGGTGAGTTCACCCAGGGTCAGGGAATATCTGGCTTTCCAAATGCAGAATTAGAAAATGTTTGTGGTTCCTGGGACACTGAAAGAGAGAACCCAGAACATTCCCTGCCCTTGGCTCACTGAGATTCCGGGCCATCACCAGCTCCAGCTACAAGGGGGTGGATGCACACTTAGAAGGTACTCCAGGCAAATTGCAGTTGTCAAAGGTTATGTGGTGCAATAGTTCAAAAGAACCACATCCTACCCTCTGCTCAAGAGAAAGAAAAAAACCCCCAAACCCACCAAACCAATAAAAGAGCCTCACTGTTCCTCATCATACATTGCTTTCTGTTATTAGGCAGACACTGTCAAGCTGACATGTACATTAGAAATCAGAATTTTACTCAGAAAATTTGCATTTTTATATATATATATAAACTAATCACTACACTATGTAGTTTTCTGCACTAGTTTAAAAAAAGAACTATCGTGCTATAGTAGGGGCTTTTACAGTAATCTTTATAGAAAAACACTATTCTTTACTCTTAACTCTGCAATCATACGTTAATAATTATCACCACAAAAGCTATTTCAATTCTTCCAAGTTATACAACAAACTAGACAGCAAGGACAGCTTTGAACCTTTGAACATCAGGTTCTTGTTTACTATGTTAGCCTGGTTTTAGGTCAAAATTGTACACATCTGCTGAAAGCACTTTCTCTACATCAGGCAGTTCTGGTAAAACTGCTTCAGGTACCAAGCTGCTGAGGAGGAGCTGTATAATCTTGATTCAGTGCCTAACTAGAAAACAAGACACTCTTACAGAGAGCTAGGAGAAAGACTCCCAGACTTGGCAGGAGGAGGAGAGAGTGCTTCCATTATGCCACGTTACTTGCTCAGGAGTGATAACTGAGTTAGAGCATAACCTTGGGGAATCATTAATTAACAGACACACTGAAATCAGTGTATACCTGCTATTAATAACTATTTTTGTTCTTGAGCCTCTGAAAACAAGTGTTTACCTATTATCTACTATCAGGCAGCCCAAACTTGAACATCACTTGCAACAGTGTACAAGCGAGATGGTCACTGTTGTGTGAATTAACCTGAAATCTCAAGCTTAGTTCTGATTCGATGCAACTCTGTGGAGAAGACCTTTGTACTGTGTTTGAAAGACTGCATTCAAAAATCAAAGAAGTAGTCTTCTTCTGCCAATAACTTTGAAATTCACTTTCCTGGAAGTTTCCATAGTGCAATTTAGATGAATATAGAGGAGAGTAACAGTGTCTAGCATACATACCTTTGGCAGAGCTCAGAGAAAGAGAAGTCACAGCTCTACAGGTATTTTCTGGACTCCTACTGGAAAAGAAAAAAAAAAAACAGTGTTACAGAATACAGTAATCTAATGCAGCTGTTAGAAAAAATGAACAATAAAATGCTTTCTCAGTCTAAAATAAAAGAAACCACCACCTTGGGATAAGCAAGAAAATTTGACAATTATTTCTAGCCCATCCAGTTCAACTAGACTTGTTATCCTGTAAAGCTAAGTGTCACCATTTGCATATGAATCAGCTTTTATGAGGCAAGAGCCTCTGTGTCTATATGAAACCCAAGGCAATATCATGTGTGTTTATCATTCTGTAAAGAGAAACAGTGCCAAACTTCTGCAGCACCCACTTTAGCTGGTGAAATCCAGAGAACTGAATGTGCTGCTGTTAGCATTTGGAGTCAGGGATATGTTTTGATCTAATACATCAGACACAGACTCACTCGATGACAAGAAAGTACTAGATTCTGTAACAGGTTAAAATAGAGACAAATATGAAAACACTCTGTATGCAATTTATGCAGAATAACTTCTACTCATCGTATTTGAATTTTTTCAAGCGTGTTCAAAACTTTCTAAAAATACCACGGAAGTTGGTAAATAGCTACATTCTCATAGCTTGTCACATATGTGACAGCTTGACTGACGGATATGAATGGTCTAATACTACTTTAATTATGTTGTGTTTAATATGAACTTATATGTGAGCCAGGACTAGGACAAACATTCTTATATACAACGAAATCTGCTTGAGAGCTTTGGCCATTATGATTTAGTCAGGTGCCTTCTTCCTTGCCAAGGACACGGCCTGTGGATAGCTATATGTATGGATACAGTGGGTGTGCCAGAGAGCCAGGTCCCTGCAGTGGGCATTATGCTGCTGCTTCTCCATCTTGCAGTCTCTCAGGAAAGTCCATCCTCCTGCCTGAAGCCACTGGCCTTTGCCTGTCTCTTCCTCCAGAAGAAACAAATGGAAGCAGAGCTGCCTAAAAAGACAAATCTGCAGAAGCTTGATCTAAGCCCTGTAGCAGATCTGGTTTAAGGATCTCTGCTCAAGGTTAAATCTTGTTTTTTCTCACCTCATTAAGGCCATATAGTGGGAACTCACCCAACAATCTCCCCCACCCACAACAGGCATTTCTGTACATGTTTTCAAGAGCAGGCAACAGCAGCTGGAAAATTCACACTCTGCTGCTACCACCAAGGACAAACAATTAGAAATACCAGCAAGCAGTGGAATTAAACTTGTACTCTTCAAGTCTAGTGTGAATGATACAAGCAGGGCCCATGCTCAAAGCTGTCTTTCACTTCATGCTACAAAGCCTCAGGACAGGTAGAGCTCCAAGTTTTGAATTATCATTGTATTTAGATCCTGAGAAGGGAACATTTACACTTTCTGTATATTGCCAGTGAAAAGCTCTCCTCAATACAGAAGAAGGTCCTTCTTTGCTTTTTAAATGGTGGATCAGTAGATATCTCTGGATGGGAAAAAGACACCAGCTTCTTCCCAGTGGAAAGGGCATAGGATGAAAACTTCCCTTTTTCATACTGGAAGTTTTATGTGTGAGTCAGGACAGCTGCAGTCCTGAAGCAGAAGGAAAAAACAGCAGCTCTCCTCTAAGACACCTTCTGTCACCAGAAAGGAATCCTGACTACAGTGGCATGTAACCCCTCACATCAAAGATCAGTCCATTGCCCTGTGCAAGACAAGCCCCTCTGGGGAGCTGTCTACACTAGGTGCACAGCACACCACTGCTTTTCTTCACTATGATGGTGGTGAGGCATTGGAACTGGTTGCTTGAAGAAGTTGTGGATGCCATATCCCTGGACATGTTCAAGACCAGGCTGGATGGGGCTTTGAGCAACCTGGTCCAGTGGGAGGTTTTCCTGCCCATCGTAGGGCGTTTGGAATTAGATGGTCTTCAAGGTCCCTTCCAACCCAAACCATTCTAGGATTCTATGATTTTCTATCCTACTGATCCTTTTTCAATCACAAGATTTATGCATGTGTTGATATGCTCTTGTTGGTACTCCAGTCAACGAGTAACTTCCCCCCTGTTGCTCTGGGAAATAAAATGCCTATCAACTTTCCTACCTCTTTTTCCCTCTCAGAATGCAACATGTCTCACTGACTATTGGAACTCAGAAGTAAGGACTGGGGCTAGGAACATCTCATCCCTTTTCACTCCATCTTCTCAGTTTCTGAGCCTCATTTTCCTCAAGAGTCAATAGATAAAGCCCACCACCCATAACCATGCTGTAACACCACTGGGCATAACAATCAGATATCATGTGGTACCACTGATACCCTAAAGGCCCTTCACCAGCATACATTTCGGCTGCATGCCTAGCTTAGCTGTGTTCCTGTGTCATTCAGTTCTTAATTTCTCACTTATTGTCTGTGAAGTGGGAAGAGTGACCCTATTCTACTCAATTTGGGCACTATGGTGTGCTGGCATCCCTACAGAGGAACTTTAATAAAGAAAAAAGAGATGCATACTAGCAATGGCACAGCTGGATCTTCCATTTCTGTCCTATACTTACTCTGGATCCAGCCTATCCAATGCCTACCTTATGCTCTAATGCCAATGCTGTTATGGAAAGTACAGTTTATTTTCCGCCCTGTCCTAATTTATGAGGGGCAAATGCTGAGTACAGGTTGCCTGTAATGTGACAAACTTGGATTGTTTACCTGCACAAAAGCTTTTAAGCTCAAATCATGCCCTACCCGCAGCCACACAAATAAATGCCTCTGGAAATAGAAACAAAACATGAAAAAACAGTCAGACCTCTTTGCAAAAAATAAAACATGCCTGGATGTTTTTGGCTAGAATGTAGAGTCAAAGGCCAAGAACAGTAAGTGAGACACAAATACCCCAATTCCAGCAGGAATTCCTCAAGGAAAATCCTGGATTTTCCATACACCACGAAACAGTCAAAAGACTAAGTATAATGGAACAAACATTATTATGAATAGCAGCAATAGTAGGTGTTATCATTAGATAAGTAACTCTGACACGAACTGTTCTTATCTAGCGTTAATTCAGAGTGCCAAAGGGTTGTTCTTTTCATATGTTTGCAATGGAGGAGAAATTCTTTGAAAGTGCAATTAAGTTCAATCAGTAACACATGCTTCCTACAGATATCCCTGAGGATCAGACACACATTGCAATCACATTCCAAACAGCTTGAAAGGCAGAAACAGAAAAATGAAATTCTACTTTTAAACTTTTGATTCAGAGCTTGAAGAAACAGTATCCAGGATGCTGCCTGTTCCTTGCAAAATGGTTTGGTGAGGGCAAAACATGCAGAGATTTCCTTCTGGCAAGTGCAATAGTCTTTTTGGTTAGGTGGCAGCCATGCACCTTCTCAACTGCTTGAGCCAGATGAGAACACAGTATCTGAATTATGAAGTTTTTGATGAAGTAGTATGCAAAATAGGGCTCAAGCAAATTTTTTAAACTACTTACAAAAGCAAAATGTCTGGCTATCCAGGTAGAAGTAGCAAAGATCCATAATCTAGATACCATCATTAAAAATGCTGTGGTACTAGAAGTTCCTGGAGTTAGGAGGAACCCCTTCTGCGCAATCTTCCCTGCATCTCATGCAGAAATCTCATTCTTAACTATCAACCCCCCCTCTGCAGTACTTCCTAACTACTGTTCACCATGAACTTTCCACTTTTCCCTTGTGCGCTGTTCAGCCTCCCAGACAATATTTCTGCCACACCTGTTAAATATTCAAGCAGCAACCACTTAGAAGACCTGGCAGAGAGAATGTATCTGATAAAGCTGGATAGTTTTCTGCATGCAAAGCCCAGTGGGAAGCTTAAATAGAGATATTTTGTATCCTAATATGAACTGTGCTGTGACAGAAAGGGTAAGAACATTTCTCTGATGTTCTTTGATTTTGATGGAGTGAATATTGTCCTGAATTTACTGTTTCCAGTGTCAACTGCTGAATGTCTGCCCTTCTCTAACCACATCGTATCTTCAGGTGGATGTGTCTTCCTACCCCTTGTTCCTTGCTTCCCTAGAGCAAGGCTCAGCAAAACAGAGACAGTGCCCACTATCACAGGGCGCTGAAGGCAATATGGGCATCAGCCAGGCTGGTGAGATGCAGAGGTTGGTGCTATTCTGTTCAAAACTTCACTCTTCATCATAGCTGCATGCAGGACATTTTGACTGAGAGGGATCATTCCACTGCAGCATTATTAATTAACAGCTCACTCCTGAATATCTCAGGCAAAGTGTTAACATGCATGGGAACACAGGTTCTTCCAAAATGAGCTCCTGCCTTGTGAAACAGGTCCAGTGGGCTCCAGAGAACTTGGTACTATCCTGTACTATTTTGAGCATTATGAAGGCATTTCAAGCTTAATGTTTTACACAGATTCCAGAATGACTTCGCTTTTTAACCCTTACAGGAAAAGGATATGGTAAGCTCCCTGGAATAATCACTAAACTTTCTGGAGCTGATCTCCATAGCTCAAGCATGCTGACAAATAGGATCCACGTTTAAAAGAAACCCATAAAACCAAACACACACTCCCCATCCCCCCACCACTGTTCACACTATACAGAAGCACATGCTTATTAGAAAACAAAGAGCATGTATATCCATCCTTCTACCCACAAGAGTCTAACACAGTGCCAATTCTCGCCTGCAAGAAGTAGTCTGGCACATCAAAGGATGATCGCTGTGCCACTTGAAATAAAGTGATGGCTGTCATTTTCCACGCGCTGCCTGTGAAAGACAGACATGCCTGGCTCTGCAGAGTACGTGACCCATCAGAGTCAGCATCCGTGTCTGTAAAACCTGAGTGCTGGGAGAAGGGAGAGGGTACAGAATGGAGTGTCACCACCTCTGCCATTTCGGAGCACTTGTTTGTTTTCATCACAAAGCAGTCCGTGTGCAAGGTACTGAAGGTTTAACTCCCTTATTTACTTAACTCCCTTATTTATTTTCATTAACATGAAAATAAATCATCTTCCCCAACCCAATCAGTGACTTTAAATGCCTTTTTAAACAAAAAGCCAGGAAGAGCATCAAGGAGCACACCAGCAGTGCTTCTGTTGAAAGGTCTTAAAGCAAACATGAACATGCCTTTGGAAAAAATTACTTAGGTAATGCAAAGAAGAAGAGAAGATCACTAAAGGAAGCTGAAGGGACACATTTTCTTCCACCTCTAGCCACATGTGGACTGTAATCCTAGCAACTGGAGTTGTTCAAAAGCAAGTGTAGGAGGATAGGGGGAATAAAGGGGAGCATTGTTTATAGTACAGCAGGATCCAAATGAGGAAAATAACTTCTGTGCAAGAACGGAAGACTGAAAGGAAATGGGTAGGTAAAGACAATTGTAGGATTTGTCCAGTACAGAAGAGAATCCCTTCCACGTAGGATGCAATTTCTTCCATGGAAAAGATGTTTCATCCATGGAGCTAGATGATGTAACTCCTCTGGAATAGTAACCTGTGAGTGTCTGTTATCTGTGGTTCTGTTACTAAGCACACTGCGGTTCTTATAATTAGCACTTTATCAGCTAAAAAGTCAAAACATTCCTTGCATCAATATTTAGTCTTGTGTCACCTTTATGAGATGGGTGTCAACTAAGACCGATAGGAGTGTCTGGTGTGAATCATAAATACCTTAAAGGGTTCTCAAAGTATGAATACTCAACACTTTCTGAAAATAAACTTCCTGGAATAAGCTTCGGGGTCACTTCACACCAATAAGCCTTTCTGACATCCTGGCCACTTCCCCTCTTTTATAGCAAACAAAATGGAGGTGCACAGAGGCACCAAACAGCTTCTTAAAAGAAATCTTATTTACAAATCTAAAAGGAGGCAGTTTTTTTTTTTTACCAGTTGTCAAGCACTTCAGATCTCACTAGGAAAATTACAATCCACCTGCAGAATGCTATAGAACAGTTTGAAAACCCATTGAAAAGCATATAATAAATCCCATGGGATTTAAAACAAATGCCTACCAAAAAACCATTGCATTCATTTAGCATCCACACAAGCTTCTGTATGGACAGATTAAGTGAACTGGTCTGCTTGTTGACCTGCATGATATTAATTACTCAGTCCACTACTGTGAAAATACTCTCCTAACTGAATTGTGTCAGGACCAGAAATACAAGCAGAGCCCATATTTTTTGACTAACAGCATCATTTCATCGCAATTACTTCTATGTGGACTCCTCTTCTATGGCACCAGGGGAGTCCAATCAGGCTGCTACTTACACATGGTTTTCTGGGGACTGCTTCAAGGATGACCATAAAGAAAAGAAAGTCTGCTTTAAATAGATTTAAGTCAGATAGGCAAAGATCTGCCACTAACAAAAAATCCTAAAGGGTCTACATACAGAAACCTGTTGAAAAATAATTATTTAAACTTTGGGTATGTTAATTATTGCCCTGAAAATAATTTCATTAAGACTCTTTACACGAAATAAATATTCATACTATTATTCAGTGATCTCAGAAAAACAGCTAAATCATCTGGAAATGCAAGTTGCAGCAAGGTAAAAATACACCAAAACAAAGTAAAAAAAGATCCCCAGGGTTTGAAGGAGCTTTGACAAGCATTTAAAAGAAACACATTTCACCATTTAACTTCCTCATGTTATTTCCAACTGATTTTTGACACTGGAACTGACTTTTAATAGATGCAAAGGAGATAAATGTCTCATTACCAAAAATAAATTCGTCTGTTAGGGATGACAGAGAGAAGCAAAAGCATTGCACTGCCTATTATGGTATTGAGCAACAGATTTCACTCCCTCTGCTATATGCCCATTTATTAAAAATGTGACAAGCTTTACCAAAGAATTCCTGAGCTTCTTTGGTCCTCTCTTTAATTCCTCCATAATTCTTTGTATATATAAACATGTCAGGTCTGGAAAGAAGTTGGGCATGCACATAATTTACCACAGACCTCTTTTTCTATTCAAACACTGGTAAGGAAACAATAACAGACAAAGGGGAAATAATGCAAAAAATTAATGCAATGAAACAAATGTGCCTGCAATTCCCTGTCCAGTCACCAGATGAAGCTGCTTAAAACACCAGCATCAACATGGTTTTCTGTCTTTTTGACCACAGAGACCTCCTATATCTGTACCAGAACTAGATGCATCAGCTCCCAGGGAGCTGAATCACTGCATCGCTGCCTCTGTTTCATGAACGTGCGAGACACTACTTTAATAGGAAATGGTCGCTTGCTTTAGTGTTACCGGTGTGTCACGCACAGCCATAACGCAGTGAGGCCTTTGTTCTCTGCCCAATGTGTTGCCTTTGTAAAATTCCCTCCCTACAGCCAGGTAGAGTAGTAGAATTTTATTCTCACAATTGATGTAATACAGTCAGACCCCTCGCTCTGTCAAATACACACACACACACACGGGTGCACGCTCTCCTAGGCAGCCATACTCACAGATTGTTGCTTTTCTTCTTGTTCTCCTTTGATGAGATAAAGATCCCTCCACAAAGAAAAACTGCACATCTGTGCAATCAGAACGGTTTCTGTTCAGACCGTCGTTACACTTTAAATAAAACAGCCTGGAAAAAATTTCTCTGGGATATTGCTGCTTCTGAGGTTCGAAGCTAGACAGCCATGTAAAAACAGAAGCATAGAAGCTCTTCCACCATATCCTACAGAAGATGTGATCCTGTGCTTTACTCAGCTATTCATCTGCCCTTTAAAGCGAATTCAGCTGAAGCAATTATTCCCTGGCATATAGGAGGGCTAGATAGCCTAATAGGTCTCTTCCATCTCTAAGCAATTCATGCCTTGCATGGCTTGTTTTTATTGACTTATCTTACTGGCTGTTTGTGGGCAGGAGCACGTGCCTCATGCAAATGCCAAGACCTCTGTTGCTTTGGGATGCTACTGCGTAAATGCAAGTGAATAGGAATTAAAATAAACATCACTTTACTTCTAAAGGATTAAGTCTATATAATCATGCATAGTTTTTACACACATAGAGAGAAGCTTCAGCAATACCACCCCACAAACATTACATTAACCAATCTAGCCCCTTCTAGGCTTTACTTCTGCTTCACCACAGCTGATAGATACCTGAGCTGCTCTTTAACACCTTGAGCAGGGATTCCTGGTGCACTGAGGCAGAAGTCTTGACACCTGAGACAACCATCAAGACCGAATAAATACATGCTCTAAATACATCACACTGTTAAGGGTGAAAGAATTCTCCTCTTCACTAAACTGATTTCCTTTGTGCACATTTTTATCTCAGCAGAGATGGATGGTGACAGTTCAAGACAGTAGAAGAAAATGCTGCATTTGTGGCCTTAGTTGATTAGGTCCTCAGCTAATACAAATGGGGGCAGCTATGTGCCTCCATAAAACAAGAGGAACCCAAATTCTGGGTATGCCTTAAGGAGTTACAGTAGCATCAATATCAAATCACAACATTTATTAAAAGCACATTTATGATGAAAAGAGCAAGCATTTTAACTTCTATTTCCAGGAAAAAGTACAGAGGGAGAAAAAAAAACAAAACACAACCTCTTATCTTGAAAAAAACATTATATATTTCAGGACTAATTCACCACATAAAATTCTTCCCCTATCATCTGGAAGGGAGAAGCAGGCTGGGTGAGAGCACTGGGAGAGAAATAAAGGACTCCCAATTCCTAATTCTAAACCATGTTAAAATGACCAGAAAAGCTGTAGTTTTAAAAGTTAAGCAGCAAAACTTAATCACAGGAAAGGAAAGTCTGCTTTCACTGCTTGGAAATGTTCCTGACTTTTCCAGTGGGAACATTCAGTAGTAGATGTTAATATTTAACTCTGTGTTTTTCCAGTATTACACTGATCTTCCTGCAGGAATGCAGAGGAAGGCAGTGCACAGCTGAACTGTTAGTATCCTCTAAAAATAAGAGAAAGTGACCATCACAGAAGACAAAAAAACCAAACCAAACCAAACCAACAAAAACCCAGCAGCAGCACAGAATACAAGCACAAGGAGAAAAGCTTCTGAAAAGAAACTTTCTGTATCACACATCACAAGAACATCTTCATGAATCAGCAATGCACATAGACAGTAAGTGATGAAAAAGGCATTAATAAAAATCATTAACTGTCCTCTTTACGGCTGCTTGGAGAGCAACACTACTGCTTCAGTTGGTCACTTAGTCTTTCTGAAAGTGCAATAAGTCAATCTCAAGAAAATCCTCAAACATTAGCCAGTGAACACCTGCTCTTATCTCTGCCATTGCTGCTCCAGCTGCCAGAGTAAACATAACAAGCTCAGCGGGGGATGTCCCCGACACCCTACTGCAAGGAGTTCTTACTGTCTAGTTCTCTCTAATCTTGTTATGAGCCACTCCCTTCCGCACACCCATTTTTTCCCCAAATGCTTTCCAAGTCCATTTCCTTGTTTTTGGAGTGAGCTAGAAACAAGACTTTCAAATTAAACGCCGAAAGCAATCTGCCCACACTCACAGTGAGACATAAGCAGGAAACAACTGTGTGTTCAGAGATGGTAGCACCTGTGGTCCTCTGGTGAACGCACACCCACATCCTCTCCTGTGCCAGAGCACAGGGGTGCAGGATACTTGCACCCCAGTCTTCAAACACTCTGGGCAGGAGGAGCAGTCCTGACATTTCCAATGGAAACTGGTGGCACCTATGAGTGACCATCAGCTTTAAAAGGAGAGACATGCCATTTTGGAGCTTCAAAGACTCTGGAGAGAAAAAGCCTTTAATTTTAGAAAATACAATGAGCGAATAGAAATTGGCGTGTATTTCCAGATGCCAGCCTCATTGTAATGAGATGCACAGGGAAAGTCGATACTCCTACAGACAGAAAAAACCTCATCATATCAGTGCCTTCTACCCCCACCATTCTATTCAGCATCTTTAAGCAGGAGGTATTCTCTAGCCTTTCACACTTGACCTCTTAATTAAAGCATGGTAAAATTAACATCTCAGACGCAATAGATCTTTTACCCACCTACATCAGTAATTAAACTAATTCTCCAGGGAGCAAGAACATTTGTTATATGTAATGTAACTTTAGCTGGGGTATTCCAAAGAAGGAAAAAGAGCTGATGTAATAAATGCAGTCATTTATATTTTAAGGGAGCTATTGTAAATGAAAGGAGAACACCTGTGACAGCTTGAGGCAGCTCCAGCCAAATGAAATCTTTTGTGTTGTGCATTGTGCAGGGACAGTACACAGTGTGGCAATACTGAATAACTAAGTGGTGAAGCAGACAGACCCTATGCCTTCTCTGACTCTCAGATGTTAGGACTATAACCTGCTTTCAAAATCAATGGAACTGTATCTTACAGTAATTTCATATTCAATCTACATGAAAAGCAGGATAGGCCAAAGTAGGTCTAAGATCTTTCTTATGAGCAATACACCCTCTGTTTCACATTTGCGAAAATTCTAGGAGGCCTTGACTCATGACTGAGACAAGCCTAAGACTTTATCACAATACAAATAATTGAATAATTTTATAAAAAGAGTTTATGTAATTAAATATGAAAATGACACATCAGAGTGGCAGAATTGAATATTCTTGAATTATCTTGATGTATGAAAGACCAAGCAACTAGAAAAAAAGGTCTAAGAAGGTAACAAAAAATGTATATGGAACCAAGGAGGCATAGAGGGTACTTGAAGAGCTACAACAGCACAGAACACAAACCCCATTTTTTAGGAAACAAGACTGATTGCTGACATCTTCTCAGATGCAAGTTTTGCAAGTTTGAGGGCTTTGGTTTGTGCTTGAGCCTGAAAGCATGACAAACACTACTTCTGTTGTCAAATCTGGTCCTTGCTCAAAGGGCATATTTACTCAGCCGAGGCATAACTGTTGAGACACACGGCCTGGCAAAGGTCCATGCAGTGACTAGGTAGCCTTTCTAAGGATTTGTCTTAAGCTGCATACAGGCAATCCAGCCTCACTGAGCTTCAGAGAGTCCTCCCTCCCAGGGGACATCTCCACCCAGGGTTTAAATGCATAGTGTCCAGATTATAATCAGCCAGCACGTACGTGACATGTTGTCTCTCCCCAAAACACAGTCAAATCCACATTAGATAAGGTCAAAATTCCCCCAGCCCTTTCTTGCTGTATTACTAAGCACTTAAACAAACTGTATAAACTACAGTCTAAATGTAAATCCTCAACTTTAGTTGATCCCATGATTCATTCATTCAAAGCTACTTAATTAAAACTGATTGATTGCCCGTCAGAAAACAAAACAAAACAAAACACACCAATGTATTATTTCAGAAAGAGAACAGAGACCATTCCCAACTCTCATACCTGTAGTGGAATTAGTAAATCACCTGCAAGAGTGAATCATGACCTATTAAGAGGCATCCCATAGCAGTGTCAATATCTGTTACTCTGAAGAAAAAAAAGCAAGACCATACAATGTCTTTTTGATATAAGTATTAACGGGTGCGTCGGGGGGATAAGATTGCTTTGAGTAGAGGTACTTGGTTTTTTGGTGAGGTGTTGGCAGGGGGCTATTTGGTTTGGTTTTTTTACACATGGTATTGAGGCCACTACTTATTTTAAAAAAATTGGGCTACAAAATTATTCTCATAAAATCAGTAATATGACAACCAAAATTGTTAAAAACCAAACTCCAATTGCAAAGATATCTAAGAATGCATTTGTATTTAAGAGTAAAGTAAGTAAAAACAGAATACTTCTCCTAGATGTTTTAAAGCCATCCCTCTCTTCACCATGCTGTTAAACTGAAAAAAACAGTTTAAGAGTTTATTTCTCACATGTAAACCCCAGGAGCAATCTCCAGCTGCTTGGAAGTTTATACCTTGGCCTCGGTCTGGCGTTTATCAAACAAGTGGCCACCCCTCCAACCCCAAGGGAAGCATATCCACTTCTGCCACTGGTGTTAAGCATCTGACTATTTACTTCAGTCTCATCAAAGGCCAAGAAACAGGCCCAGCAAATTTAGCCTTGCATATTTAAGAATTGCTCTATCTCCACTCATCCAAATTTCAGTCACATGAACAAGTCATTATGATTGTTGTGAATTCTGCAGCAAGTTATCAAAATCTTGAGTCCAAGCAAAACACCATGAAGAAAAACACTTAATGTCTAATCTATTCCAACTATCTTTTTCTTGGCTTACACTGCTCTCTATGATTAATCTTTAAAATATTGCTAAGGAAATGAGACAGCTAAATGGTCATTGTCTTAAGAATACACTGAATATCTCATAGCACAGACAGTTTATTCCAGTTCTACTACGCAAAGCATCAAATACTGAGCACATGACAGCTAAAATAATCAGAGGCATTCAGTTGTGAATAAACAAGGCAGAACATGAATACAGAAAGCATTAAAAACCTTTAATAAACAGATTGTTATCAGCCCATGGAAGGCAAAATTGATTGGGCCACTTCCCATCATATCCAGGGGTACCATCTGGGAAACTAAGAGAACATTTTTAGAAGTAATTAAGATAACTTTTTATTATATTAACAGCAGTAACTGGAGTACATATATGTTCAAAAGACCAGATTCCCAATAAGTACAGGGAGAGTACTTTCTGAAGTCAATGGCAGTTTACAGTGTAATATCATATTACCAACACTAACACAGAATTTTACTTCTCCTCTGTTTTTATTTGCCAGCACCAGAATTTCAAACCTTAAACACATCTCTTAGCTATAGATTCCACACAAGCTTTTGATCTTCATTTCACTGCATTCAACACCTTCCCTCTAAACAGCATTACTCTAAACTTACAGTAGTGTACTTTAGAATGAGAGCAATACCAATAATACCTGAAGTGTTGTAATTAGTCCAGTTCCTTAAATTGTTTCAAGTAAAACAATCTTCAGTACAAATGTACCTCAGGAGTACAAGCCACATGATCCAGATCTTAGATTTGACTCTTTACCCCATGCAATGGAAATGCACCAACGCCAAGAACTGACATCGGGTTTTGTCCACCTCAGTGCAGAGTCAATTATTTGTCATTTGAACAAATCCTATAAATTATATGCCAGAATGATGCAGAGTCTTAATATTCACAATACTTGGATATTCAAAAGAGAAAGGGTTTTTTTTTCCTAAGCGAGAGATTCATGAAGAAAAGACTACAGTAATACAAGGAAATAAGTCAAACGTTTTTTCACTATACAAGAATTTTTTGAAAGTTTTAGATATCAAATTACATGTGAAGCTTGTTCCTAAACCTTCTGACATATAACGGTAGCCACAGACTACGAGACAGCTAATAAATAAAAGAACTCCAGTAGTCTGAGGGAGGGTACTATTGCATGAAGAGCAAAATTCATCCCTCCAGTGTGTGTGGCATGATTAATTTCTAGCAGATGCCGCTAAGGTCATGATTTCTGCTAGAAACATCCCAAAAAATGTTAGAAATTAAAGGGAGTATAATGCTCCAAAACTTCATTGGCAAAAATGTTGTCTCCATCCAGAGACACTGGAGTGCATAAGCTTTGAGGTCACTATATTTCTGCTCTGGCTGGAGAATCATTCCCTTGAGAAACTCTCCCAGAAATTCTCTTGGGACCAAAAGCACCTAGACTGTCCACTGTCACTGTATGGTATGTGATCCCCTTGAAAATTTGGTCCGAGAGAAAAAAATCCTGAGCTGAAGTGCACAGAGCATTTCAAAAATGTATGAGGTAAAGTAATCACTGAGTACAGACTAGCAAAGATTCTCTAGACAAGACTGCTCAGGACTTCATACCATCCTCTGCTGAAACAAACCCCCACAATTTGTACCCTACCTGACAGCAACTCTCCTAAGCTTGCTGCTCTGGCTCAATCAGCCCATGGTCCACACAGCCCATTTCCAGAGAGCCCTGGCTATCCACCAGCTCACCAACAGCTAGCTTTTCCCCTCATCTTCCCATATTCTCTTCTGTACTGAAGCCAAATGGTAGGGCTCTCCTAAGAGACAACTGCAAAATTCTGTTATCTGCTATCATAGAGACTGTTACAGCTCGTGTTCATTTCCCCATACAAAACCTGCTGTCACGAGAACAGCACTGCAGGACAGATGGACAGAGGAAGATGGACAGACCTTTGTTCAGTTGTTTTACAACAGTGTAAACTAAGTCAGATCAAGAGCACTACGTTCAGCTCAGCAGTGTTACGAAAAGGACAAATGATGTCCCCTGCAAAGGCATAGAACATTCAGGAGGGGCTGCAACTCCATCAGCATAGAGGTTCAACATGCCTGTATATTACATTTCTGAAGACCAAAGAAGAGGGAGTTGTAGGTACACATACCCTGTGGTCATTTCTGCAACTGTCAAGCATAGGACACCGATGGCTTTGTGAGCTCGGGTACAGACTGCAGTGCAGCCACAGCCTCAGACAGCTCAGAGAAACCTGGCAGTCCAGGCTGAAAAGTAGAGTGACAGCTCAAGAAGTTAGTCCCTTTAGTGTACCTAGTTCCAGACCCGGTATCTGACCTGGACAGGGTCACAGGAGGGGCTGTGGGAAGTCAGAGGCAACACATACGCTTTGTTTCACTTCTTGCTTCTTGTTTTCTGAATTTCCTTCATTTTTTCTCAAACAAAAACTTAAGGGAGAAAAAGAAAGTCTCTTGCCACACGTCCTTGGAAGGACACTTTGATGACATTACACTTGAATGTTTGTGATTCTATGCTAATATCACAATTAGATCCCAGCTAATCATCACTTCAAGACAGCAGAATGGTCCACCCTTCCTATCAGAGACAATAGCTTAGGGACTTTACAGTGCAATTTACACTTTCCTTGTTACTCAGAGGCTCCCAGAAACTGCAAATTATGGTTGCAAAATAGCAGTATTTTTCATTCAAATCCCAAGGCATTAATTACATAAATACTATTATACACTGCATTTCACAGTCTCTCCCCAGGAAACTTGTTAGGCCCTTTTAATAATGTACAAGCATCATTTTATTCCCATGAAATGGAAGAAACCATGTTCATACAACTACAGATGTCACCGTGAGGTGTTCCTGCACAAAGACAACAGGCATCAACTTCTGCACATATTCAGTGGTAGAAACTGGCCTTTATTACAGTTGCATGTCCAATGATATCAGAAAGGATAAAATATTTTCCTGAGGACAAGGGCAATGGTGCCCCAATCAAGGACTTGTCATCACTTCTGATTAGAAGCTCACAAACACAAAGCCTGTTTTCACTCTAGAGATGCAGGCAAAATAGCACCAGACTCAAGCATGCAAATGAGAAATAAAACAAAAATGGAGAGGAGGAGGAAAAAAATCTTCAAATTTGAAAAAGCAAAGCTACAATGTAATCACATTTCCATAGTGAGAAAGAAAATACTGCTAGTCTCCTTTAGGGGCTAAGTGTACAGGCTCCAAAGAATGGAGAATGTTTTTTAATTCCCGCCCCCCCCCCATGTTGTTTTTCATCCAGGTTACCGTTCATTAAGATAGAAGAAGGAGCTAAAGAACACGGCACCAGAAATAAGCACATTTTCTCCTCCACAGCCTAAAAACTCCTGCCTGGTTTAAATCCTCTGTAACTACCGGGTATCACTACATATTCCCTCAGGAAGTTAGGACAGCCCTAATTAGTCTATGATAATGAAAGATACCTTTTAACTGCTATATCCTTTCTATCACACTACTGGAGGCCATAGGAAATTTTAACAAACTGAAGCACACAGGGATTTGACCCGGACCAGCTGTGCCTGCATTCCTATTAACCCTAGTGGCCCATGGCCACCAGCTGGGACTACCAAATAATCCAGGCATGGTGACAGTGAGAGGACACTGAGCACCAATTCAAATACCAGTAGCTATCACTACTGTGTGCATTAGTGCATCTTAGGGAAAGAAGGGAAACAGTACTGTAGATAAGGCCATCAGTTACTATGGATGCTTCCTGGTTTTGCCATGCTTATGTTACAGCTAAATAAGAAATACAATAATTAAAGAAGGGTTAAGTTTACCATTTTTTAGTTTAGAAGCGAAGAAAATAAAAGCCTTTCCCAACTGCATCCACATGCTCCATTTTATGACTGAACCAAGGCATATAACAAGTTCCCTATTTTTATAGCTGAGGAACACAGGAAGAGAGCTTCTAATTTAGTTACATTTCGTACCACCACCCAAACCCTTATCATCACACCCACATGGGCACCTGGAGCCAGCCTTCAAGTGTAAAGAAGGTGGTTCCATTTTGCAACATGATCAGTTCTATTATAGCTGGTCTACTTGGCAACATGATGCTCTAGAACAGCACACCAAAAGGCTAATTTTTAAGTGTGGGGAATTTTCCCATCTTTAGTTATTTTTTCTTCTTCCTTAGAATGAAGGTGTGTCAAATCTTTGTCCTCTCTTCACAGAAGGGTGCAGAGCACTTGTTTAGGGCAAGCTGTGGATTCTGAAAGTGTGGAACCTGCAGCCCAGAGGCAGTTCACTCAACATCTCCCCAGGGTAGTGACTTTGGGACAAGGTATTTCAGCAAATCAACAACCAAGGATCCAGACAGGCACACAGGAAATGTGTTTGGTAGATAGGATCCCATCAGCATTTTGTCAAAATTGAGCTATCTCTGAAGCACATTTCAATTTCAGAGAATATGTGGCTTGCTAGAAATAATGCACTGGAATTCTTCCCACACCTCAGAGTCATTGGAACCAAAGAGTAATGTACTTTAATGTGCATCAATATTGTCTAATGTCACACAGTATCTATAGGTTTAAAATAATGAGCTCTGATGATCAGAATATTTCTTGTTTTAATGCACTGCTTGAGAATGTTCATTTTTGGAAGTCATGTTTAAGGTTTATCCAAACTGGGGTAAAATTTGGGTAATTTGGGGGTTTTTGTTATTTCAAGCTTGGCTTTTATGTCTTGCTTGGCAGGAGTCCATCAGAGTTAGAATTTCCTACATTTTGCTTTGGGATGATCTGAATAAAAGACATTACTGTTCAATATTTCAAATTAAAAGGCTTCAGCCCTTCACAGCATGTAAACCACAACTGACTTGTCTGTGCCATTAAAAAAAAAAGGAAACAACACGAAAAAAAATCCCAAACAAGCTTTTTTGATGTTAGAAGAACAACATATTCCCTATGGAAACATGTTTAGCATTTTGCCAAATAGATAAAACCAGATTTTAATGACAACGAAGGAGCTACTGTAACAGTACAACAAAACACAACATTAAACAGCATTTACGTGCTTTTCCAGGCCCTTGAGGACATTACAATTCTGCCATTCTGACAAAATATTTTTCATCTTTATTTAAATCGTCACAGAGGTTTGGTGATTTGCCAAGAAACCTGTTGAAGGCAATGTGGTTTGCTGCACGAACTTAAAATACTAAAAATACCTCCTCTGTGTATCCCCTGAGACTATTTCTTTCATTGTATACTGTTGCACCAAGTATCTGGGATGTTACATTTGCTGAAAAAGTTCTCTGAGCTCTGATGCCTCAAGACATTTTGTTTTACTTATGCATATTCCGTGGTAGGTGTAAGTCAAAGAGATCTGATGAATGACTGTAATGAAATGCTCTTCCCATAATGAGACACCAAAAAATGCAGTGCCAAATTGATACTAACAGCACAACCATATTTCAACTCACAATTTTATCTGTCCTGTGGCTCTGCACAAACTGTAACATGTATGCTCATGTACACTGCACATTTGGACCACAAAAACAAGGTGAAGAAAGACTCCCAAATCAAGTTGTTTGAGGGGGTTTGGGGTTGAGGTTTGGTGTTTTTTTTGGTTTTTTTTGTTTTGTTTTGTTTTTTTGTTGTTTTTTTTTGTTGTTGTTTGTTTGTTTGGTTTGGATCTTTTTGTGGGTTTTTTTTTGTTGTTTGTTTGTTTTTGTTTTTTGCAAACCCACAATACACCCAGCTTGCATTGCTGAATTAGTACTGCTGAACTCATACAACATCTTACTTTCATCTTACTTTAACAACTACTTTGCTGTGAATGGTTGACATATAGATAAACCAAGATACAGGATGCAGATGTCAAATGAAGTGAGAATAAATGAATTGGAGAGGTCTGAGGCATAACCAGATAAACTGACATTCAATAGCAGCCACTGCTACAGTCTGAGAGTATGGGAAACCACTCAATAATAATGTCATAAGGAAGAATTACACAGTATTGTTTTAGGCTAAATAAAAATTGCATTCCATTTCTTCTCAAGCTTACACTTCATTATATGATTCTTCAATTAGGTAGATAAAACAAAAATATGCTTTCATTTGACCATGGATAAAATGGCTTTGCACTATAGCATTTGTTTGGAGCAAGAACCAAATCTGCTTTTGTTTAGAGCCTGAGAAATGGAGCTGTGGTCCTGTTTCCTACCAGCACTACTGTAACACAAACAGCGTAATAAAACATTGTCTCCTTTCTTCCTAGCTAAGAGGTGCTACATCCATCAAATGTAGCTGTATGGAAATAGGAGATACAACATCCTTTCATTCCTCACCACCCTTTGCAGACACCCAGGCTGCAGTAAAACAGTTTATCATTTTGCTTTTAGCAGTCATAGAGCAGTTACATTAAGTGACCTGGGGAAAACAGTTCTTGGGGGAGTCTGTCAGCTACTGAGAAAATCTGACTCTTTTCCTTTGACTTTGTCTCTACAGAGAAGAGATCACGGACTTTAAGATAACAAATAAAGTTAAATACCACTTCCTGAGTCTGGATCTTGTTCTTGGCACTACACAAAGAATAATATCCACAGATCTTCACAACAAAAGGGCTTGGGATTTTTTTTGGTAGTGGTGTTCTTTTTAAAAGCTGTTTTTTTCCATGATACACACATTTCCCACAGCTCACACTGAGGTATCTGATCAGGTTTTAGACTCTTATCTTACAGTCCCTCTCTTTTGTTAGTGAATTCATCTCTCTGGGAATAGTGCTACAAACAGTGCTGAAAAGAGAAAGGCATTGCAAAGGATCTTGTGTGAAAGGTAATTTTGGTTCAAATGTTTTAAATCTAAATGGCTTTTCATTCTGATTCTCCAGTAAATCATTTTAGTTCATATTTAATGAAAAAAAAGTTCAAGGTAGATTATTATAGATGCATTTCTGCTGTCAATGAATCATCTGAGCTCTCAATAAGAAAGCATAATACCTACCCAACAAATAAACATAATATTTAAAACACTCAAAGCATGCTATCAAATAGAGAGATTGTTACACTGCCCATATCACCTAACCCAGTAGACACACACACTAGCTATTTTGTTCTCAAGCTGCAATGTCATTTACCAAAATACTTGTTTGTCTGAACATTGAATATCTTATTTGTGAGGACTTTGGACTAATTCAAGATCCCTACCCACAGGCAACCTGATGCCTGTTACACAGTGTACCAGACTACTTAGACCACAGCACAACCTTTTGTTCATACAGAAGAGAAATCACCTTGAAGGACCCATTCATTTGAGGATTTAGGCATTAAAGACATACTTCTCTATTTCTGATGGTTTGAGTTTGTTTACCCTTCGTCCACCTGTACTTGCAGCACCTACTGCACAATCCTAATTTCTGCTAGTATTTATTTCTAAGCCTTTAACATTTGGTTCCTCTCCTGCCTCCACATGTATCTAGACTGCAGAGAAGGCTGGAATGTATCATAGAACCTAAAAACGCTGTATCAAAGACTTAAGGCCTAGGAATCAGTCACACAATCCTTTCCATTATATTCGATCCTTCCCTATTAGCATGCTCAATAATCTAGCACTCCTTTGCCTCGGAACAGTCACAATAAAAAACAAGTAAACATGGAGCTTCCACATGAAGCCATTTCAAAGATTACTTAAACAAGAATAAACCAGCAAACTTTCCAGAAGAGGACTTACAATAAATATTCAGACTTCCATTTCTAGTGTGAGAATGGGTCTGAGGCTTTTCTTGTACAATATATTTTCCTACATAACAAGAGCCTCTGCATTAATAGAAATTAAATATTCATTAACTAACTGTACTTGGTATGCAAGCCAGCACAAAACAAAACTTGCCTATTGTAGCAAAAAATGAAAGCAGACATATTCAAGAACCTGGAGTGAAAAACTTTAAAGGGGATATTAATGGACTTCGATTTATCAGCTTACTACAGAGTTTCAGCATTTTCAAGTGACAGCAGCGTGCCATTATAACTATGAATACAGTAATATTTTCCCAGCTGTTTTTACAGCCTTTTGCTAACGACTGCTCAAAACCAGGTGTTTTGTCCTCTCCATGCGGTTCATTCTCAGAACAGTGTTATTGACTTTTTCTATTCATGATATTCAGAGAGAGGTCCAAGGTATTTGGGAACCCAACTGTTATTAAGAATCCTATGCCTTTCAGCACCTGTGACATTCCCAGTAAAATAAACAAGGGAATTTGACATTTCAAACGTAGCTTTTGAGACAAAATAGCTCTTTGGAATTTGGGGCTTAAATTTTATAACGTGGTATGCTTCTCTCAACACCACTGTCCTAACCAATGATTTTTCCTTGTGTTTTGCTACCAATTATCCTCCTTTGTCCCGATAAAAGAATGTGCTAGAAATATCATTCCCATACAAAGCACTTTAACTAAGAAACAAAAATCTCTGCTGCTTCAGATTAAAAGACTTTGTCCAACAGCTCAAAGACAAATATACAAAGCTCTACCATGTGGTCAAGCCCTGGGGAATACAGAGCCACCCGTTATTACTGAGAGCTACTCTAGCATGGCATTGTTGTATGTTAGTAAAGATTTCTCTGACTTCTCTACCTTTAACACTTTTAATGATAAGTGTTCTTCAGCACCCAGTAAATTCCAGGTGTATTTGACAATGTAATAATTTCCAAGGGTTACGGGGAAAACAAAATATTTGACATTTAAAAGTAAATAAAGAAAAATACCTCCAAACAGTGTTTCTGAGGAAGTGTTTTGCATTTGTCTTCAAAGAAGTCTTAACAGAGAATGAAAAAACATGGTCACTGTGTGATGCTTGAAGATATAAGACCCAGGTAGACCATTCAAAATTCTCCCCTTGTAATTCACTTCTTGGTTTGAACAGCCTTGTTGAATGGGTCAACACACAAATCTGAGAGAGATCAAGCTCTCTCAAAGTTGTTCAGCAGCCTTGAGACAAACGGCATTACTCAGACTGCCTCTTACACATGCCCAACTGGTGCTATGACTACTATGCCATTCTAGTTCAAGATCACAATAAGCATTTTACACTAGTAAAATTCAAGAAAAGCCTGGCTCTTACACCACCAGTGGAGGAGAATAAACAATATTTCATACTTATCACTGGCATTTGAATACAGCCCAAAGTGATATCCCAAGTAGGTCATATGATTCTCAATCTGCATAATCTGAGTTTTAATTCTGATATACGTGGATGTAACAGCAAAGTCAAGAACAGATGAACTTATGGTTTAGCTGAATTTAGCCATAAGCTTGAAAGGGAACTTCTCCTTTGTGCAAGAACCTTCTCAATTGACTATTAAGAGCTTAGTGACGATTTTCTGAGATACACAAAATCTATAATCATCATATATCTAAAGGTCTCCAAACATCTAAATATTAAAGTATCAAAAAATCCCACTGCTTCACAGCTGAATTTTTTAAGAGGACCTATTCAGGACTTACCCAATTCTGCAACTTCTTAAGTTTTTGGATCTTTTCTCATTTCTCTGCTAGGAGAAAGATGAAGCTAAGTAGTAAGATCAAAGTAAAATCTTAAAAAATTTTCAAGATATTTCATTGGAAACAAATAGGTCTTAAAGGACTGTCTACTGAACATGTGCCTGAAAGATAAACTTGCAAGAACTCCAAGCTGTACAAAAGTAATCCAAGGAATGGCAGTATTTTGAGGCATACAAGCTGATGAGATATCAACAATGGATTTCTCTCACAATTGCTAATGTCTCTTGTAAGTATTTATTCATATCAATAGAAGAAGCATAAAATGGCTCCAGACTGAGCCCAGCTGGTGTATAAGTGGCACTGGCTATATAGGTGTATAAGTGGCACTGGCTATATATGTGTTCTCTCAGCCTCATATCCACTCCAGCCCATCTCTATAACATGGTCTTACTCAAGCTGGTGACTCATAATACTTTGAAAAACAAAGACCAATAACAAATTCAAAGCCTTTCACCTCTTCTTCAGTAATTTGAATTGAATTACTAATTTCAAAAGTCTACAAAAACCTGTTGTGATTTCACTCTTGTTTTGTGGTCTTCAGGGATGCTTTCAGGCTAGTTCTTAGTATCCAGCAAGCAGCTATACAAAGATATTTAGGCACCTAAAGATACATGAAGTCTCCTAATTAGATCTGCAGTATGAATTAGGACTCTAATTTACTTAGGCAATTCTGAAATCCCATTTAGTCTAATGGCTCTTAAGCAAATAAATACCTTCCAAAATGTGACTCCAGGTCACTTAAAGTATAAAGATTATAACAATGGATGTCAGCAGTCAGTAGTCTCAACACAAAGGCTGCACGTCTTGTCAGAAGTGCAATTTGCCCTTTAATTCCAGAGACAAACCCCATGAAAGAGGAATAAAGGACTTTCTAGAATATATAGGGAGGAAACTGGGCAGCCATATTAGAATGACCATTTGCAACTTAGAGGTTCTGCACTTTCAAAGGAGTATTCAGTGTCATGAAAGACTATTATTTCTGATTATATCCAGCATAAGTATATATAATCACCATTTTTATAACATTTTCTTCCAAGTTAAAAAACCACATCATCTCATTTATTACTAGGGAGGATTCTGAACAAACACCAAATAGTGCCTCAGACATAAAAAGACTCAAAATTATTTCCTTAGCAAGGAGTAGTGCCAAAATAAAAATACTCTCAAACATATATACTTTGCTTTCCACCCTTTGGGGATCCACCCTAAGGGAAGCTGTCCAGGGAGCAAATATCCAGCTGCCATGCCCAGGGCAGCAGATGTCCTGTCCTTACACTGGGTTTCTACAGAGCTGCCATAATACAGGCCCAAGGACGAAAGCTTAAAGACTTTAGATTCCACTGCAGAACCAGCGATCTTCTGCACCCACCTTCACTGTGCTCTAAAAAGAGAAATCGATGCTTTCCTGAAGGCTGAGTTGTGAAAGCTGGAATCAGTGGCTGCAATGGTTTAAAAATGGCTGAGTTCTGTCAAAGGCAATGTTGATTAACAGCAACAAGGGATGTAATTTTTTTAATGGAGCCGCTTCTAGGCATAGAAGGGTTTCATTCCTCAGTAGCTAAACTGAGTGATTTCCAGATGTGGTTCTAAATAAAGTGTTTAAAAAAACATAAACCCAGCCTGCACCTGAAAATTCCTGTCTTTTCCCTAGAACAATGCAGAGAAGAATTGCAAAACAGTGTAGCTCCCTCATTAAACTGGCCAATGCACATAAGCACAAATGAAATCATGCCTGACTAAAAAATATTTTCTAGCTACTCACTAAAATAGCTTTGAGAGACCAGGTCCATACATGGAATAAAATGGCTTTCGCTGCAGTCCTAAGCCAAACTCTTCTCTGGAATGACATTTTAAGTAATATAAACAGTTTAAAGGCAAACGTAGAGCAGAGCAGCCTAGTTTTATACAATCAGTGCAACAAAACTGAGATTTATTCTGTGCTGAATTAAGCTCTTATTATTGTTTCTACTTTAAAAGGAAAAGTATCAAATGCAACAATTCCTACAAATTTATCTTTCACAACAAACACTTACATAATCTATTTGCAATCTCACCAAACAAAAGTAGGCCCAAGTCAACTGGCAGATTTTTGGCCCCACTCATTTGAAAACAGTGTAAGCTTTGCCCTTTCTACTGTTCAAACAACTTAACTGGTGGCAGGAGTCCTCCCACTGCTTCTTCAATAAATTTTGCAACAATGGTCACATAAAGCTCTAGCAATGCATGACTTAGATGCAAATGGATGCTTTTCAAAAAACCTGCTCGAATCCTTCAACTTAAATCAGAAATTCACAATCTGTATTTAGAGACAAAAATCCCTTTCAACGTTCCGTAACATTCAGAGCACAATGGGATGAGTCATTAACCCTCACGACTTCCTGGTGCACTGTGTACAGCCATTCTCATGTTATTTGGGAGCAGAGGGGAGAAGCAAGAGAAAAAGGTTCATCAGCAGCAGACAGCAAACAAATTGTAAATAACACTTCCATCTTCTAGTCTCACTTCACAAGCAGTTCTGAAAGCTTGTAAATAAAGCCTAATGTGGATTTATGTAGAAACTGAAGGACAAAAGTTACCAAATGGAAAGTGTTGCAAAGCCACCTGAAACACAGCGCTTGGCAGGGCCTGTTCCCTACACCTGACTGCCTTCCCAGAACTCAGACACATTTCTCTCTTCATAGTGTCCTGGTGCAGCATTTTTTGCAGCTGAAGACTCCACAGCACATCACAAGCATTGACCAAAGCATGTTTCAACTCAGGTTACATGTGCGGGGGTGGATTTGATGTGATAATCATTCCTTCCCATTTCACACATGAATTAACGAAGGTGTAAAATGGTGGGCAGACAGCAACAGGAGCACAGGGTAAGCAAGGGGTGCCAGCCAGCCCAGGCAAGCCAGGGAAATAGTGGTGTGGAACTGAGAATCCTCACTCTGATAGTCATTGCATCACCCGCCTGTCACGGCGGCTCTCGTTCCTGAACTGTGAGGTAGAAGATTGAAGACATTTGCCCAACATGGCAGTCAGACTCTGACAGAGCTGGTATCAGAATCAGACACTGATTCAGAGCTCCTTTCTTTCAGCAGCAGACCACATGCTCTCTCTATTGCCACCTATGAAATGCACATGAGACTACACCACACAACACACACAGTGCACCAGAATGTGCCTGATAGGCAGAATGGGGACATTTTATGCCAAAACCCAGTACCTGAACGCATGGAAATGGTTAGCAGGATCTGTCCATCAATAACCTGAATCTCAGATGCAGCAGAATAATTGCTAAGAGACTGAAAAGCCTGTCAGAAAACAGAAATCAGAACAGTAGTGACGAAAGAGAAAAATAAGCAGATGGTTATATACTAGACCAGGATAGACAAGTGTTTAGGAAAAATGGAATGCCCAGGTTTAGCCAGAACAACAGCAAAACCCAGCAAGAAACAGTTGCTAAGTTTTACTTCAGATAAAATTTCAGAACAGCAACATCACCAACAAAGAATTACAGAAGCAGGGAAATTCGACTTTAAATCTGGGTGAGGAAATACAACTGTAATAATTTAAAGGACAAATTTCACACAGAACATTTGGAGGCAGGAATTGCAATCGTGGGTCCTGGCCAGCATGAGTCTGACACACATTTTTATCATTATGGTAGAACTTCAATGGATGATTTTGCAACTCAAAACAGCCATTCAGAGCACTGCTTTGTGGTAGGATTTGCACTGAAGTAACGTTTTTTTGGCACACATCGTTCAGGGCTAGGACACCTTGGTATCGTAATGAAAATAATCTTCACTTTTCCTTTGAAAGACAGTTAAGAGGGAGAGAAAGGAGAAACAAGATAATATTTAAAATTATTTATAAAGTACTTCAGATGATTAAGTACCTGAAAACCATCAATAACTAACTAATTTTAGTCTGAGATGTCCAAATTGTATCTCAGTTTTAAGATACCACAAATATATATAACCTTAAAGGATGCTCAGATGAGAGATTCTGGTTCAGACCTTACTAGTGAAAGAAGAGGAAGACAAAAAGGAATTCTGAGAGCACTCATGTTGCTCAGATACTGTTTCAGGGGAGAGGGAGGATCAGCTGTAGAGATATCCACATGTGAAAATCACAAAATGTTTGTAGATGCTTTTGTCTGTCATTAAACAATCTCTTACTGCCACTGAGCTCTTTACTGCTCACCATCATGCTTCTCAGGAGAGGAAATAAAAAGACCAGTGCCTAATGTTCCAGACAGAAACCACGACAATATATAAACAAAGTGCTGAATTTAAATTCTAGTACAGTCTGATTAGATTGAAAGACAAGTTAGAGTGAAATGATGTCAGGTTCAGTGAACCAAGCGTAAAGGTTTTAATGATTACATTGGCACTTTTGCCTCAGTTGCAGGCATTAGTGACTATACCAGATTAGGTCACCTGAGAATTTAAATACAATCATACATTTCTAATAAAAAAAAGGCACATGTGAGTAATGTAGCTCCATATCACCTTAATTACATACTGCAATTACAATTACAGCAGCACAGCTACTGGGATGTAATTATTGTGACTGAGCCTCTCCATACTCCATGCAGGTCTTTTCTCGGGAGCTTCGTGCAGCATCACCTGAACTTGCATTAGAAAATCAGTGACAAGAATCAGAATGTGAACTCTGTCCAGACATAAGGATAGGGTTTTTGCCACTCTGAGTTGGCTCAGAAATAGGATGAAAAAAATTTGATTTCTGTGTAGAATACTGAGGTTCCTTGAGGCAGGAGCTAAAAATAAGTGAAGTCATTTTCCCTCAGAGAAAATGGACAGTCACTGTACTCTATGGAAAATACACATTAGTGATCATTCCAAATTCATTATGACGATGGCTGTTAAGGCCAAAAAGGGCCAACTGAACTAAACTCACAGTATCCTTCTGCTGTTCCTGTACTTCTTAACAAGAGGATCTGGAATTCTGGCCTATCCTGAAGTACCTACAAAGACAGCTTTCTAGATACCAGCTTTGACAGCACCCCAACAACTTGGTACACACCACAGGGCTTGCTTCAGGGCATGCTGGTATGATGAATTTCACACAGAGAAGGCATTACTGTTCTTTTACATTAACTTTGTAAGGATATCTTTCCCAATTTAGTGTCAGAGTCCATCAGAACCACAGATCTCAAAGGTTGCCTTGGAGTAATCAAATGCAGCTCTAGTGACAGCAGTTTGCTCAAATCTAGATCAAAACTCTACTTCTAATCTTGCCTGGAACTTAAGCCTGAATAAAGTAAATCAGTACAGAAAAGAAGCATCACTCCCTCATCCATTTCCTAAAGACAGCAGCAACATGAAGAAGACCTGAGGCTGTAAAGACTCATGATTCTCCTCTTGTATTTCGCATTCTCCTCAATGTCTTCTCATGGTTGTTCTCTTTCTCATAAAGCAGCACTTGAGAGACATGTTCCCCATGGTATTTATAAACTACCAGTTCGCAGAGGAGCACCTTATTGCAGAAAGGCTGTACAACCCTCTCAGCTATGGAAACAACATGTGAGTTACCTGTGGTTTCACTGATGACACAGTACTCATGTAATTTGTAGTTCCTCAGCAAGGATAGCAGGCACATTTTCTTGCTCCAAATCCACAAATCCCTAAACTAGGAGAGAATGCTTTCCAATACTCTCCAAAGGCAGCAGAAGACTTAGAATAATTCTCACAGTTAAAACAGTTACCATTCACTCTGCAGAGCACTGAGTTGACTTGACATACAAATCAACCAAAAACCAGCACAGGTCGAACACCTCAGAAATCCCCAAAACATCTAATGGAAAACACTTTCTGGGCTATGAAATAGTTTAGGGGAAAAAAAAATCTAACTTTTTATACCTCTCTTAAGCTTCTCAGGGAATCAAATCAATTACATTGGCTAGCCATGCTGAGGCAATTGAAAATCATTTCCCAGAAGACATTACATACAGACAGACATAGTGTCAACCAGATACACAGAGTTAAACAAGCAAGAAGCAGGAGTCTAGAGTTTGTTTTCTGTCTGAAACTGAAGGACAGGGTGTGACTTTATGACTTACCTTGTTTCCTATGAAGGGAGGACAATCCTGGTCCGAACTGCCAGACAGATTCTGTCTAGCAGCATTCTCAGCCCTTCCTTCCACTTCAGCTCTGTGCACCTCCCTCACCCCCAGTCATACACTCACATTAACGCTGACCCTTTAACAAAGTCAGCTTTTATACAAGAAGACACAGTGGCAGGATTAGGGCCTGATAAAATGAAAAACAAAATCTTCCTGCTCAAAGAAATGGAATCATTCCCTGAAGCCAGAGTAATTACTAATCATCATCCACAGAAGCAAAAAAAGATGTTTTCTAAATGCCTCCATGTTCTGCATGGAGGCTATCTGTTCAACTGGTGAGGGAAAAAAATGTTGCAAGTTGGAGATTTTTTACTTCTAGCAAACAGTGGCTGCCTAGCTAATGTCATACAAAAAGATATGTTCAAGACATTAGTCAATATTTACTACCATAAATTATATCTTGCTTATCAGTTTAATATATATAACATTGCCTTCCATGGCATACATAAAGATGACCTTTTCAATTCTGTGCCACTCTGCCCTCTTTTTTTTTTTTTTTTTTAATCCCTAAAGGCCTGAAAACTGTTTAAAACAAGAAAGAAAGGTATTGGGATTTTTTTTTCTGGCCACTTGTTCTTTTAATTTAAAATATCACTTGTCTTATTCTGTGGTGTCCTTAGATGTCTTAGACATAGACTTGAAGCTTCAGTCATCTACCTAAGCAAGCTGTTACATTCTGGCAAACAACAACCTTTTCTCCCAAATGTTGTTCAGGTGTTCAAAAGCCTGAGGGTTTTGTTTGGTTTAAACTTTTAAGCCATCAAAATATAAATATTTCTTTCCTGGACAGTTAGTTGGCTTTCATTCTAGTAGGTCATCAATTATGCATATACTCCAGAAGAAATTATTTTTAAATAAAAAAGGAAAATAACAGGAAACAAGACATGCTTTTCTTATATGGAAGAAAACCAGAGGTACAAAGCAGAGGGACCCTTTGGGCCTTTTTTATTAGAACAGGAAAAAAACCCCAACAATAAATCATAAGCGTACTTTTTTATCTTTTATAGATTCCTTAATGATAGCTTGCAGAAGTCCCCAGAAGGACATTAAATATTTCATACATTTAGTGCATCCACTAAATACCAGGGGCTTACAGAAATTAACAACCCTCTGCTTGTGGACAACCATCTACCAGGTAGTTAGCTGCTCTGCAAGCATATCATAAACAATTTTTAGATTCAAAATTATATTTTCTTATGAAATATTAAAGTGGCAGGAAAGGAAGTTATAATAATATGTGCATAACAAGTAGAGTTTCTTTGGATTAAAAAAATTAAAATGTAGAAAGGATTTTTTAGATTAGGGAAGGAAAACAGTTGTTCATGAGTCCAGCTGACAGGAGTATGTGTGCTGAATCTCTTCTTCCTTTGGCTAACTGTATTTGTTTTCTGTTTCCTTGTGCTCCTCTGCTCTTGTGCTTCCAGCTTTCCTAATTTGGACATGCAAAAGCTGACCAAGGACTAGTTATGTAGATGCTTTTCTATAGTAAATGGAGTTGGGATAACTAATTGTTTGGAGTAACCAGAGAAAGCTACAGTGAAATATGAAGAAACCCACACGATTTATCATTCTGCTGTTCCTTGTCCAAGGCCTGTTCTTAAGACTGTCCTCTTATTCTGGTTGGAACAGCACAGAGCGCAAGAGTGTCCTGGGCCACACTTGGGACTCCCAGGCACAAGAGCTCAACTCCCAGCAGGGAGACTACCCACCTCTTTTTCATAGTCTCAGTGCACTCTGTGCAGAGCCCTTCTCTCAACAGAGGTCCACACTTGTGATACACACTAGGCCAGCAGCTGTCACAACAAAAACTAACAGTTCATTCTGCCACATCCACATCCCTGCTTGATTTGGAGTTGGCCCTTAAAAACAAAAAAAAAGAGCCAGGTGCAAACTGATGAACCCGAATACCCTTTAAGCTAGTCATCCTTAACAATGCTAATAAAACAGGAGTAAACTTACATGAGCACTTTAAGAGAGCCTGAGCATATAATTCACACCCCAGGATGTGAGTGCTGTGGCATACTGAGGGAGTTCAGCATCATTCAGTTTGAAATTCAGGAAACAGTGGTTCTTCTACAGGAACCAGTAGGGACCTTGGGAAGATCCAAGGCACTTGTTAACTTTACCCTCACGTGTAAGGTGAAGAACTTACACCTTCGCATGTAAGGTGAGTGTTTGGAGCACAGAATGGTTTGGAGAAAGTGACAGTCTTATCTTAGTTGTTCTAATGCCTGCGGTATCCAGTGAACTGAATTAATGTGTGATTAGTGATTGAATGGCTGCTCCTCTGTTACACTGTCTATCTGCCTCAGAGTCTCCCTGTGTTAGCATTGTTCTGGGAGCATAAACAACAGTCTCTTGACCACACAAGGACAGTTTTTGCACATGTTCTCTGTTGCATACAACTAAAAAAGAATTTTTTCTCACTCACACTCAGATCTGGCATCAGGCTGGACTCCAAATAGTTCAGCTATGCTTTGGGTTCAGGTCTCAGCATCAGGCATCAGCACTGTACCCAGCTGGGTTACAATGCAGCTCTTTAAGTCTGTGTGATATAGCACGTACCACACATCCAGAATGGCTTAATGGAAACAGAAGCCCTCAGTGGGAAATTACAGCTTTTACAGGAACATATGGTCCACAACCACTCAGAGGCTAGAAAAGTGTTTACCTCAACATTTCATGGAGGGAATTGAAAGATAACATACACTGCTTCTGAAAATCTCGTGACTAGCAGACTTGTACAAAACACTGACAAAACAAAAGAAAATGTAGAAAGTTCCAGTATTCAGAGTGGAAGCTTATGGTAGGGAAGATGATTAAATCAACTCCAGCAATTACTTTTTTTCCCACAAAGATAGCGTCTCACAGTTCTATTGTACTTTTCACTCACAATGACTCAAAAGTCACTCCCATAAACCACACGTGGTGAAAGTTCCTGTACTCACTACAGGGAGCACAGATGCTTCTGGGGTAGATTACAACAGATTCTTGGAACTGGGATTCTACAGCATACTCAAAATGAGGGGATATTGCCAGAGCTAATATCACTCTACATTTGCAAAATGCCATGTAAAGACAACCAGATCTCTTGCTCACATTTTCTCTTAGGAGCTCAACAACTACTTGGCCACGGATAGTATCACAATCAGCATGCACCTATCAGTGACTGCCTTGCACTGAGCCATCAATATTGTTTACTGCATAATTTATGTTTTCATATTAATTTACATATTAGTTGTGGACAGAGCACCCCTTTCCTGCCCTAAAATCACCTTGAGCACTAGCACAAATAAACCAAGAATCCTACTGTACAGTAGCAGGCTGGAGATAGGAGAGTGGAAGTATAAAAGAACGTTGTGTAATTTACACTTGACTCTGTACTACATCAGTAACAGCGCTGGAAATAGAAACCTCCCCTATTAGACACCACATCAAGAGGCGTGACAGGTGCTTTGCAGAGCCCTGTTCCAAGGCATGTGTCAACTAGAACGTGGGCATAACATCGCAGGGAGGCAGGGATGGCTGCTGAGACAGGCACAGCTAAGCTTGGTGGTGAATGCTTTCCCCTGCATCTACCCTGTATGCAGTCACCAGCTTGCAGGAGGTGAATTTGTATCATTCTGTCTGCACCTACGTGATGACGAAAGGAAGGAACTTGACAGTGACTCGCTTCAAATAGAGCCTTAATAATGAAAGGCAGTGATCCCCAATGCTCTTTATTTGAGCAAAATGTTCTTCATTTCAGTGGTAGCCTTCCCAAATACAAAATTAATTGCATTCTCAGACTTGGCCTTAGTTTACTAAGCCACTACAAACAGAATTAATCAATTAAATCTGAATTAATAGAAGGATAGACCATGATTTGGCAAGATGCCATATAAAGCAGACTTTTCACAGGATTAAGCTTTGTCTGAGAAGCAAAATGGCAACCAAAGGCTAGTTCAGTATGAACGAGTCACCCAAGATAAGGAGGTCTGTGACACCCAGCAGCTCAAGCAGTGAGGATTTCTTGTCACTCAATGCTAGGAGACAAACAGAGGCTCTGAGGTGTCCTTGTACTCAGGACTCACAAATTACTTTTGCTGCCAGGTGACTGTTGTCTTAGCTGATGTGCCAGAGAAGCAGCATGATATTTTTGAAGGTCACAAGTCTATATAAAATCATTATGGTTGATTTTTTTTTTTAATTAAACAACTAGATTTCACTTCAAAAAGCTTTACCAAATCAACTTATGTAAGTTATATGGGATCCAATTGCTGAGCACTCAGCCAGTATCCACTAACACTGACTTTGCTTTAGCTCATGCAGCAGGGAGCGTATTAGAACACCTGGGTCTTAAAGCCTGTAATTGGCCTGAAATTCCTATAGACTTCTTCAGTCTTCATCGCAAGGGTGAGGTACCTCATGGCCTTCTGCTGCTACTGTACTGCAACTGTACTGAAAAATACTAGTAGAGGCATAAAACTAACAACAGACAGGCATGAAATCCTTTGTCATAAAATTTTAGTCTTCCTGTAAAAGAAATAAAACTATCTATGAAACATCCATCATATATCTTAGTCAACAGCTTGTAAGCTTTAATAATAGAACAAGGACATATCATGAATTAGTCACAGGATTTCACAGGGCTGAACTTAAAACCTTTATGAAGACTAGACTCTGTAAATTAGATCACATGGTTTTTAAAAACAAAACAAAACAAAAAACCAAACAACACAACACAATAATTCATCTAAGAAGGTAGCGAGATAGTGTTTGACAAAAGGGAGGAGAAATGTCACCCATAATAAAAAAGAAAACTCCAGTTCTAATGACAGCCAACAAGTAAACTAAAATGTTCATTTAAACATGTTAAGATTGGGGAAATTTCCAACAGCTCTATGTTGGGAGGGAGAGACAGAGACGCCCACATTGTCTTTTCTTACTGGAGAGCGAGCAATATATGTGGCACTCTCCAGAGCTCCTCCATCAACTCTCTTTTGAGGAATCTGTACAAGCCCTAAAACCCCAGGAAACACTGAACCACTCATGACTGGACCTTCCCTGTGGGCTGGCCTCTGGAAATTGCAAACATCCTCTCTTTACAGCAGAGAATCTCTGCTGTGGTGGGGAAAATCACAGGGCAAATACTGTGGTGTTCAAAAGGAGTTTTTCCCATTTGCTGTGAAACATGGCAACTGTGTTATGGCAGTAATGGGCTATTTCATCCACTGAGCCTCAAGTGTTGCTTAAAAGAAACTACAATGCCATTGCAGCATTCTCTCTCACTCTCTATTAATTTCAGGCCAAAGTATTTAAATTTAAAAATCAAACAGGAGAAATTATTTAACATCCTATCCTGACAACTCAGCTCAAAATCCTTCTGGATGAATCTAGCTGATTGAAGGTAGTGAGGTTGTTTCCATCAACCCAAATAAGCTTGGATCAAATACTGGGTCTCTTGAGCTGGCAAAGGCTAGAACACAGCTAACAGTTATAGTCTGATGAAGCATGAGTCACAAAATACCACAGCTCACACTGTGCCTGAGCTCTAGTGAGTGCAGTATCAGCAGCAGCACGTTTGTTCAGATCAACACAATGAGCGCATGCCTGACATGATGGTTTTCACTGGGCACAAATACGCAAATCTGAGTGCGCTCATAGCTTGTTTGTTCTAGTAAAAAACAATGAAAGACAGAAAGAACAAAAGTGAAGGCTGTGAGATGGCAAAGGGTTGTTGTTCTCTCTAATAAGGCCTCACAACATAGCAGGTGATTCTCCAGATGCCATCTCCCAGTCTTACAAATGCACACATCAAGACATAACTCCATAAAACACTCTCCCAGCGAGAAGTTGGAGGAGACGATGAGCCACTGAGGTGCTTCTACTCCTGCCAGCAATCTGACTGCAAAACAAGAGACTTGGATCCTTTTTAATCAAAATTCCACCCAAAGAGAAACAGCCATACAAAATATGTACATTGAGGAAAACGACTTACTGGCAGGAGTGCCATGAGTTAAAGCCAGCTGCAGGGAGAAGGAACACCTCTGCCTCATTCATTTCCTGCACAGAACAGAGTGATTTTATGTGGAATGTCTGACTGCTAAGTCTATTCCACTTTCCACCCTTCAGAGCTAAACAACAGTATTCCCTTCTGTCTCTCCATTGCTTCTAACCCAAGAATCTCCAGCTAATTTACCTGCTTGATAAACCCCTCCTCTTGGAGTTCTTACTACTGTTTTGTTTTAGCACCAAAATACAGAGTCACCTTTTTTTAGAAGATCACAATAATCATGTAAAAATACATAAATTTCTCAGCTAATTAGAAATAAAACATAAGCAACATGATTTAAGTCTAACAATCACTCATTCAGTACCATAAACACAAAGACTGATGGCCAGTCATCTGTCCCCTTCATATCCATTTGTTATACAGTGGGGTACAGTGACCCAGGAATTGTAACAGGAAACACTCTTTGAGGGCTTTGTATCCTTTTTCTAACTATAAATAATTTTAAAGAAAACAAACACAGCCTTCTGATTAAAATACTGACAATGCTTTTAGAACAGTGTTCCAGAGACCACCTAGTAAACTAAACCAATAAATAATATAAATTTTAAGAACATTTAATAAAAAGCTTACTGTTAATAGGTATATCCAGGCTAGAAGACCTCTTCTATCACGAGTATCAGTCATACAGTCAGTAAGAGAGCCATATTTCTCTGAAGATGTTGTGAAGTTTCTTTTCTTTCTGAGTACTTTCAGGAATTTTTTCTATGGATAATATATCTCATGATTGGATAAGCAGCGTATTGTTTATGGAAGTCTTCACAAAGGAAGTCTCACAAAACTATGTGGGCTAAGAAAGAGTTTAGAGTGCCTGTGAGGTTTTTTTTCTGATAGCTTGGTCTCATATCTGTCTGAGACAAAAGAAGACTCACTACCAAATGCAAACTGCCCATTAAAGTCAGATTACAGACCAAAGCCAAGCTACAAAGGAAAGGAAAAGGTGGCAGACCATCAGACCCCATGTCATTCCTCAGCAAGAGTCCATGTCAACAGCACAATTCCCCATGGTCTTTTCATCCTCCTCCTAGTCCCCCAGCCCAACCTTCTCACTCAGCCCAACAGCATTCTGGGTTGATGCTGCCTCTGGTGTATTTGTACAAGGCTTATTCTTATGAGGACTTTGATCTTAGTTGGTGCCAGGGTTCTTTGAATCCAGGCAATAAAACAGGAAAAAGGTCAATAATAATAATACATTGTTGGTGTACACATATGTGCAACTGCCATATGTGTAACTAAGCACCACTTTTAGGAGAACCACAACACAATTTTTACAGGTCTTTGAAAAATCTAGATGGTACAATAGCAAGCAAAATATTTTGTTGACATGCTCAAGATGTTAAATGCATATCCAAGCCTCTTCAGTGTCCAAGGATATGTGATTTCCAGGTTTGGAGTCTCTGATTCTATGATTTTTTTGTACGTTTGTATAGTTGGCTGGAAAGACTCCTAACTTGCAGATATGCCAAGAGATGGTGCCTCATAATACAGCAAGGTAGGACACAAACCATGTGTTCTTCATGAATGTTTGTCTACCCCAGCCTTACAGCACCACACTACTGTTGCTTGGTACATCTTATCTTCTCAAAAGCAAATTTTCTGCCAAATGGATTCACATTTATTGTACATTCATATAACATCTTACATAAGGGAAGCACAAATCTGCTGGACATATAAGTTCTCAAAAAAATTATTATTTGGTTACTTACAGAACAAAAAAGATTCAGAGAGGTACTGAAGAGAGAAGACACTGAAGCAAAGATAAAGGGAGGAAACAAATATTAACACAACCTTCATTCTTTTTAATCTTCTACTGGAAGTGATACAAGTTCTTATTGTGATAAGTACCAATAGATAAGATAAAAAAAAAATAAAATAAAAAGGTGTAAAATATTTAGTGTGTTCTTTTAATAATTAATCAGCCTAAGAGCTTTCAGTCTAGTTGTACTGACAGCACAGCCAGACTTTTCAAGAGAAGAAACAAAACTAAATATCTAGTCAACTATTAAAATGTGTTATTAGAGTACTATTTCTGTCACACTGCATCAGGAGAAACTGCGATACCTAATGATTTTTCTCTGGAAGCTGTAACTCTGGGGCACGTATTGCTTTTAACTGTCCCTCAACATGTTTCTATGTGTGATATATTCTTTCTCCATTTTGCAGACTTGTGCCCGAGAGGTTTCTGAGAAGATATCTTCTCAAAACACATTGTACTGGCACAGGCCACTAAGCAGAAATTCTTTGCAATTTTCTTTGCAACACAAGACTTGACTAGCAATTCTAAGTTGATATACTGAATGCTACATGCTGTGTCTCTCACAATACATGATGGAGGGGACTCCACACAAAGATCTTCTCTAAGGCTTTTGGAGACAGCGGACGAATCCTCATAACTGTCTAGAGCACTGAATTCACTTCCTGGAAGGAACCTCAGGATGAGCATTCAGTGACACAGAAAATCTTAGACACAGAAAACACTGTGAGGAGACCCTACACAATACAGCCTCTAGTCAGCTCATCCAGCCTCACAGTGATGATTTCAGAGGTGCAAGATGAGGTGGGAATTGCACAGTCTCGTGTTACCTGCTGCAAAGACTTGTAACATTTTAGGCAGCCTAAGCTCACGCTCAGTTCAGACTCTGCTAGGGACAGCAGGATGTCAGACCCCAGGAGCCAGTGCATTACCCAGCATCTAGGACTTGGGTCATCCTCTAACACACAATGTAGACACCAACAGGTCACATTAATCTTCCTGGGGTTTTCTCCCCTGCCAAGCATTGGCTCTGATGCCTCCTGTCATGACCATACAAAATTCAGCTCGAAGTTTAGCAGAAGACTAAACTTCTGTGCCAACCACATTTAAATATCCAACAAGTGTTTGGGGAGCTCAGTGCTGCATGACTGGCTATTCTCTCAGTACAGTTAATGTTTTGTGACTGGCTTGTCCCCAAAACACAAGAATAGCTTTCCATGAGGAGTAGAGGTGCAAACAGATTTCAGCCAAGTTTTCAGAAAAATAACCATGGGTAAAACCAACACTTCATTCCATAAAATTCTACAAAATTAGTCAAAAAAGGGAAGTTACAAAAGAAGTTACAAGTACCACCACTTCAAAGACATGCCTTATTTGAGCAACTGCTTGCAAACAGTTTTCCACAGTATTTAAAGATATCAGACAGAGCACATCACAATGAAGAATATGGAGAGGAGGAAGCAGACCGAGTTCACTCCCTTGCTTAATTAACACCAATGATTAAAGGATAAATATCTATAAATTCACCTAGAATGTTTTTGTAAATATATTACTATCTACCATCAATGCTATACAAACTCTCAGCTGAATTGAGTATTTTTGAGATAATGACAGCTATCATTCCACATTACATCAAATAAGATTCTGTGCTCATTGCTTTTTCTCAGCTCTTCTAAACTGTGGGCTTGAGCTAAGTGAGAGCTAAGACTACCTTACATGACATTACTGCTACTGACGTAGCTGGGCAAAACTCCAAGTGCACAGTCCCTAAATCTGGCCTTTCTCTCTTAGGGCCTCACACAACTAACTTGCCCTGCTTCATTCGGAAGAACCATGCCTATGATTATAAAAGGGCACTTGAGTGTGAGGACCATTAGACTTGGCTTTCCTGCAAGGGCACCACCGGTGGTGTCTCTTGTAATGGTAACGCTGCAGACACTGGAAAGGGAAACTCACAAAACTCATAATAATAACTGACTAACCGCTACTTTTGACTCTCAAAAGCTAGGATCAATATAGACATGGAAACAAAGGAAAATTAATTCAAATGCTGGTATCAGCCTTCCTTTCCAAACAGTCATCTTCATCCTAATTACATTCATTCTGCTCTAGAAAAGCTGGTCCTTATCTGAATGAGTGTTGCAGTGTTTATTCAAAACCAGAATGGCCTTCTGGTCTTGGGGTGTATTTCATTTATATTACGTAAATAATTGATTCTTTGAAAGACCATTATAGCTATAAATCAAATCTGTAGACAAACTACATTTTCATGCATGCTGCAGTTTCCTGTTTTCCCATTTTGATGGAGGCACTGAAAAACCCCAGCTGCCACAGTACCGAATAATCTTCTCTTAGTTCTCAGGATAAGAGGAAGTGGAATTATTTCAGAAGTCTTCCTAACAAAGAAAAAATTTTAGCTACAGTTTGCTTTCTAAGATAAGGCCACTCACTTCAAAGTTTTTATTGTTTATGAAGAGGGCAAACATCAATAAACTGTTACAAGACTGGCTATGGATATAAAAGATAATTTCTTGTAGAAATTGCTTTACCTTTCCACATCTCATTTCCTTCAGTTGGAAAGTGATAGCAGAGCTGCCTGCCTATGCTGACATCTGTAGATAAGAAACAGATTTAGTGCTACACTGTAATTCTGCAGCTAGAGAGACTTCACACAGGATATAGAAAAAACTCACCTAAAAACCAATCTATATCATCTCCTCTTACTGTGAATGGGTAAGAAACCCAAACACCCAGGTTTATATCATATGCATTAGACAGATGTCTAGATATAAAGGATGAGAGAGAGAGAATAAAATACTGACTGACACATAGGCATTCACACACCCAAATTCTGATATGAAGTGTCTGATCTAAGAAGCACATCACAAACCAGTTTTTCTACCCCATTATTCTCATCTATTTGTTTTCCTAAACACATTCCAATGAACAGCATCCATGATGCAGGAGTCCAAAATTACTTAATCATGCCTTATTATATCTTAGTGAGATCACAAAAAGGCATATATGACGTTATTATTTCTTCCAGTATTTAAATAGCATTTCTGTCTGGGATGGCATGTAGTGTCTGTTTTAGCAACACTCAGCAACCACACGCAGAAAGGAGAATGAGGCATGACTGTATTTAGTTGGCAGAGTTATCAGAGAGTGGCTGACCCACTGTCCAAGCAGTTTGGCATGGATCAATTTTCATGCAAAAAGAACTGCGAAGTGCTGAAGAACCAAAGCATGTACGGCATCAGTGTGACACCTTCTTTGAAAGACACCTCCAGCAGCACATTTGACTCTACCGCCATGCTTGGATAAGCACTCTCTTGGCTGAATGTGAAGACATGACAACATCACTTCCCAAACCCTCTCCCCCAACTGATCCAAATACTAAGTCAGTCCAAAACCTGCTTATATTGTGGCATGCAGAAGGGTCACAGTATAGTCTGCAAAGGAGCAGAGGCTGAAATCATACTAATGTCAAAGGTCACGTTCATAAATTCCTATTTAGATATACAGACTAAGTACCAATCACCCAAGGAAAAGGCAAAGAGAAGAAAAACATCTGGGTATCCAGCACTGTTGAAAACCCAGGCTTTGGTTAGGCTCCTACTTCAGAAATGTTAAGTAGCAAGTAAAAGCCCTAGCATATTCTTTTACACAATAAGAGCAAAGACTAAAACAACCTACCCATGACTGAGAACTTCAAAGGCCTGAAGTAAAAACAATTTTCAAAGAACAGTGAACTTTATCCATGCTGCCAATGCATTTCCCAGCACTGAATAAATCCAAATCAAAAATCTCACGAAAAAAAAAAAAAAGCTTCTCTGCTGAAAACTTCTTGTCCGCCTCTTAAAGGTGCAGCAGTTGGCATAATCCTGCAGGTAGCCTCTCACTGATACAAATTACACTAAGCAATGAAAGTGCTGAGCCTGTCTTAACACTTGAACCACAAACAACATACACTGCACAACCTAATTCCATAATGCTCATTCACATATATAGCTCCACAGAAGTTAATGGGATTATGAAAAGGATTGAAGACTTCAGGATCAGACCATCAGAACCTCTCTGGCTCATTGCAAAGGACTCAGCAGGGAGAGAAAACACCATGATTGTTCATCCATCTTAGGAGATATATACTACAGATTTTGCTCAAAACAAACAATACCAGCATAGGCACTGTTTTGGTCTCCCATCTGCCCTGTGCTGTCATAAAACCAAAGAGGCATTCAGTGAAGTCAAGTGCAGAAAACTGAAAAATAACACCAGAGAAACAGAGAGAGACAGAGAATTAACCAGTGTAGTTCTCTGCTGCAGGATACCATTGAGACAAAGTATTCTGTAGTAGTTTCATCAATTAATTAGCACATTGTATACAGTAACATATCAGTATAAATAAGTTCTGTGACCAGTATCTGCTGCCATGTCCTAATAGTGACCCCAGTGTGTGCACACACACGCATGCACCCATGTACACAGAGCACATTCTTCAAAATATGACATGTAATTTTCACAAAGGTTTAACATTCCTGTTTTTTCCCCAGATTGAACCTTTGCAAAAAACAGTGAACTTGTAATTCAACATTTGCAGAATGCTTCAAAGTTTCTCTGAATTCTCCTTTCCCCCTACTCCAAATATTTTCCCTCCCCTACGAACAGAAAACACAAGAAGAGACCTGTTTATCACATGACCTTCCTTTGGAGGAATCCTTACATTTGTACTCTTTAAATCATTTACGTATCAAAGAAAAAGGAAGCTTCAAATAATATTCACATGGAGCACATAATTCTTACCTTTCTGACTTTTAGATTAGCCTCCTGGGCATGTGAAATTTATTAGGCACTGTTTCTTTCTTGTTCTAGACAGCTTAGGTGTGAGCTTGTGTGCTTCTGTTTATGTTTACAAAAAATCTGATGAATTCCAAAAAAGGCACACTTGCTGTGTTTTGACTCTATAAATATCACTACTTATATACTTTTATGGTATTACGAATCCATATTGGCTTTACAAAACAAGATTATCTTGAAAAATAGCTACTATTTAAAGATAATAAGTATACCCAGTGAACAAGAAAAAGGGAGTGAAAGAGAAATGGGATTCACTAGGGACATCAATGTGATACGTACATGTTTTCTGTATGTGTATCCCTGCAGCAGAACCAACGTGGTCCTGTTTCTAGATGTCAAGAGATATATCTGCAAGTAACCTTGAGCAAGCTAAACCTCCCCTTGCCTTGCCATATGTTCTAGGTAGAAAAGAGTCTGGGACAGATACAGTTTCTTTTTATGACAAGGTAGGAACAAATACAAGAGAGAACAATCTTCAAGTAGCATAATCTATAAAAATGAAATCCTAATATACCAATTATTTCCCCAAAACAGCAGCAGTAAGAGCCATACCAAGCAGAATAAAGAACCAGCAACTACAAGTAAGGAAACACTGATCTTTGGGCAGGAGAGTGAAGAACATATTCTGCTCAACACAATCCCACTATCAACCACCCGGGTTTCACTCTGGTGCCCTTGATTTGGGGGCTCCTTTATTGAGCCCATACATAGAGGTGTAACAACCACAGCACTGACACAAGCACAGGGCACTTACTGGTTAAAAATCAAACAAGGGTAACAGCAGGAGCCCAGGCAGTTTTGCTGAAATGAGATCTGCACAGCAGGGCAGGCATGGCTTTTCTTCATTACCCTAATAGCCTAATAAATAAATAAGGAATAGTTGTGTCCATGGTAATCATGCTAGTGATTTTTTTTTCCTTTCTGTTCCAAGATACCTCAGGAGAGAGGTAGCCATACCCTGGCTGCAGAATCTGATCTGTAAATAAAAAACTGAGACCTAAATGGAGCCCTTTCTATGATAGGATTTAACTAAAACTACTGAATATTCTCAGACATTTAAATCACCTACCATTCACCAGGCACTGGTGGTACCTGAAGGTGCTGCCAATTGTTTTTCACTCCTGAATTTCTTATGCGCTGATTGCAAAAGGTATTTACACCTCTGCAGAGAAGCACACAAAATACAAATTTTTAGAAACAATAGAGTTAGACTAACCAGAACCCTGCTTTCCACTTAAAGACACAACGGTTTCATACCCTGCCATTCCCAGTTTCTGTTTTATCCAAACTACATTAAGTGTTGGCTTCCTAAAGTACAGTATTCTGTATGTCACACGCAGGGCAGCATCCATGCGCCGCTGACTTGGTAATTGCATTATGTGCAGCCGCTGATGAATGAACAACCGTAATGCATACATCCTGGGTTTAGCTCTCTCGGGACAAGTAGACACAGACTCCCCACACCAGATTCACTCAGTTTGCTGAGTCCGAAGGTACACACACAGAAAATACCCGTGTGAATTCCCTCTCATTTTAAAAGCAATGTTGTAATCTGCTCCCCCTTTCCACTGACAGAAATACAGCACTTCTATTTACAAGCACCAGAAGCTCATTCCCAAACCTACTTCTCTGCATCTGCAATCTATTCTACCTGCAAATAACAAGGCTTGAATAAAGACTTACAAAAATTGTGGTGTAACAGCGACAGTGCCTCCGGATATTAGGGAAGAGAGAGGCGTGAATACCTCACAGCATAATGGCCCTTTAAAGAGCGACTAGTCCTTATGGGTATAAATAATCTCAAAAATAAAATGGACCCAAGGCGACTTCCACTGCAGAGGGCAGAAATGACCAGCTGCCACAGCCCCGGCTGCAAAAGCCCTGGCAAAGTTAAACGCGCAGACGAGCTTACCTCGGAGCGGCAGCGGCAGGCTCCGTGCCCGCCCGGACGGGACGCCGCAGCCGCGCTGGCCGGAGCTCCGCCGTGCCGAGCCGAGCCGTGCCGAGCCGTGCCGATGCGATGCGCGCTGCCCGCGCCGCCGCGGCTCCCCGGCAGGCGGCGGCCGCCCACGGGCACCGCCCCCCGGCAGCGGCGCGGGAACCACCCGCTCGGCGCCGGCACGGACAGAGCCCCTGCCAGCCGAAAGGAGGAGAGAGGGCCTGCGCTTTCCAGCAGGGAGAGCGAACCCCAGCCCAGCCGACCCCGAGGAAGGCGGGAGCAGCGCGGCGGCTGCCCGGCTGGCAGCCCAGGAACGGGGGGCGCGGCGGCCCCTGCCCGACCTGTTGCGTGTGTCGGTCGCTGCTGGTTCCCGGGGTGGTGAAATGTGCTGAGGATTGAGGGCTGGGAAAGCCGTGCACCGAGGAGATGGGTACACGGCTGAGCAAAGGACTTTCAGTGCAGCCATCGGTGTGCCGATTGTGTGTCATTTTATATGTATGTATCTTCTCCCTGAAGAATGGGGATGAAAATATGGAAGAAGAGGGAAGAGGACTGCTAAATCACTGAATGCTTCATCTGGGGAAAAAAAAAAAAAAAAAGAGAGAGATCAAATAGAGGAGAGGGGACTCTGTCTCATTCACCCTCAATTGCACTGGATTAATATTACCATTTTGTTTTCATTAATACTTAGGGCACAACTCCCAGATCAGCTTAGGTACTCCACAACAGTGAGGGAAAGCCAGTCCAGACTCGAGGTTACGCCCAAAACATATGAAGGTACCAACCCACAGATGGTCTGACTGTGCCACCTTCGTGTAGAGAGGAAACACCATGGGCATAGGGGGAAATTTCATCCTTCTCATGCTGTCATGACATCATGGGTTTTTTTAATCTTCAGAGATTATCATTCTGTTTTCTTTTTTCATCACCTTCAAAGTTCTTGTTGTCTTTAATATACTGACAACCATAAGAATCTAGTCTGTCTTTACTTGAATACTATGCCTGAATCAAAAATATCACCAAATAATTCAAACCAATTGCCAAAAGAAATTTATTAGATCTCAATCTGTAAATTGAGAAAAGATCAAACATATTTTGTCTCCAATTACCACAAGACACAAAGGAAGTTTAACCCTAAACTTTGTTCCCTCCACACACTAACCTCTCAAGGGCAGCTGGAAAAACCTCCTTCATTTCAGAGAGATGAATACACACAAAAGGAGGCTCGCTGCCTTCCAGATGGGGACCGGAAGTTTGTGGCGATGATCCCGAGCAGACCTCTGCTTCTTGAAATCCCCAGGAGAGAGGAACGTGACCGTCATCTCAGAGCAGAATGGACAGCCGGGAATTCTCAAATCTGAAATCCAGCTTGGGCAGAAAAGAGATGAATGTTTTTCCTCTCTGATGGAGAGCAGGGTGATAAAATTTGTGGCATCCTGCCAAAGCCATTGAACCCACTTAGGCACAAAACCTCATCTTACCCAGGCTGAATAGCATCAAGGAGAAAAAAAGAATTGAAATTTTATTCATTGGTATTCCCACCCCTCAAAAAAAAAAAAAATTCCTGCATGATAAGAATAGCCATCTGTGAGACTAACTGAAAGCAAGGCCTGGGGTTGACCTCATAGCTGAAATGCTAATTTTTAATTTAGAGGCTTACCAAAGTGCAAAATGTGTGCAAACATATACATACATCTCCATGCAAAAGAGGCAGAACCCAGGATCAGTGTAAGTAGGCAAGCAGTTAATCATTGTAACCTTGATCTCTCATGACCTGGTCAGGGTCTGTAAGAGTTGTTTGCCTGTCTCTGCTCCTGAAACAGAGTTTCTAAGAACCAATTCAAGTACCTTTAAGTGTACTGGGGACTTGCTGGTTCATCTCTGAACCCAGGAATATCAATCTGCCAATCTAGAAGAGCTATTCTGTTCCAGGCTCTTGCATAGGGAAGGCAGATGGGTGCTTCGAAAAATGCTCAAAAAACAAACCTGCACCATTTAGCTGATACATATCAAACCCATCAAACCTCACTCAGGCTATCTGTGGGAAACCAGCATTTCCTCTGTAACAGGCAAGGGCTTTGTACCTCACTGCTGTCAGCAGGTGACTTTACAGATGCCCATGTGCTATGCATTTTGTAAATAGCAAACATTTGTCTCCTGAAATGCCCCATCTTCCTGCTCCTCTCAAAAGCAGGAAGTCTGCCTTCCTGCTTGTGCCCCAGCTGTATTAAAAAAGGCATGTAATGGACTGTTATGTTACTAGCAGCCAAACTAATAACTGCAGTTAGTCTAAGATGACACATGAACATGAGAGCTTAAAGTATGTAGCAGGGCCAATTGTTTCATTAGGAAGTGAACTCAGCCCTTCCTGTGAAGACCTATGTTACCAGAGGGAACAAATCTTTCATCACAAAGTTATTGCTTTGAATCCAATGCAGAGACATCTCAGGCTGAATGAATAAATATTCCCCACTGCTACTGCATCCTGAGCAAACTGCCCCAGAGAGCAAGGACTGAGCTCTATTCTTCCCTTGAACAGTGTCTCCCAAGGACAACCACAAGGAGGAAACTGACACTGCCAATACTTCAGGTAGAGGCCTGTAAGAACAACTAGGAGCCTTCACAGTAACATCAATTGACAGGCATCCCTCTCTTTAAAGGGTTTGTTCTGTGTGCAAATACAAAGACTGCACCACACTTACAACCCTGAGACATTACCCAGGTGCATAGGAATTTTAATGCTAATCTAAATATCCTCACTGATACAAGATAAATGTAATGGCTAAATAGCTGGTATGAGAAAACAGAGATAAATGGATTATGGGGCAACACAGACCAAAAGCACTCAAACATATATCGCAGTCCTTATTAGGAAGACTTTGGCTACACTACACATTTGCTCCCGGCTCCCTTTCCTTCCCACTGAAATTTTGATCTGTGAGTTTAGAAGAGAAGTGACCCTTCTCTAGACAGGTAGCATTTGAGTCCAGATGCTGATCCCAGGATTATGTCAAAGGAGGCACACATTAGATCTTTGCAGGAACATGCCCACTGTTCTCATTTAGTGATGGAAAGGAGATCCCCTCCTGAGGTGCCACAGGAACTGGATGGGACAGAGCTTGTTAGAAGCCTGCTGGCCCAGATGTGAGAAAAAGAAAAACCTCTGCTTGACTCAAACCTAGATAAACGTTCCACAGCACTAGAGTAACACATTTTTTTATTTGTGAAATAAAGATGTCTTTAAAATAAAATCTGTGACAACATTGACCCAAAATCCTGCCATTTCCTCAGCGACCAAAAGTGCACTTCAAGAGTGAACTACTACATAAGACAGCAGCTTAGACAAGCAAATCAAGTGTGTCTCTCAGTGTCACCAACTCAGTGCAAGTATACTGACTGCAGGCCCCTCTTCTGGGCTCCCACCATCCTTCACCACGCTATTTAAACCAGACACAAAGTCATGCTGATTCTATGAAGGCATCCAGACAGAGCAACTGCAACATTTTCCAAAGGCAAAATCATAGAGTGTAGTGAAAGGGAAATTGTATTGACTTTTTGCATGGCTAACAAGGGATTTGCAAGCACACAGGCTATGTTTGTTCAACCAGAGTTGAAAAGAAAACCAGAATCATATGAAACATCCCTCTAATCCATGAACCCAGTGAACAGGATGGCCCTGGCTATTGTGTCAGGACATACAGCTTGGGGTCCTTAATCCTTGAAATTATTGGCATGGTGCACTTGTTCTGTGACAGCTCTTTCAGATCTTTTCCCATCTCTATTGTTTTGTTTTCTGCTTGAGTAAATAGTAGGGCAAAAGTGAGACACATTTGTTTCTGCTGTCATCTGTCAGGATGAATGGCCTGGATCTTCACCTCCCTGCTTTTTCTGTCGACACAGTGCCTTGGCTAATGCACATGGGCTATCATCAAGGAAGGAGTCCTCTCCCATTTAGTCTTGTATGAAAAGTGCAGAGTGGAAATGATGGCACAGCATACAAAGGGTGTCAAGGATGAAGGCCAAAAACACAGGAAAAAAAATTAAAAGCAAGAATTCACCTTAATTACACCACAGACCCCCATACATATCCATGGTGAGAAAAGGCACAGTGAACAAATTGCCTCTGATTTGCAAACGGAGAAACTGAGGCAAAGAATGGCAATATGACCACGGTCATCCCACAAATCAGTGGCATATTAGAGATCTCAGGCTTTCATAGTCCTAATTCCGTCATCTATCTACTAGGCAGCACTGCCTTGTGTTTGCATCAGAATCATTACAATTTAATAAACCAGGATTATGGTGATTTATACCAACTTGGCACAGACAAATAAAGGAAGCAGAGAAACTACATCTAGTATAAAGGTTCAGCTACGAGGTGATCTTGAACAGCTCAGGGATTTTGTGTCATGGTTTTCAGCCTCAGCTGTGGTAAGTGCTGCTGACTCCAAGCCAGTATGAGAGGGGTCAAGACAACATAGTCTTCTGGAAACCCTTTAGAAAAAAAAAGATTTAAACTCAGTGATAAGTCTTGATTTGTGCTCAAAAGACTCTGATTTACTTTTAAACTAGGCAGTACCACTACCTTTATTCTTTATAATTTAAATGGAATCATGGTAAGAAACTCTGATTATTGTTAGTGTTGACAGTAAAAAGAGCAGCATTCTGTTTGTGCTTGCTCTAGAGCCTCACTGAAGAGACAGGACAAAGATAACCTTGGCATCTGTTGTTATGTTCCAGATCCCAGGAGGAATGAGGGTTCTGAATGCTGGTTTAACACTTCTGTTGCTGGGATCTATGTAAAGGGAACAAGCAGACTCTGCAAACCAAGACAGTTTTCCTCTGAGCAGAGGTACGTTTGAATTTTCCTTCTCTGCCTTCCACCATCATGGCCTATTCCTTTTCTCTGTCTGGTGGACAGGGTGGTATGGAGGAGGATGTATAGACATAATCATTCAGAGACCTGGTTCTGTTTCCAGCTTTGCCAGTACTGCAGGCGGCCCTGTACAAAATACTTGTCCACTCTATCATACTGCCTGTATTTCCAGCCCCTTCATTTCAAGTAGTGGCTGCCACACGTACCACTGTGCACAGGTGTGTTCTCTGTCCCTAATGCAGGAAGTCAAGAAAGTTTTTATTTGTCTAAGTCTGTTGCAGACCATATGTGCAAGAAATCCATGCTTCCTCAAAGGGAGTGTCTTGCTGTGCATTTGTGACAGGGTGTGTGGGCATATGTTTCTGCCTGACCTAATTAATTATTAAACAATTTCAATACCAATTCTTCTTTGGCAGGTTATGCAGGGTCATTCATATCTATTAATATTTACATGCACACATACACAGGTTCACACAGAAAACATAAAGCCATCTTTGTTAATTAAAGACAGCTCATAATTTCAACAGGTAACATTGTATTCTCTGATAAGATATAGATAATGCCTAGAATAAGGTTTTCCATAAGAATAATAATAATATATGCACCTGAAATGCTGTTTATAAGTGGATTATAATGCTGCTTCAACTTTTGTTGTGAATAGTAGTACTGACATCATACTAGAATGTTTATCAGCGAATAACAACAACAACGGGAACAAGATGTTTCAGCAGTAGGGAGACTTTTCCCTTCTATCTCTACTGGTAGAAAAATACCTTTACCTAGCTGGAAAGGGTAACGTAAGCCAGCCCAATGCATAAAGTGTGCCAGGTCTCAAAGGTAAACAGTGAGGAAAATGCTAAGCAATCACTTAGTATGCGATGTCCATGGCTAGCTGTAAAAATATATTCCTCAGATTGGCTGCCTTTTCTGTGATCCCCCTTTCAAGGTTTGATATTATTCCTACCTTAAAAGAACAGAAGTAGTCTGTGGTTCAGGGAATTCTCTTCCCTTCCATTCTTCAAAGAATTGAGTAGCTCTTCTGACCATTCTTGCCCCATCCACCCTGCGAAAGGAGATTGAAGAAATGAAAAAAACCAACACAAAAAACAAAAACACAGCCTGTAGGAGAAGGTAAGCTGTGTTGTTGGGAGAGATTTTAGAAGTGAAATTGTTGAAAGAATGTAGGGTTAGATGGATGAATGTAGGGTTAGATTTAACTGATTACATAGACAAATTGAAGAGCAAAAGTACACGTGATGATAGATTTTTTTTCCCCTTCATTTAGAACTACTTAAGGCCAATCGCTTTGGATCAAATACCCATATAGCTTCTGCAGCCTAATTTTTAATTTAAAATGCAACTTGAACTGAGCAGATCTGGAAAATTTATTTTTTCTTTGCATTTCTTTCTACCTGTTTTTGACTAAAAGATAGGTAAAGAACAATCCAAAAGATGCGCTGAATCTAAAATTATTTGGAAATTAAGCAAGAGAACCTAATCTTGTAATACTTTAGACCAAGGCCTATCACCAAATCTCTGACCTGTGGATTCTTACTCAGCACCACTGTCAGACAGGTTTATTTCTTAGTATTTTCACTTGTAAGACTGAAGTCTTGAAAGCAGTTTGGGAGAGGAGCAAAGCACTTATTCTCTGCTGGGATTTAATTTGCTTGCTGTCTTGATTTCTGTCAAACACAAAGGAATCTATCTACCTGCAGCAAGCTAAAACATTTTGCAGTGTGAAGGATCTGAGCACAGCAACACTAAACAGAAAAAACCAGAAGCAAAACCAGAAATAAAGCAAACGTTGATAAAAAAAGCATAGAGATTCCTTCATATCTCCTGGATCAAGGAAATTTAAGCTTGTACAGAGCGTTAGTTTTAAGTTCAGACCTATACTGCACAAAGAATAATAAATAATGGTAAACTTAACACCCAGATTTTGAAATAATAGCAGTCATCATCATCATCTTCCTTTCCATTAAAGGCTGGGAAGGCATTTTGGAACTATCACTGACCTAATATTCCCAGTCCAACTATTGCACAGATATTTTTTTTCAAATCTCTTTTTTGTCAAAGAATAAAGTATCATGGTGTGAGTACTCCCCCTCTCCACCTTAAAATTCAAGCTGAAATAACCTGTGAGGCTTCACTCAATAGCCCAACTCAAAACATCCTCTAGGTGGCCTGTTTAGAGCTACAGCCCTTTGCTATTCACAAGCCTCCAAAATCTCCATTTCCCACCAGCACAGTCTCTTACACTAATGGGTGGAAATTTTAGACAAAACCTGTATACTGCCAGGGACAGGGTAAAGCAGTAAATCCTTTGAGCAATCTACTTGAAGCTGGGAATGGTAGCTCCTTGTGAGTCCCAGCCTGTTATGGGTAGCCAGCTTTCACTACCCAGTTTAGTTCTAGGCCTCTATTCTTCATGGCAAATTTAAGTGTAATGCCTTGTTGACTCTTCCCCTCACTCTTTCAAATACCCAAAATATCAGTGTAATCCACACTCTGAAAATCATGACTTTCTAGTCTTCTAAGTAGCCATTATCCCACTGTGGTAAATTAAGTGCTGTCTACAAACTTTAGACATGGACTTGCTTCCCAACACCCAATCTACCAAGTGGCTTAAGCAAAGATACCAGCATTAAAGTCCTAGGACAGAGCACAAATCCTGCTCTGCTGCCCCTTTGACAGGATGTTTAATTCTAATAAAGGGGCAAAAAGGAAAAGTCAGGGCAGTACTCTTTTATAAGTTATCACAACTAGTCGACCAAACCCTTGAGTTCCTCACATTTGTGTTTTGCTACCTAGTCTACATGTGTCTGAGGCTTAAAACTGATGAGTGAGAAGTAAGCTGTACATACAGAATCCCTACGGTTCTGAAATGTTTGGATAATATCAAATCATTGTTCTAGCATTTGAAAGACATACCCTGAGCCACCAGGCTTTCACTGTCACTTGTCTACTGAATAAGCTGCTCCACTCTGGGAATGTCAGTGTTTTATGTTGAAAATCCAAAATATCAACGAGCCATGTCTTTATGACATATACCTCATACGCATAAAGAAATACCGCTGTTTTATTTGGGATACCTTTAATGACCAAGCTGTGAGCCAAGCTTCCTCTGTAGCTTTCAAGGCAGTTTCAGATAGAAAGTAAAGCTCATTATTTTGAGACTCTGAAAATTAAGTGACTGTCACACAGTCTAACACCAAGCCATGAATCTGGAACAGAAATTCTGGTGTTATGACTTCTGGTCTGAGGTCCTGTGCACTAAATGCTTCCATCATGGGACACTGACTGCAAGGTGTAATAATTTCTCTTAACACAAATTAAGAAATCTGTCCTTTTATACCCATGAATTACCCTGAAAACTCCATTATCTCCAAGCCATTAAAGTAATCACAGTTTTATTTTGCAACCACAGCACTTCTGTTAGTTGTTAAACTAGTGCTTTCCTCTGGGATTGCACAGTATTTTAGGAAACCTATCTGTACAAATGCCTTTGTCTGGGAAAGTTTATCGATAGAAACCATATCTATGACAAATCAATAAACATTTAAAACAGGTAATATGGTGCAGCTGAAGGAGGGAGATAAGAGCTTCCACCTAAGGATTATGGATATGAACCTGGTTGTGTTAAACACTGATATAGATTGTGACTACTGGGGTATTTAGAATACTGTCTTTATGCTTCAACTGTTTTGAGACCATTTCTAACAAATAAGCACCTTCCTTATTTAGCTGGCACCTTGCTTGACTGACCCTGATGGGGTGGACAAAGGAAACGAGACTGAGTATCATTTAGCACACACACTTCAGAAGTCATGAGAGGATAACAACATTGGGGACTACTGTGCAAAGCCTGGGGGCACTGATTTATACTGGATGGCAATGATGAATCTCCTGTGCCAAGGCAGTCTGATTGCCATTATTACCCAGAAGCTTTGGGATAGATTTTTCTCCTCTGCATATTAACTAAGGGAATATATGCAAATGTAAGAAGTATTAAGACTATCAGTCACACAGGTTGACTTAATAAATAAATTTGGACATGGCATCAGAACTATTCCTGCTTTAATGGCTGCAGCAACCATTTTAAGAACATCGCCATGTGCCATTTTATCACACTGCATACAAGAAGTGTACTCTGGCTTTTTCTTCCAACAAGAACTTCACTGTGATTGATTTAAGGACACATTCGCTAGCAATTTTGATAGTCAGACACAATCACAGTCCAAGGTATGTACAAATATAAGCCTGCCAGGTACATTCTTGTTTGAAAACCCATGTTTGTATCTATGTACATCTGCATATTCTTGTTTCCAAGCCACACAGTGCATTATGTGAAAATCACTGTACTTTGTGGGCATCATCTTCTGGTGATAGTTGAAGCTACACAGATTGAAGACATTGCTCTGCCTTCCACTGAGTATTTAATTTGCCTAACTGTTAGCTGTTATAATAAACAGATTGTAATGAATGTGGTATTGGAAAAACTTAATCCATTTCCCTGTTACTTCATTGCAGCTTGAGTCTGTAAAAGGTGCTTGGTGGCTATGAAAAATTAACTGCATATAGTAGAGAAAGACTAGCTTCCTAATGCTTCAAAATAATAGAGAAACACATCCCTTCATGAATGGGGTATATCAGGAGAGTCATCCTATGCCTCTGTATCCCATGCAAATACGTGTGTCCCTCTGTATCCATGCAAATACAGTCTATGGCAAGACAACAGTGCCATAGAGAGCATTGCAGCAGAATCAGAAAGAGGTTGTATTCTATACGGTTTGCAGAAAACGTCAGGTGTTAATTTGTATGCACTTTTCCTATAAACAGAAAGTTTATATGACAGAGGGTAATGGTCTAGAGAGAGATGTTTTAAAAGAACTATTGTCAGTGACAGAAATCGTACTACACTGGATTTTATAGATTAACCTTCAAAAGTTCATAGAAGAAATTGCAATACAAAAGCATCACCTTGGCAAAAGGAATGATAATCTGATGGCTACTGTGGAGAGCAACCTTCAACCTCAAGGTACTGCTCCTGCCACTGATGCCAACATTTTTGATAGAGCAATATTTATGAACATGTTGAAACCTGATGCTAGCAACACACTTAATGACTATGCTCTGAAATATTTTGTCATACCTTTGAGCCAGAGAAGCAGGCCTGTAGGCTAAGCTGTTTCTGCTGACAGAAGTCTCAAGTCTCAGATGAGAAGCAGGAAAGGAGAGGGTGTCAAGAAGTTTTCCAAACCTCTAGCACCAAGATAGCAACAGCCCTGGGCCAACACATTACAAGTTACATGCTGAGCAAGGCCCTGATGAGTTTATGTGCATGATACTGGCAGCTGAGTTTCCTTCACCCTCAGAACATGAATGGATTGAGAGCACACTGAGAAAGGCCCCTTTAAAAGCAAGTATTTGACAACACTGAGTTGCATTCCCCACGGGCCCCATAGTACATGCAAAGCGTGTGGTGAAATTACAAAAGACTTTATTGTTTCCTTATTCATTTTAAGCCATCCACTCCTGTAAATTTTTTTCCTATCCTTTCTATATGTTTATAAAGTTTTATATATTCTTAAAACATAACAATATGTAATAAGTACACATACACCAATCTGAGTTACTGCTATTAGGAAAGAGAATAGTCAACTTACCATTACAGAGCAAAAAATGCACTGACGACATGCTACACAACATGTTAATTCTACAAATTAACAAACAAATTAACAGATTCACAAACTTAATCCACTGCAATTCATTGCTTCAGCTTTTAGGAACACTTAAACAGGAACATAAGCATATTAAAAAAAAAAAAAGTAGCTGGGATGTGTTAACAGGATAAATAGTCAGTACCGGGACAACATCAGGACTTGGATTTTAGGCAAACCACCCTTGGCACCATGGAAAGGTCTAGCAGAAATTTCAGATTTTAGTGTCTTCACTAGCTGACATTCTAAAACTGTTGCAAACTTAAGGCTTCATCATGAAACCATGAACTTTTCATAAGTTCTGAGGGGTTTTTTCTTTATTGTGCTTAGGCAGAGTAATCATTAATCAACAGTAAACTCTACTCCTTAATTATTATTAATTAATGCTGTTTGGAAAAAATATTTCCTTTATAGCTACTTCAGCACACTTCTTTGTGTTTTGTTGTTGTTGCTCTATCTTTGCTGCAGCAGCCAGACATATTACAAATCTTGAAGAACCACATAATTAAGCAACTTGGGGATTGGAACCAACTGAATAGCTCAAAGCAACAACACATTACTGGAACATGCAAATAGATTTATATCACCTATATGAAGCATATTTTATTTAAAGAAAAATAGACCCAATCTCTGTCTTGTGAACTCCAATTAAACTCATGAGTTTAACCTCAAGCTGGATACATATTAAAATAGATTCCTAGGGATATATTATCAACAGAGATCTGACCTGATCTCTCTTTAAAATAATCACCATGTAACCAGTTTCTGTGCAAAACCAGAAGTCAGTGTTTCCCCCTCTCTCTTTGGCTGTAAAAGGCAGCTCCATATTAAATTAATGGGTGCCTTTGACTTCTCAGACTTTGGAGGTTGTGTCTGTGTGTGGTCTGTTCACTCTGAAGTATGACCGGCAACTCGTGTGTGTCTTACACATTTGCTCAACAGCCACAAGTGGCCCAAAGTATGGTCTGCAAAATGAGGCACACATGGCAGTGATTAATGGGGGCTGAGAAGTAAATAAACTGCCCCAGTTGTGGGGGGAGCTTTCAAAGGGAATGGAAGAGAACAAAGCGTCCCTTAAGTTTGATGATGCGTTCACAACTAACTGTAGGAGTACATGAAGAGATAGTGCCTACTTGTACAAGCAAGAGAAAATAAATTAAACAAATACATTATGGCCAGGATTTATAATGCAATAAAAATGAAGAATATCATATCTGGAAAGGTCATAATAAAAGCATCAGCTTCCTGGTAATTCTCAAACAGCAAGGGCTACTAGACTATTAGAGAAAGCCTTAAACAGCAATTGAAAAAAATTAAAGGGAGAGCAAAAAAAATAGTATCCTTCATGTTATACCATAGAGTTGTGTTGTTACTTTGCAGATTGCATCTCTTCACCCACAAATACCTACAAGTTGTATGTGAAATATATGTACAAGAAACAGAGCTGTGAACGGCAATATCTGCCATGATATGAACATCATAGCTGACAAGATAAGTAGGATTCGGACTTAATTTTGTGCTAATAAACTTGAGTATTGGCCCTTTCCCCAGGGTTAGGCTACAGGGCTCTGAAGTTGCTCAAGATGCCAGCAGCCTCATGAGGAAAATAGGGACAAAAGAACACATTAGCCCAGGCTGGGGATTAGCAGTCTTCAAATTGTCTTGACCATGGTCTTTTTCCTCCTGCCATGCCTCTTTTCCATTTATTGGCAAGAGTTATGTTTATCTGTGCATATGAATGGAGGAAAATATGAGATTTCAAATTTGCTGAGTTTGCTTGCCATGCTGCCAGCAGGGCAGTGCAGCCCAGCCCTATGGCACTGCCATCCCACACAGCCCCCTCAAGTCTAGAGAAAAAAACACATGAACTGTAAAACAGCAATCAAGCCTAAGGCCTCTTCTAGGGACCGCTAAGTGCTGCTGACCAGTCTCTGGGCTCCCTCAAAACAGAAGGAAATATTCTTGAAATACCTCATCTTTCTACAGAGATTGGACTATGATCTATGTCAGACTGGACCAAGTACAAAACACTAGGTAATTTCCTGTTGATTCCACAGTTTTCTCTAGGATGGGGGCACAAGGCACCATTCAGTTACTCATGCCATCCAATGCACTTATGTGTCTTGGGAGAGATGGAATTATAAACCTGCCTGAAGCAGGCTGCCTTCCTAAGGAGCAAAACTAGAACTAACCTGAGATGAGCAAGCTTTCACATAACCTGGGTTTCCACTTTTTTCTGCCTGAAAATCCCTGTATGGCAACATCAATGAGTAATATATATTACAGGTAAGCTTCTCAATACATCAGAGCCTACACTATTGCACTATTTCTGTTAGTGGCTGTGATAAGAAGGATGAGGATATCCAGTCCCAGGATTTGAAGCATTCAGTTCCAGAGTCTGAGTGTATTTCATCCACCATGTGGGGCTTTCCCTAATGCTTAGCTGAGAGACTTTCATTCATCTGACCACATGCAGCAGTCAATTCAGATAGGGAAGAATAGAAAAGTCAAATAAAATGACCAAAGTAATAGAAAAAAAATGTAGAAAACAGCTATAAACATTTTCAATTAGCTGTATGTCTTTAGCTCCATTCCTCTATCTGGATTGCATTTATTGGTTAAATCTGAGTATGATACCACAGAAATAATGTCTTAATGCATAGGACAGTGGCTAGAAAAGCAATACATACTCATACTTGTATATATACTCTCAGGTCACTGCTAGGTTGAGAAAACACTCATATGCTGCTCTCTGGTTCTGTGACATGAGCAGAGCTCTTTTAGTGAATTATGATATTGCATTAATTCATTTCAGGTCCAACTGTAAGCCAACACAGCTACAGTTCCATTTCGATGTTCTGAGCTTTGCACATATAATAAATCATTGTGGCAGCACAGGGATTTATGTGAACAATTCCTCATACATTTATACAAATTCATACACCTATCAAAGGCTGTCTTGTTTTGCAGCTCACTTCAGACACCACCTGCAACAGCTTGTTGAGTTTCAGGATCTGACACATTCATTGGGTCAATTTATGCAATGAGAGATTCAGTAGGACCAAAGATTCACAGGAACTGTTGGAGAAATGCTTAATATAGAGACAGATTGTTACTTCCTTGTTCACCCTTCACAGCCCCAAACACACTCAGTATGCTCATGTACTGGAATCAGTTACAGTAATCTACTCATCTTGACTGTCCCCACATTTTAAGGCATTCACCACATCCCAGTTACATTGGCATGGCAATTTCAAGCAAGCAGAAGAACCAAATACATATTTAGCAAAGCTAATAGAAGAAAGAAATACCTTCTGGCCCAGAGTTATGCTGAACAAAAGGGACAGGACAAGATTTTTAGAGAAGCTCAGGGCAATTAAAAATTCACTAAGTGACTTCATCTTTTTTTAAAAAAATACAAGCTGTAATTAATTCAAAGAATACATCAGTTAATATATTTGGATGTCATTACTCTGACTTATAAAAATAGGAGCCTAAATAAAGCTCCTGAACCCATACTGAGGCATTGAAGTAAGCATCCTGGTTTGCAAAAGTGCTGAATACCAGCCACTCCCACTGACTCAGTGAATGTGCTCAGCACCTTTCTAGCAAATCGGGCTCAAATTAGAGCACTGACATGAACCTATTAATCAGCCAAGTCTCAAACCAAAAAAAGCTCATCAGGGGAAGCAAGGAATGAAGAAAAATTAAGACTACAGGGAAGAGTGAAGGGGTTGCTCTGCAAAGGCAGCTTTAGATTGCTACAAGGGATTTTTCTTCAGAAGTTTGACATCATTAATATATGTAACATAAAACAGTTCCACAAACAGAAGCTCTTTGCTTGAGTCTACTTCAACAACAGTAACACCAGTTTTGTATAATGCACAATGTATCCCCAGAGATTTGCACTAAATCAAGTTGACAAGAAAATCAAGACAGAAACCATGCAGAAGAGCTTTGAAAAATAAATCAAAAAGGCTGTGCTGATTCTGCAGCACAGCTCTGTGCATAGATAAGACAGCTTTCTCCAAAGTCATCTCGGATTGCTGCTAGGGCATGTGCAAATGTAGAGGCAGGATAGGTACAATGTAGAGATTACATGTCCTCTATGGCTATGAAAAAAGAAATAATCTTCACTTACACCTTGGTAATTCTTTCATAACTACTTCAGCACTACTACTGCTTCAGTGAAGACAAGATTGAGACCCTGTTTCTGAATACAGCATGTTCCTCTAAAATGTTTGATTTACCACTGAATTAACTTTATGCTTACTAGAGACAGGTTTTCCCAAACAAGGTCTCTTCTGATTTATATAACATATTTTCTTTACACAGATTTACCCACTTACATATTTTCCTATCTTGCCTTAATATGGTTTGATAAAAGGGTAAAGATTTGGTCTCTTTCCAGAGACACATGGCAGCCATAAAGCTTTCCTATTGTGTCCAAGTTTCTGGGGCAGAGTCGTCCCAAATGAGATACATCTGCCAGAAAATTCTCTGTCACACTGTGCCCCATTCTCAGCCACCAGTGCTGAGGGTCTAACCCCATGAAAGAGGATATGTACCAAAAATGTCAAACCTCTGGTGCACCCTGAGGGCTGTGAAAGACACAAAAACTCAGAAAAGCTTCAAGGTTACCCTGAGTCAGATGGCAGCTTGTCTAGCTCTGAAGTTTATCGGTTATTTAAGTCACCAAAGTCCTTTCAGTCTTCAGCTGGATCAGTCATTCTGGCCTAGATATTTTGGTAGATATGTTGTCTTCTGTAATTAATTCAATACCATCTTGTTTCGACAAATATGCACGTCAAACATATTATTATTTCCTGACATATTTTTCACAAAGCTCTAGATCTATTTGGCGCCTTTTATTCGTTATTTTAGGCAGTTCCCACCCCAGACTCTGCATTCCATGTTCCCAAGACAACAAATCGAGTGACTAAGGGAAAAATGTATAAAAGAAGGTGGTATGAATAACAATGAAGGTGGGTGTGCTCACATAAATCAGCAGTCACCATGGTCACGGATGGCCTCCAGCTTCAAGACTGCCAGGTGACAGTGATTTGTAGGCAGTGCAGCAAAGACAGACCTTGAAGGGATTTTGGAGGACAGTCAGGGGGTAGTTGAAGTTTGGCAGAAGAGTTTACAAGAGAAGGTGCCTAAATGGAAAAATTCAGACAAATAAGGAGATAAATGTTGTTGAACTAAAACAAAGACACTGGAAATCAGGTATTGCAATAAATAGTGAATAAAGTCTTAGCAAGGAAAAAGAAAATGCTTTTTCAGGTTTGTTTAAGTACCAAAGCTGGGATTTTTTTAAATGAAACATAATTTTTTGCTTAGTTTTAAGTGTCCAGCTTTTGCTACCTTAACAAGCTTGTTGGGTTTTTCACTTGGAGAAAATGCAAACACTCACATTCTAAAAACATTAAGAGCTTTCACTGAAAGATTGGTGAAAGGCTAAGTATATTACTATATTGTTAAGAAACAAGGTGCAGGGGAAATCAATCTGATAGAACAGATACAATTTGTATCCCTGCTTAAGCTGATAGTATCTTTCACCTATAGCCTGTTTCAGTAGTTCTTAGTAATCACTAGTCATGTTACTAGTAAAATCTTTTGGAGAAAGTTTTGTAGGTTTTCTCCCTAAATTAACTGATAGGCTTAAGAAATAACAGACAAGCTTCTGGTAATGTCAGTTTCCTAAGCCTTTGACAGAAACACTCCATCATTCCCAGCAGATTTTCCTTCTCTGACCCTCTAATACAAACACCTGAATATGCCATTTAAATTAGTAGTAACATAACTAGAGAGAATAACACACTCTTGAGTAAGATGTGGACATGTTCAGACAAGGAACAAACAGGAGCCTAAATTTGATGTTTCCAATAAGCATCATTCTAGAACAAATTTGCAAGCCTGGATCCCAGCCTGTTTAGCTCCTGACAGAGACCACGGATTTCATTGGCATCTGAGAGGGATCAAAAAGAGGGAGCACTTGAAAAGACCATTTAATTATTATTGCAAACCATTATTCAGCTTCTCTGTATATCAGCAGAGAAAGAGGAGGAGGAAAAAACCAAACCCAGAGCTGTTCACTAATTTCCTTAGATTTCTAGAAAACCAAAGAGAAATTTCACACCTTCCTCAGTGCCTGTAGTGAGGGCATGTACTCAAGCATAAAACATCATAGTTTTTAGGAGCCACTCACTGGCTCTTTGACTTCTGTCAGTATTACACTAATCTACAGAACTAGCTCTTTCTTTGCAACACAAAGATTCTGCTTTTGGACATGCATCTGACTTGGGAAAGCGGCTATTTAGAGCCTGAGTGGAGTGTTACTATTCATAGAGAAACTTCAAATAAGCTCACTGTACTTGAAATGTATATACTGTACAACTGTTACCTAAAAAAAAAACCCCAACAACAAACTCAATCAAAGAAGAGAAAGAGTGCCTAACCATTAGTGACTTGGTTAGAAGGACTTTTCCAGTAGCAGGTATCTGGTGTAGCCGATATTACTTAATGACCAAGCCTAACTCCAGAGCCTTTAATGTGGAAGATGTGTTACAGATCACTGTGTTGGTCTGTTGCCAGCGGGGGGAAGCAGGAACTCCCCAGGAGGATGCCAAACCAAAGGCTGCTCACCCAGGGAGTCAGGGGAACACAGGAGGTCCCTGATCCACTTGGTGTGTCCAGACTGATGCTGAGCACTTTGCAGATTCTGTGCAAGGTTCATAGAAAAGCTGGAACAAGGCCAAAACTGTAATGCAATCGATGTATCCATGCAGTCAATCCAAACATTAGCTATTATTTCCCCCTCTCTCAGCTATTTCGAGTTTGTGTCAGACAGGAGTTGGGACATGGCTAGTAATTTTTCCAATTGTAGACTATAAAATCCAGGAACCAGTTGAAAGCAGGTTTCTCTTACTAGGACCAAAAATAAACTAAATTCGCAGTTCATAAGGTCTACAAAATCCTGACCCAAATCTTGCCAAAAGCTTACAAAATTCAAATGTCATTTTCTTGGTATATCCCTAACAGAGACGAGGAAACTACAGCTATCTGAACCACGTGAAGAGTCTTGGCAAACCAGTTCTGTTACTTCATGAGAAGGTCAGGACGTAGTTGCAGAGTGTGTAGTTGATCCAAAGCTGCTAGGCCATGAAAAGGTGAGGCTGTCATTAGCAGAACTACATTTAGTGGGAGGTGTTATGCAGCATGATGACAGTATAATTTAATATATTATCAATATTATTACAAAAAATTATTATTGTTTCTAACAACAGATAGGACTATACTAATAATTCCTATTTCTGCTCTCTCCTATTCTGTTAATGCTCATTAGTAAATCAGAAGAGTATGATTACTTTTGAAAATATTGCTGCTTTATTTCCAAAAATGCATATTTTTAACCGGATTCTCTGTACCTCCCCGTATTTATACACTAGAGGTAATATCCATTGGAAATATATATAAAATGGAATTGTCTACTAATAAAATAATTGTGCATTAAGATAGTATGTAATTCTTTTGAATGTAAATGCTAGATGTACTCCACCTTCTGGCTTGGTAAATTTGTCTTTCTCTGCATCCATAGGAATATCCCAAATGATATATCAGTGACCTGAAAGTAAATAAAAGTTATTCTGTCTCCTCTTTTCCATGAATGATGCTGTTTCTGTAAAGACATGAAAATGATCTTACTGGAGTGTGCAAAGATGCTGGGACACTTAATGCAGTTTTGGTCAATTTTGACAACACTGATTGGATTCTGGTGTGAGCACTCAAAGTGCTATCAGCTGAACACCGTGCTACTTAACCATGTTTGTCATCATGCAGTGGTGTAACTGAAGTCTCCCAGCATCAGCATTTTCTTAGAGAAGACTGAAATACATGCCTGGGCCTGATCTTTGTACCAAACTCCACAGTGTGAAAAAATGGCCCAGTAGAGAAATAACCCCGTCTAGTCTAGCACTAGAGCAATGTTACAGAAAATCTTTAGAAGCCTACAAGCCAGGTGGAATGGACGTTTTCCTTCAAAGCCCTGCAAGCCCTTCCTAGTCTTCATTTCCCCTCTCCTCTGTCCGCTACACACTGTGGGGTTTGCTTTGCTTTCTATGTCCCAGGGTGATCAGAATGTGGAATGTGGCAGTGTTGCTTTACTTGTTTAAGAGATGCTGTTGCCACTTCTGTTTGACAGAATGGTTCTTTTTCCTGCATCATGTTACCTCTCTTCCTTACTACTTTACCTGCTGCTACAAGGGAAACATTGATTAAAGGACTTAATTTAGGTTGAAATAAGGGAATAATGAGGCTCTGTTGGGACACTGTGTTATTCAGAAAGCAATAAAATTTTTGAAGTCTGGGGGCACATACACTATTTGCTCCTTCCTTCTCCAGTCAGGGTAGATCTGTAGCTACTTGGGGCCTAAAAGTATAAGGTAAGATTCTGTTAATTATTCTTGTTGACAAATGAGGAAGTCCTTAAAGAGACAGGTCATCATGGCTAGGCTTCGCGAAGGAAGATTTGAGAAGAAGAGACAGTGGAACTTGTTCCAAGACACTCAGAAAGTAGCAGAGCTGCAACAAGTATCTCTTGACCTCTGATCACGAACCTCAAGACACGAAGGCTGTGGTTAATCTAACCTGCAGATCAGCATGTGCAGGTGGAGTGTAAACTGTAACCAAATGTGATTATAGTTTTATTCTGTAAAACACATTACACATAATGGGCTCTTTTTTTCAAACAACTGGTTCCCAAAAAAACAGTGTGACTGAGGTCTTTTACAACACTCGCAGCTTTCCATAAAGTATTAAAATGAGAGATGTTTATTTAAAGCTGACACTCTGAATGCACTAATCAGGTATCTCAGTAGCATAAATGTCAAATAAATTAAGTCTGGGCATGTAGAAACATGTCCTATAGCGGTTTTTACATGACGTTAAGAATTCAGTAGCATGGAAGTTCAGATCAGAGCTGTATTATGTAAGGAAAAGCAACCAGACTAGAAAGGATAGCAGCAAACAGAGTAAAAATTGTTTTAAGTGATTGCTAACTGTAGGTGCCCAATTTGAATTTCCTTGTATCTGTACTTTTCTGGGCCTTCCCCAGCAAACATGACCCTGGGTCTGCTCAACAACAATAAGAGTTCAAACCACAGGTAACCTGTTCTTTGTTCCCTTAGGAACACTGATATGAAAATAACGCCAGATATTCTGGTGATAACAACTGCTGGCGTCCTAGCTGGGCTATTTCAAAAGACAAACACGGCTTTCTCTTTTGCTAGCACAGATACAGCTCAAAATAAAGGCTGCAGAAACAATACCTGCCTGCCTTTCAAATGGATGTGCTGGGAGCTTGCCTGTAGGGTTTGTGTGTGCTTCTGCAGCAACATTAGCCAAACACTGCCTTGTTCTGCTTCAGCTGTCTGGCTTGGGTAATGGGGCAGTGTCTTTGTATCAATCCCATCAGCTCCCTTCCAGTCATGAGGGATCTTGAGGACAAGATAGCAGCAGAGGTGATTCACTCTCTCTCTCTCTCTCTCTCGGCAGTCCTCCCACCATCATGTATTGTATTTCCCTATTGTCACTGACTTGCATTCTAGTTTTAGGCAAGTCCCCTTGCCCCATGCTCATTTCTCCTCCATAGTTCACAAGAAAAAAGATGGGATGAAAATTACTGTCCTACAGACTTTCAAGTTGGGCTTGGCCTGGCACAGCATCTCTCGAAGGCACCTTGTGCCTTGTGCCAGATCAGCACAGTTTTGAGTAACTGCTACTGTTGTTGTCAGGACTCTATCCACTGTGCACTTTCTGTAGCCACATGTGTTGTCACAGCAAAAGTGTGTTTGGAAACCTCTGATCTATCATGGATTGATCAGCATTACAAAGTGTTTCATAGCAGATGCTTACAGGAATTAAATACCAGAATATGTGTGAGTATCATATTGCAGTTTACTACCAAAATAATTATGTGGCTTTAACTGAAGTTTAACCACTGCTTTCCAAGCAAACTATGAGGAAACATGAAAGAATTTTCTATGCTTAAGTAAATGCTGCTCCAGGAAGGAACAAGACAACCTTTAGCAAGAAAAGGAACTACTGTGGTACTGGCTGGGACAGATACCAAACTATTTTATGGAAAGGAATGGAAATTTGGTGATAATTTCTATCTACAAAGTATGTATTCAAACACTCATTAAAATATTCACTGTTCCAAACACACACTAAAATCACAACACTCAGCATAATACATTTCAGTTACTCTGACGAGTCTCCTAGAATCTGTGGACTTGTTACAGCATTTTCCAATGTGCATAAATATCCTCCTGTTAGAGGCTTCTCACTTCTAACAAGTTAAATGGACCTCTTGAAGAAACAGCAACTGCTTCTGCATTTAGTTTCTGCCACTAGTCTCCCTAATTCTTTGTGAAACAGACCCAATCAATAATATTTGTTTTTAATAAAGAAGAGATCACTGAGATTGATGGAAGGAGAGACTAAGGTGAAATACCTAAGTAGTGCACATGGATAGATACTTGCTTCACTGTTAGGAATAAGACAGTCACTCAGGATCTAGAGAAGGCAAAGGCAATACATTACGTTATTGAAAGAGACTGTTTACAGTTAGATAAACTTTAGGAAGAGGTTACAGTTTCATGCAGTACTCGGGAGTATAAATCCTTACTGGGGGACAGTAGAGCATTGCTGTCATAGATGCTACTACTTACAAGGCCCAGAAACCTCACAGTTATGGATTAACCAGAGAGAACTGCAAGCCACATACATAGAGCCTCACAGGACATCAAAGAATATGTACAGAATACTGTGAGAAGGAACATCAGACAAGGTATCCTAACACCACTTCTCAGAAATCATCTGTTCTGTATCTGCTGTTATCTTTGAAAGAATGAATTCTGTAGCTGTTACAGCTGCCTCATGTGTGACACTCTGCAATAAGCAGGCTTAAAACCTAGTGAATCCACTCAGCAGGGGATTTCTCCTGTCAGAGGGAATCCTTTTGTAGCATAAGACAATTGCAGCTGTTCCTTCCTCAGCTCCTGCTAGAGGAAATGCAGCTGGGAAAGTTAGCGAGGCCTGGACAGCAACAATTCCTCTGTTCCCAGTTTCTGGAATAACAGGTCAGGAATCATTCATATAACTTTTAGAGCAACGTATAAGCTGACTTGTCCAACTTTTGCTTGGACAAGTTAAGCACAGTTCGCCACACAAACTGGGAAATTAGTGTGTTCTCTGCATCTCTAACCTTGTCTCCAACTCTATTTCCATCTACATTTGACACTTTCTCAATTACATTTGAGAAAACAAGTCTTGTAGGATGCAAGTCTTTCAGGGAGCTGGTGTTTCCAATTATATCAGAACCTTGCTAATCTGCTCACTGTTACAAGGGCTGGCACAGAGCTCTATGCTCAGCTACCAATTCAGATGCATATGCCAAGATCTTCTGCAGAAGGAAAGCAGAGCATAATTTAAATTCATGAATTTTTTCTAAAATTGGAAGATCCATTTCAAACCCTGTAGATAAGCATTTGTAGATATGCCTGTACAAAGAGAAACCCTGTTATCTTAGGTTGGATGACACTCTAAACAAGAAGGCTTACCCTATTACTATTAATTAGTCAAAGTGACAGGCAGGGGATTTTGGTAATGTTTTTAAAGATTCATTTACATCAATAAAAAACACACTTCAGTCTTCTGTAACGTTTGTCCTGTGCCCGTCACTCCAGTATGAACATTCAACACCTGTCCTTTACCAAGACAGATTGTGGGGCTTTGTTCAATTTGAGTTTTTTTAGTTCTCTTCCCTTGGATACAACTTCCTTGGAAGTACTGGAGTAGTCAAACACCAATTCAAGAAGGGCACTTGAGAAGAAAGGTCTCAAGTTTCATTAAAGCCAACAGATCTAAGCATATGGGCTGTTGCGCCTTTGCTTATCAGGATTCATTCCAGGAACTATACAGGTGATGCATTTAGGTACACCAGAGTTCCTGCTGCAGCATTCTAGTCATGCTCCTGCAGCACACAACTGGAAGTTTAGCAAAATTATCCTTCTCAGACAGCTAAATTAGATCATTCAGAATGCCAAGACTCTTCAAATTAGGATTGCTGGTTTCCATCCATCTAGCTTAGGCAGGTCTCTTAAGCAGTAATTTTCCCTCTACTTTGTTCTCTTATATTGCCTGCAATGCAGAAAAGGCCCTGTGCAGGATTCTTTCAAAAGCAAAAGCAAAATAATAGACAGGACAAGATACATAAGACAAGAAAATTCAAGAATTTGACTTTTTAAGAAGTGTTTTCAGCTAAGGCTTGTGTTAGCCATTCTTTGACTTAATCGGCCTTTCCATGGTGGCTATGGCAGTCAAGCTGCACCAGATTTAAGACAACATATGGGGAAAAGAGAACAAATTCACTTATAAAGGAACTCCACTTGTGTATGAGATTAGTCTAGGTGTGAATGAGATTAAGTAGTTTATCCCCAAACAATTTCCATTTTCCAACTCCTGTGCCAACTAATAGTTTGCCAAAAGCAGAAAACTGACTGCCAAATCTTATCCTGTAGTTCAGCAGTGCTGCATCTTGAAAACCCATTTTGGGAGAAGGGCTGGACTTGGAGGTGATAAACAGGATAGGAGAGTTCAATGCTATGTGGCCGCTCCTCAGTTCCTTCCAAAAATAAACTACTACACCCTTTGAAACAAAACGTTGACCATACAAGACATTAAAGCCCTTAGCTCAAGCACTCTTTGTACACAGCAGGAGGAGATGTTATCAGGAGTAGCCCAGCCAACAGAAACAACTGCTAAAGCAAAATCCTTTTGTGACTGGACCATTGTTTCTGAAGACCCAGCAAGAAGCAAAGGGTCTCCCTCACTAGAACAGAACAAACGTGTGTAACAGCAAGAAGCTTTGCAAATATCATTAGCTACTATTCAAAACAGCAAGACAGTGAAAAAACACAATGCAGGGGCTTACACCTGCTTTATCACTTCTTTGCCATTCCCTCTCCCCACGCACAGCCACTGTCCCAAACAATAAAAGGGCAGGAGGTTGCTGTCCATTGAATGAAACAGGACACTGTAAGGCAGGAACCCCTGAAGCCAGGCTGAGTTAAGTGCAAACTGCAGTAAAAAGCACAGCAAGAACCTGCAGTCAGAGTGAACTTCTGGCTACACTACTGTACCAGTGAGCAAGGACACGCACTGACATTTATCACGCCTTGCTCAGATAATCTGAGTTTGGAATAGGACTGCCTCTTTATGCATCTGAGCACAGACAGACTCTGGCCCATGCATGTGCAATAACGCAGTGTCAAAAGCCATCCGTGCCATTTGAAGATTACTATTTCCTCACTGGGGTTCCACAGACACACAAGTGTCAAATTTGGTGACTGGTCTTTGGCACGTCATCCACACAACAAACTCTCATTCAAAGCATATGAAAAAGTCATACAGAGGACAAACAAGAATTATGTTATTATAGCTGATACAGGCAGAGCAAGACACACAAAACAGGAGAAGTAGCTAGGAGGAGAATGTAAGAGGATCCGAGATAGAGCAGTCCCACCCGACGATGTGCTGCCAATATTTTAAAATAACATCTCCCAGAAGCATCTCCCTGTCATGTGATGGATCTCACACAGCAGGAGTGGCTGTGCTGCAGAGAGAAGTGCTGGGTGGGTCAAGGAATCTGTTTGCTCTTCTCTTGTTTTCCCCATTTAAACAATGTTTTTATAAACACAACCAAGGAGGGAGGTGGCTCCACTTGGCAGACAGGCTCCTCCTGAGAAAATTTGCTCGAAGTGTTTATTCTCTGCTCCTGAAAGCTGTTCTGAGCATACTCAATAGCTGTGCACAGAGCTCAGCAGGTACAACCCAAAGCAATGCCAAAGGCTTTATACAGAGTATAAAGACTGATCCTTCCCTCAACTTCCTCTTTCAGCCTTCCAAAAATACCTGCTCTTCCAGTATAAGAAGATGCGAGTAGTGTACTTTTACTCCCAAGTTTGCTTGCTTGAACCTCAAACAGGGTTGAATGAGTAATAACCAGAAAATGCACTTTGGCATAAGAAATCACTTTCCTCTTCAAGAAGGGCTGGTTCCTGAAATTCCAGTGACCATCTTCTCAACACACAGTTGTCCAGACTTTACAGACTGACACAGATATACTGAGCACCATAAGAATGCTTTAGAATCCCCCTTCTTCTAGGCATTCACTTGTTTTCTGACCACTTTTTGGGTCCTCAGAAACAGAAGACATGTAAAAAGTACTGCAGTGCAACGAGGCTCACTCCTGTTCTCACTAGGAGATGCAGTGTAGGAGGAAGCTGCTCTTAGATCACCCATTTCAGTCCTCTTCCCCCACACACATATAGATGATGCTTAATTATAACTAACACATATTTCTGCTGCAGGGTTTGCTTTATGTATTTCAGTCACCCAACGCTAAAAAAGCACAATCTTATTTTTAGTCCCAGACCAGATTCCCAAAAATCAGAGCTAGCCAGCTCTTTCATGCTTGGTAAGAGGGAGACAAATGTATCTACCTTATATATTTCTGTCTTTTCATGATCAGTAACCAGGTGTTGAATTGTCCTCTGGGGAAGAGTCCTATGAGGGCTGGGAGACTGAGGCATTACAAAGCTGCTTACATCGAGGCCACTCATGATTTATGCACTATATGATTAGTCAGAATCAGCCTCTGGGGTTAAGCTTGCAGATACTAGTTTGCAATAGACAGAAATAGTAAGTGACCTAATCAAGTATTTTACTACTTCATACGTAGCCTAATTAAGATATTATAATATTCAGGAAGTAACATAAGGTCCATGCCCCGTAAGAGATTTCTTGTAATATGAGAAAATCACTTTTGTGTAGGTTTAGAGTGATTAATGAGAGGAAACCAGCATTAGAAAAATAAATAAATAAGAACCAGAAACATACAGGAATGTTGGCAGAGAAATACAGAGGCCCATCAGCAAATAAAAGCAGCACTGTGATCTGGGCTGAAAATAGTTCCAAGTAAATTTATCATCTTTAGTACATTAATAAATCCATGTGCACAGCATGTGGAGAATGTGTGCTATAGATGCTGAAAGTAAGGGTAAAGGAAACAGTCCATGTTACCATCAGGTATTTAAAAGAACCAGATTCTTCACTCTGGTGAAACAAAGGTCATCTTGTTCCAGAGAAGACATGACAAACATGGATTTGTGCTCCACACAGGCCAAAATTCATGGTGGTCAGAACATAGTGACAGCAGGCAAAGTCCTTATTTCCAGTAGCTTAAATGTAATCTCCTGTTTTAACAGGCTGAACTTGCCAAGAAGGCCCAAGTGAGGGTGAGAGTCAGAATCCATTGCTTGAGAAGGCTAGAAGTCAGCTCAGCATCCTTATCAGAGGGTTCAGCCTGCTCCCACTGGAGCTAGAAAAAGGAAACCTATCACTATAACATATTGCATCCTCTCCATAATGCATGTCTAAATGTAACTACAGTGCAGCCTGAGGCTGGCACTGAGTCTGCCTTGCCTAGACAGCTTCCCCTCACCCCCACAAGGGCTCACATCGGGCCACGTCATTCCTCATTTTAGGACTCTGATCCCTCTGATTTGTGTTTCGGTTACAAAACACTATTGACAGCTGGCAGCCAAGACTCCCAGTGTGCATGTAAGTCACACAAACACCATAAGCAGTCTCCAAAAGGTGTGCTAAGTTTCTATACTTCAAACTGCAGAAGACCTGTACCTGCAGGAGGTCACAGCCTAGGTAGCTAGGGACAAACACCACAGCTGAATGGGAAGACTAATGTGCAGTTTCTGATGGGTAACATCAACTTGGACAAACAAAAATTACCAGAGCCAAGTCACAACGTTGCTTTGGTATACCATGATCCAATAGTTAATCATTCAAGGATTCACCTTCCTCCACTCCTGTAGTGCTGATAGTGCCACCGTTTCCCAGGGGCTCAGTGTTTCATGACTGCAACACCAGAATACCATGCACTTCCTGTAAGGAAGAAACACTTAACTAACTATTGGAAAACTTTAGAGTGAAAACAGGTCTTGATCTAAGGATGTCAAACTACATGAAGTCTGCTGTATTCTAGGCGCATTTTGCAATTGTTCATTTATCCACAGCATTAATAGTTTACCCATCATTTCTAGCTTAAAGTTGCTGACTTCCATTTACCACAACTATCTCTCCTGCTTTAGTCTGAGCTACCTAGATTGCTTTTCCTTTGTGAGATTTTTCACTATGCTAACTTCAGCTACAACCATGATCCTCAAGCATATTTCGTTATTTAAATTGCATCAGATTTGTCTCCAGCAAAGAAAACTTCAGAGCCTTAATGAGAAAGCCATGTTTAGTTCATAACACTTTTAATAGCAATTACTAGGAAGCCCAACAGATGGCTGAAAAGCAACTGCGGGGTTTTTGTTATCATGGGTAAATTCAGCTGCATGAACAAGATAGAAACCAAGTTCTGGCTTATTTCAGAGACTCCTCCTTCATAATTTTCCCTGCAGGATATGGAATGGCTACAAACAGGACAAATTCAGTGCTCTGATAAGAGCATTAGATTAGAAAACGTTACAGACTCCATATCCCCATGCACAGTGTAGTGTTATAGTTGTGCCTTTTTTTTCTTTTTTTTAATACTTCATCACTTGCCTTTCAAACTCTCTATTTAAGCTTTTGAATCATTAGATGTGTCTTCATCAGACCAGTAAGAGGTTTTCAGTTGCTTTGCATTTTTCTTTAAATTAATCACCATGGTCAACTTCGAAGCCTTACCCAAAGTGCAGTTTAACACAAATTACACATGACTTCCAGGTCTTAAAACCTCAGCAAAGGCAAAATGTTTAAGTCAATTTTCATCTTAAGAAATAGTCCTGGAGTACATGGTGATTATCACAGCTTATTAGACAAAATGAACCTGACGATTTAAGTTGGGTTTGTATTTAGGATTTTACTCTTGAATAATTTTTCAGTTTTTCAAATACTCAGGAACACATCTAGCAGGCAACAGAATGACTGCTTGAAACATTACAAAAGTCAAGCAAAAAGTTTTAATCTATTGCATTGTGTGATATCTACAAGACAGCAGTGGAGCATTCACATCAATAGCATTGACTGAACATCTTTTGTAATTAAAAGGTAAAATTAAAAACAGCTATCAAGTTATTATTATAGGTAACGTATAGTGATTCTTACAGATAATGTATAGTGGCTGTTAGTGCTGAGCCAGTCTGAGTGGCATATTGCAGATAATGAGGCCAAGCTCAATGTTATCAGCATCTCAGTATTGCCTCACATTGCAAGTTCAAGAAGGAGTAAGCATGTCGATGTAGTCACATATTTTAAAAATATGCCTTTTAAGTGTTTCCTGAGTCTAGTAGTCCTTAAGCAAATAAACCTTGTAGAGAATATTCTGATGGTTATTTTGGGTGTTGATGTTACTAGGCAACATACATACCACCCTACACAGCTGGCCATACCTGTCCAGGATCATGCAAAGAAGGATGACATTGCAAAACTGTGAGTGGAGCTGGATCAGATCTTTGAAGATGCAGCAGCAATGCAGCAAAATGCCTGTTAAGTGTTATGTGACTGTCAGTTTGTGTGCACTAGGGTAGAACTATAGGAAGCCTATGGACTTTTTAGTCTCCCACATCAATTCTTCTGGTAAATTTGTACAAGGAAGACTGATTTTTCACAGTGTCTCTTTTCACATGACTCTCTTTTTAGGCTGAAAAAAGGTACTAATAAATAGCATTCAGGGAATCCCAATGAAGTAGGTAAGAAAGATTTTTTCCTAGAACTTCTGCATCACTCTTGAGCACAGATATTTTATGACCTGGTAAAGACAGACATCTGTGCTCATGAACATTCAGCTTTAGAGAAAGTAAGGTCAATTCTTAAAGCTGAGAAGCAACATCCTGAGACAAAGCAGCAGCAAGTTGTTATTATTAATGTTACGATATTGTTATTATGTAATGTTACTGTTACAAGGTGCTTTATGTGAAAAGCACAGACAGGACCAAAAGAGTTTATAATAAATTGTAGTAGGTATAGAGTATACAATGACAAACACAGCAAATCCACAGCCCTTTATGTCTGCAACATGTCTCAACCTGATGTTGCACACCTGTGTTTAGCTATTGCATTTGAAACAACTTCTTAGTGAAGTCTCAGAATTAGCCCATCTATTCATTACTCCATAAATCCTGTTGAATTCAGAGGAACCATTCCTGAAAGCAAAGTCAACTGTATTGTGAACATTATTAATAGAGTAAAAATCTATTTGCAAAATTTGTTTTGATACAGGTTTTTAAGTGTGTTCTTCTACTAAGTCATGGTCCTAACAAATTTTGCAAAACATTTACGTAATTGCTCATGAAAACAGAAATCTTCAACAAATATTTACCTTTTTTTTGATAGAAAAATATTTGACCAGACTTTGAATTCAGAATTATGCTCCTTAGTCATTGTTTGAACTCCTAAAAGCATGAGTAAACTGACAGTTTTATGCCAGCCATCTCAAGACTGTTTTACACCAATCACCCACCATTCATGTTCATTCCTCTGTCCTGTATGGTATCATGTGGCTCACTGCATGACTCAAACCACAGCCACTACACAAAATCATGCACATGTACTGGTGCAAGCACTTCTCACAAAGGTTTTAGTCTTCTCTGTCTAAGAATGATCCTGTAAGAAAAATTTGCATGGATAAATACTAATAGAAAATGGTAAGATTCAGGGGCTGTCAGGGGGTTTGGTTGGTTGGTTGGTTGGCTGGGGGATTTGCAGGTGTTTGCCAGCCTTTATTCTTGCAGAAGAAAAGGTTGTGGCAAGCTGAAAGTCAGCTGGGCTATGTCAAACCCTAAGCTGGTATCAATGCAGTGACTGATTGTTGTCTCAGCTGAGGATCTGGCCCTTTACATACTGTCAAAAGGGGAAGGTTGTAGAAAGTGACTTCCACAGAACCAGGTTCTGTGTGCATTTCCTGTCATTCTTTATCTCTAGTTTTCCATTGGTCTATTTCATAATTTTATGAAATGTCACTCCAATTATATTTGGTTTTACAGTTATATAATTCCCCACACCCTCCCCTAGCCCTGATTCCACTACTGCTAAAGAGTCAACTATACATAGACTTTATAAACTCTAGAAACAATTTTTTAGCTTTCAGGTACCGAGGAATTACATTTCCTTTGATTGCATGGTAACTAGATGGGCTGCCAATTGAGTAGTGTATTAAAAAGAAAAGGAAAACCAACTGCAGACAAATATAGGTTTTTGAACCTTCTGTTAATACAGCAGCACTATGTCACAACAGTAACTAGCCCAGACTTGCTAACTCCAGTAGCATAGGCACTCACTGTTATTGCTATGCAGATTATCAGATCCATTAAAATAGTAAAATGCAATATGCTAAAAGGATATTTACCTCAAGTTTCATACCCCAAGAAGTCAATGTCCCACTCCTGCAAACTGCATGTCTTCTGCAAGACTTCATAAAGAATCAGACTCAACGTCATCAATTATTTATATAGCAGAGCCCTTTTTTTTTTTTTTAATTCATGTTCTAGATGGAACTACGGCCTCAAAAGAGACTGATATCTCTGTCCACTATATCCTTTAATTACACCTTTAATGATTTTTTAAATTATTGTTATTTTACAAAGTCTTTTGTAAAGACTATGCTATAAGTGCGTTAATTTTAGGAGTCTTTACTATTTTAGCCCTTTTAAATGCACAAATAGTTTTCCAAATTTTCTGACCTAGCCAACATTATTAATCCATGAATTTCAGAAAAATAGGAAACAAGACATACTAGATCAAGATTAGAATTTGACATGATATTCAGAATGGCAGCAGAGCTAAATTCCAGGTTGAAGAGAACTGACAACTACTTTATGCCAAATTCATCACTAGCATAAATAGATGCAATTTCCAAATTTATGCCAAGTTGCAGCCACTTATTCTGAGAACATGACCTTTTTCATTCCAGTTACTCCTACCTCCCCCTGCCCCCAATCCCTTCTTTATTCTGGCACACAGCCCAAGATTGTGTGCACCAGTTCTGTTTTTATAATACTGCAGTCTCAGTTTCCACTAAGGGGTAAGAACAGCCAAAATGCACATTACAGGGCCCTTATAAATAGTTAAAATCTAAACAACACTCCTAAAAGAAGAACAGACTGAAAATGGCAGCAAGATGCTAGATCTTACAAGTTGTAAAAATGCTGAAAATGGAGGAATCAAACATAGTTTGGTTGAGAAATCAGGGTGCACAAGACAGTACAGCTTCAAATATGATTCTGTGTTGATTAATAGCAATGAGCATATATATTATATTTTGCTCAAGCACAAAGCATTGAGAGCTTGTAAATAACATGTTAAATAGCGGGCTAGAGATTAAAGAGGGATTCAGTTAGCTATTACTAAAGGGAGACCTCAATAATCCATGGATGCCTCATCCAGATGTCTAGGTATCCAAAGGCCTAAAGTGTAAGCAAATCAATAGGTCAACAATGTAGGCTTTTCTATTAATCTCACAAAGGCTTTAAAAGCTACCTGAAGTAGCCAGGCCTGGCTGTGTAGCCATCATTTAAAGATTTTGCTGCCTCTTGTCATGACAAGCCTCAGCTTTCTCCAAGACAAAAGTGCTGAATATAACTTCGAACAAAGTTACAGCTAAGGATGATTGTTGCTTGACTTTTAGCCCACTTAAAGACTGGATCAAAATCCTTGTCTTTTATCCCTTTGCTTTCAGTTGAACAAGGATTTGACATTTTCTCTTGCAGTAAATCACTTCAAAGTTATTTTAGTTTTACATCCTAGTAGCTCAATAAAATCTCTATTTCAAGATTTTAGCACAAGAAGTATTGGACTAACATCTCTGAAGACGAAAGACCAGGCAACAGAGAGCACACAACAGAGAGTTCCAGAGAAGCCTTTCATTGACCTAATCATGATCCACTTGGTAGATATAAATTTGGATTTGATATGAATGCAGACTTCAACTTCACCAACATGTCTGTCTGCATATTGTAATGGTAGGCTGTGTCAAAAGCTACAGATGTCTGATTTGCAGATGCACTGAGCTGAACAAACCCAGGGGTGAGAGCAATGAGAAGATACCAAGATTTAAAATACTGTCCTAGAAACAGAAGGTCCACATGCTGTCAACTACCATTTGAATCAGCATAATGGTTATTGCACAGAGGGTTGTTCAAGATCCAGTTTAGGAGCTGAGTTGTGGAAGTTGGCAAATTCAGCTATTTAAATTCAGCTTTTAAAGAGAGAACAGTATATATAGGAGTAGAACTGCAAGGTACATGCACATTCTTGAAACTGTTGTGACTGCCAAAGTCATCTGGATGCAAATACTAAATACAAAATTACAGCCTACTATTCTTTGCATAATACTTGCAACATCAGGACTTGGAGCGATCCCTCGTACGGAGTGATCCATACGGCTGGAACAACCAGAGCAATCACAGAGTTAAAGAATCCATTTCCAGTGTTAATGGAAGTTAGGAGTGCAAAAAAAGAAACCATGTCATATAGCTATTGTTACAGCTGATATGACATATAAAGGCTTAGAGGTATCAAAATGTCATGGTCTGTGTTCTTCAGCAAGTTTCAGTTCCAGAAGTTTCTATGGCAACTGAATTGTTAATCCACACGGTTTATATTCCAATTCATGCTACAGATCACATTTGACAAATGTCATCAGCTATCAATTTATGGCTAATTGATTCTGTGTTGGGGTATATAAAGTCCTATTTGCTGGGTTGCAGTGATTATGTTGGTTTTGTATTTTTACACACTGCTGCTTTTAACCACAAAGATGAAAACCCAAATATTTTAAAAAGAGCATTAAACTACAATGTAAAAGAAGCAAACAGGCTCAATATTTGTAATATTGAGTGCCTAGGGTGTCCCTTCTGTTACTTTCCCCACACATATCTTCTTGCATAGACATTAGTGGGCAGGACTTAACATCACCTCACAACAACCTGCTGAGCTCCAGCTCACTGCCAGCAATGTTATGGGTTATAGTAGCAAGGGACAGAGAACAGAACAGCAAAGGATCCTCTTAAGGGATATTTTATGGCAAGTGTACTCCCTTTAAGGAGTATGGTTATTTCTCCCCATTCAAATATTTTTATCTGCTTCCCACTAGAAATTATTGTGAACTGTTAAAACTCATCAGTTTTAGCATTCAAAAATACTATAATCAATTTAATAAGACTGCTTAAATTAAAAGTTAATTTGAAGCTTGGACTCGAAAAAACAATATTTAACAGTTTTGAAGATTTAGCAGTCTTAAAATTAGAACTTGTTCCATTTTCCAATAATTAGTATTTGTATCATAATTATAGTTTGCCTATCATTTCAGTAATCCTTAAAGAGCTTAGCTGCAAATAGAGAGTCCTTATCCAATGTACAAGAATGTTTCCAACCAGTTGAAAATATTCAAAAGCCCTTCAGATACAGATGGATCCTTATGGATTTGGGGGGAAAATGGGGGGATGAAGACAACACATATAAATGACTACCAGATACTCAAAGTCTGCAAAATGAAGTATAATTTGAGATCGCAGTCCAATGCTTTCAGAGACGTTCCAACATTCAGAAAGTATTTAGGGTATTAGCATGTGGTACTTACCTCATTCCAAAACTTATACAAGGCTCATCTCTCTGAATGTTCTCAGCTCAGCTTTGGAGGGAGCAATTTCATTTTCTAGTTCTATTACTTAACCCTGAACCTTTTCCTCAGGCCACTTATCAGCATCATACCAACAAGTCCCCCACAGGTAAAGTTTTCCCCCGTGACAGCCTCTGGACCCAGCCAAGAATTTCCACAAGACCTCTACCTAGAAACTCTGGCCCAGTCATGAGAGTTACTGCAAAACCATGCCTCCAACAACCCTGTTATCCTGGACATGATATCAGCTCAAAGATTTAAGATTTATTAGTGTCTACCTGCTGTTTACATCTTGTTAAGGAGCCTTTTCAGAAGTTTGTACACAGTATGTAATTTCTTTCTCTGAGTCACAAGTACAAAACATGATATTGCCCTGACCTGTAATTTCAGTGGAAAAGTCTCAATTATATCCATGATTTATTACCCCCATACAACTTCACTATTTTAGGTGTAATCTTCAGAAAATAAAAGAGGAATACCTGAACCTAGAAGTTCTGTTAATATCAAACATAAGCCTTTCCAGTGAAAACCCACACCAATAAGAGTGTGTGTTCAATAACTGTATTTCCTAGTATTTTTCTGCAGAGTCCAAGCTCCTGAACAGCTAAGTCATTAATTTAACATGTGAATAAGAAATATCCCTTAAAATACAGGGCTTTCCATGCAGGCAAGCTTAAAGCCATGGGGATCCATTGTGAAGTCTGTTCAAAACAGTAGCTAAGTTTCAGGGACAGTTCTATTTTCATGGAGTGGAAACTACATTAACAAATCCAAGGTTCAGTACTTCTGTTCCTTCCTAGTCTGCCACAGTTCTTTTAGTTCAGTGCCTTTCCAATATCAACTACAATATCCTTCCAAAAGCAATACTTCTGTGCTCAGATTTTTTCATGCAATATCATGCAAAACCTAAGAACTTAAGTCACACTGCAGAAATGTAAAAAACATTCTGAAGAACTGGAGTGGAAAATAAAGAAAAAAGATTCCACAGACAGCTTTTCAACAGAGCTACAGAATTTGCAAATCAGTTTTGTTGTGCCAGCCACTAATCTGTGCTTTTATATTCTGATATCATTCTTCAGTTGCCAGCAGATTTAGCAAGACAATGCTTTACCACCCCATCAACTGCATTAGAACACTAATGGCATTTATAATTTAAAATGGGCAGCAGACTCCTTAGCCTTGGTATAATTTTGGATGTTTTCACAGCAAATATTTTCAGTTGATATTTCCTCTCCTCACTTGCCTTCTCCACATACAACTATCCACTGAGGACAAGCATTTGACCCTTGAATGAAAAAGAAAACTGGCAGTTTAGGGCTCTGTAGACTATCTGTTAAATCTGTGAAAAAAACTTGAAAGCCTAATAACAGTAGAAATCCCGAAACAGAAGGTCTTCTCTATTATAGGGGAACCAGGCAATTTTGTGCTTACCAGTAGTTGAAATATATGCTGTATGACAAGTTTAGAAGTATGATTTCTGGGAATTGGAGGAGATTTTAAATCTCATTAACTAGCTGTAGTAAGTGTTCTCAGTAGTCTGAAATACTTTTTTACTTCTAAAAAGGGATAGGTGGAGAATTAAAAAAAAAATCACCAAGTGGTATGACTTTTTCTAAATAAATTCAACAGACTGCTGGAAAGTATTAAATAGGAAAAACCCAAACTTGTAGGGACTCTGGTAGCTCAAAAGTAGAATCACCACTATTCTGGATTTTCCTTTAATTGTAGTACCTGAGTATCACATTATCATGTGCATGTACAATCAATCTTATCCAAGGTGTGACATAAAAAATAAACAAACTACAAAGAACACAGCACCTTTCCAAATTTCAGACTATGCTAAGCATGCATAGATGTCTGTAAGGCAATGTCATTCGGCATTCAGTGCTTAGTCTTTATTTCTGCATTTCTTTCTCATTTCTTTCCAGCTGTCCTCTTGGGATAAGGTTGATGTGAGGAAGTTTAAAGGTAAAAGAAATAAAAAGGAAAAGCAAGAACAAAATACCATGTAAGCTACTTCAGTAGTATATCTTTCACTCACATTGTGAAGCTGGGCAGCTCAAGATCTTTCTTAAGATCACGTCACTAGCAGCTACCCTAGATAACCTTCTCCTTCACACTGGACCTGCAAAAGGGCAGTGCAGACACATCCTGCTGCCAGACTGGTTTCCAGCTTCTTTTGGGCAGTATGTTCAGATCACTGAAACAGTCTTCAGGGAAGACTTTGAGAAAACGTGATGATCACTTACTGAATGTGATGCTCTGGGTTTGCTGTGATGCTTCCTGAAGTCTTCTGTAAAAGCAGCTCCCTCCAACAAAACACACACTACTTTCTCCAAAACAAAGATCAGCTCACAAGTAACTGGGGCCTCTTATTCTCTGCATGGATACTACCTTAAAAACGCATGGAGGGGAGGCACTTCTAGATCCCCAGCTACTGCCCTCTGACTTTAGTTAAACGACTGCTCTTGATATACACTTCAGACTGCTCTGCAGTCCCAGGAATGCCCATCTGAGCAGCCTGACCTGAGCCAGCATTCCTGGTGTGCTAGCCAAAACCACAATACTTACAGGTTATTCTCTCAACTGCCTGGAGGAACATTTCTTCTTCTGGCAGAATGCAAATGAATTAACAGTTTAGAAAATGCTATGTCAAAAAGAAGGAATCAAACACTAAGAAGTTAACAGTATAGGTTATCAGGTTTCCAGGAAGCAGCAGAGAACAGTCTGGTTTTGTGCCCTGTAATGCACTGTGCTACCAGAACAAACCAGTTAGTGACATAAAGAAATAAATAGAAGAGATGGGCCACATGAGGACCCCAAGTCCTTAGGTTCTTCTGACCCAAGGCAGTTTTCTACTCTGTCCATTGCAAACTGTGAATGTCAGAGTGATACTGACACAAACATAAGCTCAGAGAGCTTGTTACCTACTTAGGCTTTGCTTTTAATGGCCGATTTACTCACATCATTTATAACACCAGCAAAAAAATTTGGTAACACTGTACAAGCTTCTCTCTGCTACTACAGAAATACTTGCTGTAAATGGTAAAACACTCCTGTAACTTTGAACTTGATCATTTGTATTTGCTCATTAAGTGCCTTTTTGGGACAAAATTCTGTTGTTTAATTAACAGAGTCTGTGTGAGAGTAATTGCTACACCCATCACTTCTCTAACAATAAGCAGTCTTCAGAGTTTATACAGCAAACATGGATCATATGAGCCTAACTAGACATTTTTCATTTACTTTTGGTAGGAGTTCACAGCAGGGATTAATTTTTTTGACAAGCAGATGAGTATCCTTGCTATTATTTAACACTAATTACCAGCCACCAAGAGAATGGATTACTTTCTTTTATCAGCCACAGTCTCCAGTCCTGAACCAAAATTCTCATAATGGAGTGGTTAAGGGACACCAGATTTACAAGAACATTAGGCTGTGAGCTACATATTTAGACTGGCATTTATGTCATGCTGTCCCCCACAACTGTGAGGCAAAAAAGACAGGAACAAGGACTAAACATATGCAGGGAAATGTCAAAAAAAGAATGAACTTGGCTAACAGGGGAGAGTTTTCTTATCTGTTGTCCTCTCATTTCTTCTAATGGCAACAAAGCTTTCCTTGTTTTCTGAAAGTTATCACATACAATTCCATGGAGGTAAAAGGTAATGCACGCTTTTAAAAGGTGAATAAACACTGAAACCCATCTTCTTTCTGCTTGTATGTTATCTCATGGAAGCATTCTGTGCACAGGTCTTCCATGTCATAGGAAGCATCAAACTACTGCCTATCTGGGCACACTGTTACCTTTTCTGCAAATGCAGAATCTAAAAACTTACAGAATCACAGAATCAAAAAGGTTGGAGAACACCTCTGAGATTATCTAGTCCAACCTGTAGCCCAGCACCACCATGTTCAACATTAAATCGTGTCCCCAAGTGCCACATCCACATGCCTTTTGAACACTTCCCTGGGCAGCCTGTACCATGGCTTGACCACCATTTAACTGAAAAATTTTTCCTAATATTGAATCTAAACCTTCCTTAGTGCAACTTGAGGCCATTTCCTCTTGTCCTGTCACTTTTTACCTGGGAGAAGAGACCAACCCCCACCTCACTAAAATCTCCTTTCAGGTAGTTGTAGACAGGGATAAGGTCTCCCCTGAGACAGCCTCAGCTCTCTCAGCTGCTCCTCATAAGACTTGTATCCAGACCCTTCACCAGCTCAGTGTAACCTCCATCAGAAACACAGAGATTGCCACCAAGTGGATCTCTGGCCCCACTTGGTTGTCAGTTATTCCACCAAAGTTAACTCCTGGTCCTACTGTGAGCCAGGGTACCAAAATACCGTTCAGTAATTCTCAAACATGAAGAATGTTTGCCATGGCCCCTGCATTGCATGTTTTAACATTTACTGGGTTGGAAGAAAGATTTACTAGAGTTTAGCAGTGTAATCAGTTATATTTAGTGTTTCCAGAGTCCTAGCTAGAGAGGTTTTAGGCAAATAATGATTAAAATAAAACATGAATGAATGTGAGGAAAAAAAATGAGATAATTGGGGAGGAAAGAAAAAGACATTTTAATACCTTAGCAATAAACTTCAGAACTCTTAAAAATGAAGGTACATAAAAAAAGCATTCTTTTGAGATAATTTAGTTTTACTACCAGAGAATAACATCACTCTTTATGTGGAAAGAATAAGGAGCTGCATCTCAAGACAAAGCTGAATGCTTTAGATCTGAACCCTTACTAGGAATGGATTCATAGCTCAGAGAGCTCTTGAGTTAGAACTTACCAGTTTGTGCCTCTTTTAGAAAATATTCTGCACTGCTAAAAGAGAAAGTTCAACCTAAAATACCACAAACTGCATGACAGTACTACCCAGTATGATCTTTCACTTGCCCATCACAAACCATCTTCTCTGTCTTCCAGGTGACCTGTATTTACTGATCAAATATTCAAGTAGTTTTGACAAATTTAGGACTCATGACTTAAACTGAACTTTACTGGTACTCACCCTAAGGGAAGATTAAATGAGGAATGAAGGGAAGGACTAGATTCTAAGTTCGCACTCTTGTGTGTTCTACAGTGCACTTATTTAGTAGCTTTCCATTCTGTGGCTATTGCTTTGTTTTTCTGAATAATTTTGTTCTCAGCAGTATACACCTTACTGTGCCATTCCAGTCATCATACCCAACCAGCTTTGCAGTGCCTATTGAAGATACTCCACATCTCACCAAAACTGACTATGGCCTCCTTCAAACAGGGACCATGACAGAACACTCACCCAAATCCCTCTCTAGGCAGTTGCTTTAGCACACAGACAATTGCCTAGAAACTCATCTTTGGGAACACATAGGGGTCTAGTACAGAATCACTCACGTATATTCTCATTGTATAACATTCTATTAACATATATATTATTTTTCAAGAGTTATATTGAACTGATTCTTGAAAGAACTCCCACCAATACGTTCTGAATCAGTAGACACAGGGAATCTACATGCCAAATTCGCCCTTTTGATCATATGTTAAACTCAACAAAGAGTATCTGAAATTCCAAAGTGATCTCCAACTTTGAAAAGTAATTTGATCCAAAAGACACAAATCCAAGATTCCCAACGGCTATGCTGTATAAATGCTGTGTTTTTTCAGCTGAAGATGGTATTGAGCTACTTTAATTTCATCAGTTATCTTTTAGATAAATACATAATGCTATATATATACAATGTCAAAACAGAACAGTATATTCCATGTAATAGTTATTTTTTGGAAGCCTGTTAAATCATGCCAGTAAAAATTGCATTTCCAGAATATTGCATTTGAGCTAGACCAGACAGGCTCTTCTTTTTTTTTTTTCTTCATCTTCTATTTTTTTTTAACTTATTAATCCAACAGAGTACTCAATGAAGAAGCACACAACAGAGAAAACATCCTTCTTCCCACCCTTCAAATGAGATCGGCAGAAAAAAACCAAACCAACCAAACAAAAAGAAACCCAACCAAAAAAATGCTGGAACATCATAATAGCATTAGCTGATCTCAAGAATACCACGAAATAGTGCTTTGTTTCACAGCAACACTTCATTTAGGATATGGTCCCTACGAGTGCCAACTCTGCTGCTTGGCTTGGATAATGAGCCAGTGGCCAAAGACTTTAGATCATTTTATTGGTGACAACGTTGGTGTGCTTAAGAGTCACAAAGGGTCCTCTGAGCCCAATGAGTGGAAAAGTCACTATCCTAATGACCATATAATTTTATAATATAATGGGGAGAAGAAAACATTTGTCACATTTTAGAGGCAGGAAATAAAACACACAGCTACAACATAATCACAAGAAGTTGGTGGTTGGTTCTAAATATTTAAACTAACACAATTGTTCATATTATTTTGCTGGACTCTTCCTTTCTCCAGTCTAACAGTACCTGGTAACAGAACAACCTCTATATAGAGATAACAAGACAAACTCAGCAGTTCAGATAACATAGTTAAACTAGCAATAAGCATCAGAACTGTCTTCTGTGACCATGATTTGAAGGAATGGAAAGATGATTCAGCCTAAGTTTAAGCTTCCAAACACTTTTTCTTACAATCATAAGATTCAGACTGAAGGAAACAAACAGCTGGTTTATAAGCCTGCAGAATTTTCTGAGGAGCAGCAAGAATTCTGATAAAGGATTTTGCAAATAGATACACTAACAGGAACTTCATGTTTCTAAGCTTTGTCAAGGATTCTCACATACCTCCATCTTGGAGCTTTGTATGCTTCCTTCTTCACAGATTCATCTTCTTGCTGTTTAAAAATTCCCAACAGCAATGGAAACTGGATCTTGCTGTTCATCCAGCCTCCAACATAAGCAATCTTGGTTACACATACTTTCACCTCTTTTCTTACTCTTGCTTTTTCCTCAGCACGTGGGTCTCTAATGAAACTAAAAAGAAAGCTTTTTCACCAGATATATTCAGACCTTTCACAGCCAAATCCCCAGAATGCTTCATTTTGATGTCTTAACACAAGCACCACCACTGCTACCTCAGTTATCCATTAGACTGGACACACTCCGATTCCCAGCTTGCTCCTAGCCCCCAGCTCTCCAAAAAACGGTTTTGTCCCTTCTCCATAATAAGAAGAGAAATGGTCTTTTAGGAGTCTAAATTACAATATAAATCTTCAAATCAATGGCACTGTATAGATGAAGTTGGCAGACTCCAACATCCTACCTTTCTACTGTCACAGCTGTGTCCTCTGCTGTAAAAGCCCTCATGAATTGATTTTTCGCAGTACCCAGGACCATCTCAAACAAAACTGAGGCTGACTCTTGGTCTCCAACATCTGGTGATGTTTTGAAGATCTGTCTGTTTCTAATAGTCCCTGCTACAGCTAAAAACAAACCCCACAAGATGTGGATAAACAGCATAGCCTCACACATTTTATAAAACACCACTTATAAGGTTCTTCATAAGCTGCACATCAAACCTCTCAGCACTGCTGGCTCATCGTTACACCTGCCAGCTGTGCTCTGCCTCTGTCTGCTGCAAGGTTCCCTTCTTGAGGGGCCTCAACAGTGCCACACATTATGGTGTTCCACAGGGCTCTGTAGAAGATTAGAAGCCACTCCCATTGCCCTCTCTTACACATAGAGAAGGCAGCTGGAGTTCATCAAAGTGGAGGCAAAAGGTTTAGTCTCTTTCGGGAGTTGAAAACATCAAAATCACCTATGGGAAACGCTCTGAATGCCTGCACGCTTGTGTTGCATATCAGACTGGGGAGTGTGCTGGAATTGGTTCCCTTTTTCTGGAGCACAGGAGAACCACCCAGAGATGTTTGGATTGAGGGTGGATCTATCAGTTCTTCAGATGTTCATGGAGCCAGTCCTCAAGCTGCATCCCTCAGTTTGAAAAGGCAGCAAATGGCATACAGGAGAATGTGTTATTTCCCATTAGTTTTGGTACTTTAGATAACAATTTTTTTTATTCCTTTGGGAAGATGCCTTCATGGTGAAGAGTTATCTTCCCATCCCTTGCAGAAGTCAGGAAGGAATTGCAAGTATAGATTACTGGAAACAAGAGTGCTGGCCTGTAAACCAAAACCAACCAAACATGGCAGTTCATATTGACTTTTTCTGCATAAAGTTGTCAGATGTGAGGAACCCCAAGAAAGAAAGTCACTTGCCCAAATAAAGTTTTCAAAATTACTATAATACAAAGTCATCAACTTTCACCTCATTCAGTCACATGAACAGACAGCTAGAGACCTCTTATATAATCCTCATTATTTTCATGCTACAAATAATAAGGACTTAAAATCCCACCACATTAGACATTTATTTACAACATAAAGGAAGGTGAACTCCTTTCTATCCTCTCTATAGGACAGAAATACCACTGTAGTACATCAGCAAAACTGAAAACAGGAAATGCCAGCAAAACAGAGGATGCAACAAAAACAATGCTATTAAAAAAAAAAAAAAAGTGCCAAAGCCTGTAAGACAAGTTACTCCTAAGTAAGAAACAGCTTTTTTATTCCATGTAATGCCACTTAAAGCTGACTTATCCTGATGCTGTATTCACATAGATAGACATTGTAAGCACACCCTGCCTTGCTATGAGCTGCAATAGCAAAGCAACCCTTTTATTTGTTTATGCATCAGTGTCCTGACCCTCCTCACTCCCAACCCACACACCAAAACCAGGAGTAGAACAGGATCACAGATCCCTGATATAAATATGCACCCAAGGGCCTTGCTGTATTTAATTCTTCTCTGTGCTACATTTCAATCCAGTCTCAGAACTGAGAAACCCAAGTATCTCTTCAGGCAAAAACATCCTGTTACAGTTCTGTGTACACACAATACTTCTGTTTTGCCAGCTGCTAGAGGACTACACAGAAGGTAGGACCTCACTGGTCAAAAATTAAAAAGAAATCAAATTTGTTCAAGCCCTATCTGATTTCTAGTCTAGTCTGACTAGTCTAGTAATCTAGTGCACTAACCAGAACTATAGACAGTAAGGACCCTTAAGCTTCTTTTCCAAGGTAACCTAGAACATACGGAACTCGTGGCAAAGCACGACTTTCTGGGCTTCCAGTGCTCCTCCTCACAAAGCAGAAACTCTGAGCTGGAAACCTCAAGGCTTCCCAGTTCTAATCAGCTGTTCTGCCTTGCTCAACACTTCATTGTGTAATAAACAAACACATGACTTCATGTAGCAATTGCCATTTCCAAGGGGATATGTAAGAATTCCTTATTTGCAGATTACTGCAAACACTGGTTTTATTCTGAATTGGGATAAACTTGAGCTAAGACTTCCTATGAGTCAGAATTCAAGTTAATAATGCTCAAGAATTAACACTGCTTGCAATTTGGTTTTGTAGAATACCAGTAAGTGTTTGGGGCATTCCAAATGGCTTCTTAAGGGTAGCACTTAAAAACGAAGGAAGTTAACCACAGCAATTTAGGTTTTGTTCAACTGAAGTGTTTCACAATGCCAGAGATAAACTGAAGAGGAAAATCATTTCAAATGATACAGGCATTATTTAAAAGATGGTGTCCAGGGCTTATAGGTCAGCAATTCTGATAACAAAATGAACAATACAATCTGAGGCCAAACCAGACTGGGAAAAAAAAAAGAATCCCTTGTTACCTACTCCTTGAGCCACCTAACTTTTTCATGGCATTTTTCCAGCTAGTAATCAGCATGTCTTGCTTGTTGTGAATTTTGTCTGTACTTATAGAGAGACAACTGGTTTCAGATTAGGCTTAGTCCCTCTGAGAAGACACAGTTCCTTATAGTCACACTAAAGCAAGCACATCTAGCTTCTGTTGGATGGAACCTGAATAGCTTATTTGTGTCCTAGACCCCTCACTGTTAAATGCAGAGTCTTATCCAAACTTGTAGGAGTTCTTTAAAATCAGGTATTAGAGGTTTATTCTCACTTTCACAGAGCCTGAACAACTCTTGATATGTAGCATGTCATCTACTGCATCCCACAGCAGGTTGCTATGGTTTCATTGAGTTGAAGCTGAGGCCAGTATCCCAGTTCTTTAGAGAAACCCACTGAGGCTTTTTTAAATATAGGATGAAGAAAGTCTCTTCTTCTACCAGACCTCACAAGGTCAATGAACAGTGAGGAAATCAAAGCCCAAACATCTCCCAAAAGCAGCCACATGAAGCCATATAAACCAAGCAGTTGTGGGTTTGTTCAAGATGTGGCCAGACTGAATCCCAGGAGTCCTAGGAAATACCAGGAGATTTTTGTGGCAGTGCTCTTTCCCAGCATGCATTCTTGGTAACACAGTGCTGGCACATATTTAGTACAAAGTCAGACTTCTAGGGAGAATCAGATGCTCCTAGTCAAGTTGAGATTTTCAGTGGCTACCCCTACATCCTAACTTCCCAAGAGCTTTCCCTGTTATCACCATGCTCATACCACTTCATTAGAGTAATATCAGGATAATAATTTACCAAGATTGTGACAAGCCCAAGTACGTGCTTTTGGAATCCCCAAGAAAAGACACTGAAAAAATGTGAACCAACACCTTCCAAAGGATATCTCCTGTTCGTTATGAGTACTTTGCGGTCACTAATGTTAACTTAGTTTGCTATATATTACATCATAGCGTGCTTCTGAGAACTCCAGGCATGCATCAAAGCCAATGAGATAAGAATCTGTCCCAACCTCTTACTGCAGCACAACCAGCATTTATTTAACTTCTCCCTTGAGCACTGACGCTTGGTATTTCTTAACTTGAACAAAGCCACCGAGACTGACTGTTACCAGAAGAGCAACAAATAGCTGCTTTTATCCTGGTGATATCTGATTACAGTTCAACTTAAGAACCCAGGACCACAGTTCTGGTTATGGATCAGGCATCTCTGTACCCCAGGAAAGCTGTTTAGCTTCTTTGTCCTCACCTCATCCCGCTGTCAGCACCTGGAGAATGACTGAAGCTGCAGTTTCACAGAAACTGTCATAGAACAGCATCATCAGGCTGTACTTTTACAACAACCTGAATCAATCCAAACTGCTGGCCACCACAGTCCTGCGCTGTCCTTGCCTCTGAGTCCCATACCCCTTCTTTGCACTAACAGAAATGACACCAAGAAAGTTACTAACTCTCTCACCAGATGTGAGAGCAAAGGCAGCACTAAATGAGGACAGATAAGGCCAGAACCCGCAAATGGAAAGGAATGTGTGGCCAATTAGATCAACCTCAGTCACCACAGGAGCACTGATTTTGTAATTCTTGAATCTCACTAGCATCTGAAACTTTTTTTCAAACATAAGTATTAGATGGTGTGAATGGAAGGCCACAGCAGAGCCTCTTGATCCAAAGAGTTTTCACTATTCAAGCTAAACAGAGTCTATCAGGAAAGAACAAAATTAGGCTCCTCTGCTATTATGAAGAGAAGCAGCTCTGTTGTTGACCACAGCAGTACTCACAGCAAGATGTGGATTAAGCCCCAGAAGCTGAAGTGAGATGACAAGCAGATGAGATAGGTCCTTTAGTTGGCAGAGCACTACAACAGAAGGGATGCAGCTTGCCCACACAGCAAGTCAGAAGCAGAACTAGGTAGCTGCCCTTCCCTTTCCCTATATCCTCTTTTAACAATTTTAGCCATTCAGTCTACTGCTTTCTAGGCTAAGCATCTGTTAGAGCTTATTTTGGCTCTGCTTCAGGTCGCAGTCTTGTTCTTGGGAAGGTATTTTGCCAAATGAAATAACAACCTTTTGGCTCCAGTGCTTGTGAGCAGATATTTAAAATATTGTTTTTGTCAAGGGCAACTTCTTCTGATGTGCTGCAAAAGTGCCAAATTCAACTTGATGCATTATTACAATCCCTGGAAGCTCTGGTTTGTATTTGATTAAAGGGCAATGGAAACCAAAGATTACATTTTAATGGAGCTGTGTTTAAACCTTTGCAAAAGGTATATCAAAAACCAAGAAGAACCTCTCCTGTGGTGACACAAACTGGACATTAAAACAATTAAGCACCATGTCCTATTTGCATAGCATGTGTCCTGCAATTTGATTTCAGCTGACAAAACAAATGAATTCAGTAACAATTAGGATACATTAAAATCAGTACAGTTATGAAACCATGGTCAGAATTATGTCTTAGGAAAGGTTTATTATTACACAGGAAATACATTTCTAGTTCCCATGCTGAACAAAGATGATAAAGACTGAACATTACCTTATGTAAGCCATGTTAGATACTGGACTATGCTATAAGTCATATCTACGCAGGCAGTTGTATTTGCTTGACTACCTCAGTTGCAACAGAATATTGAAATAAAATTTTCAGCTGAAGGGATGCTATTCCAATGCTATCAACACACACAAGAAGACAGCAGAGGACTGCCATGAGAAAGCATGCGGAAAGAAAAGGATATTGAAGTTTTCAAGGAAAACGAACAAAAAGAGAACCAAGAAGTGTTCCAGCCCAAAACAGGTTTCTGCAAAACTCTGGCTAGCATGCAGTCTCATCACATTTGGAGAGTTCTGTTACATGATTCAGTCACCCAAGGGTAACAAGTACATCAAGATGAAGCTTTGCTAACTTTCTATAGCCAGCTATCTACAGCAGTTCCACAGTTCTTAACCAACAACTCTTACATTTCTGTGAGCCTCTGTATACCTGTAAAAAATGTACAAGGCTCCCATAGAAATGAGAAGTGTGTTCCACACATTACCTTTTTCCCCACAGTCCTCAGATTTACTGTAGATGGTGGCACGACTGATCATCTGACTACCATCTGTCCAACATCTTCTTTTTAGGGAAACCACCCAGCAAATATAATTAGCTGGCTCTAGGCTACCATTATTCAAAATGAATACCCTGTTCTATATTCAAGCTATCACTAATGCTATTCCCTTGAAAAGATTCAGCACACTGACTCAGAGCCTGAGATCTCTGTTGGGGGTGTTGTTTGTTCCCATGTGCTTGTCCTTCTGTGAAGTTACAAGCCTGCATTACAAACGTTGCCATACAGCAATAGCTGTGGTTACCTGAGCAGGTCAGCTTCAGATGGGAAACAATATACCTGACTGAGCACAGAAATTTAGTAGCCCCACTGTGAAGGGTGTATTCGTCCAGGGAGGCTGCTGTGCTAACACAGCCTTAGAGTTTAGTGTAGCTATTCTGAGTGTCTGCACTGCAGTGTATTTGCCAACATATTTTTTCTAACATATATAACGTCTAACATATGTATGTTTGTGTTTCCATTATTATTTTCTTGATAGTGATGCTGTATTGCTTTCAGTTTTCAACACTCAAATACCCTAATGATCACCAAAACTGCAAGAGAAGACCACAGTAGCTTGTCCGAAAAAGACACAAAACCAAACCCAGCAGTTATTGCAACACTTGCAACAAAATTATGTGCTTGGCATGACGCTTCTGGTGGCAATACAGTAGCATGGCACCTTACACATGAGAAAGAGTCCACAGATCAGTACAGCCATGAACAGAGCTGCAGGTGTTTCAGTCATTTTATTGCCCAGAGCTTGCTACAGACTACATTTAGGATTCCCCTCCTGTCCCTTAAGGCATTAGTAAGCTCAGCCAAACCACTGACTATTCCTGATTTCTATCTGAACTGCAAACCCTTAGGAGCTATATATCCTTTTGTGCCTGTATAGCTCCATCCAAACAGAAATAATATTTCAGGTTGCCACAAATCCAGATCCCAGACTCAAGAAAGCTACTGAAGCTTTAAGGTGCCATGACCCAAATTCTGCTTGCAAAGTGAATTTCTTGCAAACTCCCTTGAGACTCATAAATATAGTTCTGTTTCCAATAACATGATTCTATTTAATGCCTTCTGCATTTAAAACCATAATCCTTTTAATAACTTTGGGAATATTTGAAGATATTATAAAAAAATAAATTATTAAAAAAAAAAAAAAAAAAAAAAACCAGAAAGCCATTGGACATCCCTGAAGGTAATTGTTTATACAAATAAGCCATAGGACAATAAAAAGCCAGACTGACCATGGTAATAACTCCCAATGCTGATTCAAAGAAATTAAAAGCAGGCCAGAAAGCTTAATTCTAAATGTGTTTTCAATTGATCTTTGTTCCTGACTGTGTTTAATGGTTAGCTGTTTGAGAAACCCTCTGGGGTCCTGCTAGTTGATTTCAAACTGGGAAACAGCGAGCAGTACCACAGAGAGCAAGATGCTTTTCTTTTCAAGAGAGTGATTTTAAACACTACTGAAAGGTTGCAGACTGCCAGTCTCAGAAATGTTTTACAGAAGAAATATGGAGAAGGATTTTTCACTCCCTCTGTTTATCTACTGTATTCATACATCTCTCAGGACAGAATATCTGAACTTCTAACAAACGAAAGTAATTGTCTCCATAACTGTCCTGCAAAGAAGGGTAGCATTACTATCCACGTCTCACTCTGATGCAAAAAGAATCTAGGCTATATTTCGATAACCAATATTTCACCTATGCCCCTAAGTTTAACGTTTCCTACAGACTAGATGTCTCTGAAGGCCACATCAGCCAATATGCATGGACTGAGGTAAAATTTCACTCAGTTCCACTGGACACAGTGTACATCTAACCTCTACCACTCCAGGAGTTTATGTTTCTAAGTTCAACACTCTAGACTTTCATTTTGCTGGAGAGATGCTGTGCTGCCCCCCAAAATGGGACTTTACCTTCTGTTCTCTTTCAGACATGAGATATTTAAAGCCATAGGGGCAGGTATGCTCAGAATAAGATAAAACAAATTCATGAACTAGAGTACGATGATTAGAGCTTAGAAACAAGAAGAGAAAAGCAAGTTGCTAGCCCAGCCTCCCCTTCACTCCCAAATACTCAAGAGCTCAGCTGCCCCGCTGCTGGCCAGCCATAGCACAATGTGTTTTCAGAGTTCAGGGCTGCCTTTAGATGGTTTGCATTAAGCAGGTAAATTAGATGCCTTCTTTGGGCTCTGTAGACTCTCCATACAATCAATACTCAGAGTGACAATTGCCTTAAGTGGGCAACTATGAGCACCTTTTTAGACTTTAGCAAGATGACCGAGTTGCCTTCTGGGGGTACTTCTCTCATCAGTGACCACAGAGAGAACATTTAGAGTCCAGGCTCCAAACAGGGGCAATCAACCAAGAGAAAAGACAGACTGTGGAAATGCAACCCATAATTCTATCCCTTGCCAGAAGTTATTAGAGAAGTATCACCCAGTAACTTCTGGACTACCTAATTTTTAAAACATCAAATGAAGTACAAGAAAAGTGAATAGTAAGGTTGCAACACCTACACATTCTTATGTTTTAGAGCCATTGGGAGACTTCTTATAAAGAATTCAAAGTACTGTCTTTTTCTGGGTAGGCTTCTCCTACCATTCAAAAATCTTTTCTTTCAGAAATGAGGAAGGGATTTTCTCCTCATATTTGCTAAACTGGGACAAGACATAAAAATGCAAAAGGTCCTGACTTCCACTGTCTTTAAGATAAAACGTACTTACTGAACCCGACTATTTTGTTAATGAACTCTACAGAATATTCCAAGTTACATACAGGCAAAGCGTAACATACTGTCACATTTAAAAATGAGGCAATGTATACATATTTGGTAAAGAAAATGCCTAACAACAAAAGAATCTGGGAGGGAGTTTTACAGTCTTTTCAGAAAAAGGCAGAATTCACTGTAGACTTCAGAGGGCAGAGAATTAAAAAGAAAGATTTCTAGACAGAGCTAGATAAGGCAAGATGACAGGGCATGGTGAGGGATATCTCCCATAAATTTTGCCATTGGCAGAAGGCAGCCTTGCTGGCAGCTACAGAAACAAATGACTGGGATATTTCAATGATGGATCAGCTTGGTTTTTATTCCAATGTACAAAAAAGATAAATAAAAGATATGCAAAGGGATGTCATTCAGAATAGTAAGTGGCAAATCCCAAATGTTTGAGAGAAATAGAACAGAAAATCCAGAGAAAATATAAAAAGAAAGCTGGAAATTCTGAGCTTTTCAGGTCCAATTACATTGTGAACCCTGTGAAGTGGTAGCTGCAAACAGAAATTTGACTTTTCAAAACAGGAATGGAAATCTAACCTGAACAGTCAAAGTACCTGTGTTGGTGTACTCCCCTATCTGCCACACTAGCTCAAGCTGAGCAGTGCTGTAAAGGCCTGTGATTCAGCTGGAGTACCGGGCAGTTTGGAATCAATTCTTTATTTGTGCAGACCAGTCCAGCCAGCCCTATGCAGTTCACTCAGCCAATGCTGTATCATGCTTTCGGATGGAGAAAGACAAATTGGCAATCAGAATATAGAAGATGAATTCATATGTCTGCACTCACGGTATTTCAAATTTACAGATTGGTTAGGACATCATTTAGCAAAAAGTAGCTCTTGCAAGTATAATCCAAGCTTTCACGATAGATAGGTTTGATAAAAAATGAAATGAAATTTTGCTGCTACACCTGAGATCTCAGCAGCATCAACTCACCTTAGCTGATGAATTATTTCCATTTATTATTAGGAAACAATATGGAGACAGTTACTGTTCTCCTCTTGCTTAGGCTAGTTGAAGACTTCCTCTCTTTCTAAAGGAACAGCGTCTGGGTCAGGAAATGCACTCTTCAGCTTCCTCTCAAAGCTGTTTCCTCAAAGGGTAAGGTCTTTCCTGCCTTTCCTCAGTAAACTGTCTGTGCATGCCCTATATACAAACCTATCCACTACAGTATCATTAATCATATTTTGCAGAGGTGGAAAACTGAAATTTAAATGTTAAATTACTTCCCCAAAGTCAGTAGCACAGATAGGAGAATAATACTAACAAGTTATTATCAGACACTTCACATTTTAAGAGCTCAAACACTACCCAAAGCTTGTCTCTGTCACTTTTTCAGTTATATGGGTGCTGTTAGGCCCCAGGCCCTGAGCTCACAGAAGTTGGCTTTACAGCTGCTCCAGGGTTGTCCCAGGACACTTGCAGGGCTCGGGGAGTGGGACAGGGCATCACCTCAGCTCCGTGAAATTCGACCTGTCCCTTCCCCCCCACACACACACACACTTGAGTTGGTCTAAGCCAACAATTAATATAATAATCCAGTGTCTCACAGATGCCTTGCCTTAACATTACCCAAGATGTCAGTAACAGAAATGCAATGGGTCCTTAGGTCTCCCAGGCTCCTACACAGAAACTGTCCCCTAGATTTTATTACCACTGTTCCTTTTCAGCTCCCATTTCTATATGTAAATCATTATCTTCTTACCTTCTCCATCATTGCCCACTTATTCATCCAACACATCATGATGCAGCTGCCTCACACTGGAAAAAATGTACAGAGCTATGAAGGAACAGACAACACTGTCAGACTCTGGTGATGTAAAAATCATATAAATATAATCCTCGGAATTCACAAAGTAACAGCATTTTTGCCCTTCTATCTCTCAGCAGGCCTCCCTACACCATCAAGTGAAATACGTATCTTCCAGTCTAGTTACTTCACTTCTGCATGCAGATTTTGTCTCGAGACACCAAAGCAAATGTTTGTGCTGAGTGACACAGTGAACATTGCCAGTCCCAAAGGTCCCGCTCAATGCTTTTGGGGACATATGCAACTTTGGTCTCAGCTGAAATGCATGGAAAGTGGTGACTTTGACCCATGCTGTAAAGGACACCAAGGAAAGGACATGCTCAGTGATGAGAGAAGTAAAGCTGTAAAGTGATTTTATAAGAACAAGGGACTGTGAGAAGAGATTATTTTCTCAACAAATAGCACACTGACACGTTAGCTGTTATAAGTGTTAGAAATTTTTAATATTTGAAACCTGCCTGCACAAGAACTTTCACACTTATCTGCTATCAGTGACATTACACAATTTTATTTGGATGTCAGTAGGTGTTCAAGGACACAGCTGTGCTCTGTTACAAATGCTTTTAAGTCAAGCACAGTAGCAGCAAGTTACCAGACAAAGAGACACTGTGTTAAAGGCTGCCTGCCAGAGATTACTTATTCAAGTTGATTACATGGAAAGGACAGTAGCACTGCCACACTTCTACCTCATACTCCCTGGAGAAGAAGAAAAGCCAAGAGTCACATCTAGGTTTTCTTCAGTTCTCACTGCACAGGGTAGGCAGGAAAAATGCAATGTAATGTGAAGACACAAGGTTTGATCTTTCAGAGTAGTGCACCTAAATGCTTTGCTAGGTCAGTGCAAGCACATTCTATATCAGTTTTAAGTACAAGTAGCATATAAAATGCCTCTCACTCAAAAGCTGAATCTGACCATGATTTGAGTCAAAAGCAGAAAATAATCATTATTATAGATCATCAAGAAGCAGGAATGTCTTGGGGGGTTGGAGAGTTCGTGCTTTCACCAAAGACCCAAAACACCTTTCATTTCCATGTATTTCAGTAAAATCTGCAGTTGTACAGCACGTTAGGATTGCACAGCCATAGCACCCATAAGTAAATCGCTCTGTGACATTCTTATGTGAAATGGCACAGAGGAATTAAGGTAGAATTAAGGTAAATTGAACGAATTCCACCTCATTGATTCAACCTCAATGTTATTAACCGAAAAAATAAACTGGTAAGTGAAATACACATAATAAACCCCGGTGGGAAAAGCACTGGGCACAAATTCTCGCTTACGCTGCTAACTTCAAAGCAGGCAGAGCGAAGTCACCAATTAATTAGCCCTAAGTGGTTACAAAGGCTGTGGTTTGTGTCCGCGGCTCTCTAATTGCCGCGGCAGGAGGGGAAAGCCGAGGCGCCTCCCTCAGCCACAGACAACCAAGCCCTCATTCCCGCGGAGGTCCCGGTGCCGGCGGGCGGCGCGCGCCCTCTGCCGGGAGCGCCGCTCCTCCCCCGGGCACCGGGAACGGGCACCGCACCCACCCCCGTGGGGCCCGCACAACGCCGGGCTGAGGGGCCTTCTCTCCGGCCGGCAGGGAGGCAGTACCTTTGGTTGGTCTGTCTTCTGGGAGCCACCCCAGGATCCCCCATCCTTCATCGGCCATGAATCTCAGACGTCAAGAAGTTTCACGTTTCCCAAACAATCCTATTTCTAGTTAAATGGGATTTTTCTCATCCGTTTCCTATATATTTATTACTATTACTTCATCCTTGTATTTGCTGTCTTGCATTTTTCTTCTTCTCTATCTTCCCTTCCTCAGTGAGTAAAACTGATCACAAAGGTATCTGTTGCCCTACGTATGCCAGCCCATGGGCATTGCTCTTAGTTACTTTTTATGGCAAGTTTTACTGTGAAGTTGCTTTTACTTTAGCTTGGATCTCTGTATTTCCATATAGTGACTCAAAAGCGCCCAGCAGCCCCCAGTGTGCTATTTCTGATCACCTAATGATAACTTCCATAGCCACTCTAACTTTAGCAAAGGTATATTCTTTTATTAGTGAGGTATGCAATTAGTGCTACGCATCATTATTTTTAGGTGGTATTTGGATTTTCACTCTAAGCACTACCTCAGTAGTCCTATGTGCCAGTGTTATTTCTCTGATAATTAAGGTGGCCCCATAAAACATTACACAAAAGCAGGGAAAGGCTGGAATCCCTCTTGCTGAAATGATGAAGCTGAGTGAGCTGATACATTGCACTGAGTGCTGATGGCTGTCAACAACTGTCTATTGGCAATCCCAAAGGAATGAGAGTAAATGGGTATCTAAGATGTTCAATTAAGACTAAATAAGAGAACTATTACCTCTTGTAATAGGAAAAATAACAAACACTTGTCGTGGTTTAAACCCAGCCAGGCAACCAAACCCTGCATAGCCGCTTGCTCACACCTCCACCAGTGGGATCAGGGAGAGAGAATCAGAAGGGCAAAAGTTGGAAAACTCATGGATTGAGATAACGACAGTTTAAGGAAAGCAAAATCCACGCACATGAGCAGAGTGAAACAAGGAATTCATTGATTGCTTCCCATGGGCGGGCAGGTGTTCAGCCATCCGCAGGACAGCATAGACGCAACACATGTTACTTGGGAAGACAAACACACTACTCCAAACGTACCCACTTCTTCCTTTTTGCTCCCACTTTATATATTGACCATGATGCCATATGATATGGAATATCCCTTTAGTTATTTTGGGTCACCTGTCCTGGCTGTGTCTCCTTCCATTTGTAGACAGAATGCACAAGAGAAAACTTTTCTTATAATAAAGGGATAAAATTGTCAGATTCAATCCCCTGAAACTAACCAGATAAAACTACATCCTGAAAAGATGAATCAAATAAATTGTAAGTATTTTATTTTACCTGTAATGCAATGTAAAAAATATTGTTGCCTAGAGCAAGGGATGATGTTACTTCCAGTAATACAGGCAAGATAAGAAGATAGTTACTGATAAAAAAATTATACATCATCTGTGAAAATGCAGCTGAATTGACAGCAAATGCAATAATGACTCAGTCACACACAGGGACTATAAAGAGGAATCATATAAGAGCAGAGCTAGGACATGAATTATATTCATCAGCAAAATCAGATGCAGGGAAACCAAGCAAGGAAAAACATAAAATCAGAGGGCCCTGAGTTACCATGCTGATCTATGTACACGTGTGAACATGTCTTCTATTTCTCCTCTAGGCAGACAGATGTCTGTAATGGGGTAGTATCAGAACATATTAATCATCTCACTACACGGACATCAACTTTTCATCAATTGACACCAATGATAAGTGTATCCTCCTCTAAAAGTAAACTGATAGTTTGTGAGACAGTATTAATTACGAAGGTCTTGATTTTTCAGCAGTCATTCAGCAAGGAAAAACAGTTTTGTAGCTTGGACACATCTGCTACAAGCGCTATGACATGATTGATTTTGTTATAGATTTAGACAATCTGTGTTAAGTGGGCTTTGTGTGAGCCAACCACTGATCTTTGACTTTTGAGTCATCCATCTTTACTCACCACATACACTCTCCAGCACTCTGTCCAGCAACTTGACAACTACATATTAAAGGAAGGTTATCACAGCTGCCAGTTTTGAAGCACAATATTTGCAGCTCCATATTAAGTTGCCCGATTATTAAGGTGGCAACATAAAAATATGATGGGCAGCTCTTATATAGCCTTGCTTGCTTCACATGACTGCAGCTGACTATGTCAAATTAAGCACCAAGGACAGTTTGATGCAAACAAGAATGAGATCAAACAGCTGCTCTCTAATAAGAACACCTCACATATTAGACTTCTCAATGACACATCAAAGCCTGGGGAGCAGAAACATTTTCAAAGCTTCATGCAATTTGACCCAGGCACACCTACAAGAAATGAAGACTGCAGACAAAAGAAAGCCTAAGAATAGGAGGTCTAGTTTTTACTAGTACACAGACCTGGAAGTGCTTTTATGAAGAAATAAAATCTAGTGATGTTCCCATGCATTAGTTCTCCTTTGTAGCTTTGACGGGTGTCCTCCACTTACGTAAAAGAAGCAAACTGCTGGCACGTGGGCAGGATTTGTGATTTTTTTTATTGAGCTGCTCCTTTTATACTGAAGAGCCTGTCTTCAATGACATAGTTGAAACTGCTCATTAAATGATGATGTTCATGCCTCAACTAATGAAGCAGAGAAAACTCCAAAGGTCATCCATCATGATAAAATCTTTTTTTAATGTTAAAATTACTTTACCCGGTAAGCCAAATATGGGAAAGAATGTGTCAGGAGCCCAAAGCAGATTTATAAAAGAGTAAAGATGATTGTATCTGAGATAGCAGCAGAGCCACCACTGCACTTTTCTCTCTGCCACACCTGGGAAACAACTACCTGGAAATGCTCTCAATTATTCAAATAGCCACCTGGTAGACAAAGTAGTGCCAGAGAACTGACACAATTTTTTTGGCTGGCATAGTTTCACTGGACTAAGCATTTTATCACCAGGCAAGACTTCTCTTTCGCTGTTTATGTATGTGTATACACACAATTTACTTGTGGGAAGAGGACAGCTTGAAGCCAAAGAGGCCCCAAACTTTTCAATGACATCTAAAGTTCTGCCTTGAAAGTCTGTCAAACATTAAGAACAGCGATAAAAGGTTTTGAACTAAGGTAAATCTGTCACTATGTTACAACTGGTAACAGCTGCACACTGTTACAAGGCTAAGGAAGCAAGAGGAAGCTCTTGAGGAATCCAGTCCTCTCACCAGTTATTGAGAGCATACGTGCTTCATTTCACCACCACACCTGCCCCACCCACACAGCTCTGCTGCTCGAGAGTGCACACACGGGGCACTGCAAGCAGTAGGCAAATTATATCCAGTCAGTCAGTTTGCTGGGTAATCGCTAAGCCCTGGCTAGAGGTTACCACCACCATTTGTTCTCTATACGAGACTTGACAACCACTCACTCTTCCATGCGTCACTGCCAACACAGCCCTGGCAAACAGGACTAACAGCACTGGCCGGTCTCACCGCGCCCAGCCTCCAAGGGCTGTAGAACCCCACGCTCAGCACTACTGGCGCAAATTCACCGGGTGCCGCGCCTGCACTGCCGCGTTTACCGCATCACCACACAGCCATGAGGCGGCACCCGCTGCCTGTGCCCTCACAAGCCGAGGCGACGGCACCGTACAGCACCGTACAGTACAGCACCGCATCCCTACAGCGCCTGCCCGGGCGCCTCAGGGAGCCCCTCCGCCATAGTGGGGGAGCGGTACGGCCGCAGCCAATAAACGGTACTCCTGCCTGACAGACAGCAGGGAGGGGCCGTGCTGGCCAATAGAGGAGCGGATGGGGAGGGAGGCGGGGACTGCCAGAACCCAATGGAAAACCTCTTGGGCCCCGGGGGGGCGGGAACAAGAGTGAGGTTCAGTCAGGGACGGCACGCTCTTCCTCCAATCAGAGCGCCTTCCCCCATTGCCCCCCTCGGATTGGTTACTAGGTGGAAGGCGGGCCTTAGGCGGCCCTTGTTCCCAATAGGAAGGTAGCACTGCGTGACAGGCGTTCGGCTCAGCCAATCACTGTCGGCGCGGAGGCCCCAGCCTCTCTGCCTTGCAAAATGGCGGCGACGGCGCCCAGCGCGGCTCCTCCCGCGGCGGCCCCGCCGCAGAGCCCGCCGGCAGCTCCGGCCGCCCCGGCCGGGAGCGCTCCCCCCGCGGCCGCGCCGGCCCCGCCCGCCGCGCCGGCCCCGCCGCCGCCGGCCGCGCCGCTGTCAGCAGCGCTCTCGGGCCCGTTCCCCGGCGGCCGCGTGGTGCGGCTGCACCCGGTCGTGCTCGCCTCCATCGTGGACAGCTTCGAGCGGCGCAACGAGGGCGCGGCGCGGGTCATCGGGACGCTGCTGGGTAAGAGCCGCCCCGCCGCGGCCTGCGGGCCAGCACCCCCTGGCGCCCCCTAACCCGCTGCCCTCCCTCCCGCAGGGACCGTGGACAAGCACTCGGTGGAGGTCACCAACTGCTTCTCCGTCCCGCACAACGAGTCCGAGGATGAGGTAGGGAGCCGGCCCGGGAGATGCTCTGGGCTCCGCAGATGGGGCTGGAGCCCCAGCTGCCCCCGCCCAGAGTTAAACAGCCCTGTAGCCGCTGACTCGGCCCTGTCCCGTTTCTCAGGTGGCAGTCGATATGGAGTTTGCCAAAAACATGTATGAGCTGCACAAAAAGGTGTCTCCTAGCGAGATCATCTTGGGCTGGTAAGTTCTCCTGCAAGAACACGCAAGCAGTTGTCTTGGTCCCTCAAACTGTTTGAAATACATAATTCACCTTGTCATAGATGTAGAAGCAGAAGCACTAATGGTTGTGACAGTAAGATCTTGCGACTCTTGTTCTACAGTCAGTGGTAAAGCTCTTGCAGTTCATAAAAGGAAGAGAGTACTGGAGACTTACGGGATTTGGTTTTGTTTATGTCTAGCAAGGTTTTGCAGAGGACTGATGAGTTAGAAAATGCTTTCACGGCTTTGGTAGAACATACTACCTGTGATACATGTAAGTTAACTGGTTAGAAAGAAGGGAGAATACAAAAGAGTAGTTTCAAGTACCACATTCAAGTACCAAAGGCATCAGGAGGAATCACTGGTACCAGCTGAGTGCATAGCTCTCTGCTGAGAAGTACCTGTCTGTGGGTTGCAATGCAAGATCAGTACATTTATATGGGAACAGAGTGTGTCTGAGTGTGTGACATAGTGTGTTTATTAGTCTTTTCATGCCTCTCTGATCCTACAAAATAGCTTTGTTCTGTTCCTGTGGAGCAGACTTCCTCAACAACCTTCTAATGGCTCAGCAAAGTGCAGTTCTGATGACAGGACTTTCCCTGTGGATGTGAGACACTAATTGCAGAGCAGTTAAAGGAGCCAGATGAGCGAGTTATACCTCCTGCAGAGAGATGTTTGATTTGTGGAAGACAAAGCTGGTCTGAATTTGTACAGAAGTAAAGAGTTGGTCAAGAACACAGTGACAGATAAGTGAATACCGGGTGTCTGATGACAGTTGTGCTGACATTTTTATGGCTGGTACTGCAACACCGTCCCCGTGCGTATTTTGGGCACGGGTGTGCTCAGCCTGTGATTCCTACAATTCTAGGACAGGTGGCCATAAAACTACAGAATCCATAGTTAAAACACTTGTATTTCCTATGCTGCTGCAGCCCAATGTTTGGAAATCAGTGGAAATACAAACCTGTTTAATCCCAACAGCACGGAAGGGAGGGCACTTGAATGTTGGAAGAATGACTCCTCAGCATGTGTTCTTTTGAAGGTATGCAACAGGTCATGACATCACGGAGCACTCAGTCCTGATCCACGAGTATTACAGCCGGGAAGCGCACAATCCAATCCACCTCACTGTGGACACGAGTCTCCAGAATTCGCGCATGAGCATTAAAGCCTATGTCAGGTACTCTGGGAGGCTGCACTTCTGCAGGGGAGCTGTGAGAATTCCAGAGACACGCCATCGGGGTGACAGGGAGTGTAGTGCACTACAGTGTCCCATTTTGGACAATACTGTGCAGTAGCTAAAACAGTGGTGAGCCAGGGACCATGGCTTACTTCTCTTTGGAATGTCTTGACCATTGGATGTAGGTTGAAAGACCTGACCTTTCATAAACTGGTACCTCACTGGAGTGGGGAATTGTGACTTAATTAGCAGTGTTCTGAATATCTCTGGGACATTTCATAGGATTCACACAGCTAGCAGCAGTGTCAGTAACTTCATCACACTGACTGAATACTAGCCTGTAGCCATTGGATTTATTTGTACAAGCTGGAGGATTAGTGTTAAAACGTAATTGAAACAGCATCTTCTTGATGAGTCTTTCTTCCCCTTAACCCCTTCATTTTTGTCAATCAATGAAGATTAAATATTGAGAAATTAAACTCTTCCACCTCACTAAATTCTTCCCAGTACTGGCTGAAGAGCTCTCCTCTGTAAGGAAGAAATCCCAAGCCTTTCTTTACAGAGACAGTATGGCTTCTTGACCGTGCAATTTCAAAAAGGGAGTTATTCCATGACATATTACTTAAAGCATAATGGACTTCAAATTACTTTGAATATTAGGATTAATAAATATGTTGAGAATGCTTTGTACTTGAATTTTGCCATATTTGTTTGTTCCTTCAGTGATTTCTCACAGTATTTCATGATAGAAGAATACCTGTTCTAAAAGCAAGGAATTGTGGCTAAAATTATAGTACTTAGCTCTTCATGCATTCATGCTGACAAATATCAGACCAGGTAGGGATATTCTTGGATGAAAATGGTCAATTAATAGCATGCCAGAACTGATTTCCTGTCCTCAGTTATCCTTAGTCATAAAATTGCTGATTTTGGTGAGAATTAATAACCTCTACTCATGTTCATGCTTTAGTGCTAACAGAGATCATTGAGATGGAAATCTATGTCTTCCTCCCTTATAGATGTCCATGCTGAAAACGTTTTGTTCTTTTTTTTTTCCTAGTGCCCCAATGGGAGTCCCTGGTAAAACCATGGGCGTGATGTTCACACCCCTAACAGTGAAATATGTTTATTATGATACAGAGCGGATAGGAGGTGAATGCTTCTTTCCTATTTCGGTTGTAACCATTGTTCTGACACTGTTCAAATGCCTTTTTTTACCCTGGTAAAATTGCCATTCTGGGAATTCTACTGGGAATTAGACTGTCTTGCTGAAGCTGTCCTAAAAAGTCTTCAGCTGGTTTCTGTGGCAGTTTTTTTCATTGATCTTCCTTTGGCTTTCAGTGGATCTTATCATGAAGACTTGTTTCAGCCCTAATCGAGTGATTGGCTTGTCCAGCGACTTACAGCAGGTGGGCTCAGCATCAGCCCGGATTCAGGATACCCTGACCATGGTGCTGCAGTATGCTGAGGATGTGTTGGTAAGGCCAGCTTTTTATTAGCCAGAAAATAAGTTTGATGTAAACTTGGCCATCTTCTTTTTCTTTTTATATTTTCTCTTTCTGGGCCGTAAACTTACTGAGTTTTACTCATCTGAACTGTGTGTTTTTATGCTTAGTCTGGCAAAGTGGCTGCTGACAACACTGTTGGGCGTTTCCTGATGGATCTTATTAACCAGGTGCCAAAGATTTCACCAGAGGACTTTGAGACAATGTTGAACAGCAATATCAATGTAAGTTCATAATTTATTTTTTTTCTGTGAATTGTCAGCAATTTTGAGAATTTGTCATACAGACACAAGTTTGTCTGTGATCAAAACAATCTTATCTTTTTGTATAAACATGTTAGTAGCCCTTTGTTGTCAGGGCTGAAGGTGGATAAAGGAGCTCACCATAGTAATATTGCCATCAACTGCAGATAAAAGAATAAATTTTAAAGTAGTTAGGAATAATGCAAGTAATCTGCAAACCAGCACCAATTCTCCTTTCATTTTGATTGGACAATATGAATTACAAAACTTAAAAAGTTTGGATTTCAAGGATAACTGGTGACTTGACAGCTTCCTTTGCCTGAACTGAAGTTCTGTCTCCTTGCATAACACTTAGGACTTGAACAAGATTCTAGCATGCTACCTTAGTTTTCTCTTTCAACAGAAACAAGTTTCTGAATGTGTTGTTCAGCCACAGTCTGCAAGACCAGAACTAATTTTTAATTTTGCCTATACCCTTTGACTTGCCTGGTTAACATAGGTGAACTTGGAGTTAAAATTTCACAAGGAGTGTTTCATATTCCAGGAATACCAAAACCTTCCTGCAAGGGAAGCATTCCTCAGGGAAGGGCTTTCAAGACTAACAATATTTCTAGTAGATGACTGTAAAGAGCTTTACAGGTGTTAAAAATTCAGCTCCCTAATAGGCTACAATCTTTGTTCATATTTCTGACCACTGTTTTTTTCCCCCCTTTCAGGACCTACTGATGGTAACCTACTTGGCAAACCTCACACAGTCACAGATTGCTCTCAACGAAAAACTTCTGAGTTTATAAAGAAACTGTTGCCATCCTACACTTAAAGGAGCCTGAAGAATGAGTAGATACACTTTTCTATGGTGTTACAAACTTCCTTGGACCGTAATTTAATTACCATTTAATGACTGGGTTTACATCTTTATTTCCATTGCCCTGAAAAATCCCTAACATGCTTCAGGAAATGGGAATGGGAATGGCTGCAGTTCAGTTGAGCCTGATATTTTAAAATGGAATATGAGAATCTTTTGTCTCCTGGGTTTATCTACTTGTATAACAAAATACAGCTTTATTGTAAGAATGTATTTGGAATAAAAGTTCCATTGCAGTGGCAAGAATGGCTTCTGTCTGGAAGAAACTGTTCTCATTTATTGTGTAATGAATCCACTTTTAAAAGAGAGGAGGGGGTAATGTGGCATCCAGAAAAGAGGTGGATCAAATCAACTCCAATTCTGCAGACTTCTTTGCAGGGTTTTTTTCCAGCTGTTAAAGCACACTGAAGCTGTGGGGGTTTGTGTTGCATGTAATGTGCTTTACCATGAAGAACTACGGAGTGGTCACTGGTTTATTAGTGGTGCTGTGTATATTCCTTCAGCAGGGTACTGACAGAGTATGAGATAGCAAATTCAGTTTATTATATAATTTCTATGCATCTGATTATTTTCTGACCCTTTGGGAAAGGAAGTCAAGATCAAAAGCATTAGCCTCTCATAAAGTCAGGGTTCAAACAATTAGAGCCAGCAACTGCGTTTATGGTAAAAGGGCTTGAAAAGCATCTGTAACTAAATAAGTGTGCTTACTGGAGTTTCATCTTTGCCAAAGAAGAAAGGGACAGCAAAATGACAATTCATGAAATTTGAGGTTAAAGTTTGGGTGTCGTCAAATAAAAATTTCATGTTTCATAACCCTGTACTGCTGCTAAAATTATGCAAACAGAAACCCCATTTTCTCCCCAAGACATATTTCATGTTAAATGAGTTCTAGCTGATCCAATATCAATATTATCTGCTACTTTGCGTGGTCTCAGCTAATAACATTACCTTTAGAAGGCTGTTCAGCTGTACTGAGGAGGTTTGCCTAACGGAGTTAAAGCATCCCTCTTCTACAACATACCTGTTCCCACCTAACTATTTATGACTGTCTGTTTCAGTGAATGAGTTTGAAATGTTAGAGAAGTATGGAAAGACAGGGTTCCCCAAAATAATTTTTGTGCTAATTTGTCAGATAAATCCAAGAATAAGACTCAGATTACAAATCTATAGATCCTGTACTGGTTCTGATCTAGAGAGTTCCCCCAGTGACTCAATGCTAAATTCTTACTGCAAGGACAATATATGTGAAAACTGAAGGTATAGCAAAGATCCTCATCTCATTTGAAAGTGTTATTTGCGAGCATTAAATTAGGACTCAACTCTTGGTTTTTATTACTCTGAATAAAAATGTTTTGCTTTCCCTTCTCTTCTTTAAACTCAATATTCTTAACTTCAGCCACTTAACATTCCGCAAGGTTTTTTAAAGTAAGTTTTGACATTGGTGGAGAAAAAGAGCAAGTAGCAAAGCTGGGTAAGCGATTACTGCAAAAGAGTTGCAGGGGGGAAGCATAATATTCTTTCTCCAATCTCCAGGAAACTCTTTGCCATTCCCTGTTAGGAAAGTGAGAAAACATAAGAAGAAAGATTTTTAACACTCTGCAAGCTGAATAGCTATGCTCTTTAATAAGCTGGTGTGCACAACAGGCAATATTCTGAGATGAAAATCAATTTGTGATCAGTGTGTAATTTGCCAGTCCTTGCAAGTACCTGAAGACTACTGAAGATCTGTCATACGGGACTGAGGTTATGGCTTCCTACTTAAAACGATTCACTTCAAAGCAGCTGTCTGAAGAGACCAAAGTCCATGGGTTTGGGTGTATGCCAGACAGCACAGTGCCAAATATTAGGAATTGGAGTAGGAAAAGAGTGTCCCTTTAAAAACTAATCCCATCTATTGTGTCCTTGTGAATGGACATAGCCTTGGCTGTGTTATTACCTAGAAGGCATTCGTTCTCTGGAGCTGTGAAATGTAGACAGGAATTACTAAAGGTATTCTATTAGAATTGTTCCAATCTACAGAAATCTATCTAAAAATTTGAAGTTCAATGGAAAATCTGGTGGGAAAAGCTTCAGAGTCAAGAAACATCAAGGATTTCAAGCTTTAACTTGCTATTGATGTGTAAACTGCATGGATTTATTAGGGGAATTTTCTCCTTTTTTTGTTTGTTTAGGATGTGTTGCTCAAAGTAACTTTGACAAAGTTAGCTTTAAGTAGCTGAGATAGGTAATTCTCTGGATATGCTTCTGTACGTTATATTTAGTCACCTTGGTGATCTCACTAATGTAATAAAAGCACTTCTATCTTTTGACGTTCATTTTCTTCAGTGGCTTCTCTGAATGAGTGCAACGTTGCTGGACATTATGGTATTACATGTTTACCTGTGGCAATCAGTTGTACTGATCTTGGGTTTTTATCTCACTATGAAGTTCTCCTTGAACACTTCTTTTCCTCAATATACATAACAATATTCAGAAAGGAGTACAGTGTTACAATTGGTTCTCTTGTTCCCTTTTGGTAGAAGTTGGAGGACTATAAAATCAGTCCACCGTGTTGCCTTGGGCCCTTCTCAGACATGTAATCTCAGTCAGCTTCAATGAAGGAACAGTTTCAGCAAAGCACCTCTGGGCAGTGCAGAGGCAATGAAACTTTATGGTTTTTTCAGTGAGCATGAGGACTTCTGACAACCTGCAGTTTAATTAGCACACAGATATTATGCTTTGCTCTGCTATCTTCCTAGCATAGTAAGGCTATGCTGGTTCACATCTGTCAGAGTGCATGTAAAACATGCAAGCACATGAAAGCACTCTGTGTTACTTATCAAAATCAATAATTGCAGGAGAACTATCTTTAACAGAAATGCCTTCATAAAATTTCAGGAGGAGCTGGTAATGCTCCAGTATTTCTTAACTCAGCAGTATAAAGTTCTATATTGTTGGGAATAACAAACTTTGTTATCTGCAATTTGAAACATAAAAAAAGTCTTTGGTTCCAGAATTATAATTTCACTTGGTGGTTATTTCTGTATACTGGGATGAAGGTCACTAAGTTTGCTTTGTTAGTTGAGTCATTTAAGTTTCTTGGCAGAACGCTTAAGTCTGCTGCAAAGAGGAAGTAGTGTTTTGGTATGTGATTTTGTGAATGTGTGGACATACGCTGAGTACACCTGAAATGCGTGGCTTTAATCTTAAGGATTAAAAGATTGACAGTGAAAAATGTTAGACACATTACTCTTTTAGAGCAGTTAAGCAGAACAACCTGCTGTTCTCCTCCCGTGCTTTGAGGAAGGATGAAGTTTCTATTTCCACACAACAGAACTAGAAACCCGTTGGCAACTCAGTTGTAAGGACTGTGCGAAATCCTGAGGTTTGGACCACAGCGGGTGGAGCACTAACATGACTCACCAGGCAATGACTCTCCCTTGAGCAACTCACCAAACTCTCAGCTCCTCCTGAAGTGAGCTGAGTGTGCTCCCTGCACACATGGAGGGTTAACTCGGCAGCCAACTGGGGCTATGTGCATTTTAATGACTGCAGTCACAAGGCAGTCTAACAGGAAAAGTATTTTTAGTACATAATGTAGACTTGAACTACCTCAGTATCCTGTTGGTTTGTTATACTTTGACCTGTGGTTCAAAGCTGACCAAAACTTCTTTCTTACAACAAACTGAGGGACAGATCTTTGTTTTTAATTTAACTGTGTGGGCTGGAATAGAACATCAAAATAATGCTTCTTATTATTTAAGTGGGGAATAATGTTGCAATCAGGATACCTAGGAGAAGCAGCAATGCTTAGTGACCTATGTCACCAACAATACATTCCTCTGGAAAAAAACCCCACAATTGTTTCAGCTCTACTGATAGCGCTCAGCACTGCTATGTAGTGGAGCTGTCACTCCAGACCAGAATTCTGTCCAGTATCATGTCTTAGGAGCAGATGCAAGAATATTACAAAAGAGAAGAACAAGAGTTTGTCTCCCAAATTCACTAAACTTGAATTTCTTTATAGTGAGAATTGCCTTGACCGTGCATGGGGTTTTAGAAGGTTTCCTAAATGTGCAGGCTCTAGCTATACCAACAAGCCAAGGGATTTCCTTTAAATACAGGGAGTGAAATTAGATGACCACAATGGTTCCATTTCATGTTTTAAAAAAGTAATTCCAAATATTCTTGCTGACACTAATATTCAGTAACAGATTCTTCAGACATTTGTCAGTCAGTTTGTTAAAATATTTTCTCTTCTTCTTTCATGCTTTGTTTTTAAAACAAATTGTTCTTTTCCTGAATAACTCAAATCCAAATGGTCCACTAAATGGAAGAGGAGTTACAGAATTGCGTATTTTATAAATGTAATTCGTTCCCATGAAAACAGGGATTTAAACACATACCGCTCCTGAAAGAAATGTGCGTAACAGAGGTAAAATAAAGTAGACATACACTTGGAGTGTCAGCTGAAGAATGCTGTGAGGATTAAATTCTTAAAGCCACTCCTGCCGTGTTCTGGGCAAACAAGAGAGAACAAGCCCAGTTTTGCTAGATAGGTAATTTATCAGATTCTTTATGTGGCTTTAGGTGCTCTTCATTTGAAGCAAGCAAGTATAGTAAATTATTACCCACCTATTTTCTGCTGCCTGCACTTCACACTGTTTTACAGACAAATAGAAGACAGATAGAACAGTGGCTGTTGTTTCATCTAGAGCTGAAGTGTTGCACCAGATTACAGGAAAAAAACCTGTTTGCATTTGAATGCTCTCTAATGTGTTTATAATAAAAAAAGATATTTTGAATAACCTCAAGTAACAGGTGCATAATATCATAGGTTGATCCTTCCTAAATTGTATCTGGCTGGTCAGAATGTCTTATGAATAAACCATCAGGTAATGTGTATGTAATACCTATTCAGAGTATATTATGAATAAACATATAATAAACAATAGACAGAAACAAAACACTAGACTTCTGTAATTACACACAAGTAACTGTAATTAAGATTTCCCTCTATAAAACTGTATGTAGTAGTCAGGACAATATTACCTTTGGTCCTCTTGGGACCTAGATCCTGATCTTGAGTAACTACATCAAAAGGAGCGAACTCCTCCAGCTCCATCCACTTATGTCTTTTATATTCTTTGCATGTTATGTGCAGTTCTGATGGCCTACGTGACTTGACTGACTCCCTGACAGCTACTGAATGATGATGTTGATCTAAAGACTCAAGCATTATTGGATTACAGTCTCGATTTAGAGGTACACGCATTAGGGCTGAACATTAGTGCTACAGGAAAGCTGCAGGGTGGACTTCTCCCTGCTTTCCTAGCAGATGGCAAAGGACTGCCGGGCGCTTCCCGTGTGAATGCTTCCCTGACACATCTCCACTGGCGCCTGGGAACTTGTGGCACTTGCGCCTGTGAACTTACCTCTCATCCGGGAGAATTGGGCACACGGTAGCTTTCCTTCAGCGGGACGGGACGAGCCTGCACAGGCAGCAAAGGGCCGTCACCGCCAGGACCGGGCACGGCCGCCTGGTCCGTGGGGAGCGGGGCCCGTGGGCCGGGCCGGGGCGGGCTCGGTGCCGGGGGCGGGGCGGGCACCGCCGGTCGCAGAGGCTCCATTTTGCGGTGTGGCTGCGGAGAGAGGCCGGAGGTTCTGCAGGTTCCCCTCAGGTGAGGCAGCGGTGGGGGGGAAGGGAGGAGCCGGTGGTCCCAGACCCGTGCGCCCCTCGCCCCACGCCCCGGCCCGGCCCGGCAGGGTCTGTCACACCGCCCCGGGGGGCTCGGCCCCAGCCCCGGCTCTGCTCACACACGGCCCCGGGGGACTCGACCCCAGCCTCGCTGCGCTTTGCCCCGCCCGAGCTGGATGGAGCCCGGGACAGCGCTCTCGGAGCCGCGGCCGCCCCCGCTCAGGGCTCGCAGATGTCCGGCCGAGGGAGGCGCCGCCCGGCCCAGGGAGCCGCACCCGCGGCGGGGGCTGCCCTCCCGCTGGAGGGGGACCAGGTCTGGTCACCTCGGGAGAACAGGCAGTGGGATACCGGGATGCCTGCCCCCGCCCGCAGCTGCGGCTCGACCGAGGGCTCATCCGGCCCGGGGCTGGCGGCTGAGGGCGCGGGGGAGCCCGCGGCGATGCCCGATGGAGCTCGGCCGCGGGCAGAGCGGGGCCCGGCGGGGCGCGGGGGCTGCGGGCGGGGCCGGGAGATGTGTCGGTGTTTACCTGCCGAGCTCTGCACCACACTCCGAGCGCTGCGCGTCCGCTGAGGTGTCACCGTCAGAGCCACATCTGTCCCCCCTCAAGAGAGATCCCCTCCTCGGATTTCCATTTCAGCCCGCAGAGAACGGGCAGGTGCTCTTGGCCGGCGCCGCAGCCGACTCACTCTCGGACTCCCGGCTTAACCCGCCCTGTGCCTGTCCGGGGACAGCGGGGGAAACCGCAATCTGACGGGAAAATGTGTTGTTTGCTTGTAAAAGTAGTCACGGCAGAGGATCTGTCCTGCCTAAGGACGCTTGCGCCAAATTAAAAATCCATTTAAGCAGCTGTCAGTAATAAATACTGTACAGGTACTGGTTTAAGGTGTTCCTTAGGGAAATAAATCGCCATTAGCAGTGGTTATGATTAAAGTGTAGATTTGCAAATACACCTTATGTTGTTTTTCCCTTTTATTTATTTGGAAGTGATCCAAGTGTATCAGCGTGAGATGGAGTAGCAGTGCTTCTCTGCAAGTTGTTTTTGGCTCTTCTGTGAACAGAAGAGAATTCTATCCAAAGTTTTAAGGTTTTCCACATTAAGTCTCACATGTTTAGTTCTATGTCCACCTACTGTCTTAATGGTCCAGTGCAGTAAGAATTCTGCTTTCAAATTAATTTTGGCTGATGAATACCTAGAAATGTGAATAATGCTCTATTGCATTCATTTTTATATGTGCCATGTCCTCTGATTTGTGCATTTAAGGTCCATGCTGTCTTAGAAACATGCCATAAGTAACCCCCAGGCCCTGATCAGGGAATCTGTCTGGTTAGCATTAACATGACTTTTTTCCCTGTTGTTATATGTTTCATAAACTGGCTAATGGTCTTGAATCTCCCTGCCCAACTGGTTGGCAACAATGGGGGTGATCTCTGTCCCTATTCCCCAAGTCCCTCTGTTAAAAATAAGACTAAAATAAACAGTTACTGGCAGGAAACAGAAATCTGCTACACAAACAAAGAAATGCTGAGGGATTACACCTGTTCCTATCAAATTACCATTTTCCATGGGATAGATAGGGTCTGGGATAGACAGGTGCCTGCTGCAGTGCAGGGTCTGCACTGTTTCAGTCCTGGCAAAGGGCTCAGCTCCCTCCTGCTGGCACCTCAAACTCTATCCTGTATTTCAGAGTTCTCTCTGGAGGTTCAGGCCTCTTACCATGCTTCAGTGTCTACCCGACCCTAAATAAGTGTGGTAGTTAATTACAGAGTTGAAGATGCTTCCCTTCTGAATTCTGATACCTGTGGTTAGATGTATAAAAAAAAGGAAAAGATTTGTGGGTTAATAGCTAACAAGTACAAGCAATTCTAAACCTACTAAACATATTGTTCAAGTGATCGAACAGGTAATTAGCAAGAAATTACCTACTACAAACTTATATATAGTGCCTTCACAGTGAAAATACCTTTTTTTTTTTTTCTCCCAGAATGTCATACCCAGGTTATCCCCCTTCTGATGGCTACCCTGCTTTCCCTGGTTATCCTGTAAGTATGGCTCTTGAATGTGTTTCATTCTTAATGTATTTATGGACTGTGAATTCCCCTTCTTGCTGTGCTCTGTGTGAGTGTAAATACTAGCTGTCAGTTCATATACAATGTCCTGTAGAGATTATGGTCTTTGTTTTCAACTGTGTATCCCTGAGGATGATTTTATAGCTATCTCATAAAAATTCCAAGAAGGAAGTTTTGTGGGTTTTTAATTATGACTGTTTTAGAAAGGTTTTTGATTATTTGATCTTACCTTTTTCTGCTGAGTTTGTTTTTTTAATATAACTAACTATCTCAGCAATTTTTTTTTTTTTTAGAGTTTCTTCTATAAATATGAGGGTCTTTACATACAGGGTCAGAGGTAATCTCTGAATCAGTCTCAACCAAATACTTGCTTATCCGTATCCCAAATGCCAAACAAACTTCAGTGGTCACAGCCCTCAGGAAGAGCTTTACTCAAGCAGCCCAGCTTTCATATGACACCAAGTAAATATTTTTCTGAGGATAGAGGACACTGTATCTTGACTTGGACCCCCTATCCTTCAGCCACAGGACTGTTTCACTTTCAGCTCACAACTGAATGGACTAAAAATTTAAATGAAACTTAATGGAAGACTGAAATGTATCAGCTGATGCTGTGGCTGATACTGTAGTGTTTTTGATATGCCTGCATTACTTTTCAAAGCTGGATTCATCTGTGTGCTTTTATGGCACTGATCAATGCACTCATAGCACTTCCATGGCCCTGTAATTGAGTGAATATTACTTGTGTTTTATGTAGTATAGAACTAGATTTAAGCATGGAGCTCAGCCTGGATGCCATTAAAATACTGAAAAGCTATAAATACATGCAATATATAAATATATGCATATAAATAAATGCAATAAATTTTGTGATGGTTTTGCTTTACAATTTACCCTTACTCCCTCTGAAACACTAAAATCAGTCAAACTAAAGACAAACATGTCAGAAATAAGACACTATTAACTCCAGGATTTCTCTTCTCCCCTCAAGGTTCTGCTGAACCTTCGTGATTGTAGCTGTAGGTTATTTTTAACTACATCTGAAAATATTTTTTCCTTAGCTATTGTCTAAAACATAACCAATTTCAATGCATTAATTTAAAAGACCTCTTACATTTGGTATCAACAATTCTAGATCTCCTAGTCTCACTGGTGATGCTCAAAGTGATAGTCAGTTAAAAAAAAAGTGAAATTTTCTTTTGCAGTACTGATAGTTACCTGAGCAGGGCTTTTGAGGATCCTAATTTTGGAATTGTGAATCTAAATTCCATTAAAATCTTTTGCCTGGCAGAGAAATGTCAGAGTGTACCTCTGGGGAAAAGAATATTATATAGCCTGGACACAGTAATTTAGGGGTAGAAATTTTGGGGCAGCCAAACCCAAGGAGGACATTTGAGCTAGGCTTTACTGTCTGCACTTTATTTCTGTTTTCTGAGGTCAAGAATGAATGTGTACTGTATGTAATGTGTGACCTGTATTTCTTAAAGTGGTCAGTAAAGATGATTCCCAGCAAGTGAGTAATGAGTCCATACATTATGCTTCATTATGAAGCTGATTTTAAATACATAATTTCTAAGATCAATTATATGACATTTACCTTACAGGAGTTTCCTTAGAGATCCAGGTCATTTAAGTAAATATTTCTAATGATATTAATGCTAATAGCAGCCTTTGTGGTATGGCTGGTAAATCATACATGTAGCAAAACAAAGGCATACAGATATTTGACTTGTTCTTTTTATTTAAAACATGTAATAGATATTCAGTCTTGAGTCAGTGGTCCAGATTTAGTCATTGAATGTCCATGCTTTATAACCTGGATTCCAGAGGAAAACCCCAACACCTCTTGTAAGTTCTCACCCTGTAACATTTGAAAACACTGTGCAATTGAGGTAGAAGTTTTCAAGGTTCTAAGCTCTTTAAAGTCCTGTAACAGGAGGTGAGCTCCTAATGATTCACTGAGAGCAAGCCAAGCTGAGCTCACCTGTTCCTTATGCGGGATAGAAGGAGCAGATTTCCAGTATGTACTGATACCTGGTAAGTCCAATGTGGCTCAGCACTGTGTGTCCTCGAGGAAGGCTTTTCACTATGAGAGTAGTCAAACACTGGAACAGGGGCCCCAAGAGTCTGTGAGTTTGCTGTTCCTTGGAGATACTGAAAGCTTGACAATCAGGCCTTGCATGACCTCATTCAACTCCAAAGCTGGCCCTGCTTTGAAGTTGAAAAGTGGATGGAATCACAGGCCATCCAGAGGTGCCTTCGACCCTGCAGCACTCTCTAATTTGGTGTCAACATGGGAGATTCATCAGAAAACCCAACAGGAGGAGCCCATCCAGGCTTCAGGAATTCTGCTGCTGCTTCAAGTGCTGATCTAATTAAACAATTTGTGTTGTTATTATACAATTGGACAGTTTGGTAGCTTGGGGGTTTTTACTCTAAGATCCTGTTAATAGGCATACAGACATCCCATTTTTGTGTTTCAGCCGACAGGACAAGAGTCTGTCTATCCACCAGCTGGTCAGTACACCTATCCTGCTGGATACCCTCCAGCAGGAGGAGGGACCTATCCCGCAGCACCACCCAACGCTGGGTTTCCAGGGACAGGATATCCTGCCCCGGGGGGCTATCCTGGAGCTCCCCAGGCTGGAGGAATGCCACCTTACCCTGGAGGTAGGATCCTCTGTAGAGTACCACTTAGGATTTGCAGTGTAACCATTCCCTGTGCTTGTTAGAAATAGTAAAGAAAAGCAGCTTTGTTCAGCGATCAGTTCAGGCAGCAGCAGGCAGGCAGCCAGACTGCCATCTAGCAGTAAATACCTGCATGCTGATGGCAGTGGCTTGATGGCTCTGGGTCACTGCACAGACATGCAGAAATGAGCCTCTTGTATAGCTGTGCTCATGTGTCAGAGGTCAAGTACAAAACACTAAGCATGCTCAGTCTGTCTCTTCCCCTGGCTCCCACAGGCGCTGGGTTTGGTGTGCCTCCCGCTGGCCCTGGCTTTGGTGGCTACCCACAGCCTCCTGCCCAAAACTATGCTGGAGGTGGACCAGCACAATTTCCAGGTATGTCATATATAGGAAACTTCAAGCCTTCAAGGTTAAACCAAGAGATCCTAGGATAGGTAGTAACAAATCAGGCCCTTACCTTTGTTACTTTTAGCTGTTGAGGTCGGTGTGCTGTTTACGTCCTGCCCCCTTTCTTGACAAAGGAACTGAAGGGCTGATAAGAACCAACTCTGCAGGTGCTACGTCCAAAAGTGATGGCTGTCCCTGATTAATGGTTGTGATGTAGTGGTTTAGGTGCTTATCCTTCTTCAAACTGCAAGTGTCTGATAAGAACTGTGAAATCAGAGTCCACATGCAATGAGTTGACAGCTGTTAATCCGAACTGCATTTTTCAGATCTGTGTGTTCACAGTGATCCCTGGCACACTGGGGAAGGAGGAAGGGAGAATGCACACAACTGCTTAAAAGCAGTGCAGTGTTTGTAATGCCTTGAGTGGTCAGTTACCATAGGGATGATTTTTGTCCTGGAATGTGTCAATTGTGTTTTTAAGAAATTCAGAGCAGCAAAATCTTTTTGTTTAATGATTGCTTTGTTAGCTCTAGTACTAAAATGGAAAGAAATGTGCATACATATTATGAATAAAAGTAAAATTCCAGTACAAAAATTTTTCGCAGCTTTTGTATTCACAGTGCTTTTGTTCACAAAATGAAATTCTTTCAGTTCTTTTTGCATCAGTGAATTCTTAATATTTATTGTTTACTTGCTAGACATTTTCAGGTATATAATATGGCTTTTAAAGAAAGCATGGGACACGCATTCCTCATTTGTGTGGGCTGTATTGGCTTGTCAAAAATAGTAGAATTTAATAAGGAGAGATTCTTCCAGTTCCCACAGCACCAGTAAATTCAGTGTTTTTAGAATTACCTTGGTAGTGTATATATCAAAATGCACCTGTGATTGCTTCTTCCTATTCTTCCCAAGGGCAAGAAGTTCAGTTACTGATCATGACAGTTTTTTTATTATTTAGGAAACACATTTGGTGCAGTGGTAGGTCTGGCTTTATTTTCAGATTAGATAGCATTGCCATAGTAAGAGAAGACTTAATTAATGTCTTCTACCTTGTTCTTTATTTTCAGTAGGATTTCCTGGTGGACAAGCACCATCCCCAATGCCTGGTCCGGTATGTGCTGTATTCTCTTCTATAATCAATCTTATGTGGCGCCTGTAGTTTTAATGTTTTTACAGCTGGTTTCCAACAGTTTGCAGTGTGTTCTGCATCAGGAGTTTCCTTCTACCCTCAGAGTACCAACTGAACAAGTTCATAACCCTGTATCTGTGTACTCTTGCTCATCGAGATCTTCATCCCATACAACTGGGTACAAGCAAGGCTTTGGCACTAGTGGGCCAAAGCTTTTCAACATAACCAAATGTCACTCTGGTTCTGTGTTAGATGAAGAAATGGAGAACTAATGGACAACTCCTTCTGAAGTACTGATTCCAGTGTTATGGGTTTAATTTGAATTTATATTGTGCAGGATATCTAGTTACATGTGACTCTTATTCTCAGCCTGCAGCGATGGTTCAGGGTACCCAGGGCACAATTCAAGCTGCTCCAAACTTTGATGCTGGAAGGGATGCAGAAATTCTACGCAAAGCTATGAAGGGTTTTGGTAAGTAAGCAACAGAAGCTTTAATTTCTATTGAGCTAAATTCTTAATGCCATTTTGTTACTTTCTTCAATTTTTATTTAACTATACATTTTCCCCCCAGCCTTTTCAAAAGTCACACTTTCAAAATGGCTTGGGCTATTTAGTGGATGAAGTTACATAGAAAAATTAGTGGGCGTAAATGGTAATCACTTACTATGTAACTATGCCCAAATGTAACGGTATAAAATGCACAGTATTGGAGAGACTGTTTTGCATTCTTACATGGCATTGCCCTTCTGTTTCCAAGGAACTGATGAGCAGGCCATCATAGACGTTGTTGCTAACCGCTCCAATGATCAAAGGCAAAAAATCAAGGCAGCTTTCAAGACAATGTATGGCAAGGTATGTTCACTAATTATTTGAACTGGTAAACAAAACCGAACTTTCAGCAACTGCCTGGTTGCATTTTAGTCCTGAGGAGTGATTTAGGCATTTTTAACATGCACTTCTTTTGGTCATAATCCTTGAGTATTGGGGAACATCTGGTATTTGACATAGTGTTGTCCTGATACCTGGCAGAAGCAGGGGTGGAGAAAGGTTGGAGGCTGTCTCTGTCTCTGACTACACAAGAAGCTTCTCTGCGTCTCTAATGCTTGACAGACAGAAAATTATCAAGCTTAAACTGCCTCTGTATTAGTATCTGAAACTACTGAGATTTTTATGCACACACACAAGCATTGAAATCTGTTTTTTCCTAAGAAACAGAGGATTGGATAGTCAATGAAAGTCCAGGTTAATTTAATTTCTTCCCTCTGTCCAAAACTCTGACAGCTCAGCTCTTCTCCATTATCTCCTCGCTAATTAAGACCTAATCAGGTCCTGAAAAATGGCACAACTATAAAATTTCACTTTAAATTGCAAAAATGACAGAGTTCTTCTTAAGAAATAAAACAAAGCTTTACAGGAAAACCAGCACAAAGGCAGAAATCAGTAATGAAAGTAAGTTCTAGTTTGATCTTTTCTTAGTACATAAGCTATCTGCTTAACACTCTCCAAACCCGTTTTCTGTTTATAATTTAACAGGATTTAATTAAAGATCTGAAGTCTGAGTTAAGTGGCAATGTGGAAGAATTGATTTTAGCGCTCTTCATGCCTAGTACCTACTATGATGCCTGGAGCTTACGTCATGCAATGAAGGTATGGTATTCCTCAGCAGGAAATAGTTTTAAACTATTCTAAAATACTCATCTAAGAAGAGCTGGTCCCAGCATTGTTGAAAAATCTTGAGATTACAGGGCTTAAAATTCTTTACTGCTGCATCGCTGAGTTCCAGACAATTTCTGCCAGTTAGCCAGTTCAGGGCAGCTGTCCCTCCAGAAAAGCATGAAATGCTGCAGGACAACCTTGTTCTCTGCCACTTGGGCATAATTTTTACTAGAGCCTAGAAAGGGCCAGGGTGCTGTTAAAGTCATAACCACTGTTTAGAGTGAAGGTACGTACCTCTCCTGACTAGGAGCAAACCATTGTTACTGATAGGTGGGTTTGGATTATCTTTTTTTTTTTTTTTTTTTTTCCCAAAAGACAATGAAAAAATAATTTCTTAAGGTCAGATGATGCATATATCTGTTCAAGTACTAAGACAGCATTAGAGATTAGGTGAGCTACTTGGGTCAAACTTTTAACTCAGGTAAACTGGTACATACAGTTTACCAGAATTTCTTGCTGGTGTGAGCTGTGGCAGCTCACAGGTGGCTGGTAGTGGAAACGTGTAACTCAACTGAGTTTGAATGGAGATCTTCTAAAGAATGTGGAGCTTAAATTAAGAACTGCCTTTAATGGAGTGAACAGCCACTCAACCATTTAAAAAAAATTGTAATGTAACATTACCTAGAAGCCTCACATAGATCCACTCTCCTATCTAGTCCTTGCCTGAACTGAGATGACCATACCATCTCACTGTACACAGAAATGTCAGTTAATTTTTATTCTGGGGAGAGGGAAGCATCTGTGAAAAGTTCCGTGTTGAGGAAGCAGCCACATTTGGTATGGGGAACACAACTGTATGGTGACCAAAACAGAATTTGCATGTGTATCTTTGGCTTTACTCATTATCCTAAGGCTCTACCTTCCTTCAGTAAGTTTACAGATTAAGGTTGTCAAAGAATTTTCTTCCTAAACCATTTTCCAGTTACTTTGTCTGATGTTACTGATGTGTAGTTTTGGGGTGTGTTTTTGAACTGGTACAGAATGGCATGTTTGAGGAATCTTCATTCCATTTTAAGTATAAAGAAGACTGGTCCTTTCACACTGCAAGGATACTGTTCTTAAAATATAGATTGTATTAAGTTTTGAAATAACAGATGACTGCCTTATTTCACAGTCGAAGAAAAGTGCATAGTTAGTGTTCTGCAGTTATGCCTCTGTTTTCTCTGCCTACAGGGAGCAGGCACTCAGGAGAGTGTGCTGATTGAGATCCTTTGCACAAGGACAAACCAGGAAATTCGAGATATAGTGAACTGCTATAAATCAGAATTTGGAAGGGACATCGAACAAGACATCAGAGCAGACACTTCAGGACACTTTGAGCGACTGCTTATATCTATGTGCCAAGTGAGCTTTAATTTTTTTAAAATTTTTTTTTTAGTAAGATAACAGTGTACAGTCTGGTGTGTGTAGTCATTATGGCTCCATAAATAGCCTGTGTATGCTTAGCAAAAGCCAGGTTTTTAAGAAATTAGCCCTGGTTCATTAATTTATTCTCTAAGATATGGCACTTCAGTCCCTCCTCAAGAGATGCTTCCTATCTACAAATCTATGATGAATTGTGTGACCTAATTTAGCACTCTAGATTAATTTCAGAGAACTTATGTATAAATATTGTGCAGATGCAACTGAGTGGTTCTCTAAATTAGTGGTCCACACTGCTGTTAAAGCAAAATGCTTTTTATTTTTGCATACATTAACAAAATAGTTTGTGTGAATCTGATTGGATAACCTTTATGGTATGTAGAACACCTGTGAGAATCCCTGTGAACAAGCTCTAAGAGGTGCCACAGGGCAAAACTTACCTCCCAAGTTACACCACAGCCTGCCTTCCCTTCACACCATGAGAATTAGGGAGGTGCTGCTACTGAACTCAGGTGAACACTGGAGCTTGCTTATCTCATATCATTTACTGGGGCTCATTTTGTGTTGAAGAATAGGAACTTGTGGTTATCCATATTTAGGAATAAATATGTAACTAATGCAACTTTCCACAGTTCTCTGATCAATATGACTATTTCTGTTAGAATTACTATGGCACTTCTCTGCCTCATTGGCCTCTACCTTTGTGAGAGTTCAGCTATGCACTAGGTATTTGGATTTATAAGTCAAAATCCACAAGAAAGCAAATCTGGAGAAGCTCATGCTGCTAATTTTATTTTGATAAATCCAGCATTTTACAGTAACCAACAACCACATAATTTAAATAGTATATTAACCACTATAGATACAACAGTATTTGAGAGCATGTGTTCAAGCCTACTCAGCCAGTATATTTAGCAGTACTCATCCATGCACCGGGCAGCAAAAAACCAAAACAAGCACCAAAGCATGTAAAATGTCATGTAAGCCCTACTGACATAACTGCAGTAAGTACTTTCTGGAGACATTCTTACTTGGAATAAGCAACTTCTAAATAAAGTAGGAGACCTGAGATATTTCAGGTGTGCATATTCAGTAAGATAATTCATTAGTTTGTTTGGGAAGAGTCTTTGCAACTTGAAGCCTAGAAACAAACAAATCAAGAGAAAGCTTACATTATTAAATAAAATAGAGAATTAAGTACAGTATTTAATTAGAACTGTGAGATGGTTTGTAGAGGTGATGTTATCTGAGTCAGTATATCTAGAGTTTAAAGCATGCCCTACACATAGGGTTCTGAGCCACTTTTATATTTGTTTCCTATAAGGAGTATTAAACCAAAGAGAAGTTTTAAAGAAACTGCTATTTCTCTTTCTGCTTCAGGCTTGCAAGATACATGCTTGGGGTCTACACAGTTAAAGCATAGCCTTCTCTGCGAAATTTCATTTGAAATCTGTTGTCCTTGCTTTAAGGGTAATCGGGATGAGAATCAAACTGTGGATTATCAAAAAGCTCAAGAAGATGCTCAGCGTCTGTACCAAGCAGGTGAAGGAAAACTTGGGACTGATGAATCTTGCTTTAACATGGTTCTGGCAAGCAGAAGTTTTCCCCAGCTGAAAGCAACAGTTGAGGCATACTCCAGGGTAGGAGTTCTTCACTGATTTCAAATAAGCTTGGTCAATGTATTTTAAATTAAAGTTCCAGTTGTTACTGCATTTCATCATTCACATATTAATCTCATTTATTTGTAGATTGCTAATCGTGATTTATTAAGCAGCATTGACCGAGAGTTTTCTGGGAATGTGGAACGTGGTTTGAAAACCATTGGTAAGTGATATGTTCTTCCCTTCCCTTATCCTTTAAGAATTAAACCTTCTAAATGTAACCAAAGAAGAATCCAATTCAACACTTGCCATTATGGCAAACGATCACACAACCTGAGACTCTGCTATCACAAAAGTAACTTCAATTAGTCAAATTATTCATTTTACACTTAATTAAACAAGTCAGTTTGAAATAAGCAAAGGCCATATAGAAAGTACTTGTTACTTCTCTGGGAGGGCAGGTAACTGCCCGGACCCAGGGGTCACTGGTTAGTCCTTGTAGCTGTGTATTTCAGAGTTCTGCAGAATGAGTGATTCCCAGTGTAACAGAGCTGTGAGTCTGGGTGTGGGCACCTCAGCAGAGACAGCTGAGCCACCCATGAAGACGACCTCAGAACCAGCATGAACCTACATAAGACACAGTTCCCTTTCTACTCCTCTTCCCTACCACCATCTACCCCTAAAAAGCTCAGCTATTGCTAAGGAAAACCTCAGCAAAATAGAAGACCTGTTTTGAATTCACTTTTTGGTGCTGACTTGTTATAGTAAAGCAGTTTAACACAATTCATCACAATTAACTGACAGTGAGAATCAGTATTATTTAGTGGTAAATTTGAAGACACCAGTCCTATCAGTGCTTGCCAAAACGACAGCATTCCTGTAGCTGTAATGGATAAGGAAAAACTTCTCAGAGAATATTCTACTCAAGAGTTTAATGGGAAAAGTTCAGGCTTGAGAAAGAATAATGAGTGTGAATAATCTAACTGAAACAAGATCCATTCTGTAACTACTAGAGTGAGAACCTTCTACAGTTGTACTTTTCTTAGTGGATTCTAGCAGTGGAACACAAGTAAAATGCCTTATGTCCCAGTACCAGCTATCCAAGGAGAAGAACTGTTTTTGAATTACCTATTTGAGAATTAACATTTCAGACAGCTTTGAAAACACTTCTTGAGAAGTTAACTACTAAGTAACTCTAAGTTTTTGTGTGAAGGAATAACTCATTCGGTAATTTGAAAATAAGCTTAGCCCTATAAACAGGTCCTGAAATCTACAGTGACTGGCTCTTCACCCAGACCTACTTCTAGATGTCTACAGCAAAAATCCCCAGTTGATCCTGCCAGGTATCACTACACAGGATACAATACTGGAACTAATCCTAAAAATATACTTTGTTGCAGTGCAATGTGCTTTAAATCGCCCAGCCTTTTTTGCAGAAAGACTTTATCATTCTATGAGAGGAGCTGGCACAGATGATTCTACCCTCATCAGAATTGTGGTCACTCGCAGCGAGGTAAGAAACTTTCTCCTGCGTACAAGTCACCTGCAGCAGAAAGCCACCTACCCAAAACAGCTTGTCACTTAGTCCTCCTTTCACAGCTGTGAAATCATGTACTGCAATAAAGCTTTTACGAGGCTCACATTTAGATGAATCTGGTAATTAGTTTTAAAGCCAGCTTTCATGTAGTCATTTAATTAACTCTGCCTAGATAGTACTAACTTCTTGTTTTCCTTCTCAGCTGTGGTTGCTTGTCCATGTAGCAAGCAAGCACCTCCAGGTCAGAGGTTCAGCTGTTCAGTTAAGACAGCACAATGTTAACAAAGCATGGAACAACTGCTGGACTCTGCTTTGGGAGCTGCTCCTCTGTCCTGGGAGGGACCAGCTGGCTTGTACACTGCACGGGCCTAATCAGTTGCACATCTCACCCTTGGCATGTGTTCTCTAGTCCACAAGGGATGAGATGCAGGGTGACTGTCTAGCATTTAAATCATACACTGTGGTTGAGCTTTCTCTTTTTTTTCTTGTCTTTGCATAGATTGACCTTGTGCAAATTAAACAGATGTTCACACAGATGTATCAGAAGACTTTGGCTACAATGATAGCAAGTGATACAAGTGGCGATTACCGGCGGTTGCTGCTGGCAATTGTTGGGCAGTAGAAGAGGATTATCTGGTTTTTTGGTGGGTTGTTTTTTTTTTTTTGAAACAAACTGAAGGACATGAAACATGCTTTATGTAGACACTAACTATTCTTGTAAATGAATAATTTTAAACTTTGCATAATCAAGTATGCCTTCTTGATGATTCAATAAGCTTGTTGCACTTACAATGCCTTAACTTACAGCACATAATATTCTTTATTGTATAATAAAAGATATATCTTGTCTATTAGCCCCTAAGCCTTAGTCTTTTTGACCCTGACAAAACCGCCTCCCATCTACTGGACTCTTGCATGAGTAAACTATCTCAGCCAAATGAATCTCCAGCACTCAAGAAGTTCCCTGAAATACCTAAACTTTACTGCTGAGCTTACTGTGGATGACAAAAAAAGCCCGAGGCTGTGATGTGAGGCATTTTACACCCTCCTCCCCTTTTAATGTCTTTCTATCATAATGCTGAAAATCATGCAAATGCTCAGTTTGAGTCACAATATGCTGACAGTTTAGGGACCTTGGCAAAATCTGTCTGTACTCCCCTATTAAATTTCTTACATTAGTGGTTAGTTACCATTATGCTTAAGGCAGCAATGGAAAGGCGAACTCATCTTAGAACTGATTTTGAAGTCTCTCCTTGTAAAGGAGTGGGTTATACAGCAAATGGCTGAGCAGTGAAACAGCCTGTAGCTAAACGCTACCATGTGAGATCCAAACTGAAGGCAGCTGCGACCTGGATAATATAAATGACTATGTGGATGTTTTCAAAGGGTTTAAAGAGAACAACTTTGAACAGCATATTTGGGTTTTTGTAGAAAGCTACAGTGAATCTGTCTCTAACCATAAATTTAACAGAAGCTTCAAGTCCAGCAGCTGGTAGTGTGTTCCCTAACATTTCTAAGCAATGCTTTCACAAATAACAATTGTATTATAGGACACCCTCACACAAACAGCAAAACTCTATTTCTGGTATTTCCCGGACAAGAATCACTAGGGCTGGTGGAGCTGGTTCCAATACGGCAAACCCGCCACTCTGCACAGCATGTACATAGAGGTTTTTGCAAAACAACAACAGCTTATCAATTATACATACAAAAAAGGCTTAGGTATTTCACTTACATCAATGGTCTGCAACCTAAATCTGACTTTAGACTTTTTCTGATACTAAACTGAGAAATTCTGTTCAGCTTAAAATTAATTATTTCAAATATGAAATAGACAGAAGTTGATTTGGAGAGACTAAAGGACATTCTATTCTGCACTACTTTGTTCATCCTTGGTGCAAGTATTCAATGAGTAAGATATACATGTGTATGTATGTAAATATAGATATCTCTCAATAGCTTTCCAAGCTTCACTAAGATTCTCATAAGCTTTGGTTGTTGTTTCTTCGTTCTTGAGCAAACTTCCTTACAAGTGAAGCATCTTAACATTTAATAATTAAAGCATATTAGTGCATCTTTATCTTTTTATGTGACTGAAAAAATCCCCACCACTTCAGTTGTCATTCAAAGCAAAGTATCAATAAATCTGGCTTATACAGACTACCACAAGAAAATGAACAGATGAGCGGGTTCTATGTTCTGATAACAGTGCCCTGTTTTATGGCAAAAAGATTTTCATTACATGCTAGTAACAAAGAGTTGTTCAATCAGTAGCAAGAACTGGTTAATGATACAATTGTAGCAAAAAATAGGCAAGGAAAGAATGAACAGACACTGTCTATCCTGCCTCTGAAATAGCCCTAATTGTAACATGATGTAACATAATAGCCTCTATGTAACATAATGGTGTTTTCAGATCAAACATTAGAAAAAAACAAGCTCTTTATGACACTTCCTTTCAAAAGTGTTCAGAGTCACACCAGAAGAGACTTACCTTTTTCTAAGAGAAAAACAGCCCCAGTCCCAACCATTTGTCTTTTTGCAAGAGGCTAATTTTCATAATTCAAGAGATACCACTGGAGCAAATTTTCCATTTCATAATTGGGTTTAATAAGCTTTGAAAGGAGAGCTCTTGTTTCACACTGTAGTGCTCGGAGGTGAGGATGTGTTTGCCATTAAACTAGATACAGGTAGATTGTGAACTACGCTGCTCTTCCATGTTAGGATCAGCAAGTGCCAGCACAAGTTCCCCAACAGCACAAGTGTCTGCTTGAAAATAACCCCCCAAAATCTGACCCAGCACAGTCTGTACTTCTGCTCAGTGTCACCAACACACATTTGCACTCCTCAGAGCAGTGAGAGACCCCAGCCCACCTCTGAATACTCCTCACTGCCGCTGCCCTACAGATAAGAGCATCACAGATGCCACCCATCAGGTCAGGCAAGAAGTGACCCACACGGTGCCCACTGAGCCCAGGGCAGGGCAGGGAGGCACTGACCATTCCAGCTCAAACCACCAACCAGCCATGCCTCTCACAGCTTTTGCCACCTGTGTCCCTTGGCTGTCAAAGCTACTTCCAAGACTTCTCTGCTCCCTACCCAAGAACAGACTAAGAACATAGAGACGACTTCTTTTTTTTTCCCCTCCTTAAAGTGCTGAAAGCATAAAATGAGCAATGCAAACTACTTACAGTTTTCTGGGAGGAAGGATATAATTTCTTCTCCCAAACAATACAAGAATTAGAGACAGCTCCAGACTCCACCTTTCAGAAACACAGCAGCAAAAAAATGAGTGCCTACTTTCCAAACAACACCCACAGACACAATCCTGTAACCTGACTACTTGCCTAAAGGAGGCCAGGAGACACACAGCATGAGAAACGAGGCCAACAACTGCCCAAAAAATTTGTCTGTACTGCAGATCTGCCTTTGTATCTGGCAAGAGCTACTACAGATAATGGATACTGTGAGGGAATCCTTAAAGCAGCAAAATGGATACTGCAAGGGAATCCTCAGGGAAGCAAACATCATTGCAGCTGGGCACTTACTGCCACACAAGTATCAGAACCAATCCTCTCCAATTACAATGAAGTTTTTCCAAAGATTGTATTTTCTTCACATACACAACTCCAGCCAGTCAGATTACTCATCACAACCGAGATCTGAGTATCAAATAATGAAAAGTAATGTCTTGTGAGTTTGAGACATTTTCCACTACCGCTCAGAAGGAGAAAGGTACCAGCACCATGTTCATCATGTAAAATTTCAGTTGTACTTAGTAACAGGTTTTTGTTCTGCTCTAACAGGATATCATGTGCAGACTGCACAGCTCAGAGGTATGATATGTATGGGAGCACTTCATAAAAAAAGCCAAAAAACTTACCATTTTTAACTTGATCTTCTGCACTCAAACTGTGAGAAGAGTTTCCAATTAGAATGCATCTGCAATAAAGTAAAATCAAATATTAAAACTCCCTTAACAACAGTGTGTAACTTATTTTTACCTTTTATCTTTATTCTCATCCTGATCAGCAACTTGTCTTTTTTTAAAAAAAGAATATACCAAAAAGACTAATTAATGTACCTGTACTGACTGTCATGACAAACAGTTCTCCCCTTTGCCCAAAAAGCTGCCCTAACACACTTCAGTCGTGTAGAATGTTTAGTTCAAACCAACACACAAAATACAGCAATGCTTAAGAGCCTTTTAGAATTAACTAATCCTGCTCTGACAAGCTTGTACAAACCAACAGTGGATGTCTGGCTTAGCAGACACAAAGTATCTATGAGAGAGAACTCAAAAGCAAAAAAAAATGGAGCAGGAATACAATTTAAATTAAATAATGTTTATATTCAACTAGTTGTCTGCAAGCTAAATCTGACCTTTTATGCTATTTTTCAAATAAATATTGAAGACTGTATCTAAACAATTTTCAAGGTGAGACCTATATATGCCAAATAAAACCAATACACAGTGATAGGAGCCGCAGCCCATGCACAAAATTTATTGTGTGCTACTGTTTATAAAATACTTGAATAGTTCAGAACATGCATAAAATTTCCAACTTAGGGGTATGTACAGATTGTAGTTTATGGCAAACCAAGAAAAAAAAAAAGGGAGATGAACTCTAGTGACATAAGTTTCAAGTTGTGTTCCAGGGGATGAGAAAAACATGTAGCAAATGTCAAAATATATAACAAAGTACACTGGCAATCAGTACAGTCCATTATTTGTGAACAAATTAGCACAGGGCTTCAATTTTTATTTTAACCAAGCAGTCCTGTAGATACCAAAATACATGCAGTCTCAAGTTTACACTTTCACTAATGCCTTAGCAGCTGAACAGAGCAATTGCTTACGCGCTGCTTTGCTTAAACAAAAAGTATGTCCAATACAGTTTCAGTTTCCTTTACGGATTTAAAAATAATAAGAAGCTTTCAGCTATTCAGCCCAGTGATTATTAGCTATTTATGCAACCGTAATACTCACAATAAACTAAAAGTACCCATAACATCTAGGTAACCTATAGATGTACATCATAGGTCTATATATTAAATATTTGCAAAATGAAAACATGCATACACAAAATACAATGCCAAGCTTTACAGACTTGATATGAATCAAAACTTAATTAAACAATGTACAAAGTTCAATTAAAAGTACCTTAAAATTAACACTTCCTTTTTTTTTTTTTTAACTTTTATAATTAGTATATATAACTTTTTTTTTTTAAATTCAAGGTGGGGAAGAGTCTTGAAAAAGCTGGGCAAAAAAGTTTCTAAATTAAATATTTTTTTAAATCTGTGTTCAAGTAATAAACATTCCTACATAGAAATCTTCTGATAAGCTGTAACTAAAAAATACAGTGAATACAATATAGAATTAGCAACATCTAAGGAGTAAACCTGAGGTCAGCATTTTACAGAATGACCAACTGAGATTTTTTTTTGGCATTTTTTCTGTGTATTTAAAATACAGTTTTTGCAGCCTCAGATATTTTAAGACCATTCTAATCTATAATTTTAAAGACATTTCATGAAACCGATGTCCATTAATAAATAGTTAGCTCTTAGGGTTGTATTTGAAAGTCTGATTTAAAAAACAAACAAACAAACAAACTACCTCTACTGAAAGAAAAATCCCATTTGTAAACTTAAAAGTGTTGACAACGATAAGCATAAGATGCTAGTCTAGGTGTGCTTTAGTGAGAACAGCCCGATTCTTTCGCCAGATCTCTTCTGAAGCTCCAGCAGCCAGTGATGGACATTTGTGCACAGAGGTGAGGCACGCTCCCAGGAGGTTGGGTCACCGTGTAAGAGAGGGGCTGTTGTCTCAAAAGCATGATGGTCTCTCTTCAGTGGGATCAAGTCAGATGGTTTTTCACCTCGTGTTAAGTAGTCACTTCAAGTGATCCCCCTATTTCATTTGTTGTCACATCAAAAAGCAGTAATCTAGGAATTCTCAGGCAAGACATGAGTGAGTAAACCAGAAGCTGACGTGGTCACTGTGCATTGTTGTTGCCAGTTCCATTGTTTCCATTGGCATTTGTTGTGTTTATAGTATTAATACCATCTTGCTGAAGAGCATCTTTTCTTGGTGGCATTCTCTCATTGATCCTATCCAAACCTTTTGCTTCTTCAAAACTGCAGATTTTATGTTGCGGAGAGAATCCTCGTATTGCTTAACAAAATGCAAATTTGATATGTCAGTAATGGAAAAATAAGTTGAAAGCATATACTTTTTCTAACAAATGATGTTTAAAAAAGGGTAAGAAATCAGCCAAAGAAACTTATGGCTCTGCAACTGTATTACTAAAAGCTTCTCTAACCTGCTTTCCTGAAATGTTCACGGCAATCATGATTTTAGTTTGCTACAAAAAGAACAAAGTATGGCAAATATTCTGCAAGTAGGAATCAAGGGGTTTAAGCCCCCTTGATTGCATCTGCGTGTTCCTGGAGGGGCCAGCTATCAACGCCAACTGCTTTTGCTGCCCAGCACATTGGGCTTATCTTAACATCCCCCTTCTCTCTGGGGCAATGTCAGTAAGATCTAAGCAGCACAGCAAGTGCAGCGGAGGCAAAGCAGCAAAGGGTTACAAAAGTAGTAGCAGATTTAGATCCTGCACACGCACTGATGGCCTGATCCTGTAGTTTTCATGCAGGCAAAACTGCAGGATGTGGTTCACACTGTGCTACTAATCATGTGGATGATGGAAATGGACACAACCACAATCACCAAATTAGCACTGTGGTTCAACAATGGTATCATTTAAATACAAATGTATTTAAAATAAGTATAGAAAATAGGTATTATTTTGCTACTGATTATTTTAATGAATGAGGTCTGTAGTTGAATTTACACTCGAAAATGGCTGACCACATAGTAAGACAGAAGTCTTTGGGATGAAATAATTCTTTGGAGATTTAAATACAGCTTTCCACTCACAACAACAGGACCTCTTGCAGGTGTGTGTGAGAACAGAATATGGCACTTGTTTATATTTTTGGAGATCTGACTTCCTTAATTAAAAAAACAAAGAATAGAGTTATTAAATGGTGCTTTGCAACTAAATCTGAAAAACCCCGAAGGCAGCTCTCTCAACTGCTACGCTGTTTGTCATTCACTTCGTTGAATACTGACCACGAGGGAACTACAGTCTCTCTGAAAACACACTGTCTGAAGCTGAATACTCTGAACACTAAATAATTCGGTGGCATTTTGCTCAATACCACTAACAGAAGATGTATATAACATATATACAACTTATTTAGCACAGAAGCACTGATAATCCATGGAATTTAATAAGTCTTATACTGACAGTCTGGGATACTGGAAATAAATTTGATCAACAAATTATATTCAAAATCTATAGAAAAAACCCATATTTATACATCTTGCACTACCAGATGTGTCATGGAAAGTTAAAATCTCATGTTAAAAGCGATTAAATAGATTTTATGAGAAAAAGCATGCATAAACAACCCTCCTTCCACATATAACATCCCCTCCCCACAATCAAACAAAACCTTGCAGTTGAATGCAGAAAAAAACCACTAAACACTACCATTTTTAAGGACTTCAAGACAACACCACGTATCACAACATGCTATACAAAAACCTACTGCATATTCTGTAAAAAACAAATAAACAAAAAGAGATCAAAAACCCCCAAGAATTTCCCTAAAATATTAAAGATAATCATCATCCTAAAGCCAGAAATGAATGTTACATGTAAAAGGGATGAATCAATGCAGTTGATTCATCTCTGCTTGTGCAAGTTGAAAATAAAACACACCCACACAGAGTACTTTTGAATTCCCTCCCAGACACCACAGATCTCTGCCAAGGGCAAAGACTCTGATCATACCTTTTTCAGCCTCAATTGCCTCTACAGTGGCTGTACAGAAGTGAGCAGATGCATGCAAAATGAATGAGAAAGATGAAGAGTGTAATATCGCATAGCAGAAAAGGCAATGATCAATTTAATATAGTATGCTACGCCAGATTAGATTACAATTAGTTAAAATGACAATTAAGGGTTTGGGGGGGGTTGTTTTTAAGTGAAACTTCTCCTAAATTTTAACCAGTACAGGTTATTAACTAAAAGTCTAACAAAGTAACACTAATTAAATGATGCTATTAACTGCACATATCTGTAAGTTTTGGTTGTAAATTTTAGGGTTTTTTTTAGGAAACCATAGAAAATTTCAGCTGATGTTAAAGTTGTGGTATGGTTTAAAAAGTACTAAAAATCTATTTGAGATTGTTTCTGAAGATTAAAGTGCATTAGTGAGCTTCACTAAATTACCAGGAATGACCCTATAAAAATAAACTAGCAACATTCTAATAATAAGAAGTTAATTTTCTCTTTATCTTTAGCTCCCTTACGTTTAACCAGTACTTCAATTTCTCACCATATTTTAAGCTAAAATCGGCATCTCTGAGAACTGATCTATGAAATTTAAGCCATGAAAGACAAACCTAGTAAGTCATATTTACAAAGTTATGTAAATTGTTTAGTTGAATCAAAAACAAAGTCTACATCAGGAAGAGGTCCGGATTTAACATAATCTTGGTGGGTGAATTAATGTGGATATGAAAAAAATCTATCTTACTAGCTGCTTTTCAAACTAAATAACCAGGACATCTGCTGTAATTTCTTGTGAGTTCTTTCCTTATAGTTTTAGCTCTAGACATCAAGCTTAAACATGAGGTTATTGTTATTGCACCCTGAACTATAGCTAAGTTTCAGTAGGAGTAATAACTTTTTACCTCCCCTACTATTTGCCACGCCTCTAATACCGTAATTTCGGAAACATTAACAAAAAAAATAGCATATATAGTCGTAAACCTACTTGTGTAGTGCTTGATACATACTGTTAACAACAAAAATCATAACAGAGTATTCAAGCAAATGCTGGGGAAAATACCTATATAAGAAAATATAGCATTAGGTCAGAATAGAATTCTTTAAAGAGAATTAAGTTTATTACTTCTCATTTCCTATCCAACAAAACCCAGACACAACATTCCAATCACCTACACTATGCTACACTATGTTGTTAGGTATGAACTGCCTACACTATACTTCAAGCTCACTGTTGCTTAAGATTGTAATTTCCACTGAGATAGACCAAAAAAAAAATTGGATACTTGCATTAAGTGCTACTAAAATAATGTGGAATATTTAAGGGTAATGCAGCATTTTGACTTGCACATACCGCACTTCCCATGGAACAAAAAAAGAAGAAAAACCCCCCAAAACTCCTGCACTTAAATGTACAGAGACAAGGGTAATTCCAGAATTAAATCAAGAAGCCACTTGAATAGATGGTTATTTATGTTTACGTTAAGGAAAAGAAACTTTCTCAATTTGTAAAAATAAATTTAAGAATTATTTTAGAAAGTCACCAAATACATAATTTCATGCTATAATCAATTTGCCATACAAATACAAAACTGTGTAAAAAAACCACCTCTTTCCACCATTTCCTGTTACCTGTGAAGTCTTTGTTTTCAATCTTTTCCTGAAAAGATCATGAATACTGATTTATCTCTGCAAATTATGTAGCTTGGTCATAAATGTAAATTTCAAAATTTAGTCCTATTTCACTCTACTTTTAGAATTACTATTCCAAAAAGACCTTGGAATATACATCACAGTTAAGAAAAAGATAATTTTCAACTTGACATAAAAGAACAAACTGACTGGAAAATATAGGCACTTAAAAAACCCCACACTGTAAAGACTCAATTTGGAAAATAATTTTGCTGGATTCTCTTTTGCAAGTACATCTAAATTAAAACTATATTCTTTGTAATACTTGATAAATCTCAAACAAATACTAGATCCTATTAACAGGTAATTCTGAAGTCTTTGCTCTAAAAATTCTCGACTGAGAGTAAATTTTAAGCAACAGGTTTCAGTGGCATTTCCACCCTCAATTTCAGGTCTCCCCCTGCTTTACTTAAGGGATGAATCCAACAGAAAATCCTTGTCAGTTTTCAACATAAAACTAAAAAACTATCTTACTGCTCCCTGACTTAACAGCAGAGGCAGAAATGAAAGTTAAGTATTTGGGTAGTTCAACTGACTTCCATTGAAGTACTTGCAATTTTTAATTTAGGCTTGCATTTAATATGTTGCAGAATAAAGCTTTAAGTGTTTTGTAATTTTTAAAAGATGTTGACTCAATTTGGAAAATACTGAATTCAGTTCACAGAATAAGTCACTAGGAGATGTTACTTTAAATAACAGTACTTAAATATGGTCTTTAATATGTCAGCTACTACAATGCAAGCAATATAAAGAACATAAAAAATGAATCTAGATTAAAAAAATTTAGAAACATAAAAAGGTCATGAATTCCCAAAGTCTGTTTTTATCCTAGTACATTAAAGCTATCTAAAAGGAACTTATGATTAGTTTTTCAAAAATATATCCATATACTTATGAAAAAAAAAAATTCTCACTTTGACTTCTTCAATAGGCTGCAGGTTTGCACTTTTTTCCAAAATTATCTTTTTTAACTGACTTGTCTTTGTTTGACCTCTTCCCTACAGTTCCCAATTGCAATTCCCCCTCAGGCTACTCTGTTTTACAGTGAGAATCTGCTGAGGCACTGTCCTCACAGGAGTTGTGTGCTGGGCACTCTCCTCTGCAGTGTCAGTGCCAAGAGGCTCCATCCTCTGAGCAGGGCCAGCAGCTCACGGGGCAGCAGCTGGGCTGAACAAATCCCTGAAGGAATAGTGGCCTTTACTAAGATCTAGTGCAGAACACGGTACTGACATTAAGAACTGTAACAGGCGTGTATGCAGAAGTTGCACGTGCATTGCCTTGACAGTGACTTCCATCCGTGTGTATCTATTTGCCCTGATAAAAAATTTTCAGCCCAGCTCTCTAGAGAAATATAGATATATACTCCAATTTCTTATAACTTTCAAAGCTTTTTATAGATTTAATAGCAACCAGCACAGATAGTTTTTCTCAATGTGCCATTGAAAAATTAGCATTTCTAAGACTAAACCAGGAAAATCCATGGCATACTGGTCAATTCTGTGTATTTTTAAGCAAACAAAAGAACAGAATAAAAAAATTCCTTCAATTAATATTACATTCTATTATTTTTGCAAATCTAGACTAGTTTAAATAATTAATAGCATACTGATCAAGAAGATACTTCAAAGAGTAATTAAGTATTTGTAGTAAGAAATCCTGCTAAACTATCAGTGACCGTATTTTTGCCAATATAAATTCTCTGATATTATGATGGTTTAGAAAAGTATCGATTAGTGAAGCTTTATTTTATTTTTGGTTTACTTCTAGCTTTGCAATTGAGCATTATCATTTGAAAACTACGTTTCAAAGACTGAAACAATAACATGCGTATCAATAAAAAGAAATTACTTCAGTTTAAGAAGAACTAACAGCTGGCATGATTTAATTTGAACAATCAACATGACTAAAACAAATGAGGTATATTAATGTCGTGCATCCAGGAATATTGCCATCAAAAGTTCTAGTCAAGAAAAAACACACCCACAAAAATCCAGAATGCATTTTGCATACTTTCCAAATGTCCCACATTTTCAGTAATTGTAAAAAGTCATATGTTTTATGTTTAAAAAATTTTCTAGTCAGTTTGATCCTCTCTGATATTTGTAATGTAACATGGATAATAATCTGTTAAATGAGAGGAATGCAGACTCATTTTTTAAGCATAATAAAGTATCTTATTAAACAATGAAAATTAAAGCTAGAACATATGCTTTTGGAATAGTTGAATGGATTAGGAAACATACACCATTTCTTGTTATAGACATTCACAAAACAATCACATACATACACTGGACATATAAACTTACTTGTAGACATTATATGTCCACTGAAAAATGATTTAGAATGTGACATTTGTGCTTCAAAGCTATGAAAAACAGCTTTGATAGTTTAATAGAAAATGTAGTGAAAGGCTTAAAAAAAACTACATAGGAAATTTAAAAAATTCAAGTAAACGGTCTAAATCACAAAATGAGAAAAGCAGCTACTCTTGGAAAACAGATTGTGTAAAAAGTGATATTCATATATCACAATCTTTCAATAGTTATAAAATTCAGCAGTCCCATACAAAAGTTTTATACTTTCTAGTAAAGACTGAAGATGGCCAATAAAAAGCCTTTGAATAATTTATGTTAAAGAGTGCTGTTGATATGAAGTCCAGTCTCAGACTGGTACATTTTAGTTATCCACCACTGTGAACAGAAACGTGGACTTCATTCTTTTAATACACGTGGTACAATCTCGTAGCATTCTCCCTAGGCCTAGTTAATCATTTATGGGCCTTGTGAAAAATATGATCCAATGATTCAACAAACTAAAAAAAGAATAAAAACCTTTTACAAAATATTCAATGAGCCAGATTACAGGTATATTTTGTATAGAGTTCTTTTTATTTTCATGCAAAAAAATATATGCACACTTAATAACACCCTTTTATTTTGATTTATTTACAAGTTTTAAATTCAATCCCTTTATTCTCAACTGATTTTATAACAATTGCTGAATATTTTTCAAGTACATTATTGTTTCAAATGCACGGACAATGTGCAGCAGCAAATGCAGCAAACCTCAAAAACAAGGTGCTACAACATTGCTTCTACATCAAGAGACAGACAAGTGTCTGGGATAGTGGTTTAATTTTAACACTTATACAGACATACATCTATACCTAGAGAGAGACAGACAGATCTAAGAAAGCAGCTACATCTGCAGAGGAAGGAAACAGCATGTTACAAGGACAATTCAGGGAGGTCAATTATAC